>NC_090443.1:773522902-774846214 GCF_031143425.1 Pleurodeles waltl | reverse complement strand
GGTAGGCCTAGCGCCTGCGACAGGAAACGCCCCAAAGCGCAACGTGGACACAGCCAAATTTTTGAAGGAAAACAGAGGTGTTTTTTGCAAAGTGCCTACCTGTAGATTTTGGCCTGTAGCTCAGCCGCCACCTAGAGAAACCTACCAAACCTGTGCATTTCTGAAAACTAGAGACCTGGGGGAATCCAAGATGGGGTGACTTGTGTGGCTGGGACCAGGTTCTGTTACCAGAATCCTTTGCAAACCTCAAAATTTGGCTAAAAAAACACATGTTCCTCACATTTCTGTGGCAGAAAGTTCTGAAATCTGAGAGGAGCCACAAATTTCCTTCCACCCAGCGTTCCCCCACGTCTCCCGATAAAAATGATACCTCACTTGTGTGGGTAGGCCTAGCGCCCGCAACAGGAAACACCCCAAAGCGCAACGTGGACACATCACAGAAAACAGACCTGTTTTTTAGCAATGTGCCTACCTGTAGATTTTGGCCTGTAGCTCAGCCGCCACCTAGGGAAACCTACCAAACCTGTGCATTTCTGAAAACTAGAGACCTAGGGGAATCCAAGATGGGGTGACTTGTGTGGCTCGGACCAGGTTCTGTTACCCAGAATCCTTTGCAAACCTCAAAATTTGGCTAAAAAAACACATGTTCCTCACATTTCTGTGGCAGAAAGTTCTACAATCTGAGAGGAGCCACAAATTTCCTTCCACCCAGCGTTCCCCCATGTCTCCCGATAAAAATTATACCTCACTTGTGTGGGTAGGCCTAGCGCCCGCGACAGGAAACGCCCCATTAGCGCAACGTGGACACATCACAGAAAATAGACCTGTTTTTAGCAAAGTGCCTACCTGTAGATTTTGGCCTCTAGCTCAGCCGCCACCTAGGGAAACCTACCAAACCTGTGCATTTCTGAAAACTAGAGACCTGGGGGAATCCAAGATGGGTGACTTGTGTGGGCTGGGACCAGGTTCTGTTACCCAGAATCCTTTGCAAACCTCAAAATGTGGCTAAAAAACCACATGTTCCTCACATTTCTGTGGCAGAAAGTTCTGGAATCTGAGAGGAGCCACAAATTTCCTTCCACCCAGCGTTCCCCCACGTCTCCCGATAAAAATGATACCTCACTTGTGTGGGTAGGCCTAGCGCTTGCGACAGGAAATGGCCCCAAAACACAACGTGGATACATCACATTTTTTTCATAGAAAACAGTGCCTACGTGTGGATTTTGGCCTCTAGCTCAGCCGGCACCTGGGGAAACCTAGCAAACCAGCGCATTTTTGAAAACTAGAGACCTAGTGGAATCCAAGATGGGGTGATTTGCGGGGCTCTGACCAGGTTCTGTTACCCAGAATCCTTTGCAAACATCAAAATCTGGCTAAAAAACACTTTTTACTCTCATTTCGGTGACAGAAAGTTCTGGAATCTGAGAGGAGCCACAAATTTCCTTCCACCCAGCGTTCCCCTAAGTCTCTCCATAAAAATGGTACCTCACTTGTGTGGGTAGGCCTAGCGCCCACAAAAGGAAATGGCCCAAAACACAACGTGGACACAACATATTTTTTCACAGAAAACAGAGGTGTTTTTTGCAAAGTGCCTACCTGTGGATTTTGGCCTCTAGCTCAGCCAGCCCCGGGGGGGGGGGAAATGCCCTAAAATAAATTTGACCCCCCCAAACCCCCCCTGCCCAGGTGCGACCCTTGCCTACGGGGTCGCTACCCCTGCGTGACATTGGCGCCAAAAAACAAATTCCCGGTGCCCAGTGGTTTCTGCCCCCTTGGGGGCAGATTGACCTAAAATCAACCAATCTCCCCCCAAGGGGGGCAGAAATGGTCTAAACACAGTTTGCCCCCCAGGGGAGCGACCCTTGCCTGATGGGTCGCTCACCATCTCTAAAAAAACAAACATACAAAAAAAAAAAAACACACAAAAAATATTTGCCCTGGCGCCTAGAGGTTTCTGCCCCCAGGGGGGGCAGAAATGGCCTAAAATAAATTTGCCTCCCCAACCCCACCCCCCCACCAGGAGCGACCCTTGCCTACGGGGTCGCTCCCCCTGCGTAACATTGGCGCCAAAAAACAAATCCCCGGTGCCTAGTGGTTTCTACCCCCTTGGGGCAGATTGACCTAAAATCGACCAATCTGCCCCCAAGGGGGGCAGAAATGGCCTAAAATACATTTGCCCCCCAAACACCCAAGCCCCCCCCCCCCCCGGAGCGACCCTTGCCTACGGGGTCGCTCCCCCTGCGTGACATTGGCGCCAAAAAAACAAATCCCCGGTGCCTAGTGGTTTCTGCCCCCTTGGGGCAGATTGACCTAAAATCGACCAATCTGCCCCCAAGGGGGGCAGAAATGGTCTAAACACAGTTTGCCCCCCAGGGGAGCGACCCTTGTCTGATGGGTCGCTCCCCATCTCTAAAAAAAAAAACCAAACCAATAAAAAAAACACAAAAAAAAAATTTGCCCTGGCGCCTAGACGTTTCTGCCCCCCCTGGAGGTAGATCGGCCTAATACCAATAGGCCGATCTGCCCCCAGGGGGGGCAGAGATGGCCTAAAATAATTTTGCCTCCCCCACCCCTACCCCCCCCGGGGAGCGACCCTTGACTACAAGGTCGCTCCCCTTGTGTGACGGCGCAAAAAAAAGATACCTGGTGCCTAGTGGTTTCTGCCCCCCTTGGGGGCAGATTGACCTAAAATCGGCCGATCTGCCCCCAAAGCGGGCAGAAATGGCCTAAATACATTTTGCCCCTCCAGGGGAGCGACCCTTGTCCAAGGGGGTCGCTCCCCATCTGTAAAACAGAAAAACAAAAAAATCCCTGGTGCCTAGTGGTTTCTGCCCCCCTTGGGGGCAGATCAGCTGAATCAAAAGAGGCTGATCTACCCCCCCCAGGGGGGCAGAAATGGCCTAAAATAATCCCCGCCCCCCCCCCAGGGAGCGACCCTTGCCTAAGGGGTCGCTCCCCTTGCGTGAAATTCACGCAAAAAAAAAACTCCCTGGTGTCTAATGGTTTCTGCCCCCCTTGGGGGCAGATTGGCCTCATCAAAATAGGCCAATCTGCCCCCAAGGGGGGCAGAAATGGCCTAAATATAATTTGCCCCCTAGGGGAGCGACCCTTGCCTAAGGGGTCGCTCCCCACCTAAAAAAATAAGAAAACATCACAAAAAAAAAAAAAAAAAGGTCCCTGGTGCCTAGAGGTTTCTGCCCCCCCTGGGGGCAGATCGGCCTAATAATAGGCCAATCTGCCCCCAGGGGGGGCAGAAAAGGCCTTCCTAAAAAAATGCCCCCCTGGGAGCGACCCTTGCCCAAGGGGTCGCTACCTTTTGCCAATTTCAAGGAAAAAAAAAAAATCCCTGGTGTCTAGTGGGGTTTCAAAAGCCGGATTGCAAGCAATCCGGCTTTTGAAACCTGTGAGAGACTTCAAAGGGAAGGAAATACATTTCCTTCCCTTTGAAGCCTCTCGGGGCCTCCCCCATGGGATTGAAAAAGAAATGCAAAAGCATTTCTTTTTCAATCGCGCTGGAAGCTCTGCTTCCAGCGCGATGGGGGAGACCCTGTGACTAATCAGCGCGCGCTCGCGCGCTGACGTCACAGGGGGGGTTGGGGGGGTCGGGGGTGGGAGGGGAAGGGCTTCCCCTTCCATCCCTGACTTGGGGGGGTGGGGGGGAACCCCACAGAGGGAGCGCTAGCGCTCCCTCTGGGCTCTGTGCACAGGACGTAATGGTTACGTCCTGGGCACAGCAGCACTGTGCCTCAGGACGTAACCATTACGTCCTGGGCACAGAAGGGGTTAAGGGTAAAAATATGTCCTATTTTTATTAAGGTGTTTTGGAATTTTAAACTGTTTCCAGATGTTTTATTTTATTATTGTTTTGTGATGCTTGAATCCTTTACATGCTTAGGGGCATATTTATACTCTACGCTGAATTAGCTTCAATTTTTTTGATGATAATTCAGCGTAAACTTAATTCCACAATTAAATTTTGGCCCTAGATGTCTAGCGCCACAATATTGGAGTTAAAGTCATTTTTTGGATGCATGAACCCACCTTGCGTCAATGAGATGCAGGGTGGGAGTTCCTGCTAAAAAAATAACTCTAAGGCCCTACTGCCTTATTTATCCTCCCATGCAAAAATGGTGCACAGGAGGGAGGCAGGCCTAAATAATGGTGCTAGGCCTGCTTAGCGCCATTATTTGACGTATGGGTCAGGGCAGGCATTAGGGGACCTGTGGGCCCATTTCCATGGTGGAACACCATGGAAATAGTCCACAAGTGCCCTCCTAAGCCCCCAGGGACACCCCCACTCACACCAGAGGGACACCAGTGGAAGGGGACCCTATCCCAGGTAAGTATGGGTAAGTAGAGGTAAGTATTTTGTTTAATTTTCTAAAGTGCCAATGGTGGCCCTGAAATGCCCCCCCCCCATATGTCACTGGGTGTAATGGCCATGCCCAGGGGACCCTTGCCCCCTGTGCTGGCCATTGGGGTGGTGGGCATGACTCCTGTCTTTTATACTCAGGAGTCATGTGGTATGGTAGGTTTTGTGTCAAGAAATAACGCTTTTCTGGTTAGAGTCATTTTTATTGACTCTAACCAGCCTAACGTCATTTTTTAGTGTAAAACCCCCTACTCCCATACCGCCACCCCCACCCGGCTAACGTACATTTTTTTGACGCTAGACCACCCTTGGGCACCGGATTGTATTATTCCATTAATACAATCACCCACATTGCATCTTGAAATGGCGCTAGCAGGCGCTATACTTTTTGACGCAAAACTGCATTGGTTCAGTTTTGCATCAAAAAGTATAAATCAGCGCCTTTGTCTCCTAAGTTAAGTCTTGTTGCTCGTTGCCAAGCTATCACAAGTTGAGCTGGGGTTAATTTATTGAGACCTAACTAAACCTAGTTGGGGTTTGTGGCCTATTGCTAAGTGTAAGTGCTCACCTGCCCTTACCAATAATCCACTTTCCAACAGTCTAGAACTAAGGATGGGTGAAACTTTTTGCCCAGAAGGCAAATATGCATCCCTTTCATCAATGCAGTATGTTCCTTCCCTAGAGTTGTGTACCTCCCTTGCTGAAGACCTGAAATGCATTGTTATGGGCTTCTGGAGCAGTCTAACACCGCCAACCAATTAGGACGCCACATACGTCATTGCAGATTTTGTCATTCAAGTCATCATGGTGGGGTGGTCTGCTGTAAAAAATGCGTTGTCCAAAAAGCGAATGCTTGATACACAGGGAAATGAACAACGTTTTTCCAATCTGCTTACTGAGGTGTAATCATGGACGTCATTTAAGGGTCACCAGGGTGCCGCAGCTGCGACCCCCATCTTGCCATTTGCAACCTCTGTCACTGCCTCTGCGACCTTGGCCTCAGAGGTGGCAAAATCAGTGCCAGGAACACAGGGGTACCTCGTCCTTATGGACGTTGTTTGGAGCTCCACTTCCTTGTTTTCAATTAGTTGTTTTTATTGCACTAATAGTGAATAACATATTATTTACTATTACTGTAATACAAAATGGAGTACAGTTAGCTGGAATATGACTGCTTGGTAGCTGAGGTAAGTAAAAAAACACTTTTAAGTGTATATTGTGAGCACGCTTTCGGGTGAGTGTGTTTATGTGAGAGAAGGTGTGTGCATGAGTAAATGTGTGTTTGTGTAAGCATTTGTGTGTCAGTGAATGTAAAGATGAAGGGCCTCATTCCAACCCTGGCGGTCTATGACCGCCAGGGTGGAGGATGCTGGAAGCACCGCCAACAGAATGGCGGTGCTTCATATGGCATTCCGACCGCGGCCATTCGGAGCCGGCTTCAATGTTGCAGGGGCTTTCCCGCTGGGCTGGCGGGCGCTCTTTTGGAGGCAGCCCGCCGGCCCAGCAGGAAAGTAGGAATGGCCGCCGCGGTCTTTTGACCGCGGAGCGGTCTTTCGGCGGACAGATTTTGGCAGGCGGCGACCGCCGCCCGCCAAAATCAGAATGAGGGCCGAAATGCGGTGCGATGTCCCTTCCGCTACCTCTGGCCTTTTGGTGAATTGACGTCCATGGGTGTAGTTCTGATGACATGCAATGTCTGGTGGACCTGTTTTTCCCACTTTTATTTGGATATACACCTGGTTGTATTCTGCTATTGCGGAAGAATTCTCTCACCTCATAGAGGATGAGACCAGAGTTCAAATTCTGCATGATTTCAAGGGTCTTTATGATGGGTTAATGTAAACTGATATAATGGAGCATGACGTATTATAATTCGGATTTCTGGCATTGTGCTATTTATTTTTTATACATTTCCATGTGTATTTGTCCATATTTATTTTACTTTAATTTTATCGCAATGTATTATTATTATGCATAATTTTTCATCTGGAAAAATGAGATTGCAACTACTATAATGACTCTTTTAAAACTGATAAGTGTATAGACTTACTTTAATGTAGATGGTGTTTTAGTGTTCTAAGTAGTCACAAATATAAAAACATTGCGCACACGTCAAAATTTAGGATTGCAGTTCTAGCACATATGCACATCTGACGCTCTGAAGCTAGTTAAACTTTATTAGAAACTCGTATTCCTTTATGTAACACTCTCAATACTGTTAATGTCCACATCTAGTGCCCTGCTATAATGACTGACATTTTGGGAAAATGCTCAAAATAGTATGTTTCTGTATTCTTCGATTTCTGAAAATAAAGACAGTGAAAGAAATTGCTGTGCATTTCTCTTTCAATGCAAAAATTACTAAAAACATTGAGCCCTGTTTCTATACATGGAACTTTGCAATACGTATGTCCACTAGTACTTGCAATAACCTATTACAGTTAAATTGTGGTGTCACAAAGCCCATTGCCAGACAAACGCAAACAGCATGAAAGGCAGACAACGAAGCAGCACTGCAACTGTTTCTTAAAAAATCAAAGTAGGGATACTGCTTATCAACTGTTCTCTCAGCACAGTTATTAGTAGAAATCAGACATTGATGACAGTAGTTTATTTTTTGCACGGCCAGCGTTCTTTACACATAAATAGGAATCTCTCAGTTTGTTAATCCCCAATCAGAACTACAGGCATTTTTTGACGGTGACATATAATAAAATTGGTGTAATGTCTGTAACAAATGAATTCTACTCATTTAATCCCCGTTTTTATTCTGTTGTCTACCCTTTTTGTGCTTTTACTGTAAGTGAGCATCACTCCCTGATTCCAACTTATTTGCACACAGTTGTAATGATTTTTTCCAGTGTTAAAAAGACATGCCAGGCATAAACGAGTGAAGTCTGATAATGTATCAATTGTTGTGCTATGTATATTACTTCTACTATAAACGCAATTTGTCTTGTCCTTTTAAATGTAGCTGCAGCAGCCGCTGACATGGCATATCACCATATCCGCCCGCCCATTGGATATTCAATTCCAAAACCTATATCATCATTACTTATGAGAGGGTGGAACTCTTGCCCTGAAGTAAGTATACAGCTATGATTTACAAATGTTTAAGGCAATTATTTTTCATATTGTGCACAGCAATACATGTATCTTCAAATGAAGATGTGCAAATGCACACAAATGTTGAGTTAATGCTATGATGCCCTCTGTTAACGTTTTTAAAAGATCTTTGTAATGGTGGTAATCTAGAGGAACGGCAAGGAGGTCACTTCATACTTAATTAATAATGTTTTACAAAAATGTTTTTTAAGGTTAAACTACGCTAACATCTTGGGCATCATTGTTAACCACACACACACACACACACACACACACATACAATTATAGGTGATACTGCACTAAATAAATGAAACGTGGTATATTTACTTCATCTTGTTTTTTTATTACCACTCATGATTCTGAAAGTTCACTTCTACGCAGATTCAGAGAGAAGAATGGAAAATTTGAAGTTTTATTTTCGGGCACATTTCACCAATCACCTCAAAGTGACTCTATAGGACAACTGTGCACATCAGTTTGGTAATAAATGTCTTCATTAACCAGGCCATTTTGCAGATCATGAGGTCTGGGATATGGTAAATTAGCACAGTGAATACCAAATTAAGGTGGGACATCACATTCATTCTAAGTACTTGCGCCGTCCCTCACATTGATAGGGTGAGCACAGACTATTTTATCAAATCAGATTTAGCCATATATATCAAAATACCTAAATTATTCTAGACTATTCATTCAAGGCCCATGTTCCAGTCAAACCTATCTCTGATTTGATGTTTCTATCTTAATGGGTAATTTCCTATTGAGGCAACCATTGTGTGTCTAGTAAGTGATAGTGTCTCCAATTTCGCCTAAATAATTCAATATTCAGAAATTTTAAGAATTGTGAGATTGCCTGAGCGAGACTTTTGCTAGAGTCAATCATGTTGCAGAGGGTAACAAGGATATTGCCTGCGTAGCATAGGGCTATGTGTTTCCCCACCAGTGCCTTAATTCCTGCTATGTCTCTATTGTGGCGAATGGAAACTACTAGCGATTCTAGTACTAAGATGAACAACAATAGGGATTGTGGGCACCCTCTGCTTGGTTCCCTTTTAACCTCAAACTCTGAGGATATGTAGCCATTGCAGTGCACTCCTGATAAGGCATTGGTGTATAGCTAGGTGACTTTAGTTAGGATTTGTTTTACTAGCCATATTCATTCCAGTATCCAAAACAGACAGGGCATACCACCCTATCAAAGCACATTTTTGTACTTGTCATCCTTCTCCTACCAAAGCATGTAGAAAGCTATCTCAGATGGAAAGTGTGGGATTAATACGACACAAAGGCTACTTGGTCACAGTGGATTACAGATGGTAGGACTAGTTTGTCTGTTGGCCAATACCTTGGGTTGTATTTTAGTGTCCATATTATTAAACGATATTGGTCCATAGGTAACATAATCCACTGGGTGTTTATCCTGTTTTAGGGTAAGCTTGTTCTGGGCTTCATTTGACTTTTTCAGATGGATGGTATCTTCCGGTAAATCCCTAAATAATATTAATAATAATGATGATACTTATAAATCGCATAGCTACTCTGAAAAAAAGTATCCCAGCGCTGCATACCAGATTCCCATGTGCTACATTGTCGCAGGAAATACCAGATGAGTTCTGTTTAAACAGCCATGTTTTTATTTTTTCCTAAAAAGAAGCTCCGAGGGGGCATGTCGGATACAAAGCAGTAGTGAATTCCAAAGCTTCTAAGCCAGAAACCAAAAGAACTGCCACTGAGGTGCACTCTTCTGACTTTTGAGACACAAATCCTACTAGCTCCGAGGATCAAAGACTCCTCAGAGGAGTGTAGGGTTGGATGAAAGGATGTGTGTACCAAGGGCTATTGGTTGCCAACGTTTTGTAGAAGTAGCACAAAGCTTTGAACTTGAGCCTCTGCTTCACAGGAAGCCAGTGTAGCTTTGCTAGTGAAGAAACATTTTGGTACAGTGAGTACCAGATGAGCCACCGCATTTTGCACTTGTGGAATTCATATCATCTGCACCTGGGATACTCCGAGTTACAACATGTTGTAGTAGTCCGCCTTTGAAATAATTAGTGCCTGGACCCCGATTTCCTTGCAGTCTCTGGGATCAAGTCCAAGATCCTTTTCAGTGTCTGAAGGATTCCAGTGCCCAGTGTTTTAACTTTGGGATTGGGGCTGGGTAAAGGGCCATACGTTTCTGGACACCAAGAGGCAAACCAGATATTAGGTTCTTTGTCCAGGATCAAGACCTGTTTTCCCTGCATTCAGTTTAAACAATTTTGCTCCATCCATCTGGCAACCTCCTCCAGACATGATCTTAGTGAGATAGATGTACTTGCAGCCTCCCATTGGAGAGAGTGATGAGCAGCTGAGTATTATCCACATAGGTGATTACTGTTAACACATGACGTTCAATAATCTTATCCAGTGGGAACATATAAATGTCAAATATGGTTGGACACAGGTAGGAGCCCTGAGGTGAACCCTCCTGTAGCTTGAACACTTTGGAGTAGCATGGATTTTGACACACATGGAAGGTGTATCCCTGTAAGAAGGAAGGAAGCTACCCACAGTAAAGCCATTTGGCTGACCTTGCATCCCCACAGACGCTCAATGAGCAGCGTGTGTGATATGGTGTTGAGCACCGTACTAAGATCTAGCATCAGGAGAGTGGCAGTCTCTCTTGCATCCAAGATTTGGATTCCAAGGCTAAAATTAGGGCCAACTCCGTACTGTAGGACCAGAGGAACCCCAACTGTGTCATGTGAAGAAGATCGTTGGTCTCAGTACACGAGAAAGCTGATGGTTTAAATTTTTCTATGTGAGTTTAGCCATCAATAGTAGCAATGAGACAGGTCGGTAGTTTTCCAAATATTTTACATAGCAAGGTTTATTGATTTTATAATACTCTGATGGGTACACGTCTTCCCCTGGTTCTTTCTTGTAAAAGAAGTTGTCTATCACTTTGGTGATTTCTTTCTCTGTTACATCTTGGACTAGAAATTGTAGGGCAGATTTAAGGAAAGTGGAGCTGCACCTAGTGCAGCACCACTTTCCTTGCGCCCCTTAGCATCACCCTACTGCCACCATGGGTGTGCCCCATCTAAGATACTGCGCACCATGGCGCAGAGTAGGGTGCAATAGTGTAATTTTTCAGGACGCTATTGAGGTACTCTGCAGTACAAAATATTGGTGCTACTCCTGCAGAGTACATAGGGACCATTAGAAATATTAGAAGCCCCCTTTTAACGCCTGCTTTAAGCAGGCGTTAAAAGTGTTGTAGAAAATATTGCAAGAAAAAGATGTTAGTGCCATTTTTTGGGCCCCCCCCCCGTAATGGGGGAACACCTCCTTTGCATACATTATGACTGGTCAGGCATAATGTAGCGCAAAGGGTTACAGAGTAGTGCAATGCATTTGTAAAAAAAAAATGACGCCAATTTGACGCAAGGCGGCGCTAGTGGCTTATAAATATGCCCCTGTGTTTGATCTAAGATTAGCCTGGATTTTGTCCAAAAAGTGTTCAGAAAGGGTATGCTGGCACTTAGCTTAATAAAAAACATAATATAAATCAATATACAGAATAAGGATGTCTGTGAGGTATAAAACTATGGAACCTTGAGTATTTCTAAGTACTGGGGTAGAGTTGTGAAACTCTTGGAATCTCGATTACATGGCCAGCAAATGCCTTGCCTTCTCACCATTTTTATAGTGTCTTTCTTAAGCTGGAATAGAGCTCTTTTCTCCATTGGAGGGAGGTATATAAAGTATTTAAATCATACTGTGTCCTTAGTATGTGGTAAAGCATGTCTCAGGAAAGCCTATAGGTCTATTGTAGGGTCATCTCTTTCACCTTGATCTGCACACTACATTGTGCTTGTCGGGTTTCCTAGTTATGGTAAACTGAATCACACATTATTTCCTCAAAATTGCATTCCTTACCTGCTGCCCACACAATCTAAAGGTACAGAATTGAGCGTGTTCATTCTCTTCCAGGAATGTGTAGAGGGTCAACTAGGGTCTCATCTTATCTTTCAGTAGTCTATAGCCAGACATGTTGAGTTTCCACTGTCTAACATTAAGTCGACGTCAAGCCACATTTGTACCACATCATGATCCAAGATGTTGTTTGACAATACTATTGCAGTGGAAACTCCGCCCTGGAAGGAAGTTGAAGTGAGGAAGAAGTCTATTCAGGTGCATGAGTTGTATGTGCAGGAGGTGAATTCATCAATCTTAACGAGTCACAGAGAAAAGACTGTCAAGCCTTGATCAGCATGGTGCTGCATCAACGGGAAATCAGATTTATCAGGAAATGGACCCAGGAACATGTTCCAGTTGACCCCTTTAAGTGCTTTTGATTGAGTGTGTTGGAGAAGCATTCTGGCTATGCACCTAAATGTTTCGCATTTAGTAGTTGATGACACATAATTTGATCCTGTTATGAGTATTTTCTTTTGTTGTACTGAGGTTTTGATAAAAATAAAATGACCCTGCATGTCTTGCTAAGTCTTATGAATTCTTATAGGTAGGTCTTTTCTTGTCGATATATCCTCTCCATCCTCTAACATGACCTGAAAGGGGGATCACTGTAATTTACTGTACTGTGTTTGCTAGCATGAGTTATTTTGATTAGAGCTATATCTGAGTTAAGCATAGGGGGATATATAAGGCTCTTCTTTCTTTGATAAAAATGGGTCAGTCCATTTACAATGAGTGAGACTACAGAAAGATTATGCAAAGTATGCATGTCAATATTTAATGATGGCTGCTTTGAGAAATCTGTCCTCCTATTCTCTGAGGAGGCGTCTGGACCACTCACATGTGATAGGTGGGCTGTATTCATGATAATGGTGGTAGGATCATTGTTTGAATGGTCTAGGTAGTACAGGAGAGTGACTAATACTAGAAGTTTCTTATTACTGTCATAAGTATGCAATATCCGAACAGGGACAGTCTAAGCAGTGAAAGTGTATGTGTCACAATTCCGAAGTGGTATGAGTTTTGGTTAGGGGGCCTAGTAGACCTAATTACTGCTGCAGAAGCATCTAACATTTAATTGGGTGGGTACCATTCACTCATAATGTCAGCTTTGTCCTAGGGTTGAAGCTAATTGCATTGTATTATCTATGAAACAGAATGGCTGGGTATTGTAAGATCATGTGAAATTT
This sequence comes from Pleurodeles waltl, assembly GCF_031143425.1. Lineage (NCBI taxonomy): Eukaryota > Metazoa > Chordata > Amphibia > Caudata > Salamandridae > Pleurodeles > Pleurodeles waltl. Next base: position 774,833,587 of record NC_090443.1, on the reverse strand, counting down.
TATGTGTAAACTTTTGTTATTAACTTGAGCAGGCCATAGCTTGATGTAAGAAGATGGGGAGGAATAGCTGGTCATCCCCAAGTCGGTGCTAGGATTAGCGTCTTAGAGTTTCAATTAGTCTCCCATCCCTATTACAGCTAGGGGTGTGAAAAATCATTATAATTTACTTTTCAGTAATTATGCAACATTTCAGAAAAATGTATTTAAATTCTGAGTAATTATTCAAAATGCAAATTTGTCATTCTGTGCTATATTTTAGCATGAAAGGCATCCAAGCATTAATTTGTGGTGCGAGCAGGCATTAAACAAAAGTACATGAACAACAACCACTCTCAATCAGTTGTTCACGGGCATTGGTGGCAAATCTATTTCAGGAAATGGTTCAGTTCATAGAAATGTTTATTGCCAATGCCATGGGATCTTTAATGAGAATTTCAATGGAAATCGTGATTTGTCCCTCGTAAAATGCTGCTTAGCCAGGTATTTGGATTTCAACCCAGTGGAACACTGTCTGGTCATTTCTCCATGTATGGTTCTGCATGAGTCACTTCCGTTTGGGTTGTAGACTGGGTGAAGTCTTCATGTCTATGGCAGGTGTCTATTTCAGCCTCAACAAGAGTTGACCAGGGTCATCGTATTACATTTTTTTGTTGTCATGAGTTATTTTAATAATTGCTGGATCTCATACATCATAATAGATTGCTTGTTTTTTTTTTAATCAAGGTCTCATGAACGTTTTGCACCGCTGAACAGTTTCACAGTAAAAGTCTTGAGTAATAATAAAATGTTGTTTCCCTTAACCGAAAGGGCCATGAGACGTAACTTCTGTGATGATTTTCCTTGTCTACTTGTGTCTGAAAAAGCATGTAATCACTTGGCACTTGACCTTCTTTGTTTGTGGGATGCCTGGATCGAAGTCTGTGAACTCTGCATCTCTAGTGGTTTGAAGATTAACCCGGTGAGTTCTGGATGAATTGGGTCAAAAAAGTGGCAATGACATTGTCTTCTAGCGTTCAAGGAATGCCTGACAAGTGGAAGTTGTCCCAGCCATTTCTATCCTCTAATTCTGTAATCCTCTTCCTCTTTACTAATGGAGTTGTTCTCAATCAAGAGAGGGTGTGAATTTTACATGGAGTAATTTCTCTTTTGTCTTCTGTAGGTGACTGTTAGAAGAGTCATGTCATCTTCTATCATGGCTATTGAAGTTCTTAGAGCAAATGGCCCCTTCTGGATGTCTTCAAGAGCAGTGTTCTATGGTGTGCCACCTTTTTCAGTGGTCGATTTGGAGGTGTTCATTATTAATGCTTTGGCATGCTTGGATATTTTAACTCTGTGTCCCAGGTGTTCAAAAATTGCACCTCTGCTGATTTTTGAAAATCTAACTTTTTCTGGGTTGTAGCGAAATGAGCTATGAGAGTGCAGTCATCATCAGTTACTCCAAGAGGTAGCGTATATCGCAATGATGAGTTAGATCACTGAAAATTGTTGCTTGTAAAAGGGGGGTTTATGTTTGGTCCCCTCAAACAGTTCTCTGACTAGTCAAGAGATCATTTTTTCAAAAGTTGTAGAGGAGGTTAGAGTTTCAAATGGCACACTGTTATGGAAGTTAGTTCTTGGTTTTTGAAGATTTATACAGGTGTAAAAGTATGCATACAGTCATGTGTTGATATTGCCTTAACTAAGATTGCAATGGAGAAAGTCCAGTTTAAGCAAATGTGTTTACTAATTGAGTTTTGTATGGCATAGAGCTTTATCCTTTCTTTATTGTAATGGTCTGCTCATATATACTTTCTTTGCCTCTCCTTTTTCATGGCAGCTGAGTGGAGAATCTTTTGTAGTCCTCTTTTTATGGCCATGGAGGGTGTACATGGCACTGTAGCTTGGAACCACTTACCCTTTAGATTCCAGTTGTCCGTGCAGCATCTATACATGTGCTTTTTGCATGTCTCACCTCATAGTCTTTGCCCACCCAGCTACTCTGATTCTACATCTCTCTTCAATGGACTTAAGGGCTGGAAATCATTACTCTCACCTTCTGCCCCAAATGAGACCAGACTTTTTCTTCCTTGGGGCACTGGAAATTGCCTCAACCTCCGGGTTACCATGAACCTCTAGAAAGCCACCGCCCTCTTCTCTGACTATTGGCTCCACCCCTCAATTAGGATTCATTTGATGCTAACATTTTAGGACATTCCTGTGGTTTACCGCTACCCCACCATGTATTTCCTCTATTATAGCCAGCTAAAAAAATATAGAAATGCTGTGTGTTGGACTAGGCCCCTTTTGCAGGGTCACCTTTGTTGGCAGTAGGACTCTGTGCAGTTTTTCCCTGTTAATCAATAGTAAAGTGTTTGTTCTCTCATCATAAAATATGGTAAAATTGGCCTACACCTACTCCGCACATTTAATTTACTTGTCAGTCCATAATAAATGCTACTACATGTACCCAGGGCCTGCATAATAAATGCTACTATCAGTCCTGCAGCACTCCTTGTGCTCTCACTAAAGTAGTACTTTAAAAACATGCTCCTGATCTGCCACTACAGCCCATAGTGCAGTTTTGAAGTTCAATTTTGACCTAGCAAAATCAACCCTTTGCCAGGCCTAAACCTTTCTGTTTGAAATGTATGTCACTACTATGGTGGGCCCCAAAAGCTCAGGGTGCATTGTATTTAAAAAGTAGAACATGTGTTCTCAAGATTTATATGTCTTAGACATGAAAAACTTCTAAAATTGTTTTTCACTGACCTATCTTTCCCATTGTTGAACACTGGATTACATTATTACAATTATTTAGTGCTAACTTTGGATTGGGAGCTAATAGAGATATGCTGTTTACACTCAAACGATAGCTGTGGAGGAGCTATACCCAACCCCACTTTTGTCACCACAAGAGATTTTGGAGCCTTGACAGGGAAAGAACTTTTTAGAACCAGATATGGGGTAGGACAGAGAGTTGCCTCACACAAAGACTAGAACTAGGCATTAAATTGGACCTCTAGAAAAACTCGTCTAAACACTCTCGGACCTTTGAAAGTTACAGAAGAAGGAATGCACAGCTGCCAGAGAACATCTCTGCTGCTTGAAGGATTGCCTTGCTATCTGAGAAGGAAGATTGGACCTGCTTGGCTTTATACCAGGCTAGCCAGAGTAAATCTAAGGGTCAGTTGGCTGATCCCCTTTGTATGCTACAGGAACACAACAAGCTTCAGAGGCCCACCTGCAACTTCCCACTTGACCTGCTGCAACTAGCCATGCCTGGACCTCCACCTGGACCTGCCTTAGCCCTGCTGCCCTCTAATGGATTGAGTCCCTGATCCCTAAGCAATGACTCCACTGGTTTTTGATCCTTTGCTGGCATCAGAGTTTACTCCTCCTCAAGAAACTGCAAATATCCTGAAGTTTGAGCTACTTGTGACTGTCAACAGCCCTGTTCATGCCGAAACACTGATGCCCGCAATGACCACCAATAGGAAGTTTTACTGAACCCTGCTCTCCGCACCAACAACGACAATCTGCTGTGACCTGCAATGTGAGACCTGTACATTACGCTATAGCAAGGACAACCTGAATGGATTGTCCTAAAAAATGTGTGACTTTCTCCAGGTTTAGCATGACTAGATGACTGTAAGTGACTTCTATGTGCTATTTTCACTACATATTTTAAAACTGAATATCTCCAGTTCTGCTGATTGGACTTTTGTCATCTGTACATCATTTTATGTGTTAAAACGTACTCTACTTTTCTGAACTGGTTTAGTATTTTTCTTATGTTGTGTTTTCTCTTTATTATTGTTTGTCTGCTGTATAAACATTTACACATTGCCCCTAAGTATAACTTGGCTGCTTTTTGCACATGTTAATTTTGTGGCATTTGTGGTTCACCCTGACAAGGATTGTGGTTGTTGCCTGGGTGAGGTTTCCACCCCCTCAACCACTAACACAATTTGTTACACTATGAGAGACCAAAAATCAGGTGCCAGGTTATTGTGAGTCTAGCCAATGTCTGTGTCCTGTTAATCTTGGTTCCACTTGCCAAAGTATGCCAGAAGTGGTATCAACTTTTATTGTGAGCTGTGGAGACAATGGATGGGGATAGCTGAGAGATCAAGGAAACCTAGAGGCATCACCTTTCTTAAATTACTTATTGTAAATATGTTAGTAGGTTAATTTGCAATTCTCAGGTTGATGTGCACAGAACATTTGTTTTGCGTATTGAAGATTTTCCTTTTTGAAATGTACCAACAAAGCTCCTCTTACCTTTATTTAGAGAGTTTGTCACATCCTCTCACATACAAACTCGACTAACACTTAATATGCAGAAAATATACTTGGAAATTTACAATAGGCAATATACCTTTGAATGTAATTGTCATATCTAAATATGTGATCATGTTTTGTTTGTTGTTTTTGTATATTTTGTATATTGATCATACATCAAGTTGTTCTGGCAGAGCAATAATAAAACACCTAGTGTGATCACAAAAATCCTATATCAATGCATGTTAAAGTACATTTACCATGATCTACCACAACTGATAATAAATATAGTAACTAGTGTTTACTACTTGATAAAGCTATTGTTGCCTTTGATTGTAGTTTCATTGCATGGTAATTATTTTTGATTATTCCAAAATGCATCCAATCTTGCTTTATTTCCGGACATCCAAAGCCCTTAAAATGCATTGTTTGAAATGACAGACACAAATTAGTTAGACAATATAGTATTGGTTATATGCAATTACCTGTATTGCGTACTGTACACATATCTACACTGATAATATACATTGCAACATTTGTATACCACAACTTTGACTGGGAAATAGATCCATCCCAAATAGGATAGGATTGTACATAGTTTCAGTTGATGAAGTGACATCATTGTGCTATGCGTGAAGGGATCACAGAGATGGAATCAGAATTCATTAGTACATATCTTACTGAATGGCTATGTATCTGAAAAACATAGAGTCATCAGCACAGACCAGGTCAGGAACAGAAACTTGATGGCCGACAACAAATTCTAAGGAGTTGATGTCCCAATTGCTTCAAGCAGAAGATACCTACATGATATGGTGAGAACATATTGGATGATGAGAAGCCCCATGATATATAATGGTAAAAAACATAGACTGTGAAATACAAGAATAAAGGATAAACCAGAGGGCAGAAATTGGAAAGAACGAGTGTAGAAGAGGGGAAGTGAAAGCAAAAGACAGTGGACTAATGGTGTGAAGCAGGTGGCATTGTATAGATGTAAAAAGGAGAGAAGTCTCCTGTCCCAGTTCAAGAAATAATTGTACCTGATGTGCCTTCCTTCTTTCATTGCACCAGTGATGCTACCAAGAGAAGGGTTGACAAACAAAAAATAAGTCTTCTCTTCCCTTATCTCTCTTTAGCAGGATAAGGTCAATAACCCTTCTGACTATGAGCACTGAAATCCCTTACAATTCTCAAGCTCTCTTACATGGAAACATCCTGTTGCTGCATTATTTAAATGGTTCCAATAAATAGTAGTCAGTATATCTTTGTTAGACCTTTGCCAGATGATGTCACACAAATTAGTGTTTCAACTACTTTTTAAGGACTTGGAGGATGAGGAGTATACCGCTGATTATTGGAACCAGGCAAAATGAATAAATAAGTGGTATATACATTATACAGTGGGTTGAGGCTGTGCAGATATTTCCAGTTTCTTTCCATGAGCCAGACAATGCTATTAGACATGCAAGGCATGTTTGCCTAAATGAAGCTGTTTATAAGACCTGCACTTGGCCTCCACCAGTCATTTGATGAATCTTGTTCCTGGTGGAGTTTTAAATAGATATTTGGTTTATGACATAATCTTATAAACTCATCAAATCAGCAGTCCCCACTGTTACTGGGCCAGGCTGACAGACTTTGGACATAAGTGAGAATTATTCAAGAGCTGCAAATCAAATCAACTAGTCATCACTGTTTCAATTTCTATCTTTTGTGAGTCAGTAACAGGAGTTGGTGTGAGTTTCAAAGCTTTGTTAAAGTCTCAAAACTTTAAACCTTTATTAGCAGAATCAATATTAAGGGGCATATTTATACTCCGTTTGCGGCAAATTTGCGTCGTTTTTTTCGACGCAAATTCGGCGCAAAACTAACGCCATATTTATACTTTGGCGTTAGACGCGTCTAGCGCCAAAGTATGAGGAAAGAGCGTCATTTTTTTGCGTGAACGCCTTCCTTGCGTTAATGAGATGCAAGGTAGGCGTTCCCGTCCAAAAAAATGACTGCGACACAAATGCGTCGTATTTATACTCCCGGGCAAAAATCACGCCCGGGAGTGGGCGGGGCAAAAAAACCTGCATTTGCGCCTCTTTTTAACACCTGGGTCAGGGCAGGCGTTAAGGGACCTGTGGGCTCAAAATGAGCCCACAGCTGCCCTCCCATGCCCCCAGGGACCCCCCCTGCCACCCTTGCCCACCCCAGGAGGACACCCAAGGATGGAGGGACCCATCCCAGGGACATTCAGGTAAGTTCAGGTAAGTATAATTTTTTTTTTTTTTTAATTTTTTTTTGGGCATAGGGGGGCCTGATTTGTGCCCCCCTACATGCCTCAATGCCCAATGACCATGCCCAGGGGACAGAAGTCCCCTGGGCATGGCCATTGGGCAAGGGGGCATGACTCCTGTCTTTACTAAGACAGGAGTCATGGAAATGGCGTCTGGGCGTCGTTAAAAATGGCGCAAATCGGGTGGAGGCGATTTTTTTGCGTCAACCTGACTTGCACCATTTTAAGACGCCCTAACGCCATTTTCCCCAACGCCGGCGCTGCCTGGTGTACGTGGTTTTTTTCCACGCACACCAGGCAGCGCCAGTCTGCTAGCGCCGGCTATCGCCATTCAATAAATACGGCGCCCGCATGGCGCTTCAGAATGGCGTTAGCCGGCGCTAAACTTTTTGACGCTAAACTGCGTTAGCGCAGTTTAGCGTCAAAAAGTATAAATACGGGCCTAAATTTCAACAGTTCAATCAGATTGATCAAGGCAATCATAAGTAATCAATAAAAGAGCAATGGCATTTAAGCATTTCCCATAAATGAAACAACTCTATTTTAGGATTGTAAAATGAGAGAAATGCATCTTTTAGAACCCACAAAAAGACCTCCAAATTGAGAGGTGAAAGCATCAAGCTTTAGTAAGGAATCTCAAATTAATTAATCAAGGCAGTACTTCCCATAAAGATAGCTTCAAGAAACTAGGTAGAGGCTCAGAGCAGCAGAGTTTCAGGCAGGGAAAATAAAAGGGAGTGTGTCTCTCGGTGAGAAAATTGGGTTATTGGTTGAATGGGGTGTGAGCCCTGGTCAAGCAACAGCCACAATCCCTTGCAGGGTGTACCACAAAAATTCAGTAATTTAACCTGCCCTGGATAACCTGGCACAAAAAGCAGTCAGGCTAAACTTAGAGGCAATGTGTTAAACATTTATGCAGTGCACAAACAACAATACTGTGAAAACCCAATCCAATAAAAATACCAAACCAATTTAGAAAAAAAGAGAGAATTTAAATACATTATTTGACAACAAAACCATAAAAATTCAATTGGTTTAATTAAATTTGAAAAAAAGGCCAATGGAAACTAAGAAGAATGTTTAAAAAATAAGTTCTGATGTCAGATTATTTATCAGGGTTTTTGTGTAATACAAATCACTGTATGTACTGCACAAACACAGGTCCTGATCCCACTGCTGCTACCAATGTGAGAAATTGGGTTGTTGGTTGAATGGGGTGTGAGCCCTGCTCAGGTAAAAGCAACTATTTCTTGCAGGGTGAACCACAAAAGTCAATAATTTAACCTGTGCTTATCCCTGGATAGCTTGGCACAAAAAATACTCAGGCTAAGCTTAGAGGCAATGTGTTAAGTATTTATGCAGCATACAAACAACAATACAGTGAAAACACAACAAAATAAAAATCCCAAACCAATTTAGAAAAATAGAGAAAATGTTTTATTTGATACCAAAACCATTTAAATCCAATTAGTAAAACAAGAGTTTTCAATTTTAAAGTTTAAGGTCCTCAGTTTTGGAAATTGGTCACCTCAACATCTTTAGCACCACAACCAAGGGTACAGGAATGGACGGAGAACTATTGGGGGTTCAAGAATCACTCATGCTGGGTCCAGGTGCAGGTCTAAGATGGTGGGAGCCTGTTATGTCCCTGTGGCTCAGAACAGGAGACCAGCTAAACTAGCCCTTGGAATCATTTTTGAAGTCCTGGGTGAAGGTAGTGATGCAGGGCTCTACAGCATGGCTGGCCTCTGAAAGTTCCAAGCAGGTTCCAGGCAGCAAAGTAGTCTTTCCAGGTACAGCAGCAGTCTGGCAGAGTGCACAGCAGGTCACAGCAGCAGGCAGCCCATTGAGAGTGCTTCTGCAGATCCAATAGTAAACTGAGGAGCAGGTCTGAGAGCCTTGTTCCTAGAAGATGGGTGAGGTTTCCAGAAGTGTTCTCTGAAAATTCAGGAGCTTCCTGCCTTCCCTGCCCTCCCTGCCCTGACTCCTAGATGGCTGCACTAACAATACAGAGTTGCTCAGTCTGTCAACAGAGCTCAGCCCATTAAGCAGCAAAAGGAGCTGTGCTTAATTCCGCCCCCACCCAATCAGTTAATCGCTGATTCAGGCTCTCTGAATCCCACTACTGTGTGACTGTCTGAGGTCAATTCACAAACTCCCAACTGTCAGTTACACTTAGTCATGTAACCTAGACACACTGCATGCACAGAGGGCTAAGGGCAGGAAAATATCAACTGTTTAAACATGGCAATTTCAAACTTATAATGATAAATTCAACTTCACCTTTCAAGAGGGTTTATCATTACAAGTTCATAGACACTAAACATAACACATCTACCACCTCTGGTTTAGGAATAACAGCGTATTAACTATTATAAGGAATTCCCAATGTTGTCCCATGAGAGGGGTAGGCCTCACAGTAGTGAAAAAACACATTTGGGAAATGTTCACTACTGTGACATGTAAAACTAAAAAATACATGTCATACCTGTTGATTGCACAGCATCCAGACTAGGTAATACCTAGGGGCAACTTATATGTAATAAAAGGAGAGCTTAAGGCTTGGTAAGGTGTTTTTAAATGCCAAGTCAACATGGTAGTGGGACACTGCCTTCAGGCTTCAATGGCAGGCCTGGGACATGATTTAAAGTCTAGTTAAGTGGGTGGCACAATAAGTGCTGTAGGCCCACTGGTAGCATTTAATTTACAGGCCCTGGGTATATGGAAAACCACTCTACAAGGGACTTACATGTAAATTAAATATGCTAATCAGGTATATGCCAATCAAACCATGTTTTAGGGAGAGACTGCAAGTACATTAGTATACAAAGTCCTAAGGCCAACAATAAAAAATTAGGAGGAGTAAGACAAACAAATTTGGTGGTGAAACTGTAGAGAGGGCCATTTCTAACAGTCTCTACTCTAAGAACACTCATTTTTATAAGGTTTCACATCAGACCTTTTAAAACAAGTTGTTTCCATCTTCCGTCAGCTCATTTAATCAGCTTTAGGTGTCTTCATGCAAACAGGAAAGCTTCCGTCATCCAAATAGTCGAAACGCAGTAGCTTACAGATATACATGTTCCACTGAAACATTTTGTGAAACATTTTGTAGATCCTCAGGAGAGTTCCAATCATTTGCTTACTATAAGAAAAGTAAAGTTCATGCCTTTGCATCATTCTTTTAGTTTATAGGTTTCTCCACCATTCTAGCTAGCAAGCCTATTGTTAATGTGGAAACATTCAGCGGAAATTAAACTAAACATTTTAATACATTATTATATACTATGAAAACCAAGCCTATAGGAAGATCAAAATCTAACATTTTTTATTACATCATTCTCTTCTTAGCACATTCACCTCATTGAAAGTTTTACCATTTCACATTCCTGACCTAGGTTTACATCTGTAAAAAAAAAGGCATTCTGCAGCTATTTAAACTTAATACATGTAAATGTGAAAGTCTAGGCCACTCACTTGCTTTCAAAATATGGCTTTTCTTCTAAAGCCTTCACACAGTTCTTCATGTTGATTGAATTAATTTTCACTATATAAAAACACTGTTGCAACCTCCCCCACTCTGATGGTTGCAAAAAATTATTTACAGATGATATCAGAGCTCACTCTCGTCTTCATTTGAGCCTTTTTCTTTTTAAATGTATTGTTCTTTTAATCTATTGTATTTTATTAACGTGATAATTCAATTCAAATACTTTATTTATTTCTTTTGCTGTTTTTTTATTTTGTAATATACTTTTGGTAGCTTTGTGTACTCCTAATTAAGTAAAAAAACAGACAATAACAATTAATATAGGTACTAATATGGCTTTGATGCCCCTCTTCGCTGTTGCAATCCAATTGCCTTTTGCAGAAACTCCATTTGTGAAACTGTTTACAATGCTTGTGGTTTCTAATGGTTTCAAATCAAATTTTATGTCTGAAATGTTCTTTACATATTTTGTGATTTTCATACTCTCATCAGGAATCTATTTGCAACACTGTTCAATTTTTAATGTCTTGCAGACTCTGCCTTTCTCTGTGAGTAAAATGTCTAAAGCGTACCTGTTTTGTAAAATCATTGATCTAATTGCTACCAATTCTGTGTTAGTAACTAACAAATCATCAGATGTACTAGTTGCCATCTTGTCCACTCCTGTTGAAAGCTTTCTAATATTTTCATCATTTAGTATGACTCCTGCTACTAGAATAATTACTCCAAACATATCTCTCACTAATTGTGTTTCTTCATTAATGCTATGTGTTTGTCTGTGTGCAGATATCATTTGCCAAAGCATCTAAACTGTGCATGATACATCTTTGGAAATAGCAAACCTAAATAGTAAATATCGTCACAATCCACAGCTAATTTCAAATTTGTGCCCTATCCACAAATAAAATAAACTCCCTGTAAAACATGCCATGTACCTCCTGATAATTCAAATGTATACTACTATTACTATTGCCTAATTCTTCTTCTAAATTTTTCCTCCTAAATACATATATATTTCCCTTATGTCTTCTCTCTAACTTTAATTTTGGAAAAATATTTTGTCTTCTGTATTCATCGTCTTCCTTTTTCCAAACATTCTTCGAACATCTTCATTTTGATTAGTACTATGGGCAAAGTGTGTTCTCCTTCCCTCTAACATCCTGATAAAAGTTTTCTCTAGTGGGCTTATTAAACAAGTTAGATTATTATTATTTTTGTGTACCTTAACAATGGCTATAGGAAGAAAAGGTCCCAAATAATTCCAAACTGCCTCTATTTTGTTTGCCTGTGGATGTAAATTCATGCTTTTTATTAAAGGTATTTTTAAAAGAGCCATGTCAAAGTTAGAATAATAACATTCAAAATGGGCTTGCCTATGAACTAAACTAAGTAATCTACTGCATGTAGCAGCATACGATAGAGGAATGTGATTTTAGGCCACCTCCTTGTCAGCCAATTAAGGTAAGTCTGTACACACATATAAATCCTTTGCATTCAAAGCTTTGTATACTCTTGAAATAACTTAGAATAAACATTTGTTGAATAGCCTTATTTCATGAAATCTACAAAGGAAGCTTTTAACTTGTTCCTATCTATGCCAAGTACAGATGTCATATTAGTAAATTAAAATTCTTGTCTCTCCTCTGGTGTAAATTGTATCACTAACAATAATGCTATGGCTCCTAAAACCACTACTAAAATGTAATAACCATAATAATCGTGCATCTAACTCTGGCAAGAACACACATGTTTATCTAAAATCAGATCTTTTCATCTGATAAGTGTAGAAGCATGTGTTAATTCTTTGCTTTCAAAGTTACTTCTTTTCAGGAACAATCCATTTTTTCTTCAGTTCTTTGGATTTCAATGAGTTTTTGCTGCTTCATTTACAACAATCTTTGTTATGTCTTTCCTAACCTTACTTTGTGTTCTTCTAAAATGTTATTCCTGCTTTTCTACTGAAATGTAGGGCCTAGGTAAATCGCCTTAATGTGTTTTGCTTAACAGCATATCAACTTATGACAGTACGTTAGTACAGTTAATTTAATGAGTTTTCAACAACTTTTGTTTCTTTCAGAAATCTTTTTCAGCAATTTTTCTTAAACTAAGTTCAAACAACTTCTAGGTGGCTCAGGTAATTCTTTGCTGCTCCAGTCAAGCAAATCTGATACTGGGACACTTAGCACTTGGCGCACTTAGTAAGTCAATTCAGGTGCTGGATACCTCTGACAAGATACTCTTGTTCTTTTGGATCTTCTGAGTGTTTGTTGATCTCATTCTGTATCACTTATACCGCTTGATTCTGTTTCTTCAGCAGTTGTTTTTGCAGTATGGATCCCAATGACTTACTTGATTTCAATTTCATTCTACTATAGATTCTTTGCCAGGCAGCATTGTGGGTATCTCTTCTTGTTCTCAACTCAGTACTCGTTCCTTCTCTTGGAACTTCTTGTTGCTCTGACAATGTCTCAACTGTTACTTCAGTCTGGGTTTTGGCTTAGCCTCCGTCTACACCAAGGGCTCCAATGCACTCTGTGATAACCTAAATTGTTTTTCTTCACCTGTCTGCAGTTCTTCACTCCTTTGTTTTGTGCGGCTTGTGGTTTTGCTCCTTGTACTTGTGTGACTTGTACAGTTTGCGGTGGTACAGTCACCATTGTTCTAAGTTCTGACTCATAGAAGACCATTTCTTCAAATGGATCTCTTGTTCTCTGGGTATGTGAGGCATACACCCAGTTTGGTACTCCAGCACATTTAACAGCAGTGTTCATGGTCAAAATCACCTGGTAGGGGCCTTTCCACCTTGGCTCCAGATAGTACTTTCTCAAGTACTTCTTTATAAGCACTCAGTCCGCGGGGCTGAGGTTATGGCACAGCTCTTAATGCAGATTTGCAGTGACAGCTTCAACCTGCTGAGAAACAGAACACACCATGTCAATTAATCCTTTGCAGTAATTAAGTACAATGTCATCTGTATGTTCAGAAGTTCATTTGAGGCACAGCAGGTAGTCTCATGGATCTTCCCATCAGAATTTCATGCAGAGATAAACCTATCTTCCTGTCAGGTGTACTTCAAAGGCTCATCAACACCAAAAGCAAAGCATCAGGCCATTGCAGTCAAATGCATGCACATACTTTAGCCAATGGGGACTTTATTGTCCAATTTAGCTGCTCAACTATTCCAGAAGATTCTGGTCAATAGCTGCAATGTAGTTCGTGCTCCACTTGTAATGTGGCACACAACATCATAAGGATCATATTGTTAAAGTGAGTCTCTCGTTCTAATTCCAGAGAAACCAACATTCTATACCTCCGTGCTAACTCTCTTAACAATAATTTTGCTACAGTGAGACTATCATTCCTCCTTGTTGTGTAGGTTTCTACCCATCTAGAGAAAATGCACACTGTAACCATGATGTATCTCACCCCATTACAAACAGGCATTTCAATGAAGTTCATCTGCATCCTATTGCAGAGACCACCTGATCTCCCAACATGACCCAGTGTAACTGGTGTTTGTTTCTCTACATTCATCTGTTGACATGTTACACAACAGTGACACAAATCTCCTGCATGCGTCCTAAATCTGGAGTTAAACCTGTTCTATCTAAAGGATCTTACAATTGCATCCCTTTCTACGTGTGCGGGGCAATTGAAATGTCGTGTCATGGAATATAATAACCTCTCTGGCAACACTAGTCTTCCATCTGCGGAAATCCAAATGTCATATGCATCCCTTCCACATACTACTTTGATCGAACCCTGCTGTTCTGCTTCTGTGACATTTTCCTGCAAATGTTTTAGTTCTACCCCTGTGTCAGCTTTAGATGTCAACATAGAAAAGACAGTGTCCTCTTGAGATTCATCTGTGAATATTCCATTAAATGTTTGTGCCACAATTGAACAATAACATGCAACTTCTTCAGCGTATCTATTTCCCACTGTGAAATAAACATTGTCACTCCTGTGAGCTGCACATTTAACAACAGGTATTTCAGCTGGGATCTGCAAAGCCTCTAGCATTCTCTTCACATGCTCACCATGCCTGACTGGTGAACCAGATGATGTCATGAAACCTCTTTGTAACCATAACTGCCCGTGGACCACACCAAAGCCATATGGACTATCTATAAATATAGTCATCTTGTACTGAGGTAATACCTTAAAGCCAGTATGCTTCCGCAATGTTTTGGATCATGCAGACAGCATAAGCTGCTCTCAGTGAACCAAACCATCATTTGTTCTCAAATGTGAGTCATCTCCAAAAAACATACACTATGTATAAAAGAAAGGCTCAAATGTTATGTTGGCCTTGGCTTGGTCCCTAGATTTGTAACATCAAGGCAGCTATGTTCAAAATCATAAGATACATCACTTGCAGGCAATGGTAGTAAGGTACTGAGATTCAAAACTTGGCAACGCTTTAACATCACATTTTCAGACGTGAGGATTTGCTGCTCATATTTGGTAACTCGGGAATTAGTCACGTATTGGGTTTTGGTTTTGGTAAGCAGAATTTCTACAAAGTGAGGGACCATAAGAGTTAAAGCATGTCCCATCTCTATGATTTCACACCTCTCGATACTTGTACTCACAGCCAGCACTGATTTCAATAACCAGACAGCCCTGCAACAACGGGGTCAAGAGTAATAGAAAAATAGGCCACTGGCCTCCTTTTGTCACCATGCATCTGAGTAAGCACTGAGAAAGCATAGCCCTGCCTCTCACTGTAACAAACAAAGTAAACTTCTTACTGTAATCTGGCATTCCTAGGGCTGGCGCACAGCAGAAACTTTCTCTGAGCTCTAGGAAAGCTTTCATGCACTTGTTTTCTCATGGAAGTGGATCAGGCACATCTTTGTGTGTCAGCCTCAGTAAAGAATTAGCCTAGGGAAGAGTTTAGTAGCCAACCAATCCCCAAAACATTCTGACTCCTCTTTGCGTTCTAGAAGGACCCATCCTCAGGATGGCTTCAACTCTTTCTTATAACACTTTTCTTGTTCCCTTTTCAGTAATATATGTTCAATATTGGACTTCTTTTTGACAATATTGCAACGTGCTAGAGAATGCTTTATGTCCATTCCCAGCTAGGTGATTAAGGAGCACAATGGTATTGTGCTTACAAGCTTCTCTTGTGCTTGATGCCAGAAGCAGGTCATCAAATATTTCATCACATCTGAATTCAAGGCATTTTCAATGACTCAAGATTTTTCTTCAGAATCTAATTTGAAATTGAAGGACTTTCTGTGAACCGTTTTGGGACGCAGCACCATGCCAAAAGTTTCTCGCAAAATACAAATGAGAATAGGAACTGGCTGTCCTCATGCATTTCAGTCTAAATGAAAGCCTCACCAAGATCCACAGCAGTGAACTATTCTGCTGTGCACCAAATCTGATAAAGTATAGTGGCTGGATTCAGTGCCAAAGGGCAACATGGGATAACAATATTGTTGATCTTTCAGATATACTGCACTATTCTGAACTTCTCATTGGGCTTCTGTAAAGCACATTATCGGTAAGTTGTAAGGACTCCTGACTTTTTCCCTCAAGATCCTTTTTCTTCAACATATCATCAGTTATTGGTGTTATTCCTGCAACTGTCTCTGGGGTAATGTGGTTGTTTATTTGTAACTCCTACAAGTTTAATCTTCTTTCCCGAGAGAGGTAGGTCTGGGGCCTCCATTTTTCTAACATTTAAACGGGTAGCACCAGTGTCAATAAAAAATGGCACTTGGTGGCGTTTTAACTCATTCTCTATAAACTATCCTCTGGTCTACTTCTAAGACTGCACCAATTATGCAATCTTCTTCCCACTCAGACACCGTCATTGGAAATAATTGGAGCTAAAACTGCTGAAACGTGTTCTAGTTCAGTGCCTGAGATGTATTCTGATCTATGTAGGGCATCTGAATCATGTTGAGTTTAGGATTTACCACATTCTGTGGACCATCTGGGCTTGTGGGACCTGCAACATTGGAACTAGAGATTACATTGGCACTTGCATTCGTTGAACAGGTACATTCTTCCTTTGCATCTGATTCCCTCCTCGCATTTAATTAAATGCACTCATTCTATCTGGATTCAGCCTATACTCCCTCTTCCAATGCCTAATCTTGTTACAGAAGTGACAAAGAGTAATTTCTTCAATGCTGCAACATCTACACCTGAATATGAACCAACTCATTACATGCAATTCTGAAAACTGACACCTTTCATTGCACCAACATTCTCTGTAACCGATTAATTTTGAAAAACATTTTGTGCCATCTTTGTCTGTGCTAGCATGAACTTCTCCGTAAGCCTCTTCTGTTTCATCTCCTGTTCATTAGTACAATACTTTGCATATTTCAGAATCTCATCAAATGTTTTGTCTGCCAACACATCACATTCTGCTGTATTTGCTGACTGATCTCATTTCTAAATCAAGAACAAACTATGAAAAGAAGAATCCCATATCATTCAGCTAAAGATGTGTTTGACCTGTATGTGGTTGGGATGCTTTCAATAACTTCTTATAATATTCATGCACTGACTCTTTAACTTCCTGCTGAATCCTGTTCAACCTCACATCATCCTAATCATTTAGAGGAACTCCCCCTTTCAGGAAAGTAATCCCTCATTGTACATATCCATCACAGTATGTGATGGTGCATTAGTGTGAGAATGGCTCAGTGGCTCTGAGTTTGGCCAATGTACAACAATTTGATGTTCAGGCCACAAATCATTTGGATCAACAATGTCAAAAAATGTATTAGAATCAGTCCACAACAGTTTTGAAATATTAACAAATTGTTCAACCTGTAACCACTACGTGGGGTTTCTCTCAACTTGGGGAAATTGTTCATAAATACTGCAAGATCTCCCTTACTCCAAGGCACGTGAACATATTCTTCATGTGGTAGTTCTCTTAATTGATAAGCTGAAGTCTCTCCATCATCTGGAGGACTTGGGGGTGGTTTTCTCTTTACTTCGCCCTCCCCTACTGGCTTATTTTTATTTTCATGTTTCTTTGCCCATTTGTTTTCTAATTTCTCAAACTCACTTCATCTGTGAATGTGTTCTACTAATTTAATAATGTGCAATTGCATTCCTGAAGAACACATTGTCTCAACTGATTCATCATCCAAATATACTCTAAAACCTTTCTGCAATGGGATGCTTTTTGAGAGATCAACTTAATATTTATTTGCCAATTCAGTCAATTTGTCATGTACAGTTGCAGCTTGCCTAGTAATTTCTCTACACAAATAAATCAGCTATTTTCATGGTATTGAGTCACATTTTCTGAATCCAAACATCTTGTGTTTATTCCCTCCATTTCTATTTTTAAACTCATGACATTTAGTGATCTCTCTCTTTCCACACTTTCACTAGTACCTGGGCTTTTTGTATTCTGTTTTTGCACTGCTTCTGTCTGCTTCCTCAAACCATGGGGGGAAATTCCCATCTTTAAACAAATTGGTTTCACCTTGTGTTGTCTGTGTCATAAAGACAATACCCCCCTTCCCTTAATGATTAAATAGCCTGTGATGGTGTCCACACAACAATCTGCAAATTCTGTGAAGTAAGGACACACCCTGTAGCTGGCGCTTTATCAACTGCTCCTTCAGCTACTGCGTTTGAGACAATATTAATTGGTGCATTTGGTGTGCAAATCTGTACTGGCTGTGCTTTGATAACCGTAGCATCATGTATTGATACAGTCACAATAGAAGCATTAGCACCTGTAGGCATCACTGCATGTACAGTCTCAACTTAGGCTGGCATATTATTTGGTATAACAAGTTGTACAACAGGCTGTGTCACAACAGGCTAAGTAATTTGTAATGCTCTTTCAATCTCAGAAGCATGTGGATCAATAGGGGAGGTAGCCACTGTCACATTATTAGTTGTAATACCCTCAGTATTTGTCACAGGAGCCACATATGGTGGTGGACCTCCAGCCAATAATTCATCCAATATCTCGGCTCGTGAAAACTATTAAAATCAAATTTCTTTTCACTACCTTTTTCATCTTATTCCTTCTTGATTTTGGGCTTTTCAATTTCCATGTTTCTCAGATTTTTCATTGGTAATGACAAGAGATAATCTAGTTCCTTTCACTGTATTCTTTCTCCAACTCTGTTATTGCTGATCCCATATAGTTTCTCATACCTCTCTTTGTTCATCTCTGGTATTTGTTTCTATTTCTCATACAAGCTCTCTTCTTCCAGGCATTTATTGTTCAAATTGTGTAGGGCTGGAATGAGGCTTCATGTCACAAAGTTTTCTCGTAGTCTGTCTAGAATTCTCAAATTAAATCTACTGCATCTAGGAAAGCGCAATGGACACTCTTTGTCAGTAGTTTTGTACCATTAGCAAAGCCATAAACATGTATGTAACCACTTCCTCAATAAACATATCATAAGTACACATACCCTCAGGAGGTGCTTCTTCACCCTCCTGTACTGCAATAGACACATCACCTCTAATTAAACATCTAGTAGCTTAGAAAAATGTCATGATTTCAAATTTAAATTAACAGATGAAAACAATATATTATAAATCCTCAATGTTTTGATTCTGTGTCATATATGTCAATTTTCAGCAAGTCGTTCTCACAGTCTTGGTGCAGCTCTGTAAACTAACCAACCAATCATTGCACAGCTCTTTGCACAGCTCAAAGAATCTCAGTGAGGCATTTCACACCAACTGACCAATACCAGAACAGCACAAAATGACTCGACAACCTGCTCCTTGCAACAGCTCACCCTCTGTTACATATTCACACAAAGCTACAATTCTTCTAGTCTATACAACCTAAAACAAAAGCCCTTGGGCCTGATTTTAATCTTGGTGGATCTGGTCCTGCTGTCACTTGTCATTTATGTTATGCAATTTGTAAAGCACATGACTGCCCTGAGGCTTCCCAGCGCTAGTGGACCAAATCAGGAGATCAAGGTTAACATGAAGGACAGTCAATTCTAAAACAGCCAAGTGTTGAGTTCCTTACGGAAGCTGAGTTCCTGGCTTGTAAGCCGGAGCCTAAGAGGAAGGGAATTCCACAGTTTGGCCCCTATTTAGGACATCATGGACCCACCCCATCAAACTTTTTTAAATCTTGGTAGGGAGGCCAAAGCTAAAGAGGTTGATCTGAGCGTCCTATTCGGCCTATAGAAAGATGCGAGGGCTCTTAGGATCGGTGGCCCACAATTGGGTAGGGACCTGTGAATGCAGCATAGAGCTTTAAATTTGATCCTCTGTTCGACTGGCAACCAGTGCAGGGAGACTAATGCTGGTTTTGCCAATACATGTCTAGGGATGTCTAACAGAAGACATGCGGCTGCATTTTGTACATGCTGCAGCTTCTTTATCACATAAAGTGGCGAGCCAAGAAATATGCCATTACAATAGTCAAGTCTCGAAAGAATGGTGGCTTGGATGATAAGTTGTTTTGCCAGAAAGGGAAGGATTGTAAACACCTTCCTCAGAAGTCTCAACATGCCAAAACAGGAAGCCGATATATGCTTGGCATGCTGATCCAACGTTAGCCAGGGATCCAGCCATATCCCTAAGCTCTTAATGGATTTCTTCGTGGTGGGAAGTCAGCTAGAGCACTAGGGCACATGAGTGACTTATTCGGGCCTAGGTCATATCCCAGGATCATAAGTTCTGTCTTGTCCCCATTAAGTTGAAGTCTGCTGTCCATCATCCAACCTGTAACTGCCTGTAAACAAGAAGTCAAAGAGGAGCCATCCGTATTGGTGTTATCTGCGAAGGATACTAGCAATTGGGTGTCATCCGCATAAGATACCATAGATAGGCTAAAAGATTCTATTAAGTCCGCCAGGGGAGACATATATATATTAAAAAGCGTGGGGCTAAGCGACGAACCCTGGGGGACACCGCAGCTGGAAAAGAGCTTATCTGAATAATAAGATCTATCAAGGACCTGGAAAGTTCTACCCTCCAGAAAGGAGGTCAGCCATGCATGAGCTTGCCCTTCTATTCCTGTATTCCTCATCCTTATCCTCAGCACTTGATGGTCAACAGTGTCAAAGGCTGCACTCAAATCCAAAAGTATGACTGCAGTTGTCTGGCCAAGATCCATGGCTTTCCTTGCCTCTTCCATAATTGCAATCAATGCAGTTTCTGTACTGTGCCAGGGTCTAAAGCCCGTTTGTGTGGGATGAAGACAGTTGTGTGTTTCCTGAAAGGTGGAAAGTTGGGTATTAATATGCTTATCTAGAATTT
Organism: Pleurodeles waltl; assembly: GCF_031143425.1. Classification (NCBI taxonomy): domain Eukaryota; kingdom Metazoa; phylum Chordata; class Amphibia; order Caudata; family Salamandridae; genus Pleurodeles; species Pleurodeles waltl. The sequence continues at coordinate 774,813,320 of NC_090443.1, read as the reverse complement.
TGGCCAGTGTCGGTAGTAGAGATATCGGTCTGTAGTTCTTTAGATCTGCCATATCTAGGGACGCCTTCTTTAATAGTGGTTTAACCACAGCGTGCTTCCATTGATCCGGAACCAAGCCTCTGGATATTGAGGCGTTCAACATGTCCATCTGAATTGGACCAATCACTGTTGGTTAATCTGTCCGCCTAGCAGTCAGTCCGCCCACTCAATATAAATCCTAGCAGGTTCATGGACGATAGTCTGTCCAAGTCCTTCCATCTCCACCAGAAGATTCCACCTGCGTCAATGATGTCACAGGCAAAAGCTGTTGTCAGAGGGAGTACAGACAATATTACCACTGGGCCAATCACAATGTGCCTTTCCATCAACATAACTGTGGCAGGTAAACCTCAACACATGAGTTGGTGGTTTTGAAGGGATATAGTGTAGACACATACCTTTTTCCCTTTTGCACTTCAATTTCCATCATGAACCCGATCGTCCAACTCTTTCCTTTGCAGCTGCTACTTGACGACAAAGCAAATCAACCCCCTCGCCACCCTAATCGAAGGTAAGCTTTTTATTTCCCTTGTTTTCTTTTGAATTGTTTGTTTACATTTGCTCTGGACCAGTGCATTTCCAAATATCTCCTGCAATTAATTTTTTACTAATGTGTACTGCATATTTGTGTAATGTTGTTGTTTAAGATATTTAAAGAAATACTGCTGTATTAACGTTTATTTATTTTTTGCAAAATATGTACAAGCTTCCATTACGATAATGGACACTTCCACAAAAGTTGACATAAATCAAAGTACATAGGGGGTCATTCCGACCTTGGCGGGTGGCTACTGCCGCCCGCCAGGTGGAAACCGCCATGCGGCTGCCAATGCGGCCGCACTCACGCTGCCCCCATTCCGACATTCCCGCTGGGCCGGCGGGAATGAGGCCGCAACACAGGAGCCGGTTCCTAATGGAGCCGGCGGTGTTGCGGCCTTGCGACGGGTGCAGTTGCACCCATCGCGCTTTTCACTGTCTGCTATGCAGACAGTGAAAAGCTGGCCGGGGCCCCAGGACACCCCTTACCGCCAGCCTCTTCCTGGCGGTGCAAACTGCCAGAAACAGGCTGGCGGTAAGGGGGTCATAATCCCCAGGGTAGCGCTGCTTGCAGCGCTGCCCTGGCAGATTATCCCCGCCGGGGCATAAACGGCGGGAAACCGCCGGCCCCGGCGGTGCGACCGCGGCGGTACCGCCGCGGTCAGAATAGGGAAAAAAGCACCGCCAGCCTGTTGGCGGTGCTTTAGTCATTTTTGCCCTGGCGGTCTCGGACCGCCAGGGTCAGAATGACCCCCATAATGTTTTCATACAGGTGTGTTCAATTATTTATTGTAAACCAATAAATTATAAACATATACCTAACACATTTTTTGAATACTTTAAATTTAACAAGCACTAGGCAAGGTGTTTGTTTTAAGTCAAATCAATGTTAGTTCTAAACTTAAATCATGTTTTATTTATTTATGTTATATTTCCCCTTGTCCAGTATGTTTTCTGTATTTTATTAAATGTAATTTAAATTTAAATTTAAGGTTCAATGCAGATGTGCGTTCTTTTCACTTATTAAGTAAAAGTAAGCATGGCTGTATTAACACTTAAAAACAAAAATATCAATTGCATTTTTTGGCATGTGTCCATTATCATGGTGAATGCTTGCACCAAAATAATTTTAATGTCCATTACATTTGATTCTCTTTTAATGTTTGGACTTTACAAATAGGTCATATCAAAAATATTTAGCATTTACTGTTATAAATATAAGTAAGAACATGTATCTCACATTTGAATCAATACCATTTTTAAAAAAAACAATGAATTGTACATGAATAATAATGGTAGGATAAACGTGAAAGTAAAAGTGTTTAATCACAAATAAGATACTTCTCTTAGACAATTTATTTGGTAAAATAACAAACAATCAAGAAAATAATGGTTTTAAAATACTCTAGCTTGGGGCTTTGTTGCCCAGAACTTGCTTCCTACACATAGTCTAATGGTAACCTCCTCAGGAAGGGAAATCGTTTGGGCACATAGCAGACACCTCAAGGCTTTTTCTTTGAAGAGGTGGGTTTAGGATTGGAAGGGGTCAAGGCAAGGTAAAATAGGAATTGGGATGGAAAAGTAAGGGTTGGAGTGGTGGGAGAGGATTGGATGGTTGAGGTAGTGGGAGCTGGAGTGGGTGATGTGGTTGCGTCTGTATGTTTAGCCCTTGCATGTGGGTCTGGTGTTTTTTATGTATGTTTGGATATGTGTTGTTTTGGTGGAGTGTGATATTCAAGTGAGTGTGAGCGTTTGGCTCTGGTTGGTGTTGTTTGGTGGAGTTTGTTGTTGTGGTGGTTGGTGTGGTGGTTGTGGGTGTGATTGTGGGTGTTGTGGTTGTGGGTGTTGTGGTGCTTGTGGGTGTGGTGGTGGTTGTGGTACTTGTGGTGGTAGTGGTTGTGGGTGTGGTGGTGCTTGTGGTGCTTGTGGGTGTAGTGTCAATAGTGCGTGTAAGTTGTTTGTGTGTTTGTTTGTGATTCTTTGTGTGTTTATATTCATGTGTGTGTGATTGTGCTCCTTGTCTCTGTTGGAGAGGGTGCCAGCAAAGAAGAGAGTGTGCTTGGGATTGGTATAGGGTTGGGATTTGGCTTGAGAAAGGGATCTGATTTGGAGCAGAAGGTTGGGCTGGTTGGGAGGCTGTGGTGATTGAGGAGGCTGCTATTTTTGCAAGTGATCTCTGAATGGCAGCCATTGAACTGTGAATGGTATCCAGGAATGTAACTATTTGTTGCATTTGGCAGCTGAGCCCCTGGATGCCATTTTCTACAGCAGTCTTGCCTACAGGGATGCTGCGTAACAGGCCAATAGCCTCCTCACTCTGCACTGCCAGGGTGACAGGAGCAGGGGGTGAGGTGCCTGTGGCAAAGGACACACAAGCCCCTTTAGTGGAGTGGGTTTGGCCAACTGGAGGGAGCAGGAGGGAGGGTAGAGATGTGGCTCTGGGGGGTAGACAAGGATGTCAAAGGTTCCAGTAGGGTCCACCACCAATAGGGACTGGTCACTTGTGGAGGCCTCTGATGATGATGGAAATGTAGTGGCCTCTGCTCCAGTCCTCTCACCCTCCATGCCACTGTGTGAATCGGTGTCTGATGTTTCTTTAACCGAAACATAGTGCTTAGCTGCTTCCCTGTCTTTTTGGCCAATGTCTCCTTCGCCTGCCCTTGAAGATGTTCTAAAGATATATACCATAGTATTATTGTATCTGTGTAAATATAACTGATCATGACGTTTTCTATCAAAACATTTCCTATTTTTTTAATTTTACCTGGTTCAAGGCCTTTAAACATAGGTTTATGTACATCATTATCTCTTGCATGTAATTCAATTTAATTTTCCTCATCTATTTACGATTATTTCCTTGAACAGTTTTACACTTCCGAATGTTTCAGATTTGTTGGTTTGAATAGTGAACATATGTTACCAAAGTTTTAGATGAAACAAAAAATACTTTGCACATTGTATGATTAGACATTTAATTTAGAAAAATAAAAATATAAATCAATGTGTGTCTATATTTACTGTATTGAAACAACATATTGGATACATTGAAAAGCTGTCTTATTTTTTGGGCTGTTTCACAATGGTAACACTTATTTTAATTGACTCAAGTATTTTTTTGCAAGTTAAAAAAAGAATTCTATTCTGTATTGAAGTTGCTTATAAACATATTAGCCACTATTTACTCATGCCATTGGAAGAATCTAAAAAAAATGTTTTTAAAATACTTCACAGCATTAGTAAATTCATAGGATTGACACATTTTCAATCCAGTTTAGTACAGTTTGAAAGAAAAATGTAAAAGTTGTTCTCTGAAATATCGTCATTCAATTATATTGCAGGTTAGTCAAATATTGGTATAACATTACAGTAAAATCTAACACACATTGATTATTACTATTTTTTTTTTAAAAGAGGATATTCAAAATGCAAGTACACTTTTGAACATTTTAATTTTTATGCATTTAAATATTTGAAAAGTTAATTTAGATTTTTGCAGATTGGAAACTCCACATATACGTGACAGAATTTCCCTCCCTCATATTCCAAGTGCATTATAAAATATTGCCATTGGTATAAATATGACAAAATATCTATTTTGCTTGTGACAGAACATTCATCTGTAAAAGTCCCTTTAAGGAATCTATTTTTCACCATTATTGATATTGCATCTGCTTTTAACAAAGAACATTGAAGTAATGTGCTTTTGCTATGTGTTACCCTGTCACAAATGTGTTCACATTCCTGTCAGGTTTTTTTTAGAAACAATGATGCCTATAAAATAAATGTTTCTGAAAACAGACTGGCTTACATGCATATTTGTGAATGAATAAGCCAGCATGCAAAATTGTCACAGTTAACATAAATTGAATTTTTTTGTTAATTAAACATACTTTAATATCTTAATAATATATTTTGTATCTATTTATTCTGATGTTTTGGTAATTTCAGCTCATGTTTAACACTGATTGTTCAAAATGCTAACTCACAATTGTGATTTTTGAAACATCCACTGTATTATAATTGCATTTGATGCTATTTTACTTGTAATATCGGGAATGTAACAACCTTCACAATTGTGAAGGAACATCACACCTGAAATTAAAAGAACATTTGGTCCAGTTTGGTACAACTATCCCTTATAAAATGTCACAAAATAATGTTACATTTTTTCAAGCTGGCATGTGTCTGCTCAAAGCAGTCATTTGTTAGTGAACAGAAATATAATTGTATCCTTTTTAAAAAATCATTGCAAAACCCACATCAATGCTATACCTTCTGCAAAACTTACACCTTCAAGAACACTTCTTGTATATTGGTCATGTGTCACCCTTAATGTTGAAGCCAACGTTTGTTGCTGTAACAAATATTAGTTATTTGAAATGAAAATTTAAAAGTAAACTTAGCCTCTTCATGCTGCTGTCTGGCCTGCAAATCCCCATCAGGGTGAAGATAGGCCACTGTGTGGGCCATTAAGGGGGTCAGGGAGGGGCACACACTATTTTCATTTTGAGAGGACTGACCGACCTGGACTTTTTGGTCCAGCATCTTAGGTCCTTCTATTGTTTCCAGCAGTGGATGATGCTCAGCAGTGGATGGTACTCTGTCTGTAGATTGCCAGGATCTGCACCTTCTTGGTGATGACCTTCCACATCTCCTTTTTCTGATAAGAGTTTACCTGTATGGAAACAAAAATAAAAAGAGCAAAACATTTCACTGACCTTTATTTATTTATGTTTTTATCCAACACAAATTTGAGAAATCAGTAACAAACATTCTGATACATTAAAACAGCATATTTTTGTCATTTTTCTTAGTTTTTTACCAAACAAAACACAACTTTTTAGTAAGCTACTGAGTAACCTTATCTCTTGGTATGTCCTATTTTACTAATCCTGGTCAATTACATCATCAAGGCTGAGTCATTTGTCAACATTTCTAAATTTAAAAATGTTCTGGTATATAAATATAGTTATTTGTGAAATGTGATAATAAATAGATGTTCATGTTTGAATGAACATTGTTTTCATTTTTTTAATCAAAATTATTTAAAAGATATGCACACCAAATAAATGTTATAGCACCAAACACACAACACATACTAATGTTGTGGTGTAGTATATTTAAAATGTGTTTAAAATTACACACCATAACTTCTATCTTATTAAATATAAATAGAAACTTCATTTCAATCATTACACTTCACTCACAAACTGAATGGGACATTCTAGTCTGTGTTTCAAACAATTAACGTTACTCATAATTAAATTGCCATTTTAAACATGTACATGTTCCTCTGGTGAGCCATGCAGCTTGCTGTACAGGGAGAGGACCTCATCTGCCAGAATCTCCAGCTCGTCTGGTGAAATGTTTAGGGCCCCGTTCCCTGATTTACCAGGCACTGTAGCCCCAGAGTCAGTAAACAACAGCAAAAGTTGAGTAGGTGTTGGCACTGTTAGAAGGCAAGTGAGCTTTTTTTCGTACCCCAAGTACATCTACGCGACATGCAAAACCCTAAAAGGAAGCGTACACTTCCATTGCCTTTTGTATATTGCTCTCACACACATTAGCCTATGGCTGTATCTGTAGTGGAGTCTCACACCCACTATCCAGTTAACTTCTGCCAACTTCCGTCTAATTGCAAATGGTCTCACGGCATCTGCCATTTTAAATTGTTACATAGTGCGTCACCACCACTCAAAATGGTGCCTAGTTTTTACACACTTACATGATGGTAGGTATTTCCTTGGTTTGGGAATTTTTTTTTATTTTGTGCATCACTGTGGTAAAATGTGGAATGTGCTCAGTTTTCTTTACACCTCCTTTGATGGAATTAAAAAAATGAATACAATGTGCAATTAATTAAGTTAAAATGTCTAATTGATGCAATTCTTCTTTTTAATAAATATACATGTCAAACATGAAATATAAATAAAATCACAAAAATTTGCAAAATTATGCTCTAAAAAATCTCTTTGAAACATACATAAATGTTGTGTTTTATAAAAAAAAAAATATTTTCTAAAATTAACATTTTTTTAACCTTCAATTTTAAAAAAATGAACCCAGGGAGAGCAAGAAAACAATGGTCTCAAGATCTTTTCTAGACCTTGCCACCATGAAAGAACAAGACATAATAAAAAAATCCAGATTAAACAGTCAAACTATAATTCATCTATGTCATCAGCTGGAGCCAGATCTTCTGCCTCACAATAGGTATCCCACATCAATAACACCAATAGTGAAAATAATGGCAGTACTCCATTTTGAGGGCATAGGATCATTCCAATACACTGTTGCAGTATCTGGTGGAATGTCACAACCAACTTTCAGTAGTGTGCTACAAGACGTACTTTCTTCAATGATGAGACACATCAATAGCTTCATACAGATTCCTACAAATGAAGATTTTGCCAGTGTGAAGGGAGATTTTTATGCTTGCCATCCTCTTCTGCTGGTCAAGGTGAAGGTCCCCTCCTAAATATGACTGGTGAATCCACAGTTGCAGGGACTAAGGTGGGTGCAGGTATTTCCTCTTGTGGCAGGTTCTCCCTGTCTGTGGCTGAGGCAGATGTAGTTGGTCACGATGTTGTTGGACCAGAGACAGGGGAAGATAATAGTGGAAAAGCCCTGCACATATTGTTAAAACAATCCTCCCGCACCACAGTCAAGGAGCCCAAATCTGAGTTTACGTTTTCCATCTGGAAATAGTGCTTTCTCTGCAACTGCTTCATCTCCCAGAGCTCTGTGAGGTCCTGGGACTGATTGATAGCTCCCAAGACTTGGGTGACAGTGAACCCAATGGCCTCAGTTTGATGGCCCACAGATTCCCTCCCACATACCCTACCCCCACTATCCTGTGTCCTTGCGTCAGTGTGCCCCATCCCTTTGGATCCTGGCTGAACTGGAGGTAGTGGTGGTGTTGGATCAACAGCAGCCAAGACTGAGCTGCACAAGATTGGTGTGATGTCCCTTTGGACATAGGAAGTGGAGATATCTAGGGATTGAGGTGTTACAACAGCTGGGATGGGAGGTGTAGGTGTGGGCCGAGTGACACTCACTGGAGCTGTCAGCCCAGGCAGGCCAGAAGGACCAGTCTCCTCCTCATCATACGGACTTTCTGGACTAGAATCCTCACTAAAGACTTGTTCCTAATCTGGGGTGGAGGTATCCTCTGGTGTTGTGGCAGATTGTGGTCCATGTACTCTAGGTGTTGGACTTATGATTAATTTAATTAAAAAAATAATTAGGATCCTGGATTATACATCAAATGAGTTTGATGGAAAAATTGAGGCAACCTAAAAGTTAAAAGACAATTCATATAATTTTAATACCTTTCAGTTGTTTGACAAGTTACATAACAGTTTTAATTACACACAGAAATACTTCAAAAACATTTAAAATGATGTTCTGTAATGCAAATAAAATTCTAAAGTATACATAAGTATACCAAACCTTCAACAAAACACAATAAAGATTAAACATGTCAAAAGAATTCAAAGGCCTAACAGGCTAATGAGCTGAGAATTAAACAACTTTGTAGGGTAAATAGCATTAGTCATCACATGAACATTGAAAAGTACATTTGTTTAAAAAAAAAGTATATTCAGCATACAAAATAGCATTCATTAAACATTTAAAGATAACAAGTGAGACAGATACCATTAAATCGATGAAATGTCATGAACATGAGAACATACACAATTAAACAACATCACATTTCACAACATAGCATTCAATAGAGATTGGTAAACACATTACACTTTACCTTTAACATATATGAGAAAATGGAAGATAAGAGAGATTGATCACAATAACATTGCAATATTAGTTGAACAAACCAAAAATAAGGCATCAAGGTAGTTGTAGTCATTCCAATTAAAATGTAACAACTCTTGCAAATTTGAAAGTGAAATTTACCTGGTAAACATATGCAGTAGAAATAAGCTGGAATTTCAATACAGGACATATATGAGAAATGTGTTATAAGTATAGACAAACTTACTTGCACCATAACATGTTGTCAAATTTGATGGAGATTCAAACCTGTGATCTTAACTTAAACTGAATCTGAATAAATTCATATAAACAAACAAGGAAAGATGAAATGTGAAACATGGGGAAAAACTCATATTGACAAAACATTTTACATATTAAGAGAAACAACAAGAATGCTACAAATCCCCACTGTAAAGCAAAATAATAAAAAACAATATTTCTAGGTTTATATGAATGAAAAAGGTGAAACATATATTATCAACAGGTAAATTAAAAGCTAAAATGGTACTTAGGTTTAGTTACATACCAGTCTCCACTCCACCAGTGATTCCTGTCAAGCCTTCTTCATGTAGTATTTGCAAGACCTTCTCCTCCCAGGGATATAATTTTAAGGGGGGCTGGGAGAACCACCACCAGTCCTCTGGGCCTCGAGGTGATGCTTGGAGGCCAGGGAACACACTGTTCCTTGCAGGTCATTCCAACTCTTCATAAATTTCCTCCTGTGTGCATGGAATGTTTGCTACAGCATTCACTGTGAGCTATTCTAGGCCACATTTGCCTTTTCTATGCTATAGTTGTATTTTGTACTTGGTCTCCAAACAACTGTGGCACTACTCTAATAATTTCATCCACCATGACTGACAATTCTCCCTGCTATTATAAGGTAATTAAATTAAATGATTTTGTGATTCCACAAGTTAAAGCCCAAAAATAAGACAAAATTAACAAGAAACAGAGTGAGCAGAAAACATCTGAAATCTGTGACAAGAATTCAGCAGGAAAATGTTGCGTTGTGGTGGAATGACAAAGGATCATGGTCTAAAATGTATTGTGTTTTATAGTGTGCTATGCAGGTGAAAACAACTAGCCAAAACACATCAGGTATGTGATGCTAACATCAATTCAAAAGCCCTAGGCATAGTGCAGTGTTTACATATTAAGAGAAACAACAAGAATGCTACAAATCCCCACTGTAAAGCAAAATAATAAAAAACAATATTTCTAGGTTTATATGAATGAAAAAGGTGAAACATATATTATCAACAGGTAAATTAAAAGCTAAAATGGTACTTAGGTTTAGTTACATACCAGTCTCCACTCCACCAGTGATTCCTGTCAAGCCTTCTTCATGTAGTATTTGCAAGACCTTCTCCTCCCAGGGATATAATTTTAAGGGGGGCTGGGAGAACCACCACCAGTCCTCTGGGCCTCGAGGTGATGCTTGGAGGCCAGGGAACACACTGTTCCTTGCAGGTCATTCCAACTCTTCATAAATTTCCTCCTGTGTGCATGGAATGTTTGCTACAGCATTCACTGTGAGCTATTCTGGGCCACATTTGCCTTTTCTATGCTATAGTTGTATTTTGTACTTGGTCTCCAAACAACTGTGGCACTACTCTAATAATTTCATCCACCATGACTGACAATTCTCCCTGCTATTATAAGGTAATTAAATTAAATGATTTTGTGATTCCACAAGTTAAAGCCCAAAAATAAGACAAAAGAACAAGAAACAGAGTGAGCAGAAAACATCTGAAATCTGTGACAAGAATTCAGCAGGAAAATGTTGCGTTGTGGTGGAATGACAAAGGATCATGGTCTAAAATGTATTGTGTTTTATAGTGTGCTATGCAGGTGAAAACAACTAGCCAAAACACATCAGGTATGTGATGCTAACATCAATTCAAAAGCCCTAGGCATAGTGCAGTGTTGTACGCATCCCGCAAAGGAATCCCATCCGATCAGGAATCCACTGCTAGGACAATGCCAGCACAACTAGGATTTCTAAATGTGCTTGGTACAATCCTGCTACCCTGTTGGCGATGGGGTAATGTTAGGCAGTAGAGGAGTACTCTGCATCGCCGGTGGTGCTCCTCTTACATGACAAAAAACACTGTCAATGAGGATGGACCATCAGCCGGCAGACTCCTAAATAGGGTGGTTGGGAATCCATTAGCTTGATGGAGTACATGCAAATGCTGCCACGGAGGGACGACAGGAGTCCTGCCAGCATCTAAATCAATCCATTCATCTCTGAAGAAAACAAAATGAATGATTCAACAACAGCAATATTCAGACTTTCTGACTTTTCTCAATCAAAAGGATTTTGGCACACACGAATGAAATCTCGACCAGCGGGAAATTTCCTGAATCAATGCAGTGTCACCTGTGTGCATCAACAGTAGTTCAACCACAACAAATTGTTACTATCCCTTTCTCAAGAGTGCAGTCGACAACGTCTGACAGCCTGCATTACAAATCATTAGCAGACAAGAAAACAAATAAATCAAATCTTTCTAATCCATCCCTGCATCTTAGACTACTTCTTAGTCCGATAACCTCTTTATCTTCTTTGACAAAAGTGCATAAGTATCAGCAATTGATAATCTTCAATAATTAATTCAACACACATCCACCAACATCAATACTTGAATAAAACCTCAATAACCAGGAGTCAAATTTGACACATAACCCTTTTGATACGAATGCCTCCAATTCTGCAACCAACTCAGAAAACCACACTTAATCAATCTTCAAACTCTGGCTTTGAGCAATGGGACATGGGATCTATCTATCTCAGGGCAATTTTCAATTACTACAGCTTCTCTTTCTCAGTACTTAAACTGTCCTCTTGCTACCTACTTCGGTGGAACAGAGACCTCTAAATAAATAATTGGTTTAAGGCATAATCTTACCAACTCATTGATGGAAAGTGGATTATTGGTAAGGGCAGGTATGAGACATGGCATCCTTGGGTGGTCTCCCCTAACTTTTTACCTCTACTTCCCAGGTTATTGCTGTGTGCTTGACTCTGTTTTTGCTGCTTTTGTTACTCTGGGCACTTTACCACTGCTGACTAGTATGTGTAATTGACTTTTCCATAATTAGCATATTTGATTTATTTTTAAGTCCCCAGTAAAGTGTACTAGAGGTGCCAAGGACCTGTAAATCAAATGCTAATAGTGGGCCTGCAGCAGCGATTGTGCCACCCACATGAGTAGCCCTGTAAACATGCTACTGCAGTGTCTATGTGGCAGTTTTTAAACTACCAACTAGACTTGGCAAGTTCACTTACTTCAGGACTCCTGGCACCAGCCTGTTTTCCACACATTTTGCTAAGGTACTGTACCTGCGGGTCCATATGACTCCGTAAAAGCCGTCAGTGGCGTCGCATTGTGTGAAATTACGCCGCTTTAATATCAGATTGCAGCAGTTGTGCCTCTAGGCACTATTTTGGTGTTTGTAATTGCTAAAGTCAAATTTGTAGTTGTGTATGGTGGATTTTTATTGTATTGGGTCTTGGTTTATATAGATAAATATTTACTAATTCTCTAAACCTGCATGGTGTCCATTTTGTAGTGTTTCACAATATTCCTGTGTGTGTTGGTAGAAATACTTTACATATTCCCACTGGATTAAGCTTATCTGCTCGTGCCAAGCTACCAAGGGGTTGAGCAGGGGTTAACCGGGTGTGTTTCTCCTTTGCCCTGACTAGAGTGAGAGTCCTTGCTTGGACAGGGGACAACCTGACTGCCAACCAAAGACCCCATTTCTAACAACAGGTAAATACCTACACTTAGCAATGGGCCATTAACCCCCACTAGGTTCAGTTAGGTCTCAGTAAATGAACCCCAGCTAAACCCTAGGTAGCTTGGCATTGAGCAACAAGGCTTAGCTTAGGAGGCAAAGTGTGTAAAGCATTCAAGTTTCACAAAACAGTCATAAAATAAAACACAGGTACCAGTTTAAAAATCCAAAACCAATTAATAAAAATAGGAAATATTTTTATCTTAAAAAATAACTGTTTTCTAGCGCATAGAAGCCAAAAGCACCAATCTGGTCATCTGGTCGTGCCTTGACGGGGGCAAAGTCAAAGTTTCAGCCCGACCGTGATGGAGCCCTGCTTGGCTACAGCAAGCAGGAGGCCCCAGTCAAAAGTTTACCTTCAGACTTAGTTGTTTTCTTGAAGGTTTTCTTCTGTGGGACAAAGTCACCCATCTGATCCGACCTCCTTGGAGCCCTCTTTGGATACACGTCGCAGGAGACCTTGGTGAAGATTTCTACGTTCTGACTTAGACGAATTTTTGGAACAAAAATCTTCATCCGGGTCGAAGCTGAATCCTGATCTGATGTCTCTGGAGCCCTCCTCGGATACGCTGTGCGGGAAGTCCTGGTCAACTTTTTCTCTCCGACGTCGGATGACCCTCCACAGCAAGTTGATTTTGAGTCGACGTCATAGGAATACCTTTCCAGGCAGGACCCCCCGCTGAAGTCTGGGGCTCTGGAGCTTTTCAGAGGGACGAATCTGCAAGTCAAGCCATGTCGCGGTCAACATAAGCCGGCTTAACTCTCAACGGCGAGTCGGTCCCTTTATGGAGCTTTTTACCAAAAGTTCTCCAATCTTCTCCAAACATCAAGATCTTCTTCCAGTAGGTCTATGAAGGTCCGTTGGAGTCCACAGCTCACCCCAAGGTTCCAGAAGCTCTGAGTTGTTCCTTGAGGGTTAGAACTCCAACTCCCAGAATGCACCTGGCTCAAACTCCAAAATGACCACTGGAGAGTGGTCAGCTGGTCCGTTTCTTCAGGATGTGCTGCAGGGGACTCTGGTAAGCTATTTATTTTTCACCTGTAGCAAGCAGGGAGTCCCTTCTTGAATCAGTTGAAGCCAGGCAAAGTCCTTTTAGTGGTGAAGCCCAAGTGCCCAGTTGGTGCAGTACTTCGGAGTGCAGTGTCCAGGTGCAAGTCAGGGCTCCAGCACGGCAGTCGTTCTTCTTCTGATGTCCTTCCTTGTAGGGAACTCCAGTGTGGGTGCAGCTCTGCCATATTTATCCTTGATCCTGGGGTGAAAAGCAAGGGGGCCCGGCTGTCCAATCACAGACAAGCCACTTCCACCTTGGATGACCACTTCCTGGGAAGTGTGACAAAAATCAATCCCAGGGAACAACATTCTTCAAAAATCCAGCTGAAAATGATTTGTGAAGGTTAGACCTGGCTGAGCCCACCCACTGGCGTGGCTAAAAATCTTAAACACACCCCACTCCTAATCTCATCAAGAGGGCACCTATTTGGCTGGGGTTCCAGGAAATGGGGAGAAACTGAACTGCTCCAAATGTCCTTCCATGCCTTTGAAGATCAGTTTGGCTGCTCTCCCCCATCCTGTTTCACCATTTAATGAGGCAGACCTCCTCCCCCAGGCACATCCTTTGTATTCAGCCCAGGCCACTTCACACCTCATCAAGGCAGCCTGGCCAGGCTGCCAGAGGCTGACCAATCAAAGAAGGGCACTACAGAGCTGAAGTTGGCAACTTTCAGGTAGAGTTTTAAAACTCTTCACCAGAGATAGTTATATTGAATCTAACAATGGCAAGTTGTGGGATTTATTATAACAATTAATTAGATACCAAACTCAAGGTATCTGTCTCTTATGGGGACTTTGGTAATTAACATAAAGTCTCCCCATTTTAGCCTATGGAGGCCATTCATTATAGTGAGGGAAAAAATAATTTGGCCGTTTTACCTCACCAGGGCTTTAAAAAAAATGTTTATAAGGTCCCTGGTTATAGTTACATTGCATCCAACCCTACGGACACACAGGGCACACCTTAAGGGTCATTTATTTGAAAGAATACAGTAGTTTAAGACTTTGAAAGTACTTTTAACTCCAAAGTCGAATTTGCATATAACTTTAGTTTAAAAGCAGCCAGCAAGGCAGGCCTGCCTTTACAATGGCACTGGTCACCTCAGCAGTGGACCTGTGGGAGCACTACTTATGCAGGGGTCCCTAAACCTACATGCCTGACCATATTCTAGGGACTTATAGATAGGTTGATACTGCCAATTTTCATTAGCCTAATTTGCATATCTACTTTACACAGAGCACTGGCCCTGGGACTGATAAGCAGTACCCAGGGCACAGCCAAGAGTCAGTAACCACCAGTCTCTGTCCACAAAGTGTGGGGGTGACAAAGGCAAAAAGGAGGACTTTCCTACACTCATCAAATCAGCAGTCCCCGTTGTTGTACAGACCTTAGAGATAAGTGAGAATTATAAAGGGGCTGCAAAGCAAATTAACTAGTAATTACAGCTTCAATTTAATTTTTGGGTAGTCAATGATGAGAGTTCGTGTGAGTTTCATAGATGTATTAAAGTCTCAAAATCTGAAATCTTTACTAGCAGAATCAATATTAAATCTTATTAGTTCAATTACATCAATCAAGGCAATCTTAAATGATAAAAAAGAGCAATAGCATTTTTGTGTGTGCCATAAAGGAATAGTCCCTATTCTAAGATTGAGGAATTAGGAAAAAGCATCAGTTAGAAACCATAAAGAGCTCTAAATAGAGTGGTGAACGCATGAAGCTTTAGTATCAAATCTCAAATTAATTAATCAAGGTAAAACTTATGATAAAGAACGGTCTCTGAGAATAAATCTGAGAAGTGCCTGCAAAGGGTTCTGCAGAGAGTCTAGAAAGGGGCTGCAAAGAGTGATCTAAGATTGTTTGTCTAGAAAGACTCATTTATATAAGGATTAATATCTGACCACGAGACAAAAGTTGTTTCTCTTTTCAGTCAGCTCATCCATTTAGCTTGCGGTGTCTTAATGGGAGCACAAAAGCTTCCATCATCTAAGCAAACAAAAGACAATTACCTGCAGATATCCATATTCAACTGAAGCATTTTCTACAAACTCAGGAGAGTTCACACCATTTGCTTACTATAAAAAAAAAGTACAGTTCACGGTTAGGCCTTTACATCGCTCTATTTGTTCACAGGCCTGTCACCCATTCTAGCTAACAAGTCAATTGTTAATATGAAAACATTCTTCGGAAATTAAAGTAAACATTTTAATATAGTATTATATTCTATGAAAACAAAGCCTCTGGGAATGTCAAAATCTAACATTTTCTATTGTCATCTTCTCGGCACATTTGCGTCATTGAAAGTTGTAACATTTCACAATCCTGACCTAGGTTAACGTCTGTAAAAAAAAGAAAAATGCATTCCGCAGCTATTCAAACATAATACAAGTAAATGTGAAAGCCTAGTGCTCTCACTCTCTTTTAAATTATGGCTTTTTGTCTAAGCCCTTCCCGTTATTTCTTTGTGTTAATTGCTTTAATTTTAATTATTTAAAAACACTTTTGCACTCCCTTGGCCTCCAATTTGTGGTATAGCAAACATTGTATACAATTGGTACCTGTCAGCAAATTGGTCAACGTGCTTGAGTTTATTTTCATGAGATAAAAAAGTTGCTGTTTGGAATTTTTTCCTTTTTGATCACTGGCATGTATATTTTGTGAAGTAGGTTATGGAAGCACACTAATCAGCTCGTTTCCCTAAGGTCTAATTATTTGTGAAAAATTAACATGATTACCACTTATTTGAAAGCACATCACTGAACATGGCGGTTCCATATTACACTCGTTCCCAAATTCTTCACACATAAGCAAAACATTATTTTTAGTTTGTGTCTGCACATTTTTGCCGGGAATCCTCTTATTCATTTCTATCCATATAAATCATACACATCATGAACAATAATCCAGCTGGACAGTAGATTAGAATATAACTTGCTGTTAGACTTGCTAATTTCTATAGTAGTTGCCAGTAACATTAAGAAACGCTATCTACAGTCAACATTCTGGCTCTCATTACAAGTTTGGCAGTCCGTGGACCGCCACGGTGGTGATGGTGGGTGCACCGCCACTGAACCGGTGGAGAAGACTGCCATAATATGACAATGGCAGTGTTCCCAACAGAACACAGCCAAAACACTGACAGTACTGCCAGTGTGGGTGGACTGCTGCAGCCGGTGGTAGACATCTCCAGGCTGCCAGGGACCATGTTTCTGCTGAACATATCACGACCCAGGACACTGCCAGGATCTCCAGGGTGGTCTCACCACCACAAAAATGCTGGTGGAAATGACCAACATAAAAAGAGACACTCACCTTTAGGAACACAGACACGTCAGCAGCCGCCATGGAACCTGAACTGGAAGTCTTCACACTGCTCCTGCTGGCCATACAACTCCAGAACCAGCGAAAGCGATGAAGACAATGCCGGTAAGTATACACACCTAGCACACACTGGTGGGAAGGCCATTAGTACACACCCACACACAACACACAACCCAGCCACGGCTAGCCACGTCCACACGTAAACATACACCTGTACCAACATACAAACAAATCTACATACATACGCACAAACAACACACACCACCTCCAACATTTACATGTCATACACACACCACACACACACACACTACCGCCACTGTTAGACATCCACACACAACACCACCCAATCACATAACCACAACACCATCACAACCACACAAACATATTGGCAGAGAGGCACAGCTCACACCTCCAAAGGAAAACACATACTGCCACCAACACGTAACAACAGCACACAACCAATACAAACAATAACACTGCCAAACAACATGTCACATCACATGCCGTGTCCACCCAAAACACAAAGTACATCACAGATGTATCATAACACATACACCACTGCCACACAATGCCACATAACACCAACACAAAACATCACAACAAGTCCATAGTACAACTCACCCACACAACTCATGCTGCTACAAAAACACATCGCATACATTGAAGACACACACCAAATCGCACATATACAACACATACATCTGGAAGGAAAGGCAAGACAAGTATGTAAACCATGCCACCAACAGGTGACTGGTGCATATATATTAAATTATTGTGGTCAGTAAAAAAATAACTATTTGTACACAAGAGGACAAATGGCCAGTCCACAAGTCTCTATTGCCCCAGACACACTGGGCTGAGTTCCTGTCTCCAACTTGCCTCCTGAATGCAAAGTGGCCTCCACATGGCAGGGGAATCAATGGGGCATGCAGGCACCTCAGGGGCAAGGGGGGGCTAAGGTGGGGGTTTGGGTTTGGGAGGGCAGTCCTTAGGTTTGGGTTTGGGTAGGGGGTCCTTAGGTTTGGGAGGGGGGCTTTGGATGTTGATTTTGAGGGTGGGGCTTTCCCCTTCGTATGACCCTTAAGAGGAGGGCCCTTACCCTTTGGTATGGTGGCACTACAATGGGGGGGCCATGGGAGGAGTGGGAGGTGGAAGGATTGGGAATTCGGATGGAATGATGGCGCTTGGGGGAAATAGCAATAGGGTCAAACTTGTACAGGAAACGTTTTTTTAGGAACACTAGGGCGATCATGAAAAAAACAGGTGGGAGGGGAAGGAGAGGGAGTGGTTGTGAGGTGTGTTTTGACAGGTGCCTTGGTGTAGGTGCATGGGTGGAATCCATGTGTGTGTCTGTTGAGTAGGTGATGGTGAACGTTTAGGTGTCTTGGGAGGAGGGGAGAGGAGGCGCAGGGAGATGAGAGGGAGGATTTGTGAGTGTATGATGTGGTGGTGTCTGCAGGTAGGGTAGATGTGCTGCATGTGGGGGTGTTGATAGTTGTGCTTGTGGTATATGAGGTGCATGAATGAGGGTCTGCTATTGTGGTGACGTTGGGAATGAGGGCACTTGTGGTAGAATCTGGGAATGATGATGAGGTAACTGCAGGTTTGAGTGGTGTATTGGCTGTGAGGGGGAGGTGCTGGGGGAGTGCTGGGGTAGTCCATGTAGGGAGTGGATGTTGTGTCTGCATATATCTGTTGTGTGTGTGCATGGCGGTGGTGGCTTTTGTGATGCTTGCGTTTGTCCTTGCGAACCGTGTCTGCTGATGTAGATGCATGTTGGTATGAAAGTGTGCCTTGGATGGGTGTGGGGAGAGAGGTGTGGGTTTGGGAACAGGTAGCTGGAGGGAGGATGGAATAATAAGGGACACTGGTTGCCATCAATGATGAGGCCAGAGCCTGCAAGGATCTCTGCAGGGTGTCCAGGGCACCTTGAATGCCTTCCAGGTAGGCTAGGGACTGCTGCATCTGTGATGCCAGTCCCTGGATTGCATTCACGATGGTTGACTGCCCCACAGAGAGAGACCTCCAGCGGTCAATAGCTACCTCATTGATGGCAGCAGGGCTGACTGAGGGAAGGGGAAGAGGTACCAGCGGCAAAGGAGATGCCCACCCTCCTGGGTGAGCAGGCACGGGCAACTTGGTGGGGAGCTACAGGGAGGGTGGTGCTGGTAAGGGGGGTTGGTGGACAAGGATGGTGCTGGGATGGTCCCAGATGGGTCTGCCACCGCAAGGGAGCATCCATTGGAGGAGGAATCTAAAGATGTTGTCATCGATCCTGTCTCCCCCGTGGCACTCCCCTCGCCCTCCTGCCCCACTGGTCCCCTCGGCTCCGCTGGTATCAGCCTTCTAGGTCCAGGGGGCTGCAGCTTCCCCACTTGCCTGTGCCACTTCTCCTTCACCTAATGATGCTGATGCACATAAAGATAGAGGAGGAGAAGGAGGGAGGGTGGCAGAAAAAGATAGGGTGCAATGGGTCAATGCTAACCAAATATTCACACAGAGTAACATCATTATCTGCCGCTATGCCATGGCAGACCATATCTTCACATATACATGCAACGACAGTAGGAAATCATGGGGTCAACTACAGTAATGCTGATGTAAACTGCTGATGTGGGAACATTTGCACCAATGGACTTGATGAGGGTCATGCTAGTCATACTTTCCCAGTACTTGACACATACTTGACAAATGGTTGTTCCTATTGACATATCCTGTACTCTTTACTCAACAGTATCCTGCATGGGTAGGTAGCATGCCCACTAAACCATCAACAATATGCACGGTAAAATCTTGGCCCACTGCGCCTATCTACACATGCAGTGCAAGGCAGCTGAATAAGGACTCACTAATTATCTCTGTCACAGTGGTAGACTGATAGTGATGGCAATGCCCTGGCACCTCAGGTATGCTGATGCTGATGGTAGGAGTTGGGCTCTTAAACTTTGTCAAGGTTTACCACACAAATCCCACTTTGGAAGTAAATGCCCTCATAAGTCACTGTCTGCATGGTATAGGCACACATCTTTGATACCAATCCTGCCAGGGTGGCTGATACCCATGGTCGACGTGTATCAACAGTGATCCATGCTACATCTTCACACTAGTATGCAACCCAAAGCCATACAAACAGTACATTATCGAGGTGTAAGTGTGTACTTACCCCCTTGTGGCTGCTATGCTGCCCTCAAGCTTCCATCCAACTATTAGGGGGATCACGGTCCGACGGGCACCCCTCTCTTTTTGGGAGGGCATCCCCAGCTCGGCCTCTGCGGTCTTCCAGGCCGAGCGTCTCAGGTCCTCCCACCGCTTTCTGCAGTGGGTGCTCCGCCAGCTATAGAACCCCAGGTTCTGCACTTGCTTGGCGATGGCATGCCAAATCCCCTTCTTCTGATGGGCGCTGACCTGCATGGGTGACACAGACAAAAGGGCAATGGGGGTCATTCCGACCCTGGCGGTTGACTACCGCCAGGGCCGGGGACCGCGGATGCACCGCCAACAGGCTGGCGGTGCATCCATGGGCATTCTGACCGCGGCGGTACAGCCGCGGTCAGAAACGGGAAACCGGCGGTGTCCCGCCGGTTTCCCGCTGCCCTAGGGAATCCTCCATGGCGGCGCTGCAGGCAGCGCCGCATGGGGATTCCGACCCCCTTACCGCCAGCCTGGTTCTGGCGGTTTTGACCGCCAGAACCTGGCTGGCGGTAACGGGTGTCATGGGGCCCCTGGGGGCCCCTGCAGTGCCCATGCCAATGGCATGGGCACTGCAGGGGCCCCCTAACAGGGCCCCACCAAGATTTTCAGTGTCTGCCAAGCAGACACTGAAAATCGCGACGGGTGCAACTGCACCCGTCGCACCCCTTCCACTCCACCGGCTCCATTCGGAGCCGGCATCCACATAGAAGGGGGTTTCCCGCTGGGCTGGCGGACGGCCTTCTGGCGGTCGCCCGCCAGCCCAGCGGGAAACTCAGAATTACCGCGGCGGTCTTTTGACCGCACAGCGGTATTCTGACGGTAGGACTTTGGTGGGCGGCCTCCGCCGCCCGCCAAAGTCAGAATGACCCCCAAAGTCATGTAGAATGGAATCACAGGGACAGCAGTGGACATCACACATCAGACACATCACATGGCCACACTAATGTGTCTTCACGCGACTAACGCTCCGACTCCTTACCCATCTCCATGCATCCACTCCATCTGCCTCAGCCCAAAGCTTTTCAAGCTCACACACATCAGTATCAGACAGGACAGTGACAGTGGCCTCACCTGCTGCTCTGGTGCACCATACAACTGAATCTGGGTAGGACCCCGTCCACAAGCTTCTCCAGCTCCTCCTGGGTGAAGGCTGGGGCCCTGTATCCTGCATGACTTGGCATATTGGCTTCCAGAGTCAGAACACAGCAGCATGCGCAATGGAGGTCTTACTTGCACGAGTGTCAGGAATCAAGTGAGCTATGCTACAGAAAATGGCACGGCCACTGCGCACATTACTGTCACCCCTGGTCTCACAGTCTCCTATTGGCAACGTTCGCCAATGACGAGGTGCCAGGCGAGTGAGACCACCTGCCGCCATGACGACTAGCACCAGCAGAATTAGCTCACTTCTATTGGTCCTGTACATGCAGAACAGGCAGCTGTCATTTTACTTGTAGGTAGTGTATTGCAGGTAAATTTTAGGTGCGTCATGGATGAAATGTAGCAACTACTGCATAGAATGACTATGTCCAAACATTGAACACACCAACTTTTGGCTTATTCTCTCTCCCATTCCCTGATACCATGCAATGGTGAGAATGAGACATGCCCCTGTGTACAGGCCCCTAGTCGGCCTTGCTACCCTGGAAGAGAGACTCGTCATGAAGACATACAGTCTGAACCATGAGACCATCATGGAGCTGTGTGCCCAGTTGGAGCCAGATCTGTTGCCTGCCATACATCATCCCCATGCCATCCCTCCCATAGTACAGGTGTTGTCAGTCCTCCACTTCTTTGCCTCAGGGTCGTTCCAGATGACAGTGGGCTTGGCAGCAGGGATGTCACAGCCAATGTTCAGTCTTGAAGGATGTACTATGTGGTTTACTCAAACACCTGCCCCGCTACATCAGGTTCATTCAACGTGCAGATTTGGCCACTGTTAAAGTTAACTTCTATGATATGACAAATATATCCGTCATGTGATTGGGCCATTGATGGCACCCACATTGCCTTTGTTCCTCCCAGAAGAAATTAACAAGTGTACAGGAACTGGAAAAACCTTTACTCCATTAATGTCCAGGTGGTGTGTCTCGTGACCAATATATATCCCTAGTTACGGCCAAGTTCTCTGTTCATGACTCCTACATTCTTAGGAACAGCAACATTCCACACATGATGGCACAACTACAGAGGGATAGGGCCTGCCTCATTGGTATTTATCCAATAGTATGTGTTCCCCTGTTATCTCACCTCTCTTCACATTCTGCCTTGTGTCACTACCGTTATTGAGATGGATCAAACATTTGTGCACACAGGTGACTCTGGCTATCCTAACCTTCCCTGGTTGCTGACACCTGTGAGATATTTGACTACAGATGGTGAAAACCATTTCAATGAGGCCCACGGCAGGACAAGATGTGTCATCGAGAGAACGTTTGGGCTACTGAAGGCCAGATTCTGATCTATACATGTCTCTGGACGTGCCATGCTCTACAGACCACTAAAAGTCTGCCAGATCGTTGTTGCCTCCTGCATGCTACACAATCTGGCCCTGAGATGTCACAACCCATTACTGAATGTAGAAGAGACGCAGCTGGACCAGTGGCTGAAGATGGTGACATAGAAGGTGATGAGGAGGCAGATGATGAAGATGCAGTTGACTCTAGAGCATAGTTGGTTCACCAATACTTCCAATGACAAACAGGTATGTGTGAACGGTTTTGAATTTGACCTGTACTCCTGTCTGCCTTGTGACATACCTCCTCCTGGTGTGTGTCATCCATGGAGGTTTTGAGTGCAGCTATCCCTCTGGGTGGGTTTGGAGGGCATATTGCCCATCAGGGAAGGTACTACTGTTCAAATGTCAGTGCTATTTTCACTCTGCTGTTCTGCAGCATCACACCTGCAAAGTATTGGCCATGTTGCATGTTCCCTGTACTGCTACGTCAACTGCTATCGAATTGCCAAACATAGTGGTGTCATCAGTATTGCTACTTGTCCTCCCAGTCCACAATGGGAGAATGTATAACCTAACTTTTACTTTTACTGACTGTGGAATATGCCTTTTGTTGAGTATTGTCAGCTGTGAGGGAAAGACCATTGGGTATGGATGTCTATGAAGACATCCATGGATAAATGGGTGAGATTCCACTTGCCAAATCACACTAGGGAGCATGGCATTATACTGCATGTGTTTTGAGTGGCTTACATTGACTCCTATAATGATAGTTGTCCCTGTCTTGGTCTACTTGCATGCCATTCATGTGGTGCATCTACGGTTCACATGGTGACACATGTATCCAGAAGACGTGTGCTCTACTTTCATCCCTCTTGCATTTTTGCTCACCCTTCTGTCATTCTCACAGACTTTTGAAGGTCAGTGGGTTACTGGTTATGACATGTTGTACAACTGGAAATCGTACAAGTTAAAATAAAGACATGTAGGCAGTAGCTGTGCTCAAAGGTGTTTAATGTGAGTTGAAAGTGCAATAGGTGATGAGTGGGGTCATGGTGGGTGTAATCATCAGAGTAGGTGTCCCAGCTGTAGGTAGTCCAGGTTCAGTTTCCAAGGGGCCAGGGGAAAATGGAGAGATGACAGTGGACAGTCAACACTGTGTGTCAGTGGCACACAAGGGAGAATGTTCAGAAGAGGGTCACTTCCTGGCAGTGGATTTGGTCTTGCAGGATATCTGGATGGTGGACCTTGCTTGCGTGTTGGTTCCTCAGCTACAGAGGAAGGAGTGCTGGTGGTCTGCGGGTCCTCTGACAGGGCCTTCATTCCACTAGCTGCCGCAGAAGTAGAGGGCTCAATTAGAATGTGGCTAGTGGAAGGGGTCTGCTGGTGGGTGGAGGACGCATGCAGGATGGTGGTGAGTTCCTTGAGCACCCCGCAATGGAGGCCATAGTGGCATTGAGGGTCTGCAACTGCTGCATGGCCTCCTGGTGGTATTCCCTCTGCAGCATCTGGTTCTCCTGCAAGGTTGTGAGGATCTGGCCCATCTTCTCCTGGGATTAGTGGTATGCTCCCAGGACATGGAAGATGGCCTCCTGGCCAGTTTTTTGCCTTGGGTGCCCCATCCCTTGGGCCAGAGGTGTCCTCCCACTGCCCCTTGCCCTCTGTGCCTGTGCCCCTAGCACAGTGTGCACACTCCCAGTTGCACCAGGACCTTCTACGAGTTGGGTGTGTGGGCTTGACTCTGGTACCTGCACCGTAGGGCACACTGCTGATTGAACAGTCCCTGGGACACAGGTTTGGAGGTGGATGGTTGGCTGTGGTGTTCTGGCCACTGCAGTGGGGGACTCCAATGTGTCCAGGGTGGGGTTGGTGGTGGTGTACTGACCAGTTGGCCTAAATGGGACAGGCAAGGCGTCAATGTCCAGACTTCCAATGGGGCCTTCATACTGGGCAGGGCTGTCTGTCTCTGGCATCCTCTGCAGGGTGGCAGTGGCAGGGGTACCTGTGGATGCAAAGGGAGGGGGTTACATTGTGGAGATGTACTTGTTTGTATCATTGTCTGATGCATGGAGTTGCTTGACTTGCTTCTCAGTGATGGTAATGATAGAAATGATAGATGCAACACTGCAGACATTGTTTGCGGGTGACGGATTGTGACATTGTTTCCATGTTCCATTGAGGGTTGAGGATAGTGGATTGCATTACTGTCAAATTCAGTCAAAGCATCCAGTTGGAGTAGCATGTGCTATGATTTTCCATGCAGGTGTTCCACTGTGAAGTGGGACAGCAATTTTTGATGTGTAGGGAGTGAAGCATTGTGGGAGTTGTGGTGCTTGGCATTGTGATTGGTACCTGTCCACTAGAGAGGGACTATTTGGGGATAGTGGGAGTCTGGTGGTGTGGCATGCAGGGGAGGGGCATGTGGTAATTGGGGGGTGCAGAAGTGTGAGATGGGGTGGATTGGGGACTGTTAGGGTGGTGGGGATGCATACTGTCAAGGAGTGGTTGGTGCCTGGGGAATGCTGTTGACTTACCAGAGTCGAGACCTGCGATGATTCCAGTCAGGCCCTCAGGATGCAGTATGTCCAAGACCTTCTTCTCCCACGATGTGAACTCGGGGAGGAGGTGGTGGCCCACCACCAGTCTTGTTAATGGCAATCTGACAACGTGAGGCCATGGAACGTACCTTCCCCCTAATTTGGAGGGCGGGATGTTGTCGGTGTGGGGTGGCTGGTGGTGGGACCGTCTCTCTCTCTCTCCCTCTTTCGGCCTGGCGGTGTGGGATTTGTGACTGTATTTCAGCTGTCTTCAGTCTTTGACTTCTAATACGGCAGTCACGGTACTGCATCACTTGTGGTCTTTTGGCGTCCGCCACCACAGCGGTCTTGCCATAAGATCGCCAAACTCGTAATAAGGGTCTCTGTGTTGTCCAATTCAAGAGGCTGTCTGTCAGCCATCACCTCCCAACCCAACTCTCTCTTCATTTGATTGCCAAGTAAATTGCTCATTATCAGGCTGTGTCCATCACTGCAAGAGACACAACGTCTGATTTTGTCTTTCTTTTTATAGTATTTTGAGTGAATCATAAATGAAACGTACAATAGATAGTGAATATTCAAAATTTGGAGCCACTGTGTGATCTGTATTAAGTATGTTATGTGGCTCACTTTTTTATTTTTCTATGATTTCATACTATATTTTGTCTTCAACTTGCTACAACTAAAACATTCTCCGGTGTCAATCCAAAATATTTTTGAAAAATCTCACAGTAGAAAGCAGGTTAGTTCGTTTTGCTGATGTTATATTAAACTGTATACTCTACACATCAATTCATTTGGATGTTTGTGTTTTTTCCGGATACTAGTGCAGCCCTCTTTTAGGGGCTGTTGTAATCTTCTTATATATGTTAAACTTAGATCTTTTCTCTATGAAGCAAAATGCCGTCCCATGTTTACTGGTAAGAATTGTCTGCGAGTGCTACATTTTGTCAAAGAAAATGCCACAAGAACTTACGATTATGACTACTGTGTATCAATGCTAGATTTTATATTTGAGACTTTAGGAAGGACACATGTAGAAATTTCTTAAGGCTGGAAAACACTTCTTTCCGGTTTAGAAAACTTCAAAGACTTACAGTTCAGAAAATTGTAGAGGTCAGTAACTTAATTTAAAATGGTGGTCTCACTAATATTTAGTGTAACATAATGTAAACTGTATTAGACTTATATACGCTGTATGTTAGTCAAATAAAATACACCAAGGAGGAATTTTAGGATTTTGGCAGGTTGCATTTTACTCATAAATATACAAGAGAT
Source organism: Pleurodeles waltl (assembly GCF_031143425.1). Lineage (NCBI taxonomy): Eukaryota > Metazoa > Chordata > Amphibia > Caudata > Salamandridae > Pleurodeles > Pleurodeles waltl. The sequence continues at coordinate 774,787,326 of NC_090443.1, read as the reverse complement.
TGTATTATCTTTTCACAAATGGTCCTTAGTTTGCAACTGCAACAAAGGTAAGACATATGAACTCAATGATGAGTTACAGCAATCTCAGTGAATGAGCTTGAAGAACAGTAAAAGGCATATTGCTTGTAGATTCCCAAATTATTATTTTTTGTTTAATTTACCATTCCAAGATGACATACACCCACCTTTGATCAGTATTTAAAGAAAAGGAACTAAATTTGCATGAAAGAGTATTATGAGATAAGAGCATCTTGGCAACAAACTGCAGCTGCTGAGACCGCTAAACAAAATTATAAATTAAAAAAATGAGCAGGGAGAGGCAGGGGAGGAACAGTAGGCAGGTATAGGGAAGACGTAAGTGCCAAGGACTAGTGAGAACAAAGAGGAGGCACAATAGTGGAGCTGTATTAAAACAATTATATTACAAATTAAAAGGAGGGGGTAGGGAAGGGAAGCAACCAACATGCAAGCTTGTGGACAGGCAGGGGGCATGTTAGGAAGGACACAGCACACAGGGAACAGAGCAAGAAAACACATTTAATCCCACTGACTTGTAATAATAAAATCAAAACACGTTCCTAGAATGCAAGCAGTATCAGCAATGAGAGGACACAAGTCAATCAGTCAGAGCAATGAGCAACCACAAAGCTCCTGTGTAGGATAAGTACAAGAATAGGTAGGAAAACCATTAAATCAAGAGAAAGGAAGTGAGCCCTTCAATCACAAGCAAGAGGCTGACCCAAACCCCTCTCTTTATATTGGAAAAAATAGGTCTGCCCAACAGATAGTTCAAACCATCTACATCCAAGCCCTAACAATGTGCCCAAGCAGTGTGCATGAAAGAGCACCATAGCATTGCTGAGAGCAATCAATGTTGCTACCTTATAGGCATGTTTTCCATCATTTGTATCACCGAACACTGTACATCTCTCAAGGCAACAATAAAAGGTTCAGCGTTCTTTTAAACTAAGTTAAGTTCATCTGTTATAAGTACTGGGGCTAGAAAAAAAATCATAATATAACATCACTCCCCATTCCTAAATATTATTGGTTTATATATTTAGGAACTCACTTCCTAAAGTAAGCAAAAGGTTTTGTGAACAAGTGTTAGTACTTCAGTATTGCTTTCGCTGGGAATATTGCAGGCTTCTTCAAGCGCCCCTTCAATGAAAGGGCTGTAGCATATACATGCTCTAAGAAATTATTCAACTCACGAAATTCAGTGCTTTCAAAGGCATGGGCCATACAGAATTAAACAGTATCTAGAAACCGGAAGCAGAATTCAGATCAAAACGTGCTTTAAGGAGTGAAATGCAGGAGTAAATTGAAAGGTGTGCATACAACATATGTCTGGTGCTCAAACATATGTACTTTGGTTTCAGGCTTTGATTCATTAGTGTTACCATCAATTTTAACATTTTTATCAATCTGACAAACCCCTTTAGATATAATTTATATAAGATTTTCCATTTTCATTCCACTTTTTTTTTTATGTATCTAATAAGCTACTCAGATGAGTATATTTGGCAGAATGTGTCCCATTCTGGTATCACTCCTGACTAAAGATATTCTTCCTGATGCCTTTTGTATAAATCATGAAGGCAATAACTTCCCTTTGCATTTGCTACATGAAATGGTTTACTCTCGCCTGGCCTCTTACATGGGGTCTTCAGATTTAAAGAGATTTAAAGGTTTTTAACTACTGCAGAATGATCTACATTGTGCATGGATCTATGATCAAACAGAAACCATAGTGATGGGTGTAAAGAGTGGAATTCTCCTATACTTCATTGAATTCCAAGCTGTCACAAATGATGATCATGGGCAAACTAGGAAAATCTACATTAAAACTGATCAACAGTTGTAACAATTTGCCAATAGTGGAAGTCAATTATGTCAAGTTAGTTGATATGTGAGTCATTGTCACAGCATTTTAAGGCAATCCCAGGGTCTGTACCAGGGTTTGATTTATTTGCAAATAAGTGTTTATGTTTTTATATTTATTTATGTATTGATTAATTTTTAAAGTATATTATTATAACCATACTTTGCCACAAAGGCAGATTTGCTCTTTCAGAGCCGTCTCGCAGATGGTCTTTTCTGTTTATGATAACTCCAAGTTCTTTGCCCCAGGACTTCATCAGGGTCCTGATTAATACTGTCGATACCATCCCATTTTGCAACACTCTTGTGAGGGCTTATTTTCAATATGAGACAGCTTTTTTTTAATCAGGGTATGTTGTTTTATATTAATGCAACATAGACTAATAATATGATACTCTAAAAGCATGGTGAAACGACCCCAGCACCTGGGTCCAGGTGCTAGATTCAATGTGATTCATGCCATTTCTGTCCCTGAGACTCCATCAGGAGGCCAGCTAACTAGTCCTTGGAGTCACTCTGATGGTCCTGGGATTCAGATCCATTCCTTCTTACTCAGCCAGCAGGGCTGCTGGGCAAAAGGGTAGCGGAGTAGCAGTCTGTCTTGCAGAGCAGCCGAGTAGTCCTAAGTCGAGAGGTGTACCGAACAGTAAGCCTGATGGTCCTATTTTTATACATGGTGCTGTCTTTTTAGATTGACATTTTTCTAGAGAATTCCCTTTGAAGTACTTGACATTTCCTGACTCTCGTGCCCTAGCTCCAAGCTGGCTGCATGAATAATGTAGGGGTGACAAGTCCTTTGTGTGAAGGCAGCCTACAGCTTATTCAGCTGCAAGTGGGGCTGTGCCCACATCTGCCCCCCTGTCCTGCCAGTTGATGATCCATCCAGACACAATCTGTTGTGTGGCACTCTGGGAGAATGAAATGTCCAACTGCCAATTACACCCAGTCATGTGACCCAGGAACAGGCTGTAGGAACCAAATGGTTAGGGCAGGAAAATGGCAACTTACTAAAATGGCATGTTCAACATAGTAACTTAAAATCCAACTTCACCATTAAAGAGAATTTGTAATTACAATTTTTTAGACATCAAACACAAATTGTTTACCTATTCCCTACAAATGTTAGCACTTATTAAATAAAATAAGGTTAAATAAAATAAGGCAGCTCAATGTTATCCTTTGTGAGAAGCTGGCCTCACAGCAGTCAAAAGGGGATTTATGATTTTTTCACTACCAGGACACGTAAAACTTAAATGTATCTTTCATTACAATCCACTCAACCCTATGGACTACCTAGGTCCTACTCAGGGATGACTAAATGTATATATATATATATATATATATATATATATATATACATATACATATATATATGTATATATATATATATATATATATACAGATAGATAGATAGATAGATAGATAGATAGATAGATAGATAGATAGATAGATAGATAGATAGATAGATAGATAGATAGATAGATAGATAGATAGATAGATCCACAGTAAAAGGGTCTTTAAGGCTTTGCAAGGAGGTTATACTGCCAAGTCAAATTGGCAGTTTTAAACTTCATTTAGGTTCTAATGTCAGTCCTGGGGCAGGTTGTAAGGGGCTGCTTAAGTGGGTGACACAATAAGTGCTACAGGCCCAATGGTAGCTTTTAATTTACAGGCTCTGGATATATGGTGTACCATGCTACAAGGGACTTATAAGTAAATTAAATATGCTAATCATGTGTGAGCCAATTTTACAATGTTTGAGGGGGAGAGCACAACCACTTTAGCACTGGTTAGCAGTGGTAAGGTTTGCAGAGTTCTAAAGCCAACAAACATGAATTCCAGCAAAAATAGGAAGGGTGAAGGCCAAACATTTGGTGGTCATCCTGCAGAGAGGGCCATAACCAACACTCTTTGATTGTTATATTTCAATGCTGAAACGTAATCTATAAGTGGATCAATTACTAGTTTAAAGTCCTATCCTAAATTGATTGATCTTCAATTATACCATATTCCGGGATGTTTAGTCCCAAAACATGGGGTAAGGCTACAATGGAGAGCGACATAGAAGTGAGACATCTAGCTCACTTGAATTTCCATAGCATTTTTCTAACCAGTATATAATGCTGAACATATTACTTCAACATAATCCATTTAAGTTTTGGTGTTTCTGAACATGTACTATGAGTGTATTGTATTAAAGTTATATTTGATTTTCTTTTTCCAAATAGTGCAGTTCCTATTTTTATTTTTATTCTATCGTGGATGGGATTCACATTTATCAATGCAAAGCTAAAGCTTTGTCTCTGTTTCTGATATTGAAATTTCTGAAAGCCACAGTTACAGTGTGAAGGACAGTAGAGTGTCAGTTATTTTTAGCTTTAACAGAATTGTACAAGATTAAGCATGATGGTAAATAAATGTATATTAAAGTTCTCAAAAACAACTTTAAAACACATTGTTTAATGAGGGTAACATAAATATTATTAGTCCCCACACGCAGACGAATTGGAGTCCTTCAACAAATCAGAGCCCTAATTTAAACAGGATTATCTGTGTAGCAGGAATGAAAAATGTAAACATGGTACCAGCAGCTTTTATTGAATGTCATTAATTAATATTGGTTTTAAAGGTGTCTTTAGAAAGGTTTTTCTCATTTGAAGTATGAGTTGTAACTAAGTAGACAGACCACTTATGAAACAGATTTAGAGCCTCATTATGATATTAGCGGTTGGACCAGCTGACCACCAATGCCGCGGGATGACACCACCATCATATCGATGGCACCCCCCACCCTATTACAATGTTCCCAACGGGCTGAGTGGCAGGAACTTTGTAATAGAGCATTCCCACTTGTCAGTCCGGTGGGAACAGTGCTATGGCATAGGACTTGGCTCCCGTAGTGGAGCCGTGTCCTATACCATAGCACAGAGGGAGCTGACCAGCACCCTCAGAATGCGCACTGTCTGCATTCGGTGCTTGGCAGGGGGGCCCACTGACTTTCCACCTGCCTTTTCATGGCGGGGTCCCATGTCATGAAAAGGCTGGCAGAAAGTGGGGTTGTAATCAGCCAGGTGGCCCTGATTTCAGTGCCTCCCTGGCTGGTTACAACTCCAACTACTGTCATCCCATCCGGAACAATGTTCCTGGTGGGAACTGCAGTCTCCTGGCAGGTCCGCCTGCCAAGGTTGTATTGTGGCAGTCAGACTCTCAGAGTTGCAGAGGTCTGATCGCCACTGCAAAGCTGGTGGTCCTAGGACTGTCAGCCTCATAATAAGGCCCTTAATGATTAGCCAGTAGATTCTGTAATTATAATAATAATAGGATGTAAATACTTTCCAACAATTTGAGTAAAATATTAACACAGTGATATAATTATCTGAAATCTTAAATGTATTCATAATTTTATACATAATTCACTGAATGTATATATGCATGTTTAAGCATGTACATATACAAACCTTCCTCCAATAGTTTTTAATGGTTCGCCAAATTGATATGAATTTAACAAAGTCTCCATGGGCTCTCATTGTAATATGAAGTCTTTGACAGCATCATTTAACATTTAATTCTGTAAAGTGCATATCTAATTGATGCTTTTTACATCATGCATACGCTTGAAAATTGTTTTGGTATTAGGTATGTTTTTTCATGTGTATAGCGTCTAATATCTCCACAGCAAAATATATTTGTGCTACCTCTTGTGTGGCATTGTACCAATAAAAAGCACAAAGACTGCTTTCCATAATGTGAAAAAACTTAAATGGTAATGCTATGGCACACTGAAAAGATGTTTGTACATATATGGTTTCTGTAATAGAGAATCTCATCATATTATTAACAAGTATTTCATCATAATGTATATAATGTAAATATGTTAGTGAGTTGACATTGAATAAAGGTGGCATAGTTACATTTTAGAATGTCAACAGTACCTAAGAAAGTGGTATTAATGTGATTATACTTAGTGTGTTGGGTCCTTATGAAGCTGAGAACAATAGAATAAAATTAAGAAACTTTATGAAAATGTTGATTGGGCTGTGAAGTAATGCCATTTATTGGTGTTATGGTGAACAGTGGCAGACTCAGCTAAGTTCCCACTGGCAAATCCATAGCAGAAGGATGGATGTGGTTTTTTTGGAGGCTTCAAGGCCACCTAGGTTGTTAAAGGAAATATTTTTTATGTATTGTTTAGATATGTAGTTAAGTTAAGATGTTATAAGAAAAATATTTTGTGGCTGCACACAAGAGGCTATATCCATGTAGCAATGTTAGGAGTAAAGGTTTGTATTCCTCTCAGATTTTTTAGGAAGGCCAGTGATTTTCAGATTATTTCTGCTACTGCAAATCTTTATTTTTTTCACCACTTTCTGGATAAACTACCCATCTTGAATATGAGGTTTCGCCCTTTAAAGGCATTTTCAATGCTTCTATTTTGATTCAAGCATTTGTAATTCAGATTCTGAGGCCTTTGAGATATTCGTGAAGGGAAGTTTAATATTTGATCATGTTGCCTCTTTGCTGAGATTTGTCACCTGAAGTAGCCATATCAGTGTAGAAAACAATGGTTGAAGAATAAATGGCCACCTGAATAATGAGACATCCTGTATTTGTCTTGTGAGATGTAATTACCTTTAATTTGATTATTCATTGGACCTGTGCAATGTAATCAGGTAATTGACAAATGAATTGATTCTAAGTAGTTTACTCATTATAATACTCTGCTTTGAAGGTGTTTTCATTTTTTTAAATAGGGAAGTAATAGTGCTATATAAATGCAGAGCACAGTGACTGTAGAAGGAAGAATCTGTTAAGGAATTATGTTTGTGTGCTTTGCGTGTAATGATGATGAAAACATGAAATATGTTTTACCAAGTAAAACTTTATTGAAGTATAGCATACTCATATGAGACATTTTATGAATATAATAGTAAATAAAAAGGGCATAACTACATTACAATATTGGAGACCTCTAGAATTATATAACAAGTCAAATAATGTAAATGCTGGAAAACATAGATATAATACTAAAAATTTAATGTATGAGGAAGCTTAGATTTAGATGATAAATACCTTAATTTGCAACCCTATTCTAACTATTCTTGTTCAGTGATAGTCTTGCTCAGAGATAGTCTAACATCTGTTCATACCCATAAATCTAACTATTTCTAGTTACAACATGCAAAACATTTGGGAAACAAATGCAGATAACATGTTCTAAACATAATGCATGAAGTGAATTATCAGTCAAGTCACAGTCTGATGACAGTGAGATAGCAAAATTGGTTGTAAAACTCTAGGAAATCATTCTATATTTCCTTGAGTTTTGCAACCAAACCAAATGAAACTTTTTCTCTTAATACAAAGTTTGAGTTATCATTCTCTGAGATTCAGCATTTCCATAATTCCAGTGGTAGTAGGCGGTGTAAATCCAGATTTCCATTTCCTAAGTAGTAGGTTTGATGAAATCATGAGACTTGTTTCCTTCTGCAGCTTTTTCGGTGGGTCAACAACTGGCCTACCAGACAAGTTATTAAAGATAATAACCAACAGTAAGTATCAACATATCTGATATGTTGCTAAGCAAATCCTTTTGAAAATTTCAAGCCACCAAGTTTTAACTTGTATTTACTCTGCAACCACATGCTAGATGTCAGACAAGGGGGCTTGACAAACCCAACAAACAACATTCTCTGCCAGACCTAGTTTCTTCATCTTGTACGACAGCATGAATAATAAATTAGCTATCACTTGATGATGGTTTTTTTGCAGATAAGCACTGACATTTGATACAATGGCAAAGAATATGAACCAGCATTGTTCGTTTTTTGGCAGTGAGTGACTGTGAAAACTTTGACTGCCGAGCAGTGATGAGGTAGTAGTTGGTGAGAGTTTCAACTCAGATTTAAAACTCTGTACAGTGGTCCTTGTAGCAAGGTAAACACCAATGGATTGTTGTAAAAGGATTTTGAACTTTGGAAAGGTATTACACAAAGCTCTCCCTTATCTCTATTATAAATTAACATTGCTCTGGACGTTGCCTGAAAGAATGCAGAATATTAAGAACTTAAATATTGTGTGGCTAAACTTTTGAGACACAAATATTGAGAGGGTAAGTGAAAATAAATAAGTGTAGATTTAATTTTTTGTAATATTGTTAACTCCACATCAATGCACATATATATATATATATATATGTATGTATATATACATATATATATATATATATGTATATAAAATATTAAATTACATATATGTGAAGTTAAGCATAGTTAAACTTTGCTTGCCCATTGAGACATACCTTCGCGATATTCTTATCCTTGAAATTCTTACCACAATATTTTGGTCACACAATATTTTAGATACTTCAGTCATTCACCACTCTGGATCATCGAGTAGTAGTAAAAGGGAATGTATCAAAATCTTTATAGGTGACCAACAGCTCTTAAGCTTAAGTATTGCTTTTTTCTACCAGCACATCATTCAAGGACTTTATGATCTTGTAACAAGAATTGGTGCCATTTGCAGATATTGCATATAGTAGTGAAATCAGCACTGATGCCATTACCCTTAAATGTTAGATAACAAGCTTATGAAATGTGGACTTTTTAATTGGTAAAGTGATTATGTATATTCATTTCCACAAAGATAATCTATCTACTAATAACCATGTAAACGTCAAAGCAAACAAACATTTATTGTGACAGTAATGTATGAAAAGTAATCCCAACTTATGGGCAGAAATAAATGCCTAAAAGTAACTGTTCTTCATAAAAATCTTTATTTATTAATCAATAATAATAGTACACATGTATGTTTACTTTTTATATAAAAGTCTTGTAAATTTGATCAGTTCTCACTACTTTAAAAAGCACATTTTGGTAGTACCAAAATGGAAATAACTTTCACAAAGTTGATTTGGGTTTCCAAATCTTAGAGACTCTTAAAATACTTTTTGGCTCTTAGAAGTTAAACGTTACATCCCTCATCCCGAACAATGAAACTCACAAATGACTTGAAATTGAAAGGTAATATATATGATGAAAGCTTACTTTGCCTATTTTCTCTTTCAAGGGGACACTCATCTATACCTTTGGATGTGGTCATTCTATCTAAACCCATCTTTATAAGAGTAATAAAATCTAAACTCATTCAACATAACACTTTCTTCAAGCTCCAATTAGGTGTAAATCGAGGTAATATTGTTTTTGAGAAAATGGTTTACAGATTGCAAGAATTATAACTCCAGAATGGACATATGCTAAAGGACTACATTTCACAAAATAATATTAGGTATTTATGATGGTGTATTACAATGAAAAGCAAAAGGATAATTTAGACTCATGGTGTATTAAATATAAAAATAAATAACAGTTTTGGATTGCTGACTTGTAATGCTCTCACATGTTTTGAAGATATGGACATAAGTCAATTGTGATGTTTGAATGATTGTCACAAATGGGCCAATAGCTGCAAAAATGCCAGTTTTAGGGCATAAAAGAAACGTAATGTGCTAATGTTTGTAGTCCTGCTTTGGTTGCTGCTGCAGACAAGAGCAGTTTGAAAAAGTCATAGAAGGTGGTGGTGAAACACTGTTCTAAAGCCTTTTGTGGTGGAATATGTCTAGCCTTATCAATCAAGACTCACATTTGTGGATGTGTAGGAACTTGGATTAATGAAGGGCGAATTCTCCTCTACTTCAAGATTCACTGTCGAGACCCTTGCTAAGGCTGATTTAGCTGCATTATCAGATCAGAGGTTTCAGAAACTGCTCTGGACTGTGTAACCTATTGTTTAAATTCTTAGAGATTTCAGAGAATTCATTATGTTGTAGTGAATTTAATGTTTTAGTGAATGTAGTAATTTGAAAGGCGTACCAAATTATGCTGCATTATCAAAAGAGTTTACATATCAACATTTGATTTATTTTGTAACAGTACTTCAGGCTTGATGCACACAAATTTTAGGCTTTTCAGTGACAAATATTTAAAGGATTTTTTGGAGAAGATCTTAAGTTGAATCCACTGCAAAGGTATCTATGTTACGTGAAAACAGAAATATAGAGGTAACCTAAACTGAGCATAGTTTATAACAATCTAATCTTAGTGCTACCACCTTCTTAACATTTTTGGAATGAGAAATAACCCGAATGCTAGGCACTGTTGGATATTTTTTTCAAAAGGCTGCAGTTATCTGAAACCTTGTCATCTTCAGCTGAGCGGCTCAATTACAAAAACCTAGCCTAGTCATGTCTCAAACAATCACTATCAAAAAGTCATTATTCTTAAGTACTCAGGGGATCATCCTAATGGGGGCTATTTCTAGTGCTGCATGAATATGCATTCGGGAGTAGCTTTCCTCAGAATGAAGTGCAGCCACGTCAGTTTGAGAGCGTGGAATAAAGGACTTTTGTTAGTGGCCTTGAGTTCCATGCAGACAATGTTGCATCTCTGATAATATCAAAACTCGCACTATCCTGTTTATGTACTTTTGAGCAAATTTTACGAGTCTGTGTTCGATTTCCATCATTCAACAAAATCCCCAAACAATATCTTACGCAATCAGGACGTCTTCTTTGGTAATTCAATTTTGAGCAGATATCTGTTTATTTGAGGTACTAGAAACAACATCAGAAGCTGGAAATGTTGCACAGGAGGCCTTATAAGCTCAATGACTCCAGAGTTATATTGCAGCCTATTGATGATGCCTGCCTCACAGTATGGGCTGGACACAATTATGCACTATGGGGGTGATTCTAACCCTGACGGGCGGCGGAGGCCGCCCGCCAGAATTCCCCCCTCCAGAACACCGCTCCGCGGTCATAAGACCGCTGCGGTGATTCTGGGTTTTCCACTGGGATGGCGGGCGACCGCCAAAAGGCCGCCCGCCAGCCCAGTGGAAAACACCCTTCCCACGAGGACGCCGGCTCCGAATGGAGCCAGCGGAGTGGGAAGGTGCGACGGGTGCAGTTGCACCCGTCGCGAATTTCAGTGTCTGCTGAGCAGACACTGAAATTCTTTGTGGGGCCCTCTTACGGGGGCCCCTGCAGTGCCCATGCCATTGGCATGGGCACTGCAGGGGCCCCCAGGGGCCCCACGACACCCCATACCGCCATCCTGTTCCTGGTGGGAGAACTGCCAGGAACAGGATGGCGGTATGGGGTGTCAGAATCCCCATGGCGGCGCAGCTCGAGGATTCATTTGGCCAGTCAGAATGCCCTGCTGCGGTCAGAATGCCCTGCGGGGCACCGCCAGCCTGTTGGCGGTGCTCCCGCCAACCCTGGCCCCGGCGGTCAGAATGACCCCCTATGTCACTTGTACCGGTATGTGTGTCTTTTTTTGTCTGTTGATGAGTTTTGCACAATCAGGGGCACAGCATGACATTCATGGGTGAATGAACGAAGTAGAGACTGGATCATTCACTTGTTTCTCCGTCCATTCATTCATTTTATTATGGTTTTTACACCAGTGTTTGGGGCACAGCATGATTATCCGTGACATCAAGACAAAACACGGTTCTGTTAATAAGCTAGTGTGCATTTGATAAAAGTTGTTCCTACTGAGAATATGGTAAACATATTTATCTTACTCTTTTTGATCACGTTTTTAAAATGTGATAAAAAGAGCAATATATTATAGTCGGGTTCTGGTGTACAATGTGATTTGTGCAACTGTAGTATCACAACTCAGTACTGTCAGTTAATGATTAGGAATATAAAGCACAGAAAAGAGGATGCAACAGAAATCTGAGTTAGACACTACAGTCTTTTCACAGAAGCTGACTGATATTTTATGTATACCTTTGGGACCAGTACATCCCACTAGAATGTGAGCCTTCTGAATGATGTTGGAGCAGCTGGACTTTAGTTTGTCTATTTTATGCTGCCATCATCCCACCCCACCTCCACCCCGACCACCACCACCACCACACACACAATGTGTTTGAACTGGACATAAACGTGTTATTTCTGATGTCCTGCCCCTTGGATATGCTGGGCTATGAATTGACAACACTTCGACACTAGACCCTGCTATACAAACAGATAGGTTCTCCGACTCAGATAATCGTTTTTGACTTGCAAGTTCTTTTACTACAACAAGCAGCCTTTCTTTTCCTTGTAGAATTGTCCTTTACTCACCACACGGAGGTGCTTAGCTCCACTTTAGTGCAACATCGTCATTCTAGAAAGGTGCCGTTTAGGTGTTATTCTTTTCATGTTTTTACTTTATCACTGTTATTTTAATTATGGCTTTGGTTAAAATAAACACAACTAGAAAGGCATCTTCCTCAGTTACGTTAAAGCATCTGGACTCCAGTTCCACTTTTTTGATTTGTCCCTCCCATGTTTGAGCTGGAAGTGAAAATACAATATCTGAAGCTATGTCCCACAGATATGGTGTACTATACCTTGTCAATGCTAGCCCATCGCCACAGTGGGCGCGCTGCTGACACATCAAAGGCCCTCCATTAGCAAGCCTGCTATGCCCATCAATGCCCGCTCTGTGCCTGTGCCAGGAACCCTGGCCCGTCAGATACCAGTTCATTCAAATGCATAGTCTTTGCAGGAGACCACACGTGTTTGATACAGCCTACAAGTAGGTCACAAATGTATCGTATGCCCATAGATCTAAGCATATTCTCTAAATTTAATTGCAACCTATGTCCAGTCCTCCAGGTGGTACACTGAAAACTGACTCTATCACCTTACATCTCAAATGCCACATAACCTTCTTGGCATTCAAGTTGATATCAGGGTATTCTATCAAAGCACAGTCATTGCTTAAGACCAAAACATAGATTTTTGATTTTATTGATACACATGAACAGGATACAATTTTTATTACCCTTTTTTTCAGTCTTCTACTTGCTGGTGAGTACCCAAAGGTTTATACCACATTATTACATTTTTTAATATATCAATTTTACCATTAGCCTTTAAACGTAGATCTTTTGTGTTCAATATTGTCTCCTGTGCCGATGACACGCAGCTCATAGTGTCCATACCAGCAGCAAATTAAAATTCCAATAGTATATTTCTGTGATGGCAATGCAAAAAATATCCACTACTTCGTATCTCTTCGTGTCAAACAGTTGTACACGTTCTTATCTTTTCAGGATTGACAACAGTATTTTTTTAAACCTCAGTGCTCCCCAATATCTTGTTCAGCGTCTGCAAGTAGTCCATAATGCAGCAACCTGCATTATTTACCTATCCCTTTGCAGGTTTCTATAGAGCCCATCTGAAGGACTTCCATTTGCTGCCTGTGCATAAACGCACCATGTTTATAGACTCAGGCCTATATTTATACTTTTTTAGCTCCGCATTGGCGTCATATTTTGACGCAAAAGTGGCGCAAACTTACAAATATAGGGCCGTATTTATACTCCGTTTGCGCCGAATTTGCGTCGTTTTTTTCGACGCAAATTCGACGCTAAACTAACGCCAACTAACGCCATATTTATACTATGGCGTTAGAGGCGTATAGCGCCAAAGTTCCCGGAATGTGCGTCATTTTTTAGCGTGAACCCCTTCCTTGCGTTAATGATATGCAAGGGAGGCGTTCCCGTCTAAAAAATGACTCCCAGGCCTTTACGTGGTATTTATACTCCCGGGCAAAAGAGACGCCCGGGAGTGGGCGTGGCTAAAAACGGCGCATTTGCGCCGCTTTTTAACGCCTGGGTCAGGCATGGCGTTAAGGGACAAGTGGGCTCAAAATGAGCCCAGAGTGCCCTCCCCTGCCCCCAGGGACCCCCCCTGCCACCCTTGCCCACCCCAGGAGGACACCCAAGGCTGGAGGGACCCACCCCAGGGACATTCAGGTAAGTTCAGGTAAGTATTTTTTTTTTTTTTTTAATAATTTTTTTTGGCATAGGGGGCCTGATTTGTGCCCCCCTACATGCCACTATGCCCAATGACCATGCCCAGGGGACAGAAGTCCCCTGGGCATGGCCATTGGGCAAGGGGGCATGACTCCTATCTTTACAATGATAGGAGTCATGTTGATGGGGGATGGGCGTCGTTAAAAAATGGCGCAAGTCGGGTTAAGACGATTTTTTTGCCTCAACCTGACTTGCCCCATTTTAAGACGCCCTAACGTCATTTTTGCCCAACGCCGGCGCTGCCTGGTCTACGTGGTTTTTTTCCACGCACACCAGGCAGCGCCGGTCTGCTTGCGCCGGCTAACGCCATTCCATAAATACGGCGCCCGCATGGCGCTTCAGAATGGCGTTAGACGGCGCAAAATTTTTTGACGCTAAACTGCGTTAGCGCAGTTTAGCGTCAAAAAGTATAAATATGGGCCATAATTGTATTTTGTAAGCTTGCGCCGCTTTTGCATAAAAAAAATTACGCCAATGTGGCGCTAAAAAAGTACAAATATGTGCATCAGTTTCACGCTCAGAGCACTGCACAACACAGGCCAACCATATATTTTAAAAAATGAGCTTTCTTTGGGCCCTTCCAACTCCATCGCTCTGCCTCCCTGCATGAAGTGGTGGGCTCTAAGATCAAGCTATGGAGGCATGGAGAGAGCCTTGTCCTTCTCATCATCCAAACTTTCTAATTTCCATTCACTATATACTGGAGAAATTGCCAGCAATAATATTTTCATGACAAAACGTAAGCTCTGGATTTTCCAGGGGCCAAACTCTATCGCTTGCCTATTTCTCCAGGATGTTATTGAGTCTGTCATCGCCAGGATGTCCCTCGGGTAACAGTTGTGCCATACAATCTCAGCTTCTTTTAATCACGATGGAGACCCTGATTGGTTGGCCTGCTACTACTAAGCTAGCTCTCCAACACGCGAAAAGTTCTGAGTGACATCATTTTCTATTTACATATAGCAGAAGCATTAAAAGGACACCAAGAAATGTGACCTAATACAGTACACAGGACAATGATTCTGTAATACACTGTGCCCTTGTAATCACCACAATAACACTATGGTTAACGTCTGCCCCATGGGTACTTTCATTTGGATGTCTTAAAACAAAAAATACTCCGGGATTAAACACAATAAAAAAACATTGAAGAAGTATCTCCAAAGAAAAGTCGAAAAAACAAAAGCAGCATTGCTGAACACGCTGCTGTTATTCGCAGGAGATCTGCGTTAGATATTCAGCGCGAGAATTAGCAATGAACTTGAGTCTCAAGCCAATGCCAGCAGCGGGCTGTGTTTCCACAGTACAATAATACAAGTAAAAGGTTCTGGGAGGTATTTAGAACATTGTTGTTTTGAAAGTATTATTAGCCGGAAAGGCAATGTCGATCCTGTTGAGATTTCACTGATTGAAGCCAAGATTGCCATCTAGTGGCCGCAAATAATGTCTCATTACAGATCGGCAAGTTCTCAAAATCCGGAGATATGAGGATGGTATAGATACAAGGAAGGCTGGTATTTTACAGCTATACAATTATAGGCCAACAACACCATATAAATTCGGATTGATTTGCATGAAATAAATAAAAAATGAATCTATCTATATATGTATGTATATATATATATCTAAATTGATAGATATATATATATATATATAGATCTCTCTGTATATATGTATCTATATATAAATATACGCACACACATATATGTATGTGTGTGTGTGCTTGTGTGTGTACATATATATACATATATATATAGATACCTATATCTATATATTTATGTATCTATGTAGATATATATATACACACACACACACACACATATATATATATATATATACATATATATATATATATATATATATATAGGAATTTACTTGAACAAAGCCATAAAAATTCATCAGTTATAGTTAGAGTTCTTTCAAATAACTAGAACGGGCGCCCTAGTGTAACTAGAACTTGCCTACTTGCCATGTACAGTTTTATTATCAATAATTGTATTGCAAATGTTGCACTGAAAATATCAAAGATGTCATACAGGATCTATGGCTTTTTAACATAAACTAATTTTAATTACTATACGTTAACCCAACCCCCGCCACTCATGGCTTTTAGTGTGTGCATCGGAGGTTGGTCGCAAGGCCTGGCCTGCAACCAAGCCTTGCAACCAAGCCCTTATAATCACCCAACGCCACGCCACACACTGTCTTTGGCAGTGCTCAGCGCAGGTTGGCCACAGGGCCCGTCTCTGTCAGTGGATCTGTGAGTCTGAAGTGGGTGCATGAGTGTCTGAGTGGGTGTGTAAGTGGGCACGAGTCTCTGAGTGCATGTATGAGTGAATGAATTAGTAGTTATAGTTATTCAAAAAAACAATTTTTTATTTGCCTATATCTTTGTCACCGTTTGACGAATCATCACAACATTTTCCCAAAAAAGTGTGCCAGCGAATCTTGTTGTGCTTTGGAAGTGTTCGGGGTGATCCATCAAGTGGAGGCCGAGAAAAAGGGAGAGGTCAGAATAAGTGCATTTCCCATTTTAATTGCCATAGGGATTTTGAACACAACTACAGCTGGAACCGCTAGACAGAATGACACCAAATTCAGCAGAAAGGTAACTTTTGGTCCAGAAAGAAGCCTTCTTGTTATTTGGTATAGATCTGTTCAGTAGTTTTTGAAATATTAGAATAAAAACAAATTTGTATATGTGGAGGTCTGAAGTCTTCATGAATACTTACGATCTTGAAGATCTGATTGGCTGCCAACACTTCAACCACGAAGTAATGGCAGCCATTTCGAGCCTCGGCTTCACCCGAGTCTAAAAAAAAAAAGGGACAAAAGAGAAAAGGGGAAGGGTACTGTTATCCTACTCCCCTAACCTTGGTGCAGGAGTCCCCAAGGGACTCCTGCAAGGATTAAAAGTAGTTTTGTTTTTTAAATCAGAGAGCAAATCATGGCAAATCTGCAAACGTTGCAGTGATTTTAAAGAAAAGAACAAGCACGGTCTCCTGCACTAGTTATTTTTCGCCTGCGGATGGGCCAGGTCCTGGGGACACTGCCAGAAAACTGGAGGGGGTGTTCTGTCGGACCCCCCCACATGGCTTATCAAAGTCCCAGGGACTGCCACCTCCTCGGGGTCAAAGTTTATAATAGAAATTAATGTGGAGGGCCTGCACTGCCCCCTTGCAGCCCCGTGACTGCCACCTCCCCGAGGCACTGCAGGACATGTATGTGGGTGAGTTATAGTTACTTGAGATAAAATGTGAACCTAACCATAACGTCCCTCTAACCTTTGTGTTTTTTAAATAAATTCATAGTTTTTTAAAATTCTGTCTCTCAAGTATCTATAACTCGTGCCCTAAGGTAACTATAACTTGTGCTGCCGCATGCACAGTTTTCTCATCAATAATTTTATTGAAAATGTTGCAGTGATAATATCAATGATGCCACAGAAGGTGTCAGTAATGATGTTGCTAACGCGTCCCTTTATGATAGATTATTACACATTGGGACTCGTTTTAGGCCAATGAATCTTTTGACCCTTTTGAGAGACACCTTAGGACGAGATAGCTAATCAACATGTCAATTAATACGTCAATAATGCCATCAATATTTATCACAACAATGCATTTCACCTTAGTCAAAGACATTAATCAAACTCAAGACACCACCATGACCTTACAGTCATGAATAACCACACCAGTTTAGTATGAATTTAGTGATATTTATTCCCTATTGATTACAATACTACTAGCAAGTTTATTAGTCTTAAAACCAAGAAACACAATAACATAGTCACAATATGGCAACTCTGATAAGATTTCATCAAAGCAAGAATCACAAATATTAGAATATAACAGGGCGTGAACATAAACTATCATTAGCTGAGTATATCAGTGCATTGTTCAACAAAGCATAGATTCAGCCATTTGCCAATTTGTGTCAGTTTTAGTGAACCCCTCACCTAACCTCTAATTAGCATTGGCATGTTGGGCTTCATGCAAAACAATTTAGTAACACCAATTTAGAAAAACATCCAGCTATGGCTCCTGTCAAAAGGAAAGCAGTTGGTACCTAGAAAGGAAAAGCAAACAGACAATCATAATTTCATTGTCATATAGTTACCCTCCAAGTTGGTCAGCACTTAGGCTCTGTCTTCATCTTCAGGACATCAGTTGATTCGCCATCAAAAGAATTCAACTCCAGCAAAAGGGAAAAAATAGGGGCACTTTCCTCATAAAGAGGTAAGGTGTAGATGGACAATCTAAGGACAGAATGGTTTTAAGAACCAAACAGCAAAGTCTCTATGCAGAGTGACAAATTGTCTGGGTCATAGCAAATAGCATCAGCATCTCCCCCTCTCCTTATCTCCTGCTCCCTAATTCTAATGTACTTCCTGGTGACAAGGGTTTTTATCCCCTTTTCGTTGTACATTCCCCTAAAATCTAATTGGACAAGGGGTTGCACCCCACTATCTATAACCAATTAAAAACACATTAAGTCATCAAATTTGTTACCCCATAACAGTTCCCACGTATTTTATTGGTGCTTATGATTGACGTCTTTAACGGGTGGTATGTCCGGTATGATTTCATCGTCTTGTGGTCCTTTGCACATCTTCGGTCAGTGGCTCCATTGTCCGTACCGGTTTAGGTGACCTTGATAATCTACACTGTTGCATTTAGCTAAAAATGTTACTATAGGCAGGGTGAATTTCATGAGAACGGATCTACTACAGTTACATTCAGCTTCTAGCTTTGGAAAAAAACAAGAGTTCATGTCCTTTAGCAAGTGGGCACACTGCACGTTAGAAAAATACATTTAATATGAGAGTCAGGCAGCTAGGCCTCTACTCATGCTAACTAAGGCCTACTACTTCATTAGCAAGAATCTAACACATTTAGCACTTCAACATTAATGTAAAATCACAATTTAATAAAACATTTCACCATTATTAGTCAGTTTCATTAGTTCCCGTATACATTGGCGGCCACTCCCCGTGGTCACATTTCAAGTGCACGTTTTAGCAAAACATGTTAATACAGTTTCTATGCGACATTATTATACATTTGTTAATAAACATTTCATGATAATATAGCTACACTCTCTCAGTCCCTCCTCTGATGACCCTAGTCATCACACAAACCTTTCCCTTCTAACCTTTCACTTTCAATTTTTCTCTTTGTGCATAATGTGCATTTCAACATCTTGCCCTTTGTGTGAGCTTTCCCAAATTTCATTAAACATTTTCTCCCTTTCATTTTCTTCATTTCTTTTTCTTCGTTTTGTCCAATTTCTTCTAATTCTTTCATTGATTTTGCATGCTCCCCATAAACCTAATAAACAAATCAGGACAATTAATAGACCCCCTAATATTTTTGCAAGTACCCCATTCCAAATATTACCACACCAATTTCCTACTCTGGTAATTCCTTTCCCAACTTTCTCCCAAACTCCAGGTTCCTTTAGCTCCTTCAAATCTGTACTGTCTCTTGTTAGGTTAGTAAGCATACTTTTAAACTTTTTGCTATTGTCAGGTATGAACGAGCAACAATGACGCTCGTTAAGCATCTTACAGAGTCCGCCGCTCTTCGCTAAAAGAATGTCTAAAGCTAGCCGATTTTGAAGAGTCATAGCTCTTTCCGCAGCAAGTTCAGTATCCATCAGGAGTATAGCCCCTGTGAAATTTGTCAGCATGCTATCCACAATAGTAGACAACTTTCGAATCTTTATGGAGTTTAAGATAACCCCTACTGAAGGAATTATGGCTCCAAATGTGTCACCAACGACAGCAGCCGCTGTCTCTCTCTTTTGTCTAGCATGTTGTAATTCAGACATTTTAGGTATTTGTTTTAAGTCATCAATCTTGTAAATCTTTGGGAAAACTATTCCCAAATACCATGTCCCATACCATCCGTTAGGGAGACGGTACTAAGCATTTAGTCCACATATCTAATAGATCTCAGGGATTGCTGGATCCTATTCATTTAACATGAATGTCCACTTACTCTGAAACAAAAACACATGCCTGCATTCACTTGTTCCCACAAATAAAGTGTCATGATAAGATTTCAGCCTATATATACAAAGCCTTCCTACATGTAAGGCATCTATAGCTAATTTGCCCTGCGTATTTATTGCGGTGTAAGCATAATCATTTGCATTTGTGTGTTTTTCTAATCCCTTTTCTAGTCTTTCTTTCAGTGCTTTGCTTCTATCGTCAATGTGATCTAAGAAGCTTTTCTCCACAGGCGTTAATAAGCAGGTTAAATTATTGCGGTGTGCATAAGCTGTCCCAAAGGTTAGTGTCGGCTCAAAGAAACCCCTAACTAATTTTATGCTATGCTCTTTAGCTAATTTAGCTAATTAGCTAAAAACTCAATCACAGGCACAAAAGAAAACACTACGTCTAAATTTGAATACAAATATTGCACATCTTCCTGTTCATAGAATCTTGTTAGCAGCAAACTACAGCTTATCCCGTACGTTAGTGGCAGGCTATGGTAAGTGACCCCTGTTGGACTTTTTTGCTTATGCAGGGTCATCCCCAATCTTTTTGCCTCCTATTTTTTCTGATATGTTGCTGTTGGCCTTTGAACTCTGAGCACTTTACCACTGCTAATCAGTGCTAAAGTGCAGATGCTCTCTGTGTAAAATTGTATGTAATTGGTTTATCCATGATTGGCATATTTGATTTACTAGTAAGTCCCTAGTAAAGTGCACTAGAGGTGCCAGGGCCTGAAAATCAAATGATACTAGTGGGCCTGCAGCACTGGTTGTGCCACCCACATAAGTAGCTCTGTAATCATGTCTTAGACCTGCCATTGCAGTGTCTGTGCGTGCAGTTTTAACTTTAAATTCGACTTGGCAAATGTACCCACTTGCCAGGCCCAAACCTTCCCTTTTCTTACATGTAAGGCACCCCTAAGGTAGGCCCTAGGTAGCCCCAAGGACAGGGTGCAGTGTATGGTTAAGGTACGACATATAGTAAAGTGTTTTATATGTCCTTAAAGTGAAATATTGCTAAATTTGTTTTTCACTATTGCAAGGCCTGTCCCTCTCATAGGTTAACATGGGGGCTACCTTTAAATCTGATTAAAGTGTAGATTTCCTTTGGGAGCGGATGGTCATGTGGAGTTTGGGGTCTCTGAGCTCACAATTTAAAAATACATCTTTCAGTAAAGATGATTTTAAGATTGTGTGTTTGAAAAGGCCACGTTTTGGAAAGTGAGCATTTTTTTGCTTATACCATTTCTGTGACTGCCTGTTTGTGGATTCCCTGTCTGGGTCAGTTTGACAGTTGGGCTGGTTGCACCTCACACTAGACACTGACACAAAGGGAGCTGGGGTGTAGCCTGCATATCCTGATGAGCCATCTGTGCAAGGAGGGAGGGGAGGAGTGGTCTCTCACACCTGAAAGGGCTGTGCCTGCCCTCACACAATGCAGTCTCCAACCCCCTGGTGAGTGTCTGGGGCCTGGCCTGGGCAAGGCAGGATTTCATATTCCAAAGAGACTTTACTTTGAAGTAGGCCTACTTCAAAGGAGAAATTGGGTATAAAAAGGGCACCCAAAACCACAGACTTTAGAAACACTTCTGGAACCAAGAAGAACCTCTGCCTGGAGAAGAGCTGAATAGCTGAGGAACAAGAGCTGCCCTGCCTGTGACTGTGCTTTGTGGAGCTATCCTGAAGTTGCTGCTTCTGCCAGAGTAAGAGGGCAAAGACTGGACTTTGTGTGCCTTCCATCTTGAGAAGAAATCTCCAAGGGCTTCATCTAGAGCTTGCCTCCTGTTGTTTGAAGTCTCAGGGACAGCAAAGACTTCTCCCTGCCAGCACCTGTAGTCTCTGGAGAGACTCCTACTCTGCCCTGTGGTACCCTTCCAGTTCCTGGGACCCTGAAAGGAGAAGCTGGCAGCCTAAAAACAAGAAAATCCACGCACAGAGCGCGGTGCAGGGAAAAGATTGACGCAAATCCGATCTGCGGCTGAGAAAAATCACAAGCTGCCGGCTCCGCAGCTGAGATACAATGCTCGCAGGAAACGCGACCGAAAAATCAATGCACGGAGCAGGAGAAACGATGCGCGTCATCGCTGAAGGAGGCTGGGAGATCACAACCTGCGCTGCGGGATTTTCAGATCATTGTGCGGCTGGATTTTTGACTCGCGTACCGCCGTGCGGAGTTATTTTTGACGCACACCCTCCCGTGCGGGGTTATTTTTGACGCGCACCAGATACATTTTCACTCTAGCAGCGCTAGTGTGTTTTTAAAACTACTTAAAGACTCTTTTTGGTTTTTAATTGATAACTTGACTTGTGTATGGTGGATTTTTGTCGTTTTGGTCTTGTTTTGTTTAGATACATATTTCCTATTTTTCCAAACCTGTGTTGTGTCATTTTGTAGTGTTTTCATTAAGTTACTGTGTGTGTTGGTACAAATACTTTACACCTAGCACTCTGAAGTTAAGCCTACTGCTCTGACAAGCCACCAAGGGGGCGAGCAGGGGTTATCTGAGGGTGATTCTCTTTTACCCTGACTAGAGTGAGGGTCCTTGCTTGAACAGGGGGTAACCTGACTGTCAACCAAAGATCCCATTTATAACAACCACTTCTTGTACTGACGAAGGAATCTTTGTGCACACATAACAGTTTCTCGCATCCATTGTATCAACATACTCATTCAGCAAGCGATAGAAGACATAAGTAGAAAGTTCCCCCTTTGAATTAGTTCCCTGATGCAAGTATTTTGTATCTTCTCAAACCTCTCCCACGGTGTTAGTGTAGCATTTTCGGGTTTTGAAGCATTGTTAGTCACCCTTTTATCTAACCAAGGCATTCCCACAATCACTCCTATAATTATTATTGCACATACAATACCTAATATAATACTTAACCAACCACACACCTCACCCTTTTTGCTACTACCTCTAGTGTAAGCCATGATCTGTAAAGAATCAGATAGCAGAAGATATAAGATAAACAATCAACTTGAGGATGATTTTAAAAGCTCTCTCTTTTTTCTTCTTCCTAATGCAAAGTCTCTCTTTCTTTCTGCGAGTATTTACAGCGTTCCACTCACCCCAGGACCCTTTTGTCAAATCAGGTTAGCAGCTTGTCATAATCGGTTTTCAGAGTCAAATCAGGTTATCAGTGTCACATCCAGTAATTTCTTCAGTCTCTTTTCTCAGCTTTTCAGCTTTCAATTTCCATTTTAATTTTAACACACTCTCTTTCTCTAGTTGATTTCAGGTGCCATAATATTGGCCCGGTACCTCTCGATCAAAACAGAATGCTAAGAATTCTTGTTGCCATTCAGACGTCGTTGCATATGCCCATTCAGGACCTGCGTACCTTCTATTTACGACTCTTTTTCTTTTCAGTCTGCGTTCGTTTTGCATTTCTCCTTCACTGAGATCCTCTTTTCTAGTTGTATACATTTTTTCCTCTATTGTATCACCCGGGATCACTTTCTCTCTTGTAGCTTGCTTCCTTGGCCAGTTATCACCTTTGTGCGTTTTCTTTCTGCCTGGCCTTTCAGGACGTTGAACAGCACCCTCCTCTTGTGCTATGGTGTTTTCTCTTGACGGACCAGCAAGCGGCTCAGGAGGAGTTGATGTACTTTGACCTCCTTCTGCTCCTTCCCCTTCGTCTTCAGGGTCTGTAACGGGCTCAAGTTCAAACCTGTATCCGTCTACTTCAGGGAGAACCTCTCCTTGACTTGGTTCTCCTGCTGCCTCCACTGAAATAGGCTCACCGTCACCTCTCTCAAACTCGTTTACTGTTTGAGGGACTAGGCTGTCCTCAGTGGGCTCTCCTTCAGTCTCAGTTCCCCTTTGAGTACTCTCCGGCCCTGAGACTTCCTTCTCTGCAGCTCTTGTTTGGGACACTTCAAGTTCCTCATCAGTTGGACATGTCACCTTCTTTGTGTGACTGGCATGTATCCAGTTTGGAACGCCTGCACATTTCACAGCAGTGGTTGTTGTCAGGATTACTTGATATGGCCCCTTCCAGCGCTGTTCCAAACACGACTTCCTCACGTGTTTCTTGACAACCACCCAGTCACCGGCTTGCAGGGTGTGACCTGGATCACTGATCGGTGGCAATGTGTTAGCCTCCACCTGGTGAGAAAAAGAGCGGACCACATCAGCCAGACCCTTGCAGTAGTCCAACACCATATCATCCATGATATTCACAAGAGCATTTGCAGGTACTGCGGGCAACCTCATAGCTCTGCCCATCAATATCTCATGGGGGGATAGTCCTGTCTTCTTATCAGGTGTGTTTCTCATTGACATCAGCACTAAGGGCAATGCATCTGGCCATTTCATATTGGTAACTGCACACATTTTTGCCATTCTCTACTTCAAGGTACCATTCATCTGTTCCACTAGTCCTGATGCTTCAGGGCGGTAGCTACAATGCAGCTTCTGTTCAATCTCCAGTGCAGCACACAAGAGCTTAATCACCTCATTGTCAAAGTGTCTGCCCCTATCTGATTCTAAAGAGACCGGAAATCTGAACCGTGGTATTAATTCTCTAAGCTACCACTTTGCTACTGTGAGACTGTCATTCCTACTTGTAAGGTAGGCTTCAATCCAGTGACTGAAAATGCACACAATCACCAACACGTACCTCAAGCCTCCACACACAGGCATTTCAATGAAATCCATCTGCATCTTGCTAAACAGACCTCCAGCTCTCCCTATGTGTCTCAAAGTCACCACAGTCCCTTTTCCTGCATTCATCTGTTGACAGATGATGCACCTGTGACAGGTAACCTCTGCGGCTTGTCTGAATTTTGGATTGAACCAATCGATTTTGAATAACCTGTTCATTGCGTCTCTCCCAAGATGTGCCTGACCATGGTAAAGTCTTGCAAACTGTGACAAAAGGCTGTTTGGCAAAACCAACTTCCCCTCCTCTGAGACCCACAAGTCATCAGTCCTCACCAGTTTAGTATGAATTTAGTGATATTTATTCCCTATTGATTACAATACTACTAGCAAGTTTATTAGTCTCAAAACCAAGAAACACAATAACATAGTCACAATATGGCAACTCTGATAAGATTTCATCAAAGCAAGAATCACAAATATTAGAATATAGCACGGCGTGAACATAAACTATCATTAGCAGAGTATATCAGCGCATTGTTCAACAAAGCATAGATTCAGCCATTTGTCAATTTGCGTCAGTTTTAGTGAACCCCTCACCTAACTTCTAATTAGCATTGGCATGTTGGGCTTCATGCAAAACAATTTAGTAACACCAATTTAGAAAAACATCTAGCTATGGCTCCTGTCAAAAGGAAAGCAGTTGGTACCTAGAAAGGAAAGGCATACAGACAATCATAATTTCATTGTGATATAGTTACCCTCCAAGTTGGTCAGCACTCAGGCTCTGTCTTCGTCTTCAGGACATCAATTGGTTCACCATCAAAAGAATTCAACTCCATCAAAAGGGAAAAAATAGGGGCACTTCCCTCATAAAGAGGTAAGGTGTAGATGGGCAATCTAAGGACAGAATGGTTTTAAGAACCAAACAGCAAAGTCTCTATGCAGAGTGACAAAGTGTCTGGGTCATAGCAAATAGCATCAGCATCTCCCCCTCTCCTTATCTCCTGCTCCCTAATTCTAATGTACTTCCTGGTGACAAGGGTTTTTATCCCCTTTTCGTTGTACATTCCCCTAAAATCTAATTGGACAAGGGGTTGCACCCCACTATCTATAACCAATTAAAAACACATTAAGTCATCAAATTTGTCACCCAATAGGAGTTCCCACGTATTTTATTGGTGCTTATGATTGACGTCTTTAACTGGTGGTATGTCCGGTATGATTTCATCGTCTTGTGGTCCTTTGCACATCTTCGGTCAGTGGCTCCATTGTCCGTACCGGTTTAGGTGACCTTGTTAATCTACACTGTTGCATTTAGCTAAAAATGTTACTATAGGCAGGGTGAATTTCATGAGAACGGATCTACTACAGTTACATTCAGCTTCTAGCTTTGGGAAAAAAACAAGAGTTCATGTCCTTTAGCAAGTGGGCACACTGCACGTTAGAAAAATACATTTAATATGAGAGTCAGGCAGCTAGGCCTCTACTCATGCTAACTAAGGCCTACTACTTCATTAGCAAGAATCTAACACATTTAGCACTTCAACATTAATGTAAAATCACAATTTAATAAAACATTTCACCATTATTAGTCAGTTTCATTAGTTCCCGTATACATTGACGGCCACTCCCCGTGGTCACATTTCAAGTGCACGTTTTAGCAAAACATGTTAATACAGTTTCTATGCGACATTATTATACATTTGTTAATAAACATTTCATGATAATATAGCTACACTCTCTCAGTCCCTCCTCTGATGACCCTAGTCATCACACAAACCTTTCCCTTCTAACCTTTCACTTTCAATTTTTCTCTTTGTGCATAATGTGCATTTCAACATCTTGCCCTTTGTGTGAGCTTTCCCAAATTTCATTAAACATTTTCTCCCTTTCATTTTCTTCATTTCTTTTTCTTCGTTTTGTCCAATTTCTTCTAATTCTTTCATTGATTTTGCATGCTCCCCATAAACCTAATAAACAAATCAGGACAATTAATAGACCCCCTAATATTTTTGCAAGTACCCCATTCCAAATATTACCACACCAATTTCCTACTCTGGTAATTCCTTTCCCAACTTTCTCCCAAACTCCAGGTTCCTTTAGCTCCTTCAAATCTGTACTGTCTCTTGTTAGGTTAGTAAGCATACTTTTAAACTTTTTGCTATTGTCAGGTATGAACGAGCAACAATGACGCTCGTTAAGCATCTTACAGAGTCCGCCGCTCTTCGCTAAAAGAATGTCTAAAGCTAGCCGATTTTGAAGAGTCATAGCTCTTTCCGCAGCAAGTTCAGTATCCATCAGGAGTATAGCCCCTGTGAAATTTGTCAGCATGCTATCCACAATAGTAGACAACTTTCGAATCTTTATGGAGTTTAAGATAACCCCTACTGAAGGAATTATGGCTCCAAATGTGTCACCAACGACAGCAGCCGCTGTCTCTCTCTTTTGTCTAGCATGTTGTAATTCAGACATTTTAGGTATTTGTTTTAAGTCATCAATCTGGTAAATCTTTGGGAAAACTATTCCCAAATACCATGTCCCATACCATCCGTTAGGGAGACGGTACTAAGCATTTAGTCCACATATCTAATAGATCTCAGGAATTGCTGGATCCTGTTCATTTAACATGAATGTCCACTTACTCTGAAACAAAAACACATGCCTGCATTCACTTGTTCCCACAAATAAAGTGTCATGATAAGATTTCAGCCTATATATACAAAGCCTTCCTACATGTAAGGCATCTATAGCTAATTTGCCCTGCGTATTTATTGCGGTGTAAGCATAATCATTTGCATTTGTGTGTTTTTCTAATCCCTTTTCTAGTCTTTCTTTCAGTGCTTTGCTTCTATCGTCAGTGTGATCTAAGAAGCTTTTCTCCACAGGCGTTAATAAGCAGGTTAAATTATTGCGGTGTGCATAAGCTGTCCCAAAGGTTAGTGTCGGCTCAAAGAAACCCCTAACTAATTTTATGCTATGCTCTTTAGCTGATTTAGCTAATTAGCTAAAAACTCAATCACAGGCACAAAAGAAAACACTACGTCTAAATTTGAATACAAATATTGCACATGTTCCTGTTCATAGAATCTTGTTAGCAGCAAACTACAGCTTATCCCGTACGTTAGTGGCAGGCTATGGTAAGTGACCCCTGTTGGACTTTTTTGCTTATGCAGGGTCATCCCCAATCTTTTTGCCTCCTATTTTTTCTGATATGTTGCTGTTGGCCTTTGAACTCTGAGCACTTTACCACTGCTAATCAGTGCTAAAGTGCAGATGCTCTCTGTGTAAAATTGTATGTAATTGGTTTATCCATGATTGGCATATTTGATTTACTAGTAAGTCCCTAGTAAAGTGCACTAGAGGTGCCAGGGCCTGAAAATCAAATGCTACTAGTGGGCCTGCAGCACTGGTTGTGCCACCCACATAAGTAGCTCTGTAATCATGTCTTAGACCTGCCATTGCAGTGTCTGTGCGTGCAGTTTTAACTTTAAATTCGACTTGGCAAATGTACCCACTTGCCAGGCCCAAACCTTCCCTTTTCTTACATGTAAGGCACCCCTAAGGTAGGCCCTAGGTAGCCCCAAGGACAGGGTGCAGTGTATGGTTAAGGTACGACATATAGTAAAGTGTTTTATATGTCCTTAAAGTGAAATATTGCTAAATTTGTTTTTCACTATTGCAAGGCCTGTCCCTCTCATAGGTTAACATGGGGGCTACCTTTAAATCTGATTAAAGTGTAGATTTCCTTTGGGAGCGGATGGTCATGTGGAGTTTGGGGTCTCTGAGCTCACAATTTAAAAATACATCTTTCAGTAAAGATGATTTTAAGATTGTGTGTTTGAAAATGCCACGTTTTGGAAAGTGAGCATTTTTTTGCTTATACCATTTCTGTGACTGCCTGTTTGTGGATTCCCTGTCTGGGTCAGTTTGACAGTTGGGCTGGTTGCACCTCACACTAGACACTGACACAAAGGGAGCTGGGGTGTAGCCTGCATATCCTGATGAGCCATCTGTGCAAGGAGGGAGGGGAGGAGTGGTCACTCACACCTGAAAGGGCTGTGCCTGCCCTCACACAATGCAGTCTCCAACCCCCTGGTGAGTGTCTGGGGCCTGGCCTGGGCAAGGCAGGATTTCATATTCCAAAGAGACTTTACTTTGAAGTAGGCCTACTTCAAAGGAGAAATTGGGTATAAAAAGGGCACCCAAAACCACAGACTTTAGAAACACTTCTGGAACCAAGAAGAACCTCTGCCTGGAGAAGAGCTGAATAGCTGAGGAACAAGAGCTGCCCTGCCTGTGACTGTGCTTTGTGGAGCTATCCTGAAGTTGCTGCTTCTGCCAGAGTAAGAGGGCAAAGACTGGACTTTGTGTGCCTTCCATCTTGAGAAGAAATCTCCAAGGGCTTCATCTAGAGCTTGCCTCCTGTTGTTTGAAGTCTCAGGGACAGCAAAGACTTCTCCCTGCCAGCACCTGTAGTCTCTGGAGAGACTCCTACTCTGCCCTGTGGTACCCTTCCAGTTCCTGGGACCCTGAAAGGAGAAGCTGGCAGCCTAAAAACAAGAAAATCCACGCACAGAGCGCGGTGCAGGGAAAAGATTGACGCAAATCCGATCTGCGGCTGAGAAAAATCACAAGCTGCCGGCTCCGCAGCTGAGATACAATGCTCGCAGGAAACGCGACCGAAGAATCAATGCACGGAGCAGGAGAAACGATGCGCGTCATCGCTGAAGGAGGCTGGGAGATCACAACCTGCGCTGCGGGATTTTCAGATCATTGTGCGGCTGGATTTTTGACTCGCGTACCGCCGTGCGGAGTTATTTTTGACGCACACCCTCCCGTGCGGGGTTATTTTTGACGCGCACCAGGTACATTTTCACTCTAGCAGCGCTAGTGTGTTTTTAAAACTACTTAAAGACTCTTTTTGGTTTTTAATTGATAACTTGACTTGTGTATGGTGGATTTTTGTCGTTTTGGTCTTGTTTTGTTTAGATACATATTTCCTATTTTTCCAAACCTGTGTTGTGTCATTTTGTAGTGTTTTCATTAAGTTACTGTGTGTGTTGGTACAAATACTTTACACCTAGCACTCTGAAGTTAAGCCTACTGCTCTGACAAGCCACCAAGGGGGCGAGCAGGGGTTATCTGAGGGTGATTCTCTTTTACCCTGACTAGAGTGAGGGTCCTTGCTTGAACAGGGGGTAACCGGACTGTCAACCAAAGATCCCATTTATAACAACCACTTCTTGTACTGACGAAGGAATCTTTGTGCACACATAACAGTTTCTCGCATCCATTGTATCAACATACTCATTCAGCAAGCGATAGAAGACATAAGTAGAAAGTTCCCCCTTTGAATTAGTTCCCTGATGCAAGTATTTTGTATCTTCTCAAACCTCTCCCACGGTGTTAGTGTAGCATTTTCGGGTTTTGAAGCATTGTTAGTCACCCTTTTATCTAACCAAGGCATTCCCACAATCACTCCTATAATTATTATTGCACATACAATACCTAATATAATACTTAACCAACCACACACCTCACCCTTTTTGCTACTACCTCTAGTGTAAGCCATGATCTGTAAAGAATCAGATAGCAGAAGATATAAGATAAACAATCAACTTGAGGATGATTTTAAAAGCTCTCTCTTTTTTCTTCTTCCTAATGCAAAGTCTCTCTTTCTTTCTGCGAGTATTTACAGCGTTCCACTCACCCCAGGACCCTTTTGTCAAATCAGGTTAGCAGCTTGTCATAATCGGTTTTCAGAGTCAAATCAGGTTATCAGTGTCACATCCAGTAATTTCTTCAGTCTCTTTTCTCAGCTTTTCAGCTTTCAATTTCCATTTTAATTTTAACACACTCTCTTTCTCTAGTTGATTTCAGGTGCCATAATATTGGCCCGGTACCTCTCGATCAAAACAGAATGCTAAGAATTCTTGTTGCCATTCAGACGTCGTTGCATATGCCCATTCAGGACCTGCGTACCTTCTATTTGCGACTCTTTTTCTTTTCAGTCTGCGTTCGTTTTGCATTTCTCCTTCACTGAGATCCTCTTTTCTAGTTGTATAAATTTTTTCCTCTATTGTATCACCCGGGATCACTTTCTCTCTTGTAGCTTGCTTCCTTGGCCAGTTATCACCTTTGTGCGTTTTCTTTCTGCCTGGCCTTTCAGGACGTTGAACAGCACCCTCCTCTTGTGCTATGGTGTTTTCTCTTGACGGACCAGCAAGCGGCTCAGGAGGAGTTGATGTACTTTGACCTCCTTCTGCTCCTTCCCCTTCGTCTTCAGGGTCTGTAACGGGCTCAAGTTCAAACCTGTATCCGTCTACTTCAGGGAGAACCTCTCCTTGACTTGGTTCTCCTGCTGCCTCCACTGAAATAGGCTCACCGTCACCTCTCTCAAACTCATTTACTGTTTGAGGGACTAGGCTGTCCTCAGTGGGCTCTCCTTCAGTCTCAGTTCCCCTTTGAGTACTCTCCGGCCCTGAGACTTCCTTCTCTGCAGCTCTTGTTTGGGACACTTCAAGTTCCTCATCAGTTGGACATGTCACCTTCTTTGTGTGACTGGCATGTATCCAGTTTGGAACGCCTGCACATTTCACAGCAGTGGTTGTTGTCAGGATTACTTGATATGGCCCCTTCCAGCGCTGTTCCAAACACGACTTCCTCACGTGTTTCTTGACAACCACCCAGTCACCGGCTTGCAGGGTGTGACCTGGATCACTGATCGGTGGCAATGTGTTAGCCTCCACCTGGTGAGAAAAAGAGCGGACCACATCAGCCAGACCCTTGCAGTAGTCCAACACCATATCATCCGTGATATTCACAAGAGCATTTGCAGGTACTGCGGGCAACCTCATAGCTCTGCCCATCAATATCTCATGGGGGGATAGTCCTGTCTTCTTATCAGGTGTGTTTCTCATTGACATCAGCACTAAGGGCAATGCATCTGGCCATTTCATATTGGTAACTGCACACATTTTTGCCATTCTCGACTTCAAGGTACCATTCATCTGTTCCACTAGTCCTGATGCTTCAGGGCGGTAGCTACAATGCAGCTTCTGTTCAATCTCCAGTGCAGCACACAAGAGCTTAATCACCTCATTGTCAAAGTGTCTGCCCCTATCTGATTCTAAAGAGACCGGAAATCTGAACCGTGGTATTAATTCTCTAAGCTACCACTTTGCTACTGTGAGACTGTCATTCCTACTTGTAAGGTAGGCTTCAATCCAGTGACTGAAAATGCACACAATCACCAACACGTACCTCAAGCCTCCACACACAGGCATTTCAATGAAATCCATCTGCATCTTGCTAAACAGACCTCCAGCTCTCCCTATGTGTCTCAAAGTCACCACAGTCCCTTTTCCTGCATTCATCTGTTGACAGAGGATGCACCTGTGACAGGTAACCTCTGCGGCTTGTCTGAATTTTGGATTGAACCAATCGATTTTGAATAACCTGATCATTGCGTCTCTCCCAAGATGTGCCTGACCATGGTAAAGTCTTGCAAACTGTGACAAAAGGCTGTTTGGCAAAACCAACTTCCCCTCCTCTGAGACCCACAAGTCATCAGTCCTCACCAGTTTAGTATGAATTTAGTGATATTTATTCCCTATTGATTGCAATACTACTAGCAAGTTTATTAGTCTCAAAACCAAGAAACACAATAACATAGTCACAATATGGCAACTCTGATAAGATTTCATCAAAGCAAGAATCACAAATATTAGAATATAGCACGGCGTGAACATAAACTATCATTAGCAGAGTATATCAGCGCATTGTTCAACAAAGCATAGATTCAGCCATTTGTCAATTTGCGTCAGTTTTAGTGAACCCCTCACCTAACTTCTAATTAGCATTGGCATGTTGGGCTTCATGCAAAACAATTTAGTAACACCAATTTAGAAAAACATCTAGCTATGGCTCCTGTCAAAAGGAAAGCAGTTGGTATCTAGAAAGGAAAGGCATACAGACAATCATAATTTCATTGTGATATAGTTACCCTCCAAGTTGGTCAGCACTCAGGCTCTGTCTTCGTCTTCAGGACATCAATTGGTTCGCCATCAAAAGAATTCAACTCCATCAAAAGGGAAAAAATAGGGGCACTTCCCTCATAAAGAGGTAAGGTGTAGATGGGCAATCTAAGGACAGAATGGTTTTAAGAACCAAACAGCAATGTCTCTATGCAGAGTGACAAAGTGTCTGGGTCATAGCAAATAGCATCAGCATCTCCCCCTCTCCTTATCTCCTGCTCCCTAATTCTAATGTACTTCCTGGTGACAAGGGTTTTTATCCCCTTTTCGTTGTACATTCCCCTAAAATCTAATTGGACAAGGGGTTGCACCCCACTATCTATAACCAATTAAAAACACATTAAGTCATCAAATTTGTCACCCAATAGGAGTTCCCACGTATTTTATTGGTGCTTATGATTGACGTCTTTAACTGGTGGTATGTCCGGTATGATTTCATCGTCTTGTGGTCCTTTGCACATCTTCGGTCAGTGGCTCCATTGTCCGTACCGGTTTAGGTGACCTTGTTAATCTACACTGTTGTATTTAGCTAAAAATGTTACTATAGGCAGGGTGAATTTCATGAGAACGGATCTACTACAGTTACATTCAGCTTCTAGCTTTTGGAAAAAAACAAGAGTTCATGTCCTTTAGCAAGTCAGCACACTGCACGTTAGAAAAAAAATACATTTAATATGAGACTCAGGCAGTTAAGCCTCTACTCAGGCTAACTAAGGCCTACTACTTCATTAGCAAGAATCTAATACATTTAGGGCCTGATTCTAACTTTGGAGGACGGTGTTAAACCGTCCCAAAAGTGGCGGATATACCACCTACCGTATTACGAGTTCCATAGGATATAATGGACTCGTAATACGGTAGGTGGTATATCCGCCACTTTTGGGACGGTTTAACACCGTCCTCCAAAGTTAGAATCAGGCCCTTAGCCTTTCAACATTAATGTAAAATCACAATTTAATAAAACATTTCACCATTATTAGTCAGTTTTATTAGTTCCCGTATACATTGGCGGCCACTCCCCGAGGTCACATTTCAAGTGCACGTTTTAGCAAAACATGTTAATACAGTTTCTATGCGACATTATTATACATATGTTCGTAAACATTTCATGATAATATAGCTACGCTCTCTCAGTCCCTCCTCTGATGACCCTAGTCATCACACAAACCTTTCCCTTCTAACCTTTCACTTTCAATTTTTCACTTTGTGCATAATGCGCATTTCAACATCTTGCCCTTTGTGTGAGCTTTCCCAAATTTCATTAAACATTTTCTCCCTTTCATTTTCTTCATTTCTTTTGCTTCGTTTTGTCCAATTTCTTCTAATTCTTTCATTGATTTTGCATGCTCCCCATAAACCTAATAAACAAATCAGGACAATTAATAAACCCCCTAATATTTTTGCAAGTACCCCATTCCAATTATTACTAAACCAATTTCCTACTCTGGTAATTCCTTTCCCAACTTTTTCCCAAACTCCAGGTTCCTTCAGCTCCTTCAAATCTGTACTGTCTCTTGTTAGGTTAGTAACCATACTTTTAATCTTTTTGCTATTGTCAGGTATGAACGAGCAACAATGACGCTCGTTAAGCATCTTACAGACTCCACAGCTCTTCGCTAAAAGACTGTCTAAAGCAAGCCGATTTTGAAGAGTCATAGCTCTTTCCGCAGCAAGTTCAGTATCCATCAGGAGTATAGCCCCTGTGAAATTTGTCAGCATGCTATCCACAATAGTAGACAACGTTCTAATCTTTATGGAGTTTAAGATAACCCCTACTGAAGGAATTATGGCTCCAAATATGTCACCAACGACAGCAGCCGCTGTCTCTCTCTTTTGTCTAGCATGTTGTAATTTTAGACATTTTATGTATTTGTTTTAAGTCATCAATCTGGTAAATCTTTGGGAAAACTATTCCCAAATACCATGTCCCATACCATCCCTTAGGGAGATGGTACTAAGCATTTAGTCCACATATCTAATAGATCCCAGGGATCGCTGGATCCTGTCCATTTAACATGAATGTCCCCTTACTCTAAAACAAAAACACATGCCTGCATTCACTTGTTCCCACAAATAAAGTGTCATGATCAGATTTCAGCCTATATATACAAAGCCTTCCTACATGTAAGGCATCTATAGCTAATTTGCCCTGCGTCTTTATTGCGGTGAAAGCATAATCATTTGCATTTGTGTGTTTTTCTAATCCCTTTTCTAGTCTTTCCTTCAGTGCTTTGCGTCTATCATCAGTGTGATCTAAGAAGCTTTTCTCCACAGGCGTTAATAAGCAGGTTAAATTATTGCGGTGTGCATAAGCTGTCCCAAAGGTTAGTGTCGGCTCAAAGAAACCCCTAACTAATTTTATGCTATGCTCTTTAGCTAATTTGTTCAAAAACTCAATCACAGGCACAAAAGAAAACACTACGTCTAAATTTGAATAAAAATATTGCACATGTTCCTGGTCATAGAATCTTGTTAGCAGCAAACTACAGCTTATCCCGTACGTTAGTGGCAGGCTATAGTAAGTGACCCCTGTTGGACTTTTTTGCTTATGCAGGGTCATCTCCAATCTTTTTGCCTCCTGCCTCCTATTTTTTCTGATATGTTGCTGTTGGCTTTTGAACTCCGAGCACTTTACCACTGCTAACCAGTGCTAAAGTGCATATGCTCTCTGTGTAAAATTGTATGTAATTGGTTTATCCATGATTGGCATATTTGATTTACTAGTAAGCCCCTAGTGCACTAGAGGTGCCAGGGCCTGAAAATCAAATGCTACTAGTGGGCCTGCAGCACTGGTTGTGCCACCCACATAAGTAGCTCTGTAATCATGTCTCAGACCTGCCATTGCAGTGTCTGTGTGTGCAGTTTTAACTTTAAATTCGACTTGGCAAGTGTACCCACTTGCAAGGCCTAAACCTTCCCTTTTCTTACATGTAAGGCACCCCTAAGGTAGGCCCTAGGTAGCCCCAAGGACAGGGTGCAGTGTATGGTTAAGGTAGGACATATAGTAATGTGTTTTATATGTCCTGAAAGTGAAATAATGCTAAATTCGTTTTTCACTATTGCAAGGCCTGTCATCTCATAGGTTAACATGGGGGCTACCTTTAAATCTGATTAAAGTGTAGATTCCCTTTGGGAGCGGATGGATATGTAGAGTTTGGGGTCTCTGAGCTCACAATTTAAAAATACATCTTTTAGTAAAGTTGATTTTAAGATTGTGTGTTTGAAAATGCCACTTTTAGAAAGTGAGCATTTTTTTGCTTATACCATTTCTGTGACTCTGCCTGTTTGTGGATTCCCTGTCTGGGTCAGTTTGACAGTTGGGCTGGTTGCACCTCACACTAGACACTGACACAAAGCGAGCTGGGGTGTAGCCTGCATATCCTGATGAGCCATCTGTGAAAGGAGGGAGGGGAGAAGTGGTCACTCACACCTGAAAGGGCTGTGCCTGCCCTCACACAATGCAGTCTCCAACCCCCTGGTGAGTGTCTGGGGCCTGGCCTGGGCAAGGCAGGATTTCACATTCCAAAGAGACTTTACTTTGAAGTAGGCCTACTTCAAAGGAGAAATTGGGTATAAAAAGGGCACTCAAAACCACAGACTTTAGAAACGCTTCTGGAACCAATAGGAACCTCTGCCTGGAGAAGAGCTGAATAGCTGAGGAACAAGAGC
Organism: Pleurodeles waltl; assembly: GCF_031143425.1. Lineage (NCBI taxonomy): Eukaryota > Metazoa > Chordata > Amphibia > Caudata > Salamandridae > Pleurodeles > Pleurodeles waltl. The sequence goes on along the minus strand of NC_090443.1, from coordinate 774,751,253 downwards.
TGCCCTGCCTGTGACTGTGCTTTGTGGAGCTATCCTGCAGTTGCTGCTTCTGCCAGAGTAAGAGGGCAAGAGGGTAAGAGGACTTTGTGTGCCTTCCATCTTGAGAAGAAATCTCCAAGGGCTTCATCTAGAGCTTGCCTCCTGTTGTTTGAAGTCTCAGGGACAGCAAAGACTTCTCTCTGCCAGCACCTGGAGTCTCGGGAGAGACTCCTACTCTGCCCTCTGGTACCCTTCCAGTTCCTGGGACCCTGAAAGGAGAAGCTGGCAGCCTAAAGACAAGAAAATCCACGCACAGAGCGCGGTGCGGGGAAAAGATTGACGCAAATCCGATCTGCGGCTGAGAAAAATCACAAGCTGCCGGCTCCTCAGCTGAGATGCGACGCTCACAGGAAACGCGACTAAAGAATCGACGCATGGAGCAGGAGAAACGACATGCAGCATCGCTGGGAGATCACAACCTGCGCTGCGGGATTTTCAGATCATCGTGCGGCTGGATTTTTGACTCGCGTACCACCGTGCGGAGTTATTTTTGACGCACACCTGCCCGTGCAGGGTTATTTTGATGTGCACCAGGTACATTTTCACTCTAGCAGCGCTAGTGTGTATTTAAAACTACTTAAAGACTCTTTTTTATTTTTAATTGATAACTTGACTTGTGTATGGTGAATTTTTGTCATTTTGGTCTTGTTTTGTTTAGATAAATATTTCCTATTTTTCCAAACCTGTGTTGTGTCATTTTGTAGTGTTTTCATTAAGTTACTGTGTGTGTTGGTACAAATACTTTACACCTAGCACTCTGAAGTTAAGCCTACTGCTCTGCCAAGCCACCAAGGGGGTAAGCAGGGGTTAGCTGAGGGTGATTTTCTTTTACCCTGAGTAGAGTGAGGGTCCTTGCTTGAACAGGGGGTAACCTGACTGTCAACCAAAGACCCCATTTCTAACAACCACTTCTTGTACTGACGAAGGAATCTTTGTGCACACATAACAGTTTCTCGCATCCATTGTATCAACATACTCATTCAGCAAGCGATAGAAGACATAAGTAGAGAGTTCCCCCTTTGAATTAGTTCCCTCATGCAAGTATTTTGTATCTTGCTCAAACCTCTCCCACAGTGTTAGTGTAGCAGTTTCGGGTTTTGAAGCATTGTTAGTCACCCTTTAATCTAAACAAGGCATTCCCACAATCACTCCTAAAATTATTATTGCTCATACAATACCTAATATAATACTTAACCAACCACACACCTTACCCTTTTTGCTACTACCTCTAGTGTAAGCCATGATCTGTAAAGAATCAGATAGCAGAAGATAAGATAAACAATCAACTTGAGGATGATTTTAAAAGCTCTCTTTTTTTCTTCTTAATGCAAAGTCTCTCTTTCTTTCTGCGAGTATTTACAGCGTTCCACTCACCCCCGGACCCTTTTGTCAAATCAGGTTAGCAGCTTGTCATAATTGGTTTTCAGAGTCAAATCAGGTTATCAGTGTCACATCCAGTAATTTCTTCAGTCTCTTTTCTCAGCTTTCAATTTCAATTTTAATTTTAACACAGTCTCTTTCTCTAGTTGATTTCAGGTGCCATAATATTGGTCTGGTACCTCTTGTAGCTTGCTTCTTTGGCCAGTTATCACCTTTGTGCGTTTTCTTTCTGCCTGGCCTTTCAGGACGTTGAACAGCACCCTCCTCTTCTGCTATGGTGTTTTCTCTTGACGGAACAGCAAGCGGCTCAGGAGGAGTTGATGTACTTTGACCTCCTTCTGCTCCTTCCCTTTTGTCTTCAGGGTCTGTAACGGGCTCAAGTTCAAACCTGTATCCGTCTACTTCAGGGAGAACCTCTCCTTGACTTGGTTCTCCTGCTGCCTCCACTGAGATAGGCTCACCGTCACCTCTCTCAAACTCGTTTATTGTTTGAGGGACTAGGCCGTCCTCAGTGGGCTCTCCTTCAGTCTCAGTTCCCCTTTGAGTACTCTCCGACCCTGAGACTTCCTTCTCTGCAGCTGTTGTTTGGGACACTTCAAGTTCCTCATCAGTTGGACACATCACCTTCTTTGTGTGACTGGCATGTATCCAGTTTGGAACGCCTGCACATTTCACAGCAGTGGTTGTTGTCAGGATTACTTGATATGGCCCCTTCCAGCGCTGCTCCAAACACAACTTCCTCACGTGTTTCTTGACAACCACCCAGTCACCGGCTTGCAGGGTGTGACCTGGATCACTGATCAGTGGCAATGTGTTAGCCTCCACCTGGTGAGAAAAAGAGCGGACCACATCAGCCAGACCCTTGCAGTAGTCCAACACCATATCATCCGTGATATTCACAAGAGCATTTGCAGGTACTGCGGGCAACCTCATAGCTCTGCCCATCAATATCTCATGGGGGGATAGTCCTGTCTTCTTATCAGGTGTGTTTCTCATTGACATCAGCAATAAGGGCAATGCATCTGGCCATTTCATATTGGTAGCTGCACACATTTTTGCCATTCTCGACTTCAAGGTACCATTCATCTGTTCCACTAGTCCTGATGCTTCAGGGTGGTAGCTACAATGCAGCTTCTGCTTAATGTCCAGTGCAGCACACAAGAACTTAATCACCTCATTTTCAAAGTGTCTGCCCCTATCTGATCCTAAAGAGACCGGAAATCTGAACTGTGGTATTAATTCTCTAAGTAACCACTTTGCTACTGTGAGACTGTCATTCCTAATTGTAAGGTAGGCTTCAAACCAGTGACTGAAAACGCACACAATCACCAACACGTACCTCAGGCCTCCACACACAGGCATTTCAATGAAATCCATATGCATCTTGCTAAACAGACCTCCAGCTCTCCCTATGTGGCTCAAAGTCATCACAGTCCCTTTTCCTGCATTCATCTGTTGACAGATGATGCACCTGTGACAGGTAACCTCTGCGGCTTGTCTGAATTTTGGATTGAACCAATCAATTTTGAATAACCTGATCATTGCGTCTCTCCCAAGATGTGCCTGACCATGGTAAAGTCTTGCAAACTGTGACAAAAGGCTGTTTGGCAAAACCAACTTCCCCTCCTCTGAGACCCACAAGTCGTCAGTCCTCTGTACACATTGCATTCTCTGCCAGGAGCGTTTTTCCTCTCTGCTAGCTCGGCCCTGCAGTGATTTTAGCTCATCTAATGTATCCACCACTCTTAATGAATGTTTCATTTTCAGTTTCAGGTAGTAGTTCCCACTGTTCCTTGAACGATATACAGTTCAATGCGCAAAACCTTGCGACTTGATCTGCATAGCCGTTTCCCATTGACACAAAGGGGGTCATTCCAACCCTGGCGGTCGGTGTCAAACCAGCGGCCAAACCGCAAACAGGCTGGCGGGTAAAAAAATGGAATTCCGACCCTGGCGGAAACCGCTAACAGAGACCGCCACATTACCACACCGCCCGCCACGGCGGCACAAAAAAACAGCGTGGCGGTCACCGCCAACAGACAGACGGGAGTCAATGTACCGCCCACCCTATCACAACACACCAATCCGCCACCTTTTCCGGGGCGGTAGCCCCGCCGATAAAAACATGGCAGAAACAGCCATTTCAAACGGAAAACGCTCACCTCCATACACCCCACGAGGATTTTATATATATATATCTACACATCAAAAACACTTATATACATATATGTACAAGTCCGAGTATTGTAGCAGGCATTGTCCGTGGACCACTGGGCCCAAATCACATGGGCAAAGCCAACACAGGATACCTGACTCCAACGGAGAGAACACTGCAGGGGCATCAGATAGGAAAACTACAGGCACCTCAGGGGGAAGGGAAGGGGGGGGCACCTCAGCCAGATGAGTGCACGATGGCAGATCCACCAGGGGCCTCCATGCCCACTGTGCCATCCTGGGGAGTGCAAAGCCACAGTCTCTCAAGTCTATACAGTGGGTGGCTTGCCCACTGTGCCATCTTGGGGAGTGCAAAGCCACAGTCTCTCAAGTCTATACAGTGGGTGGCTTGCCCACTGTTCAATCCTGGGGAGTGCAAAGCCCAGTCTCTCAAGTTGATGACAGTCTCCACTGGTTCTGGAGGGGGACTGGTGCCCAGAGTGCTCGTGCAGCCCTGCCCGACACAGATGCAGGCCTGCCCCTGCCGCTAATGGGCCAGCGGTGCTTGAGACGGCGGTGCCCAGTTCAGCGGTGCTTGAGATGAAGGGCCCAGTTCAGCGGTGCTTGAGACGGCGGTGCCCAGTTCAGCTGTACTTGAGACGGCGGTGCCCAGTTCAGCGGTAGTTGAGATGAAGGGCCCAGTTCAGCGGTACTTGAGACGGCGGTGCCCAGTTCAGCGGTACTTGAGATGAAGGGCCCAGTTCAGCGGTACTTGAGACGGCGGTGCCCAGTGCAGCGGTGCTTGAGATGAAGGGCTAAGTTCAGCGGTGCTTGAGACGGCGGTGCCCAGTGCAGCGGTGCTTGAGATGAAGGGCCCAGTTCAGCGGTGCTTGAGACGGCGGTGCCCAGTTCATCGGTGCTTGAGATGAAGGGCCCAGTTCAGTGGTACTTGAGACGGCGGTGCCAAGTTCAGCCGTACTTGAGACGGCGGTGCCCAGTTTAGCGGTACTTGAGATGAAGGGCCCAGTTCAGCCGTACTTGAGACGGCGGTGCCCAGTTCAGCGGTACTTGAGATGAAGGGCCCAGTTCAGCGGTACTTGAGACGGCGGTGCCCAGTGCAGGGGTGCTTGAGATGAAGGGCCCAGTTCAGCGGTGCTTGAGACGGCGGTGCCCAGTGCAGCGGTGCTTGAGATGAAGGGCCCAGTTCAGCGGTGCATGAGACGCGGTGCCCAGTTCAGCGGGGCTTGAGACGGCGGTGCCCAGTTCAGCGGATCAGGCCATGGCGTGCAGGTCATTTGCCACCTGTCCTGTGGCTGGCGGGGCCTTCCTGCCCATCTGTCAGGTGGCTGGCGGGGCCTTCCTGGTCTGCAGTACCGGGCCTGTTGGAGTCCTCCTGCCCACCTGGGATGGGGGTGGCGGGCCCTCCTGGCCAGCTGGGCTGATGGCGCTCTCCTCGGGCGTGCTGACCTTCCCAGCCTTCCCTGTTCGTCTGTGGCCCTTCCCCACCTTGGGCGGTGTGCCACCTGTCTCCACACTTCGTGCCGGAGCCATGGTAGGGATTTTAGTGCCTGGTGACTTCACCCTCTCGCGCCGGCCGCTGACTATTTTCGGGTGTTTCTCCGGGGGTGGGCTGCCCGTGCCTTGGCTCTGTACTGAACTGGCTGCCCTTGAGGGTGGGGGACTCCACAGTCCATGGCAGACTGTCATCACAGGGCCCGGTTTTGTGGTGGCTGAGGTGCTGACTGGAGTCCCATGAGATGGACGGGGTGGGGGTGTTGTAGGTAAGAGGTTAAGTTTGGACAGGAATAGCAATTTAGGACCAGTGGGACGGGTAGGTGTAGTGGGTATGGGAGTGGAGGAAGAGGTTGTGGTTGTAGGAGTCTTAAGTCTGGTGTCTTTGGGTGCAGGTGCTTGGGCTGGAGGCTGTCGTGAGGTGGATGGCTGTTGGGTGGGTGGCTGCCTGCGTTTGTGTATCTTGGAAGAGGGGGTGACAGACACACTGGGAGAGGACACAGGGGACGTGTAAATGGTAGTGGGGTGGTGCATGCACGTGTGCGGGGGTTCTGGTGTGTGTGTGCTGGTGGTGGACGTAGTGGCTGAAGATGTTGTGCATGCAGGTGTGAGTGGAGACGTGACAGGGAGGGAGGAGGGAGACGAGGAGGAGGGGGACACAGTGGAGGCAGTGGGTGTTGGTATGTCTGTATGGGGATGTTGCTTGTGTGAATGCTTGTGTGATGTGTGGTGCTTATGTCTGCCTGAGCTTCCCTTGGGTGTTGAGGTGTGTGCAGGCTGGTCTGATGGTGTGTCTGGGATAGGCAGAGGTACAGGTGATAGGGTCTGGGTGGAGGAAGTTGGAGGGGGGAGGCTAGAGACAGGGACAATTGCTGCCATCAGTGCTGAGGCCAGAGTGTTGAACGATCGCTGAAGGGCAGCCTGACCAGAATGAATGCCCTCCAGGTATGCATTACTCTGGTGCACCTCTCTTTCGACACCCTGGATGGCATTCAAAATGGTAGACTGCCCAACAGTGAGCGTCCTCAGGAGGTCAATGATCTCCTCACTGAGGGCAGCAGGGGTGACTGGGGCAGGGCCTGAGGTGCCTGGGGCGAAGGAGATGCCCACCTTGCTGGGTGAGCGGGCACGGGACAAACGCTGAGGGGCTGCTGGGAGGGCAGTGCTGGTGCGCTGGGTGGCAGCTGTACCTGTTGTTGCGGGGGGCACAGATGTTGCCGCCACCACAAGGGAGCTCCCTTCAGAGGACGAGTCTGTGTCACTTATGTCTGCCCGAGTCCCCGCTGTGGAGCTCCCCTCGCCCTCCGTCCAACTGGTGTATTCGGAATCCATTGCATGGCCCTCCAGGGCCATCTGGGATGCAGCTCCCTCGTGCTCCGATGCCACTTCTCCTCCGCCTGATGATGCTAATGCACACATGAACAGGAAGACCACAAAAAAGGGGGGGAGAAAATAAAGACATGTTGAGTGCATGCATTGGCGACACTGTTGGCGGAGAGGACAGACACAGAAGCCCCCTGCACTACGCCGCGCACTTGGGGTCCACTACTCAATCCGTGTGACATGGCCTACAAGCCTATGGACGACATCTGCACACATAGATGACACAGGGCCATGAATAGCTGTACTTGGCACCCTACAGAGGTGGGGGGCGGGGCACAGGGCCATGCCTTACGGAGGGGCCTAGCCTACAGAAATCGCCCTGGCCTAGGGAGACCCACAGCCCTCCTCCACCACCCAGACACCTCCACTGCACGCAAAGTCACCAGAATGAGAGTGTACTCAGCCCCCTTGTGTCTGCTGTGATGTCCTCACGCGCCCATCCAAATCGGGGTAGGCCACCGCCAGGATCCGGGACATCAGGGGGGTCAAAGTCCGAATGGCACCCCTCCCACATTGGGAGGCCATCCCCAGCTGAGCCTCCGCCGTCTTCCTGCTCCAGCGTCGGATGTCCTCCCATCTCTTCCAGCAGTGGGTGTCCCGTCTGTGGTGGACCCCCAGGGCCCGGACGTCCTTGGCGATGGCACGCCAAATGTCTATCTTCTGGTGGGCGCTGACCTATGTGAAATGTACAGGGGGAGAAAAATAGTCATCACCTTCTGCACCCTCAATGTGAGTGGCCCCCCATCCCTACCCTTGCCATGTGGCACATCCTGTCATCCGTCGTTTGATGCATGTCTCATTCGCTCCCCTCCCCACCATCTTTCATCCACCCGACTCAACACAGGCATTGCCCCCAAAGCATGGTCCCAGTGTACTTACCTGTTGGTCTGGAGGACCGTAGAGTAGCGCATACTGGGGGAGGACCCCATCCACGAGTTTCCCCAATTCCTGAGCAGTGAAGGCAGGGGCCCTTTTCCCAGTCACATGAGCCATTGTCTCTTCCAGACAGAGGTCACAGCAGCACTTGCAGTGTAGGACCTCTCCTGTCAAAGATCAGGTATCGCGTGATTAAGCTGATAGAAAATGGCGGTCACGCCCGCTGCGGTGCGTACCGCGGTGGTGCGTACCGCGACCGCCGGCACACATCGTCATTGGCTCCTGAGACCCATAGGGTTCAATGTTAACCAATGCTGTTTTGCGCCGCGGTCTTCGCCCGCCTACCGCCACGGTGTGCCACGCAGCGCATTTACCTCACATCCCATTGTCACACTTCACAGGTCAGGCAGCCGCCATTTTAAGGGCCCACATGGCTTACTTTTAACTGCGTCACACATACCTAGGCCTTGCATCAACACTCCTACAAACCATTCAATGCATTGGGAATCGTGTTATGTGCAAGCTGTGGTTACGTACCTGTGGGTTGATTGACTCTGTGCTCGCTGTTGTCCTTCATAGGCACCGTCCGCTGGGACATGCGAGGAGATGGAGGAATCTTCCCGTGTACAGACCTCTGGTAGACCTGTCGACAATGGAGGAAAGACATGTCATACTGACATACAGGCTTGACCGAGCCACTATTCATGAACTGTGTGCCCAGCTGGAGCCAGACCTGATGTCACCCATCCGCCAACCCACAGGGATCACACCTCTAGTGCAGGTGCTGTCAGTACTCCATTTCTTTGCAAGTGGGTCATTTCAAACAACAGTGGCCATATCATCAGGGATGTCCCAGCCTATGTTTTCCAAGGTGTTGTCCAGAGTGTTGTCTGCCCTGCTGAAACACATGTGGAGCTACATTGTTTTCCCTGAGGTGGGGGATTTGCCTACAGTGAAGGGTGATTTCTATGCCCTTGGACATATCCCCAACATCATAGGTGCCATTGATGGGACCCATGTGGCTTTAGTACCCCCGAGCAGGAGTGAACAAGTGTACAGAAACAGAAAGAGTTATCATTCGATGAATGTACAGATGGTGTGTTTGGCAGACCAGTACATCTCCCATGTTAATGCCAAGTTCCCTGGCTCAGTCCATGACGCGTACATCATGCGGAATAGCAGCATCCCTTACGTGATGGCTCAACTCCAGAGGCACCGTGTGTGGCCAATTGGTGACTCTGGTTACCCCAACCTGTCATGGCTACTGACCCCAGTGTGGAATCCCCGTACAAGGGCTGAGGAACGGTACAATGAGGCCCATGGGCGAACTAGGAGGGTGATCGAGCGGACCTTCAGCCTCCTGAAGGCCAGGTTCAGGTGCCTCCATATGACAGGTGGATCCCTATTGTACTCACCAAAGAAGGTGTGCCAGATCATCGTGGCCTGCTGTATGCTTCACAACCTGGCTTTGCAATGCCAGGTGCCTTTTCTGCAGGAGGATGGTCCAGATGGTGGTGTTGCAGCAGCTGTGGAGCCTGTGGAGAGTGAAGACGAGGAAGCCGAAGAGGACGACATAGACAACAGGAACACAGTAATACAGCAGTATTTTCAATGACACACAGGTAAGATTCAAACCCGGCATATTACATATACTTAACCCCTACTACCTCTCTACTGTCTGACCTTTTCCCCCAGTGTATGGTAACTGAGTTGTGACTTTCCCTTCCAATTTCAGAGATGTGGGCCATACTGCGTGACATCTGCTTTATTTCCCCATGAACTACAGCTGTGTGACAGTGGTATGTTGGCATCACAATGTAAATATGCTTTTTGGGACGGTAATGTCTAATACATTAGTACAAAATCACAGCCAGACTCCTGATTGTTTTGTGCAATAACTGTGTTTATTTCAGTGCTCTATATTGGTGGGTGATTGCAAATCGGTGAGGGGTGATGGTGGAGGATTGTCCATGGCAGAGTCCAGACTATTAGTATCACAGGTGCATTGTCCAAATGCCTGTGGAAAGTGGAGCATGGGCAGTATAAGAATGGACAGGGTGACAATGTGGGACAGTGGGATGACAATCAGGGAGGTATCCTTTCCTGGCGGGGGTCTTGGAATCTTACTATGTCTTCTTCCTGGATCTCAGGGCCCGCTTGCGGGGTGGTTCTCCGTCTGCAGGGGGTGGGGTGCTGGTGGCCTCCTGTCCACTAGCGCCGGCAGAGGTGGTAGGCAGTTCTTGGTCCATGCTAGTGTCAGGGGCCCTTTGTCCTGCCACAGTGTCCCGCAATGTGGTGACTACCTGATTCTGAGCCCCTACAATGGTGGCCAGGGCGGAACTGATGTTTCGTAGTTCCTCCCTGAACCCCAAATACTGTTCCTCCTGCAGAAGCTGGATCTCCTGAAACCTGGCCAGGACCGTCGCCATCGTCTCCTGGGAGTGGTGGTAGGCTCCCATGATGGAGGAGAGGGCCTCGTGGAGAGTGGGTTCCCTGGGCCTGTCCCCCCCCTGTCGCACAGCAGCCCTCCCAGTTCCCCTGTTTCCCTGGGCCTCTGTCCCCTAGACCGTGTGCCCACTACCACTGCCCCCAGGTCCCTGTTGTTGTTGGGGTGGTGGGTGAACCTGGGTGCCCTGTAGTGGTGGACACACCGCTGATTGACGTGTCCTGGGGACAGAGGTATGGGCCCGCTGGGTGGGTGCTGTGCTGGTGTTCCCAGAGGGGGGAAGGTCTGCTATAGGCTGTGGCTGTGTGAGGGGAACCGACTGTCCCGAGGTCCCCGATGGGCCGGGCTGGTCATCTAGATCCAGGTCGACAGAGGTGCTGTCCTCACTGTGGGCCTCTTCTGGGGGTGGAGTGGACACTTGTGGACCCTCCTGCGCGGTGACGTGGCGTTCGGGTCCTGCAGGGGTATAAAAGTATGGTTATTGCATTTGTGTGTGCCATAGCGTGTAATGGGTGGGTGCCTTTGTACCCCAGTGCTGGCATTCCCGTGTGGGGGCTTTTGTGACGGTGATTTGGTGGGGGATGGGGACTGTATGACGAAACAACGACTTCAAAAACAACTACTGCCTTAACAACGAGGTCGGAACACCGACCTCGTTGCTACTACTAATGATTTTACCACGAATGCCTTAACAACGATATTTTGTTGTAAAGGCATTCCTGATAAAATCATTAGTAATAGGCACCATTCACCCTACATCCCTCACCCCACCCCCCAACCCCACCCCAAAACCTAAAAACCCCTGACCCCCACCCACTCCCCAAAACCAAAAACGCCCCACTCCCCCACCCACTCCCCAAAACCAAAAACGCCCCACCCCCCCAACCCCACCCTAAAACCTAAAACCCCCTGACCCCCCACCCACTCCCCAAAACCAAAAACGCCCCACCCCCCCAACCCCACCCTAAAACCTAAAACCCCCCACCCACTCCCCAAAACCAAAAACGCCCACCCCCCCAACCCCACCCCAAAACCTAAAACCCCCTGACCCCCTACCCCCTCCCCAAAACCTAAACCCACCACTTACCTTCTCCAACTCACTTCTTTGTACCTTAACCACGCATGTTCGGTGTTCAGAACATCCGTAGTTAAGGCACAAAAAAACAGAGTCGTGGTTAAAAAAAGCGTTGTTGCGCTTTCGTTAACCACGACTTTCGGGAAAAAAAAGTCGTAAAAAAGGATGTTCCCCGGGGATGGGTATGTGCAGTGGGCATGCTTTGGTGATGGGTGTCCATGCTTTGTGGTCGCATGCAGGGATTGGTGTTGGGATGGGTGGGCTATGATGGTGAGACATTTGCAAGGAGCAGGATGTGATGGGGGTGAGGGTGGGGGTATGAGTTGGCATGCTGGTGGGGTGGGGGGGATGAAGTAGTGAAGATGAGACTTACCAGAGTCCATTCCTCCAGATACTCCTGCGAGGCCCTCAGGATGCAGGATGGCCAAGGCTTGATCCTCCCATGTTGTAAATTCTGGGGGAGGAGGTGTGGGTCCCCCGCCAGTCCGCTGCACCGCGATGTTGTGCCTGGATACCATTGAACGCACCTTCCCCCGTAGGTCGTTCCACCTCTTCCTGATGTCGTCCCTATTTCTTGGGTGCTGTCCCACAGCGTTGACCTTATCGACTATTCTGCTCCATAGCTCCATCTTCCTGGCAATGGTGGTGTTCTGCACCTGTGTCCCGAAGAACTGTGTCTCTACCCGTACAATTTCCTCCACCATGACCCTGAGTTCATCCTCGGAGAACCTGGGGTGTCTTTGCGGTGCCATGGGGTGGTGTGGATGATGTGTGGGGTGGATTGTATGGTGATGTGTATTGGTGTGTTGTGTGAAATGCGTGGAAATATTGCTGGGTGAAAGTAAAATGCGCGTCTGGGTGCTCAATTCTCTTTTTCTCAGTGCGTGGTCCCGATTCTGTAGCAGTGGGGATTTGTGGGTGATGTGGGTGTGTGTTTTATATTGTGTTGGGTGTGTGGGAGTGGTGTTTGTATGTGTATCAGGTGTGTGTATTTTGAATTGTCCAATGTGGCTGTGTTTTGTAAGTGTGTGTGTATACTGAGCGCGGCGGTGTGTTCCGCCAATGGAATACCGCGGTTGAAAGACCGCCGCGTGGATTCGTGGGTCGTGATAGTGTGGGCGTATTTCTGTTGGCGTGACGGTGGAGGTTTGGTCATCGCCAATTTCTCGCTGCCCTTTGGTGTGGCGGACCTTTGTGGATGTCTGTATTTTGGCGGTTTGCCTGTTGTGGGTCAGAATGACCGTGGCGGTTTACCGCGGCGGTATGTTGGCGGTCTTCTGACAGCGGTAAGCGGCTTTTACCGCCAAGGTTGGAATGACCACCAAAGTCTTGTGATTTGACATGAGCATTGCATTTCACCAAGGCAGTTTCAAGAGGTAACTGAATCGCATGCAACAAATCCTTAATTTGTTCGCCATTTTTCACTGGTGAGCCAGAAGAGGTCATGAAACCCCTCTGTGACCATAATTGGCCAAAATCATGTACAATTCCAAATCCGTATCTGTTGTCAGTATAGATAGTGATTTTCAGATTTGCAGCTGCGTGGCATGACTTAGTAAGGGTAATTAATTTGGCCACTTGTGCGGAATACACTCTTTCGAGCCAAGAGGCTTCTATAATACCAGTGATTGTACACACGGCATAACCGGCTCTCAGTATTCCGACTGAATCTCTTAAGCATGAACCATCAACAAACAAAATATAATAATTTTCTTCCAACTGTGTATCCTTAATGTCAGGTCTGGGCTTCGTGCATAGTTCTGTTACCTCAAGACAGTCATGCTCCACTTCCTCAGTATTATTAATCTCAGTATTTTCAACAGGGAGTAGAGTGGCCGGGTTCAATATTGTACACCTCTTGAGAGAGACATTAGGAGACTCCAGCATAATGGTCTCATATCTCGTTAGCCTAGCATTTGTCATGTGCTGAGTCTTAGTTCGGGTCAACAGAATTTCAACCGAATGTGGAACCATTACTGTCAAGGGATGTCCCATCACTATGCCTTCACACTGTGTGAGGCTCTGACCAACTGCTGCAACTGCGCACAAACAACCCGGTAAGGCTGCTGCAACTGGGTCCAAAGTAGCTGAAAAATATGCTACTGGGTGGTTTGCACCTCCATGGACCTGTGTTAAGACAAAGAACAAGCATCACATTCATGACAAAAAAGTAGAAAAGGCTTAGTGTAATCAGGCATACCCAAAGCTGGCGCCCTGCACATGCACTCTCTCAATTCCAGGAATGCCTCAAGCTCTTCCTCGGACAAGATTATGGTACTCGGGTCATCCTTAACTTCCTTGCCTGTCAGTTTTATCAATGGTTTAGAGATAATCGAGAAGTTGGGAATACACTGGCGACAGTAACCCACCATTCCCCAAAACATCCTGGCATCTCTCTTGGTTGTCGGGGGATTCATCTGCAGTATGGCCGTCACCCTCTCTTTTGATATTCTCCTGGAACCCCTTTCAATCAAGTGACCTAAGTATTTTACTTCTCTCTGATAGTACTGCAGCTTCTTTGGGGACACTTTGGGCCTGATTACAACTTTGGAGGAGGTGTTAATCCGTCCCAAAAGTGACGGTAAATTGACGGATATACCACCAGCCGTATTACGAGTCCATTATATCCTATGGAACTCGTAATACGGCTGCTGGTATATCAGTCACATTTGGGACGGATTAACACCTCCTCCAAAGTTGTAATCAGGCCCTTTATGTCCATTCTTTCCCATATGGTTCATTAAGGCAATTGTGTCATACCTACAGTCATCTTTTGTTCTTAATGCAATCAACAAGTCATCAATGTACTGTACCAGAGTCGAACTGAAAGGCAGTTCCAATGACTCCAAATCCTCTTCAATATCTGATTGAAGATGGACGGTGACTCAGAAAACCCTTGAGGAATTCTGCACCAACTGTACACCTTATCCAGGAATTTGAAACTAAAGAGAAATTGGCTGTCCTCATGAAGAGGTACCTAAAAGAACGCTTGAGACAGGTCCTCAACTGTGAACCACTCTGCATCACACGGAACCTGGAACATGATCACTGCTGGGTTTGGCACTATGGGGCAACACTTTACCACAATCTTGTTTATTTTCCTCAAATCCTTCACACTTTGGACCTTTCCACAAGGCTTTTCAGACCCATTATTGGTGAATTACATGGGCTGCTCATCACTTCTTTCAGAACTCCTTGCTTTACAAAGTCTGCGATTATCTGCGATACCTGGATGAGGACATCTTATGCCATGTGGTACTGCGTCAGCTGAGGAAACACTGCGTTCGGCTTAACCTGTACCTTAACTGGTTCTACTCCCTTTATCAGTCTTACTTCTTTTCCTGTCAGGTCCCACACTTTCTCTGTCACTGTTCCCTGCAACTCAGGTGGCAAGTCAGTCACTGTAAGCATTGGGAATAAGGTTATCAGAGGGTATTCTTAATTTGTACTTTCCGTCTCTAAATCTGTAAATTGCCCATCGTCCCCTTCATCATCACTTTTTGTCTGCACTTCAATTCCTTCATTTGAACAGGTAATCGAACATTTTGTTTTGCACAGTAAGTCTCTTCCCAGTAGGGACACTGGACTAGAGTCACAGATTACAAATTTATGTAATCCCTGGAAGTTGCCAATCTCAACTTGAACTGGGTCTGTAATTGGGTTTGTCAAATACTGATTTGCCACACCAACCACCCTTACGGTACGTCCTGAAAGTGGTAATTTCTGAACCTCTGCACTTCTGACTGTAGAGCGTTGAGCTCCTGTGTCAACCAAGAATGAAACCTTGTGACCCATCACCTTACCCTCTACATAGGGTCCCCTCTGATCTACTTCTAGGGACGCTGCAAGCCTGCACTCCTCACTGTCAGAACTGTCATCCGACCATTCATCATTCAATCCATCCTCACCACGCAATGGGAATTGCTGTACTGTATTATTTTGACCCATCATTTGGCCTGTGACCTGCTGAGGAAGCATCACCTGTTGCTGTCCCATCAGAGCCAATGGTAATTGCATTTGCTGTCTAGGTACCATGGGAACCTGCTGTTGTACCTGCTGTACTTGTGCTGGTTGAACATGCGGCATTTGTATTTGCTGCATGGGCTGTAACCCCTGCATCTGGACCATGTTATTTTGGAAATTCTGATTTTGGCCCCTCACTTTTGGACCCCTCACATTTTGAAATGTACTGACATCATTGCTTTGTTGAACACCATCCTACACCACATTTGGGCATTCCCGCTTCCAATGCCCCACACCCCCTCAAGCATGACATGGTGACATCTTTTTCATCCCCCATACATCATTTTGAACCACTACAGTATTCAAGTCTGGACCGCGATTCACAAAACCTCAACCTCGACCTCTCGGTTGTGCCTGAAACATGCCATTCCCATGTGGTTGCTGCTGTATCATCTGCTGGTTTCTGTTTCCCTGCATCCCTGCTTGCGCTGCCTTAATCTGCATCACCAGCACTTTCTCATTTAACTTTCTCTGCTTCAACTCAATCTCGTCACTGCAGTATTTCGCATACTGCAACACCTCATCAATCGGTTTTGCCTGCCAACAGATTAAATGATTCTTAATCATCTGACTAATTTCTGGTCTCAGCCCTTCAACAAATCTGAACACAAGATGATTCATGTCCTTCGGGTCTATGGTCTCCGTGCCACTGTAATGTTTGAACGCTTTCAACAATCTCTCATAGTAGGCATGAATAGACTCTTTAGCCTCCTATGAGGTTCGATCAATTTTCTGCCAATCAGTCACTTTCGGCGACACTTTCTGCTTTAAAAACTCAATCACTTTATGATAGTATTTCATCACCTCCTCAGATGGTGCTCCAGTCACCTTAGCCCTTGCCGGCTCCTGTGTCAGCCAGTCCACACCCCTCTTGCACTCAAGCCATAGATCAGGTGGAACTATAATCTCAAACAGGGTATTCAAGTCCTCCCAGAGACATTTCGCAAGCTTCACAAACCTATCGGTCTGCTGGTACCACTCTATCGGCTTCTCCCTCAATCTGGGATAATCATTTGTGAATGACAGAATGTCTACCCTGGACCACGGCACATGGACTAGAATCCCTCCAGCTGTTTTTCTCATTGGTAACATCTTTACTGTCCCCGTGTCCGGCGACGCTTTAGCCTGATTTGGTTCCGGACTTTCGCCCTTCTCTTTATCTCTTTTCTTTGCCCATCTGCCTTCCCACTTCTCTAAAGCTCCCCAGATTTGCGCACTGTGCAGTATCTCTTTAAGATGTGCTTTCATTCCAGTAGATCTCATGTGCTCAAAATCTTTAGAGTCAAAGTCTAATCTGTAGCTTCTTTTCAAATGTTTAGTATTCTCGATGTCTATATTGTATTTGTCTGCCAGGTTCGCCAACCTCTGATGTACCTTGCCCACCTCTTTAGTGATCTTGGGGCACAGATACCTCAATTCCGCTTCTGTGTATGACTCCAATATGTTTACCCCCATTGTCCCTTCCATTAGTTCCGCAGCTTCTACGCCCAATCTCACAAAATTCAGGTATTCTTCCTTTTCTGGCTTATCTGCGGCTACTGCAGTATTTTGTAAAACATAAGTCTTTTCTAACCATTCATTCAACTGTTGCACAGAGAAACCTTGCAGTGAGATGTTCCCTGCATGCATTAATGGTGAATGTGATGAGTTTGTACTTATTGTCTGTGGAGTTAGCACACCTAACCATTCTTCTCTCATTACCTAAAGGAGCCCCAATCGGACTAAGGTCCAACAAGGACCAGAGTCCTTCTGCTGACTGTTCTCTTGGGGTCATTAATTGGGGAGTTCCTATGGACCCTCCTCTTATTACCTCTTGGGTCATTGTTCCCTGATCACTCACGCCAGGTTGACCCTGCGCATACAATGGTACTGGTGGACCAACAGTAATTGGTAATGATATGGCAGCTGGTGTCTGACCTGGTCCCAAACTTCGTGGAGCAGTAACTCCCAAAGCTTGACTCACTGTGGCTGGTGCAGGTACTAATGGAGGTCCTGCTGCTGGATTATACCCCGGAATCAGCTGTTGCTGCGGCTGGGGCAGCAATTGTGAAGTTGGCTCAATCTGCACTAACCTTGATTTTGTATATATCGGGTCAGGCGGCACCATCAGACTCGCAGTTGTCTCTAGTACTGGGACGTCTGGATAAATCCTTTGTATCTGTGGCGGAGGTTGCAACTGTATCTGCAAGTCTGGCACAGTGGGTACACTGACACCATTCTGTATCAAAACCGTATCACTAGTCTGCACTGTATTTGTAACTTCTTTACCCTGCGTCGGGTTCCCAGGGCCCGCACTAGTGCTCGGGGCATTGTCATTTATTGCATAAGGTGGTGGTCGGTCATGCAACAATTGATTTAGAAACTCTTCATCGTCTGAATCATCTTCATCTACCCAAGACCTCTGAGTCTCTTTAGGCTTATTAGAGCCCTTGTCTGTCTTACAGGTGGCTTTCTTTCCCTGCGTCTCATCTTCTTGTGTTATTGCTGGAAACAATTTGAGTCCGTCAACTATTCCCCTTCTCCACATTTTACTCTCATTGTCCCATCTAGCCTCGGCTAAAGTCTTCTATGCCATTTTCATCCTCCTCTCAAATTTTTGCTGTCTTTGTTGTATGGCCATTAAATCCCAGACTGCTAATGCCTCATACTGAGCTGGTCTTGGAGGTGGTTTCTTCACACTTAACATCCACCTCAAATTTTCTAAAATTCTTGTATTGAATGTTCCATGCTCTGGAAATGCTAAACATCCCTCCTTCTCTGTTAATTTGCACCACCGCTTCATCCACAGACATGGCGCGACTCCCTTTTCCTCCATTACTATATAAGCTGGAGTACCTTTCGGCGGTGTCAGCTCCCCTTCACTCGCCATAATGTATGCGTCTCCTTTCAGAGTGCTTTTAAGGCTTTGAAAAAATTCATTTTTGCGTCTTTTATTTTTGTTTTGAATCTAATCAGGAAGTGACTTTAATTCCCAGAACACTCTTCACCTGCCCTTCTCATACTATTGCCTCTCACAGACCGCTGCCAATCCGTGCGTGACCCCTCTCAGCAACTGACCTATCCCAGCGTGGCACCACTGATATCACACTCACACTCTGCAGCTGACAAAGTCTTGCGGCTTGTCCTCCTTACTCTCGGTTCACACCAAACTAATGAAAAATTAATGTGAGCACCTTTAACAACAACAACAACAACTCAAATTTGCCGGTTTACTACAGGAAGGGTATATAATCGCTTCAGAACTTTACAGAGATTTCACTTGAAGCCTCGGCCGCTACTCTCTCCTTCTCAGTTCCCGCATACGCAAGCAGAACTCGACCCGCAAATTCTACTCTCGACTTGTCAATGGTTTGTTCTAGTGCACTATAGAACTTGCCAAGTCTCCATCGAAGGTTTCACACACACACAATTTGACTCAAGCTCGACTTGTCAACCACGCCCGATTGACCTAATAAACCGCACAAATTACAACATAAACTCAAGTGTCTCCCACACTTGTCAGTATACTCCGGAGTCTTAGACCACGACAGGTCCGTACATCACCAACCAACCACGTGTAAAAATTTTGAGCATAAAGCGCCACTGTTAGAAATGGGGTCTTTGGTTGGCAGTCAGGTTACCCCCTGTCCAAGCAAGGACCCTCACTCTAGTCAGGGTAAGTCACACACAATCCAAATTATCTTGTGCCCACCCTCTGGTAGCTTGGCACTGAGCAGTCAGGATTAACTTAGAAGGCAATGTGTAAAGTATTTGTGCGATAAATCATACAATAACACAATATAGCACCACAAAAATACACCATACAGTGTTTAGAAAAATATATCATATGTATCTGGATATTTGCAGGTCAAAACGATGAAAAGATGCAATTTGAATTTGTAAAGATATCACTGGAAGTGATATAAAGTGTCTTAAGTCTTTAAAAATCAAAAAAAGTCTCTTTCAAGCACAAAGTACTTGGTGTGGAGTGAAAAATCTCCACAAAGGGCCGCAGAGGAGGAGATGCGTGGAAAATGGTGTGTGCGTCGGTTTCGCCCCTTCACACCCGGACTTGCATCGTTATTTTTCACGTGGGGAAGACGTTGCATCAATTTCCGGACAGTCTCCTCTGTGGGTCGCGGGATTTTCAGACGCCCCGGGGTCTGTGCGTGGAATCCTGGGCTTGTTGTCCGGCTGCGTGTCTTTCCTGTGGGCTGTGCGTGGAATTTTCTCCCTCATGGCAGGCGTTGCGTCGATTTCCTCTCTGGAAGTCAGGCAGCGTTGTCCAGGCGCGCGGTGCGTCGAAGTTCCGGTCGCACTGCAGACGTCGCGTCGATCTTATCCTCGTGGGGTCGAGCGGCGTCTATCCGGTTCGGCATGCAGTGAATTTTTCACCGCGGAGCAAGCTGTGCATCGAATTTTTCAGCGCACAAGGAGTCCAGTTGAAAGATAGAAGTCTTTTTGGTCCTGAGACTTAAGGGAACAGGAGGCAAGCTCTATCCAAGCCCTTGGAGAGCACTTCTGCAGCAGGGCAAGAGTTCAGCAAGGCAGCAGGGCAACAGCAAGGCAGCAGTCCTCTGTAGAAAGCAGTCAGGTGAGTCCTTTAGGCAGCCAGGCAGTTATTCTTGGCAGGATGCAGGTTCTGGTTCAGGTTTCTTCTCCAGCAAGTGTCTGAGGTGCTAGGGCAGAGGCCCTGTTTTATACCCAAATGTGCCTTTGAAGTGGGGGAGACTTCAAAGAGTGGCTTAGAAGTGCACCAGGTCCCCTTTCAGTTCAATCCTGTCTGCCAGGGTCCCAGTAGGGGGTGTGGCAGTCCTTTGTATCAGAGCAGGCCCTCCACCCTCCCAGCCCAGGAAGACCCATTCAAAATGCAGATGTATGCAAGTGAGGCTGAGTACCCTGTGTTTGGGTTGTGTCTGAGTGAATGCACATGGAGCTGTCAACTAAACCCAGCCAGACGTGGATTGTAAGGCACAGAAAGTTTTAAGTGCAAAGAAATGCTCACTTTCTAAAAGTGGCATTTCTAGAATAGTAATAATAAATCCAGCTTCACCAGTCAGCACGATCTTGTATTACCATTCTGGCCATACTAAATATGACCTTCCTACTCCTTTCAGATCAGCAGCTACCACTTCAATAATATATAAGGGCAGCCCCAATGTTAGCCTATGAAGGGAGCAGGCCTCACAGTAGTGTAAAAACGAATTTGGGAGTTTTACACTACCAGGACATGTAAACTACATAGGTACATGTCCTGCCTTTTACCCACACAGCACCCTGCTCTAGGGGTTACCTAGGGCACACTTCAGGGGTGGCTTATATGTAGAAAAAGGGGAGTTTTAGGCTTGGAAAGTACTTTTAAATGCCAAGTCGGAGTGGCATTGAAACTACACACACAGGCCTTGCAATGGCAGGCCTGAGACAAGGTAAAGGGGCTACTAAAGTGGGTGGCACAACCAGTGCTGCAGGCCCACTAGTAGCATTTAATCTACAGGCCCTGGGCACATCTAGTGCACTCTACTAGGGTCTTACAATAAATCAAATAGCCAATCATGGATAAACCAATCAACAGTACAATTTACAAAGAGAGCATATGCACTTTAGCACTGGTTAGCAGTGGTAAAGTGCCCAGAGTTCAAAAGCCAACAACAATAGGTCAGGAAAAATAGGAGGAAGGAGGCAAACAAAGTTTGGGGATGACCCTGTAAAAAGGGCCAAGTCCAACAGCCACATTCACATGAAGTTCGCTGACTTCCCTACTCTCATACTGCGGAGTACTCCCACTCCTACTAAAACATCATTACCTGACCTATAACCACACAAACTTCACAGAACACCTGCAATGAGCTTAAGCTGAGCAAGCACAAATTCTATACCACACATGCTAAAACGCCGAGAACACCCCCAACTCACTTAGGCAGGCTTCCGAGGTCCCAGGAAAGTCATGGGGAATTTAGAAACGCATCATACCTCTAATTTGCATTATCTCAGAAAAACAATTTAAACAATAATTCTCCGTCCTAGGGCCCCAAAGGGCCTAAACCATTGCTCTGCTACCAGAACTGCTAACGTGTCCCTTTATGATAGATTATTACACATTGGGTACTCGTTTTAGGCCAATGAATCTTTTGACCCTGTTGAGAGACACCTTAGGATGAGATAGCTAATCAACATGTCAAGTAATACGTCAATAATGTCATCAATATTCATCACAAAAATGCATTTCACCTTAGTCAAAGACATTAATCAAACTCAAGACACCACCATGACCTTGCAGTCATGAATAACCACACCAGTTTAGTATGAATTTAGTGATATTTATTCCCTATTGGTTACAATACTACTAGCAAGTTTATTAGTCTCAAAACCAAGAAACACAATAACATAGTCACAATATGGCAACTCTGATAAGATTTAATCAAAGCAAGAATCACAAATATTAGAATATAGCAGGGCGTGAACATAAACTATCATTAGCAGAGTATATCAGCGCATTGTTCAACAAAGCATAGATTCAGTCATTTGTCCATTTGCGTTAGTTTTAGTGAACCCCTCACCTAACCTCTAATTAGCATTGGCATGTTGGGCTTCATGTAAAACAATTTAGTAACACCAATTCAGAAAAACATCTAGCTATGGCTCCTGTCAAAAGGAAAGCAGTTGGTACCTAGAAAGGAAAAGCAAACAGACAATCATAATTTCATTGTCATATAGTTACCCTCCAAGTTGGTCAGCACTCAGGCTCTGTCTTCGTCTTCAGGACATCAGTTGATTCGCCATCAAAAGAATTCAACTCCAGCAAAAGGGAAAAAATAGGGGCACTTCCCTCATAAAGAGGTAAAGTGTAGATGGGCAATCTAAGGACAGAATGGTTTTAAGAACCAAACAGCAAAGTCTCTATGCAGAGTGACAAAGTGTCTGGGTCATAGCAAATAGCATCAGCATCTCCCCCTCTCCTTATCTCCTGCTCCCTAATTCTAATGTACTTCCTGGTGACAAGGGTTTTTATCCCCTTTTCATTGTACATTCCCCTAAAATCTAATTGGACCAGGGGTTGCACCCTACTATCTATAACCAATTAAAAACACATTAAGTCATCAAATTTGTCACCCCATAACAGTTCCCACGTATTTTATTGGTGTTTATGATTGATGTCTTTAACGGGTGGTATGTCCGTTATGATTTCATTGTCTTGTGGTCCTTTGCACATCTTACTATAGGCAGGGTGAATTTCATGAGAACGGATCTACTACAGTTACATTCAGCTTCTAGCTTTGGAAAAAAACAAGAGTTCATGTCCTTTAGCAAGTCAGCACACTGCATGTTAGAAAAATACATTTAATATGAGAGTCAGGCAGCTAGGCCTCTACCCATGCTAACTAAGGCCTACTGCTTCATTAGCAAGAATCTAATACATTTAGCCTTTCAACATTAATGTAAAATCACAATTTAATAAAAATGTTGCCATTATCAGTCTGTTTCATTAGTCCCAGTATACATTGGCGGCCACTCCCCGTGGTCACCTTTCAAGTGCACGTATTAGCAAAAAATGTTAATACAGTTTCTATGCGACATTATTATACATATGTTCATAAACATTTCATGTTAATATAGCTACGCTCTCTCAATGTAATGTTAGAAATGGGATCTCTAGTTGGCTGAGGTATACACTCTTGTCCAAGTAGGGACCACAGTCCTAGTCAGGGTAAGTCACAACACAATCCAAATTATCCTGTGCCCACCCTCTAGTAGCTTGGCATGGAGCAGTCACGCTTAGCTTAGAAGTCAATGTGTAAAGTATTTGTGCAATAAATCATACAGTAACACAGTGAAAACACCCCAAAAATACACCACACAGGTTTCGAAAAATAGATATTTATCTGAATAAAATAAGGTCAAAACGACAAAGATCCCACAAGCACAAGTTGAAATATCACTTTTAAAAGGTTAAAAGAGTCTCAATCCTTGGAAATTAACAGTTGTCACTTTGTTACACACAGTACCTGCGATGCATCAAAAATAACAACGCACGGACACCGGAGAGGAGGTGATGTGTGGAAAAATAAGGTGTTGTGCTGGATTTTCTGACGAGGCACAGACGATGCATCGTTTCTTTCACTGCTGCAAGGAGTTGGGTCGTTTTTCGGCACACATTCTTTCTTCCTCACTGCGATGTTGGGATATTTTAATGCCCAGGGACGATGCGTTGAAAATCCTTGACACACTGGAAGAAGGCACAGGCAGTGATCCAGTAGACAATGCGTTGAATTTTCCATCGCAAGATAGGCACTGCGTCGAATTTCCAGTCTAGGCTCCATCGTTCTGTTCAGCTATGCAGTAATTTCTCTGCCACAATGCAGGCTTTGCATGGATTTTGGCAGGCGTTGCATCGATTTTCAATCAAGAGGTGAAGTCTTTGCTGGCCCTGAGACTTCAGAAACAGGAGGCAAGCTCAATCCAAGCCCTTGGAAAGCACTTTTGAGGAAGGCAGAGTCCTTCCAGCAAAGTCAGAGGCCAGAAGGGCAGCAGGGCAACAGCAGGACAGCAGTCCTTCTCAGCAAAGCAGTCCAGATGAGTCCTTTCGGCAGCCAGGCAGCTTCTCTGACAGGGTGCAGGTGTAGGTCCAGATGTGTCTGAGTTGGTGGGGTCAGAGACACAGTTTATACACCCAAAAATGCCTTTGAAGTGGGAGAGACTTCAAAGAGTGGTTTTGAAGTGCACAAGTTTCCCTTTCAGGCCAGTCCTGTCTGCCAGGGTCCCCATTGGGGGATATCAGTCAATTGTGTGTAAGAAGGCCACTGGCCTTTGAAATGTAAGTGTCAGACCCTCCACCCTTGCAGCCCAGGAATACCCATTCAGTATGCAAATAAATGCAGATGTGACTTAGTGTCCTGTGTTTGTGGTTGTCTAGGTGAAATGCCCAAGGGAGCTGTCAGCCAGCACAGAGCAGACGTTGATTGGAGACAGTCTGTTGGGCACAGATGATTTTAAATGCAGAGAAATGCTCATTTCTAAAAGAGGCATTTCTAAAATAGTAATATTAAATCCAACCTCACCAATAAGCAGGATTTTCTATTACCATTCTGGCCAAACAAAAGATGACCTGGTTACGTCTTTCAGATTAGAATCTACCACCCAAAAAGTATGTAAGGGCAGTCCTAATGCTAGTCTATGAAAGGAGTAGGCCTCATAGTAGTGGAAAACTAATTAGGAGTTTTTCACTACTAGGACATACAAAACAGATATGCACATGTCCTGTCTTTTACCGACATAGCACCCTGCCCTATGGGTTACCTAGGGCCTAACTTAGGGGTGAATTATATGTAGAAAAAGGGGAGTTTAAGGCTTGGCAAGTACTTTTAAATGCCAAACCGAAGTGGCAGTGAAACTGCAAACACAGGTCTTGCAATGGCAGGCCTGAGACATGGGGAAGGGGCTACTTATGTAGGTGACACAATCAGTGCTGCAGGCCCAGTAGTATCATTTAATTTACTGGCCCTGGGCACAAGTAGTGCACTTTACTAGGGACTTATAAGTAAATCAAATATGCCAATTGAGGATGAACCAATGTTACCATGTTTTTAAGGGAGAGAGCATATGCACTTTAGCACTGGTTAGCAGTGGTAAAGTGTGCAGAGTCCTAAAAACAACAAAAGGAGTGTCAGAAAAGTGGAGGCAGGCAGGCAAAAAGATGGGGGATGACCACCCTAAGGCTGACAGGTCTATTGTGTAATATGTGAGGTATCTAGCTGTGCATAGTGAAGGAGCAAGTTATAGTTACCTTAGGGCGTGAGTTATAGTTAGTTGAGCACAGACATAAATATAACCTGCACTGCGCACAACCAAACGCCATGTGCAGCGGGGGTTGGCTGCAGGGTCTGTCTTATGGCCAGGTGCTGCAGCCAACCCTCCTGCATGCATCCAAATTCAAGGTGTGCACCGCTGTTCAGGTTTTCATTTTTTCTCTGGATCTGAGGATTGGATGAAAAAAAATTATTAGGTCATTTTTTTCTCGCAAGGGGGCCCCTGGGCCCCTCTATGGCCCTCATTCTGACCTTGGCGGGCGGCGGAGGCCGCCCACCAAAGTCCCGCCGTCAGGTTACCGTTCCGCGGTCGAAAGACCGCGGCGGTAATTCTGACTTTCCCGCTGGGCTGGCGGGCGGTCGTCTTCAGACCGCCAGCCAGCCCAGCGGGAAAGAGGCTTCCACGATGAAGCCGGCTCGGAATCGAGCCGGCGGAGTGGAAGCTGTGCGACGGGTGCAGTTGCACCCGTCGCGTATTTCACTGTCTGCGCAGCAGACAGTGAAATACATGTAGGGGCCCTCTTACGGGGGCCCCTGCAATGCCCATGCCAGTGGCATGGGCACTGCAGGGGCCCCCAGGGGCCCCGCGACCCCCCCTACCGCCATCCGGATCCCGGCGGTCCGACCGCCGGGATCTGGATGGCGGTAGGGGGGGTCGGAATCCCCGCGGCGGTGCAGCAAGCTGCGCCGCCGCGGAGGATTCAATGGGGCGGCGGTACACTGGCGGGACCCCGCCAGTGGTGCCGGTCCGACCGCGGCTTTACCGCCGCGGTCGGAATCCCCATTGGAGCACCGCCGGCCTGTCGCCGGTGCTCCCGCGGTCCTCCGCCCTGGCGGTCAAAGACCGCCAGGGTCAGAATGACCACCTATGTGTCTTATGGCGCCAGGATACCTGTATCCTGGCCCCTTATGAGTTTTTGCACTCTTCTTTTCCCACCCCAAACCAAAGCACCAAACAAAATGGAGGCCACAACTTTTCTGGAAGGTTGCAGCCAGCCAATCAGGGCCTTGCTTTTCTCCTGGAGCCGCATACCTGGACCAGCAGAGGATCCACGACCCTATATATCTGATGAAGCACACAGCTATTAAATGCCACTCTGATATGGCTATGTATTGCCTATAGAACAGCCTGCTTCTGAATCCCATGATAGTAAGTTGTTACATGATCTGTAGTACACACTGCTGTTGAACCCTATGACAGTAATTTGTATGCGTGGCTAGTGACGCATTCTGTCACAGGACAGGCTGCTGTGGTGGTATGTTGCATGTAATGTTTGTGAGCACACAGAGCCATTGAATTCAAAGGCAGTATGGTAGGTACTCTCAGGGCTTTAAATTGGAGGGATGCGGCCAGGTACCAGTCCACACAGTAATTAAAAACTGATTGTGAAACTGGACCTTACTTGGCACTATATTCATGTCAATAAGATTACTGTCAAAACCAATCTCTCAATGACTGTTTAGCTCATCTTGAATACTCCAAGAATAGTTGTGTTTTCCTGACGTTCGGAATCTGTAGTGTTCATTAAGCATACAAATCTTGTAAAGAGCATACTGTGGACTGAGTCACATCTAGGTGGCTTCATCGTGAGAAGTCTGAGGATGTATGTACTAGAGGGGGCATGATTGGGAGCTCTGGTTGAAGGCAGTGCAAGTTTCTCACAGTGCATGTCAGTCAGTCATAAAATTGTTGACACTATACATTTCTCCAGTCCTTGGCCTCTGCAGCCTCTCTACAGAGAGAAATAGCCAGTTATTTGCCAATGTAATTACCATTGTGTGTGACTGTGTGAATGAAGTACACAGCTGCCAAAATAATGACAGCGCCAAAGAAAAAGCTAATGCTGTGTTTGCAGGTGAGGAGGGAAAGAATCTGTGAATGTGTGAGAGAGCCTCATGAGGGGGAAGTGATTCAAGGAAGTACATGCAGGACAGATTGAAAAGACAATATGAAGAGAAAGGTTATGATATGCGAGAGTTGCAGATGAAGGAGTTCATAAAAACGAGGAAAGAAAAAATATATACATGACTAAGAGAGTCATGCTGCAGGCAAAAGTGGTGTGAGGGGGAAACGGGTGTGATTGAGGCACTCTAAATATCGTTATATCACTTTTAGCAGTGCTTAAACACATATTTTCATAATTGAAATCTTTCCAATTCTAATTTATAGAAACCAAAATAATTATTGTTACAAATGTATCTGATTCTGCCAACAAACACGGGCTAGCAATAGGTCTGGCTTGTTTTGAGGCATGTTCCTTATGTAGCACGTCCGGGTGTAATAACAGGAAACTCACAAAGAGACACCCAAATGCAGGTCAGGCGGCACGCTGTGTAAAGCACAGAATTATAGTTCATGTTGTAAAGCACTCTCTTTAATCACATAGGCCACGCCTCATTAAAAGAATTGCTACTTGCATGTATATGGCCACGCCCCTTTTAGAGCGCGCCCCCCCCCATCTTTTTCATCCCGGGTAGAACACCCTGCACACTATACCTTAAACACACACAACCACCGAATTTTGTGGCAATAAGAGGTATTCATGCTATGTGATGCACACTAACAATGAACACAGCAGCATTTTGTTTACATGGTTGGTGATTCACATTACAATAGAATGGATGGCAGTAGTTCTATATATATTACATCTGATGCATAATGTCTGTTTAAATAATAACTACTGCTAGACATCCAGACGCGCAACCTGGGCACTATTTTATCTTCCTGTTGATGCTCTGTGCTGTACTGTTTATCTGCTCTGGAAGCACGAGGCATATCTTCTTCTTCTGACTCCCTTCTCGGTGAAGGGGGTGCGGCTCATTGGGGTCAGCAATGCTATCGTTTTGAGGCGCTTCTGCATGTTTGCTCCTTTCTGTGAGGTACTGTGTTACGTTCATAGGCCCCTCAGAACCTCCCCCCAGGATCATCACTTTGGAACGTTCGGAGAGGGCAGAGCTCGTGGCTGGTGTTGCCATGGAAGGTGCGAGAGCGCAGCGGTTGTTGTTCGAATTATTTTCCTCGCTTTGTTTTTCCTCTGACGGTGAATCAGTTAGCTGCTGCTGTGTGGGTTTTGGAGCAGGCTTTTCAGGCTCATTTAGTTTGCTCGGAATTAGAAGTGCCTCATTTTCTGCTTCAGAACTAATGTCTTTGAGCCCTTGCAAGGCAGAGAGCACTTCACCTCCTCCTAATGGCATTTCACTTACTGGCTGGGCGCTGTTAACTTTGCCAGGTTGATTGCTCTGAACTTCTTGCATATTAGCTGCGCTATCTTTATGAACCTGCCCATTACTATTAATTTGGAGGTCTGTGTTATTACCCTGTGACATGTTTATAGCTTCATTCGTTTTTTTTATGTTCAGGACCATAAGAATGGTTGCCAATTTGACAGGGTTCGCATCCACAGATTCTAAAGGCTCGTTTTCTAAATCCGCACCGGCGTGCCCACTCACTGCACTTGTGCTGCCAGAGGCTGTGATTGTTTGCTGCACTTCGGTGTTTGCCTCAGTTCCTTCCTTGGGCAGATTTGGACGTGGTCTTTTCCTGGCATTGTCACCATCCGCGTCAGTCTGATGTTCTGCGTTCCTGTCCGCCTCACTCTCGGTGTTAGTTTTTCTCAAGTAGCCGATGGTCTCATTTACTGGTGATGAAACGCTGGGTTCCTTGTCCAGTGCATTGCAGTTATCAGATGCCAGTGTGCCGGACTCCCCGTAAAGAGGGCTAGCTTTAGAGAACAGTGAGGGCGCAATGGCAGAATTTCCTGCAGGGACGCTTGCTGTCAGAGCCGTGCCCTGAGTGGTTTCGCACAATTTGGGTGGATCTATGACTTCTGTATTTTCACTGCCTCTTTCTTCCTCTAATGTTTTCGGGTTTCTTCTTCCTTTGCCGTTTGCATTTTTGTTCTCCTCATGTGCCCCTGGATCGTGTTCAGCATCGCCCGTTTCTTTTTGCACACACAGAGAGTTGTGTTTTGCTGCACTTATTCCTTGGTAGAGGGGTGCCCCCGGTTGTGCCATGTGAGGCAGTCTTTGCACTTTATATCCCTTTCTACTTTGTTTGAGTAATTGTGTTTTTATATTTGGATCAGATGGGTGAATTCTGACCTTCCTAAAGGGATGCATATTTATTTTCACATGTAAAAAATCTGGCACCGTTGTGTTGATATTATGTTTCCTTTTCGTTGGTTTTGAAATCTTACCTCTTTTGCCCATTCCTGCCGTCTGGAGCTGCTCGTCCACCTGCCTCCCTTTCCTTGACCTTTTGTTGCTGTCACTTTCTAAAATGACCATTTCTCGCTTGTTATTCTTCCTAAACAGATTATTTTGCAGTTTCGTTCCACTGGAAGAAGTGTTCACCGCATTTGACCCATGTTTCTGTTCAGGAATATAAAAACGAACACTTTTTAATGGATGTGCTTTTATACCTACATGGGGTAATTGCTCCTTGTCATTATCCATAAAGCAGCTTTCTAGTGTGTTTTCTGCTTGTGTTTTCACTGTCTCACCCAGCGCGTCTCCCTTCTGCCTTTTACCGTTCTGCATTTGTTCGCAGTCCATATATTTGCAGATAAGAGTGTTGTCAGGCTGCACAGAGGCGTTCAGGCTTTGATCCAGACGCACACCGTGGCCCCCAAGCTGTGATCTCTGTTTATGCGCTCCTCTTCGCATGGCATCTTCTTCTGATGCCACTCCACTGGTAGCTACTAATGACTCCTTCGCGTCGGGCCTTTCCCAAGGATGTGTTAATCTCTCCTCTGTGACTGATGGGGGCTGCTCACACTCTCTTGTCATATCTAAGCCAAGCTCCTTTCCTGCAAAAATCACCTCGGGCTTTGAACTTCTTATAATAAGCTGATCTTCATCGATACCTGTTGATGAAAACGAAGTTGAAAAGTAACATTATCAAGTACGAAATTATTTACGAAATCATGTTTTCTTAGGTACAGATAACACTCTCTTACCAATGTCCCTCTCATTAAGTGGACGGTTTCCGCTATGGTAATGTACGTTTGCCATAGTGTTTTATTGTGTTACTTGTGGTGGTTTATTATCGAAATTGTGAAAGCAAGTATAAACGTGGCTAGGTTAAAAAAGTCTTGCTTTGTGTTTTTTGTATTTTTTCAACTAGACTAATTAGATTCCTCATATGTCATTCACAGCTTCTGCGCCTTCTCTGTGGAAAATGAATGTCTTGGGTGGTATCACAGAATCGGAGAACATTTCTTTTATGTGTAGCCTGTAGGAAAACATGCACGCATCAACCCACTTGCACCGGATTTCCTGTAGACCCAGTGATAAAGGGCGTGTTTAATCCCCGTGTTTTTAGACCTCCTAGTGCTCAATTTGCTGGTGGGTGCAGTGGTGTCACAGTTCAGGGGTGGTAGTTAAAGATACAACTCCCAAAGAATCACCACAAGCACGGCTGACCTGAGCTCGATGTTGAGGCACAGTTTGGGGCCTACGGCAAAATATTTTGGTGCTTTTCCCAACCCAGGATTTTTTCAATTTTAGACGGTTTATATATTATTATTTTTTACTTCAGTTTCATTCACCTTCAAAGTTGTTCCGTGTCATTTGACATTTGGGCATTAAAATTAAACAAGCATTGGCAAAGCCAACAGGTTTGCGTCGGTGAAATCTAGTGGCTTTGTCAATATTTAGGAAGGGAAAGGAACAGCAACACAGAGGATTAAAGAAACAGGAAAAGAGGGGGGAATAAAATCCATGCCACACCACCTAAGACCAACACAAGCGGCAGCACAACCACAAAGAGCGGCATTAGAAACACCAAAAGAGAGCTCACCTGCAGGTCAGTGCACAAGAGGAGTAGCTGGGAGGCATAAGTGCAAAACTTGCAGAGCTCCCTTAACCAGCATCAGTCAGTGAGTATTATTTTTACGACGTCAGGCAGATCCCTCTTTGAGTCACGTAACTATCATTGCCTTCTCTGACTAGTGGAGTTGAAATTATAGGGTCAGGAGAAGCATGCTATAATGGTAGCGGGTTCATCGCTTATTTCAAAGGATGGACCTGCTGCAATGTGTATGAGTCATACCTTAATACTTTGCAGCATCCATGCCAACAAGGATACTGCTACCAGATTTCCCCAAAACCTGGGACAGACCGCAGATATAAAAGTTGGCCTATATGTTGTGTCTTTCAATTGGTAGAGAAACACTATTAGAACAACAGTACCCACTGACTTGACAAACGAGTTTAACTGGCAAGCATCACTGAGCTTATTTACTTAATCTCCCCGTGCCTGCACGCATTTGAGATTGCCTTTAACATGAACGCTTGATATGTGTGCTGCCACGGGGAGATTAGGTAAACAAGCATAGCGCAAGACAACAGCTTAAAAAAGTCCCACAAATTGGATGCCAAAGGTACTTGGTGGACAGGAAACTGATAAGAGAAAACACATGAGAATAAGCATTGGTAAATGCAGAAAATGTGCTGCAGCCAATAGAAATGGAGGAAAACTAAGTGGAAAGCACAGGGACCATTGAAAAGCAAAGAAAGCAAGGAGGCAGGATGTAAACCCCTTTTAAGATTTATATTAAATACAATAGATTTCACAAGCACAGCACAAGCATTATGCAGGCGAAACCTAAAAAAATGTGTGGTACAGTGACACTGTACCACCCTCGCTAAAATCTCTTCCCTCTGTCTGTCTTTCTTCTCCTAAATAACCCATACTCATGTTTCTTTGCATGCTTGTGAATATGGGAATATTGCACAAAAGTCAAACAAAGGGCTATGCCAATAGTTTCTTAATTGAGGAAACAATTACACACTACCCTGTCACCCTAAAATAGTGAGCCTGTCTTTCAGTATTTCTTTTTTCAGTGAAGGGCATACCTCCCGTCCAACAGTCCCTAAAAATTTGCCTGGTTGGCTTTTGCAAAGTAACTCTTCCCTTGGAGCTGAAGTAACAGGATCACGGTTAGACCAAGTTATTATTTTACTGAGAACAATGAGTCTACCCATGTTTTGTTATTTCATAAGTGTGGGGTCGTGCCTAGAGCGGGCCGAAGTAATTAGGCCCAGATGCAACTCTAAAATCAGTTCACCTAAACGTCAACAGTATAGGAAATGATCACACACTCTTTCTGACCTCAATGATATCACAGGAAGAGACCTCATGATTTTTGGCCCAGAATCCCAGGAAATGATTCTATAGGCCCTTGATCTTGGGGACAATATAATAATTGACGTAACAGAAGCACAAATATTGTTAATACGCTGGGATATGCACAATAATAGATTTTTAAAAAACAACAGTATTCATCCCTACTGCTACAAATTCATAGGGGCCAAACATTGCACATGAACTATGTTGATAGCTTATCATTGCTTGTAAAGATCTATCACTCTTGCTGAGCCCAGAAGTGACAGTTCTGTTCAAAAACGTTTTTTTCCACATATTCACAATAATGGACTGCAGCAAAATTTTAAAGTTGTTTAGTTTTTATTATAAAGGGTGTGCATTTCACTTCTGAATTTATTTTGAACTTAAAGTGTGATGTTCCAGGGCGATCTGCAGAAAGAAAACAGTGGTCATCAGAACACTGTTTACCTCTGTGCTCAGTACTGCATTTGCCATTTCTTAATGATGTATATGGTTATGATGATGCTGCAAAGAAACAGAAAGAAATATTGGAACCCCAGAAGAGAAAACATAAGCAGGCACAGCTGACCAAATAGGGTATGTGGAAGCAACGCACAAAACTGCCAGAGTTTTCAAGCTGTACCTCATTTATGAGGCTCTGCATGGAAAAACATCTTCAAAATGTTTGTATTCTAATGCATAGGGGGTGTAGCCTTGCAGTTTGGACCAAACTATCTGATTCTGGAGAAATGGTTACACTGATTTGATAGAGGTTAGGCTCTTTCTGTAGTCAGCAAACATGAAAAAAGGGCTGCAATGCTGCCCAGGTAAATCCAGCATTCCATGCATATATTTTTTTCTTCTTTGCCCATTTCAGCCTGAAATGCTGCGCAGCAGTAAGCACGCTGATGGTCTTACCTGAGTGTCCAGGTATAAAATGAGATGCTGAAAATATTCAAGACCAAGGTTGATACAAGAAACTGTTTTAAGATGTGGATGGAGGTGTGATTAGTTGTGATATGGATGAGGTTTGGATGTGGAAGTATGAGTGGTTTTTAGGTTGAATATCTGTGACTCCTTTGAAGACCTGTATAAAGAAAATCACAGACAGACTGCGGTTATGCAAAATTAATTTGATGTTTTTGAAAAACAGTCAATGAATTTATAGATATTTTACAAAGAAAATTAAGAAAATGATAAATATAAAGAAATGATAACCCTATGGATCATACATTGGTGACTGTATATGAAACTTAAGAGCTTAAAAAAGGAAGAAAAGGTTTGCCAGGGGATTTTGATTCTATTGATAGTTTTGCCTGCCCTAGGAACCTTATTTAAAGAAGGGGGTCCTATGTTCCTGAAATAGATACCTACCTGAGTATAAGCCATGATCTCACTTACTAGAACTTACATAAAGAGCGAGCATGTGAACAGCCTATGTCAATGCCTTGGCATTTTGCTTTTGTACACTAAATTTTGAAAATCTGCTAGAGGTCTTAATGCAGTTGGGTAAGATGGCGGCAAGCTGCTGGTCATCTCTACACCACTATGAGCTGCCTGGTCGTGCTTGACTATGCTTAGGACTGCATTATGGCTATTAACTGATTCTAATTGTTTAGAACCCAAATTATGTTCCATATATAGCATATGGCACCTCCCCCGCTCATCATTTAATGTTATATCTGAAGCCTAATCTGGTGCTGATTCATACCTGCACATCAAATGTGCCTGCCTGCATTGTCTTTTAGATCCCACAGCTTCTCAGATTGTTTTGTTCAGTGGCCCTCAGTGTTCATGCTACAATGGCATCCAAAGGAGATGGATGCAGGGCTTCTGCTGCTGCTGCTATGGTCGCATCAACTAGTGGCTGCCTGCAGGGTATAAGAAGTGCCCGAGCAGGAATCCCTGCAATCAGAGAGTCTAAGATTGCCGGTCTGTCAGCTGCTCATGTGGCTGGCTCCAGAACAAAGGCACCAATCTTTGCAGCTTCACTCCTGCTGTTCCTGCCTCACCTTTAGCAGAGTTGTGAAGAAGGGAGCTTCAGTGACAGGTTCTGTGCCAGGCATTGTTCCCTCTACTGGGGAGCAGCAAACATCACAGGCCACTTAATATCAACTTCAGCTTCCATGGATCAACAGGTACTGGTGCTAACAATATACTTGTCACTCTGAGATTAGTGACAGTGATGTGATGACTTGTATACAGATTGACGCACGTGCTGGACAACTTCTTTGACAGTGATGCTATGAATTTTCAAAATATGAGAGGTTTGGAATATATATCAAGTAATGATGTGTGGTGGGGTTCTTCGCCATAGGCTGATACTCTCACCATTCAAACGTCTGCTCCTGCTTCTCAGGCTGCAGTTGGGGTGCTATCAGATTTAACTTCTAATACAGGCCCCCAGGTCACAATCTACATTATTCTTGGCACCCTTAAGGATGAGTCCTTTAAGACTTACTAGTGATTTCAAATCAATTATAGAAGTATAACAGTAGGAATAGACCTGGAGTCCAGGCTGCTGAACTTTCTTTGGCTACAATGAACAGTGTCTGCGTAAGTAGAAGCAAGAATCAAGAAGCAGCCTCTGCTGGGGCAGATGGCACAATTACCATAGCAGTTCAACTGCTTATGAAAATCCTGAGATTATATTTTGCTCTCTCTGATTATTCTGACGAGGATCATTTTCAGATGAATTTGAAGAGGAACTAAAGTGACTGAGGCCGAGTAAAGGATATAAATTCTGAAATATAAAACAAAAGCAGTGGCAAGCATAAAGAGCTTTCACGCAAAATTGAGGACTTGGAAAATAGAATGTGCTGAAATAACCTCAGAGTACTGTGTATTCCAGAGAATGCAGAGGGGATGACTCAAGTTTGTTTATAGTTCTGCTGATCTAGCAGGATTTTCCCACCTTGGCTGAGTGGGACAGTGACTGCCAGATTAGGAGAGCCCATCAGTTTCCATTTGTTTGATCCAAAAGTGGTGAAGTGGGCTCTCAGTCCAAGCCAATTCTAATGTACATTGGTTAATTTATATTTCAGCAACTTCCTTATCAGTCATCATGACCGAACAACCCAGGGAGGGTCAGTAAGATTAGGGTTTTTTTTAGATCTGATTTCTGCCCAGCTACTCTGACTTGGTGCTGTCAGTTTCGCTGGATGGTACCTTAGTTCCAGGAACTGGGGCCCAGGTTTTCTTAATGAAGCCTTCTAAACTAAAAAACATCAATAGTGAACATACATACTGTGCAGTGACTGTATTTCACACTCAAGAACTTTTTTGAAACAGAAGTATCCTCAAGCAGATAAGGACTGAGATATTGGTTTTGTGGTTGAGCACAACTTTATGACTGCCACTAGGTTTCCTATGCATTGTTTTTTCTCTTAGTTATTAATAATGTTTAAAATTGATTGTTAAGGGCACTTTGGAGCATTGTTGACACTTCACTTGGTGATGTATGTCCATTTAGTTGTTGACGATAGGGAATGTAGAAGTGGGTCTATGTTGGCTTATGGGGATAAACCAGCCATTGGAGTTAAACAGATTGGGACAGGTTGAGGGGGATATTTATGCTCATTGACTGGAAGGTGGGAGGGAAGCTGGGAGCCAGGATGGGTTGGGGGGGTTTACAGTCTTAGTTATTGGATGGTGCACACAGTGCAAAACATTTCCTTCTATTTCTCTATTGATGAGTTGTGCAGATTGTAAATGTCACTTACACAAGATGAGCATAATAAATTGGAATGCTAACAGGTCACGGTCTCTCTCTATCTCTCTCTAAGGCTTGTAGGATTAGATATGAGCTTTCACTTATGAGGTCAGCTATAGACTCCTTGTTGAGCTTGCATTTTGGAGCAATCATTTAATTTTATGTGGGCATTTTATGGGCACCATCTGTCCCTATGTTGATGGTATGAAAATTCATCATGATTATCACAAAGGTCAAACCCAGGCTATATTGCAACAGGTAATCTATGCATAGGGGTTAGTTGATAGTTGGCACCTTACCAGACCCAATTCCCCAGACTTTACCTATTGCTTGGCCCTGCATAAGAATTATTCTAGAATGTATATGATTTTCATTTCGCAAGATCTGATGCCCTACATCTCAACAAATTTATTTCCTCCTTGGATATTGCCAGATCATAACCTTCTGGTTGTAACAATCCCCTTGGAAGTTACTCCTAATTCTGGTATTCTAGTAGATGTACGTTTGATCAGTCTGTCCTGCTAGACAGTTCTTATTGCAAGCATATGTATTCCATTTGAGCAACTTCTTCAGAGAGAATTTGGGGATCAGCTTCTCCAGCTAACTTATAGGATGCCATTAAAGCTGTGGTACAGGGTGCTACATTAAGTTATGTAATACAAATAAATACAGAGTTGCATAGACAGGGTGATCTTTTGCACTAGAAGATATTGGACACATAATGAGCGCATGCAAATGTGTTATTGTAGAAGAAGCCGGATGTAGAAATTACTGGGTTTCAACAGGTGCTGTAATCAAAAATAAGTTCCAACAAGGAAACTCGAGTAAGGTTTTAAAAATGTCTCACATCTTTTGAAACTAGTGCAGACATGGGTCACATTCTATCCCTGAAAATAAGGGAAAGAAAAAGATGATATCAATGATTCCATTAGGGACACTAACTATAAATTCCAGAAGGGATCTGACATGAATATGCAGGGTTTTCAAGTGTATTGTAGCATGCTGTAAGGGGAGACAATTATGGCACTGTGAGAAGAAATTTATCTTTACATAGTCACAGTAACTCCAAATGTAATTACTGAGGCCAAACATTAAATTTCGATTTCTGTTTCAAAAATACTTAAAGCTATCAAATCACTCCATGTGGGCAAAGCAGCTGAACCCGAGGAGGTCCCGTCAAAGTTTTACAATGTTTTTTCTAACATTCATTTGCAAAATTTTTATGGGTTACCAGAATACATGGAGCTGACTGGGAAGATACCTCTGTCTTGGTGTGAAGCATTTATATCACTCAAATAGAGCAGTGGTTCCCAACCTGTGGTCCGGGAACCTCTGGGGGTCCACAAAGCCTCCTTAGGGGGTCTGCGAAAGCGTAGGAAATTAAAGAATATTAACAGATTAGGTCCTCAGCTTTCAGTAATTACTTAGTGGAGGGGTCCCCGGACTCCAATAATGATTCAGTAGGGATCCCCGGTTTCCAGTAATTTTAAAGTGGGGGTCCACAGAAGTCAAAAGGTTGGGAACCACTGAAATAGAGAGAAGGTCCCACACACCGAGGGGACAGAGCACCATTATACACAGCAATATTAAAGCTCCCCTTGGGAAATCAACAAACTACACATATTTGGACTATATGGAAATTCATTCACCGTATAGAGAAGATCATCAAAGAAATCCAGTACCACAAGAGTATAAAAAGAAGCACTTAGCCTTAGTGGCGTATTCACTAGTCCTGTATTAAATTGTAGCTATATACTCTATTGTGCCTACCATTACCCACATACAATTAAAAACACTTATTGTTACAAATGCAAACCCAATACAGTGCAAGATCGACATCATAAAAACATCAAAAAAAGAATTACATAAGGGAGAAACAAAAAGAATTACTGCAAATCTATCCAATTCAGTAGTACTGCACTGCTCCGCCTCCTTATTTTACAAGATACATGACTGTGACTAGAAAGTAACATTCTATTGTATCAATATATAACGTTGAATCGGTTAATCTATAGCATTGACGTGTTTCAGTGTTTTTTCCAGATCTTTACCACCTTCTTCAGGACAAAAACATATACTCTCACACACACATAAAATTCAGGTATAATAACGGTTAAATGTGATGTGTGTTTTAAAAGGCTGCTACCTTCATTTTCACTGCATCTGCAATCAACGTGTACTTGTCCTGTCACTGTGACAGATTTCTTAGGTGTTACTTGAAAGTAAAAATATTACTAAACAGTAACTGCAGGCGTAGAGGGTCATGTCTATCTGGTAAAAGGATGTTTTTATTATAAAGCCCGGTAGTGCAAGATTTTCCCTACCATTGGCAGTCTTTTGTTGTACTGAGCCCACTTCGAATTTCTTTTAGCAGAAGTGCAACTTTGGCTCTTCAAAGAGCGACAATTAACCGTTTGCTAGTATTCTAGTGCTGTGCAGGCGTGTCAGGGTAGCTATAGCCCATTTGATTGAAAGTTCACCACTTGTCAACGAGTATAGGTATGACTAACAACAACTATTCTCCCGTCCTTCAAAACCATGCCTTCAGCATATATAGCTCTAACTGAAAAGGAGAAGTTGTAACGAAAAATATCAACCTACATAAGAAAATATTAAAAATAATTTGGTTAAAGTTGCTCATTCTAACACAATCACACTAACTACAATGACTATGAAGTGGTTGCAGCACCTACCTACAGTACATCAGTCCAGTGCTACCTGGTTAGAGCTGCTCATATTCAATCCAACTGCGACTAATGTACAGGATATGCAAGGGAAATCACTGTGAGCCAATTGAACATCAACTATTGAGCCACATAATTGTTATGGGGCAAGAGATGCATTACCGGCAACTCCCATGAAAGTGCATCTATTTGTGCGATTGTCAAATTTGTGGACTAACACTCTGTTCTGAGAAGATCAGCAGTGGGTCATTGGCTATTGAGTGGACCTCCTGAAAGTGCAGATGACATACATCTCCCATACAGAGGTGGACTGCATCACCCAATGTCAGAGGTCACTCCTGTGGGCAGTTAATGGCTGGTTGTAGCTACTGTCCCATCACCCTATGCATTTATGTGGCACAATAAATATGCTTCTACAATAAGGATGAGAATGTCGAGAGTTTCAGGCATATAGAACTCTGCACCATATATTAGCTTTTGGTTTTATTATTTAAAGCACCACAGGTTGATTATTCCTTAATCAAACATTGAAGGTTGCAGAGTTAAATAATTCTCTTGGTCCCTCAGAATGATGATCACAGCCTTGATTTCAGGGTCTCATGAGAGCTGGGTGTTCTTGCAAGATGTGGAGCTCTTCAAGGCCTTCGTGAAAGCAGGCCAATTTATCGAGGGCCCCTTAAGTTTTCCATGCTTCGAATTCACAATTGTAAACAGAAGGTCATTTCTAGCAGCTCTGGACAACATCTTCCTTCCACAATTTCTGGTTCATTCTTGACAATGCTTAATCTCTAAAAGAAAAGTGGACTAAAAGAAAAAGTTTTGGGGCTCAAAGATTTCTTCAGGAGCCTGCCTCAGATACGACCAACAGTGAGGATTTCTAAATACCATGGCAACCTAGTCTTCATTCAACCTGATGCCTTCTGCATCTCACACAATAAACTCCCTGTCTCTTTATCTCACTCTTTCTAGTTATTTTTCAGCCCTGTTTTCTAGCTTTACCCAGTCTTCCTTTTCCTCCTTCTTTCCCACTTTTCTGCCTTTCGCCCTCTTGTTCTTGATGGAAGACTGATGATGAAAAATAAGTCCTGGGCCACAAAAATAAATGCAGAAGACCTTCAACCGCAACCACTGGCTCACATTAGGCACTGAGTCCTAGCTCCCTTGCGGCAGTCTACGTCATAGAATAGAGAAGTCATGAATTCCAGATACTACAGGTTATGTCGTTTTGATATATAAATGTGTGTTCATTGTTTGTTTGGGTACCTTTGGTTGGCCAAGTTTGCTAAGGTTTGCTTGATGTGGTTTTGCTTGCTTCATGGTATACACTAAGATTGTCATTACTTCTATGTATGTGCATATTGTGTAACCCTGAGAAAAAGTGAAAAGAGGCTTCTATGAATGTACATATTGTGTCATCTTATGAATGAGTAACTGCATTTCTAAGGGATGTAAAGATGCAAAAAGGCATTCAGCGTTTATGTGAATACACATCATGAGAAGCAACATGTATAGAGATGCTCTTTCCTTTTTCCTATCTTGAATCTTGACTAAGTTCTGAAGCCAGAAAGTATAGATCAGGGAGTCTGCCTTTAAGGTCCTAGAGGATTCCATGGACCAGAAACATGCCAAGTAAAAACATATATCGTAAGCTGTTTTCCCCTTGAAAACAAAAGCTAGAGAACTAATAGATAAAGGAGAAATAATCTGATAGCGATTTTTGCACTTATAATGCTAAAATCTCTATGAAGCTTATACCCTAGAAACAAACTCAAAAGAACTCCTGTTTATATGCAGTACAGTACACCACTGGCAGTCTATATTAGTGGTGAAGTGAGGACTTAAAGATATCATCATTCTATGCTGCTTCTGTGATCCTGTACTGTCTATTGCTGATGAACGCGCAACTTGTTTCTTCTTTAATTTTGAGTTGTTATTTTAATTTATTGTTCACTATCAACCTCCTTTCCCTGGAGTTACTCGCAGTCGTGATTGAATATTCATGAGGTGGGAAGTTGAGGTTTCCTGCTGCCTGTCCAGTTTGTAGTAGAGAGAAGAGTGCATTCCAATTAGATCTGACACCCAGTATCACCTTACTGTATACCCTATTTGTGGGATATTTAGTTCATCTGAAGGTCACTCTCAAGGTGCAATTGCAATGCTCATGACCTCACCCTTTATGTAACAGATGCAATTACAAATGTCCTTTTAATTGTCTTACAGATGAGATTATATTTTATATTACCCACGAAACTAGGAAAGATATGGCTATGAATATAATATTAATTATTTGTTTTAGTGTTAAGTTATTTTATAATGTGAATTCGCAAGCATTACATTTGGTGTGTTATGTTTTGCTTGGCTGTTGCACACATTGATGATTGTGGTCTTAACCATACCTTGAGAATCCCAGGGCCTTATTCACAAAGGTAAACTTTCACTTTTGTCAGTATTCACAAACTACAATGTAGTAATAACTTTACGACTGTGGAGACTTCGACATCAGAGCGGGGAACTTCACATGTAAAAAGAAAGGTCAGGCCTATCTTTTTCTGAGAGGAGTTCTCTGCCCCGACTACCAAGAATCCACAGTCCTAAAGTTACTATTACATTGTAGTTTGTGAATATCATAAAAGAGTAAACTTATACAAGGGTGAAAATTTACCATTGTGAATTAGGCCTTCTGTGTTTTTTAGCTTTAAATCATAACCATAACTGTGCTTTAAGTTTGGTTAAATAAGGTGGATTTCAGATTTATTTTCAAACTGATGTTAACAAGCTATGAACTGAGCTATCCATAATTAG
Source organism: Pleurodeles waltl (assembly GCF_031143425.1). Classification (NCBI taxonomy): domain Eukaryota; kingdom Metazoa; phylum Chordata; class Amphibia; order Caudata; family Salamandridae; genus Pleurodeles; species Pleurodeles waltl. Next base: position 774,710,277 of record NC_090443.1, on the reverse strand, counting down.
CTATGTTTGTTCAGTGAATGTATGTGTTTTCTATAATATATTACATTCAACTAGTGACAGGTCCTATGCCAAAGTCATGATGTGCATGGCCAAAGGCTGTGCACTATGTGGGTTGAAAATTCTGGACATCATAAAAACAATACCATTCCATAAAAAAAATGTCACAACATAACTCATGGTCGTCTGCCATGTTGTTATTCAGTTAACTTTTTTTGAGTATCTGTGCCACAGGCAAATAGGTATTTTGTGCATGGTGGACAATCATGAGTTATGTTATGTTTTGTGTATGCTCACAATCCTAAATAGTGAATTTCTATAGTTTTATGTCTTCAAGCCACACACATAACTTAGGGCCTGACTTATATTTTGATGGCCGGCCCATCATTCCACCATGCGCACAGAGTAAATTCTTCTGTCCCCATGGCAGAGGGACCACTCACCAAATTTATAAATGACTGCCAAGCAGGCAGTCATTTATAATATATCAGCACGAGCTACCGTCACAGTGGTTCCAGTCAATGCATATCACTGTTTGGTACAAGGAAAATAAAAAAAGTAATGCTCCTCTCACCATGGGATGGTCGAAGGCTACAAGGGCAGCTTTTAGACCCATGTGAACCAGGTTATGAAATAATTATTATGCAACAATGGTCCTAATAGGTATCATTTGTGTTCAATTATATGTTTGGGGATTAAGTGACCTCATACAACCAATGCTTGTGTGACAATAGGTAAACAAAAAAGTACCATAAAAATAAAAATAGCAATTTAATATTCTCAGTTGTCAAGTCAAGACCAGTAACACACCAAAACCAGTAAATATATCAATTGGTGCAATGTGACCCCAGTAGAAACATTAATTTGAAATGTAATAATTTTTAAAATTGCAATATTATCAATGTGGTGTTTTTTGTGTGTTGCCCTTGCTCTCTGATTTGCATTGGACAGATTACCCAAGTTACAAACTAGGCAATATCGGAGAAAGATCCACTGTAGGGTTGTGATTGCCCTCCTGGTCACACATAATATGGAGTAGCAATACACAGTGAATGACCTCAGATAGCAAGTACATGACCTAACCAAAACACCTGAAAGAGGAGAATAAAACGGTTTTACCTTATGCAGACTAGAATGTAAGTGGATCACCATTTGTAATTCAATTTCAAATGGACTCAGTGCTCTCAAGGAATGGTGGGATTTGGTTTCTTCATTACAGGAGTGAGTTTGTCGGGTCCTTTCGAGAAACTGTTTTGATGTTTTTTATATACAATACTTTTTGAGAAAAGACTTGTGCCTTAGATGTGATAGGATGGACACTAGAGGATTTCAATGTAATTGACATTTATTGCATATGAGAAATCTTGTTTTACTGCTCTTGATGATCCAACGTGGAGCATCAGCTCCTGTTCGCGACTCTATTATCGACCCCTTTGGTTACTGTGCGTATACCTGAATTCCCAGAACCACATGGGCCTGTGATTGATTTTCTTTGGAGGCATGACATCTAACTGAATTGCTGCCCACGTGGCACAGTGATACTTCAAATTTGCCATTATTATTTCTACTTCCAGGATAAATACCTTTTTTAGTACCTCATTTACCCACTGCGGTGGTCAGGATTTCACACGGTAATACCTTCATATACCTCGCTATTCATTAGGATATTCCAGATGACCGCATACCATATTTATACTGATGAAACTCTTGTAACCTTTTAAGGATCGCAACGTCATCAATATATAAGAAAAATAGCAAGGGAACCTTTATATATTGTACTTAAAACCATAGGTGGTTGTTTGTTAGTAACATGTTAGCCCCTTTGAAACTGCAGTTGGTTGTTTCATTGGTGGTGGCAGAATAGTCACAGCTGTAGCCAAATTTAAGGTCTGCATGCATATAAATTGGATGGGTGGATGGATGGCCATTCCCCAGTGCTTAATTTGTAAATAAAAAGGTGCCAGTGCCCAAAGCCCTCCTCTTAAACACGCGGCTGCTGCAATTAAATGTGTGAACACGGAATACTGGGGCAGCGTAATCTCTAAGCATTCTCAGGCCTCTTCAATCCATATAAAGCCACTCCCTCCCTCTCCAGCTCACTCTTGCAGCTTTCTACTTTCTCCCTTTGTGACTTTTTTTTCGTTGTTCCCTTCCTGCGTCTGTCCCATATGTGTCTTATGCTCGCAGCAACTGCTTGAGGCAGCAGAATAAGCCCCGGACCTCAAAATTAAGTGCCGGTGCTCAGCACTGGAAACAATCAGCACAAAATAAGCACTGCCATGCCCCATCTACCACTGGCAACGTATTATGTTATGACCATATTTGCAACGTGAAGTATGGCCACCTAATATTGCCTTGCACCAGAGCCAGTGAGGAATGTAATGCACAGTAAATACAAATGTAACATTATAATTGCCTGTTTCCTAATGTAGCCTTTCTGCAAGTTCAAGTGTTTAAATTCTTATTTTTTATAAATCTTACCTATGCCGCTGTTTGACAGTTCCCATAACTGGTTACTTTCCAAATCTTCCCAGCCTGCTGTACTGCTGAGGTCTTTACGCTGTGAAATAACGCGGTGAAAATGCTGTGAAAGAAGTTCCGCTTCAGCAGCTGAAAGGGCATTTTCACAAGGCCCAGTGGGATAAGGCTGCAACATCCCGCAGTTCAGGCATACGAAGCATCCATGCTCCCGATGTTGTTCCTTCTTCTTCCGAGACTTTCTGAGGGCCAAGTTTAAGACCTCGGATTTGTACTCTGGCTGGAAGGCTGCCCAGTGGCTATTCCTTTTCATAAGTGGAAAGTCATTTCTTTGCCCCTCAATAGACATGACCTTGGTTTCATTTTCTTGCGTTATATGGCAGTCCTGGTATCTTTTACGGAGGTGATTTGTTTGCCCAGGAGCACATTCGAATTCATTTACACATTCGCAGGAACAGTGCTCTGGTGTGTTCCGGTCTGTTTTGCCGAACAACAGTTTACCGTTGTAAATACCAATAACTAGAAATGTCAACCCAACAGCTCCTGAAATCAGATAAAAAAATGAAAGCGATCACCCAGAGAATCACAACAGAAGCATGCATATCAGTAAACTTTCAGGTTTATAATAAACTTCACTGAATAATTTGTATTTGAAGAAAAACCAATTAGGTTAGCTGCAGGCCATAGTTAAATACGCTTAAACCTTGAATGTGTCTTTTTTGGTCATTGGTCTGTATTTGGAGTGGGTTCAAATATTGGTACCTTGAAAACGCGGTGTGTGTTCCTAAGCAAGTAAGACTAGGGGCCTCATTACGAGTGTCTGACAATGGCGGTCTGTACCATGGCCTATGCGGCAGTCCGGCCACCACCTAACAACCCTGGCGGTCAGACCACCAGGGAACTTCCAGCTCCACCAGGATTTTAAATCCCAGTGGTCTGGCGGAGGTGGAGATCCTAATCCGGCAGGGCAGCTCTGCATGCAGCACTGCACTGCAATTTACAGCATTGTTACTCACCAGCCTTTTCATGATTCTACAATCAGATGGGCTTGTCTCCCTCCTATTTGCTATTGAGAAAAGATCTCAGAAATACATTTTTGTCTATTAGGAAGGGCTTTGTACATTTTAACAAGCCCTTAAGCAGTCCCAAAGCCATTCATTTCTGAATCACAGATTTGACCACTGCAAAAGGGCTTTGTACATTTGGCCCAAAATCCATTCAAAAGAGGAACAAAGAGCAAGCAAGATAATTGAGGGGCAAATGCTATAAATGTGGTCTCAGTCTGGACCTCAGTACAATAGAATAGGAAGAGACCTAAAACAGTCCTGTCTGCCACGCAAGAACACAGCTCAAGAAAAGCAGTCCTCCTAAAGCATCAAATAGCGATCAACCACCGATTAGCAATAAAACATCCAACAGCTGTTTAAAAGACACAAGGGGGTGATACCAAATGGAGAGTGAACTCCATGGAAGTTAGACACCAGACATTCCAACCAAATTACACCCCCTTGAACGAGCTCACACTTCCACTAAGATCAAAACCAAGTTCAAGCCTTTGGGGAATGAAGGGAATGAAGGAAACCTTCAACACATTGATATTGTGTCCAGCTGGGAAACTGATTCAAAAGCTGCAGGAGAGGGATGTGCACAACTCTCTCCTTGACACTCTCAATCATGCCCAGCTTAAAAAGTCATGCATGACCAAAAACAAACATAGATAGTTTGACTCAGAGCGCTATCCTGAATTCCACAACAGCGGAGCTGACACTGTGGCCTCGGAGGTTTGTGCAGCATGTCTCCCTGGGTAACTGAGTGCAAGAGGTCGATAATCCCAATCCACCTGGAACCACTGGATCAACAGTAACAGGAGCCGACCTGCATCCATTGTTTTCCTTGGTGCCTTAAATGCTGATCTGGTGGAAGCCATGTCCTTTATTATGACAGCATTGCCTGTTTGTGTGTGGCAGATGTGCATAGCAGTGAATTGAACCAGACGTTAAGTTAGACAGGGAGGGACTGCAGCTAGGCTTCTGCCAGTTCAGTGACGAGCATCACACTGCTGCCTCTCATTGGAGTTTGAAACAATTTGGATGCACTAAATCATCCCTGCCAGGATGAGAAAAAGCTCTGTTAAGCATTAGCGTTTATCTCAGCACTATGCACTAAAAGTGGCCATGTTGTTTATGTTGTCCAAGTGAACAAAAAAGGGCTAAACCGCTATACCCTGCTGACCACAGAGGTTAAGCCATCCTGCTGCCCTTCTACTTACCATTTTTACTGCTTACACACAACATGTCACTTCTATATTAAACATGCTAAATACATAAATAAATAACTGCATCATTTGTGAGGCCCAAATAGAAGTGATTCCATTGGACCTTGGTACCTAAACACATCCCAATTATTGTTCTTGTGAACAAAACAATCTTCTGTCGTGCAGCAGCTTGAGGTATTGGTCCTTTATTACAGAAAATGCTTATGTAATTCTCTGCTTTTTGGGTAGTAAGCCACCAGCTACCTCATTATCCATAGCAATACCAAGCTAATTGGCAGTTTCAACTGCTACCTGTTGGAAATAGCCTTTCTGTAGGGTCACCCCCAGACATTTTGCCTTCCTCCTTCTCTTTTTCTGACCTAATTTGTGCTGGCTTTAGGACTCTGTGCACCTTACCACTGCTAATCAGTGCTAAAGTGCATATGCTCTCTCCTTAAAACGTGGTGACATTGGCTCATACCCAATTGGCTTATTCAATTTACTTGTAAGTCCCTAGTCAAGTGCACTACATTTGACCAGGGCCTGTAAATGAAATGCTACTAGTGGGCTGCAGCACTGGTTGTGCCACCCACATAAGTAGTCCCCTAACCAAGTCTCAGGCCTGTCATTGCAGAGCCTGTGTGTGCCGTTTCACTGCCACTTTGACTTGGCATTTACAAGTACTTGCCAAGCCTTAAACTCCCCTTTTTCTACATATACGTCACCCCTAAGGAAGGCCCTAGGTAGCCCATAGGGCAGGGTGCTATGTAGGTAAAAGGCAGGACATGAACATGTGTGTTCCATATGTCCTAGTAGTGTAAAACTCCTAAATTCATTTTACACTGCTGTGAGGCCTGCTCCTTTAATAGGATAGCATTAGGGCTACCCTCATATACTGTTTTGAGTGGTAGATCCTAATCTGAAAGGAGTAGCCAGGTCATATTTAGTATGGCCAGAATGGTAATACAAAATCCTGCTTAATGGTGAAGCTGGATTTTATATTACTATTTTATAAATGCTACTTTTAGAAAGTGAGCATTTATCTACACTTAAATCCTTCTGTGGCTTCCAGTCCACGTCTGGCTAGGTTTAGTTGACAGCTCCCTTGTGCATTCACTCAGACAACCCCAAACACAGGATGCTCAGTCACACTTGCACACATCTGCATATTAAATGGGTCTTCCTGGGCTGGGAGGGTGGAGGGCCTGACACTTACATGTTTAAGGACAGTAGCCTGCCCTCACACAAAGGACCCCCTACTGGGACCCTGGCAGACAGGATGGAAGTGAAAGGGGCCTTGTGCACTTCTAGGCCACTCTTTGAAGTTTCCCCCCTTCAAAGGCACATTGGGGTATTTAAGCAGGGCCGCTGACCCTGCCAACTCAGACACTTCTGGACAAGATACCACTGGTGAAGAATCCCTGAACCAGAACCTGCAACCTGCCAAGAAGAACTACCCGGCTGCCCAAAGGACTCACCTGGACTGCTTTTCTGAGAAGGACTGCTGCCTTGCTGTTGCCCTGCTGCCTTGCTGCTCTCTGGCTGTGCTAAGAAGTGCTCTCCAAGGGCTTGGATAGAGCTTGCCTCCTGTTCCCTAAAGGCTCAGGACCAAAAAGACTTCAGTCCTGCAAAAGAACTCCTTGTGCTGCGAAAAGCTATGCACAGCCTGCAAGAAACGACGCACAGCCTGCCTGGTGGTGAGAAAATCACTGCACGCTGAACCAAAACGACGCAGCCCGACTTCCCGATGAGGAGATCAATGCAGCACCAGAATTGTGACCAGAAATTTGACGCACTGCCCACTGGATCGACGCAAAGCCAAGCCAGAACGATGCAACCTGACTTCCTGAGAGAAATTGACGCAGCGCCTGCCATGCGGCAGAAATTTCTGTGCATCGCCCACCAGATTGACGCAGCCCATGTGACTTCGTCTTGCACACCCAGGATTTCAATGCATCATCCCCGGGGCGTCCAAAATCCCAGCAACCCAACGAGGATCCCAGTCTATGCGCTGGAAATCGATGCAAAGCCTTCCCTGCGTGAAAACTCAACGATGCATCATCTGTGTGCGCCATAAAAAACTACGCACACCTCCCTGTTTTCCACGCAACTCCGCCTTTGCGGTCCCTTGAGGAGAATTTGAACGCAAACCAGGTACTTTGTGCTTGCAAGAGACATTTGTTGCTTTTTAAAGACTAAAGACACTTTACATTATTTTTACACTGATATCTCAATGTATACTTATTGAATCTTGATCGTTTTGACCTGCATATTACCGGATAAATATTAGATATTTTTCTAAACACTGCGTGGTGTATTTTTGTCATGTTCTACTGTATTATTGCATGATTTATTGCACAAATATTTTACACATTGCCTTCTAAGTTTAGCCTGACTGCTCAGTGCCAAGATACCAGAGGGTGGGCACTGGATAATTTGAATTGTGTGCGACTTACCCTGACTAGAGTGAGGGTCCTTGCTTGGACAGGGGGTAACCTGACTGCCAACCAAGAATCCCATTTCTAACACTACCAATCTATCATGTTATCATTTGTCTGCCCGGTGTGGTTGGAAAATATTCCTACAAGCCCAGTCCCTCCTTCTACTCAATAGCCCAGCCAAGCTCCATAATATTCTAAAAGGGAAACAATATGTTCAAAACAAACACTGTTCTTGTGCCTATAAAGAAACTAATTGGTCATAGCTACTTCAGCTCAGTCCATCGAGAAATCACAACAGTCCTCTTATTCTCTGTGCTAAATATCAATGCATGGACGATGGCCAGTGCCATACTAGAAACCAAAATGAGCCCTGGAATAAATGTTTAAACCAGTCCAACATTTCAAGTAGCTATGACTAAAATGGATCCATGGGATGTTAAGGTTGGGTCTTGGCAGCTCCTGCTGTTCTTAAAATGACACCCAGATCTGTAGCCCACTGGGAAAATGCCAGAGGAAGGGCCAGTATTGCCCTACAATGACAGTACATTAGGCATATTCCTCCTCCGCGGTGTACATCATTACTGGAGCAAAGATGTTTTTTTCTTGCTATTAAATGGTGACTATCCCACTTTCATTATAAATACATATAACAAGAGAAAGGTTATGCTTCAAGACAATCAGTCTGATCCACAAAAATTCATAGTTAGCCATTTTTTAAAAAGGGAAACGGCCTCACACATCTCTTCTTTTCATTGCAGTTATCACAACCCACCATTTCCAGTAACAGAATCCCTTTCTCTTAACCTGCTGCATTTCAGTAGTCTTCTCCCACCAGTTTCTCTGTAATCTTCCCAACATTGCTTCCCCAATCCTTCACTATTGACCAGCATCTCCCATTATGACCCACTTACACTTTTATGGATTCATTCCTCAGTGCTAGATTAGCTGTCAGAAATAACTACCACATCTTTTACCTCATGCTGCACTATTACTACCATGTGCTGGGCATTATATATGTATGTGATCTTTATATCGCACTAACATAGTCAAAAAGCAGTAAACGCTGTACAAGGTCAAAGGCACTATCAGTGTGTGATTGGAGGGTAGGTATTAGGTGGACTGTTGTTGTATCATGATGAGGGTTACTTTAACGCAGTGACTGCTCAGAGCATTCCTAAACTGGAAATGTGTTGGGGATGTCCTGATGGATACAGAGATGCTGTTTTAGATCCTAGCTACATAAATTGAGCAGGGCTGTTGTTTTATTTTGCACTACTTTGTTTCCAGTCCAATGGTGGTCTAGCTACAGAGGTACCTAGTAATAATGGAGAAAGTAATCTTGTCAGCTAGGTAGGCAGTGGTGCCAGTCATGCTGACTTTGTATATGGTGCAACTGATTGTGAAGATGATGTGTGCTGGCAAGGAGAGCAAGTGGAGTTCAATCATATTGAGTGTCATGTGGTCACTTTCCCCAGGCCCTTAAAGAGGTGTGCTGCAGCATAAACAATGCCCTTTCTGGAAGGAATTGGTATGCTTTCTTAATAAGTGAAACCATTTTGGTTTTGTTGGTGATGTGTTAAAAGAGTGTGAGATCTGTGTTGAGGGTGAACTCAAGTGACTAGGCATTGGGTGAAAGTTGGGGTTCTAAATCACCCAGGTTAATGTCATTGATCTAGATTTAGGCTAGTTGATGCTTATCACTCATGGCCTATAACAGGACTTCTGTCTTGGTAGGTTAAGCATCATGCAGGTGCTGGAAATGCACATCTAAATGAGTTGTAGGCAGTACTTGAATTGTTGGATGTCTACAGCAGAGGAGACTTTCAAATGAGTTGAATGAGTCCTTCATGCCAGCTATAATTATCCTTTCTGCTAACTACAACATCCAGACTTTGGTAGATGTGGAGGGTGATTTATTGATTCTCCACAATACACTTTCATTGTCTGGTAGCTAAGATGGTCACTATTCCAACTTCATCCATCATCTGTGCTGTTATCTACCATGCTTCCAGAACTTATATATTAAGGCAGAGTGCTAAAAAGATATTGGAAAAAAAATAAACTGATTTATGTTCATGTTACATGCATAGTATGTCTTAGAGGCTTGCATTTGGGTAAAAACGGGAATACTTCCAAACCTTTATTTGGATGCTGACAGCACAATCAAAGACCTATTCAGTATTTACAGGGAAAGGAAGACCCCCTAAGTCTAGCCTTCTTAAGATCTGTGTGAAAACCTCCTGCCCTTCTTCATTAACAAAATCAAAGTTTTTGGGGGCTTCTTTTTTCCTCCCCCGGCAATCACAGGAGCACCTTCCATCAATACCATGCTGTCCCATTCCCATTCTTGCTGAGTTCTCACCAACAACTAAGGGTGAAGTTTCAGACATCCATAAATCCTTTAAGACATCCTCTTTGCCCTGGGACACCTTCAGTGCAAAAGTCATCAATATGGACCTCTCAGCAGTGTTTCTACTCATCACAAAGCTACACAGTGCTGTCCCTATAGGTGTTTTTGTCCCTCAACCTCTAAACCACGCCGTACTGACATTTATCCTCAGGAAACCATCTTTGGAACTTGACAATCTCTCTAACTGTAGACCTATCTCTGGACTATTCTGTTTTACCAAGGCCATTAAAATAGTATTCACCTACCAACTTTCCTCGCATCAAGAAGCATGCAGCCTCTTCAGATAGTTTCATTTAGGCTTCAGACCTTGGAGGGGTACAGAATCAACGCTATGTAGTAATGTGAAAAAACTACTTAACTCCATGGACCAAAGTATGTTCTGTGCCTTCATCCTTGTAAAGCTTTCAGGATCATCCAACATCATTGACCACCATGTACTCCTCAGTGGTTTGAATTTATCAGGTAGCATTAGTGTATCTGTGCTATGCTGGTTCCCCTCCTATTGGCAAAAGCACAATCCTCAGTTCAAGATGGGTCCATTACATTCCAAATGCACCCCCATCACTTGTGAAGTCCAGTAAGGTTCAGTACTATCAACAATGTTGATTAACATCTACATGACTTATCTCATTGGGATTCTAGAGTTCTACGAGTTATAGAACCATACGAATGAAGATGACAAACAGCTACAACCCAAGCTTGAAGAAAACCCTGGTATCTCATTTAACATGTTTTACCTCTTATCCAGGTGCACTCCTAGATGCAGAAAAAAGTTGACATGCCTGAAATGTAAGAAAAAGTAAATTCTACTGTCTGGGTCAATCACTCCAACTCACCTGCCTTTCCCCTGGCATGAGTCCTTCGGCTTGCCTTAAGTCTGTGGAAAAAACTCACAGTCTGTTTGTGCTATTTGACAGCACTATTTCCTTCATAAATCAAATAAATGCTGTCTTCAAATCTGCCTTCCATGATATGCACCTTCTACCAGAAGTCCGTCCACATTAATACCTCAATTTGAAAATTGATAATACACTTGCAATGGTGCTATCCTGCATATATTATTGCAACTGCCTCTACACAAGCTTCACAAACACATCTTCCTCTACTTTCTAAAGGGTACAAAACATGCTGCTTGTATTTTGTTTCTAGTGAATCACTGCAAGCACATATCACCTGTGCTACAGTTCCTCCATTGGCTCCCAATGAAAGAACAAGCTAATGTCAATACCGTGTGCCTCAATCATGGCGGTCTCCATGGTTGGTTACCAGGCTACATGTGTAAGCTGTTCTTTTCTTTTTTTCCATCATGACTACGAATATCTTCACCCAACAACTTACTATACATTTAATCGTACAGGTACAAGAACCTTGAAGATAGGACCCTTCATGTGCAAGAATCACACCTATGGAACTTCCTAGAAATTGCTTGGTACAAAGCAGTCAGGGTTAACTTAAAGGCAATGTGTAAAGTATATGCAGCACTTCAAACAGTGATAGAGAGAAAACACAACACAAGAAAAATAGAGTAGATTTAATAAATGGTTTGAGACCAAAATGACAAAACAGTGTTTAGAAGCACAAAGTGGCCACTGTGGTTATCTGGTCACGCCGGACCAGGTCAAAGTCACAAGTTCAGGTTGACTGCAATAGAGCATGGGCCAGATACAGGGACCATGTTAGGCCCACTGAACAAACTACCTCAAATACTGACTTGTATGGTGTTGCTAAATCCTGCCTCGAAAGATGTGTCATGCAGCATTGATTCCAAGGAAGCTGTGGTGGTGGGATACAGGTTCCTACATCATCATTGAGGATGCCATCAAAGAGGGGCTTGCAATGCGAAGTCCTGCATCGAGAAGACGCGTCACGCACCAGTGGTTCTGAAGAAGCTGCAGTGCTGCAATGCTGAGTCCTGCAATGTTGATAAGGATGCTGTGGATAAGAGGCTTGAGATACAAAGGCCTGCTTCGATGATGGGTTGCACAACAGCAATGCTGGGAAGACTAAGGACTACACTACTAGGTCCAACATTGGGGATGCATTGCATTCCAGCAATTCTGATGCTGCTGCGAGGAGTTAACATGCTGCACCTGTTCTGCTTACAGCACCACAGCTGGGCTGGCAGATCACTTTCAGGCCCACTTCAAAAGGTCCAGGACTGGGGCAAGACTCTCAGCAGACAGATCCATATGCTAGGTTCAATTCGGATGGGGCCTTTTCTGTCCCTGATCCTCTGATCAGTAGACCAGCCAACAAGCCCCTTGAGTCAATCTTATGCTTCTGGGTTGAAAATGCAGGTTCAGTCCTTTCACTCAGGCAGCAGGGCAGTAGACAGTAGGGCAACAGTGTAGTAGTTTGTCTTGAAGAGCAGCACAGCAGTCCTTTTGAGTCCTCCACAGGTCTAAAGGTGTACTGAAGAGTGGGTCTGAAGATCCTATTTTTATTCTTGGTGCCTTATTTGAAATAAGAGAACTTTCTAGAGAGTTCCCTATGACGCCTCTGAACTTTTCTGTCTCCCCTGCCTTGGCTCCAAGCTGGTTGTATGAACAATGCAGTGGTGACAAGTCCTTTGTGTGAAGGCAGTGCACAGCCTATTGAGTTGCAAGTGGGGCTCTGTCTATCTCCACTCCCAACCTGCCAGTTAATGTTCCATCCAGGCACACCTACTCCTGTGACCCAAGAACAGGTTGCAGGCACCAAAAAGGGCAGGAAAATGCCAACTTTCTAAAAGTGGCATTTTCTAAATCGGGACTTAAAATCCAAATTTAATATTACAGAGGATTTTTTATTCCAATTTCTCAGACACCATTCATGCTATTCATATCTGTTTCCAATCGAAAGTTACCACTTATTAAATGTAATGGCTTAACCCAATGTTACCCTATGGAAGAGGTAAGCCTCACATTAGTGAAAAATGCATGCAGGGGTTTTTCCCTAGCAGGACGTTCAAAACGTTAGCGCACATGCCCAACCCTTTAAATACACTGCACCCTGCTTTTAGAGCTATGTAGGGTCTACCTTAGGGATGACTGATATGTATTAAAATAAGATTTGGACCAGGCAAAATATTTAGCTTACCTGGTCGAAATTACAGTTTGAAACTCCTCACATAATCTGCGATGGCAGGTCTGAGATATGTTTAAAAGGGCTACCTAAGTGGGTGACATAATCAGTGCTGCAGGCCCACCAGCACCACCAGTAGCATTTAATTTACGAACCCTGAGTACATGTAGTACCACTTTCCTAGGGAGTTAGAAGTAAATTGAAGGTGCTAATTGGGTGTAAGGCCATTTTAATATGTTTAAAGGAGAAAGCACAAACACTTTATTACTGGTGCTAAAAGCCAACAAAAGCAGTTCAGAAAACTTGAGGGTGCAAGCAAAATGTTTGGGCATGACACTGCAGCAGAAAGCAGGAGGGTGAAGGCGAGAATGTTGGGGACGACACTGCAGAAAGGGCCAAGTCCAACAGAACTCCTACCACTGCATCTAAGGTTTGAATCTGAAATCGTCAAAGCAGAAAGCTAGTAAAAATGTATTTATTGCCTTCTATGTTGCCTTCTGTACTTTGACATAGACCGGTTAAATACCTAAAACAAGCCCTCATCACTTAACAGGTTCAACTCTTTGACTACTATCTGTTTCTAAGGATGAACCATCTCTTATCATTTGTTATGAGCTGAGCTTATTTGCTTTATGCTTATTGTCCCCTGTCATATTTATTGACTCAGTTCCTAACTAAAAGTTTCAAACTAAAACACTTTAAGAAAAGTATGTAGTGCAGTTCTCAGCAGCCCCAACCATTCATAGGCTCTCCAACCCTTTAGCAGGCCCCCATTCAGCACAAGGCCAAAGAATATCTGTGAGATGTGGGAGACTCAGGGACCCCTCATCACATTTGCTGAGAGCCCCCATCATTTTCTGTTATGCCCCTGCTCTGAAAGGATCTTTGGTGATTTAAAGCACTTTATTAAAACTTTGAGTAACAGGCAAATAAATACATAAATAATTATTTTGTGAATGTTTCCAAATTATCCAATTACGAGACACAAGAGATGCAAAGGAACAAAGTATTTGAATGGCAGAACAGAAAACTGGGAGGAGGGGTAGTTTGAAGGAAGCAGTTAAAAAGGATGTTAATATCAGCATCAAGTGAACACCTGAACTGCATACACGTGAGCACTGGGGAAAGCTCCCTCATACAGTATTTGATAAAGTCTCAGCATATCACATGCTGATCCCCGACCATGAATATTATTCCCTATTACCTGACCAGGAGTGAGAACATAATCCACAAGATGATTGCCCAGACAGAAGCAGAGGGAACAAACATCCATTATTCCTGCCCACGAAGCCAAAAACTTCATCACCCATGGGTCAGAGATTAGTATAAACATCTCTAACCCAGACAAGCCTTTTGAAGTACATTTTCTAATCAATCATATTACAAACATTACCACTCAAGGTACTGGATGAAGTACCGCAGTCCATTTGTAACAACTTGAAAAAACCACAAGGAAAAGCAGGCAGAAGCTAATCATTAAAAGTCAAAGAGTTAATTTAACTAGGCAACCTTCCTCTGCTTTAATACATATTTTTGTATACGCTTAGGGCTAACCAGGTTTTCACCTAGCTGAGCTATACAAACAGACTATGGCAGTCATTATAAACATGGCGGTGTGGCCCACCATGCCGGCGGTGGCGGGTAAAACCGCCAGCCAGAATGGCGGGCCACACCGCCACATAATGTACACCATGAGGGCCAACATTGGCAGCCCGCAATCTCTGCCAGGCTGCCTCCGCCAGGAAGCCTGCTGGTTGTCGGAAACATTATCCGACAGGGCAGTGGTGCTGCCCCTTGGATAATGTTTCCTCAGCCACCAGCCTTTCCCTGGCGGGTTTCTCTGCCAGGGAAAGGCTGGTGGAAGAGGTGCACTGGGGCCCCGGTGCAGTGCCCCATCGCACCGGTCACTGCTCGATTTTCGGGCAGTGATCTGTGCGACGGGTGCAGCTGCACCCGCCGCACAGAGGAATTGGTGGCCGCTCCATGTCAATGTCCCGTCCAGGCCTTCCTGGAATGTTCCTAATACGGCCGGCGGGGATCTGGGGATGCTGACGGTCAGTGTTTTGACCACCAGCATGAACACAGCAGTTTTTACCACCGTGTTCATAATGAGGGCCTATATTTCTGAAGGATATGGCTGTGGCTGGGTTTGATAATTTCTAGAGGAAGTTGCATTACATCAATCTCAAATTATGGGCCTCATTACAACCCTGGCGGCCAAAGACCGCCAGGGCTGTTCTGGAGGTTGCACCACCAACAGGCTGGCGGTGCAAACTCCCACATTACGACTGCGGCAGAAGAGCTGCGGTCGCACCGCCTGGACCGGCGGTTTTCTGCCACGTTGGTCCTGGCAGATTCAGATTCAATCCTCCAGGGCAGTGCTGCTTGCAGCGCTGACCAGGGGATTACGAGTCCCCCTCCCGCCAGCCTTTTCATGACGGTAGGAACCGCCATGAAAAGTCTGTCGGAAAGGGGAGTCGCGGGGCCCCTGGGGGCCCCTGCACTGCCCATGCCTTTGGCCCCCTGGCACAGCCCATGAAGCTTTTCACTGTCTGCATAGCAGACACTGAAAAAAGCGACGGGTGCAACTGCACCCGTCGCACCGCCGCAACACGCCAGCTCCATTTGGAACCGGCTCCTATGTTGCGGCCGCCATCCCCGCTGGGCCAGCGGGTGGAAACTCGGTTTCCGCTCGCCGGCCCAGTGGGGATGTCGAAATGGCCACCGCAGGACTGCTGCCGCATTGGCCAAATTTTGAATGAGGGCCCATGTCCCTAAAAGACTGTTTGTCATAAAATGGCTTGGGATATGCATGGATGTGCAAGTTAGCAAACAATATTTTAATCTGAATCTTGTAGGCAAAAACAATAGGTTGAAACAAAAGAAGTCACTACATTGATGCAGTGAGGAAGTGCAAACACAAGGTCAAGTCTAAAGTGAAAAAAGATTAAAAACACATGATCTGAGGGAGAAGTAAGTATTCAACTGCAATTACTTCCTATGATTATGTTTTTTAGAAACTTTGAGAAAATAGGTGTATGAATGCCATTATTCTCAATTGTTTCCTTGAGTTGATTTTTCTTCAAGGATTGCATTGAACTGTTTTTCTTTCACCCAGTTGCCCTTTCCACCTGCAGTCACTGACTGATGTTTCACATTCTGTTTCTATTTTTTAATTTTCCTGACCTTGCCTTACCCCTCCTCTTTCCACTACTTTTTTCATCCCCTCTTTGTTCCTCCCTCCACCACATTGTCATCCTTCATCAGTACTTTATTTATTTTTTCCTTAAGGTGGCCCCCTTCAACCACTCATCCATCTCAATGTTTTTAAAATAGCTTGTTTGCGCATCTTTTATAGTCCTTTTTTTTTCTCTTTTTTGTCAGGGCCCACCTCCCACTCCGTACTACCACCTCTTGAAATTTCTTCACCAACTTCAACCCTGATGTTCCTATTTTTGTTCTACGGTTACATTAGAAATATCAAAAAAGGACTACCATGACTTGAAACGCTTTTTGCCTTTCATTTTTTATTTGTTACTTCCCATTTAAAAGTAATCAGCATAAAGTTTCCATTTATTTTCAAAATAGTAAAATGTTTTGGTTGAAATAAAAAATGCTATCTTCTAAATCCGCAGTTTGATATGGGGTAGACATATCTTTACGGTTTTGCCTGTCTGTATTTAAGAAATTAATGTTAGTTATTACTTTTTTATTGATACGGTTTTCTTTATTTTTTCTTGTTACATTTAGTAGATTTTCCATCATCCTTTGTATGTTTGATGTGACACTCTAAGTGGTAAGGTTATGCCCAGACGTGGGTCCCTTGCTTTCTGTGCCATAGGATCTGAGTTATACCTAATCGATGTGGCACAACAAGGCCAAAACCAATCTGGGATTGCTTGTTTTCCATTCTGGAGGGGTCTTACCTGGCAGCTTGTGATGGACTATTCCATTGAAGGGAATGAGTAGTACTGATTGCATAATGTGTCTACAGTGCTTGAGTGGAAGATAACGGATGGGTTGGAATGCTACCAAGAGTGATTGGCAGTCGTTTATACTATTTGCAAGCATTTCTCTCATCAACTTCTCTGTGTTGCATAAATAAGTTTGTCATATTTTGTTTTTCTATTCAACATATGTCAGATTTTCAGAGCTTCATCTTCATCCATAATACATTTAGGTTTACACATGATCGTTTTTATTGAGTCTATCAGTACAGTACAATTCAGTATTAGAAGAACATCATTACAGTTACAATTCAGTTAATTCTTATGAAAAGCAATCTCCATGCAAAAGAAAGTACAACATAAACTTATACAGAGAAGATACACTGATTAATTCCTTACATTTTGTAGTGCAGACATAGGCCCTCATTATGACATTGGCGGGCGGCGGAGGCCTGCTGGCTCTATTTTGAGTTCCCCGCCAGCGGGGAACAGGGCCTTAACATTGCAGCCGGCTCCTAATGGAGCTGGTGGCAATGTGGTGGTGCAGCAGGTGCAGCAGCACCTGTTGGACATTTAACTGCCCGTAATTCAGGCAGTGGAATGCATGAGGGGGCGGTACATGGGAGGCCCTGCACTGCCCATGCCAGGTGCATGACGGTGCAGGGGACCCCAGGGCCCCCCGAGTTCCCCATTCCGCCAGCCTTTCCTTGGTGGTGTAAACCACCATGGACAGGCTGGCAGATGGGGACTTGTAATCCCTAGTGCAGCGCTGCCGGGACTGCCAGTGTTGGCTTTTGGACCGTGATGGCTCCACCACAGTCATAAGGAGGCGGTCGGACCGCCACCCTGACCCTGGCGGTCTGGTGATCACCAGGGTCATAATGACCCCCATAATGCTCTAAACCGTATTAAAGTGCAGTATGAATAAAATGCAGAGATAACTAGGATAACATTACATTACAAAATAATCAAACATGTTTTTACCCATCTTTTTCGGCACCATCCAAAAGTCCCTCCCCATATTGAAGGCCGAAGATCTTCATAGTTACATAGTATGACTTTTCCAAAGGTCCCAATTCCTTTCACTTTGGACTAAAAGTCATGATGTGTGTGGAACAGATCTTTAAAAAACATTGCACTGCTCATCTTACTTCACTATTCAGAGAGAATGGTGAAAGCTGATCTTTCTAATACTCAGCAATTAAAGTTCTAGCCATCTGGGTCCCTCTTTGCATAATGCTTCTGCCCCCTCCCACCCTGCTACAACTGCAGACAAAAAAGTCTACTACTGGTTCATGTGAGTTGTGGCTGCCTCGCTAGTTGCCACACAATTCAATAAACACATGACCAACATCACTTTAAACACAGGCAGCTATAGAACATATACTTCCACTCCCCTTAACCGCTTGGGTGCCTTGGATGTAACGGTTACTTCCTGGGCAGCACCGCTCAGGTGCCCAGGATATAACCATTACGTCCTGCACCCGTCCCTTGGGAGAAGCGCTAGTGCACCCCCAAGGGCCTCCCACCCACTCCCATGGACAGGGATTTAAGGGGAATCACATCTCCTTCCACCCCTGACACCCCACCCTCCCCCAGTGACATCTGATGACATTAGGGCGCAATTGCATGCTAACCTCATCAGAGGTGCCCCCTTCTTCCAGCGCGATATGAAGAAACCCAAAATAAAGCATTTCTCTTCCAACCGGGGTTGGGGGTGGCACAGAGACATGAAAGGAAAGAAAAGGCATTCCTGCAGCCCTGTCGTGAAGCGATTGGGCTGCAGAAATGCCCACTTGACACCAGGGATTTGTGTTTTTGTTTTGTTCTGTGTGTGTAATTGGTATGAGGGAAGTGACCCGTTGAGCAAGGGTCGCTCCCCAAGAGGGCATCTTTTATAAGGCCTTTTCTGGCCTCCCTGGTGGCAGAACAGCCTATTTTAATTAGGCCGCTCAGCCCCCGGGGTGGGGCAGAAGCCACTAGGCACCATGGATTTTTTTTTTTTTTACAGATGCGGAGCGACCCCTTAGGCAAGGGTTGCTCCTCTGGGGGGCAAATTATTTTTAGGCCATTTCTGCCCTCCTTGGGGGCAGAACACCCCACTTTAATTTGGTCAATCTGCCCCCGAGGGGGAAAAAAACACTAGGCACCAGTTTTTTTTTTTTTTTTTAAAGATGGGGCGAGACCCCTTAGGCAAGGGTCGTTCCCCTGATCCAAATTTATTTTAGGCCATTTCTGCCTCCCTTTGGGGCAGATCGGCCTATTTCTATTAGGGCGACTTGCCAGGGGGAGGGCAGAAACCACGTAGGCACCAGAGATTGGTGTGTGTGTGTTTTGTTTGGGGGGGCAGCCCCTTGGGCAAGGGTCACTCCCCATGGGGGCACATTACTTTTGGCCATTTCTGCCCCCCTTAGGTGCAGATCGGCCTATTTTTGTAAGGCACATCTGCATCCGAGTGGGGCAGAAAGCCCACCAGAGACCAGGGAAGATTTTTTTTCAAAAAAAGAGGGTAGGGATATGGCCATACCCCCACCACAAATAAATGGGGACAAAGTTGTTCTGCCCACCAGTAGGCAGATTGGGAAATTACCCCTGAACCACTCCCCGGGGGGCAGAAAGCCTAGTAGATGCCAGGGCATTTAAAATAAATAGTGGGGTGATGGCTACCAACCAGTATTGGCATGGTTATGCCCACACCACAAATAAGGGGGTAACAGTCTTTCAGCACCCCCGCACACTAAAAGACCTCATCCTACAGCAAGCAAGAGCATATTTGATTATTTTGGGTTTTGGTTTTACATTTGGGCCATGACAGCTTGTCTAACTTTCAAAATCACCCTATTTGGAATGGTGAGGGCTGCACTTTTTGGACTTTGGGATGCTGCCACCTAGAGAAATCTACGTGACCTAGACACATCTGAAAACTAAACAGCTGGGTGTGTCCAGGGTGGTGTGCTTTACATCCACCCGCACCATTTTCTTACCCACAATGCCCTGCACACCTTGAATTTTTCTTGAAATCACATATTTTTCCCACATTTTTGTGATAGAACATTCCAGGAATCTGCAGGAATCCAAAAAATTCCTACCACCCAGCATAAAAGCGTTTTTCTTCAAACTGCCATTTTGGACCCGCTTTTGTTCCCTCTCAACTTCAACATGTTTTTGGCTCTTCCCTACACTTGGCCCACCTACACAAGTAGGTATCATTTTTAGCAGGAGACTGAGGGGAATGTTGGATGGTAGGGAATTTGTGCCGGTGTGGTGATCCCACACAGGAACGTGGGAAACATTAAATTTTTTAGCTAAATTTGAGTTTGCTAGCGATTCTGAGTAAGAAAACATTGGGGGATCCACTCTAGGCACAGCTCACTGGAATCCCTCAGGTGTCTAGTTTTCAGATCTGGGTTTGCTAGGTTTCCCTAGATGGCTGCTGAGCCCAGGACCAAAAACGCAGATGCCCCCCCCCCCAAGCAAAAACAGTAAGTTTTGTATTTGATAATTTTGATGTGTCCACGTAGTGTTTTGGGGCATTTCCTGTCGCGGGCACTAGGCCTCCCCACACAAGTGAGGTACCATTTTTATCAGGAGACCTGTAGAAATGCTGGGTGGAAGGAAGTATGTGGCTCCCCTCGGATTCCAGAACCTTGCAGCACCCAAATGTGAGGAAAAAGTGTTTTTTTTTGCCAAATTTAGAGGTTTACAAAGGATTCTGGGTAACAGAACCTGGTGAGAGCTCCACAAGTCACCCCATTCTGGATTCCCCTAGGTGTCTAGTTTTATAAAATGCACCGGGTTTGGAGGTTTCCTTAGGTGCCGGCTGAGCTAGAGGCCAAAATCCACAGCTAGGCACTTTCCAAAAAACAAGTCAGTTTTCTTTGGGAACATGTGATGTGTCCATGTTGTGTTTTGGGGCATTTCCTGTTGTGGGCACTAGGCCTACCCACACAAGTGAGGTACCATTTGTATCGGAAGACTTGGGGGAATGCTGGGTGGAAGGAAATTTGTGGCTCCTCTCAGATTGCAGAACATTCTGTCACCGAAATGTGAGGAAAAAGTGTTCTTTTTGCCAAATTTTGAGGTTTGCAAAGGATTCTGGGTATCAGAACCTGGTGAGAGCCCCCCACAAGTCACCCCATCTTGGATTTCCCTAGGTGTCAAGTTTTCAAAAATGCACAGGTTTGATAGGTTTCCCTAGGTGCCGGCTGAGCTAGAGGACAAAACCCACAGCTAGGCACTTTGCAAAAAACAGGTCAGTTTTCTTTGGGAAAATGTGATGTGTCCATGTTGTGGTTCCTGTAGCAGGCATTAGGCCTACTCACGCAAGTGAGGTACCATTTTTTATCAGTAGACTTGGGGGAATACAGAATAGAAGAACAAATGTTATTGTCCCTTGTCTTTCTCTAAATTTATTTCCTTCCAAATGTAAGATAGTGTGTAAAAAGACGACTATTTGAGAAATACTCTGTAATTCACATGCTAGTATGGGTACCCTGGAATTCAGAGATGTGCAAATAGCCACTGCTTCTCAACACCTTATCTTGTGCCCATTTTGCCGATACAAAGGTTTGCTTGATACCTATTTTTCACTCTTTATATTTCACCAAATGAGTTGCTGTATACCCGGTATACAATGAAAACCCATTGTAAGGTGCAGCTCCTTTACTGGCTCTGGGTAACCAGGGTTCTTGATTAACCTACAAGCCCTATTTATCCCTTCGTCCAGCAGATGTAACAGTATATTGCTTTCAAAAATCTACCAAAGCTGGAAAAATTTCTAGAAGACAATGAGGCAGAAATGGCTCTTTTGTTCACCTCAATTTCAATATAATTTCATTTTAGCTATTACCTTGTAGGAAAACCTTGAAAGATCTACACAAATGACCCCTTGCTGAATTAAGAATTTCGTCTACTTTTCACAAATGTTTAGCTGTCCAGGATTCAGCATTGGTTTCACACCCATTTCTGGCACAAACTGGAAGGAGGCTGAAAGCACAAAAAATTGTAAAAATGGGTATGTCCCTTTAATATGCCAAAATTGTGTTGGAAAATTTTGTTTTCTGATTCAGGTCTGCCTGTTCCTGAAAGCTGGGGAGATGGTGATTTTAGCACTGCAAACCATTTGTTGATGCCATTTTCGGGGAAAAAACACATGCTTTCTTCTGCTTCCCTTTTTCCGATTTTTAAAAATAAAAAATGAAATTGTCACCGTATTTTGGCTAATTGACTCTGGGTACCTCTAGAATCCCTAGGATGTATGAAAAGTGGGTTGCTCAGGTGAAAGTGTTTACCTTGGGACTTAACCTACTTTTTGGATATCATAGACTTCCAGAAAGGCATGGGCAGTGAAGTGCCCCCCCACTACTCAAACTGCTGTCAACCCGTCGAGAACCATGTTACTGGCAGACACAGTCATCCCCTGGTGGTCCGGCCGCCAGGGTCATAATTTGGCAGTCAGACCACCTAGAATGCATTGGTTCGACTGCCACCACAGCATTGGTGATCCTAGGTCCACCAATGTCATAATGGGACCCTCAGTCACTGTCACTATTTTGGTTCTCAATATTCACCAGCAGAGCAAAGCCAGAATCTGCAGTGGAGCAGTGGTCCACAAGGCAAGTTACATTTATGTAGTGTGGCAAAAGGCTCTGAACTAAACAAAAGTGGTTCTCTTTGACACAGTTGGTGCAACATCCCTAGGGAAGTAACAGAACCTTATTCCAGTCCTCTGCATACTAAGTTCCATTTTTCACCCACCGCTACAAAGTTCCATCTAGTCACTCCTGCAGCCCGCAGGTCTTCAGGGCAGACTTAGGCCATAGGTTGTTTTAAGGAAGTAGTGGTGAGGTGCATTATTCAGTGAACTAGCCAGTGATTGAAGAATTCCCTTCACCAAACCTTATTTTCTTATAGGTTTCTCACCTCCTTTTGCAGTACTTCTACTTTGATTTTCTCAAAACATTCCGAGATGCCCTGAGTCCACCTTGACTCATCCCTTCTTTCACCTTTAGGAAATCTAGCTCTCACTTGGCCACTACCCTATCTAGATGTGGTGTCATCGTCTGTCATCGTCAAAAATGATTCTCCCTCATAATGGGGTAGGAGTCAGAAAGTCTAGGATGGGCCTGGGAATGCATGACAGCAGACCTTGCCATCCACATTTGACACCAGCAAGTCAAAGGCAATCTAATATTCTGCCTTCATAAATTGGAGGCACATGAGAGACTCTGCTACTCACTGGACATTCATCCAGCCACTAGATCTGGAAGACAGTGACTAGATGAGAGTCCAGGAAATAGAGGAGTCTGTCATTTGCCTCCCCTTCTCGAAGCAGGACAGATACCATGTCTACTGCTCTCGCTGCTACCCCCTCCACTCAGTTTTTCTATCCTAAATTGGAAAATAATGAAAAGAGGTCACGTGAGGCAGTGCAACATTTACAATTCTTGTCATGACTACTGGTAAATGTAGGACGGAGGGGTTCAGATTTTCTTGGATTGAATGATGCATATATGTGAGCAGAGATGGGAGTTGACAATGCTGCTTGTTTGCCTGACTAAGGCTTAATCTAATTTGATGAGACCATATTGTAGATTCATGCTGCATTGGGGAACGTCATGATGACATGAAAGTGAAAGAATTAACTTACAGAAAATGTTTACATGCCTCCCACCCCTCCTGATTCAGCGGTTTGAGCACTGTGAGGGCAGTTTCTTATATAATGAGGGATCGTTACACTAATGAAGTTGACAGAGACTTTGGTTAGTGACTGAATTTATATACAGTACAAAGGAGTTCAACTATAACATATAGAACATTTGAGTATTGCAATTCTTGATGTTCACTAACAATTGCATTTTACTCATATTCACATTTGTAACATGTGAAAGCACATCATTTTGCAGACACATTTTGAAGCCATTTTCTTTATTCTCACCTGCTGCTATTGCATGAATAGTTTCCTAGAAATTCAGTTCGATTTGTCCTTCCTAAAGGTGAAAACTACATTAAATTTTGCATTTGATAAATGCATGCAGAGCACTATGTAGTATAGAATATTAATTGATGTTTCACTTGTATTGCTTTTATCCAGTAATTTTTACTGTGTTTTTACTAGTTATGGAAAAGGAGATGTTATGTAAAAGGGAAATCAAGTTAAATCTAATGAATGAGGCCACTGCTATCGTTGCTCCTGCTGATTTGCACTTCTTCTTTTCATGCTCGGCTACAATAATTTAATACTCTGAGTAACTGGTAGTCGCTAAGTGAGCATCTACGTTGCTGGAGCATGTCTGCGTCTTGGATATGTCTGTGTCTCCAAACATTGTTTCTTATCTGGACTCCAAGTTCATCAAATGACGCTTAAATGTACACATATTTGTCTTTAGCTATATTCCTTAATAATACCAGCAACTATTCCAGAGTCATGTTTAAGGTAGTTAAGGGCCTTCTGTATCTGGCCTGTTATACCTCTGTCATTACTGCCTCTGCTGATTTTTGTAAGGCTGTAGCTGACATTGCGATTCCAAAAAACGAGTTTAATCAGAGAATGGCTCGGGTATTCGTATTCTCAATTCCTTATTACTGATACCTCCATTCATTTTACGGGTTGTATGCCTCTTACAATGGAAATATCTTTTCAGCCCTCTTGCAGATAAAATCAGGATCTTTGTTACTTACACCCGTGTCCTGTTCATAATATGTGCGTGACTACTAGTTCTATT
Source organism: Pleurodeles waltl (assembly GCF_031143425.1). Lineage (NCBI taxonomy): Eukaryota > Metazoa > Chordata > Amphibia > Caudata > Salamandridae > Pleurodeles > Pleurodeles waltl. The sequence goes on along the minus strand of NC_090443.1, from coordinate 774,685,963 downwards.
ACGCCTGAGGCCTTGGACATGAGTGTTCAGCCTAACAACATTGCAATGGTCAGCTTGGAAACAAGCACTGCTAGTCCCATTACTTAAATAACCTCTTCAGAACCCACTAATTTTTTTAGCCAATCTCTACTTTCACTACCAGCTAAAGTAAGTGCAATCGTCCACCTTTATTACCAAACAGGGTTTCGGTAAAGGAACTGCATAGAGGTTGCGCTGGTGTTTATTCTCAAGCAAATGCAAATGAATATACATTAGGGTGGCATTGTCACTGATCAGATTGGGCATTTTAATTACCTTACTGTATGATGTCTCATTTGGCAGGTGTTTGCTCACTGTTCAAGTTTGTAATTAAGGCCAACGCCCTAGGTTGGCTGTCCTCCCTCTTTTTCAGTATGCTTACCACAGTGTCTCTAGTGGAGTTACAAGGTCTCTTCTCTGATACCGACTTTGATTATTTCCTACGTCTCATCTGGTTCCCGACATCTCATTTTTGGCCTGTCCTTCCTGACCTATGCAGGCAGCTTGCAGAATATTCTCAGACTCAACGCAACCTTCAATGGTCAAGTCCAGCTTTCATGACTGTATGTCTCTTGTTACAGATCGGACGAACAAGAATACTTTTAACTTACATTCTCGGAAAATTAGGTTCTTATTGTGTATTATCCTCTAACAATTTGGTTTAGTAGTTGGTGACCATCTGCCCTTGGTCTGCCATTTCCCCTATGGCAACAGTTTCAAAATTGTGCTTCCTATTCTTTCAGACTTATACCATTGCTCCTCAGAAAGCAGGGTTTTCTGACTACTTACAGTTCTCAGGAAGTTTACCCAAACTTGTCTTTTCCTTGTTGATTTATTGTCATCCATGTTCCACCTGAATTACCTTAACATACCCTGTCTTGGCCTTCACAGTTACGATATCAACCTCATCCAAGTGGTATAGTACTCAGCACTTTGTTTTATAGTTGATTCACCCTATGAGATCATTTTCTCGTGTCCCCTGACCGACCTCCATTTGATCCCTGTGGTCCAGTACCGTATGTTTAAAAAAACAATACTTTTGTCATTAGGCAGTTAATGGTTCTGGTTTTATATTTAACAGGAAATATTTCCATGATACATAACATCCAGTTCTCTTCATCCTTTTTGTCTAGGCTTATTGTGCTTCTAGGTTTGTTAGGCCCATGAAGTTGGGTGTTCCTTTTCTTTTCGGACTATCAATTGGCATACTCAACTATCAACTGATTTTAAAACTCAAAGTATCCAACCAACATTTTGCAGGCAGCTGAAATCATGCTTATTCACTAAATAGTTTATTCTCTTCCTTTGACAGTTGTTAGACTTGGCATCCTTAGTGTTGTTTTCCCTCTAACATTTTGCATTCATACCTCCTGTTTTGCTGGCCTTAGCTTCTGCACACTATACCACTGCTGACCAGTGCTAAAGTGTGTGTGCTCTCTCCCTAAAATATGGTAAGATTGGCTAGTCCCCAATTGGCATTCTTAAGTTGGTGTAGCACTGATTGTGCCATCCACTTAAATAGAACTTTAAACACATCTCAGGCCTGTCGCTATAGCAGTTTTAAACCACCATTTTGTCCTGGCAAAATAAACCTTTTGTCAGGCTTAAACCTTCTTTTTTGAACACTTAATACTTAAAGGTCACCAAGGGTAGACCCAGGACAGCCCAGTACAGTGTATTTAAAATGTTGGAAATGTACATTTTAAAAAGAAAATGTTTTTCACTACTGCAAGGCCTACTTCTCCCATAGGATAACATTGGAGGTACCTTATTACATTTAATAGTTGTAATTTCCAAATAGACACAGATAAACGGTTAATCTTTGATGTCTTTGAAAGTGTAACGAAAACTCCTAACTAATGAAGTTGTTTTTTAAATTTCATTATTGAACATGGCACTTTTTTCAGAAAGTTGTCATTTTCCTGCTTGAGCCATTTGGTGACTGCAGCCTGCCTCTGGGTCACATGGCAGGGTATATTCCTCCTAGAAAGTCACACAAAACAAGGAGCTCAGGTGTGCTTGAATGGGGCATCACTGGCAGGATGGGAGGGAGTAGCTGGGTACAGCCCCACTCACACTTGAATAGGCCGTGTCCTACCTTAAAAAAAATGGCTGCTCAGCCCCTATATGTGGTCTGAAGCCAGGGCAAGGAAGGTAGGGAACCTGTGCACTTCAAACGCACGCCTCTAGAAGCTTCTCTCCACTTTAGAAGCACAAAGGACTTCAGACACCAACTCTGCAGTACACATCTGGACCTGTGGATACTCTGCCAGGAAGAAAGCCTGCTGTGCTGCTGAGAGGACTGCCACTTGGCTGGACTGTTACCCTGAAGGACTGCTGATCAGAAGGACTGCTGCCCTGATGTGCTTACCTGCTGCCTGCTGCCTTCTTGCCTGGATGGGAAGGACTGGACCTGCACCTCTGATCCCAAGACCCTAGAGTGACACCAAAGGACATTTGGCTGACCTCATCACCCAGCTGCCTGCTCCATCGGAACTGACACCAAGCAAAACAAAGCCCCTCCAAGCTCGGCCCCTGTATGTGGTCTGAAGCCAGGGCAAGGAAGGTAGGGAACCTGTGCACGTCAAAGGCATGCCTCCAAAAGCTTCTCTCCACTTTAAAAGCACAACAGGACTTCAGACACCAACTCTGCAGTACACATCTGGACCTCTGGATACTCTGCCAGGAAGAAAGGCTGCTGTGCTGCTGAGAGGACTGCCATTTGGCTGGACTGTTGCCCTGAAGGACTGCTGCTCAGAAGGACTGTTGCCCTGATGTGCTTACCTGCTGCCTGCTGCCTGCTGCCTTCTTGCCTGGGTGAGAAGGACTGGACCTGCATCTCTGATCCCAGGACCCCAGAGTGATACCAAGGGATATTTGGCTGACCTCATCACCCAGCTGCCTGCTCCATTGGAACTGATGCCAAGCAAAACAAAGCCCCTCCAAGCTTCACCGCTCAGCTCACCAGAACCAACACAAATGAGCCCCAAGCCCTGCAAAGTCTCACCGCACAGCTTCCTCTTAACTGATGCTGGATGACGTGAAACCTCGCAAAGCAACATAACACAGACCATGCACCAGGATTTAGGGTACTTTGTTCAGTGGGGCTAACTTGTTCCCTGTAGCAGGCCCATGCTCCATCATGGTCGGCCTGAATCTAACTTTGTCCAGATAACCACAGTTGGCACTATTTTCACCAAAATCTTTCAAATTACATATTTCTGGTTTTACTTATTGGATATTTGTCATTTTGGTCTTCTTTTATTTATTAAAAATTGTTCTATTTTTCTTACCTGGTCCTTTTTGTGGATGTTTTTTTACTTTATTACTGTTTGAAGTGCTGCAGAAATACTTTAGATAAATTAAGCACAGTTGCTCTGTGCCAAGTTCTATATCAAGCTAACAGGGGGTTGAGCACATGTTAATTTGGGCTTTGCTTGTGCCTCACCATGACAAGGATTGTAGTTGCTGCTTGACCAGGGCTCACACCCCAGTAAACCAACAACCCAATTCCGCACACCGGTGACATCACAATTCTCCTGACACCAGGAACCCTCATGGGGAGTTGCCTGCCATACAAAACAGATGAATAAATAAGGAACTAATATGGAATATTTTAGTGTTCATTGTTATTAATTTAAAATATAATTCTGAATTGGTTGACGTGTGCTTAATACTACAGTTAATTATTCACTAACTATATGCATTTCACACTTTTTAATGTAGTTCTGACTATTGCTCTCCAGTAACAAATGGATGACAAAGCAACAAAGTTACACAGCAAATATTTTACTTTACTGTTCATTTCAAGGAGATATTAACTCCATAGAAATACACTGTCAGGATGCTCACCTAGATCCCTGACAGTCCCACTTTATATTCCCCGAAATAACTTCTGAACTACGTGATCGAACAGCGCTAACATTAAGTCCTAACGAGCATAAAATTGTGTGCTTGGGACAGAGAAAGAAGACAGTTGATTTATTAAGCTCCCAAATATAGTTAGGGTATGGACAGCATCTGGTTTAGAGTGTGGCATGGCCAGTTCAGAAGGTAGGCCTTCTTTTCCAACACCTAACATGAGATTCTTTTCTATACACAAGAAATGCCCATGCTACACTCCTATCACTGTGAGTAAAGAAAGCATCCTTCTAGAAGGGAAAGCTAGTAAGGACACCTGTGGATGTATTAGACGAAGTGCTTCGGGACACATTAATAATTCCACCACGCCTTATTCACCCACGGGCACTTTGCTAATAAATAGGGTTCAACAGATCCCTAACTACCTGTTCTGTAATACTGATACCGCTTCTCATGATCTTGTGGCGCCATGAAAACGAAGGCACGCTTTGCCATTGTACCCATTGTATATTTTAAAGCAAATGCGAGGGCAGGGAAGCCCGAAGGCGGCACACTGCCAGTGTTCCACTTACCAGGTTTCAGGGCGTAGTTACAGTATGCACCCACATGCATAGAGATTCTCAAACTCTCTTTAAAATGAGGCCAGGTTTGCTTCTAGTCAAAGAATGAGCGCAGTGTATTCACTAATCCACTCTCCCAAGTGCAGGAGGAAGTTCATGCTTGTGTTAATGACAGCGCATTTTTTCTGTGATCGGATGCTTTCTCCCACTCTGAACTGGTGCATTCAATTGATGATGTACCACAGTGCAACTCAGGACGGTGCCCCCACTCACCACCACTATTTGTAATTGTACTCGAGGACGGAGTTGTGATCCAAACTTATGTGGCACGAAATTATGATTTAAAGAAGCCTCTTTATTGGCCAGTGTGAACATCTAGAAACTTAAAGATCTCAAGCAGTGAATATTTAAATGCAAATATTTGTATAACTTTATGATAATTTATAATCACCCTATTGTTTAGTTGTTTAGTTGATCAAATTCACCTAGCTGCATGGTAGCAAGCACACTTATAGATGTTTCTTTCGCAAATGACCCCTGAAAATCTATCTTGGGTACATGGTTAGTAAGTTGATGACTATTGCATGAATGTGTCATTTTTAAAATAACATGATATTTAAGCACAGCAAACGTATACTAAATGTGCTGCATCCGAATTATGAATACGTTACCTATAAAGCAAAAAACAGCCACCAAAATAAGGTCTCGAAGGTAATAGTCTTTGTTTTTATCGTGCACAATGATGGTAATGTTGTGTGTTGCTGGCAGGCAGTTGCCTTCAGATAACTCAAGCACACTGTGCACTTTCCAGTTGTCCGAATTCCAACACTCCATGTATTTGGCATTTTTGAGGATTCTCGCTGACGAGGATATGTAATTTCTCAAAAATGCAGCTAGTTCTTGAAGTTCGCATGTGCAGTTCCACTGATTTTGATCTAAGTTCAACAACAAGAGCCGAGTAAGGGGGAAGAAAGCGTTGGAAATATGTTTCAAATTGTTCCTGGAGAGATCCAACTCCTGAAGTTGGGGTAGACCCAGAAAAGCATATTTGTCAATATAGTTAATAAGATTGTTCGATAAATCCAGGTTCTTGAGATGGTAAAGGGACGTCGTCCCAAAACTGTTGTCTGTTACATTGGTGAGTTGGTTCCCATTCAGCTGTAGGCGTACAAGGTTCTTCATATTGCTGAACCAGGTCCCATATATGTTACTCAAGATGTTGCTACTAAGCACTAGAAGCTCTAGTGTCCGAAGCGTCCCAAATGTATCATCACTGATGGCAGAGCTGGATAATTGGTTTTGGTCAAGCACCAAAGCCCTTAAGTCTGTGAAACCACTGAATGCACCTTCTTGTATCTCAGTGATACTGTTGCTACTTAATCGCAGTAGAGCTAGATTGATTAGGATCGACAAGTTGGAAAATTCTATTGTAGTGATATATCCATCAGTAACAATGAGGGCTCTTGTAGTATCAGGAGCAGCTGGAAAAGAAAAAAAGACATTATAGTGTAGTATACCTGTATGAACAACTGGACATTAAAGACTTTGGGTGATTTTTCATGCACTCCAATATTATTATGTACCTATTCATTGTATTGGCCTTCTGTACAGATCTTTTACTTGATAAATGCTATGTTGTGCTATTAAGTCTCATTAACTGCTCTACTTCTCTTCAAATAGGCTTAGTTATTTCAGTGGGTTTAGTAAAAACATCTTTTTGGCTTGGGTACGAAAGCAAAGGAAAAAACAAGCTTGCGTTGTGTTAAATAATAATCAACTGTCAATAATTAAATCTATTTTTACCTAGTATGATTTTCTTTTTGTTCATTGCATCCGGAAGAAGCATGATTTAGAAGTAAGAATTTCGTGGTAAATACCTAAATTACACGTTATAGGGCAAATCTGCACCATAATACAGTTTCATCCCATTTAGACCTAAACGATGAAGTGATATAGCAGCCTCAGGGTGACCATGCATCCCAAGTATAAATCAACAGTTCCTTTCATCATACCTATTCTTTTGGCACTTTTTAGTTTTTTCCTGGCTCAGTCATAATCAGATTCCAGGTCTCTTCACCACTCTACTGGGCCATTTTAATTTCTCTGCTGGCCAGAAGGAAGATTAATGGCCTTCCCTCACAAAAAAGCTATTGAGAGTACTTGGCCGAGTTCCTTGTAAAGAAAGATGTGTGGAAGAGATCTGCTTTTGTGAATTAACTCTTCCCACTGTACTTGGGCTGGGTAAGCCCACCATAACAAAGGAATATAGCCAAATATCTGGAGCCATACACAGGAGGCCATTCCTTTGAAGTTTGGGTGGGAAGAGGTCAGGCAGCTGTGTCAATTGGCTGGATCAACAGTGTTAAATCTCCAAGAGAGGTTGTTTCTTATACTACTTGAAGTCACCATCTAAAAGTGTTCCAGAGTGTTGTGTAGGAGGGTTAGTGCAGAGTTGGAGTGAAGATATGGCACCATAGGATTGGCCAGGGGTGTCTGGCTTCTAAAAAGTTCCACCCCTCCAAAAGGGAAAGACTTTTAAGAAGACATTGGACTTGGGACCGACAACGGTAAAAAATATGCCCAGCTGGAAGGAGGCACCACCTGATGCCATTGCAAGGATGGCATTAAGGACTTTATTGCCAGATTACTCCCTGGACTAGCATGAGTCTTTCAAGGGCTAGTTGTGCCCTTTGTACAGACGAAGAAACAGTTAGGGGCCCTTGTACCCTTCCCATGGGACTTCTATGAACTGGCCCTTGACTCTTGTCACACACAGGTGCCCTCTAAATAGCAATGAGGGTGTGGGACCTGGGAAGTGTGGCAAGATGGTATTTTCTGACTATGAAAGGGCAGATGTGGTGAAAAGTGCTTTAAAACTCCCCAATGAAGTCTAGAGGCCTGGAGGTCCTGGAAAATGCTCCTTTTGGCTAAAACTCACAGCCAGGAGGAAACCAAGGCCGAAATGGAGCAAATCATCCATAAGGCACCAGAGAAATGGTAGCTAATACCTGGTCCCAAAGGGACCAAGCAGCAAAAGGAGTACGTAGCGTTCTACCGCAAAATTCCTAATCACCTCAGTGAAGGACAAGCCCCCCCAGTGAAGAGCACAACCGCCTTAATTTATGATTTAAATGGAGGAGGGGTCATGCGTGGGTCCCCGTCCAAGAACTACTCCTGGCCCTGGTACCTCATCGCCCTTGGGATCAAAGAACCAAGATCCCAAGGCAGATAGGGTCCTTGGGAGTGTTTCTCCCTCCCCTGTGCCCTTTTCTGGAGGTGCGGGTGCACCTGTCAGTTGTTCCCAACATGGGCCTGGCACGCAGAAAGGAAGGATAAAGCTGGCTTCTGAGCCTGCTTCTTAGAAGCTGTGCACTAGTGCAGTGAGCCGGTAGAGGTCACAGGGGCATTGAGGCCTCCCTCTGGTTCTCACCAAAAAACAAATAATATATGACATCACCTGAGTGAGACAAGGGCACCCATCACAAAAGTAAAGAGCTGCACTAGGCGGCTCATAAAAGGGAAAAGTCTCCCTGCCATGGCAAACCTGCTAATCAAATATTCACCACATGCATGATGAAGTGCCCCAAAATCCTCTGGGGCACTCTCAAAAAGGTGCCTACTTGCTACTTCTGCCAGCACCGGAGGGTCCAGGGGCACCTCCAATGAATTTGTTTAGTGTCTAGAGAGCTGCCACAGCCACCCATACAAATGCGCCCCACTAAAACTCACCCTAAGTCGCCCAGCATTAAAGGTCATGCCCTTGGGAGACGTCTTGAGGTTTTCAAGCACTTCTACAGCTTGTGCTTTTGAACATAGACTCTAGTGTTGGTAGGCTCTATGTCTTGATTGGCAGCAGTATAAAATCAGGATAACACTCTGGGACACCTGTTTTTCAATATATAGGCCCTCATTACAACCCTGGCGGTCGGTGGAGAAATGGCGGTAACACTGCCAACAGGCCGGTGGACAAAAAAATGGCATTCCAAGCATGGCGGTGACCGCCATGCTAAACCGCCACTTCTCCACTCCGACCGCCTCCAGACCAGAGGCTGTCACAACACCACCAGCGGTATCACGACCCCGCGTACCGCCATGGATTTCGTGGGGTTCTGTACCGCCACAAAATCCATGGTCGTAGGCACTATCAGTGCCAGGGAATTCCTTCCCTGGCACTGATAGGGGTCTCCCCCAACCCACTCCCCTTCCCAAGAGTCCTCCCCCACACCCAACCCCCCTACCTCCCCCAAAGGTGGCAGGAATCCCCTCCCCACCCCCCAACATCGAAACACCCCTACACGCACACAGACACTACCATAACACATACCCGCATACATTCCAACAAACATACCAACAGACACACACAGAGTCACACACGCACACATACAAACAGACATACACGCACACATACTCACAGACATACAAACAGACAGACACGCACACATTTTCAAACACACAACACGCCCCGCATGCATACACGCACTCACACACCCCCTCTACACACTCACACCCCCATGCACGCACACAACACACAGTTCCAAGGAGCTACATGGTGGTATAAACTCCAGCAAGCCAATGGGCTGTGATACAACCATTCTTTTGATAAAGCTTAAGGAGATGATTGAGGGTATCTTGACACTTGTGATGGCAAAACTATTACAAATGGAAACAGGCAGTGGGTGAGACAGTAGACAGGATTGGATAGGGAAAATTCTCCAATTTAACTAGTGCACAGGATAGGAAAAACACTTCATTACCACCCCAGAGCATTCATGGGCCAGGAAAGACCAGGTAAGGCTACATCTGAGGAAGAATGCCCTGCTGAATGAAAAAAGATCCAGAGCCTTCTGACTCCTGCTGGCACTCAGGAACTGCAATTTCTATCCACTCATCAGGTTGTTGAGCTCCTATTTAATTGCTCAAGACAAAAATAAGCAGAAGAACTTTTGACTAAGGTCAAACTGACCACTGTAGACTGTATTTTTGCAGGCCCCTGAGTAGAGGGAGGGCTGGTGCCTAAAAGTTTGCAAGAAGACCTGAGGGCTGCTGAAGTGAACTTTTCCAGCAGGCTGAAAAAATTTAGAATTAGTTATTTTTCCACCACCAAGGGGCTGGGAATAGAAGCTGAGGTTGCACTCAATGTGGATAAGAAATCCAGGTTTGGCCCCTTCAGTGATCGTTGCCACACTCAAAAAGATCAAAAAGATCAGCAGGACCTTAAGCTATCTGGCTTGTTACAGCTTCTACCCTTGCCCTCCTCAACGATTTTAAGTAACAGAAAGTGATAACATCCAAAGGCCATACCTTGGAACAGGGCAAGGTAGCAAATTTGATCTAGCAGTGAAGAGACTTGGGCAGAAAGGAAAATACACATTTGTCCCTATCGCAGCTATTTACACTAAAACCAACTGTGTCAGTAGATGCTCAGCAATGATGTGTTTGCCTTCAAAGGACCCTTAAAGGCTTCCACCTTGGAATTGCCATGCTGGAGGAATTTACCTTCCAATAAGTCAGAAGATAAAATGTTATCTGTGATGATCCACTTGGTGTATCCAGTCTTTGCTTCATTGCAGTTAGTATGAAATCACACCTAGGTCCCAGCCAACTGTGAACTGATCTTTTTCAATAGTGCTTTCATTATTGGAGGAGATGTGGCCTTGTGGCTAGAGCTGCTGACTTTGGAACTGGTTAATTAGGTTTGAATACTGGGCAAATCACATGATTTCCACATGCGTATAAACATGTATAACATATTCTGGTGCTCATGAAAAGCACACTAATGCCCTTAGGGCAGGTTTGCCTTACATATAACAGCAAAAATAAGCATTTACCTTAATCCTCTAAAATTGATATCTCCAGCTCCCCTCATCAGATTTTGATTGTTTTGCTTATTAAAGTTTGATAACTTTCTATATTGCTATATTGGTTTAGATGGAATCGAGAAACAACTTGGGTTTGTGAGTAGTTTGTGTGAACTGTGGTATGTAAGTTGAGGGAACACTTGAACAAGAGACTGAATGGACCTGTGCGTGTAGCCACCTAAAATGAATATAAGATGGCAGATGGTGATGCAAGATGGCTCTCAGGTTGGTATCCTGGGGGTGTCTGTAGAGCAGGATAACTGACCTGCAACATAGTAGCAGGAACCACTAGAAGGAGAAAGTGGAATAAGCCTTTCAGATTGCCTTTCAAAAACTGAGGATAAGGAAATGTTTCCATGTAAAATCAGCCCTTATTAGAACAGCATTGTACATCCTGAGTTGACACATTGAACCTATCATGATACTCTACATGCCAACAATTCATGACTAGTGGTATGGGAGAAACACAATTGAACTTATCTCTCTGCAAAATTACTGGAGTGAGGAAGGAGGAAGAAGTGATACATTACTTTGCCTGAGATTCTTAAAACCGCCCATAGGAGAGAATATCTGCACTCACAAAACCTGCATGGCACACAACAGTCTGCATTGCAGGACTGGGCGAAATGGCCACAGAGCCTTCTGTACCCTGACGGCCTAATTGAAAAAGGTAAACACACACTTCTGTGTATGTTTACAATTGTTTGCTCTTCTCTATGGGATTTACGAGCAGTATCTTTACAAGTACAGAGTCTCTGCACACAAAAAAAGGCCTAATGTTTTATGTGAGGAGAATTCACACTCAAAAAGATACTACTTGTAAATCCCTTTGTGAATAGCTAACAGTTATAAACCGTCACAAAAGTGTAAATGTACCATTGTAAATAATGCTCTTTGTCCTGTTCCAGAGTTGTCCAAATTGGGTGCATCTACCAAGGCATAACACCTTTAGTTGGGGTGAGAACACATAGGGCCAAATTTAAAAGGGCATATCGCCTCCTTGCGCCAGATTAGCTTAATTTTGTTTTACGCTAATGTGGCCCAACGAGGCCAAAATAGCTGTGCCAGATTTACAAAGTGGCACAATGCATGCATTGGGCCACTTTGTAAGCCCTTGAGCGACATTATGCTTGTGTCAGGCATAATGTATGCATAGGGGGTTACTCCCGTTGGAGCGGCTGAAAAAATAGCACTAAGATATTTCTTTGCACCATTTTTTGTGGCATTTTTAATGCCTGCACAGAGCAGGCATTAAAAGGAGGCACACGGTTATTTATAATGGGCCTTAATGTGCTTTGCAGGATTCGCGTCAACACTTTTGATGCTAATCCTGCAAAGCGCCAAGCTAGTGTCAAAAATGTTAATGCTAGTTCCCTAACTACAGCCATGGTGTCCTGTATCTTTCATACAGCGCACACATGGTGGCATTCGGGGGGGCGCTAAGGGGCACAAAAAAAATGCCACTGCATTGGATGCAGCGCCACTTTTCCTAAATCTGCCTCATAGTATTTGTGAATAAGAAACACGTTGTAACAATGCTTTTGGCACTTCACACTAAAAACAGTGTTCTGGAAAAATGCATAAATCTCTTATTACACTGGAATACATTTTAAACTCAGAAAATGGATCACCGCCCTACTTTAACATGTACATTGCAGAACTAGACTGAGAGTCTTCTGTTGGTTCTGCTCAATATAGTTTAAACATGTTCCCTTAAAGACAATATCAGTCCATACAACCTTTCACATGAGCGTGAACGTGTGAAAATAGGATTGAGAGCTCATATCAGTATCAATATTTACCAGGTCTCTTAAAATACTCAAATTAGGTATGTAGTCACAGGTCTACATTTCTTCAAAAGACAGTCAAGTGTGCTATAGTTTAAAGGCCTGTGGGATTTCAAAATCAGTACTTAGGCAAAGGAGTAGAAGCAGCAAGCTCCAGATGAACAATACTTGGACATGTAAGTAAGCAGTAAGTAAGTAAAAAAGATTTATAGAGTGTAAAACGTTGACCCTGGCAGGACATCTTGTCCCTACAAACTAACAAATGGGGAAAAAGAACAGACAGTCCTTGACCGAAAAAATAAAAAAGCTTAAGAGAAAAGATAGGTGTTAAGAGCTTTTCTAAAAAGAATGTGGGACCCAATTATTTTATGTTTTTGAAAATTCCACAATCTCGGACCAACAACTCCTAAGAATCTTGAGCGTGTCCCTGTACAATTGTCTCTTAGAACAACAAACAGATAGGCACTATTCCAGCAGAGACTTCTAGAAAGATAGTAATTATGAAAGAAGGGGATATTTCTCATCTCAATAACAAACTTTGTGCATCAGAATAAGGGCTCTGAATTCAATCTGCTGTTTAACAGTTAGCCAATGAAGGCTTTTCCCGGTTGTGTAACAGGGTCTCTTATCCTGAGTCATGTTGAAATTCTTACACATAGGGGGTTGTTATGAACATGGTGGTCCAGACCGCCATGTCGGCTGTGGCCGAAAATACCGCCACCTGCATGGTGGTCTGGACCGCCATATTACAAACACTGGGGGACCGCCACAGGTAGCCTGACGATGGCAGAATTCTCTATCTGACAGGGCAGCACTGAAGTAGCGCTGCCCTCTGGATAAAGAACCTGTGTTCCTCTAGCCTTTCCCTGGCGGATTCCCCCACCAGGGAAAGGCTGGCAGAAGGGGTGCTCTGGGGCCCCCATGCACAGCGCCATCGCACAGGTCACTGCCCGATTTACGGGCTGTGATATGTGCGATGGGTGCTGCTGCACCCGCCACACATTGATGAGGGCTCCATGTGGAGCTGTCGGAAATGTCCAGGTCCTGCATTCCACTGGGCTGGCGGGCGGAAACACTGGCCCTGCGGAATGTTCTTTATTGGGACAGGTGGGTCCTCATCAGGCTTGAAGTCTGTGTTAAGACCGCCAGCATGAACTCAGCGGGAAATGAGGGCCATAGTTCTGAATCCGTTGGATTTTTTGGTATAGGTCAAATCTTTATTTGTGCAGTTCATTAAAACCATTGCAAATATAAAACAGAAGAAAATGGATGACGAATTTAGGGCATTTCACCCAGGCATTGTTACAACCATGAAACCAAACAAGAACTAGAATAGTAAAGTGCCTGACATTAACGGGAAAAGTATTACACAGCTCAAGGCTAAATTAAATTCAACAACAATTTGAGTGCACCAAGCCAAACAAACACAGATTGGGTTTGTCTGTATAACTCTCTCTGTTAAAAATAAACTTAACAGGACGTGGCTAAGCCACCGATCGTAATGACCACAAGGTTCTGAAGCTCCGGCAGAGGCTCCCTAAACATTGTTGGTAGAGGACACCCGGGACCTGGCGGAGAGCGGATGGCACTTGCCATGCGGTGAGGAATGGTGGGTATTATCAGAGGGGGTCCGCGGTTGCAGATTTGTGGGGCACGGGCACCACAGATACTGCGGCCTACTCCCATTGGCCTACAAACCTCGGAGGCCCCAAGCCTGAGGGGCTGGACCGCCCAGTGGTGCAAGACTGCCGGGGGATAGCTAGTTCTGGGCCCCCTTCACACCCCGCTCAGATTAAAGTGGCACCAGTGGATATTGGCTTCTCTGACCCTCTGTTGTGACGGTCGATGTTGGTGGTGCGGCCCGCTGCAGGCTTTCCTGCTGTCTGGTGGCGCCCGAGGGGGTGGATTAAATTGCTCCCCTCTACAGAGGGGAGCCAGCCTGGATACTGGGTTGGATCCCCCCCAATGACATTCTGCTGACCTTCCGTGGGGGTTGCACCCTATTTTGCATTGGGGCTTCTCATTCATTTTTGTTGGCTGGATGGTGTGCCCCTCATCGAGGGTCTCTGTTGAGATCCCAGGTGGCTGGACAATCTGCTCTGGGCACCTTCAACATTGAGCTACTGAGCAGCCTTTAACTGTGTGGCTGATAAGAGTCGCTTGCCTGGCACCCTGGTTGGGGCCTGTTGATCGTCAGGCTGCTGTTTGGATCATCAATTTGAGGCCTTGGCCCCGTGCTACTTGGTGCACTGTGGGGACGGTGGATGCCCAGGGGTGGCCTTGTGTGGCCATGGGCGAGGTGATCACAAACAATTTTCGAGAACAGACAGCAAGAGGACATGTCAACAGTTCTGCTGAGGGACACGGAGAAAGCCTGGAGTGGTTAGATGTACGATCTATCACTGGGAGCGGAGGACATATTGACAGAGCTGAGGGCTAGGTTTCACGCCATTGATAATAGATTTGCTTCTCTGACCGCCAGACTTGACAGCATGGGCAGTAGGTTGGATAAACAACAATCGCTTCTGGAGGGTGCAGAGGGTCGAATCTCCACCATTGAGGATGATACAGCGACACTGCATAAATACCTTGAGAAGGCGGAGGGAGGGCTTAAAACTGTGACTATAAAGAATGAATGGAAGTAAAGGGATGCCGTAATAACTTGCGCATTGCCGGAATTGTGGAATATGCCAACACTGGGCAGCTTGACTTGTTTGTATAGAAATTTCTTGTGGAACTGCTGGGGCATCAAGACTTCACCTCAACCTTTGTGCTGGAGAGGGCACATAGTACTTGGGCCCTGGTCCTACCCTTGTGGCACCTACCTGCTTGATAATTGCTTGCCTTTTGGGTTACAGGGATCAGGACAGTGCCCTCTGACTTACCAGACAGAAGGCACCCTTGCAGTATCAGAGAGCTGACATGTCCCTTTAACCTGATTTTACACTTGCGGTGCAGGAAGCCAGGCAGAAATTCTCAGATGCCAAAACCATGCTTTGCTATGCTGGTGTTCATTATGGCATGCTCTAACCAGCCCGGTTGAGAGTAGAGGTTAATGGCAAAACACAATATTTTGACAATCCTAATGATGCCATGGTGTTCTGTAAGCAGCATCCTCGGTTGGATGGATTGCCCCGAGGCTCGCCACGTGGAACTAATAATCTGGATGCCGGGGCCCCTTGAAGTATGAAGCTGTTCCCTCCAGACTAGATAAGAGTATCTGGGCTCTCACCACCACCATTAATGAACACACAAAGTCTATCCATTGACTGTATATGATAATCACTATTTTGCCGCTCTCCTCCCTATAACTTCAGTTTTGTTTCCTGCCATGTTCTGGTTGGGCTGCCCTCTCCTACATTAGACTGTCAATTCTTTTAGCGTTTTGGGAGGTCTCTGTGGTTGCGTTGACATGCACCCATGGTTAATACCACAATCTTTGATTTTTTGTAAAAATGTTCTTTGTTTAGGGTTTCGTGGGCCTTGCCTGGTATTTGTAGGCAAGGAGTGGGAGTTGGGAGGGTTGTTTTATGTCTAACGGTTATGCAAAGTAATGTTGTTCTGTTATGCAATGCAGTTTATTTTCATTCCCACCATTTGCAGAGATGGCTACACGTGATCCACACGCAGAAGCTACCCCCTCCCTGACTAATAACGCTTTGGGCCTTACATTCCTGTCCTGGGATGTATGTGGACTAAATAATCCTATGAAGTTAGCGTGGTGCTGCAGTACATTCGCAGGCATGCAATACAAGTTGCATTCCTGCACGAGACACATCTCCCTGCTGGTGTGGCACCCTCATTTGCTGCCATGTGGGGCCTGAACCGGTACTTTGCAGGTTATAGCATCTACTCTTGCGTGGTATGTGTTTTGATTCATAAATCCATGCAGTTTCGGCCACTGTCAACGCAGGTGGATTATGCTGGCAGATATGTGACGGTTGTGGGGTTTTTGGATAACCGCAAGATCCTTCTCCTCAATGTGTACACACAAGTTTTTCCAAGATATTCATTAACACATTCAGCACTTCGATATAGATCACATTCTTCTGGGCAGAGACTTTAATTTGGCGGTAGATCCGGCATTAAATATCACTTTGCATGCCCCATTATCTAAGCCCCGCTCTCTTAGGGCGTTGATGGATCTCTGTACTACTTTTGCACTTCATGACCCTTGGCGACTGCATGGCACATGTGCGTTGGCCTATACTTACCGCTTTGCAGCCCACGGCACCTGGTCCAGCATCTTTCTCGGAGATTGTGTGACCACTCCACAGTGTTACTTAACACTCTCTATAGCGGTGGTCTGCTGCACCAGGAAATTTTGGAGGTTGCCAGACATGGTGTTGTTTGACGTTCCATTCTGCTCATCTTTGCGTGAAGCAGTGGTTGACTTTTTTAAATTGAATGAGGGCTCAGTAGATACCTGGGCGGTGCTATAAGATGACTTTAAGGCATACATTAGAGGTATTTGCATTTCCACACACTATGGTGTTCAGCATGATATACGTAATGGTATTGCGCGGGTTGGGGAGAAGCTTGCTGACACTGTCCGTGAATCAACCGGGGTAGACGTCGCCCCCCACTAGGTCATTACAGGTTCCTGCTCGATGAGTTTAATGCCTTGGCGGAGCAAGAAGTGCAATACATGGGCAAGTATACTAAGGCCCCCAGGTATGGGGAGTGGGGCAGACCCGGGAACCTGCTGGCCAGGTTGATCCAGTCATCCTGTCCTGTGTCCCAGATTCTCAAAATTAAAAGGCCTGACGGGCAGTATTTCCATTGCTACCACCAAGGTCCAAGTGTAGCTTCTTAAATATTACTTTAAGCTCTACACAGTGAAAGCAGGGCCTTTAGGTCCAGCACTACAAGACTATCTAAATAATATTGCTATGGTCTGGTTGACATCTGCCCAACAACAGTTTCTTAGCTAGTCTTTCCCTGTTGAAGAGGTATCGCAGGTGATAGATTCATTGGCTGGGATGCGCTCCCAGGGGCTGGATGGGTTTACTGGGGCATTCTACAAGAAATGTAAGGATATTCTTAGTCTTCGCCTTATATTGTGTATGCCGAAGCCCTCAAGGCTCGGTTCCTCCCTGACTCAATGAGAGAGGCGGTTATTACTCTTTTGCCAAAACCTGGTAACTACCCTCTAGATTGTGGGTCTTAACGTCCCCTTTCCCTGATTAATTTTGACAATAAGATTTTGGCCAAAATGATAGCCATACTTCTCTCCCTTTTGTTGGAAACTATTGTCTCCACGGCTCAGTCTGGCTTTGTTCCACACTGTCCTACCTCCCTTAATCTCTGCACTGTATTTGCAGTGCTAAACAGAGTGTCCCATGAGGTTCCGGCAGTGGTTGCTTTATTGGATGTCAAAAAGGCTTTCGATTTGCTTGAATGGCCCTTTTTGCATGCTATCCTTCGAAAGCTCGGGTTCCCCCTGGGCTACACCAAACTGATTTCCCTGTTGTACTTGTGGTCCACAGCAGCCATACGGCTTAATGCAGAGCTTTCTTCCTTCTTTCCCGTAACACATGGCACATGGCAGGGGTGCGCTCTGTCCTCTTTGCTCTTCATTTTGGCAATATATCCATTGGTGCACCACTTGTGAGAAGGGATATGCCCATAGGGGATTGCGATGGACCACGGGACCGCTCCTGGTGTTGCTATATGTGAATGATATTTTGCTATTCGTTCGTCACCCAGATGTTAATCTTGCACCAGTAATGACTTGTTTTGGCGAATTCTCAGGGCTGCGTATAAATTGGACTATGTTGAAGCTTTTTCCACTGACTGATGTTATTCCGCCACCTGAGACAGAGTTCCCTTTGCATTGGTGCCTCAACTCAGTGAAATACTTAGGTATTCACATACATAGAGACAAGGAGGAGGTGGTGCGGCTTAATTATGGACCTGCAGTGGAGATTCACAGCCCAGGTGGAGAGATGGGTAAAGCTACCGATTTCCATGGTGAGCTGTGTATCACTCCTTAAAATGGTGGTTCTCTCACAAGATCTGTATCCATTTTTAAACATTCTGATCCAGCCTACTAATCCTTTTTTGTGATGCTTCGTAGCTTAATTAATCGACTGGTATGTGCAGATTCGCTGGGAGGTCTTGACTCCCGTTTGAGCGGGGTGGATTTGGTGTCCTACACTTCCACCTTTACTATCTTGTGGCACAGTGTCACTACACGTATCATTGGTATCATCCTGATGCCCGCCTCCCCTACTCCATCCCAGAGAGAGACCTTTCGACTCCTGTCCCGCTAAATGCCCTTTTGCCTGCAGGTGTTCCACTACATTGCACAGATTTTCAAACTCTTTCCACTAACAGCTGGGCATGGCTTAAATTGGCTTGCGTGCTACACTGCTACATGTTGTATTCCCCAGCCCTGAAACTGATTAATAATCCATTTATACTCATCACTCAAGGGGCACTGGTTCAGCGCACCTTACGCACTTTTCAACTGCATACCTTTGGCAATATTTTCCCAGAAGACCATATATTTTCTTGCACAATGGATACCAGGGCCCTGATTTATACTTTGTGGGGCAAAACTGCACAAACACAGTTTTGCACCAAAAAGTTTAGCACCGGCTTGCACCATTTCTGTGCACCAGCTGGGCACCATATTTATGGAATGGAGTTTAAAAAAATGACGTTAGTTAGGTGGGGCTGGCGCTATGGAAGAAGGGGGTTTTGCACCAAAAATGAGGTCAGGCAGGTTAGAGTAAAACAAAATGACTCTAACCTGCCTAAAATCATTTTCTGATGTGAAACCATCCATACCACATGACTCCTGTCTTTGAAAAGACAGGAGTTATGCCCACAACCCCAGTGGTCAGCACAGGGGACCAGGGTCCCCTGGGCATGGCTATTGCACCCTGTGCCATGTATGGGGGCCCATTTCAGGCCCCCCTATGGCACTTTAAAAAATAAAATAAAATACTTACGTGCACTTACCTGGCATGGGGTCCCCAATCCTCCGCCGTCCCTCGGGTGAGGGTCGGGGTGTCCCTGGGGCCTGGGGAGGGCACCTGTGGGCTTAATCCATGGTGTTCCATCATGGAAATAGGCCCACAGGTCCCCTAGCGCCTGCCCTGACCCAGGCATTAAAAAATGGTGCAAAGCAAGGTTTGCACCATTTTTTGACCCCTCCTCCTTCCTGTGCACCATTTTTGCATGGAAGTATAGCTATGGTGTTAAGGTCATAGAGATATTTTTTGCACAGGAATGCCTACCTTGCATCTCATTAAGGCAAGGTAGGTTTCCACGTCAAAAAAATGACTTTAACTCAATAAAATTGGCGCTAGACGGGTCTAGCACCAAAGTGTAAATATGGAGTTGGTTCGGCACTGAATTAGAGTAAAGAAAATGATGCTAATTCGGTGCAATTAGAGTATAAATATGCCTCCAGATTTGCAGATGCCACACACTTGCAACACTTTGTACTATGTCGTCTGCAACACGCTGTGCAAGCATGCTATGCACCCTATCCATTGGCTTCTGCTGAGTTTGTTCCACTTACCTTGGGTGCTACAGCGGACTCGGGGTCACGTTTGGTGTCCAGACTCTATCTAGCTTTTATTGAAGCTCTTCAGATTTTGGATACTCTGCTCAGAGAATCCTGTGAGGGTGATCTTGGTCACCCGTTATCACAGAAAGTCTGGGATGCATGTTGCACGCAGACCAGATTTGTCTTTGCGAACCTGCGCCATGAGCTAGTCCACTTCAAATTCCAAGGGTATATGTCACTCCCAGGGACATTGCCCGTATGTACCTGAGCCGCTCCTTCGCTTGTCCCAAATGTTGTGTTCTGAATGCTGATTTTTTGCACATGGCCTGGACCTGTTCTAGGGTCAGCTATTTTTGGAGCAAAGTGTATGACAGATTGTCGGACATTGTTGGTTGACCTCTGCGGCCTGACCTCCTTATGGATCTTCTTGGCTACACAGGTGATTTACCAAAACCCATTAGACGCCTCACTGCGATCTCGCTCCTGTTGCCTAAAGAGGAGACAGCACTAAAATAGGGTTCCAGAAGGGTGTCTAGCATACATTCTTGGCTGGCCAGCCTCACACATTGCGACACTAATAGTGAACTATATGCTACATTACAACCTGTGATGTCTAGGCTTAAGGATATTTGGCATTCCCTGAGAGACTACTTGGTTACATTTACCACTTCTCCTCCAGCATCCCAAACTACTGTTGATGCCAGCCTGGGTTGATTCCACGTTGTCCATATTTCTCTATAATAAGAAGTTTCTGGCCCCAGGGGGGAAGTATAGCCCTTGACTCCCACAGCAAAAAAGTAATGTCTTTAAAAAAAAAACTGTGTATCAGCAAGGTTAAAAGAATTTTTTATTGAGCTAAATGTCATTTGATTTCGAACATAAACATGAATCAATTTATTTTTATAGGTGCTCCCAGACAAACGGCGCAGTGAAACGCAAATCATGAAATAGATATAGTGCCAAGCAATGTTCCCTCTAATTTTTTTCCACTGTGTGCGGCAGTGTGCGGTCTCTGTGCGCTGCAGCCAAGGATACGTGCGCCAAGAAATTGACCATTCACGCGCGCGAGCATCGCATAACTAGCCAAGATCTTTGGCATTAGCCTCTCCATACCACTAAAGCAAAAAAGGGATATCATTGCTCCATGCAATAGGGCATCAAGGCAGTTTTGTGACCTGGTTGCACACCCCAAGGACATGACCTGTTAGGGGAGCACGTATATTGCTCTAAAAGGCTTATTTAGGCTTAGAAAGTGATAACGCATATAAACTACCACAACGTATAGGAATGGTGGAACATTTGATAACAGCACATTTTCTACTGTTCTGAAGCATTTCCTAGCTCATTAACCATTAATTTCCAAGACAAATATCACTTGCTCGCTTGTATGCTAAAGTACGCCAAATGATGTTTAAAACACTCCCCGCGGCATTTAAACACTGTTTTCATTTACTTCAATCCAGATTCAAATATGAGCATTATCTGCCTTAGGGGAGCACGTATATCGCTCTAAAAGGCTTATTTAGGCTTAGAAAGTGATAACGCATATAAACTACCACAAAGTATAGGAATGGTGGAACATTTGCCAAAGGGGCCTGCGCGATGGGGGAAGGAAAGGTGCGCGTGCGCTCGTGCGCGCGCCTTAAAGGGAACATTGGTGCCAAGTGTTATGTACAATATATACAAATTGTGGTTATAAATTTATATCGAGTGACCTTCAAAAGGACCCCTTCAATCCAGGTGTCAAGAAGTCACTCATCTCAAAGAATAATCCACAAAAACTAAATGTCAACGTTTTGACCGTACAAAGTGAATAAATCAATATAGGGTCATCATCAGGACAAAAGTCATATTTTCTTAGGTGGCACCCTCACAACATCAAATGTTGACACTCTTATGGTTTTCTTTAAGTGTGTCCAATGCACAATAAATTAGTTCCCCTTGATCCAAAATATAAAAATCTGCTATTCCGGGATCATAATCTTTTATCTGACAATTCCAAATGGCCTTGTCAAATCCCTGGGGATTGTAGTATATATCCAAACTCAATCCCCCGTCAGCTTCTAGTCAGGATACAGACGCCAATTTGTCTGTTAGACAGTTTCCCAATCTGAAATGTACTTTATCTTCCCACCAAGAGATGTGTTGTAGTTGTTAATTCAGCACATGCTTAAGCATCTGGTGCTGCAGATTAGTATTCCAAAACTTTACTGTTTCCAGATGTTTTATTGATGCTGTTCTTTTTTCTGACCAGCTACTTGTGTTCGGAGTAGAGTTATGTGCAATTTCGTGCCATAGAAATCCTCTTAATGTGTTCAAGAAGCGTATCTGAGGAGAACCCCCTCTTGAGCAACTTCCTGTTCCTGTACGCCAAATTCAACTCTGATCTGCGATGGGTAGGAGCTTTTTGGGAAGCTGAAAATGAGACAATAATCTTTACTCTAGCCTTTATTCATGAAGCTTGCAAACTTCTCCGGGAAGGTTTATAAGCGATTTGTTTTTATTGCTGTTACTGGAGGCTGCCATGAAGGGCTTTGCAATTTAGTTGCCAAGATCTGAAGAACTCTAATTTGTGATGCCGCCCTTGCTCTCAGTGTGTTCAAATGCAGGCAATGGCACTAGCGCTCTTGCAACCATGCCTAGATTCTTGTAACTCTCACCTCTGGGGACTGGACTTCCTTCACAATACTACGACTTCTTCCAAATAACCCTATTACCAAAGACAACTACCTTTGTTTTCTCAAGATTTATGATCAGCTCATTAGAAATGCAGTATTAGAATGAGGAATTCATTAGATTTTGTAGGCCTATGTCTGATAAATTCAATGTCATTGGCATGTAGATATGCTGTAATAAGTTGTTGGCCTAATTTTGGTGGCTGTGAGAGGATGGAATCTAATTGTGTAATGAAATCTGCTAGATATAGATTAAATAGTAGGAGACACAATGCACACTTGTTTGACACCTCTCTCTAAAGACAGGTATAGCTCGCTACGGCTATGGTTCTCCAGGAAATATGCCTTCAGTCACAACTTTTAAAAGAGTGAAGAGAATGGAATTTCCAACCAGGGGGAAGGCAGAGCCCGCCGGAAATGTTACCATTGGGGTCCCCCCAATAGCTGATTCCTCCACTTGAGCTTTGCACCCATGGAACCAACTAATTTTTTCAACATCTAAGTTGAGCTTTTAAAATTCTTTCTGGAGCACCTAATTGTTGAACCTTTTAATCCATCTAAATTAAGGCTTTCATCTACATTTATTCCTCAGAGTTCCAAATTGCCAGTTGAACTCTTAGCCTTTGAAGCTACTGTTCTAAAATATGTTTCCTATCTTAAGAAACAATTTGACTACATCCCTTATAATATTTCACTTGAGAAGATAAATACATTAAAGTCTCTCAAAGAGACTAGCAATGTGGTTATTAAATCAGCTGGCAAGGGCAGTGGCAGTGTTCTACAGAACCTTACCTCTTATAAAGCTGAGATTCAAAGGCAACTATTGAATGTTAATTGCTACGAACCCTTGAAATCCAATCCATTGTTTGATATTCAGAAACAGATCTGTGCGGTTACGGTAAAAGCTAAAGAGATCGGCTTTTTAAGTCCACTAAAGTTTGAACATTTGAATCTAACTAACCCCAGGACTCAGGTTCTTTACACCTTGCCAAAAATTTATAAGGAGCTTCGCTGTCCACCTGGAAGGCCTATTGTGTCCAGATGTGGTTCGGTGCTCAAGACACTATGCAAATATGTTGATGTTTTCATTAAGGAATTTGCCCTGAAGACTTGCAGTTATGTGCAGGACAGTGAGTATATGATGTCCAAACTGAAGGAATTGATTTTGACTCTACACAGGAGCAGTTGGTGTGTTTACACCTTGAGTCTTTCTACTCCAACTTCCCCAAAATAAAGGGATTAATGTGATTAGAGAGCTCTTGGATACACATCCAAGTCCGGTAACTGTTCCAACTGAAGTTATTATTGATTTGTTGAACATTTCTGTACAAAAATATTTTGAATTTGATGGACAGTTTTTCATGCACATTAAGGGTATATCAATGGGGGCTTCTTATTCCCGAAATTTAGCACTTTTCTTTCAATTTTGAAAATGACTATACCTACAACCCCCTGACTAATCCCTTTTTTGGAAATAACCACCATTGGTGTTGATATTTTTTTCACATGGCGAGGCACTTCTCTTACCCTGAATAATTTTCTGATTTGATTGACTAACTGGTCAGCGGATTTAAAATTTACATCTCATTTCAGTTATACATCTATTGATTTTTTGGGATTTGATCATCATGTCTCATGAAGGCAAGTTGGTCACAAAATTATACATCAAAAGTGCCCCACATAGTCCACTCGTCCGCTAAACCAGTCATCATCCTAGCAGTTTGAAAGATGGGTTAACTTTTAAGCAATTCGTCCGTATTTGGAGAAACTGTAAATTTACGTCTATTTTCGTGAGGCTAATATTTTGGTTAGAACTATAGAAGTTTGTGATTATCCCATAAGATTGGTTAAGCACTTGTTAAAATGCACATTTTATAACACCAGTGCATTTTTGTTGAACCCTAAACCTAAAAAAAACTATAGAGCAAGTGGTATGTGTCAGTACTTTTTTCACTCAGAGTAATGCTATTACGAAGATCATTGAAAGGCATTGGTCTTTGGTTCAAGCATGTGGAATTGAGGACAACTTGCCCCTATTCTCTTTTAGAAAGGGGGGCAATCTGAGTGACCACTTAGTACGAGCTTATGTCCCTCAGAAAACCACGCATTGTCTGGCATCTTTGTGGGGTTTGAATAAAATTATTGATCACTTTAAATGTGACAATTGCATAATGTGGGACTCTACTTTCAATATCAAGCACTTCATTCCTGGCAATATGGTCCTCCACTTTAAAGATCACACTAATTCTAATTTGCAAAATGTGGTGTATGCCATTTGGTGCCCCTGTAATTTAATCTATGTGAGACGAACTACATAGAAAGTGAAAACCAGATTGTCCCATTACAAGAGCTGTATTCACACTAAAACTTTGTCATCACCTCTTGTATCCCACTTTATGGAATTGAATCATTCACCTAATGATTTACGGTGGCATATTGTTGAGATGATTAAAAGACTTTCACGAAGTGGCGGCATACAGACTGCCCTTCATAGGGCAGAATGCCATTGGATATCACACTTTGACAGCATCACCTTGGGTCTCAACACAATGAAGAATATAATTCTCTGGTTACTTGTTGATTATTTGTTTTGAATTCTGTATGTTTCCTTCCTTCTGTTTTTGGGGATACTATGTTTTGCTAGTATAATCAAGGGTTTCTTTGTAATGGAAGAATGTAATTTTTTGATTACACATTTACTATTTATGTCTGCTTTAAATGAATTTTTCATGCTAAATCTGTTTAAATTCTGCTTTCTAATATATGCGAGAACTTTGTAACATTGTATTTTATCTTGTGGAGATATATACTGTGATGGTGATTATATAATAAGTTTAAGAATGGGATAAGCACCATCCCTCCTTTCTTTGCCCTTCCTTTTTCAGCTGGGGTCAAATACTTACATTTTCTGTCTGACATTCTTTGTGATGAGATTTATTATCTATAAGCTGGTCATATTAATGTTAGTGACTGGACTCTATAAGTACGTGCTTTGACATGCTGTTTGTTGAGTGCTTTATACAATTGCTGAGGTGATGGTAACACCCTTTCTTTTTACATCTTTAGAGAAGGGATATTTAGTCTGCAAGGTTTTTCATGTGCACTTCACTGTATAATTTTCTATGAAGCCTTACGTATGGGAAGCCGTTTATGTCAAAATTACAGCTCCCCATATAGTACACCTCTTGAAATGTATAGCATGTTGTAAAATGAATTTGACACATGCCAAAATGAATGTAATATTTGTCAAAATACATATGTTACATGGCAGGGTGAGTTTGACTTGAACAAAAACAAATATAAAAACCTGGCACAGTGAATATGCTACTTAGTGAATAATTTGGATAACACACACTCCAAATTGAATAAGAGACATACAGAAATATATATAAAACAGACTGATATGAATATGGCCCTCGGTGCAAACAATAAAGCAATCAATGAAACAAATACAATATTAATCTAAAAGAATGGGACATTTCTTGAAATAACTGACATATGCGGGTAGGAATATGACATAAATTGAAATAAATATAACAAATTGAAATGAACATAAGGTTCTATAATGAAGATATTATATCCTGAAAAGAATATAATGCACATTGAAAATAATATAACATATACTAAAATGAACATTACACATGTTGCAATGAATATGAACTGTATTGAAATTAATATTGCCCAGATTTCATTGAAAATTAGGTATACAGAAATAAATGGGAAGTGATTTAAAATGAATATGGCTTGTGTTGAAATGAATTGAATTTGACATGCCTTCAAATGAGTAGGACCAAAACTAAAATTCTTTTGACATTTTTTTAAATGAATATGAAATCCTATGAAATTAATATAATACATGTTCAAATGAGTATGATATTTGTTAAAACGAATAAGTTACATCTTAAAATTAATATGACAAGTGTTAATATAAATATGACATCCATTGAAGTAAATATAACATTGACTGAAAGGAATTTAACACACATTAAAATTAATATGACATGAGTTGAAATGAACATGAGCTTCATTGAAATGAATTTTACATGTTTTAAAATGAATATGAGTAATGTTAAAATGAATATGACATTTATTAAAGTGAATATGGCTTGTATTGAAAGCAATATGATACACATTGACATGATTATGATTCATGTTAAAATTATTATGATGTGTTAATACGAGTGAGACATCTATTGAAAGGAATATGACACATGCTAAGATGAATATGGCATGCATTGAAATCAATATGGGCCTTATTAAAATTCATTCAACATGCCTTACACTGAATATAAGCAGTTCTGAAATTAAAATGAAACTTGTCAAGATGAACATGTTATGCTTTGAAAATAATATGATACACATCGAAATGAATATTGTATATATTGAAATTAAAATGACCTATATTGAAATGGATACGACCCATGTTAAATTTATTATGATATGTGTTAAGGTGAATATGACATCCACTGAAATGAATATGACTTTCATTCAAAGGAATATGACACATGTTAAAATTAATATGAACCACTTTTAAATTAATATGACAGCTGGCGAGAATAATATGGCCCACATTCAAATTAGTATGACATTCATTACCACGAATAGGACACTTTTTGAAATGAATATGAAACTGTGTGAGATAAATGTAGCATGCTTTGAAATGAATAAAGCACATATCGAAATGAGCAATATTTAAATTACAATGATCCCTGTTTGAATGAATATGGCTTGCATAGAGCTTATGTTGATTTGCTTTAAATTTAATATTACATATTGAAATTGATATTAGGTATTCTGAAAGGATAAGAGACGGACACAAATTAATTAACTAAAATAAATGTATCTCACATTTAACAGAAACTAAAACAAAGAACCAGCCTTCACCATTCATTCATTGCATGCATCCACTTACAATGCAGATAAGTATTTCTACATTTGTCACAAAGTACGTTATCACGAAGGTAAATATTTTTGTAAATAACATATTTTTATGTGCTCATGGAGGTGAGAGTAGATAAGGATTATTCTAGGGTTTAAAAGTGGGTAGAGGTAATGGGATGTAAGGAATTTTTTTAATTTAGGGGTAGGTACAGGCAAAGGAGGCTTAGGAAGTGGGTAGAGGTAAAGGCAGGTAAGGGATAAAAAAATAAAAATTCACACACATATATTTATACATATATGGATATATATAAATTCATGGATATATATATATACATATGTGTGTGTGGCACATATATATATAATTTTTTCCAGGATTACAATGCTGCATAAATTATGCGAAAAAAGAAACAGGGAATTCTGAGTAGTTTCCAAGTTAAGGTGGAGAGCAGCTCCTTTCTATGGCACACTCTACAACACCACCAACAATCTGTAATCTGCTCACCTCAAATGTCAATTTTTCTAGCAAAGTTGTTAAGCATAGGCTGTGTACAGTTCCAGTCATGCCAAGCTAGAAAGGGCCTGATTGAGATCTTGGCAGACAAGTATTACTCTGTCACACATCCACCAAAATATAGATCCTTTCCAAGATCTTCATCAGGGCCCTAAGTCTTTTGCCATTTTGACAGCAAAGTCTTTAAGCATTGGATTAGCTAGTTCCATCCATGCTGAGCTAAAAGTTTACAAAAGCCTTGTTGGTAGTTGAAGAGTTTGCTGGGGTCTGCTGATGGTTTTTTTAGTAGAGCGTTGACCTCTCTCTGTTTTCAGGCCTCCAAGAATGTGGCCATGGCAATTGAGGTGTTGAAAAAGGTGGTGAGTACATGGTTGAAGATATGGTGAGGTAATGGGTCGGTTGGGGCCCCTGAGTGTACCGAGCTCCTGATGGAGGCGGTGTCCTGTGGGGGAAAGGTAGCTCTATTCGGTTAGTTAGATATCTGTGATAGTACTGGGGTTGTTTTGTTGCTTGAAGAAGTCAGTGGCCTTGGGCTTGGATTTGAAGTTTCTGTAGATGTTGACAATCTGGTTGTGGAAGATATTTGCAAGGTTGTTGCAGATTTCCTGTGAGGGGGTAATGTTGTTTGTTATGGCTGAGAATTCTTCAATGATGTTGAAGAGTTCTTTGCTGCTAACTGAGCTTGATTAGATTCATGAAGCTAAGGATTTTTTCTTTGATTCTTTCAACTGTCTGTGGTAGAGGTTGAGGGCTGTCTTGAAGGAGGTCTTGTCGGTTATGTTCTTGCTGGTGCGCCATTTCCTTCATCTCCTTTCCAGTTATTTACAGTTTTGTTTAGTGGTTTGAGGTCTTCAGAGTACCAGCTAGCCTGCTTGGTGTGTTGCATAGCTATTTTATCGAATGTTTTAGACACATTGTTTTATGCTAACTAGGCCTGCTGCTGTGCACTTAAACCTTGTTACATTTTTTCAGCATTGCTTTATTTTTCTGGAATTAGCAATATTTGTGGTGCTGTTTTCTTTTCTTTATCTCATTGTACTTTTGCCTAGGAAAGCATTACGTTCTTAGTAGGACATTTATTTCACTCTGTGCTTTCTCCAAGGCTACAGTCAGATAGGGTTGCCGACAAACGTGGTATGCTGTGTGTCCAACATTCACAGAAAACACACACTCATATGGGGGGACCATTTCTTAGAATGTTAACTGTTTTATTAAAAAAACTCCCCTTTTGTCCCAGACACATTAGAGGGATATTCCACTTGGATGACCACAACTGCATGCTGATTGCTGATTGCTTTGCTGCAGCTACTTGTCTAGTCGGCCGGATCCCTGATCCACATTGGGACGGCGTCTCTCTAGACTACAGGCTTCTTCTTCCAGGTATGTGGGATGGTGTACCGCAGGGGGAAAAACTGAAGGGCAGATTAGGCTTTTTACGCTGTGCTCAGACATCGTGTAGATAGGAGAAATATATACATCATTCCTAGTGAAAGTATGGTAGAACTATTCTTGTGTTTTATTCTGTTCATCACCTGTGTTTTATCATCCTGGTTATTGCATTACATGCTATTTTCTCTAAGAGGCAGTTACTTCAATAAATCCTTATTGAACTATAGTCTGCCTCTGTTGTCTTTGCCTGCATGAGCCTCTTTTGTTAACTGAGAGAAAGGGATGGGAACTGATCAACCACTATTCCCCTGAGGAGTCTTCTTGTCATGTGCCCGGTTGCCACAATCATCTTGGCCAGAGATGAGGAGCTGCTGGTTAGCCGGAGAACCCGGATTAGGCCAACAGGCATCATGTGGTGTGGAATTACACTTAGTGGCCACAATCCATGTGATCCTGTCTTCCAAATCCATTAGCTTCATTAGCATATTGAGAACCTACATGAAAGCTGGACCTTCTTTGGGTGTTGTTACCGATGGGAGCGGCGCTGTTAGTGCAGTTTGTGATCCAGTTGTTGAAGTTTCTGATGTTCTCGTCTAGGTTGCTGGAGCAGTCGGGATGGGTGGTGTTGAGGATGTTGATCCATGTGTCCTTTGAGGCTTTGCCCAAGCTGTGATGGGGTCATTGTGCAGACTGGGGACATGAGCTGGTGAATGTATGAAGAAGTAGTCAGTTCAAGTGAGTTTTGTGGTGTGACTGTACCTGATGCAGTAGTTGGAGGTGAAGATGGAGGTCTAGTGTGTGGCGTGCGTAGGGTCGTGGATGAGTTGGGTGAGTCTGATGTTGTTCATGCTGTTGCGGCGGCTGGTAGTGTTGATGTCATTGTGGTTGTCAAGATGGAAGTTGAGGTCACCTAGGAAAGTGTAGTTGTTGGAGTCTATGACAAGGGAGGCGATAAAGGGGTGATGAATTTGCAGATGGCTGGATGTAATCGTGGAGGACAGTAACATGGGTATAAATGACAAAATAAGCAGTCATACTATCACAAAATGTGCTGTATTATGCCACACAATTTGCCTTTTCTCGCTGGATAATTTAGTCAACCCTGTCACACAATTTGGCCATTTTCTACTGTCTAACACTTCAACAGTCCAGCAGTGTCCCCATTGTCCCAGAAATCCTTTCCACACATCATGATGGAACCTCTAAAGTACAGAAGCATTAATGACAGCTGAAACAGGACCATAGGGGTGCTTAAGTACCATTACATTTGGAGTTCTTGTCCAGGAACTAGTCTGTATACATATTCTCATCATTTGCACATCCCTACCACATTCCGTATGTTTGGCCCAAGCTTTAACCAGTTTTAATGCCGTTGATATAATGATTTAACAGATTTTCTTGCAATGGGCCACAGATGTCCCTGGGCCACAGAGCATGGGGAATGGTTAAATTGTGGCGTTCTAGTTGGTGTGTTGCAGTAAATCATATTGTACAACCAGGTCTTCACTGTGACTATGTGTTACCCCTCCACAAACAACACACGCCTCTCCACATCCTTTATTCCTAATGTATACCCTCTTACTCCCCAACCCTCTCAGTAGTCCTTATCAATTACTCAATGCACCTCACTCCTGACTTTCCTTTCAGCCCTTAGCCCTTCCCTTCTTCTTCACTCCTAATTCTTTACTTCTCTTCTATCATGCTTAGGGCCGAGTTTAAATTTTAGGTGGAAAGGGAATGGTGGTACCTGACAATGCTTGAAATGTCCATTGGGTCAACGGACATTTCAAAATGTGGCGGTAGGCATCTCCACCAGGGAAACATGATAATTTACTCTGTCAGCCTGGAGAAGGATGGGCTGACTGACAAAATATGAAAGAGGCTCTAAATGCCCTATTTCCTCCTCTACCCTCACTCCTTATCCCTCACAATCCACCATCCTCTATTCCTCATACATAATTCATCTCTCACTTTTAATTTTTAATAATCACTTCACATCTCTTGCTCTGCATCACTCAATCTATTTCTTATGTTTCATCCCTCACTCCTCAGTTGTCCCTCCACATCCCTTATTCAACCCTTTATCTCCCATTCTTTCCTACTCACTCTTAATCACTTATTTGTCACACTTCATTCCTCACCTCTCCTTATTCTTCTTTCATCATCCCTCATAGCTCATACCCCCCTCTGAGAAATAAGTGAAATGGGCAATGATAATAGCTTATAATGTTTATCACACTGTCCATTTTATGAACCATTACATCTCATGCCTCAGATCACATTCCTCACTCATAGCCTATTGACCTCACTGCTCTTTGCTCACTTTCCATTCTTTTTTAATCACCATCATTCCTCATTATCATCCCTCACTCCTCCATGCTCATCCCTGATATCTAACTCTTCATCCTTCATTTCTCACTTGTCAACTCTAATCCCTCACTTTTAATTGCTCCTTCCTCCTTTCTAACTCCTCAACCCTCTCTTCCCATGCTTCCTTGCATCCCTCACTTGCTTTCTCTACTCCCTCACTTCTGATCCTCACCACTCAAACCTCATCCCTTATTCTTCTTGCCTAATCCTTCACTAGCTCACCCACTTTCCTTACTCTTCTTCCTTCATTCCACACTCTTCACCCCTGATTTCTTACTCGAAATCCCTCATCTATCGCTGCTCACTCCTCCTCACTTCTGCAGTGACAAGAGAACTGTGTGAATGTTTTTTTACTAAAATGTCCACCAACCTTTATCCTCATCCCTCCCTCCTCATGACACATCTCAGTCTTCACCATATAATTATCACTCATCACCCCTCACTGTTCCTTCCTTCCACATCTCTCACTACAGCCTTGCCAATCAACCTTCGGTCCTCATACGTCATCTCTCATTCTTTATTTGTCATATCACACTCCTTCTCTACCATTCCCCATTCTTCATCCTTCAAATGTGCAGTATCTAATCCCATTTAAGACATCCTCATTGCTTACTCATCATCCCTCAGTCCTCACCTCTCATTCTTTAGCCCACATCCCTTATGTCATTCCTCATCCCTTATCTGCCACTCTCATTCCTCATCAACCATCTTTCATTTCTCACCTCTAATTTCCTTTGACTCTCTGAATACCGCTCATTCATTAAACCCCCCTTAACCCGCATTCTTCACTTATCACTCCTCAATTCTTATTTATCAATCCTAATTCCTAACCCCTAGTCATTTATTCCACTCTCTTCTACTCTCACACCTCATAGATCACTCTTCATCTCTGATTCTTCATCTATCACTCCACATTCTTTTCATTTACACCTCTCTATTGTTTATTCCTTACTTCAGATTTGTCATCCCTCAATATTCATCTCCTATTCCTCAATTCTCATTTATTTCCTCATTGCTCTTCATTCCTTGCTTCCTGTTTATAACCTGTGAGATCCACTTCTCATTCTCATTCTTCATCCTGTATTTTTCACTTCTCATCTTTCCTTCCTCGTACCTCATCGCTCACGCCTCAGTCCTTACTTCTCGTGCCATATTCCTTTTCCCTTACTCTTCACATTTTTCACTGCTTTCAAGCCCTGATCATCATTCTCACATCTCATTCTTTACCCATCTTCGCTCACTGCTTGTCCTACACTTCTCCTCTATTACTCTTCATCCTTCACTCCTCACTCATTACACCTTGTCCCTCAATCACCTTTCACACCTCTGTTCTAATCTATCACTCACCATTTTGCACTCTTTAACTCTTATCCCTTACTCCTCATTCCTCACTCCTCTTCTATCACTCTTGATACTTGGTTTTGTGTTTTACTCTTCAGTCTTCATTTTTCAACCTTCACTCCTAATCACTCATCCCTCACTTCCCAACTTTTCAATTTTGCTCCTCATACCTCATGAAGCACTCCTAATCCCTCACACATATTCTTCATGCATTGCCCTCAGTCCTCATACCTCTCTGGAAAGCTCTAATAAGAGTGAAACATGTGTCTGGGCTGCTTTTATTCATTCTAGGTTGGCTTGCATGATAGGTTTCCAATTCAAAGCTGTGATACAGCGCTATGCTTAAAAATATGCTAGAAAAATTACATTTGAGGTGAGAAGATTCAGAATGTCTGTGTGTGTGTGTGTGTGTGTCTGTCCTTTTAGTTTTTTTTAAGGGGAACCCACTTTTTTATTCCTTACCTGCCTTTAGCTTTACCCACTTCCTAAAATCACCCTTCCCTCAATTTACCTGCGCCCACCACTAAACTCAAAACTAATCCTTCCCTCCCATTACCTCTACCTATCTTTAAACTCTAAAATCAACCTTAACTCTTCATGCACATACAAAATGATATTATTTACAAAAATACTTACCCGCATGATAAAGTACTGTGTGACAAATGTAGAAATATTCACCTGTGTTGTAAATAGATGCATGTAATGATGTGTGGTGAAATCTGGTTCCTTGTTTTATATTCTGTTAAATGTGTGATATAATAACTTTGGTTAATTCATTTTTGTTCATATTATATCCTATCAGAATATGTAATATTAATTTCAATATGTAATATTAATTTTAAATCAAATCAATCTATGCAAGCCATGTTGATTTAAACAGGAGTCATATTCATTTAAACATGTCTTGTGCTCATTTCAATATGTGTTTTATTCATTTTAAAAACTTTTGCATTTATCTCCCAGTTTTCATATTCATTTAAAAAAGTGTCATATTCATGTTAATGAATGTTATATTAATTTTGATGTGGGCCATATTCATTTCACCAGGTATCATACTCATTTCAAAGTGGTTCATATTCATCTCAATGTGTCATATTCCTTTCAATGAATGCCATATTCATTTCAATGGATGTCATATTCACCTTAGCACATTAATACATTTAACATGAGTCATATCCATTTAAACATATGGCACATTCATTGCAATAAATAGAATATTCATTTTGATGTGTATCGTATGCATTTCAGAGCATAACATATTAATCTTGACCAGTTTCATTTTAATTTCAGCATTGCTATTATTCAGTTTAAGGCATGATGAATTAATTTCAATGGCCTCATATTCATTTCAATCCATTACATATTCATCTTAGGATGTGTCATATTCCTTCCAATGAATGTCTCATTCATATTAACACATCGTATTAATTTTTACATGAATCATATTCATTGCAACACGTATCATAATCCTGTCAATGTGTATTATATTACTTTCAATGCAAGCCATATTCATTTTGATAAATGTCATGTTCATTTTAACTTTACTCATAATAATTTTAAAACATGTCAAATTCATTTCAATGAAGCTCATGTTCATTTCGACACATCTCATATTCATTTTAACATGTGGTATATTCCTTTCAATCAATGTTATATCAACTTCAGAGGTTGTCATATTTATATTTACACTTGTTATGTTAATTTTAAGATGCTACTTATCCACTTTAAAAAATATCATACTCATTTGAACACGTTTTATATTCATTTCGAAGCATTCCATATTAATTTTGATAAATGTCATAATAATGTTAGCTATGGTCAAACTCATTTGAATGATTTTCAGTTTCAATTCAATGGGGCTTACATTCATTTCAACACAAGCCATATTAATTTTAAATAATCTCCTGTTTTTTTCTGTATATCTCATGTCCATTGCAATCTAGGTAATATTCATTTCAACACAGTTCATATTCATTGCAACATGTGTAATGTTAATTTCAGTGTATATAATATTATTTTCAATGTGCATTCTATTCTTTTCAGAATATATATATTAATTTTAGAATGTAATATTCATTTCAATCAGTCATATTCACTTCAATGTATGTCATATTCCTGTCAACATCAGTCATTTCAAGAAATGTCCCATTCTTTTTGATGACTATTGTATTCATTTCAGTGATTGCTTTATTGTTTACAGTGAGGTCCATATTTATTTCAGTATGACTGATATATATTTCAGTATGTCTCTTATTCAATTTGGAGCGTGTGTTATTCATAATATTCACTAAGTAGCACATTCAGTGTACCAGGTTTCATATTTATTTTGGTTCAAGTCCTATTCACTCTGTCATGTATCATATTTACATTGACAAATATTACATTCATTTTGGCGTGTGTAATATTCATTTTGGAGCAAGCTATGTATTTCAGGAGATGTCCTATATGGGGAGCTGTAATTTTGACATGAACGGCTTCCTACACTTATGACTAAGGCTCTTATATATTGATAATGAGCTATGGCCTATGATCAAAGTGCTTGTTGTTTGTGCATGTGCTTTGCTGTTTTATTTAAAAAAGTAGTGTAGAGACTTCGACACAGTTGTTTGCTGCTACTGAGCCTGCACGTACACCATTATGAAAGTTTTCATTTTTGGAGCATGCCTATTTGGCTTATTTATACTCGTGAGTAGTGCACATAAAAACACCAAGCAGGACTTTGGCGGTTTTGATGCCGGAAGGTTTATTTGGTTGAGAATATTGGGCTAAACTTTGTTGCCCTGAACGATGGAGTAATTGATTTCTCATTCGCTGGAATTTTGCGGCTTTGAGTGCCAGGTGAGTTTATTTCATGGTTGTTTAATATGAATTTTGCATTAGTTTTAAACTTGGTTACACTATAAGTAACTTAATAGTTTTCTCTTAAGTATTTGACACTATATTTTGCTTCTGAATGTGGCTATCCTTGAGGTCTCCTAATGTTGAGCCATTATTTAAATCTTGACTCTGTGATTCTTCTGTGTCATTTTGACAATTCCTAAGCCTGGATTTACTTCATGTTTTTAAATTGTTAGTCTTCATTTAAATCTTGACTAAGTGATTTGTAAGCATGATTTCTATCATGACCAAGTTATTTGTACAACTTTCAATTAAGTGGTTGTGGACATTTTATTTATGATGCGACCATTGTACTTCAAGTGAAATTTGAGTGTCCAGTGCAATTTGGGCTTTTTCCTATTTCAAAATCTGTTGATGCACTGACCTCCTCAACTAGCACATAATAGTTATTTTATATATTATTAAGCCTGACTCATGTTGTTGGTGACGTTGAAAACTATTTGAGGGTGTGGTATTAGTTGCCACACACTTTTCGGTTTTTACAACACAGTCGTTGAGGAGGCTCATGGTTCACTATTAATGTTGGCCTTGAAATTATTTTTGGGAGGATTAACTCATTGATGCGAACTTATTATTGCTGGGAGGCTATAATGTGACTATTTGTTCCTGGTCCCCATTCTACACTACTATTATTTACTTAGTTCATGGTGCCTTATCACAGTTTTAATCTTGCAAGATGGTTATGTGTGCTCTGTAATTTACATGTCCTGATGATGAACCAGTGAACAACAAGTGATGAAACACCACATCACCCTTTTAGCAGTTTGGACACAAGCATTGATTGTTTTCTTGAGTTATTGAAGGCCCTTTTTTCATTTGCGTTTTTTTGTTCCATCGCTTTTCTCCTGTTTTACACTGCATATTGTCTGTGTACAGTATATTAGTGTAACATGTGGAACCATTGTGAAATATGTAAATGTTTATTACAGAATAATCACTTTCTATTTTTCTGTGTGTGGTGGCGCCATTTCTTCTTGTGTTTGACTATTTAATAATGTTTTTGGTTATCTTCTGGAACTACTGTAGATAATAATAGTATTGCTTGCCCCAAGATCTGGGTTTTCAGGGCAGTGCCTGTTGTTTAAATACTCGATGGAGTCTTCAGCAAGGATTAGGTCTGGTGTTCTGCTAGGGCTAACCATCAGTGAGACATTTTCTGATTGGGTTCTGATATAATTTCAAGATGTGTTCTACCCATTTTTCTTCTGTTACTGTATTGCCTAATGCTCCAGTTGCCCCCCACTCTAGCTGGTTCATAACTGACCATACCTACTTGCTGTTATTAGCCTTGCTGGCCTCCACAATTCTAGGCCATTTGTGGTCCCTGCATGCCTGTTTGGTGTCCTATACTACCTTCTTATAAGCTGTCTTTAGCTCCTGGAATTGTTTAAGATGTACCCCCTCTATTTGACTGTGCTTGAGGCTTCATTCATTCTTGTTTATTTTCTGCCTCTCTTGTCTGAACGCCTGGGTAAAACAGTTATTTATGCATGTGCCTTTAGCATTAAGCTTTTGGTTTTGTTGGCCTAGCTGTTTTTTTAGGGCTAATGTTTGTCTTCCATTCCCTCATGCAGTTTGTTTCAACACTTTGGAGTTTTGGAAGGCTTATTTTCCATTTCTCACAGTTTTCCATGGATAAGTTGTTCCATCTTATAGGTTGCCAGTGACTGCCAATGATCTTGTGCACCAAGGTGTTCCATGACGATCATGCCCCAGTTGTTCATTATTTTTAAAATCTGAGAGTGATGGTGGCTTTCACTTCTGACCTCGATATTCTAAACATTGCACTTCTTGAAATTTAGAAGCAGAATTAAAAGTGTAATCCAGGGTCAACTCTGAGTTCTTTGTTTTGCGTATTGCTGCCATTGGGGAATCTGTTGAACTTTGACCATTTAGGGCTCTCAGACCCAAGCCTACCTGACACAAAATAGGATGTGATCACTCTTATTATTATTCATGAATCGGGATACCTGAACTAGAAACCCAAACTTTATGTCTAAGGCCCTTCTCTGGAACTTCTATTGTGTTGGTTTGCCAGAGTTAGGTTGAAATTGCTGGTGATAATCTACATAATTGCCCTGTGAGTCACTTGTATCTTTAATAATTTGTTCTCTATTTCCCAAATAATTATTTTTTTCAGGATTGCATTGACACTTATATAAATGTTTATTATTATAAGTGAGGTTGTCTGCGTTCCTGATTCCAGTTAGTGATCATTATTGTCTGCATGTGTTCGGTCCTTAGGTCAACTTGATTGACATTAAAGATTTTGGAGGTACAGATATAAATAGATAGGCCTCCTGTTGGGTGCCCCTTGTTATTGATTTTCTCAGCGGGTTTGAAAATTCCACATAGCCTGAAAGTTGGTGCTCAGCCATTCGCTAGGTTTCCTGAAGGCTGATTATGTCAAAAACACTCAGAAAGTGTGCCAAAGATGTATCCTGGGCAAGGTTACTGTTGCCTTTTATGTTCCATGAAATTAAATTGGTGGCCAATATATAGTAAATTACAGTAAACATGTTTTGGCAGAATGCAGCAAGTTACGCAAGTAACCACTAGTTTGTGTAAGGATTGTGGTAGAAAATCAAATACCTTCTTCAGGACCTTTAGCTGATAAAAACAGGCAGATATCAAAACTCTTATTCAAGGGATTATAGAAAGTTAAACATTAAATAGAAATCCCAATGATTTTGTTTTAGCCATGGGAGAAGGAATAACACCAAGCCTTTGATGCCATTGGTTGCTATCCCGTTGTCCAAGAAGAAACCTCACAGTGAAAGGTCAGTTTACTGGCATTAGCTATTTTTCCAGATTTGAACTACTAACAAACAAGATATGAATAGCACCTCTATCATTTACTAGGGGAATAATAGAGGTGTTCATCATATCTTGCTCATCTAAAAATGATCTGCATATCATCCGCATAAGATTTTACTGAGAATCCAAAAAGACTTGGTCAATGCTATTGGAGGTTGGATGTAAATGTTGAACAGAATAGGTGATAAAGTAGAGCCCAGTGGAATTAATTACTTTGAACGAAAAGGAAATGTTGAACAGAATAGGTGATAAAGTAGAGCCCAGTGGAATTAATTCTTTTGAACGAAAAGGAAGAAGGCAGACTACCTGCATTGTGTTTTCCAGGAAAGAAATAAACAACGTTAGAACCTCCCCCACTAGCTGCTACCCTCAATATGGTGCAGTAGAGTTTTTTAATCCACTGTATCAAAGGCTGCTAACAAATCCTATAATACAGCATTGCAGTGCCTTGTTGATCCACAATGCCTCTGATGTCATCCAATGCTACAATGCCAGAGCTAAAGCAGTCTTTGTACTCCTGCCTGGTCTAAAACCAGGCTGCCATGGATTTAACAAGTCAGTGGATTCAAGAAACCAGATAATTTGTGTACTATTCAACTTTTCAGTGATTTCACACATTTTAGGAGAATAATAGGTCTGTAACTTGCTGAATCATTACCATAAAGGTTCTTCTTTTTTATTAGGAGTTGGATTACACCCATTTGCCAGATGGTAGGAATCTCATCTGAGTGAAACAATGTTTGAATAATTTCCTTAATTATAGGGGTGATTTCTTTATAGGCCTTACAAAATACTTTTGTGGGCAAGGACTGTCAGGAGAGCTCAATTTTTACTTCAAGAGGACACCTTCCACTTTGTCACATTGTAGTTGGAAGAAAACTGACCAACCAGGCGAGTTAACCTGAGCGGGAATGGTCAGGAAGGGCTCATTTGGCAAATTGCAGGAAGTTTGAATGTGCTCCTAAATCTTCAAAATTGTAGTGATAAAAAAGATAGCCAAACTTTCACAAAATGTCTTGTGGAGTTTTCTAAGGTACATCTTACTAGTAGGTATAGTAAATAATTCTAGTGCAGAGAAAAACTCCTTAGAAGAACGTCATGCTTTATTATTTTCTGACAGGTATTGAGATTTGGCAATGTGAATTTCCTGCGTGCATGTCTTCATGCTCAGTTTATAGGCATGTATTCTTTTATTGTCCTGTATTTCTATTAATATTGCTCTAATTTGTTAGAAAAACAGGGGTTGTTTTTTGGGGTTAATCTCTTTTGTGTTTCTTTAGGGATAGTACCCATCTAAGGCTTGCTATAAAGCTACATTTACATAATTGAGGGGACTGGTAAATTCTTTTTCGAGTTAGGCAATTTAATTTTGCATCTGGAGAACTCTGAAATGACTCTGGCTATCTAGAAAAACTGATAGATGTTTCATGTTTGGTGTCTGAGAAATTGTAATTTAAAACCTTCTTTAATGGTAAAGTTGGATTTTCAGTTACAACTTTCAAAATGCAACTGTTAGAAATTTTCACTTTTCCCGCCGTACCTAGTTTTTGTCTGCAGCATGTTCCTGGGTGAGATGACTGTGTGTAGCTGGCAGTTGCACTTTGTTTATTCCTCCCAGTCAGCCACACAATAGAGGGTATAGGTGTGCCTGGATGGGCCATTACTGGTAGGATGGGGTGTCGGAGTTGGGCACAGCCCCATTTGCAAATCAATAGGCCATGGCCCCCTTCACTCAAAGCACTTCACACCACTTTATTGTTCAGGCAACCAGGCTTGGACAAGGACATGGGAGGCAGGGAACTCCTAGCACATAAAAGGGAATTCCTTAGAAACATCTCCTATTTCATAGAAGGCATCAGATATAAAAATAGGACCCTCAGACCCACTCCTCAGTCCATCCTCTAAACATGCAAAAGGACTCTCAGAGGACTGCCTGCTGCTGTGCTCTGCTGTGTACTTCAGAAAACTGCTTTGCTGCACTTGTAAAGACTGCTCTGCTGCCTGAAACCTGCCTTAAACCCTCAGAGGCCTGTCCTGCTGCTTGAACCCTGTTCCACCTCTTGAACCCATGGCTTGCAGAGTGAATCCAAGGGCTAGCTGGCTGGCTTCCTAATCAGAGCCTCAGGGATATAAAAGGATCCAGTCATCTTGAACCCGCTCCACCACCCAGCCTGAGTGAGTCCCAAACCTCAAAGTTGTGCCTTCCTTGTCCTGGGCCCTTGGAAGTGGTGCTAAAAGTGCCCATATGGCCAAAAAAGATAGCATCCCTCCAGATCCCCTCCCCTGGAAAATCACTCACCATTGATAAGAATCCAAATGTACTCTATGAACTGCCCATTCTCAGCAAGGTGCACCTCACAGACCTGCTGACAAAACTGAAGTTGAGTGCCCCTTCTGACATTTACTCTCCCAAAGTGCTAAAAGAAGTTTTTTTTTCTCTTTGCCCAACCCTGTTCTTTCCCTACTCAATGATTCTTTAAGCCACGTTTTTGGTTCCTAGTTCTTTTAAGAAAGCAATAGTGGTTCTGCTTTTAAAAGAAGCCAGCCACAATCCATATATTCTGAAGAACTATCACCCCATTTCTTTGTTTCTTTATTTAGCAAACAATTTTGGAAGAACATCTTGCTGGTTGTTTACGCTCTTTCCTTGAGGAACCTGACTTTCTTTACCGCCATCAAGTGGGAAGGCCAGCCCATTCTAACAAGGCTGTGATCCTCTCAGTTGTGGATGATTTGAGGGAAGAAGCTGATAGCAGCAACACTCAGGCGCTGACGCTCCTTGACCTCTCTGCAGCATTCAACACAATTGATCATAAGCTTCTGGTGGATCGTGTTAGAGCTGCAAGTCTATGGGGCATGGCAATGATTAAATTGTCTCCTTTTTGAATGACTGTTCTCAGTCAGTTTGCATATTTCCTATTGAGTCTCCCAAAGTCCAACTTACCTGTGGAATACCTGAAGAGTCCTCTTTGCCCCCACATTTTTAATTTGTAAATATGTCTCCTGGTGGACTACCTGAAAAAACATGAAGTTGAGATCTTACGACTATGCAGACAATATGCAACTACTTTTTGCTATTGAAAACTTACTAGAATCCAAAATGACCTCCCAAAATCCGATGCTGTTCATCCGTGATTGGATAAATAGTAATCAACTTAACTTCGATAAGATGGAGCTTGTTTTTACTAACAGCACGCATGACCTATAGAATTCCACATTGTGGCCAGCTGCAATGGGTACCTCCCCCAAGCCTATGAACTCAGTTAAGAGTCTTGGAGTCCTCGTTGACAGAATCTTCTCCATGAAGCCTCAAGTAGAAGCAGTAATTTCATCCTGCATTTTGTGGCTTTGGATTTTTTTTTAATTCTTTACCCTAGAAGCTCTTATCCAGGTCATCCTCACATCAGTCATCTTGCGGATAGAATATGCAAATTCACTTTACCTATGCCTTCCCGAAAGCCTCACCCAGAGATTACAGTTGGCACAAAATCAGGCAGCCAGACTAAATCACCAACAAACAAGAAAGTGCCACATCATCTACCTGATGAGGAAACTACATAGGCTGCTGGTAAAACAGAGAACAGCTTTTAAGACTGGATGTACCATTTTTAAATTTCTCTATGGTAACAGTCACAAATGTGTCTCTTTCCATATCTAAGAGTTCATACCCACCCATAATTTGAAGACTACTCACTAAAATCTTCTCAACATCCCCTCCTTTAAGAATTTAAGAAAAGGCTTGGTGGTTCCAGATTTTCTGTGCTAGCTCCCCATTTCTGGAACACCCTTCCACTTGACATCAAGATGTCTTCTTGCTGCTCTAGATTTAGATAACGCCAGAAAACATGTCTCTTCATACAAGAATATGAAGTGAAAGAGTAGTAGGTACTGTTTAGATTACTTAGTGCCAAGAAACCGGTTGGTGTATGTGCATTTTATCATTATTTTTAACATAACAATCCAAACTTCAGACTTTTAACTTTTTTGGCAAAAATTAATCTGAGAACTGAGAGGAAACGAAAACAGTCTCCTCATCTACCCTTCTAAAGTGCATCGCCAGTTGGCCTGACTGTGCAGCAGTTGCTGCTTTGTTCTTCTCTGCAGCAACAAATCATGTTCAGCAGTCCATCGCAGAAGGGTTATCCAGCTTCATGGAACCCTCGTCAGCTACACCCTCCAGCCTCATGCTACTGGACATTTTTGACTTCCAAAAAAGAGGCTAAGTATGGTCACGGAAATATTCACTGTGACTTTGCCCAGTGGCTCTCCAACAATAATACCTCCTCCTCAGACATCACATGCAGCCCTTCTCCACTGAATATTACCTTCTCAGATGATTTTTGTTGAAATTTGTTCTAAGTCCGAAGGTAGACGCCGACTGGACCCAATCCACTTGTATCTGACTAATGTTCCATCATGGTTGGTCATATTTTTCAACTTGACCCAGTCTCCCGTGAATGGATTTTCGTGGTTGACACATTGATCATTTGGGTGCCACTTTTTACCGTGTACTTAAAAAAATCATATCTCCAGTTCCACTGATTGGATTTTTGTTGTTTTAGTGCCAAGTAATGTATTAAACTGCACTCTATATTTCTA
The DNA here is from genome assembly GCF_031143425.1 of Pleurodeles waltl. Lineage (NCBI taxonomy): Eukaryota > Metazoa > Chordata > Amphibia > Caudata > Salamandridae > Pleurodeles > Pleurodeles waltl. Next base: position 774,642,876 of record NC_090443.1, on the reverse strand, counting down.
AGTTGTTGTGGGATTTGTTTGTGCTGTGTTTTGAATTTATTACTGTTTGTGTGCTGCATAAATCATTTAATGGTTATTATTAGTGATACAATTAGTACAGGGATGCACATGCAACCATTGCTCTATGTAAATGCTCTGTTCAGCACATGAATTATAAAAGAGTGGTCATTAAGAGTACATATCAGTTATACATACAAATAACAAAAACCATCATAGAAATATGTGTTCCATAGCACAACAAACAACCATATATATCTGTATAGACCAAGAATTAAAAGAACCATGCCTGTACGTCAATTAAGGGTATCTCTAGATGGTTTATTTGTGTTTTACAACTTTAAAAAACATTTTGACCCAGTTGCAGGGTTTGTGTCTTAACAGGACCAACAAAGGGACACCTCAAATTGTCTTCTCCAAAACAAAAAACACCCAAGGTGCTCGAAAAAGAAAACAAAAGATTTCAACTGCATTGTTAACTGTGTGCAGTAGATGTGGCCTCCCATCTTGCTCTGTTCCATCGCGGTTCCCAATTTCAGAAGGACTGCTTATCTTCTTAATTTGAGGTTGTTCAAAAGCGGTTATTAAATATGAATCCTACAACGTTATTGACCACAAAGGATACGGGAAGCAGTTATTGAAACTGTCACACTATATATGTGATCCATATTACACCCCACCATTTCTGCTTGCGGCCATGTCGATGTTTGCTTTCTCGAGATTACTCATAGTGGGTCCTCCTATTAGGTAACTCTTTTGTATCCTTTTTCAAACACAATGTTTTTCTTTCTTGTTGATATGCAAATTACACCCCAGGAGGAGACAACTTGAGGTGTCCCTTCCTTTATTGGTCCTAATGAGACCCAATATCCACAACTGGGTTGAAACGTTGTTGACACTTGTAAAACACAAACAAACCATATAGAAATACCCCTAATTGACATCAGTACATGGATTTATTATATTTTTTATCTATACGGATATATATAGTTGTTTGTTATTCTGTGGAACACATGTGTCTATGTTGTTTTTTGTTATTTGTATGCATTGTTTATAATCATTTTCTTTTTGTTTGGTTCTCCTTTTCACATGCGATACCATGCATATGAAAAATATATAAAGATGAATAATTTTTATATACTCCTAGCAACAACTCTCTTATAATTCATGTTGTGAACTGAGCACTTATATTCAGCAATTGTTGCATGTGTATCCTTGTACTTGTTGTACCACCAACATTGTTCCTTAAAAATTATTTTTGCCCTGGTTTTCGTTGAGTAAGGGCTGCCCTTGTTTTTCTAGAGACTGCATACAGAATTTAAACATTACCTTTAAGTTAAGCCTGATTGTTTTTATGCCAAGCTACCATGGGATAAGTACAGGTTAATTTAGTACATTTTTGTGATTCACCTTAACGGGGACTCTGGCTGTTGCCTGAGCAGGAATAACATTCCACTCACCCAACACCTGAATTTCTCACAACATTAACCTAGCTCTGTTTTTTTTAATAGAGTAAAGAATCACTGGAGTATTTTTATTCAGCAAACTAAGGGGCATATTTAAGAAATGTGGCGCTGCACACAGTACAGCGCCGCTTTTTTTGCGCCCTTTATGTGTGTGCCGTATTTAAAATATGATGCACCATGCTCAGGTTAGGGCGTAAGAGCATCATTATTTTTTACGCTATTGATGTACTTTGCAGGGGTAGTGCCAGCATTTTGGCGCTCCTCCTGCAGAGTATGTAGGGACCCATTGTATTCAATGGCAAACCCCCTTTTAACGCCTGCTCTGAGCATGTGTTAAAAGTGCAGAAATAAATTACACAAGGAAATCTGTTAGATTTCCTTGCGCCATTTGTTCATCATTCCTAATGGGGGAACGCTCCCTTTGCATACCTTATGCCTGGCACAGGCAAAATGTAGCGCAAAGTGTTACAAAGTAGCGCAATGCTTGCATTGCGCCACTTTGAAAATATGGTGTGGCGTTTTTGGCCTTCTAATGCCACATTAGCATAAAAAATTATCCTAATGTTAGAGTGGCAGCTAGGGGCACATAAATATGCCCCTGAGTGTCTAAAATAATAGATTCACTTGTGGTGCCTTGGGCAGCATCCAATGCTGAGCACGCAGGCTTAGTCCTGACGTGTGCAGACGGACTTGCCTTTAGCGTGTCTTCTGCTCGCGATCAGCACGCCCACTGTACAATCAAGCATCTAGTTGATCTTTATAGTGGCAACCTAGCTGCACATGTTCGAAGAATCAGGCAAATTTGAACCACTATCGTAGGTCATGTGCTGTCTCAAACGAGAAGAAACTAATGATGGATTAAACATCCCTCCACACTAACCTGGAAAAAGTGGGCAAAGGGGAGGAGAAGGGTAAAAGCTAATAAACTGTGCAACCAAACATTCAGAACATAATTTTTTTCCCCAAATAATGGTGCATCTCGCTGGGTTGCAATGAGATTGTTCTGGGTGGGAGCCCTTAGACGTCTGGCCAGTCGCTATGGCGCTATTCAGTTGGAAATAGTACATAATATAAGTTTGTATTGCTTGGTGAACGAACTCTCTTAGTCGTGGCTTTGCTTTAGGGATGAAACATTTATATTTTGATTTATGAGGTAAATGTATCCTTCTCTTCAAACATAGAAGGAGATCCATGCTTCGTGGAGTCCTGGAATGGAATTCTAATTCTTAGTGTGCATAAATGCATGAAAACTACCTGCTGATGCGCTCTGACTCGCAGGCTTGCGCTGACATGTTTAGGAAATCAGATTTTTACTCTAATCTGTCACTGTGACTTCTAGTACTTGAAAGTGTAATGGGATAATGTCACATCGAGCTCTTCGCAATGCTGCTTCTGGGATGAAATTGTCAGACGTGCTTACAGCTTCCCTCTTTAAGCGTGTGATATATCTAGGATTCGCTGAAATGCTCCCTTGGGCAAAGCAGAAGAAACCGTGGCAGCTTCCCTGGGATGTAATCCTCTTGAATTTGTAACCAAGCCTTCAGTGATAGAATTTGCAGAAACATTTTTGCATTAATGCACTGTGTTGAATCACCTTAAAAAGAATGCCTTTCAGCGTTCAGCCAATCTCTGTGTATTCCTCTGACAGCACAGTGCTCCCTTCCGTCTCCCACTCACATTTGCCCTTCTTGTTTGTTTTGAGAAATGACCAAGGTGCAGCGAGGAGTATTGTGTGAAAGATATATATTTCAAATAAGAATGCAGCCCAAGTTTGACAAAAGCCTCCTCTCCTTGGCTTCTTTTGTGTTATGGTGTTTTTGATTTTTGTAGCGCCTTAGAAATACTTTCCCAGCAACAGAAAATGAAATGGTATAAACAAGATCCCCTGAGGTATTCCCTAGCGAGGTCACGCTGGGTGTTCAGACTAACCCTGTTTCTATTAATACCGTTTCCAACTAGTTAGGTGTTTTCATGCTGTTTTCAAGTGTACATTGTTAAAGGTGTTTATTGTTGTGACAGTTTTTTGTATCTTCCAAACCAGTGATAGTTGGGATAACTCTCTTTAAAAATAGCATATTAAAATTACTTTAGAACACCACCTCAAGAGGGTCATCACGTTATACAGTCACCCCAGATTCATAGATCCTTCTACACATAAATGGTCTAAGCAGCTGTAGGGACAAACACGCACTATCAACATTTAAACTGATCAGTTCAGCACTACGCACGGCTCTCAATGCTGGTGTCCAGACATCAAAATGTCATGCAACTCAGCAAGGCACTGCCCTGGGTGACAGGTAGAGACGAGGAATACGCCATATCTACTAAAATACGAGGCATTTCTTCTTTTCTTGTGCTAGCGCACTATGTGGTGCCTACTGCCAACGCAGACACGGTGCAAGGGGGTTTACAATACAGGAAGGAATGTTTTTGTGCAGAAAAGAACATTTTTGGGTGTGCACATCTCAGGCTGTAGTGGCAACTGATGGAGCCACCTACAAAGGCCAATCTTAAAAAGCCTATGCGTGTGTGTGTGTAAATACATATGTACACGCTTCCCTAAAATGCTTGAATCTGACTTCATAGTTGTGTGTATGTCTATAGTCATACATGTATTGATAGATATGTACACACATACAGACAAAGACAGATTTAAACATTTCAGGCAACCAGTGTGCTTTTCAAGTGAAAGGCAGCAACAACTATGGGTGGCAAGATGGCTAGTGTCTGTTTTTTTGTGCACCCCTAGGACATTCAAAAGCTGTGGTGGAGGGACCCAGTTAGGGTCCAGGACATATAGAGCTGGGGCAGAGGCCCCATCTGCCTAACCCAGAGACACCAGAGCTGTGACCACCAGAGCACTCCCAAAAATGAGAGGTAAAACAATTCCCATTCAGTTACTGTAATGCTTTAATAGTTCAAGAAATGTAGAGTTCACAGTTGCTGCCTGATCATAAACATGGCATTATCAAATAAAACTTCACAAGCCTCCCACTGAAACGGTGTTACTTTGGTATGGGCTTGTGATTTTAACTGTTCACAATACTAATGATATGAAAGTCTAAAAACTGACTAACAGAGAATTAAAATGATTTACACATCGCCTGAGTAACATTATAATCTAATAGGCAACTTCCTCGGTGTTCATGAAGTGGAGTAACAAAGTCATGGACCGTCACTATATCGTTTGCCACTGTAACATAACAGACCGCATGCACTATGACCACTCATGGTCTTCAAAATTCACCTTACATGCAAGCTAAAAGTGCGATGAACATCTGCCCACAAAGCAGAATGAGGGGCTTTTAAGAGCAATAAAAAGTGGCACATGGTGGGATTGTGCTCACCAGGCAGAACCACCATTCAACCCATCTGCATTTATAACATTTATTTCTTGAGATGGTCTTCCTCTGGTCTTTGCTGGCGGTAGAAAGAGATTTAGGCACTGCACCCACATCTTGTTACTCCAGAATCCTTAGGCTAAAAGGAGGTTTCATGCTGGCATGGTAAACAGCAACAGGTCAGACTTGCAAAATTGTGTTTGGCAGGGTATTCAGTCACGCTTCCGGTATTAAGGATATGGGCAGCTTTCTTTTCTGAGTGATACAAATACTACTGCAGCAGGTCCATGTAGATCTGCCTCAGAGAAGATGTTCACTAATCTAAAGGGGGTTTCAAAGTTCTATCCGTTGGTAGCAGGTCACTGCTGGTCAGAGTAAGTGCTTCCTTTTCAGCTACATTGTATTTTCAAAGAACCAACACTCCCTACTTCTTCAGCTCCATCAGTGTCCAAGAGAGGTAATGTTGAAAAAACAATTAAAAACCTAGCTTTTCTAATTTTGTCTTAGTTGACCCCTGATGGAAAATGGGTTGTTGGTAAGGGCAGGTAAGTACCTACACTTAGCAATAGGCCACTAACCTCCACTTAGGTCCAGTTAGGTCTCAGTAAATGAAACCTAGCTCAACCCTTGGTAGCTTGGCAACGAGTGACAAGGCTTAACTTAGGAGACAAAGTGTAAAGCATTCAAATATCACAAAACAGTAATTAAATAAAACACAAGAAACAGTTTAAAAATCCAAAATCAATTTATAAAAATAGATTATATTTTTATATTTAAAATCGGATAAGGGGAACCGGAGAAATGAATTTTTAAAGAATGAATGCTTTCTAGCGCATAGAATCAACTAGCGCTCAAAGGGTTAAAAAAGGTCACACTGGAAAGGAACAAAGTCCACAGTTCAGGCCACCCACGAGGTAACACTGTCACACTTACTTTCAGAAGTGTTTGATTCAGGAAAGTGGTCCACAGCACCAGCCAAGGGTTCAGAGGCTCTGGTGTGCCTCTTGGGATCTGGGACTACAACTCCCACAATGCTCCTCTTCAACTTATGGAGTTGCTTTAAACGTCTCCAAACTTCTGGATCTTCTTCCAGAGGTCCTTTTTGTATCCTTGAAGTGTCCACGACTTGATACAAGGTTCCAGAAGCTCTGAGTTGCTCCTTGGGAGTTGGGACTACAATTCCCAGAATGCACCTGGTCAGAATCCTCAAGTAGCCACTGGACGCTGGTCAGCTGGGCTCTGCTTGCAGGAGTTGATGCAGGGGACTCTGGGCAGCTCCTTTGTACCTGTAGCAAACAGGGAGTCCGTTCTTGAAGCAGTAGAAGACAGGTAAAGTCCCTTTAGTGGCGAAGCCCAAGTGTGCAATAGGGTGCAGTCTTCTAGAGCGCAGTGTCCAGGTGCAGGTCAGAGGTCCAGCAGGGCAGTCCTTCTTCTCCTGTAGTTTTTACTTGTTGGAATCTGATAGGAATTTGAGGTGTGGGTGAAGGTCTGCCAGTTTTATCCTTGCTCCTGGGTGAAAAGCAGGGGGGTCCTGGTTCTCTAATCAGGGGCAGGGTCCTTCCTCCTGTGATGACCACTTCCTGGGAAGTGTGGCAAAAATCAATCCCAGGGAGCAACATTTCTCAAAAATCCATCATGGCTTAAAGTGATTTTTGGAGGTTACATCTGGCTGAGCCCACCCACTGGTGTGGCTAAAAATCCTAAACACACTCCTCTCCTGCCCTCTCCTATTCTAATCAAGGGGGTACCTAATTGTCTGGGTTTGCAGGATGTGAGGGTGTTGCTGGGTTGCTCCAAATGTCCTTTCCTGCCTTTGAAGACCACGTTGGCAGCCCTCCCCCCTTCCTGCTTCCCCATGTGCTGAGGGGAGATCTCCTCCCCCCGGCACATCTCTTTGTGTGGAGCCAGCCCACTTCACACCTTATCAAGGCAGCCTGGCCAGGCTGCCAGAGGCTGGCCAATCAAAGCAAAGCAGCAAAAACACTGCAGGGCTGAAGTTAGCAACTTTTCAGGTAAAGTTTAAAACTCTTTACTTGAACAAGTTATATTAAATCCCACAACTGGAAGTTGTGGAATTTATTACAACAATTAATTTGATACCAAACTTCTAGTGTCTGTTACTTAAGGGGATTCTTAAAATAAAAATAAAAACTCCCCATTCTAGTCTATGGAGGCCATTCACTACAATGAAGGAAAAACGAATTTGGCTGTTTTACCTCATCAGGGCTTATAAAACTATTTTTATAAGGTCCCTGCTTATAGTTACATGGCACCCACACCTAGGGGCACATAGGGAACACCTTAGGGGTGACTTATATGTAAAAATAAGGTAGTTTACGACTTTGGAATTACTTTTAATTCCAAAGTCAAATTTGCATGTAACTTTAATTTAAAAGCAGCCAGCAAGGCAGGCCTGCCTTTAAAATGACACTGGGCACCTCAGCAGTGCACCTATGGGGGCACCACTATGCTGGGTTCCCTAAACCTACATGCCCTACCATATACTAGGGACTTATAGGTAGGTTGACTTAGCCAATTATAATGAGCCTAATTTGCATACAGAACTGGTTAGCAGTACCCAGGGCACCATTAAAGTCAGGAAAACACCAGCAAAAAGTGAAAAATTGGGTCAACAAACGAGGGGGCCTCTGCAATCAGCTCTGTTCTCTCACAACCCCTGGTTATGTAGTTGCTCAGTAGTGGTGGAAAGTCCTAGTTGGGTAGCCACGAGCTGCATGAATTCTTAACATTAACACATAGACATACATAAGGTTCTTTGAAGGACAACCATCTCCCTCTACCCAGATAACCACTGGCTGTGTGCAGCTTGGCTAGAATAATTTCCAGGTATGTGCTATGGTCTGAGACATTGTTTATTTCCCACAGGCAAATCTGGAGGAATAGGAGAAGAAGGCAAAATTCACCATCCACACTGCAAATATATATAAATGTGTCTATGTTCTGCAAAAGATCATCCTAAGGACTGATGCACCGCTAGTGATTGCAATCTATCTCTGGTGCACACACATTCAGATTTTTGCAGTGTTTGTTGTTAAGTAAGTGCATAAAATGTTTGCAGTCATTTTCTATCATAAAAAATCAACACAAATGGGTTGGTAGTTCCACCAGGGCACTAAACATAATTTAAATGAGTTGGCCAATATGCATCATTCCTGGATGCAGCTACTTCACCCCAAAATCTCTAAATACTACCATCTTGCAAAGTCTGTGCATAACGTTTTTAATGGTAACTATTCTCCCAGGATTAAGAATGAACAAGTTCCCCCAAGTCAAAGGGAAGCCCATGACTATCCTGGAGGACCAACTTATTTGCCATTGAGTGGGTCAATCATGGGCCCCTGAAATAGTTACCAAAAACCAAAAAGACTTGGGATCTAGCAGGAAAAAAGGGAAAAGGTGGGCTGGTAACGCTGCACAGGTGGTTTGTGATTTTCCACCTTATGCCCGCAATCACTAGAAGTGGCAATGATAAGAGATTTTCCCACTGTGTTCTCCTCTACTTAGCATCTATTAGTCAGCCAGAGTGATTGATCTCCTGTGTTTCACTGTCGTGTTCTGCTCCTACTGTATGAATATCACTAATAGGTAAGCCAATGGGTGCATGCTGCACATTGGATCAAACAGACCAGGATAAACAGCACACGGTTTCTGCTGTCAGGCCAACAATGCGGTCTATGACAGTACAATGTGTAACTGACTGAACACTGTATAATGTTATTAATCTTGTAGGAACTAACTTGTCAATGATATTCTACCTTAGCACTGCCACCACTGGGAATGCCCTGAAAACAAAATAGCTTATACATTTTGCAATGAAATTTCCATTCTATTGCATTTTGAAATGCAGATAAAAATCAATTGAAAAACTGCACAATAACAATAAATAAACATAAACACACACAATGTGACAGCCCAAGGATCAGCAAGGGAGACCAGCTGTGTGACCACAATATTGCAAGTATTATGTATTCAGTCAGGAAAGATGTGTTAGTGTCTTGTGCTGTTTTTAATTTAAGACCATCTTGAAATAAGGATGTTTCATCTAAAAAGATTGCTTCACCTAACCTGTGGAAATCTGGCAAATAACATTGACTGCAATTTGTGGTATGATTTTGTCTGGGTTAAGGATTGGGAAAGGAATACCACTCAACCTATTATGGGGGCTGCAGGAGGTGGAAGAGGAGACAGTGGAAATTCAGAAGATTTGGAACACTCAAACACTAACCTCAGTCTCTAACATAACTCACTTCTGGTGTGTGAGGTCAGTGTAAGGTCATTAGTGGCAGAGTCCTATAGAAGATTTCCAGGTCCCTTGCCTCTTGTTAGTCACTTGTCAGTTCCTTGTTCTTCCTGGTCAGCACTCACAGTTCAGACCAGTCTGTTGCTGGAAGCATCTTGTGGGCAGTCATCTAGATTAAAGGTCGGCTCCTGCACATTGTTAGAAATATGGGGTATCTAGTTGCCAGAGGTATACACCCTTGTCCAAATAGGGACCACAATCTTAGTCAGGGTAACTCACAACATAATCCAAATTATCATTACCCACCCTCAGGTAGTTTGACACTGATCAGTCAGGCTTAACTTAGAAGACAATGTGTAAAGTATTTGTGCAATAAATCATAGAGTAACACAGTGAAAACACCACACAAAGACACCCAACAGGTTTAGAAAAATAGATAATATTTATATGAATAAAATAAAATAAGGTCAAAACAACAAAGATCCAGTAAGCACAAGTTGAAATATCACTTTTAAAAGCTTTAAAAAAGTCTCACTTCTTAGAAATCAATAGTTGTCTCTTTGTAACACACAGTACCTGGGATGGGTCGAAAATAATGACACACAGGGACCGCAGAGGAGGAGATGTGTGGAAAACTATGGTGTTGTGTTGGATTTTCTCATGCGGCACAGACAATGTGTTGTTTCTTTCCATGCTTTAAGGGGTTGTATCGTTTTTTAGGCACGCAGTCTTGGTTCCTCACTGTGATGCAGGGATATTTTCGAGATGAGGGACAGTGGGTTGAAAATCCTTGACGTGCTAGTAGAATGCACAGGCGCTGCATCAATGCAGTAGGTGAATTTTCAGTCGCAAGGCAGGCGCATCGGAAACTTCCGTCGTGAAGTCGGTGCTGCATCATTCTGGTCGATTTCTGCAGGCTTTGCATAAATTTTCAATGCACAAGGATTTTTTTGAAGAGGTGAAGTCTCTGTTGGCCCTGAGACTTCAGAAACAGGAGGCAAGCTTAATCAAAGCCCTTGGGAAGCACTTCAGGAAGAAGGTAAAATCCTTTCAGCAGAGTCAAGGGCCAGAAGGGCAACAAGCAGGGCAGCAGTCCTTCTCAGCAAATCAGTCTCAATGAGTCATTTGGGCAGCTAGGCAGTTCCTCTGACAGAGTGCAGGTGTAGGTCCAGAAGTGTCTGATTTGGTGGAGTCAGAGACCCAGCTTATGTTCCCAAAAATGCCTTTGAAGTGGGGGGAACTTCAAAGAATGGTTTTGAAGTGCACAGGATCCCCTTTCAGTCCAGTCCTGTCTGCCAGGATCCCTGCTGGGGGGTTATCAACCCTTTGTGTGAGGGGAGGCCACTGGCCTTTGAAATGTGTGAGCCCCTCCACCCTTTCTGCCCAGGAAGACCCATTCAGTATGCAGATGAATGGAGATGTGACTGAGTGTCCTGTGTTTATGGTTAATGGTCTGGGTGGAATGCACAAGGGGAGCTATCAACCAGCACAGACCAGACATGGATTGGGGACAGGCTATAAGGCACAGATGTTATTAAATGCAGAGAAATGACCAGTTTCTAAAAGTGGCATTTCTACAATAGTAATATTAAATCCAACTTCACCAGTAAGCAGGATTTTCTATTACCATTCTGGCAATACCAAACAAGACATGGCTACTCCTTCAAGATTAGAATCTAGCACTTAAAAGTATATGTGAGCAGTCTAATGCTAGTCTGAGGGGTTTTTCACTACCAGGGCATGTGAAACACATAAGTACATGTCCTTTCTTTTACCTACATAGCGCTCTGTCCTATGAGTTACCTAGGGCCTACCTTAGGGGTGACTTATATGTAAATAAAAGGGGAGTTTAAGGCGTGCCAAGTAGTTTTAAATTTAAATGCCAAGTCGAAGTGGCAGTGAAACTGCACACACAGGCCTTGCAATGACAGGCCTGAGACATGGTTAAGGGGCTACTTATGTGGGTGGCACAATCAGTGCTGCAGTCCCTCTTGTAGCATTAAATGGGTAGGAACCAATGTTACCGTGTTTAGGGAATAGAGCACTTGCACTTTAGCACTGGACAGCAGTGGTAAAGTGTGCAGAGTCCTAAAACCAGCAAAAACAGTGTCAGAAAAATGGAGAACGGCAGGCAAAAAGTTGGGGGGTGACCAGCCTAAGACTGTCAGGTCTAACATGGTTCCCCCCAGCTGAAAGTGAGGAGGGCTACCCACCCTCTTGGGAGCTCTCATCACTAAGGCAGAAGAATCTGGAGTGACCATCAGCATTGGTGTGGTCAGCCCCCGGGCAATGCTCCACTGTAAATTCCATTCCCTGTAGGGAGATGGACCACCTTAATAGTTTAGGATTTTCACCACTCATCTGCATGAGCCATCTAAGGAGGCTGTGGTCTGTATGAACTCAGAAGTGAGTCCCAAAAAGGTATGGTCTCAGCTTCTTCAGTGCCCAGACCACAGCAAATGCTTCTGTTTCAATTGCACTCCACTTCCATTCCCGTGGAAGTAACCTCCTGCTAAGGACGGCTACCAGTTGGTCTAGGCCCTCCTTATTCAGCTGTGCTAAATCTGCCCCTATGCCATGCTCTGAAGGGTCCATATGCACTATGAATTCCTTGGAGTAATCAGGGGCCCTGGGCACAGGTGCTGTGCCCAGGACTTCCTTGGGAGAATCAAAGGCTTTCTGACAAGCCTTTGTCCAGATCACCAACCTAGGCTGCTTTTTGGAAGTCAGCTCAGTTAAGGGGGCCACCATGGTGCCATATCCCTTAACAACTCTGCTGTAGTAAGGCCCTCACTTCCGTTTGAGTTTTAGTTGATTGCCAGGCCATGATGAGCCTGGAGGGACTGCACCTTACCACCACCTACTAGGTGTCCCAAATACACCACCAAACCCTGCCCAATCTGGCACCTACTGGCCTTGATTGCCAGTCCTGCCTGTGGCAGGGCCTGGAGCACCTACTGGAGGTAGAGCAGGTGTTCCTCCCATCTGGCACTGTAGACGGCAATGTCATCTAAGTAGGCAGCACAGAATGGCTCTTTACCAGCCAGGACCCTTTTACCCAACTGTTGGAAGGTAGCAGGGGCTTTTTTCAAGCCAAAGAGCATCACCCGGAACTGGTAATATCCCTCAGGGATTGAAAATGCTGACCTATCTTTTGCCCCCTCAGTCAAGGCAATCTGCCTGTACCCTGATGTTAAATCAAAGGTACTGAGGAATTTGACAGCAGCTAGTCTGTGACTGAGTTTATCAGCTCTGGGGATGGGGTGTGCATTAGTTTTTGTGACTGAACTGAGACCTCGGTAGTCCACATAGAATTGAAGTTCTGGTTACGTGCCAGGTGGGGCAGCCTTTGGTACCAACACCACAAGGCTGACACAGGGACTGCTCGAGGTTTCAATCACCCTTAAAGCTAGCATCTTGGCAACTTCATCCTTGATGCTGGACATCACCCTGTCTGACACCCTATACATTTTGTTCTTTACAAGGGGACTCTCTCCCACGTCAATATAATGGATGCACAGGTGTGTGAGTCCAGGGGTGAGGGAAAACAGGGAGGAAAACTGTTACAGTAACTGGTAACAGGGACCTCGCTGATCTGGGGTCAGGGAGTCAGAGAGGTTGACACCCTCCACTGACCCATCAATTTCCTGTGCAGGGAGGAGGTCAGAGAGATGTTTACTCTCCTCCTCCACAATCTTATCTGTCACTAGGATCATGCTGACTTTAGACCTCTCACAGTGAGGCGTCAGTCTGTTTACATGGAGCACCTTTAGGGGGTTCCTAGGAGTCTAGAGATCCACCAAGTAAGGGGCCTTCCCCTTATGCTCCTTTATCTAAGTCCAGCGATCTCAGGACAGTCCACCAATCCTGGAGAGCTCTGGGCTCTACTGATTCGAAGACCCATACTTTGTCTCCAAGTTGAAACTCCACCAGAGTGGCCTTCTGGTCGTAGCAGCGTTTCATTACCTCTTGACTGGTCTCAAGGTTGCTTTTGGCCTTTTTCCAGAAGCGGTGCATCTGTTTGCCAGAGTGGCCTTCTGGTCGTAGCAGCGTTTCATTACCTCTTGACTGGCCTCAAGGTTGCTTTTGGCCTTTTTCCAGAAGCGGTGCATCTGGTTGCAGAGGGCCAACATGCAGTTGACCACATCCTGGGGATGTTTCTTGGGAGCTTTCTCCCACCCCTCCTTGACAATGCTTAAGTGCCCCCGGACAGGGTAGCCATAGAGAAGCTCAATGGGGCTAAACCCTACCCCCTTCTGGGGCTCCTCTCTGTAAGCAAAGAGAAGGCATGGCAAGAGGATGTCCCACTTACACGTCATGTAGGCCAGCAATCATGCTCTTCAAGGTCATGTTGAACCTCTCAACTAGACCATTGGATTGAGGGTGATATGGTGTAGTGAACCTGTAGGTTACACCACATGCATCCCACATGGACTTCATGTACACAGACATGAAGTTAGTGCTTCTGTCAGACACTATCTCTCGGGAACCCCACATGGGTAAAGATGCCCATCAAGGTTCTCGTCACCACAGGTGCAGTCACCGTCCTCAGAGGGATTGCCTCTGGATAGCTGGTGGCATGGTCCACCAAGACCAGGATGAACCTGTTGTCTAGGGCTGTCTTGGTGTCCAATGGACCAATGACGTTGAAGCCCACCCTTTTGAAGGGGGTGCCAGTAATGGGAAGTGAGATTGGGGACCCTTCAGCTTTTTCCCTGACATCCCAATGCCCTGGCAGGTGGGACAGGACCTGCAGAATGCATCTGAGGCTGTCTTCATTCGGGGCCAATAGAAGTGGGTGACAAGTCTGGCAAAGGTCTTGTCTTGCCCTAAATGTCCTGCCAGGGTATGTCATGGGCCAAACCCAGTAGGGAGGCCTGGTAACACTGGGGGACCACCAACACATATGCTGCCACAGAACCAGGAGCCTTAGGCTCGCTATGTAGGAGATCATTCTCCCAGTAAATTAGGTGATATACAGAGGCTTCACCTGCTGCATGGACTGAGGCCTGTTAAATCAAGCCCGCAAGAGTGGGGCACTCTTTCTACGCTTTGCAGAATTCCTCCCTGGTGGGCCAACCCTCAACTTCCCAGCCAGCAAGCTCAGGTAGTTCACCTGGGGCAGCAATGTCCTCCCTGCTTGGCTCAGGGGCCTCCGCCACAGGGACCCCAGTCAACCTCCACTGTGGGAACTTCTGGGACTGGTTTGCCATGCCCTTGCCCCTCTCCTTAGCAGCTGTCTGGGGCATTCATCCAGGCTCCAGGCGCTCTTGACTTACCTCCCGGGCAGCCATAGCCCATGTGGTCATACAGACTCACTCAGGCAATCCCATCATCTCCAAGTGAGACCAGAGCTCTACCTCTCTCCAGTTAGTGTGCTCCAGGTTATTGCCTAACAGACAATCTACAGGTATGGCAGGACTCACAGCTACTTTCAGAGTATCATAATCCCCCCCACTCAAAGGGAACTAGAGCCAATGGTAGATGGCTCTCTCGATTGTCAGTGACTATGACTTGTTGGAATGTGTTCGGTAGGTCCTGCTCTGCTGACACCAGCTGTTCCGTGACAGTAGTCATGCTGGCTCCTGGGTCACACAGATCCTCTGCCTGTTGCCCATTAATGGTGACCCACTGCCTATACTTGGAAGTATTGGAAGCCATGTGGGCTTTTGGCACCATATCCTCATAACAAGGACACTAGGGTTACCTCTGTCTGCTCCCCAAAACTAACTGGGACTACCTCCTCCCCAAGTGCTACACTAGTGAAGTGAAGATCCATGTAGAAGATTGTGAATGATGAGCCCACACTCCAATGTGATTTCTTCCAGAAAGTTTAATCCAGATAAAAGTAATATGAATAAGAAGAACTCCAACCACTCCACAGCCCAGGATGCTCCTGTCCAACTGTCAAAGAAGAACACTGGGAGCATTCCAGACAGAAGAACAGAGAGCAAGCCAGGGGGAGAGATGGAACATACCAAGTGGCGCAAAACAAGAAGAAACTGTGAAAAACACAATAATAATAAAAATACAGAATGTAAAAACAACATTACAATACTACAACTAGCCAACCCAGGTGTCTTCCCACCTGTGAAGGACTGTGCCCTCTTTGCACATTTGGAGTCACCCTTAGAGTGAGCATACTTGGTGCACTCTGTACATTGGGGTACAAACTTCCCTGTCTTATGATCAAAGAAACCTTTCTTCTTAGGACATGGCCCACTAGTAGCATTTAATTTAGGGGCCCTGGGCACATGTAATGCACTTTACTAGGGCCTTACAAGCAAATTAAATATGCCAATTGGGTAGGAACCAATGTTACCATGTTTAGGGGAGAGATCATATGCACTTTAGTACTGGACAGCAATGGTAAAGTGTGCAGAGTCCTAAAGCCAACAAAAACAGTGTCAGAAAAATGGAGGGAGGCATGCAAAAGGTTTGGGGGATGACCACCCTAAGGCTGTCAGGTCTAACACTCATCAAAGCCAAACTCAATGTTGAGAAGGGTAAGCTTAGTACTTATGTGTCAGCATATTTGGTATTTATAACAGATTTGATGTAATTACATATTTCCTCTCGGAATAGAGTTATGTCGATTTCAAATATTTTATCAGCAACTACCTGTGAAGTGTAAACCCTTAAGAGAATCACTGTGGTTTTTATTGGGTGAGTGTAGTCTGCCGTTTACATTTCTCTATCTCCGCATTCCAAGTGTTCACTACTTTTCTATCACAGACAACATGGTTCACTTTGCGCTGGGATTCAGAAGTGTCATGGGTTTCCAGTGGGTCAACAAGTTTGAAACCTGACTGTTCAACCTGGCCCTTTTTGCAGGGTCATCCGCAAACGTTTTACCTCCTTCCTCCTATTTTTTCTGGGCAGTTTGTGTTTGCTTTAGGACTCTGGGCACTTCCCCACTGAAAACTAGTGCTAAAGTGCTTATGTTCTCTGTGTAAATTGTATTGGTGATTGGTTTATCTCTAATTGGCATATTTGATTTACTAGTAAGTCCCCAGTAATGTGCAATAGAGGTGCCTAGGGTCTGTAAATCAAATGCTACTAGTGAGCCAGCAGGACTGATTGTGCCACCCACATGAGTAGCCCTGAAACATGTCTCAGACCTGCCACTGCAGTGCCTCTGGGTACAGTCCTGTACTGCCAGTTTGGTGTAGCGCAGTGTATTTTAAAGGTATGACATGTACTCCTGACAGTGAAATACTGCCAAATTCAGTTTTCACTGTTGCAAGTCCTATCTCTCTCATAGGTTAACGTAGGGGCTGCCTTTAAATATCTGTTAAGTGCAGTTTCCTTTTGGGAACAGATAGAGATAGGGAGTTTGGGGTCTCTGAACCCAAAATTAAAAAATACATCTTTTGGAAAAGTTGTTTTTTAGATTCTCAGTTTTAAAATGCCACTTTTAGATAGTGGGCATTTTCTTCCTTAACCATTCTGTGACTCTGCCTGCTTGTGTATTCCACTTCTGGATACAGTTGGGCTGTTATGAATTCCTTCTAGACAGTGACATAAAGGGAGCTGTGGTTTAGCCTGCATATCCTGATGAGTCTCCTGGGCTAGATTGGGGAGGGAGGAGCTGACACCTACACCAGAATGGGCTGTGCCTGCCCTCAAATGATGCAGTCTTCAACCCCCTGCTATGTGTCTGGAGCCAGGCCTGGGCAAGGCAGGATCTTGTCAACAACAGAGACTTCCCTTTTAAGTTTGCCTACTTTAAAGGCAGAAAGGGGTATAAGTAGTGGGCCCAAAACCCCATATGTTTACAATACGTCTGGAACCAAGAGGAACGTCTGCCAAGGAGAAGAGCTGGAGGAGGAGTACTGCAGCTTTGCTGTGTGTGCTTTGTTGGGTTGGTTTGCAGTTGCTGCTTCTGCCTCAGAGAGGACAAAGACTGGACTTTGCTGTGTATCCTGCTTGTGAAGTTTCTCCAAGGGCTTGGACTCAGCTTGCCCCCGGTTCTGAAGTCTCATGGCCATCAAAGACTTCCTCTGTCAGCACCTGGACTCTCTGCTGAGACTCCGACCCTGCCAAGTGGTGCCTAATGCAGTCCCTGGGCCCCAGAAAGAAGAGGCTGGTGAAAAACCAAAAAGAACCAACTTCACAAACTTTGGACAACTCCGGACTGATGCCACTGCTGGATCCCGCAATGCTGCCTGCAACTGAAGCCGTGGTCCCCACTGGTGAGCGACGACCCTGAAGGCCCGATGCCGGCTCAGCCTTGATGAAGTTCACGGCTGTGAATTTCAAAGTGCCGTGACACCCGACCATGCTGCGGTGCCTGCAGCATCATGGCATAACCCGAAATCCCAGTTGCTGCACCAGGTTATGACCGCCGGATATCGACCCTGCCGGAAGTGCGCAGATCCAGTGATTCACACCAATGCCATTTCCACAGCTCCGCAACAAGGACCCGATGCCTCGAACCGATACCTACTCTCCTTTGCTTCGCAGCACAAGAACCGATGCTACACCAGATCCAGCGATGCCTCAATCACCAACTCTGTGCACCAGTTTGTTTCCTCATTTTCTCAAGGTGCTGTACCTGGGGGTCCCTGTGACTCCGTGACCGGTGCTATTAGAGATGAATTGTTGGGAACAACTCCTCACGATGCTCATCAATTCGAAGCATTTGTGTTTCTAAGTGCTATATTGAAGTTTAATCTTTAAAAATTAATAACTTTGCTTGTGTATTTTGGATTTTGTTTCATTTTACTCTTGTTTTACTCAGATAAATATTGGCTAATTTTCTAAACTGGTGTTGTGTACTTTTGTGGTGTTTTCCCAGTGTTACTGCATGTTGGTACAAATACTTTACACAGTGCCTCTGAGATAAACCTGACTGCTTGTGCCAAGCTACCAAGGGGGAGAGCAGGGATTATCTGAGCTATGTATATCCCTTACCCTGACTAGAGTGAGAGTCCCTGCTTGGACAGAGTGCAAACTGACTGCCAACCAGAGACCCCATTTCTAACACTGAGAGACCTAGACCTATGAAAGCTAGTCAAACACAGGGCAACCAATAAAGCCACTGTTCAGTAACAACGGGATGCTAGGTGTTTTGAAAGGTGATTCAGGCACAGTTACAGGGCTGCTTGCAGGGACTTCATTCAGTTAACTCTGTATTCCCTTGCTTGACTTACTTCCTAGTTGTGCCTGATGTTTCCTTGAAGCTTAACACATGGACATCTTTCAATTAATTTCACATGTTCACAGATAAATCAAACTGAGCACCAATGCGTGAAACTCTATGATACTGTGACATAACGAAGGTTACTCCTCACTGTATTTGAGAAGAAATCCAAGTAGGATTTAATGACAGTCTAAAGTATTGGGTGATTTCTAGATATTACTGTACATTGTTGTAAGGATCCTAAACTAATAGAATGCTATTCACCCAAGCCATGGTGGGTCTTGTGATCTATTAGCTATTTACGTTTCATCATGTGGTAATGTCACTTTCCATTTCACAAAGTGCTTAGCTCAACTGAGCAGGGAATGTACTGTCCTGAGTTAGAGAACATATCATATCAAATGTGAGCTAATGTTATCTACATTTGTTTGTACTGATATTCTATATGTTACTAAGGCACAATGATTTTACAACCAAAAAACATTTGGTTGACTTACCCTTATTATAGCAAGATAATGAGATTGCCTCTTGTTAATGCTAATGAAATTATTAGGAAAGGGGGGAACGTATCATTATTCTAAGAATGCAGGCGTTTAGATCAATCAACCAGACATTTTCATACCAGTGTTGTTTCAAAACTGTTTCTGGTGTGTTGGAGTCAAGCTCTTACATCAGAGGTGTTAGAAGTTAGGTCTCTAGTTGGCAAAGGTTTGTCCTCTGTCCAAGTCAGGACCACAATCCTAGTCAGAGCAAGTAAGATACACACTAAAGGTTTACAAAAATCCAACATACTCAAGTCAAGTTATGAATTTTCAAAGATTAAATCAAAATGCAGTGCTTACAAGACACTAGCTCCAACCGGGGCTATCTGGACATGCTGGACTGGGGCAAATCCAAAAGTGTAATCTGACTGCGATGGAGCGTGGGCCGGCTACAGGAGTCATGCTGACCCTGTGACAGTAACTTTGTTGTGTCGATGCTCGGTGACAATGTGTTGCTCAAGGAAGGGATGCTGGCAGGCAATGCGTTGTTTCCTGATCGGGCAACGTTGCTGATGTGTCGATGTCCAGAAGTGATGAGTACTGGTTCCGATGTGTTTGGTGCTGCGTTGTAAGTTGGGGCTGATGCAGTGCGCAGTGGTGCCTGCAGCTTAGGTGCAGGCAGTGGCAAAGCAGCATTTTCTGTAGTGGAATGCAACATTTTCAAGTGACACTCCAATGTTGTTGCGTAGGTTGTTGTGTTGCAGAATCACACTCACCTCCAAGGACCCATTACTGGATTTAGCACCACTTGGCACAGCAGGACTCACAGAAGTGGAGCCCAGGTGCTTGCAGGTGAAGTCTTTGATATCCCTGAGACTTTAGAAACAGGAAGCAAGTTCAGTAAGGCCCTTGGACAACCTTCAAATTGCAAGATGTAGAGAGTTGGATCCAGTCCTCTCACTCTCAGGCAACAAGAAGTACCAGACAGAAGGGCTACACAGCAGAGCAATCAACAAAGTGGCAGTCCCTCCTGACAGCACAGTGGTCCTTCTTCCTGGTAGAATGTCCTCAGTCATGAAGTGTCACGAATAAATGGTGTCAGAGGCCCAGTACTCATACCCAAAAAGGCCTTTGATGTAGGGGTAGCTCCAAAAGAATTCTCTGAAGTGCACAAGGATCCCTTTTAACAAAGCCCTGGCTCCAGGATACCAGTAGGGGGTAAACAGCCTTTTGCGTGAGGGCAGGACATGGCCTGTTCAGATGAAAGTGTGAACTGCCTCTCCCTCTCCCTGACCAGGGCGCCTATCAGTATGCAGATGAATGCAGATGTATCTCCTGACACACACAGCCCCTCCTGTTTGTGGCTGTCTGGAGAGAATGTACAAATGTAGCTGTCACCTAAACCCAGACGCGTATTCAGTGGAAGACTAAAGCACAGAATGGTGAAAGTAAGAAAATGCAAACTTTCAAAAAGTGGCATTTTCAAACCTGCGATTTAAAAACCACCTTCACCAAAAGATATATTTTTAAATTTCAAGTCCAGAGACATCACACTCCATATTTTTATCGAAATTACACTTACAAGAAGTTTTAAGGCAACACCAATGCTAGCCTATGGGAGAGATAATCCTTGCATTGGTGAAAAACGGATTTAAGAGCTTTTCACTAACTGGACATGGTAAACTTAAAAGTGCATGTTCAACTTTTTAAATACACTGCACTCTGCCACTGGGGCAACCAGGGCCTACTTTAGGAGTGACTAGGATTATAAAAAGGGAGGTTTGTGTCTGGCAAGTGAGTACACTTGCCTGGTCAAACTGGCAGTTTAAACTGCACAACAGACTCTGCAATGGCAGGCTTGAGACATGTTTATAAGGCTTATGTAGTGGGTGGCACAATCAGTCCTGCAGGCCCACTAGTACCATTTGAATTGCAGGCCCTGGGCAGACTTACCAATAAATCAAATTTGGCAAACATGGAGACGCCAATGTTACCATGTTTTAAACATAGAGAACATGCACTTTAGGACTGGTCCCAACGTACAGGCTCAATCCGCTACTGATGGAGGACCCAGCCTTTGGGACCACATGGGAGGACACTATAGACCGCTACTCTGGGGAGAATGAGGACACTGCCTCCTCCCAGATGATGGAGTGGTACGCTTTTAAAGTGGCGATAAGTGGGCAATGCCTAGCTACCACATGCAAAGTGAGTGCACAACTGCATGTGGCTATCTGATAGAAAGAGGATATGCTCCAATGCTCAGAGAAGATAGGAATGGGAAACCAGAATCTGAGGCTAGGCTACTTGAGGGTTGCGGGTGTTTAACTATCACTCTTATATAACCAAAGAACACAATGAACATGATAAGCCAGGCAGACAGTTAGCCTGGCTGGTTAACCTGGACAAGAGGAGGTCCCAGATCCTTAGCCTCAAAACAAGCAGCATTGAAGTGGTTTACTCACCATCAGAGATCAACCGGGAATTCCTTGCATAAGCAGTTATATGCGTTGGGCGAAACATACAATGTGCAGATGCTCCATGATTATATCTTAGGAGCTAGGCTGAAGCGTCTGCTACTAACAGAGGTGTGGCCCCTGGAAGAAACCATAACGAAACTGGAAATTAGGGGAGCAATCAACGGAGTGACATGAGGGAAGATACCATTCTGATCTAGTTCTATGTAGCATATGGGGACCTTCTGAAGTTGAAAAAGTTGTTCAGTGAGGCCAAACAGGCCAGCACACTCCAGCACAGCATGCATATCAGCACTCCCTAAACTGGATCAAAGGAAATGGTTAGCTCCTACAGACCCCCATCATTACTGAGTGTTGATTAAAGATTCTCAGTCATATCCTAGATGATAGGTTACTGCCTCTAATTCAAGAACTTAAACGCACTGACCAATCTGAGTTTAACCCCCCCTCGCAGTATTGTCCACAACATTAAGCTCCTAATACCAGTAGTGGACCACCCTGTGGAGCTCCCTCAATCAGCCATAGGTGGTCATTCCAACCCTGGCGGTCCATGACCGCCGGGTTGGAGGACCGCGGGAGCACCGCCGACAGGCCGGCGGTGCTCCAATGGGCATTCCGACCGCGGCAGTAAAGCCGTGGTCGGACCGGCAACACTGGCGGGCTCCCGCCAGTGTACCGCCGCCCATTGGAATCCTCCAAGGCGGCGCAGCTAGCTGCGCCGCCGAGGGGATTCCGACCCCCCCTACCGCCATCCAGTTCCCGGCGGTTCTCCCGCCGGGAACCGGATGGCGGTAGGGGGGGGTCGCGGGGCCCCTGGGGGCCCCTGCAGTGCCCATGCCACTGGCATGGGCACTGCAGGGGCCCCCGTAAGAGGGCCCCTAAATGTATTTCACTGTCTGCTGCGCAGACAGTGAAATACGCGACGGGTGCAACTGCACCCGTCGCACAGCTTCCACTCCGCCGGCTCGATTCCGAGCCGGCTTCATCGTGGATGCCTCTTTCCCGCTGGGCTGGCGGGCGGCCTGAAGGCGGCCGCCCGCCAGCCCAGCGGGAAAGTCAGAATTACCGCCGCGGTCTTTCGACCGCGGAACGGTAACCTGACGGCGGGACTGTGGCGTGCGGCCTCCGCCGCCCACCAAGGTCCGAATGAGGGCCATAGTCTTGCCCATTGATACTGAGAAAGCTTTCGACTCCTTGTATTGGAAATTTCTCTATATGGCCACTTCTTGGGCTCTACCTTAATGGAACGCCACTCTACCTGTCACTGTATTCAGATGACATGCTGCTTTATATGCGGGGATCTGTGGATGACTTACAGGGAACATTTGAAGCACTAGAATGCTATGGGACCGTTGTCGGCCAGTAGGTCAACCGGGACAAATCCTGCAAATTCCTGTTGGTGCCCACACGTGAGCAGTGCACCCCTGGACCCTCAGGGGCACACTGCTATTGGTCCCCACAATGCTCGAATATCTTGGGGTCTGCATTTATCACATGACGGACCAACACCTGGACTGAATCATCCTGGCTGCAGTAGACAGCATTATACACCAGAATCGTATTCTGGCTTACACTGCCCTTGTTTGTTAGGGACAAGATATCCCTCATTAAGATGATTGTCCTACCCCGACTACTGTATTTCTTGACCACCCTACCCATAGTTGTTCTTAGGAAGGTCTTCTGTGAAACTGACTTGCTGATTACATAGCCCAGTTGGTATACAAGCCAGAGATGGACTGCATTGGTGAAACTCTGGCTCCGTGCGGCGGAAGGGGACCTAGTGGAACCATCTTTGAATTATATTATTTGACAGCTCAACTACAGTGGGCAGCTTATTGGTGGGAACATAACTGGGGAGAGCCCAGAAATGATGCCAGGGGGTGCCCCACCAAAGAAAATGTTGGTGTACCTCCTATTGACACCCAGTAGCCTGCCTCTGCAGGGTAAGGAGAACATCCTATTGGTGCAGCTGTGCTATGTCTGGCACTGGGCACTCCAACGAACAAAGACATAAACACCTTATGATAGGGAGGCCCTCCCTCATGGGGGCAACCGGCACAGACTCAGAGATCGGCAAGCACTCAACCTTACTAAAGTGGGCGATCTCTACATGAATGGCATACTGTTAAACTCTGATGAGCTGTGGGACAGCTATGCAATCCCAGAGAGTAATATTCTACTTCACTGAGTGCTTACAGCAATTATAAAACAATGGTGGCAATCTGGCCGGAGATATCAGGGAGGCACTGCGTCACCTCGTTGATCTATAGGGCACTATTGGGGCAGGGGAAGTCGACTTCCAGCCAATTAGGGGACATTGAAAATTAGATTAGGGATCTCATATCAGTGACCAAAACTAGACTAACATATTACAGTACACTACAAATACATCATGCAACACAGGCTTTAAACTCATACAGTACTACTATTTACACAGGGCATACTTAACGCAGGCATGGATGAGCTGCCCTAGATATGGAGAGGACAATGCCAACTCCATCTACATGATATGGAGATGCCCACATCCCGCCACGTGCAGGCGCACAGTACTGGAGCTAATACAGATAGTCACAGACCGCCCACCCCTATTAAACCTGACTGCACACTGGATAGCTTCCCTCACCAAAAAACTAGGGCCCATATTTTTATTTTTTTAGCGCCGCATTGCATCATTTTGTGACGCGAAAGCAGCGCAAAACTTACAAAATACAATTGTATTTTGTGAGTTTGTGCCGGTTTTGCCTAAAAAAAACGATGCAAATGCGGCGCTAAAAAAGAATAAATATGGGCCTCGGTGTTGTCTCATCCAAATCCATGGACCTAGCATTGATTCTAGCTGTTCAAATGCTAGCAATGACCTAGAAAACCTTGATCGGACCCAGACTCCAAGGCTGGTGGCAGAGCTTTGCAAGAGGGCAGGTAGGGAGGGACAAGTGTTACAGCAGAAAGCAGACTGAGGGCTGGACCCTGGTGCCTGGGCACTCATCCTGGAGGATCTACCACCTTTGGGCGGGGACGGGCAATTAAGAGTGTGAGATTAGGAGGAGGATGAATCACCGGTAGACTCACGGCTGGAATACCACCCCCCGCGTAAGGCACCACCCACTCAAAGTGCAGGGTACCTAACCTCGGATACTCAGCATGCCTCCCCTCTGACCCAAGACCACAACTCACACATTATATGAGACAACTATAATGCAGTTCATCTCTCTTCATTATGGGTAGGTGGTTTTTAAGGTTTATGTTACTGCACCTTGTGTCGCCCTCCTTTTTCTCTTTGTTCTTAACTTTGACTCTGACTTTATTACCCTCCCGCCATGGAGCTCACAGACTAGCAGAACTTGCTTACTGCAGCACTGCCCAAGGTGTGAATAATTCAGAACTTGTCCGGGCATGTGAACGTCTCTGTTGCTGTGCTCCTTACTGACTGTGATTTGAATAAAGATTCAGTGGGGGTCCCCAGGCTTCAGTAATCACAAAGTGGGGGCCCACAGAAGTCAAAAGGGTGGGAACCACTGCACTAGATCAATGTATTTATTCTATTTATCTATTTAATTTTTAGCATTTTTATATAACGCAGACAAGATTGAGTGGGTCGCAGTGGGTTTACATAGGTACCATTTTCTACACCTAGGAGCAAAAATATAATATGAGGCACAACAGAGAAAAACAATAGAACATGTACTAAAATAGTAATAACAATGTTAGATGGGTGAATTGAATTTGGCCAAGTCATGTGCCAAAACTCTAAAGCATCAAACCTCCGACACTTCGAAACACAGTAGCATACAACATTCCACTAACTAGATGGGATTGGCTGTAGGACCTGCACCCAACCTCCTGGGTATCCAACTTCCTGTACACATAATTTCCTGCAAGTCTAAATAAGGCAGAGACAACCTTTCTGCCATGAGCAGCAGGGGTGTTCAACAGGGCATGGCTTTCGGACAGACCTTCAACCCAACCCCTGAGCATATGACTGCATAGTGGCCATCTAGAGGAAATAGAAATGGCAAAACCAATAGATCTGTGACCTTGTGTCACAGGCAATACTTATTTTCTTTGCCAATGCTTGTTAAATGAACGTGTGCAGGAGAGAGCGCACTTTCCAAATATAAGCTATTGTTCATTTGCAAGGTCCATGATGACGTAAAACGATGGGGGGAGTGCTCAAAGAGGTATGCACCCAGCCACAGAGTGCGTAAACTGTCACCCCGATCGGGTTACAGTTGTAATGTGCATAGAAAAAACACCAAGGCACATCCCAAGAAGCTGTAATGTTCAGTTTTATTCCTCGTATTGTCTTTGAATAAGAACAAAGGCCTGTGGCCTAAGCTGACATCTTGGAACCAGAATCGAAGATGGAAACATGAATCCTTGTTCAAGTGTACAAGTCCAACTAATATATAACAGCCGTGGACAACAGTCCAAATGGTATACAAACAGCCGACACGTGTTTCGTCTGGATAGACTTTATCAAGGCTATAGTAAGGACAATATCTCGAAATTCCAAATTGTTAGAAACAAATTAATGTCGTATATGATGAAAAAACGATTGAAGAAGGTAAAATACGAGGACCATGATAAGCCTCGAATATCTTCAAGCGTTTCCCTCTACGTCATGTTGGCGGCGCTACAAATAATAATTATTATAAGGCAAACAAAACAAAGTTATCACAAAAACAATTAACTAGGTGCCGGGGTTACTACAGTCACCAAATGTTATTTTTAAAAGTATATGGGCCATTGCCAAGGTGTCGGAATACTCTCCAGAAACCCATTGTGGTTGCCATGTTGGAATGGTGTTGTAATGGTGAAAAATGTATTCGAGGATAACAGCATGCAGCTGTATTAGCAATGACCAGAGGACACAGCATAGTGGATGCAAGCAAGTAGAGCATGGGGGATATAAGGGGAAGCAGGAATTATAATAAAGAAATATAAAATAGTCTTGTTATGAAGTCGGTAGTTGAAGGATACAACCAATGCATTTGAAACAATATGAGGCCGAAAGGCTTCTTGGGCGGGACAACCACAATATTAAGGAAGAAAGACCTCAGATCAGGAGGAAGGAACTGAAACAAAATTGTCATTGACTCGTGAGCAAGAGATGAAGCCAATGCCTGCTCAATGGCGAATTTAAATACAGCAGCCAACAAACAGCAGCATACATTCCTGTCTGTAGGCGAGAGAATGTATTGATAGATTAACTGTTTATTGATCGACATGGGTGTTTTATAATTTTATGTCAAGATCAGAGGCTCCTATTATGCATTCTTATCTTGCTTTAATTAATATAGCAGCAGTCAAGAACTACAAATCCCAATGGACTTAGCGACAAGCTAGCCAATGGGAAGAAAAAACGTAAGAACAATAAGCACCAATAGGGTAACAGCTGACACTGTAGAGTACAAACTTGACTGCAAGCAGCCCTCTTTTCTTGCTGCTCGCAGTCAAGATAAGTACTCTTTTACTGTTAACTCAGAAGCTTTGTTTACTGTATATTCTGTGTGTGCATATGTGATTTGTTTTTATTACCAGTTCAGAATGTTCCGTTCCGCTTTCTCAGTTAGCACTCCGCGCGTTTATTATTCGAGCCTCCCGCACCCCCACCACCCCTTATTATTCCCTCAAGCATCTTTCCCTCGCACACATTAATGGTTCTAACCGTTGCGCTGCTTTACCGTTTGGGCCTTCTCCTTATTCTTTTGCCTTGCGCGGTCCAGCAACATGGGGTTGCTGCCTTCTGCCGGTTCGTTCGCCTCAGGAACAACAAAATTCACTGTGCCTAAGACCGCCCTAACACGCCCAATCTTCTCCAAAGGGGCGCAGCTTCAACTTTCCTTTATGCTTCGGACAGACAACCTTCTACCGGTGCACACGCCTCAGGGGAGTGTCTATTTGCTTCTTCCCACCCATTTTCACTCCCACTTGTATTAACCCTTTTTCTACTGGTTTTTCCTTATTACCTTTCAGGTTTTTTCTATTTAAGAATGAAGATAGACAGTTCCCCTTTAATCCCTGATAATAATGACAGTGGGGAAGCTTTTAATTAGGATTTGACTGAATTTATTCAGTCTTCTGTACAAGAAGCTTTACAATCTTCTATAGAAAAAATGTCAAAGAATATTGAGAATTCCGTAAGGAATATGATGTCCAGTACCTTACTGGCCCATTCTGCGGGTGAAAGCAGAAAACACAAATTGTCTCCTATTATAAAAAAGAAGTCTTCTAGTGGTGCACACCTGATGAGGGAGGTTTCCTCACAACAGATTGAGGATTTAATTCCTCCCAGGCCTCCACGAAAGGAGGGGAATAACTCCATTAATGTAAATAGTTCGATTTTGCATTCTAAATGCAAATTAAAAATTAAAAACATGAATAAAGTGCCCAAAAAGATCATAATCTCAGAGATATTGGCACTGACAATGATTTGGTCCAATCTGATGCCTCTGGCAACACTTCTTCCCCTCCACCTCCCAAGAAAATAAAATTATCCAGTTCCATTTCCCATTCTATTTTAGATACCAAGGGAATTTTCCAGGTTTGATCCTACTCTGATACATCATCCCAATTCAACTGAATGGCTACCTCCTTCCCTCGTTGTAGATTACATTTTGTCACGTCTTCGTCTCCCCTTAGACAAACAAACACAAGCAAAGTTAAAATCTGAATATCCAAGACCTTTCTTACTGTCTCACGTCACTTCTACGCCTTCCATCGATCAATCCTTGATTATCTTTTTTATGAAATTTGGAAAAGACCCTCGCAAGGAGGTGGATAAATCTTGGACAACTTGCCAGGACCAGTTACTGGATGTGGTTGGTCGTTTCGCCCGTATATTTCACCGTGTTGAAACGGCCAGACTAGACAATTCAGATATTAACCCTACAGACCATTCCCTTTGGGTTCAAAGGGCTTTTTGCTTCCTGCACAATGCAAATTTGGCTATCATTCACAAAAGAAGGAAGGGATTACTCCTAAAATTAGAAGCCAAGCTCGCAAATCTTGCTATCCTCAACCCTGGAATACAAGCAGAAGGCCAACTTTTCAGCGACTCTTTTATTAAGGATCTTAGTCGTTACATTACCACTTTCTCGTCTATTGACAAGGCTCAGCAGTCTCTGAAGAAAGTATTTAACCAATGTGTTTTTGCATGGGCCGGTAGAGGCAGGAGCCGCTTTACCGGCCTTTCCTACCGTAACCAAGGTTCAAGAGGCTTCTTAAATTTTTCCTACAACGTCCAGGATTACAAGCCCCAATTCTACCCACAGAGGTCAAGAGGTTTCTGCGGCCGCTGACAACGATACGTCAAGACAAATAATTCCCAATGTAAGCCAGTATTTTGGCTCTCCCATGGTAGGGTGTCTTTGTTTGTTTCTCCCAAAATGGTGTTCAATTACAACATAGCCCTGGGTGTTGGATACAGTTCAGGGTTATTCCATAGAACTCTACTTCCTTCCGTCTTAAATGTTTTTCCTCCTCAAAGATTTTCTATGGAAATTACCAATCTCATTTCCACGGAAATTCAAGTTCTTTTGCCAAAAAATGCTATTCAACTTTCCCTTCCCGATCCCACGGGGTTTATGATATCTCTCTTCCTTGTTCAAAAGAAAAACAAGAAGTTAAGACCTGTAATCAACCTCAAATCATTCAACCAATTTGTAGTATATCGCCATTTGAAAATGGCGACCATAGTCCATCTCAGGGATACTTTACTTCAGTTCGTGTGGCTAGTAAGACTAGATTTTCAAGATGCTTATCTTACGATTCCCATTCATCCTTCACACAAGAAATTTCTACAATTCCAATGGCAGTTGAAAGTTTCTTCCCTTCCTTTCTGTCTTTCCTCATCCCCTTGGTGTTTTACGAAAATAATGAAACCTCCTATCTCCGGTCTCTAGGTATCAGACTTAATCTATCTGGACGATATCCTTCTTATGAATCAGAATTACCAAACCCTTTACTCTCATCTTCAGCTCACCTGCTCTCTTCTTTCAGAGCTAGGTTTTCTAATAAACCCGGAAAAGTCTCTAATAATCCCTTCTCAACTAATAGAGTTTCTAGGGTTCCTAATAGATTCCTCCTAGGCCACCCTTAACCTTCCTCCATCAAAGGTAACCTCAATCAAAAAAGAACTTCTTCACACTCTTCTCAAAGACCAGATCTCCCTCAGATCGTTGGAAAGGATAGTAGGACTCCTTTCTTCCTCTATCCAAGCCATTTTTCCAGGTCCACTTCATTATCGAGCTCTGCAAAGTTTGAAAATCCTACATCTCCGCAAAGGTCTCGCCTTCTCCAAACTGACTCTTGTCTAGAAATTCAATGGTGGATACACCATTTATACGGCTGGAATGGCAGAACCATCTTCCCCTCAGCGCCCGATCTTATGTTGGAATCAGATGCAAGCCTAACTGTATGGAGCGCCCGCTGTGGTCCAATATCAACTGTCGGTACATGGTCTCCAGAGGAGTCCAAATTGCACATAAATTGTTTAGAGATGCTTGCAGGCTCCTTTGCGATCAAAAGTCTAGCAAAGCACAAAGTGCAATGTTCCATTCTTCTTCGTATGGACAATGTATCAGCAGTTCGCTACATAAATCATCTCAGAGGAACCAAATCAAAACCTTTAGTCTAACTAGCAAAAAGCCTTTGGGAATTTTATCTGTCCCACAACTTTTCTCTTCAAGCGGAGTACCTCCCAGGTTCCCAGAATTCCATAGCAGACTGGCATTCCCATAACCTCAAAGATTCCAGCGATTGGAAACTCCATCCCTCCATTTTTCATCTCCTTTTGAACAAATGGGGTCCGTTCCACACAGACCTCTTTGCATCCCGTCTCAACTCGCAATTGCTGCATTTCTTCAGCTGGTGTCCAGATCCTTCGGCCTTGGCAACAGATGCTTTCCTACAAGATTGGTCTCTGGCAATCAACTATGCCTTTCCTTCTTTCATCTTAATCAACAGAGTATTAGCCCAAGTCAGATGCCAGAAAGCATCCTTGATCCTAGTGACCCCTTTTTGGCAGTCTCAAGTTTGGTTTCTCTCTCTCCTTGAAATATCAACAGATTTTCCAGTTCTTCTTCCTTCTTTCCCATCTCTTCTCCTGAATCCAGCAGGGTTCCCACACAATCTGGTTCTATCCAATTCTCTAATTCTCTCAGCTTGGAGGGTCTTAGGCCTCCCCAACAAGCCACTCTTATTTCGACAGAGGCTTCAGAATTCATTAATAACGCCTGGGCTCCGGGAACAAGAAAAGCCTATAAATAAGCTTGGTCTCTATGGACAAGCTGGTGTGTGGGTAAATGTATCAATCCCTTTTCAACAAATATAAATCTAATCATTAATTTTTTGGCCGCAGAAGCCAGTTCAGGTAAGTCTCTACAGATCAGCCATTTCCATGAACCACCAATATTTCAATGGCAAACCCATCGGTGAACATCCGTTAGTCTGCTGTCTATTAAAGGGAGTAAAACTTTCCAAACCTCCTTCCTCCAAATACACACACCTGTGGGATGTATCTATAGTGTTGAACTTTTTGATTTCATGGCCCGATAACGTAGAGCTTTCTTTAAAAATGCTTTCAGCAAAGTTAACCATGTTATTATGTCTTAATTCTATTAAACGTGTGTCTGACGTCAAATCTCTTGAGGTTTCTACTCGCTAATTTACTGCTACAGGAGTGTTATTTCATAGCACAAAAACTAATCTTCATACAGTTTTTTATCCTTTCTTTCCTAATCAACCCAAACTCTGTGTAGGTCTGTGTTTAAAGGAATATAAGAATCGTACGCTCAATCTCAGAATGTCCTCTAATCACCAACTACTAATTTCCTTCTGTAAACCCCATAAACCAGTGTCCTCCGCTACGCTTGCCCATAGGGTTAAATGGGTAATGTCCCTAGCAGGGATTGACACCTTTGGAGCCCATTCTTCCAGGGGTGCCATGGCATCTAAAGGCTTTCCAGTAGGCTACTCCCTTGAGGACATTCTGAGGTCAGCTGACTGGTCTAATGATAATGTTTTCAGAACCTTTTATTGTAAACCTATTCAAACCGCAGCTTCATTGGTAGTTGATATGCTTTAAACTAGCATAACAGGAACCTCCGGTCTTGGCATAAAATATAGATTTTCCTAGTAATTTATGAAGGAAAGTCTTAATTTTATTAAAGACACAGAGGTGAGTATTATCTCACCGCATTTACCACTTACACGTTTGCTTTCCCTCCCTACTAGCGAATCCAGCATTACCGCCTTCCACATCATGATGGCTACGGATGGTCTTCCACCTTCGGAATTCCAGGTTTTCTTACCTTCAAGACTCCCAAGTTTCTCCTCGACTTCAATTGATTATCTCATGTTGCCAAAAACTTTTGTCATCTGTACTGGCAATCGCTATTATTGGTTCTTTGTTACCTTTGTTTTATAATACTAGTTGACTTTCTCGCACAAGAAAAGAGGGCTGCTTGCAGTCAATTGCGTACTCTATAGTGTCAGCTGTTACCCTATTGGTGCTTATTGTTCTTACGTTTTTTCTTCCCATTGGCTAGCTTGTCACTAAGTCCATTGGAATTTGTAGTTCTTGACTGCTGCTGTATTAATTAAAGCAAGATAAGAATGCATAATACGTGCCTCCGTGTATTTAATAAAATTAAGACTTTCCTTCATAAATTACTAGGAAAATCTACATTATCATGTAGTAAGACCGTGTGATGTTCATTTTTCTGTATTCTACAATTTCATGATTTTTCATTACAAAACTGAAATGAACAAAAATACATTTCCAGAATTTTAATATGTAACATGCAATACTAAACAAACATCGCTTCAGCGTCTCATGGTGTTTTGACGCAAATGCATGCCGTTGTTTAAGGCTTAATCTTGAGAACACCAGCGGTTTTATCGCAGCGTCTTAAGACAAATGGGTATTTCTTTCAGCAAATGGAAACAATGAACTCTGCACACATGTGAGAAAACTTATTAAAATGATGCATTTCTTTTTAAAAAGGGGGTTGGCCGCATGTAATGGCTCCATTCGCTCACTGAAACAAAGAATTCCATTACCACAGAAACCCTTAAACTCGTTTTGTAAAGCATCCCAGCGAACGGAAAGTAAATTATGTCATTATTACTCAGAGTCTGTGTGAAGTTCAGGTGTGTTCAAGTTTATCTCTTACTAACAGAGTCCATTAGCAGCTAATCCAATAAAACGCATTGAGAGGGCTAGAGCGATAAATCAGCGCTCCCTTTAATGAAGGCTTGGAGAATTAGCTACTGTACCTAATATATAAGGCAGTCCTTGGCACACAGTTACATCTCCCGAGCATACGACACATGAAGACGGGCATGTCGCAGTTAATCGAGCTGTCATTTCAAGCAGTACAAGGAAAACACCTGCAATAAAAATAAAGAACACGCAGTTTGTATTCAGCATATGTCCCAGCTGCAGTTTGTTCTTGTTTAAGAAGTAAACACTTAATCAGTCAGTTTTAGGTACTCTTTGGGCACTTGCAACAAACCTGCAGCCAGGAGAAAATTCTAAACTGAAACAATAATTGCCTATATTTGAATAGAATTGCACAACATTAAATTGTATGAGCCCCACTCCCCTGCACACATAACCACCAAAGTCAGAGACAGTTTCCTCTGGGGAACATGTGATTTGACACTGAAGGAAAAATACACAAAAGAAAGCGGCATTTCTAAAAGAAAACATCTATATGTGTAATATGTATTTGTGGAAAATATCTGCAGATTAAATAACTATAAATGAAAATCGAATGTATATGGTTTATGTAGAAATGCAGATATTCAGAGAGAGGTGCACAAACATGGACTGCCACATGGTCTGGCTACACACATTCCTGGTGTTAGCATGGGTTACGACCATCCACTTCCCTTGTGTACCGCTGCCAGACTTAGGAAACTCTCCCTCGGTCCTCCGTGTCCTACCCATTGCCAGTCCCTTATTTGCTCTTCCTAACTCATTGTCTCCTCACATGGGCTTTACAATAAGGATCTCTCATCTACTTGCACCGTGCCTATTAGAAGCAAGCAACATTACATAATGCCACCCAGAAAGTCAAATCATGTCCAGAGATGATCACCTGGACCCAAAGTACCCACTCCACCATACCGGCCTTCTCTAATCACACCCACCTGGAGAACGCTGTCTACCCAGATCTTATCACCTCCACACAGATACTCCTCCTGCCAGCTCTGATCACATACATCCAGACTCTCTCCATCCAGCTCTGATCAGTTGCACCCAGAGAAACCTCTCCACCCACCTCTGATCACCTGTACCCGGAGAACTCACTTCAACCAGCTGTGATCACCTGCACCCAGAGAACCTTCTCCACCCGGCTTTGATCACCTGCACCCAGATTTGTAGTGTGTGCAATTTAAGCTGTCATCAAAACATACTCAACTATAAAGCCCAAATATATCCAGTGCTGATCACTCGCATCAACAGACCATCCTTCAAGCAATATCTGATCACGTTCACTGAGAGAACCCCTTTAATCTCCTCTGGGAACCAGCATCTGTAGACCACTTTTCCAGCCACCTCTGTTCACATTCACCCAGTGAACCCTCTCCACCCATATCTGACTGATCGCATTTGCCCATAGTACCCCACAAAACTTAGCTCTGATCATCAGCCCTGAGAAAACCCTTATCATCCACTTTCTCAAAAACCTCCACCCACCTCTGATCACCAATACCTAGAGAGCATCCTAGAAGTCACATGTAATCCCATTCACACAGAGAGCCCATCACTCTCCTCTGATGGCAGCACCCAGGGGACACCCTTCCCATTCACCTACGATTACATTCACCAAGTGAACGATGACCAGCACACTCTTATCGATCACAGGCACCCAGAGACCCCTGACACTCAATTCCTATTACCAGCACCAGGGTCCCATCAGCCATTTCTGATTACTTTCTCACAAAGAACCCCCTGCACCCAGATTTGATCACCAACACCCAAAGGGCACCTGACTATTTCAATGATAGTCTCTGTTTCCAAGCTCTCCTGTGAATCGAGATTAAAAATGATTCACTTCAAGGGCAGCAATTTGCAGTAACCAGCACATGTTACAATTCCTGAACGTTGTGAATATTCAGAAGACATTTAATTGCTGTTTTCTTGTTGAACTTCGTTACCATTTCCTCTCCACCCTCGCGACCTCAGCTATTTATTGAATTTTTCATTTCCTTTTGCGTCCAGTATTTTGATGGATATATCACCTTTTGGAAGTAAATAAAACACGACTTGTGGTGTGACAATGCGTTAATTAAGCCTGACTCTTGCAGGTATATTGCTAAATGCAATTTTATTTCTAGTAAAATGTAGTAATCCCTTTAAAATTGGCTTCAATAACACCCAGTTCAAAATGCTTACTAGGGGATCAAAGAGTAAAGGCCATTACAAAACATGTTGTTAAAACTGAATAACACATTATCACGAAGTGAATATTGGCAAGTTAGCATCAAAATTATCAGATGAATCCACATCAAAATTGTTCGAAGGTATAGCCAATGATTAATGGAGTACACTTAATCTGGAATATGACCTTAATTTGCAGCTGAGGTCAGTAAAATACATGATTTTAAATGTATGTTATGTGCGTGAGTGCAGGTGAGAGTGGGTTTATGTGAGATAGTGTTGTGTGTATGTCTGAATGAGTGTGTATGTGTATGCATGTGTGTGTGAATGAAAGTGAAGGTCAAAGGCCGTGTGATGTAAGTTCCGCTACCCCTGGCGTTTTGGGGAATCGTGTCCATGCCTGTTGCTACTTTTTCGGATACCTAAGGTACATACCTACTATGGATGTTCTTTATGGATATTTTATGGGCTATGCATTTGTGTTCCCCAAATATTATAACATCCAAACTGTCTTATAAATGCTTCCACCAGGCTTTTCAAGTCCAGGAACTCTATGTACATTTGCTACGTGCTGCACAGACGTCTTTTGTATTAACTGCTGATCTGGTGCACAAGGCCATCTCGCTGGTTGCAAAAAAATCTGTACAACCAGATCCAACCAGGAGGCCAGATGAAAGATGACTTGTAGAACTCATATCAGGGTAACACTCTCATCTCTCTGTATGTTGGGTCCTAGTGGCCCTCTATGACATTGTGCTAAGGTTCAGTAGGTCCCAACCTTTTGACTTGCGTGGACCCCCACTTTATCAATAATGGAACCTAGGGACCCCCACTGAATCATAACTGGAATCCAGGGACCCCTCCCCCCACTGAGTCATTATTGAAAGCTGGGGACCTAATCTGTTTAAATTATTTAATTTTCTAAGCAGTCACAGACTCCTTGAGGAGGCTTTGTGGTCACACAGGTGTCCTCAGACCACAGTTTGGAACCACTGTTCTAGATGCTTCATACACTTTTGGATTGGCATTGCTCTATGCATGCTCATGTATTTAGCTGGGTCATTTATCTTTCCTCAGGGGTGGGAAAAGAAGCAGCACTGTAATGTGTATTCCCTTAAGAGAATACGAGGAATCAACCCTCCTAAGTCTCATTGGTGACCGCTGCATACATTAGAAAAACCTAAATTTCACACGAAGGAACCTGACTATGCATCTAGGTATCTGCAAAGTCTGAGCATTCCCCACCTCCCAGACTGTCTTGATTTTGATGCCACCATGTCCTGTCTAACTGAAATTGATAGTCGTAGGTCTGGAGGACTGCCACGAGTCACCCAAATAGTCAACACAGTGGTCCAGTGGTAGATTCTAAATGGCCTCTCTTCTTCCCTATTCCTCTCCAGAGTTACACTAAGGAGTTTGAGTTTTGTAACTGCTGAAACATCTGGCCACTAATGTTTGAGAAATCCTAATTATGGTCCATCATCCCTTTGACCAGTGCTAAAGTGCAGGTGCTCTCCCATCTAAAGTTGGTATGATTAGCTTATACCTAATTGGCATATTTAATTTACCTGTAAGTCCCTTGTACAGTGGTATCTCTATACCCAGTGCCTGTAAATTAAATGTTACTAGTGGGCCTGCAGCGCTGCATGCGCCACCCACTGAAGTAGACTTTCAAACCTGTCTCAGGCCTGCTAGCGCAGGGCCTGTGTGCCCAGTTTTCTGCCACAAGGACCTGGCATCTAAATGTACTTGCAAGGCCCAGAACTCCCCTTTTACTACATGTAAGTCAACCCTAAGGTACGCCCTAGCTAGCCCTATGGGCAGGGTGCCATGTATGTAGAAGGCAGGACATGTGCCAGGTTATGTGGCCTGTCCTGGTAGTGACAAACAGCCTAACTTGGTGTCTTACTACTGTAAGTGCTGCCTCCTCATAGGATTGCATTAGAAATTCCCTGCCTTATGTGTAAGGGGTATTGTCTGATTTATGAGGGGTAGCGCAGGCATGTTTGGTATGGTTGTGATGGTGATAATAAATGCTGCTTACTGGTACAGGTGTATTTTTTATTACTATTACAGAAATCCACTTCTAGAAAGTGTGCATTTATCTGTGCTTATGACTATGGTGTTTTGCAGCTTGACTCCAATCCACATCTGGGCAGAGTGGCAGTTGGGGCTTTGTGCATACTTTTCAGACAGCCTGTACACAGGGAGGGTGGAGTTGTCACAGAGGTGCATCTGCATACGGAATAGTTTTCCTGGGCTGAGAGAAGGGAGAAGCAAGGCACACCTACATTTGTAAAGGCTGTGCCCTGGTGTGAGAAAACAGGGCTGATTGCAGAGGCCCCCTAACTTTTTGCCCCCATTTTCCACATTTTTCTGGTGTTTTCCTGACTCTGATGGTGCCCTGGGTACTGCTAACCAGTCCCAGGGCCTGTGCTCTGTGTAAAATGGATATGCAAATTTGGCTAATTATAATTGGCTAAGTTAGCCTACCAATAAGGCCCTAGTATATGGTAAGGCATGTAGGTTTAGGGACCACAGCATAGGTAGTGCACCCATAGGTACACTGCTGAGGTGCCCAGTGTCATTTTAAAGGCAGGCCTGCCTTGCTGGCTGCATACAAATTAAAGTTATATGCAAATTCGACTTTAGAATTAAAAGTAGTTCCAAAGTCTTAAACTACCTTATTTTTACATATAAGTCACTCCTAAGGTGTGCCCTATGTGCCCCTAGGGCTGGGTTCCATGTAACTATAAGCAGGGACCTTATAAAAATAGTTTTATAAGCCCTGGTGAGGTAAAAACAGCCAAATTCATTTTCCCCTCATTGTAGTAAATGGCCTTCATAGACTAGAATGGGGACACTTTATTTAAATGTTTAAAGTCTCCTTAAATTATGCATACCAAGAGTTTGGTATCAAATTAATTGTTGTAATAAATCCCACAACTTCCAGTTGTGGGATTTAATATAACTTGTTCAGGTAAAGAGTTCTAAACTTTACCTAAAAAGTTGCCAATTTCAGCCCTGCATTGATTTTGCAGCTGTGCTCTGATTGGCCAGCCTTTAGCAGCTTGGCCAAGCTGCCTTGATGAGGTGTGAAGCGGCCTGGCTTCACACAAAGGAATGTGCCTGTGGGAAGGAATCTCCCCTCAGCAGATGGTGAGGCAGGAAGGGGGAGGGCTGCCAAACTGGTCTTCAAAGGCAGAGAAGGACATTTGGAGCAACCAGCAACACCCCCACATCCTGCAACCCCAGACAACTAGGTGCCCCCTTGATTAGATTAGGAGAGGGCAGGAGAGGGGTGTGTTTATGATTTTTAGCCACACCAGTGGGTAGGCTCAGCCAGATTTAACCTCCAAAAATCAGATTCAGCCATGATGGATTTTTAGAGAATGTTGCCTCCTGGGATTGATTTTTGCCACACTTCCCAGGAAGTGGTCATCACAGGGGGAAGGACCCTGCACCTGATTGGAGAACCAGGACCCCCCTGTTTTCACCCAGGAGCAAGGATAAAACTGGCAGACCTGCACCCACACCTCAGATCCCCATCAGATTCCAACAAGGAAGAACCAAAGGAGAAGAAGGACTGCCCTGCTGGACCCCTGGCCTGCACCTGGAACCTGCACTCAGAAGGGCTGCACCAGCTGCACACTTGGGCTTCACCACAAGAAGGACTTTGCCCGGCTTCAACTGGTTCAAGGAGGGACTCCCTGTTTGCTACAGGTGAAAAATTGCTATCCAGAGTCCCCTGCACAAACTCCTGAAGAAAGCGACCAGCTGACCACTGTCCAGTGGCCAAAAAGGAGTTTGCGCCAGGTGCATTCTGGGAGTTGTAGTCCGCACCCCCCAAGGACCATCTCAGAACTTCTGGACCTTTGGGGTGAGCTGTGGACCCCAAAAGAACCTTAAAAGGACATCTGGGAGAAGCCTCGGAAGTTTGGACAACTTTTGTAAAAAAGCTCCATAGAGGGACCGACCCGCAGCGGCAACTCTAGCCGGCTTGCCTCAACCGCGACCCGACCTGATTTGCTGGTTCGGCCCGGTAAAGAAAATCTCCGAAAAAGAGACTAAGGGGGTTATTCTAACTTTGGAGGAGGTGTTAATCCGTCCCAAAAGTGACGGAAAAGTGACGGATTTACCACCAGCCGTATTACGAGTCCATTATATCCTATGGAACTCGTAATACGGCTGGTGGTATATCCGTCACTTTACCGTCACTTTTGGGACGGATTAACACTGCTCCAAAGTTAGAATAACCCCCTAAGTCCGAAGGTAAAAAGTTGACCGGGACCTCCCAGCCAGCGTATCTGAGGAGGGCTCCATGGACGTCGGATCCAGATCCAGGTTTTCACCTCGAAAAAATGACTAAGTCCGAAGGTAAAAATCTCCACCGAGGATTCCAGCATCGCGTATCCGGAGAAGGGCTCCAGGAGGTCGGATTGGACTGGCAGGTTCGTCCCGCTGAAGAAAATCTTCGAAAAAAAGACTAAGGGGGTCATTCTGACCTTGGCGGATGGCGGAGGCCGTCCGTCAAGGTACCGCCGTCAGAACACCGCACCGCGGTCGAAAGACCGCGGCGGTGATTCTGACATTTGCCCTGGGCTGGCGGGCATCCGCCAAAAGACCGCCCGCCAGCCCAGAGCAAATCAACCTTCCCACTAGGATGCCGGCTCAGAATTGAGCCGGCGGAGTGGGAAGGTGCGACGGGTGCAGTTGCACCCGTCGCGTATTTCAGTGTCTGCTGGGCAGACACTGAAATACTTTTTGGGGCCCTCTTACGGGGGCCCCTGCCGTGCCCATGCCATTGGCATGGGCACGGCAGGGGCCCCCAGGGGCCCCGCGGCACCCCCTACCGCCATCCTGTTCATGGCGGGAGAGCCGCCATGAACAGGATGGCGGTAGGGGGTGTCACAATCCCCATGGCGGCGGAGCGCGCTCCGCCGCCATGGAGGATTCAGACGGGCAGCGGAAAGTCGGCGGTACACCGCCGACTTTCCGTTTCTGGCCGCGGCTGAACCGCCGCGGTCAGAATGCCCAGCGATGCACCGCCAGCCTGTTGGCGGTGCTACCGCCGACCTCCGCCATGGCGGTAATTACCGCCATGGTCAGAATGACCCTCTAAGTGTGAAGGTAAACTTTTAACCGAGGCCTCCCGCGGTCTGTAGCCGAGCAGGGCTCCATCGCGGTCGGCCTTAAACTTTGACTTTTCCCCGGTCGAGGTGCAACCAGATGACCCGATTGGCGCTTTTTGTTTCTAGGCGCTAAAAAAAAAAAAAAAATTCTTTAAAAATTCATATCTCCGGTTCCCCTTATCCGATTTTATTCGTTTTGGTGTCATTTTAAAGATAAAAATATAATCTATTTTTATAAATTGGTTTTGAATTTTTAAACTGTTTCCTGTGTTTTATTTAAATACTGTTTTGTGATATTTGAATGCTTTACACTCTGTCTCCTAAGTTTAGCCTTGAGGCTCGTTGCCAAGCTACCAAGGGTTGAGCTGGGGTTAATTTACTGAGACCTAACTGGACCTTAGTGGAGGTTAGTGGCCTATTGCTAAGTGTAGGTACCTACCTGCCCTTACCAATAACCCATTTTCCAACACTGGCCTCACACAATAGGGTCGTTTACCCCCCATTGATGTTTGGAGCCTGTGCTGAAGGAGAGAGGGGGCACTCCCAGAAACAGTTGTAACTGGCTGGAACCTCCTCTCCCTACCATTGCAAAACATTGTAAGGACTGAGTATAAGTAAAGGGGAATTTTCCCCACAATTTGGATACTCTTTGAATCATCTGGGAACTGGGCACAGAAGGCTGGAAGGACTCACCAGGGACCACCATGGAATGCTGCTGTGCTGACCTGTCACCTGCTGGGTTACTGTGAAGGACTTGTCACCTGCTGCATCTTCTTTGTGCTGGCCTGTTGCTGGGCCCCTCCACCTGTGGGCTTTCCTCCAGAACATTGTCCCCCAGGGGCAGAGTGCTGTGGCCGCTGACACCTGCATCCATTATAAAGCACGAGGGGTGCTTCACTTCACTGAGTTAAGCGCTTTGGAAAAGTGCCTCTTTGGGGATTTCTTTAGTGCTTGTAAGCGCTGCCCCTTTACTGTGTTTTGCGCATTAAAAAGTGCTCATCTGCTGTGAGGGGGCATCACCGCCGCGACCTGGCCTTCATTTGCTGTCCACGTGCTTTGGAAAAATCGCATTGTGGTGCTGGAGATCACCGCCACAGCCCGGGGAGGCTGCTTCATCCCAGCGCGAGTGAAGCACCCTTCCTGGTGCCCCCAGGGCACCAGAAGACTCGACTTAGCCAAAGATTGGAGTGAGAGTGCTCCTGCCATGACCCCGGGGTGAAGCGTGCTCCCTGGAGCGCCCTCGGGGCACAGGCAGGCACCTACATTGGTGCCTGCCCTCTCCGATGGCCAGACAGGCTGCCGAGTGCTGCTGGTGCCGGTGGGCAGGGACGGAAGGCTCATCGGAGGCTCCCTCACCCCACCAGGCCCATTTTGGTTCCTTCTGCCCGGCAGGGGGAAAAGAAGCCTCACTAGAGGCTCCCTCTGCCCCCACGAAACTCCGGACCTGTCTTCAGAGGCCGTGGGCAGGGCGGTAACCCCGCTTGAGGTCCCCCCGCACCGCCGGTCTCCCTTTGCGGCCCCTTGTGGGCCAGTACCAGTTTGTGGTCTCCCCCCCACATTAGAGGGCCAGTGCAGGCCCGGGGAGGGACCCCAAGAGATCATGGGCCCCAGGAGGGGCCCGTTACGAATCGGAGGGAGTGCGTGGCACCAATCTCCCCCTACGCTACTTTGAAGGACTTTGGCCCCTCCTAAGGGGCCCGTCAACAGCATAAAGGAAGTGCGTGCCACCCTCCTCAGCCTCAACGTAGTAGAGGCCCCTTGTTTGGCCAAGAGGAGCGCTTGGGGCCCCATTTTTCTTCTTCTAGGCACTGGAGGTGCCTTCATCATTAAAACAGGTATTCCCTAAAGGAACCACATATTCATTCTAAGTTCTTTCTACATACTTTGTGGATACATATATTGCCTACCTTCTTGATGATGTTTTACATATGCATGAACATTTTCCTATTATGGGCATACCATACTAATATGTTTCTATGACTTGCCATATGTTTTATAATGTTCCTACTATGGGCATTTATGATATTCTTATGAGAAGTGTTTTTGGTGTTATAACATGTTATCTGACTACTGCTTATGTTGCAGAATACTGAGTAACGTGTGTGTTATATGTGACTACTGCTAGTTTGCAGAGTAACTAATGTGTAACATTCTGACAATTGCTAAGGTAGCAGGATAGCACTGATATGTGATGTTTAGTCTAATAATTGTGTTGTGTACAATACAGTATATTTCCATATAACTTGGTGTTGTGTTTCTTTTGTGGTGGGGATAGCGCGTCACGTGTGTTGTGTGTGTTGTGCAAACGCTTTACACATTGCCTCTGGGATAGGCCTAACTGCTCGTGCCAAGCTACCAAGGCGGTGAGCAGGCGTTATCTTGGACGTGTAACTCCCTTGCCGTGATTACAGTGGGTAGGTTCTGCCTGGCTGAGGTATATACCCTAGCCAACCAGAAACCCCAATTCTAACAGGAGGCAAAAGGCAAAAAGTCTGGGGAATGACCCTGTAAAAGGACTGGGTCCAACAGTTTGTGTTCCATGTACATCAGAGCCACAATTCTAATATCATGTAACATTTGGGTTTCTGCAGACACCATCTATTACTGTATGGTTTGCCAACAACAGCTGCTCTCTCCTCGGAAGCACGAACAGTGGCACCCCATGGATGACTTACAGAAGAACTGAACTCTCACAAGCATAGACCACCATGAGGCCAGGACTCTAGGCACACCCCTTTTCTCTAATGAAGGGAAGAGATGCCTACGTCCCTGCCACAATCACCAGGATAATACTGAAAAGTTAAAAACACCACTCTTTAAAATGCAAAAATAGATATCCAGGCGTAAGACTAATGACAAAAACAGCCTGATTATATCACTTGACCCAGGTGATTGGTCTTAGTTGCCCAAGACAGGCCTCTTTGCTCACAAGATCTTCGAACGTGATGTGGGGTGAGAGAACATGAGGGCATTTGACAGCATTCAGAATGATGCTGGGTAGAAAATAATGCTCTAGTGAATGGATGCACAAAGAAGAGAAAAAAAACAACTGGACATGAACATTCGTAGGAGAAGGACAGGTCGTGGGGCAGATGTGTCATACACAACATACTGTGACTAGGGTGAAAATGAGAGACATTGCCGAAGGGGATGAAAGTAGATTGCACATGGAGGTAGGAGAAGACGTGGTCTACTGGCTAAATTGTTGAGTTTGGGCAGCAAATGTTTTCTAATTCTTACGTGTCAGTATTCTGTTTGGTATTGGTTGAATTATATTTTCAACCATCTCCTTTCTTTATTCTTCTCTCAACCTGACCGCAACGATCATGCTGCAAAAGGAGTTAGGTCTCTAAAACCAAATACCTACAAATAGGGAATGGCCTGATTGATGAATGAAGTGAAGGTCATGGAGGTAACACATTCAAAAGTGAAAATGTCTGGAGATATGTGATCACCGAGCTTAAAATATAGGACAGACGAAGAGCTGTAAGTAACCTAAGAGAAAAAATAAAGCTGCTTGGCAAGCATTATGCTGCAGTTACCTTAAGGGGATGGTCGAGTGTGCCCCCCTGGAACAGACCCTTCAAGGTTGACTTTTGACTTAAATGCCAGAAGGAGCTATGAGTATTGGGCACTCAAGGCACATACAGAGTGGGCTGGCTGTTGCCTATTGAGGTCAGCACATAGACCCCCTGATTCCAGAGTTATAGACCAGCTGAGGGCACCTGCCAACACTGAATACCTACGCTGTTAGACAGAGTGCAATGTGTCACAAGTTATGGGGATCTGGGGAAAAACAGGGAAAGGGAGTGATAAAGAACCTCCGGAACCCACTCCCATTCAGGTAATAGTCGGTTTCAATGGATGGCACCACTCCGTCTGGATGCTACAAGGGTTGGTCGGTCTGACTAGCTAGAAGGCAGAGCAAGAGATGTAAGTATGTGACTCCAGTTTGTTCAATCAATAGTAGACAAATAATGTTCACAAGGATACTGATTCCTGCAGCAAATAGTTGTATAGTGAACTGTGAGCTGACCAGGAGTCCAACACAAGGTCCTGGGGTGCTGCTGCGAACAGACCAGCTTGCCACTACAAAGAGATGAATGACAAACAGCAAGGACAGGGAAAGTTAAGACTAAGTGGGGACCCAGGGGGAAATGAGTGGGAATATACCAGCAAATGCGGA
Organism: Pleurodeles waltl; assembly: GCF_031143425.1. Taxonomy (NCBI): domain Eukaryota; kingdom Metazoa; phylum Chordata; class Amphibia; order Caudata; family Salamandridae; genus Pleurodeles; species Pleurodeles waltl. The sequence continues at coordinate 774,598,996 of NC_090443.1, read as the reverse complement.
GGGCACAATAGGGGTGCAAACATATACGAAATAACACAGCACCAATGCAACATGCAAAGGCCTAACCTCGGGTGAAGTCTTGAATAGCAACTCTACTGCACTTCACCCTGAAGTGATCCTAGACCTTGGAAGTGACGAAATGAGTGCCAATACTGCAATTTGTGGTCTTGTGTTCCAGACCCTCTTAGCTTCCACTGGTCAGCTATCCAATATTTACAGGCCCATGTGTCTAATGCTTTGCCTGAATCCTGACGCCTCCCCAGTCTCTTTTGCCAGTGACTTATCTGCAAGGGGACCCACTCAAGGGTAGCTTTCCAGTACAAAACCTATGCTAAGCAGTACACACACACATGTTTGCACGATGGCGCAACTGGTTCTGCATGGCACTAGGCAGCCTGCTTTGAGTTCTAGAACTGGGAAACAGAGAAGCTAAACCATATTTTTGTAGATATGGCTCTTTGCTGCTTTCTCCCTAGCTCAAAGCTAGGCAACAACTTTGGTTGCTGCACTGTGTTGCTCTACTTTTAATAACTCTTGTTCAAAGAGTTTGTGGTTCCTGTATGACAAATTCTACAAGTAATTTTGTTCCTCACTTCATTGGGCCTCAGAAACCAGGCCATGTTGCATAAGATGAAAGGAAACACATTCTACTGACATTTGTGTTTGATGTATAGGTCCACTTGAAATTTAAATACGAATCTGATATGCATATTCTGTATATTTATATTCATCGTGTCTTCTGCAGTATAAAAGTGGGATTCATTATATAGAGAAGGCAGCTCATTGTCAGATGAGATTTAAAATCATGCAAAGTGATACTTAGGTATAACAGTGGTTTTCTGTATAAGTTGATAGTGTTAGAATACTAGAAATTGTTTGGGGATATTTTGGGACTACTTTAACATTCATATTTCAAACCACATAATAGTTAATTCATGATACTCCTATTTCTGAAATTTCAAATGCTAGTTGCTTAACTTGAACAAAGTCAGACAAACAAATTGCTACACGAAGTAACATTGGGGATACTTTGGAAACAGAACGAATCATCGGTTAAATTGGGCTTCAGATGAAGACTAACATGAAAGCACCGATTTTTGACAAATGTTTTTGAAAGTTAAATGAGTGCAAGATTTTGCATTTGTTTTGGGGCTGCAATAGTGTTTGTACGCTTCTGAAGGAATGTCTGTAAAGTAAGCTTTTCTAATTGGCACTCTACACAGGCTTCTACACAAGGGCTTCTATAATACATAATGTTCAGGTGATATTCAGAGCCTTAACATTCATGAGGTGGCATAACCTAATTTACATCGGGTTCAGCCAGTGCTTAGTATGTAGAAAAATTAAAAATAATAATACGTGCAGGTGCCTTCATTTAACTAAGAGACCCCACCCAGTTCCACCACTAATACCCCTGACTTCCAACACTGGCATCAGTCTCAATCTGCCTGGAACCAAGGATGCTTCAAGTGAGGAAATGCATCTTGCAAAGTGGGGTGCAATGGGATTTGCCCACAAAAACATAAGACAGGCACTTTCTATAATCCAGTAAGCACATATGCACAGTAGTCACATAAGCGTGGTAAACATTAATTAATGGTAGTTACACCCCCCACCCCCTCATTCCCCCCGGAGAGAATAAATCACCTTTTCATTGGTGCACATTTTGTTCCCTGCGTAATTTGATTTTAGTCTACCTTGGCAATGAAACAGACTGGTTTTATGTCTGGCTTCACAGCACAGTTGACATAGGACCTTCTGAAATGGATTTCACAAATATATTAGGAAAGAGATTTACATTGTTAGCTCTGACAGATAATACAGGAACGGGGTTTACATGTTCAACCCTTCCTCACACACCACAGGATGGATCTTTACATTGTGAATCCTCTGGCAAACATACAGGGGGATAGAAGGGTGTTTACACTATGAATTGTCTGTCAAATACAGAAGCAAAGGGTTTTACACTGTGAGCCCTCTGTCAAATGCAATAGGAAGGAGTACTATATTGTGAACGCCTTGGCAAACACTATAGGGAGGGGATTTATATTTTGAACCATGTGACAAATTTAACAGGAATAGGTTTTATATTGTGAACTCTCAGATAAATACAATAGTAAGTGGATCGGTAAACAGGCCCCTTCTATGTCTATTAGGGTAATTACCTGGTCTCTCAAGAGGAGGATTAGATGTTCATGTCAATACATATGTCTGTTCTGCCTAAAATATTCATGGGTTCCTCTAGGCAAAGAAAACATGGTCATGTTGATTGTTATGTTACAGTGAATAGGTTTACCGTATTGACTTTTAGATTTGATGACAAGGGCAGTAGGCCTCTCATTTTACATTTGGAACTGCTCTGAGATTTATTGTATTCAATCGAAAAATGGTACATATCCATGAAATTAGTGTTAAAAACTCCAAGAATTTCAAACTTAAAATGTTTAGCAATGCTTTATTTCGAACTCGGAACCAAACACATCAATAATAGTTAGGCCTAAGATAACTCACTGACTACATTAGTTTCCAAGGTTCCAAGGTAAAGTATTAACCAGCAGACAGTGAAAATTATTAATTTTAGGAAGCTGTTTACGAAGCATAATCTAACATTAACAGTATATTCTTGTGGTTTATCTAAACCTGACTTGTGCATTGCATAGTCAAAACGTTTAATTCATAGATAAACCCCACTAAAGCATCCAAGTACACCCAGAATGGTTCTCAGATTTTTTAGACCCTCAATACACAGAATGTAATATAAGGGGATATGTAAATAGCACTCAAAAAGAAAAATGAAACAAGAAACACACAAACTCATACAGACAAACAGACAGCATTGCAAAACCATCATCAATGGCTTGTTACCAGGGGCCCTAATACAGATATGGCACATTTCTCCTTTTTGCACCACCGGGCACCTTTAAGATGGTGCAAACAGAGAAAATGCACCCTATTATGTTGAATGCGCTGCCCTCCGAGCAGCAGAGAACTCACACTGCCCTGCATGCAAGAAAAATACGAAACAGCTGAGTAAAAACTGTTCTCTGTTTCTCTGCAAGGAAAGCAACCCGTCTGCACTCTTAAGAGGCATTAGAGATCCCCTTGCAAGCGGGTGCAGTGAATCAATTGGATCCCCTTTCATCCCTCAGAGGGTGCCTCCCAAAGGCATGTTTGTCTCAGTGCCCACCTCAGTAACACGGCACAGGCACACAGGCAAGGAGATTCCCTCATTTGCCTGTCCCTATGCAAATAAGGGAACACCCTGAAATGATTGTGCTGGCACTACATGTCTGTCAGCATTATCTGTATTGCAGAAGGGGCCATACAGGCACTTGCGACCCCTTCTGTAATATCAAAGTGCCCCAAGCATGGACAAAGCGGGCACTAATGCCTGTTGCACGCCCTGGGCACCTCTGTAATATGGACCCTGAAGAGCTAGGTATGTAAATCTAGGATCACATTCCAAATAATATTATATTTTACTTTGTCTCCCTTTCATGGTCCATGGTGATTTAACTCATCTGCGTGAGGCAAAACCAAAACACAAATACTGTTTTCTCTCTGAGGAAAGATGTTAATTTACAAAAGAACAGTAGTAAAAGGTTTGCAGTTTATTTGCAACCTTCACAATGACATCTCTTTTCTACCTTGCATTGGCTCATTTTGCCCAGTCTACTCTATGCCTTGGCCTTAAACATGGGACAGTTGCTATTTCAAGATGTGCCAAAAATATTTGCTATTGTCAAAAGTATGCTACATTAAAAGGGTCTCTCTTTCCCACAATACAAATGCAATTTTCTAATTCCATTACAGGGAAGGCCAGAGTTTTCTGAAGTTGTCTCAAGACTGGAAGAATGCCTTTATAATATTGAGGTAAGCTTCTACATGATGCCCCTAGATGTATGTGTGAAAGTCTCTAAAAGCACACCCATTTTTAGGTCTCACCTAGTAGACAATTCAACCTATCTGTTTGCACAAAGACCTATTGTCAGGTTGTAGTACATATCTCAGCTTCTAAACCTGCTCATTGCTTACAAATCTGTGGCTTTATTGCCATTCTCTTTTAATTCCTCATTCGTTTATTCTGCTTTTTATTCATTGGCTTGTGAGGACTTTCCTCCCTCTAATTATGTTTGTCTCTCCCTTGGGCCTCATTACTTGTGTCTTTCCACTGCTCACTTTTCAAGCACTACATTTTTCTTGTTGGTTAAGCACTCTGAGACTTCATGTGTTTTCCAGCTGTCTCTCTCGTGCAATTCTCTCCACTGCTCTGCTGCGCTCTGTGCTGCTTTCTCTCACCTGTGTGCTTCTCCCTCACCATTTCTATGATGCGCATACTCGTGTGTGCTTTGCTCACACATTGCTTTCCCTCGTGTGCCTCTCCTGACCTCAGCTCCCTCTAACCTGTTTGCTTCTATTCTCTCTTGGCTTTTGTCATTGCTCTCTCTCCAGGTTCCCCTCACCCATGCTCTCCATTTCACTTCCCCCACCCGCTGTGTTAATTCTGCCCTCTGCCTTCCGTGTTGTTTCCGTCCTCCATGTTGCTTCCCTACTCCTTTAACAAAGAAATTATTTTGCAGTACTTTCGTTTTTTTAGAATAAACAGATACAGCTTGAATCATGTCATTTTAAAAGCACATGAATGCATCATGCACGCACCTCCAAAATGACGCGGCAGCCCGAGACATAGGCATTGTTTTCTCTTCTCCTCTTTAGCCATGTTTCACAGCATTGGGGAAGCTGTACAGCATCGCTAAAATCATTGGCCAAGCCAATACATTCAAATGGCAGATCTATTAGGTCTGTCAATGCTTGTTTCTTCAGTTTCTTCAGTTAATTTTGCTCTCTGGTTTACAATGTCAAGATATGGTTGGTGGTTCTCTGTTGAGCTTCCTAGACTGGCTGATCAATCAGTAGCAATAATATCAGAGACTATAGCATTACAGAAATGTGGTAAATGATATCCTGTGTGGTAATGTAAACCATAAAAATAAATAAGCTAAACTTATACAGGTTGTTTAATCTACAACAGCAGCCTGCTATTGTAAAACTATTTAACGAAATATATAAAACAGGAAACAGACGTGTTTTTAGATTGGGCATTACTTATGTTGACTTTAGAAGTACAACTATTATAATTCTCCAGAGGCACAGCAGAGAACGGCCAAAGTGCATCTTAATCCATTACCTTTTTTTCACAGCCGCTTGCTTTGCTTTGTGAAGGTGGAATGTTTCTTTACACTGTAAATGTGTATATCAATCACCTTCTGCAATCATTCAGGATAACGCCGCTCTAGAGTTCATTCAGGTCCTGGCATTCATCACTTGCAGGAAATGATGCAGAAGCTCTGAATAGTAATGCCGGAGCTTTCCATAACAAATCTATTTTTGCAACTTTACTTAGTGTGCGGGATGCTGCAGCAATAAATGTATTCTCATTTTGCATAACTAATTTAAAAATAGAATTGACACCACACTTAAATCGAGATTAGGAATTCCGATTTTTTTTAATTCAAAAAGCACTTCCTTCATTAAAAGTGATTTCGTGATCCGTCCTAGGATTTTCATCAATGTTCCATATCTGATCTATTCAGGAAACTTGGATTGATGTAGGTATATATACACGAATGTACATTTCATGCAGTATTTCCATAGCGCAAACCTCTTCAAAAGGCAGCGGGATGCTACGCTGGGACAAATGCAGAGATGCAGGAACACCATTCCTGCACCCACTATTAGAATGCAGTGGTTTGGGCTCTCTCAATGCTCAAAGGCAGAAAATATAATGAATATTCTTTTTTCTTTTCTTTCCTATGACGGAAAATTGGATTGGCACATGCCTTCTTTGGTAACGTGCAGAAGGCAAAAGAGCTCCTCGGTTTAAAAAAATTAAGGGGCATAGTTAAGAGCCCCTGCGCCGGCTGAGCATCACGTTTCATGATGGTCCTGTGGCGCTATGCCCTGCATCGTATTTACAAGGTGGTTTTAAGCCCCTTCACACACAGCACTTTGCTTAGAAGGGGAGTGCAATGGGTGTTGGTGTTGCTGTGGGCGTGCCACAGCATTACCCATTGCATTTCGATGCTGCCGCAGATTTACTAGTTTTTGTAAACCTGAGGCAGCGCCAAAATCTTACGCCACCCCAGGGGTGGCGTTAGCAGTGCACAACAAAGAGAAATGCTTTTGTTTCTCCTCATTTTTTGCTCTTTCTGCAGTATGCATAGAAAGATCAAATCACCTTTGAAGATTACTTTGAGTAGGAAGGTGTCCCTTCCTGCACAAAAACAATCTCTCCCTCAACGCAACCATCCTTGCGCCTTGGCGCTGCAAATTTAGTTCTGGCGCAAGGGGCAACACAGGGGTGTGCCATAATCAATTAAATACAGCACATCCGTGTGTTGTTGAAATGACAGAGCCAGAAGCTACAAATTTTGGCGCAGTGTCGCGCTCTATCATTTTCCCTTAAATATGGGCCTGAGTCCCCAAGCAAACCACAGAACACCCACTTTGGAATGAGCAGGTTGTCCTTACTTCCCCTCATTTAGGGATTTTCTGCTATATCTAATTACAGGATAAGTACCAAAAACAAAACTAAGTGACATTTGTGTAGATTCTAGTGTTGTTATTAATACCCCCACATTTGTTAGATTTTAAATTCATAGAGGTGGATTGTGTGAGGAGGAGCATCATTTTTCATGGGCTCCCTAATATTTAGTTTTTACAAGAATGGGTGTACCTGTGCTCTTTAACTCTGGAAACTGGAAAAAAGGTAAACATTGTCACAGTGCATGTGCTTCGAACCCTAAAGTTAGTGAATAATTGGCTACCCTAAATTTTCATATTTAAATTTCATGTAAGGCCACAGTAGCATGAACCAGGAAGTGTGCCAGTGTTATAACATGTAAATGTAGCATATGGGCAGCAAAGGGACATGCACAAAAGCCCTCAACTGGTGTGAGCAAAGCTACAGCCGGCATAGATCATTAGCTAAGTTACCTATACATTGTGTGTATAAGCTCTTATTGTATAAGCTGCAAAAGTGGTATGCCAAATATTTACAGTGGTATGCAAAGACACAAAAAAAAGCTGCCATTAACTGCGTTCGGCTGTGGTAGCTCTCTCCTGCAGTAAAAGCCTGCTTGTCAATACAAGTCATACTTTTCGTAAATTGGTTTAGGAAATATCTACAGAAAGCATCCACATGTTATTGCAGTATTTAATAAAATTAAGTGAGTGGTAAACATACATCTTTGTTAAATTGGATGCAAAATCGTGCTTTTTCTCTGCAAGAAGGCCTGGAAAGTAATTAGCCTAGTGCTAATCAGGTTCTGCCTCTCCAGTTGTATTAGCTCTTTGATAAGGTGTAAACTATGTTCCCTGTGAATGAGGAATGAGCTTGGCCTGTGGGCAGGGTGAGAGGAGTAAATTACAGGTCATTAACTGCCAGTTATCTTGGAATGTGAGACAGGAGTGTGGAAAGGAATATCAGATGTTTTCAAAAGACCAGGGTGGAGCCTAGACATTTTGCTTGTTGACTGTTACTGGGTCTTAGGGTGAAGCTGGCCTTTGATGGTGGTCTGTTCCCAGGCTGGGGCATGACTTCTGGACTAGTTATGGTTGATTTTCAAAAAGGAGTTTTTCATTTCAGTAAGCAAGCCCCCGGCGCGAATTAAAAGCTCCACACACTGACACTGGAATTCTGCTATTTGAAGGAAAAATGCTACTTGGAGATGGTATGTACAGCAATGACCATAACTTCTTATTTGAGAATACCCTTTCACAGTAGACTACTCTATGTCTAAAGTTAACATGTATGTTATCCAGCACCACTTTTGGATTGAGCACTGCCCTATGGTCTTTTCTTATGAAAGTAATCGTCAGTGTGTTTGCCAGGTTATGAATATTGCCTAAGTATGGCATCTACAAAGGAGAATGCACCACATATTTTCAAATATACCTGAATAACATCATGCTGCTTTATCACTGCGAATATATGCTACTAAAGGACGTCGATTGGCAGGTCATTATGTACTAGGTATTTCCAATCTTTAAACAGGATTATTTTGATTGAGCAATTTTTCAGTGTATAATGTCAGGTAATGGAAGGTTACATTTCTCCAGTTCCAGTTAATCAGAAGGCCAGTGGAACAGAGCATATGATCCCAGATGCCCCTCTATTCATTGAGATAATGCAAGCATGTACTGAGTCAAAAAGGTTTTATTTTACAAAGGATGGTGTTACTTTCTTGTTCAAAGACCACTCACCGAGATAGAGTATGCTTGCAATAGTTGCCTCATCGCTTTGGTTACATATCTTGAGGAGTCAACAACTAACAGCCCACATTGGACCTATGAGGTGGCTTGGTCTCTCATCTTAACCTCTTAAATGCGGGCGTCGGCCACTGGCCGACGCCCACACACCCTCCCTGGTGCGGGTCACGACCAGTGGCCGACACCAGGAAGGGCATTAATAAATCCTCGGGTGCGTCGCACCCGAGGATTTATTTTTTATTTTTTTTCCCCCCCCGGGAGACACGGAAGCTACCGTGTCTCCCCCCGCCCCCCACCCGCCCCTTTGTGACGTCAGCGCGCCGCGAGGCGCGCTGACGTTGCAAAGGTGTTTTCCCCATGAAAGCAGGAAGCAGCCTTGCGGCCGCTTCCTGCTTTCATGGGGAAAACGGCCTTTTTCACGTTCGGGAAGGCCTCGTAAGAAAGGGGAGAGTCTCCCCTTTCTTACGAGGCCTTCCTGAAAGTGTTTCCTGGCCCCCGATCGCAGCACAGCTGCGATCGGGGGCCAGGAAACACTTTCAGGAAGGCCTCGTAAGAAAGGGGAGACACTCCCCTTTCTTACGAGGCCTTCCTGAAAGTGTTTCCTGGCCCCCGGTCGCAGCTGTGCTGCGACCGGGGGCCAGGAAACACTTTCAGGTTTCCTTGCTCCCCCGATCGCAGCACAGCTGCGATCGGGGGGGTCAGGAAACATTTTGAAAAGGCCTCGTAAGAAAGGGGAGACTCTCCCCTTTCTTACGAGGCCTTCTGAAACTGTTTCTGGCCCCCGATCGCAGCTGTGCTGCGATCGGGGGCCAGAAACAGTTTCAGAAGGCCTCGTAAGAAAGGGGAGAGTCTCCCCTTTCTTATGAGGCCTTCTGAAACGGTTTCCTGGCCCCCGATCGCAGCACAGCTGCGATCGGGGGCCAGGAAACCCCACTAGACACCAGGGATTTCACTTTTGGGGGGCAGCCCCCCCCCCGGAAAACGGGCCGCCCCCCCCCCGGCATAATTTTCCTAAAAAAATAAAAAGGTAGGTGCCCCCTGGGGAGGGGGGGGGGGGGCGCGATCGCGCCCCCCCCCCCCCCCCCCCGGGGATTTTTTTTTTTTTTCAAAAAAAAAAAAAAATGAAATGACAGGGGGTCGCCCGTGGGCAGGGTGACCCCCTGTGGGGGCAATTTTTTTTGTAGATGTTGTAGGGTTTCCCTGGGGGCCATTTTGGCCCCCAAGGAAACCATACAACAACAAAAAAAAAATATATGTATATATCTATATATATATATCTATGTAGATAGATATATCTAGGTACATGGATATATCTATAGATATATCTATGTAGATATATATTTATATATATATATATAGGTAGATCTGTATCAAAGAGATTTATAAAGCGCGCTACTCACTTGTGAGGGTCTCAAGGCGCTGGGGGGGGGACGGGGGGGAGGGAAAGGGGCTAGGAGGTTCACTGTTCAAAAAGCCAGGTTTTGAGGCCCTTCCTGAAAAGAAGTAGGTTTTGGGTCTTGCGAATGTGAGTTGTGAGTGCGTTCCATGTTTTGGGTGCAATGTAGGAGAAGGATCTGCCCCCGGTGGTGGTGTGTTTGATGCGGGGGTCAGAGGCGAGAGAGAGGTCAGCTGAACGGACGTTTCGTGTGGGGGTGTGGAAGGTGACTGTCGTTGAGGTAGGCAGGGCCTGTGTTGTGGAGTGATTTGTGTGTGAGGATGAGGATCTTGAAGGTGATCCTTTTGTCAATGGGGAGCCAGTGGAGGGATTTGAGGTGTGGAGAGATGTGTTCGTGTCGGTGGAGGTCGAGGATGAGTCGTGCTGCTGAGTTCTGGATGCGTGTAGTTTGCACTTGAGTTTTAGAGTGGTGCCGGCGTAGAGGGCGTTTCTGTAATCAAGCCTGCTGCTGATGAGTGCGTGAGTGACAGTTTTTCTGGTCTCTGTGGGGATCCATTTTAATGTTTTTCAGTATACGGAGTTTGTTGAAGCATGAGGAGGTAAGAGCGTTGATTTGTTGGGTCATAGAGAGGGAGGAGTCTAGGATGATGCTGAGGTTGCGTGCGTAGTTGGCGGGGGTGGGTGCAGGGCCTAGCGTGGTGGGCCACCATGGGGGGTCCCAGGTTTTTTTGGTGAGGGCCAAAGAGGATTATTTCGGTTTTGCTTGAGTTGAGTTTCAGGTGGTTGGCTGTCATATATACATCACTTTTGTCAATATGTGTGTGGTTTCCCTGGGGGGAAAAGGGTCCGACTTGTCTAGTGGCAGTTTTAGTGCCATAAAGAAGCGCAGAAGGTTTATATGCCTACTGCAAAGAGCACATCTGTATTTTATGTAAATAGCTGAGTACATTAGTAAAGTCTATGGAGAGATGAAGGGCACTTTTGCTGGGTGGTAATGAGGGAATCCGAGGAGGAGGGAGTGGGAGCACCAATAATGATTGTTGGACTGGGCGCAGGAGGTGCTAAAGACTGTGACGAATGGTATGTGACAAGGTGTTTTTTGAGTGTCTTGAAAGTACGTGCTGATTGAGGGAAGAAGCGCAGGTAAGGTGGCCTCTACTGTTGCACGTATCTCACACACACCATCGATTTTGTGACTGTCTACGTAGGCTAGTGTTTTAGAGCAACAGTTTAGCCAATAGCAGAGATGGCATCTTGATGGATGACTGCTGCCTGCACTCGGGTTATAGAGGACCGCTCTGACATAGGATCAGAGACTGAGACATCAGATACTGAGACAGCATCTGAGGGATAGGACAATGGCGCAGACTCTGGGAGTGATTTTTCAGTCAGAGGAGTCCCATTCGAAAACTCCTCTTCCAGTACATTATGAGGGAGGTGATGAGGACAGTCCTGCTGTCCCTTCGCAAGCTGTTCGTGCAACTGGGTAATAGTGGGTTAGGCCAACCCAGAGAGCAGGTGAATGCGGCGGCAAGCAGAGAGAGAGTGCTCTCTTGGGAGCTCACCAATTTAGTTCAGCCCCAAATTCCACCACCCAAATCATATTGTGGAGACATCAAAATTGTCTATGGCAAAACAAACTGGTTTTGTAAGGCAGTCACCTGTGTTTTTGGTCCTGGATTCGGCGGCCATATAGAGAAACACACTAAACCCAAACATTTCTGGAAACTAGACATTCGGGGGAGTCCACAGAGGTGTGACTTGTGTGGATTCCCCAAAGTTTTCTTACCCAGAATACCCTGCAAAGCTGAAATGTTGAGAAAAAACTCTATTTTTCTCGCATTTCTGTCACACAAACTACAGGAATATGCTGGGATCCACAACATTCCTACCACCCAGTGACTCCTCACCTGTCCTGATAAAAACACTACCCCACTTGAGTGCCTACACCTAGTGCCTGTGTCAGGAATGGATCACCCCAGGGTCAACAGCTGCCTCACGTAAGGACCAACATTGACTGTTGTGTGATCTATTCCTGTCGCAGGCACCAGGCCTAACCACACAAGTGAGGTATCATATTTATCGGGAGACTTGGGGGAACGCTGGGTGGAAGGAAATTTGTGGCTCCCCTCAGATTCCAGAACTTTCTGTCACCGAAATGTGTGGAAAACGTGGTATTTTAGCCACATTTTGAGGTTTGCAAAGGATTCTGGGTAACAGAACCTGGTCCGAGCCCCACAAGTCACCTCATCTTGGATTCCCCTGGGTTTCTAGTTTACAAAAATGTGCTGGTTTGCTAGGTTTCCCCAGGTGCCGGCTGAGCTAGAGGCCAAAATCCACAGGTAGGCACTGTTTTCTATGAAAAAATGTGATGTGTCCACGTTCTGTTTTGGGGCATTTCCTGTCGCGGGCGCTAGGCCTACCCACACAAGTGAGGTATCATTTTTATCGGAAGACTTGGGGGAACGCCGGGTGGAAGAAAATTTGTGGCTCCTCTCAGATTCCAGAACTTTCTGTCACCGAAATGTGAGGAAAACTTGTTTTTTTAGCCACTTTTTGAGGTTTGCAAAGGATTGTGGGTAACAGAACCTGGTCCGAGCCCCGCGAGTCACCCCTCCTTGTATTGCCCTAGGTCTCTAGTTTTCAGAAATGCACAGGTTTGGTAGGTTTCCCTAGGTGCCGGCTGAGCTAGAGGCCAAAATCTACAGGTAGGCACTTCTCAAAAAACACCTCTGTTTTCTTCCAAAAATTTTGATGTGTCCACGTTGCGCTTTGGGGCGTTTCCTGTCGCGGGCGCTAGGCCTACCCACACAAGTGAGGTATCATTTTTATCGGGAGACTTGGGGGAACGCCGGGTGGAAGGAAATTTGTGGCTCCTCTCAGATTCCAGAACTTTCTGTCACCGAAATCTGAGGAAAACTTGTTTTTTTAGCCACTTTTTGAGGTTTGCAAAGGATTCTGGGTAACAGAACCTGGTCCGAGCCCCGCGAGTCACCCCTCCTTGGATTGCCCTAGGTCTCTAGTTTTCAGAAATGCACAGGTTTGGTAGGTTTCCCTAGGTGCCGGCTGAGCTAGAGGCCAAAATCTACAGGTAGGCACTTCTCAAAAAACACCTCTGTTTTCTTCCAAAAATTTTGATGTGTCCACGTTGAGCTTTGGGGCGTTTCCTGTCGCGGGCGCTAGGCCTACCCACACAAGTGAGGTATCATTTTTATCGGGAGACTTGGGGGAACGCCGGGTGGAAGGAAATTTGTGGCTCCTCTCAGATTCCAGAACTTTCTATCACCGAAATCTGAGGAAAACTTGTTTTTTTAGCCACTTTTTGAGGTTTGCAAAGGATTCTGGGTAACAGAACCTGGTCCGAGCCCCGCGAGTCACCCCTCCTTGGATTGCCCTAGGTCTCTAGTTTTCAGAAATGCACAGGTTTGGTAGGTTTCCCTAGGTGCCGGCTGAGCTAGAGGCCAAAATCTACAGGTAGGCACTTCTCAAAAAACACCTCTGTTTTCTTCCAAAAATTTTGATGTGTCCACGTTGCGCTTTGGGGCGTTTCCTGTCGCGGGCGCTAGGCCTACCCACACAAGTGAGGTATCATTTTTATCGGGAGACTTGGGGGAACGCCGGGTGGAAGGAAATTTGTGGCTCCTCTCAGATTCCAGAACTTTCTGTCACCGAAATCTGAGGAAAACTTGTTTTTTTAGCCACTTTTTGAGGTTTGCAAAGGATTCTGGGTAACAGAACCTGGTCCGAGCCCCGCGAGTCACCCCTCCTTGGATTGCCCTAGGTCTCTAGTTTTCAGAAATGCACAGGTTTGGTAGGTTTCCCTAGGTGCCGGCTGAGCTAGAGGCCAAAATCTACAGGTAGGCACTTCTCAAAAAACACCTCTGGTTTCTTCCAAAAATTTTGATGTGTCCACGTTGCGCTTTGGGGCGTTTCCTGTCGCGGGCGCTAGGCCTACCCACACAAGTGAGGTATCATTTTTATCGGGAGACTTGGGGGAACGCCGGGTGGAAGGAAATTTGTGGCTCCTCTCAGATTCCAGAACTTTCTGTCACCGAAATGTGAGGAAAACTTGTTTTTTTAGCCACTTTTTGAGGTTTGCAAAGGATTCTGGGTAACAGAACCTGGTCCGAGCCCCGCAAGTCACCCCTCCTTGGATTCCCCTAGGTCTCTAGTTTTCAGAAATGCACAGGTTTGGTAGGTTTCCCTATGTGCCGGCTGAGCTAGAGGCCAAAATCTACAGGTAGGCACTTTGGAAAAAACAGCTGTGTTTTCTATAAAAAAAATAGGATGTGTCCATGTTGTGTTTTGGGGCATTTCCTGTCGCGGGCACTAGGCCTACCCACACAAGTGAGGTATCATTTTTATCGGGAGACTTGGGGGAACACAGAATAGCAAAACAAGTGTTATTGCCCCTTATCTTTCTCTACATTTTTTCCTTCCAAATATAAGAGAGTGTGTAAAAAAGACGTCTATTTGAGAAATGCCCTGCAATTCACATGCTAGTATGGGCACCTCGGAATTCAGCGATGTGCAAATAACCACTGCTCCTCAAAACCTTATCTTGATCCCATTTTGGAAATGCAAAGGTTTTCTTGATACCTCTTTTTCACTCTTCATATTTCAGCAAATGAATTGCTGTATACCCAGTATAGAATGAAAACCAACTGCAGGGTGCAGCTTATTTATTGGCTCTGGGTACCTAGGGTTCTTGATGAACCTACAAGCCCTGTATATCCCCGCAACCAGAAGAGTCCAGCAGACAAAACGGTATATTGCTTTCAGAAATCTGACACCGCAGGAAAAAGTTACAGAGTAAAACATAAAGAAAAATGGCTGTTGTTTTCAGCTCAATTTCAATATTTTTTTATTTCAGCTGTTATTTTCTGTAGGAAAACCTTGTAGGATCTACACAAATGACCCCTTGCTGAATTCAGAATTTTGTCTAGTTTTCAGAAATGTTTAGCATTCCGGGATCCAGCATTGGTTTCACACCCATTCCTGTCACTAACTGGAAGGAGGCTGAAAGCACCAAATATAGTAGAAATGGGGTATGTCCCAGTAAAATGCCAAATTTGTGTTGAAAAATTCGGTTTTCTGATTCAAGTCTGCCCGTTCCTGAAAGGTGGGAAGATAGTGATTTCAGCACCAGAAACCCTTGGTTGATGGCATTTTCAGGGAAAAAACCACAAGTCTTCTTCGGCAGCCCTTTTTTCCCATTTTTTTGGAAAAAACTAAATTTTCACTGTATTTTGGCTATTTTCTTGGTCTCCTCCAGGGGAAACCACCAACTCTGGGTACCATTAGAATCCCTAGGATGTTGGAAAAAAAGGACGCAAATTTGGCGTGGTTAGCTTATGTGGACAAAAAGTTATGAAGCCCTAAGCGCGAACTACCCCAAATAGCCAAAAAAGGGCTCAGCACTGGGGGGGGAAAGGCCCAGCAGCTAAGGGGTTAAGAATGATTAACATCCTGGATCATGTTCAAAACCTGTGATTTGTGAAAACTATTAATAAAAAAATAGCCCCCCAAAGTTCTGATACACATTCGATATACTCTCAATCTACTCTATACTTAATCACGATTATTGCTGTAGTAGAGGAAGATGGGTTTACTTACTAAAAACGTTTGAATTAAGAGATGTTTGGAAAGTTATTTTGCAAGGCAGAAAGCATACGAAGAAAGTGCATTTCTCTTTCTCTGGCTGAAACAGCTTGTCAACAGAATAAATATTTGTCAAGCTTTAAATTATTGGTTAGGTGTTGTTGGACAGCAACTGTAATGCTTTAGTTTCCGATGAGAATATATCTTCTCCCATTAGGCAGGAGTTGCACAATGAATGCAGCCATATTTTACTGTTCCTTTCTGAAAGCAACACATTGCTTATGGATTCTGAACTGTGAGATATAGCTTATCCGTGCCAGATTTCCACTTAAAATAAATTGACATAAAACTGATATAAATAAAGCCCGCATTTATAGTCAAGATTTAGCCTGAAAATATAGCAGAGATTCATATCTACTGCATCTATGTTATATTTGTCCTGGCCTGAAACTGATTCTAATCTTTTGGAATATTTAGGTCTGATATATGGTGAACACATATTGTATTTGATAATATATTTAATGCACTGAGGCCTTACAACATTTTTCTTCACTACAAAGGTGGCAGCAGGGCAATTATCTTGCCTTTTAGACTGACAAAACAACTTGGATCACAATCTCTAGTTTCTGAATGTCCCAGTTTTTAAAAAATGTTTACTGTTTCAGAATGTTTACACGGATTTTATTGGCAATTTGAAACACGTTATTGTATTCTAATCAATTTAGGAAGTTTACAAAGGTAGCTGACACCTAACAATGCAACTAGAGGAGTAGACTAAAGTTCACTGCAAATTATAGTAAAACTAATCTAGGTAAGTTCACCTGAGAAAAAATCAATATTAGAGGAATAAAAGGTGAGAGGAGGCACAAGGTAATAACAAAAGGGAAGAAAGACTGCATACAAGGCTTCACACGAATGAAGTTACTTTTAGGTACATCTTTAAAAGATTTAGGCTCAAGTGGTTAAGTCAAAAGTGTTAGTTTTGCCTATGACAATATCAGCCCATATTCATAGGAAGAGGTATATCTACTGTTTTGTAATTGTATATGTATTGTTTCCAAATTGCATCAGACAAGTCCTCTTTAGATAACACATATAGGATGTGAAACTTTTAGCTAACCATCTTATTTGATTCATTCTTAATCTGTATAATCCAGACAATACAGCTTTATCTCTGGAAGATGTACTATTGATCATACTGAGTTAATTACCATGCCATTTGATGTTGCTGCTTCATTTAAGACTCCACTAGGAGCAATTGTTCTCACTGTAAAAAAAACATTAACAAAGATTCCAGGAACTCCCTATTTGTAAATTTTGGAAAGGTTTTAACTTCCCACTAAATGTATTTGTACTATTCTTTTATTCAAGACCAGTTGCAGCTTCATTGCCTGAATCCCTGTAAGATCTGGGCTGTCCACTACTCCATGTTTTATTTGACCTTTACAATGATCCATGTATTTTGCACTTAACAACATTAGCTCCATAGCTCTATTTTGCCATCTAAGATTTTTTGCCAAAATATCAGCTTATGCTAAAGATATAGTAGTGGTTGCTTCTGATCCTTGTATGTCACTTCCAAGAATCAAATCTTTGGAGGAGCAGTGTGGCACTTATTTGAGTTATAAAATTAATTGTGAATAAATACGTGTTTTCCAGCTAATACTAGCTAATACCACTCCTATTATTCTACTACATAAGAGATGAAATTCCTTCTCCACTATGATCATCTTTGGACTATTAACTTTGAACTGCTAATAGCTAATGATGCAGTTTTAAGGCGATGGTACAATTTGCACACTTTCATTGCTGGAATATGTTGAATATGTTAACATTAGTATTCTGGAGAGCTTTCTATCTTTGTATTAAGAATTGAAATGTTTGAATACTCTATTAGTTTTCAAAAATATACAGTGCTGTATCACATCGCTTACATGGCAAAAAGGGCAGTTTTTGAGGGCCTACAAAAATGATGGCTTATTAAATCCAGATTTTGGTTGGTCCTACCAGGCAGTCTTGGGAAGCCAAATGTATCAAGCTGTGAGCTGTGATAGCAATAGAGCTCTGTATTTGTTCATCAACTTTCTTTCCACCTCCAGGTTAGAGCATCAGGACTAGCTTGGGAAATTCAGACAATCCATCCATGGTTTTATATCTCTAAGATATGGGAGCTCAAAGTAATCTCTTACTCTAATATAGGGACACCAACATTTTCTACAACTATCAGAAGCCTTCCAGTCACTGTGTTAAGCGTGATATAACAAGTGTGGGCCATTTAGTACAAATACACAGATTTTTATTATTTTTCTTGGAACTGAGAGCATACTATAATATTAGCCTTGATCAGTAGTTTAAGTATCTCCAGTTACTGAAATGCTACAAAACGCATTGTTAAGAGACTTTCATTTAAACTTTGATCTGATCATTTGCACAGACTGAAATCCTCACATTGGAGATACATTTCAGACTCCAAAGCCTGCCATGGTTGTCACTTTAAAGGCATTGATCGTTCAGGAGGGACCATTCTGCCTATATCTGTTTAGTGTGTCAGTACATTCAACCTCATGATGCATTGACACACAAACTGATTGTATATCGAGGAAGTAAAGACACCTTAGAGAAGGCCTCTCTCCCTCTCTCCCTCTCAGCTTTTCAAATTTCAAAATAGAGTCACTATGAAACACACCTACTCATTTACTACACCTACAACCTGGGAACATCACCAATCAGCACATCATCAATACCTCCACCACATGGGCCACTTTCCCTGATAAATTGACACTTGCAGAAATCAACGCCTTCCTCAAGAAGACCACAGCCGACTCAAATCAACTAAGTAACGTCTGACCAATCTCCCTGCAACCTTATCTAGCCAAAGTAATTGAGAGGGCCGTCAAGAAGCAACTCGCATCCCACTTTGAACTTCACCATCATGTAGACAAGACACAATCAGGATTCAGAATGAACCACACCATCAAAACAGCACTCGTTGAAGCCACTGATGACATTCAAACCATCCTTGACTGAGGAGAAACAGCAACCCTCGTCCTGCTGACCTTTCCCCAGCCTTTGACACTGTCTCCATAACATCCTCATCAGAAGACTCCACAATATTGGCATACAAGGATCTGCTCTCAATTGGATCTGTTTCTTCCTCAAAGTGAAGAACCCAGAGGACCTCCATCAGAGACCAAGAGTTTGATATGCAGAATCCCACAGGGATTGTCATTCATCCCCACACTTTTCACTATATACATGAACACAGCTTGCCAACATCATCCAATCAGTAGACATCACCGTCATCTCCTGCGCCGATGACACCCAACTCACCTTCTCCCTGACGGACAAGACAACCACCACCAGAACTAGCTTCACCAACTGCATGCCCATGATAGCAGACTGGATGCATACAATTTGCCTGCACCTCAACTCTGACAAGACAGAAGTACTGGCCTTTGGCAACAATACCTCCCCTTGGGACTGCACCTGGTGGCCATTTGAGCTAGGACTAACACTCACACACACAGAAAAAGAACCCTAGGGATCATCCTAGATGACAAACTCAACATGACAGGTCAAGTAAGCACAGTGTACACCTCCTGATTCCACATCCTTTCCATGCTATGAAAGATCTTCGAATAGTTGGCTTAGAACATCAGATCAGCCATCACGCAGGCACTTAGCACCAGCAGGCTGGAGAACACCAACATTCTCTATGCCACAATCTCCAAACAACTCTTACACAGACTCAGGACCATCCAGACCACCACTGCAAGACTTATACTTGACCTCCCACGCCGCACCTACATCACACCAAACCTCAGGAAGCTTCACTAGCTCCCCATTCATAAGTGCAGCCAATTCAAACCCCTCAAGCACATATACAACACCCTACACAATAGTGGACCAGAATACCTTAACAGATGCATACAATATCACCAACCCACCAGACACCTACACTCTGCCCCACTCTCACTCGCACATACTCCCTGCATCCCCAAAAGCAAAACGGGAGGTCCCTCATTCTCCTACATTGCACCCAAGACATAGAATGACTTCCCTCAACACATCAGACAGGCACTACTAATAAATTTCAAACTCAAACTCCTTACCCATGCTATGCATGTGGTTGTTTCCTTCAAATCATTAAAAACAAAGCTAAAGAGGCCCTATAGGCGATACCTGATGACCTGAAACATCTCCATTGACTGTAGACAAATATGCCTAACATCAAAGAAACATTCTTATAAATGTTATCACCACTTTTTAAAAACTGATATCAGTGACATCATGACCATGTTTCCATACATCTTTTTGTATCTTGATGTGTTTAGGTATGCTCCTTCACTCTTACAATACTACTATAAGCTGTTAAACGTGCTTGCTCCAAGGTGAAACACTTTAGTATGAACAACTTCTCATGTGCTCCTCCTTTATATAAAGAGCTGTGCCACCCTCCCATGGATGGAAACTCCAATGCCATCTCTGACCACCTGCTCACCACCTGGGGCCAGCTCACCACACAAAATACTACAGCCATCATCAACTTAGTCCACACTGGAGTACCCACGGGCCCCTGTCCCCACACACATTTTCAACCTCGGTAGCAAGATGATTAGCAGCAAGCTCACTGCCATCTTCAATTCATCCATAACTACGGCCACCTTCCCTATTGTATAGAAATACCCAGAAGTCAGAGCCTCAAGAAACCCTTTGCTGACCCCAGGGAGCTCACAAACTCCCACTGCATCTCTCTGTTCCCTTTTGTTGCCAAAGTCCTCAAAAAGGCTATCAACCGCCAACTCACAGAACACCTGGAGATCAACAATCTTCTGGACCCCTACCAATCCAGATTACACACCAACCACAGCACAAAAACCGCCGTGATCATTGCTACTGATAACATCAGAAACCTCCTTGACCAGGGAGAAATGGCAGCACTGATCCTCCTCGTCCTCTCAGCAGCATTCAAGACCGCATCCCACTACACCTTTATCTAGAGGCTTCATCGCATCGGAATACAAGGAGACGCCCTCAAATGGTTTCCATCCTTTTGCGCCGGAAGAACCCTGAGAATCCATCTATCACCTTTTACCTCGAAACCCAAGCATATCATCTGCAGCATACTACAAAGCTCCTCACTCAGCCCTACATTGTTCAACATCTACATGATCCGCTTGGCCAACATCATCAGAACCCACGGAATGAAAATAATATCCCACACAAATGACACCCAGCTCATCCTCTCACTATGAGAAGACCCCACCACCATGAAGGCCAACTTCCACAGGTGCATGATGGGTCTTGCTGACTGGATAAATAACAACTGCCTAAAACTCAACACAGATGAAACTGCTGATCATTGGGAACAACACCTCTCTGTGAAACGACTCCTGGTGACTTATTGAACTAGGACCAGCACCCACTCCAACAGACCACACTTACGACCTTGGCATCATCCAGAACAGCAAGCTCACCATGGAAAACCACATCTAAGCAGTCTTCCACCTAAGATTTTCAAATGGCTCCCCATCAGCACTAGATGAACTGTCACTCAAGCACTAGTCACAGGCCACCTGAACTATGGCAACACAAATCTACGTAGGACTCACCAAACACCTCCTGAAGAGACTGTAGACCATCGAGAATTTATTGGCCAGACTCATCCTTTACCTCCACAAACTGATCCACACCACCTCCCACCTCAAAAAGCTCCACTGGCTCCACATTCAGAAGAATCCACACCATCAAAGCCCTTCACAAAAAAAGACCAGCATACATTAGCACTGCCTTAACTTCCACCAATACTCCAGACACCTGTGCTTCGCTTCCCTCTCCCACACACACACCTCCCGAATCCGCCAAAGCAACAGTAGAGGATGCCCCTTCTCCTATCTTGAAACAAAATCCTGGAATGACCCCCCCTTCACCTACGGACCTCATTCTCTCTTCTGGAACTGAGGAAAGCACTCAAGACCTGGCAGTTCAACTTAACCCCCTAGCAGCTATGTTCTCAGCACCTAGATACCATCACAAGTGATTAGCCACGTGCTATAAATTCTGTTTGATTGATTGACCCTCACATAAAGAACTTAGCAAGGCTATACAAAAAAATGTAAGAGGCCATAGTTGACAAAGGTCTGTAAAATGCATGACTAGTTTGAAAGGAAGAGAAAGCTACTGGGCTGGCATTGTACTCCTCACTTTTCTCTCTCCGTAACAGTAAGGTAGCGACTGCCTGAGTCTCCTAGACACATTGTACTACTGCCTTTAACAATTTACTTGATTTCATCCCCACAACCATTGTACATCTGAAAGTGACTGAACTTATGTTGATTTTGTGGCAGTGTTTTAGAGCTCATTTAAAGAAGGGTGCTTAACTGACTTTAATTAGCAATTGCCAGTGACCTTTTTATAATACTGAAAGAAACAGTACGCAAGTGGAAATATGGGAGCATAGTTAACAATGTTCACAGAATCATTTAATGCATTGGCATGCTTCTCAAGGTTTGCTTGTGTTCATGCTCACATTGTGTTCTTTATGCAGTTGATGTCTCCAACCTCCAGCAACAGCAGTGGCTCTCTTTCCCCATCTTCATCTTCGGATTGTTTGGTTCCACGTGGTAGTCCAGGGCGTAGTCATGTTGCAGCTTTACGTACTCGCTTTGAATTGGAGTATGCTTTGAATTCAAGAGCTCATACTGCTTGGTCACAGAGGTAGGTAATTGAATACTTTATAGGCATTTATCTGTATTTGTTGCTGAATGCTGGTTTGGTGATTAGTAAGCAAAGTCCATTCAATGTGGAAAATGTAAGTGAAAATTCTGTGACCACTAATGGTGCTATTATTAGTAAAATTGTGTGCAAATTTTGAGAAAGTCTGGGGAAACTGTGCAAACATTGTAGTTTTTCGCTTTGACTCCTGCCCATGAAAATCATGACTTTTGTGATCTTTTTGTGCACACCCTTGTGTAAAACTAACAGAATTATTTTGCCTTAGATTTATTTCAATAAAAAGAGCTAGATCAAGATTCACTATCATTTACCACATTATTCTTCAAAACTATTGAATTCTAAATATCATGCTACAAATATTTTTTTATCAGAATATCGATTATTGAATTATTTTGAAGGTAACATTTGTAGGTAAGTGTAGTTTTACTATACTTAATTCCACACATATATACCTTGATTATTATATTATATTATAAATATATGTATATATATATATATATATATATATATATATATATATATATATATATATATATATATATATGGTTAGGTATTGTAATAAGATCTTACTTTACAACAAAAAAAAAAAGCTTAGAATTTCAATGAACTAACAAAATGATAAACCGATGTAAGGTATGGTAGTAATATCCAACTTTACTTTAAAAAAACACCAGATTTTTTTTTATTCATTTTTTTTTCATAGTACTGTGATACTTGAGCGAGACGACTATGCTGGCTGAGTCCTGCAAGAATTTACTGGAACCTTGCTGGTTCCTGCAGGAGTAGCCCAGACCAGTGGACTAAAGTTTGTTAATTTAGTCCCAGGGAGTGCCCCTACAGGATGCCCCCCCACCAGGGCAGGTACCCCTACCCTGCACCCTTATGACTAATTTATTTTCTTAACTTCAGAACACGGGGACCAAGTCCCTGTGTCCTGTAATGGGAGTTGCAACATTTCTCTTGATGTTGTCACCAGCCAGTTAGATTGCTCTGTCTCTTGGCACCATGGAGGCCAGTGTTTTTTTTTTTTTCATTTACGGTCCACAGGAGTACCACAGGACTCCCACTGGCACCAACCATGTCAATATAATTAACATTTAAACCCTAGTTTTTTCAAAATGGCAGAATGTATTTACATCACAAAAGGCATGCTTTTCGAATGAAGCTCTAGCTTTTGGCCAAATTTGGTTTAGTTCTGTTCAGCCATTTGTTTTCAATCACTTCATAAAATTTGTATGGGGAAATTGCATGGAAAAATGCTTTGTCGGACCCCCCTCCCTTATTCTCGGATCACCCTTGAAACTTTTCAGGAAGGAGCTTGTGTACACCCTGTCTGGGTCAGACTGACAGTTGGGCTGTTTGTGAATCTCCACTAGACAGTGACACTAAGGAAGCTATGGTGTAGCCAGCATATCCTGATGCATCATCTGGGCTAGAGTGGAGGGAGGAGCTGACACTTACAACTGAATGGGCCGTGCCTGCCCTCACACAATGCAGTCTCCAACCCCCTGGTGTGTGTTTGGGGCCAGGCCTGGGCAAGGCAGGATCTTGTAAACAACAGAAGCTTTCCTTTGAAGTTTGCCTACTTCAAAAGCAGAAAGGGGTATAAGTAGTGGATCCAGAACCCCAGATTTGTAGATTACTTCTGGATTCAAAAGGAACCTCTGCCAAGGAGAAGAGCTGAAGAGCTGGAGGAGGAGTACCCCCCCTTTGCCAGTGACTCTGCTTTGCTGGGTTGGCCTGCAGTTGCTGCTTCTGCCTGAGAGAGGGCAAAGACTGGACTCTGTGTTATATTCTTGCTTATGAAGTGTCTCCAAGGGCTTGAACTGAGCTTGCCTCCTGTTTTGAAATCTCAGAACCATCAAAGACCTCTTCTGCCAGCATCTAAACTCTCTACTGAGACTCCTACCCTGCCAAGTGGTGCCCTATCCAGTCCCTGGGTCCCTTAAAGGTGAAGCTGGTGGAACCAAGGTAGAAATCCATGCACAGGAGCCATGCGGGGAAACTTTTGATGCACCATGTGTAACGCAGCTGTAAAAACAACATGCCACTTGTATAGCGGCTATGAAATTGACGCACCACCTGCATCATGACTGGGAAATGGACACATCACCTGCATCACGGTAAGAGAAATGATGCAACACCCGCTCGCAGCTATTGAAATCGCCATAAGCCCCATGCAGCATGGTTCCTCATCACCGTGCGGCCGGGTTTCACCTGCGTCATCGCTGGACATCGAAATCGACGTGAACCTCCCCGGACCCGAGGTGCCCGTCCGGAAATCAACACATCGCTCTCTTGTGGGAGAGAAATGCAATGCATTCCCTACCCAACCAGAGAAGAAATGACATACCACCTCACTTGCGAGTAAGGAATTTTCAGATGCATGCTCACCCTTACGGCTTTATTTTTGACACAAAGCAGGTACTTTGTGTGTAACAACAACGCATCCATTGTTTTCCATGGAGTAAGACTCTTTTTTTTTTAAACAAAAAAATCATAACTTTACTTGTGTGTGTTCAATTTTTAGTGTTTTGGATTTGTTTGATTTAGATAAATACTGTGTGCTTTGGTACAAATTCTTTACACATTGCCTTTGAGATGAGCCTGACTGCTTGTGCCAAGCTACTAAGGGAGTGAGCAGGGGTTATCTTAAGTGTATATCTCCATTGCCCTGCCTGGAGTGAGGGTCCCAGAGACCACATTTCTAACAGGGATTATATACTAAAAGACTGTAAAATGGTGGAATAGCATCTTGCACACTCTTACATTGATCCTCGTTGTAAAGTATGCAGTATGGTTATGTGTCACATTACAGTGGGCATAGTCTACTTATGTGCATGTAAAGACCTGAGTATGTGTTACACAGTGAGTGACAGTGTAATGTGAGTGAATGCAAATATACATAGTAATAATGTTAAGTGGCACTACATGTATTAGCTTCCTTATGTGTGTACTTACCTGTTGTCCTTTGGAGTATGCTGGCCTCAACTTGGGGATTCATTCCTTCACAGAGAAGTGACAATCCTGGCCTGTCACTTACAGGGAGTACACAACATCATATAGCCTTGCTGCAGTGGACTATGATATCATACGTATCATGGTCCCAGGTTAGTCAAGGGATCCTACAGCATGATTGTCTCATGTATAGACCCACTACTAGTAAAGGGGATGTGCAATATGTACATATTCCAGTGTGTAAAGTGACTTTAAATGGTGAGATTCCCGTTACAAGCCACAGCATCAGTTCCTATGCCTGGGTTATGGAGCCATAGGAATTCTGAATCATTTAAGGCTTTGCAAGACGCATCCGGAAGAAGTGTCACACAATGAAAAACAAAAAATATAAATATCACTGGATCAGTTGTGAGGTTTTCTGACGAAACAACCACCCTGCATGCATTGTAAGCTGTGTGACACAGTTGAATCATATGCAGCTTTTTTTCTGATGCTGGTCTTGACAAACTGATGCATTGGGCCAAACGCGTCACCTTGTTGGTATGGAGCTAACATTGTGCTGCCGGAGCATAAACAAAATGATACAATAGTGGTGCAAGCTCCTTGTAAACATGCACCATAATATACACCCAACATTTGCTAAAGAGTGGTGTAAAGCAGTGGGCTATAAACCTGGAAGGCATTGTATAATTGTACCAAGGGGCATTCAAACAATACAACTTACTTCCTGATAATATTATTAGGAAAGCCCTTGCTAAACTCATAATATATTAGAAAGCAAATGGTCTTATACAGTCAGAAAATGCAAAGGAGACAATGCTAATTGATGAGATCTCTCTAGGTAATCAATGTTGCAAACAAGCCCCCAAACATTATAACATCGGCAGATTGAATGTTTCACCTTCATGCCACAAACAAGAGATTACAGTACACACTGAATGTCAAGAGACCAAGTCATGTAACAAGTAAAGGAAGCATGTTGAACACAGATAGCAAGAGGCAAAATTGCTGTGCCTTGTGCACCCATACACACAAGAGTTCAGGCAACAAAAACAACAAAACCTAACATATAGAGTGCTGTATAAGAGCCAAACACATGCCTCACAGTAATACAAGTAAAAATGGTAGTTATATCACTGTCTGAGTATAAACAAGGTATGGACCTAAAAAGATGCTATTTCTCGCCTCATCATTTCTTTCTTCTTTATTTCCAATAAGATATGCACATCCAACCCTGGTAGATCACAAAAGCAACTGAATCCATCTTACAATCTATTTCACTCATTCTAATTCCATTCCTAGTTGCTAGGCAGCCGTTGAGACTACACTGTCACATTTCATTGAATACAACATATCTCCCTCCTTACAGTAACCAAAACTATATACAAATTTGCATGCAATAAACAATAAAAAAAAAATAATAATAATAAATATATCTATAACAATTTGCTTAAATATCTACATGTACACATTATCTACTACCAGGAACATTGCTCCGTATAGCAATCCATTAGGTACTCTGGTTTCCTAACCACCCTCTTTGCCATCCTCGTCCACACTAGCTCCTCCTCATCACTTACTTCAGACCTCCCATACCAATTTTCCTTCCACCCTCACATTTCCCTGCAACTACATTTGACCACAATCTCCATATTCCACCTCCTGCCATCCTCCAAATCCACACTGTATCTCCTTACCCTGACTACACATTTAGGCTCCGACCATTTGAACAAACACTTTTTGGTGCCCTGCCATAATCTGGTTCGCACCGAGTCCCCAGCAGCCACGTTACACTCCTTCACCCTACCCATCATTCTTTCATCATATTTCCCTTTTATCCTCTCCACACGACGTAACAAACTCTTAACATCTATCCTTCTCTTACCTGCCTTACCCATCCAACCCGGTACAGCCCTGGTACGTAGTTTCCTTCTCTTCAATAACATAAAAGGTGTCTCCAATGTCAGGGAATGTGGAGTAATACGATAATTCCACAACAAATTTTTAATCTCCCTCTTCCAATTCAATCCATTTTGGAGTGAAAGTTGTATATTGTCACCCAAAACCCTTTTGAACCTTTCCACCAAACCATTCTCCCTACGATGTGCTTCAGCAGTCTTAATGTGCTTAACACCACACCCTGCTAAGTTATCTTCAAATTCACACAATGTAAATTGCGAACCATTATCAGTCACCACTTCTTCAGGATAACCTTCCCTCCTCCATATTTCCTCACAAAACTCTATGACCATACCTGCCTTGATATCTTTCACCACACTAACTTCCGGCCATTTGGAACGTTACTCTACCATAACAATCACATACCTTTTACCACCTTCACCCAATTCAAACGGACCACACACGTCCATACCCACCTTCTGCCATGGTTTGCCCGGGAACAGCATAGGAATGACAGGCGTTCTCTCAATAACATGTGTTTTGTCACTACATGCACAGCACAAACAATTTCTCACATATCTCTCAACATTCTTATCCATACCTGGCCACCAAAAATCCTCCCTCGCTTTCCTCTTCATTCCTGACATACCCCCATGTTTATCATGTAAAATTTCCAAAACGTCCTGTGTTAGTTTGTGCGGCACAATCAGTTTGTCTCCTCTCCTCACAATATTGCTCTGCTCAGATAATTCCGGCCACATGTTCTTATAATTAGCCACCATCCTGGCCTCCTCTCCTAATTCCGACCATTGCTTGCGCAAATTCCTCTTTAAAATTTGCATTTCACATTCCTCCTCCACTGCTGTCTTCCATACTTCCTCACTTATAGCTTTTATCTTCATGTCCTGTATGTCTGCCACCACCCAATCTTCATCTTCTTCATCATTCATTCCCTCAACTGCCAATCTAGACAGACAATTGGCATTCACATTTGCCATACCTGGTACATACTTCACTGTAAAAGTATACTCCTGCAAACTATATAACCACTTCACAATCCTCGGAGACGCACGACTGGCACCCCTTGTAGTAAAAATATTAACCAACGGCTTATGGTCTGTTCGTAACTTTCTTCCCCACACATAATTCCTGAAGTACTGATTTCCCCACCAACAGGCAAGTGCTTCCTTCTCAATTGCAGAATAGGTCGCCTCAGCTACTTTTAAAGTTCGTGAAGCAAAAGCTATCACATGTTCCTTCCCTTTGTGAATTTGCATCAACACCGCTCCCAAACCATACATACTCGCATCAGTCGATATTATAGTATGATTTTGCGTTACAAGAGGCTTCAACTCAACCGCGCCAATAATGCTTCTTTTGAGTTTGACAAACGCTTGTTGACATTTGTTTGACCAAACATACTGTTGATTTCTTTTCATTAGTACACACAATAGCTGTGCTATATTCGCAAAATTCTTTAAGAATTTGGCATAATAGTCTGCCAAACCTAGGAATGACCTTAACTGATTCTTATTAACTGGACTAGGTGCCTTTTTAATTGCCTCCATCAAACTGACTTTTGATTTTTATTCCATACCCAGATATAGTGTGACCTAAATACTCAACAGTTTGACACCCAAATTTGCACTTGTTTACCTCAACCATCAGTCCCACTTTTTCCAAGATTTGACATACACTTCTCAATACACGGTCATGCTCATCCACGCATTCCGCCCATGCCAACACATCATCCTGTAAAAAATCTCAAATGCTCAATTCCATCTAATAGATTATGCATAATTCTCTGAAATACCGCTGAGGCAGATGCAAGGCCCAATGGCATGCTTATAAATCTAAACGCCCCCTCAGGCGTGATGAAAGATGTAAGATATCTTGATTCTGGATGCAACAAAATTTGATGGTACACATTTGATAAATCTATGGTTGAATACACCTTCACACCTTGAATTTCAAACAGTTACTCATTTATATTGGGAATGGGATGCCTATCTACCCATATGTAGTCATTAAGGTCTCTCAAATCCACACACGTTGTGATCTTGCCATTCGACTTGCGAGCCAAAAGCACTGGACTCAACCACTCTGACGATTCAATTTTCTCTATTACTCCCAACTCCAATAATCTCGACAGCTCAGCTTTCATTGCATCTTTCAACACTCCGGTACACTCCTCACCTTATGCACTCTTGGCACTGCACCTTCCTTCAAAACACTTTTGTGATGACATTTTTTTAGACAACCCAATTTATTACTAAATAGACTAGAAAATTCAATCTTCCACTTCTCTGCATGTTCCTGTGACACGGTTAGAACTTGTTCTTTATTATTGGGATTCAACAATACTTTTAACGCCCTTTGCTGTTTCCACCACAATAAACACCGACCATTTTCCACCACATACACCCAACATAAGGTTTCTTTCTCTTTGTTTGAATACCACTTGTCCATGGAAACAACCCACAATTGGAATTATGTTCCCTCCATATCCAACCAATTCTATTTTAGAACTAGATAAATCACTTTGTCATAGTTTAAGCCACATCACCTTATCAATGAGTGTATAAGGAGAATACAAATCTGCCCACAAAGTCACTAACACACCATTTAGGCTGACTACACATTTCAGAGGTTTATATTGATCCTGTTCTAACATAGAAACACTCTTTTCCTGCATTCGTTCATCTGTGGAGATATCGTTAAGCATAAACACTTCTATATAGTCGTCATCATCCACATTCTCATAGGAGGAAATATGCGACGCCTTCTGAATATTAGCCTGTAAGCAATTCACACTTTTCTTTCTACTTATCAATTTCTTTTGATTATACACCTTAGAAAAATGTCCCATCCTGTCATATTTGAAACAAACTCATTGAAGATGCCAAATGTTTTATACTTCTGCATCTATAACAGTTTTTCCTTTCATCCTCTTTGCTGCTGTTTTTGTTGTGTTCAACAGTGTTAACTGCTTGCACCAACGCATCTTCTGCTTAATTTTTTTCTAACTCCTGAACATATCTTGACAGATCCTCTACACGTTTCGCCTCTGCTATAGCTTCATCTAAAGATGGATCTTTTAAACTCAACAACTTCTCTTGAATTCTCAGACTCTTCGTATGATTTATCAATTGAGCCCTAATTATTTATTTGTGTAAGTCTCTAAACTTACACGTGTTCGCTAACGTTAGCAGTGCACTTGGCTAGGGTGTGCCCAGGAGTCATTCCTATTGACTAGCTAGTGCCAGCCATAAATGTGACACATCCAGGCACCCACTTCAGCACACTTTCTGGACCTGCAGAAGTTTAAAAGATGACTGGACCTGCTACCTCTTGTACCCATGACAAAGAAGTGGACTCCAAAGTTCAGTTGGCTGACCGTTTGTTTAAGTTACAGGGCCATACCAAGTTGCAGGAGGTCTTTTACTGGAAGTCCCATTCTGACAAATGGCAACCGGGCCCACACTTACCCTGTAAGTCTTTATGGGGCTGATTTAAGAAATGTGTCTCTGCACTCAGTGAGGCGCACTTTTCTTGTGCCCATTAGCGTCCCTCTACCCATACCATGTGTGTGCCGTACTTAAAATACAGCGCACTATGATGCAGGGTAGTGGGCAATAGAATCAGAATTCCTGACTGTAGGAAGTTGGCTCTGTATGTGCTATTTCAAAGTAAGGAATAGCATGCACAGAGTCCAAGGGTTCCCCTTAGAGGTAAAATAGTGGTAAAAAGAGATAATACTAATGCTCTATTTTGTGGTAGTGTGGTCGAGCAGTAGGCTTATCCAAGGAGTAGTGTTAAGCATTTGTTGTACATACACATATACAATAAATGAGGTACACACACTCAGAGACAAATCCAGCCAATAGGTTTTGTTATAGAAAAATATCTTTTCTTAGTTTATTTTAAGAACCACAGGTTCAAATTTAACATGTAATATCTTGTTTGAAAGGTATTGCAGGTAAGTGCATTAGGAACTTTGAATCATTTCAATTGCATGTATACTTTTCAAGTTATTCACAAATAGCTATTTTAAAAGTGGACACAGTGCAATTTTCACAGTTCCTGGGGGAGGTAAGTTTTTGTTAGTTTTACCAGGTAAGTAAGACACTTACAGGGTTCAGTTCTTGGTCCAAGGTAGCCCACCGTTGGGGGTTCAGAGCAACCCCAAAGTTACCACACCAGCAGCTCAGGGCCGGTCAGGTGCAGAGTTCAAAGTGGTGCCCAAAACGCATAGGCTTCAATGGAGAGAAGGGGGTGCCCCGGTTCCAGTCTGCCAGCAGGTAAGTACCCGCGTCTTCGGAGGGCAGACCAGGGGGGTTTTGTAGGGCACCGGGGGGGACACAAGCCCACACAGAAATTTCACCCTCAGCGGCGCGGGGGCGGCCGGGTGCAGTGTTAGAACAAGCGTCGGGTTCGCAATGGAAGTCAATGAGAGATCAAGGGATCTCTTCAGCGCTGCAGGCAGGCAAGGGGGGGCTTCCTCGGGGAAACCTCCACTTGGGCAAGGGAGAGGGACTCCTGGGGGTCACTTCTGCAGTGAAAGTCCGGTCCTTCAGGTCCTGGGGGCTGCGGGTGCAGGGTCTTTTCCAGGCGTCGGGACTTAGGTTTCAGAGAGTCGCGGTCAGGGGAAGCCTCGGGATTCCCTCTGCAGGCGGCGCTGTGGGGGCTCAGGGGGGACAGGTTTTGGTACTCACAGTCGTAGAGTAGTCCGAGGGTCCTCCCTGAGGTGTTGGTTCTCCACCAGCCGAGTCGGGGTCGCCGGGTGCAGTGGTGCAAGTCTCACGCTTCTTGCGGGGAGATTGCAGGGTTCTTTAAAGCTGCTCCTTTGGATAAAGTTGCAGTCTTTTTGGAGCAGGTCCGCTGTCCTCTGGAGTTTCTTGTCGTCGTCGAAGCAGGGCAGTCCTCAGAGGATTCAAAGGTCGCTGGTCCCTTTGGAAGGCGTCGCTGGAGCAGAGTTCTTTGGAAGGCAGGAGACAGGCCGGTGAGTTTCTGGAGCCAAGGCAGTTGTTGTCTTCTGGTCTTCCTCTGCAGGGGTTTTCAGCTAGGCAGTCCTTCTTCTTGTTGTTGCAGGAATCTAATTTCTAGGTTCAGGGAGAGCCCTTAAATACTAAATTTAAGGGCGTGTTTAGGTCTGGGGGGTTAGTAGCCAATGGCTACTAGCCCTGAGGGTGAGTACACCCTCTTTGTGCCTCCTCCCAAGGGGAGGGGGTCACATCCCTAATCCTATTGGGGGAATCCTCCATCTGCAAGATGGAGGATTTCTAAAAGTTAGAGTCACCTCAGCTCAGGACACCTTAGGGGCTGTCCTGACTGGCCAGTGACTCCTCCTTGTTATTCTCATTATTTTCTCCGGCCTTGCCGCCAAAAGTGGGGGCCGGGGCCGGAGGGGGCGGGCAACTCCACTAGCTGGAGTGTCCTGCGGTGCTGTGACAAAGGGGTGAGCCTTTGAGGCTCACCGCCAGGTGTTACAGCTCCTGCCTGGGGGAGGTGTTAGCATCTCCACCCAGTGCAGGCTTTGTTACTGGCCTCAGAGTGACAAAGGCACTCTCCCCATGGGGCCAGCAACATGTCTCTAGTGTGGCAGGCTGCTGGAACCAGTCAGCCTACACAGATAGTCGGTTAAGTTTCAGGGGGCACCTCTAAGGTGCCCTCTGTGGTGTATTTTACAATAAAGTGTACACTGGCATCAGTGTGCATTTATTGTGCTGAGAAGTTTGATACCAAACTTCCCAGTTTTCAGTGTAGCCATTATGGTGCTGTGGAGTTCGTGTAAAACAGACTCCCAGACCATATACTCTTATGGCTACCCTGCACTTACAATGTCTAAGGTTTTGCTTAGACACTGTAGGGGCACAGTGCTCATGCACTGGTACCCTCACCTATGGTATAGTGCACCCTGCCTTAGGGCTGTAAGGCCTGCTAGAGGGGTGTCTTACCTATACTGCATAGGCAGTGAGAGGCTGGCATGGCACCCTGAGGGGAGTGCCATGTCGACTTACTCATTTTGTTCTCACTAGCACACACAAGCTGGTAAGCAGTGTGTCTGTGCTGGGTGAGGGGTCTCTAGGGTGGCATAATACATGCTGCAGCCCTTAGAGACCTTCCCTGGCATCAGGGCCCTTGGTACCAGAGGTACCAGTTACAAGGGACTTATCTGGATGCCAGGGTGTGCCAATTGTGGAATCAAAAGTACAGTTTAGGGAAAGAACACTGGTGCTGGGGCCTGGTTAGCAGGCCTCAGCACTCTTTCAATTCAAAACATAGCATCAGCAAAGGCAAAAAGTCAGGGGGTAACCATGCCAAAGAGGCATTTCCTTACACTGACGCTATTGATGTACACTGCAGGAGTAACGCCAATATTTTGGCGCTACTCCTGCAGAGTGCATAGGGGCCCATTGTATTTAGTGGCATGCCCTCTTTTAACACCTGCTCTGAGATTTTATTGCACCATTTTTTTGCCCCCCTCCAACGGGGGAATGACCCTCTTGCCTACAATATGTCTGGTGCAAACATAATGTGGTGCAAGGTAAATATGCTGCCTTAGCATAAAATAAATTAGGCTATGTCAGCGCTAAGGTGGTGCTAGTGCCTCTTAAATCAGGCCCTAAGTATCTCTTCTGAGTTCCTAGGAGACTTTAGAAGTGTAACCCTGTGGTGGATCGGGACTTGAAGGACTTGGGTGAGGGTAAAATCTTTGACCAGGACAAACCTGGTTTGTGTATCCAACCTGCACTCCATCGCCAGCAGTCTCAAATTGCATCTAAATCCCTGTCTACTGTGACCATTGACTATTTTTGGCACTTTGTGCTTTTTGATGCTATTTCTATTTAAATCTTGAAAAAATATATATCTCTCATTCCCCTTCTTACATTTTTGTCATTTTTGTGTCATTATGTTTTTTAATTGTTTTCACAACTTTTGTAAATTGGATGATTTTTATTGCATTACCCTGTTATGTTGGTGCTATATAACTGCTTTACACATTGCCCCGAGGTAAGCCTTTCTGCTTAGTAACTTTGAGGATTCATTCTGACAAGGGTTGTGATTATTCCCATCCCAAATAATAATCTAATGTCTTACCTGATACAACAATTTGCCCCCATGTACAACAGTTTCACAGAACATACCCGAGTGAGTCAACCTATTGACAGTAGATAAAGTGTTGTAAATATTAAAAGAACACAGCCATTGTGACCTGGCTGCTAATAGCCACACCGGGGTAAATTTTAATTGAAAACATCTAAAACACAGAAAAACATTTAGTATGATGATAAATGTCCCCTAACGAGGGTCGCAAACACAGGCACTCAAGCCTATATAAAGGATCACAAGCACAATTAACTACCTTTTCAAATAAATCGTTAATTAAGAAAACTAAATTACATTAAATTTAATTTTATTTTCTTAAGTTTAATAAAAAATTAAAGAGGTATTAAACTATTTTATAATTAGATAATAAATATGTACTATTTTACATATTTTTAAACATTAAATTATAATTATTTTTATTTTTAACTATTTTAAATAGCTTAATTTAATAGAGCAGTATTTCCTATGGGGTTTCATTTTATCCCTAACAGTAATTTCTATTGGAGGTTGTTGCAGTACCATTGGTCGGAGTGAACTTACTTCAGCTCTGAACTGGAATATTTTACTACCATTTTGAGTCCCTGTTTGGCAGTAGTAGCCTCAGAGGTTCCGTTTGTGAATAGCAATGGGCTTACTTTTTTGTGGGTGGGTACACGTTCCTCCAAAAACCCCTCCCTGAAACCCATTTAACCACTCCTGACTACTCCCTATGCCCTCCCCATTAGTAGACAGTAGCCCAATTTTTCAACCACTACCCCCATCCCTCCAACATTTACTACTAAAAGTATACATACGTGTGCAGAAACTCCACACTGAGGTGGAGATCTCCACTCTGAGAAAGATACGAAAAGCAGAGCTATAAAACTTGTACGTAGATTTGTGAATAGACTTAGTTAAAATTCAGTTTGTGACTAGGGTCCATGGTGTCCACGATGACCTGGATGACAAGCATAAAACTTAGACCAGGGTTAGAGGTTTGTGCCTCACTGAACATCTTCGTGCGGATCAGAGGGAACATTAGAATATGAGGTCAGCCTCAAATGGTCTCACTATTTTTATTAATATCACCCTCAGGCATTACACAGCTCTGTTTACTGCGGTGATTAATTGTAAAGCCACTGTTACATTACTCATTGTTTCGCGGTAATTGGATAGATATAATAAATCTTTTGGATGCTGAGCACAAATTAGGTTTACTGATAGCACTAAAAGCTAAAGAAAGGGTAAGGTTTAAAACCTATTAATTTTCTTCATATATAAATCCGTTGCAGCAATCCGCCATTTGTCAAGTCGATGTCTGTGTTCCACTCTCTTTAGAAACAAAGCAAAGTAGCGCAATCTGGATATCAGAATCAGTCACAGAAAAAAGCTATATTTTCTCTTATTTATGTCAATATGTGTCTGTGAACGATAGGTACTTGTCCTTAGATACACTGAAATTAGAGTTGTTGTGTCTGCATAATTCTGATTCATATTACCGTTTCTGAAGGCCTGTTACTGTGCGAATCATTTTGAAAGCATGAATCTAAAGTGTGATTGCAGAATGATTAAAATCTAAATTGCACATTCCACAAGTTAAAAAGGACTAACCACAGAAGTGAACACTGGTGACTTATTCACCATACATTGCATAACATCTTCAATCTACTTTTGCATAAAACACCAAGGAGCAAAAACGAGCAGAAAATTAGCTGTTCATCAACAATCCTTGGCCTTTTTATTCCACTTTCCTCAGAAAAAAAATCACTTGATGTGGTCTCTAAGCCTATTAAATGTTTGTGTAGATTGTGCAGACATTTCAGGTGAGGAAACCGCAGCCTCTACTTAAACTGTAAATAACTGATGTGGTCGTTTTGGATCAGCATCTGAATGCTCAGGCTTTCCCAGATGGCATCCATTGGTAGTTCCAGATATTGGTGCATATTTTCCTTATTTCCACCATGCAAGATGATGTGCATGACACTAGTCTGGATCTTTAATAGCACCAGTATCACCATGATCTGTTTGGTCAATACCTTTTAACCCCTTAGCTGCTGAGGCTTTTCCACCTCCAGTTCTAAACCCTTTTTTTTGAAGTTCGGAGTACTTTCCCTTAAGCCTTCATAACCTTTTTGACCAGAAAGTATCCTCGCCAAAGTTTTTCCCCACATCGTGGGCGTTCTAATGCTACCCAGGTTTTGTGGATAACCCTGGAGGGAACAGAAATAAAAGTCAAAATATAGTTACATTTTGTGTTCTTTTCGGGGTTTTTTAAACTGGGAAAAATATGCTGTGCAAGAAAGTATATTGTTTTCTAAGGATGACATCAAGGAAAGGCTTGCATTGCTGAAATTACTAACTTTCCAGCTTTTAGGAACAACCGAAGTTGAAAAATACCACAACTGTTTACATTTTTCAAAATGACAGTCCACTTTGCCTAGCATGCCCTCCTGTGTACTCCACAAGACAGCTTTGTTGCACCAGGAAGGACTGTTTTTCTCCCTGGAGCCTGCCTTGAACTCGCAGAGGCCTGTCCTTCTTCTTAACCCATGTTTCATTACCTGAACCCAGGAGTAACAGAGTGACTCCAAGGGCTAGCTTGCCGGCCTCCTGTTCAGAATCTCAGGAACGGAAAAAGCACCCACCTTCTTGAACCTGCACTTGAACCCAACCTGAGTGAGTCTTGAACCCCCAAGTGGTGCCACTTCAGTCCTGGTCCCTTGGTTGTGGGGTTAATTGAGCCCAGATAGCTAAAATCCAAAACTTGGGACTTAAGAAACTTTTTGGGTAAAAAATACTCTAACAACTAAGGGAAGACCGGGGACCATCAGGTCGTCTATTCACCTAAGATGCATTTCTGATTGCTCCCGCCACTTTCTTCTTGACGGCAGCAAAACCTGTTCATTTGTCCCTCAGTGAAGGCATATCCACCCTCCTGGAACTTCAACTAACAACCCAATTTCTCACATTGGTGGCAGCAGTGGGATACAGAACTTTTCTTTGTGCAGTGCCGTACAGTTACTTATGTAACATCAAATCCCTTATAAATAATTAATTACCAAAATCAATTTCTTTCAATTGTCCTTGATTGCCCATATTTTTCCTTTTTCCAAATTTGATTGTCTCGCATTTTATTTGCCTGTGACTCTTCCCTACCATCCGGAGCTGGATAACAACACCATTGAAAGCTCCAGTATGGTTGAGGTCAGGAAGTTGTGCAGGGAGAGGTGACTGAGACCACCTAAGGGCACTCCAAAGTCTGAGTACCAGATAGCCCTGAGAGCCTAGGAGGAGGTCCCCAGAATACAAGATGCAGCACAGGAGGATGATGATCAGGATTCACTAGATGGGGAGGAAGAGGAGGAAATAGAGGAGGACTAGTTTGCAACAGCTTTGGAGGTGGAGACAGGGAAGCTTCCTTTTCCCTTGGCCCCAGAGTCAGAGGAGATGAGGAGACCCAAGGGAGTGAGGTCCTCTACTGAGCCCAGCTCAGGAAGCAGTGTGTGTGTTCCCTCCTCCCCGCTAAGGACCTCTGGCACAGGAGAGCTGAAGGGGAGTACCAGCTGCAGCTGTCCCTGCTGGAACTAGCTACAAAGACAGTGACGACAGAGGTGGAGAGATCCCTAGTCCTGCAGGAAAGCAACTAGCTTCAGAGGAATAGAAACTATGTGGGCTCATGAACTGAGTCTCAAGGAGCTGTACCTAAACCTGAAATAGACCAGCAGAAATGGTGGCAGCATTGCTCCAGTGTCCACTGGAGACAGGAGGGTCATGATTTCCAAAGGCTTGGTGCCTAACCTTGCTGTGGGAGACAACATAGATAAGTGGTTTGAGGCTATGAGATTACCCTAAAGATGAATAGGGTTCCTGAGGAGGATTGGGGATCTAGTCTATGGAAGCACATTCTCAATGAAGGGAGACATACGCTGTTAGCCCCAAGGAAAGGAGACAGGGTGAAGTATCTACTCAAGAGGGGCAAAATTATCTGAAGGTATGGACTCACCCCCGGGAAGTAGTGAAAGAGGCAGAGGGACAGTCATAAACTGTCTCACTAGTTGGATGGTTTTTGTGGACTACTTTTATAAGGCACTGGTGTTTGGGTGAAGGGTAGTGAGGGGCTGTACAACTTATTTGCAAGAGATCACATGTTCAGTCATTGTTTTCCAGAGCAACAAAAAACCTGACTGATCACAAACTCATTGATCCCAGAGATCTTGAAAAGGCAGAAGGCATCTCAATTAGTACCAGAGTGCCTAGGAGTGACCTTGATTGGGTGGCTCAGGTTCTCCCCAACAGAGTAAAGGAGAGGGCCACAGTGATCCAGTCCAAGAATTGTGGTGAAGGAAAAGAATCTCATGCCCCGTCCAAGGATAGGTGGAGATGTTCTGATGGGTGGTGGCTAGGGTGCCCCATTTCTAACCCCAGTGCTTTGATTGCTCCCAGTTGGGGTACAAGTAAAGGGATTTGGTCTGTACCAAGAACCCATCCACTGGTGGAAGCTCTACGTGAGTGGCCCATGTATCCCATGGGGGAGATAGGCCCAGGGGCAGGTGGTAGAAGATGCTCTGTTCTCCTTCAGTTGCAGGATACACTCGGAGAGTAGCCTTGAGATCCCAGAGGATGGGAGTCATCACTTCATTCAGGTCAAGGAGAAAAGGGTCCAACTCACTGTTTGGAGGGACACTCCTGCCAGCCAGCCTGTGGTAGTGGAAAGAGTGGTTTCCCAAGTTCAGTACATCAGCCAGGTGTGCAGGGTAACTCAGGTCCATGCTGAGGATTTCTTCTGACACTTTGCCCTGGCATCCTTAGAATGAGGTGTGGAGGTGACCCAGAGAAATATCATAGGTATTTACCAGATTCCTATAGACTGCACTGTAGGGGATGGGTTGCCACTGGTGTCAGCAGAGCTGGGAAGGGTGGCCATGCAGGGTGCACTGAAAGCTCAGGATTATGGATGTTAAAAAGGCCTTGATGTAGGGGCAGGAGGTGAAAGGAGTCCACAGTAGGAGGTCCAGTGAGTCAGGGGTTGGCAACTCTAAGACCAGAGCACCCCAAGAATGACCCTGAGGATGCCACTTTTCACCAGTGGGGCTCTCTGCACTGTGATGGAGACAGATAGCTGGGGACCTCCCCCAGGCAGACCCCTGCATTACACAGCCTGTGTCACCTTTGAGGAGGGGTTGGTTGTTACGCCCCAGAGGTCCTGGCGCACCAGGTACATGTTCAGCCTCAGAGTACAGGCCCTGAGCTGAGTGGTGAGTCTCAGGCTACCATCCCTGGACTGGTAAGAAGGAGAGTGGAAAAAGGGTGCCTAACCCCTGTGGTTTTAGCCCCCCACTCTGAGAAACCTCAGAGGTCCATGGGAGGCCTGGGGCCTGGCTCTTGAGACTAACAGCCATTGGTGGCCTCTGTATATTTCTATCCTTATGGGTAAGTTGTCCTCTGGTAAGGGCAGAATTCTGGTCCAGGGGGTGAAATGGGTCACATCACTTTTTTGGCCATGGTGGTTCTCCCTGCCTAGGACAAGATGGCCACAGCACACAGAATGTAATGTCCAACAGTATAGCAAGAGTAGATATTCCTGGTCTCGTGTTGCAGGTTGGAGGAAGTATGAAATCGAAGAGAGTCTTGAGTCTTTTTTGCCGATGGTATCTTTATTTGTAGGTGTTAAAGATCACTGTGTCATCATGAAGATACAGGCAACACGTGTTTCGTCACACAGGTGACTTCATCAAGGCTTAAAATAGTAATGAACCTGCCAGTAGTATGGCTGCCCATGCAGCTGCAGGTAAGTATGGTAAGGAGCGCGTGTAGTAGAACAGGTATACAAGGCCCTGGTAAGCTTGTAATCATGACCTGTGAGTAAAAGTAGCAGCGACCTTCCTGTAGTCTCGAGAGCGAGTAATGGTCCTCTCTGCCTACCGGGATGCATCTGTGAGCAAGTTAAGGTTAGGTTCTGCAGAGTTGGGGCCCCCAGGTGAACAGAAGGGGTTCCCATGGGTCAGTTCTGTGGCTCAGGAAAGTGTAGATGGAAGGGTCCAACTGAATTCAGAGGGGCATAGAACTGGCAAAGGCTTCTGTAGAAGAGGACCATTGTCCATTTTCTATTGCCTATGCAGGGAAGTTCATCAAAGTATTGATTAGTGTTCCTTGGATTTTGACTGGTGGAGGGTTGTGTTAGACTTGGCTCTCTCTGCAGGGTCACCACCATAAATGTATAGTCTGTCCCAAACCCTTCCTTTTCCTGGAACGCGTCCAGCACAGGTAAATGGCCTTATTGTGCATAGAGGTATTTGATCCTTGTTGGACCTTGTCCTCTTGCAGGGTCATTCCCCAGACTTTTTGCCTTTTGCCTCCTTTTCTGACCCTTGTATGACTCTGAGCACTTTTTCACTGCTAACCAGTGCTAAAGTGCATGTGCTCTCCCTTGTAAAATTGGTATGATTGCCTTATAACTAATTGGCATATTTAATTTACCTATAAGTCCCTTGTAAAGTGGTATCCCTATACCCAGGGCCTGTAAATTAAATGCTACTAGTGGACCTGCAACGCTGCTTGCACCACCCATTGAAGTAGCCTTTCAAACCTATGTCAGGCCTGCTAGCGCAAGGCCTGTGTGTGCAGTTTTCTGCCACAGGGATCTGGCATCTAAATTTACTTGCCAGGCCCAGAACTCCCCTTTTACTACATGTAAGTCACCCCTAAGGTACACCCTAGCTAGCCCTATGGGCAGGGTGCCATGTATGTAGAAGGCAGGACATGTGCCAGGTTGTGTGGCCTGTCCTGGTAGTGACAAACAGCCTAACTTGGTGTCTCGCTGTTGTGAGCGCTGCCTTCTCATAGGACTACATTGGAAATGCCCTGCCTTATGTGTAAGTAGTATTGTATGATTTATGAGTGGTAGCGTAGGCATGTTTTGTATGGTTGTGATAGTGATAAGAAATGCTGCTTACTGGTGTAGGTGTATTTTTTATTACTATTACAGAAATGCCACTTCTAGAAAGTGTGCATTTATCTGTGCTTATGACTCTGGTGTTTTTGCAGCTTGACTCCAATTCACATCTGGGCACACTGACAGTTAGGACTTTGTTCATACTTTTCAGACAGCCTGTACACAGGGAGGGTGGAGGTGTCACAGAGGTGCATCTACATATTGTATGGTCTTCCTGGGCTGAGAGAAGGGAGAGGCGGGCACACCTGCATTTTTTAAGGTTGTGCCCTGGCCTCGCACAATAGGGTCATATACCCCCCACTGATGTTTGGAGCCTGTGCTGGAGGAGAGAAGGGGCACTTCCAGAACCAGTTGTAACTGGTTGGAACCCCCTCTCCTTCTCATTGTAAGAGACACTGCAAACTAAGTACGAGTACATGGGAATTTTCCGCACAATTTAGACATTCTTTGACCATTCTTGGAACTGGACCGAAGGTTGCTGAGAGGACTCACCAGGAGCCGCCATGGACTGCTGCTGTTGCGCTGACCTGTGATCCACAGGAGGAACTTCCACTGCTTGCATCCACTTTTGCGTTGGCCTGTAGCTGGGTTCGCCAGCCCTGTGCTCCTTCTTCATTTATTGTTTCCAGGGGAAGGGTGTTGTGCCCCCGGTCCCTGTAAACCTACTTCACCACGAGGAGTGCTGCTTCAATGACTTAGCGCTTGGAGAGCACTCCTGTGTGACCCCATAACACTTTGAAAAGCGCTTCCTGGCTACAAAGATCACCACCGCAGTCCAGGACTTCAGCATTGCTATACATGCTTTTAAAAGTGCTCCTGTGCCGATAAAAAAATCACCGCCGCAACCCGGGCTGACAATATTGCCCTGCGCACTTCCTGGCTACCAAAATCAGGTAGTATGCTCCAGGGTTATTTTTCTAAAGATATATACTGGCTAAATGTTCCTCTTATGGGCATGCTAGGCTGATGTATGTTTATTTTCTTATGACTTGCCATATGTTCTCTAATGTGGCTACTATGGATATTTATGATGTGTTTATGACAAGTACAT
The DNA here is from genome assembly GCF_031143425.1 of Pleurodeles waltl. NCBI lineage: Eukaryota > Metazoa > Chordata > Amphibia > Caudata > Salamandridae > Pleurodeles > Pleurodeles waltl. The sequence continues at coordinate 774,557,044 of NC_090443.1, read as the reverse complement.
ATATTTTTTTATTGTGATCCCTGACCACTGCTTATGTTGCAGAATCCTGAGTTCTTATGTGTTCTATTGTGACAACTGCTTATTCTTGCAGAGCAATAGTAACTTGTGTAACTTTCTGACAATTGCTAAGGTAGCAAGGTATTACTAACTTGTAATCTGTATGTTCTGTGCAATACAGTTTATTTTTTCATAGCTCAGTGTTGTGTTTACTTTGTGGTGTACATCTTGCATCACGTGTGTTGTGTGTATTGTGCAAACACTTTAGACATTGCCTTCAGGTTAGGCCTGACTGCTCGTGCCAAGCTACCGGGGGGGGCAGGGGTATTCTTGGATGTGTAACTCACTTGCCCTGACTAGAGTGGCTGGGTTCTGTCTGGCTTAGGTGCATACCCTAGCCAACCAGAAACCCCATTTCTAACACTCCTCCTGCTGGCCAGCAGATTAATTAACTTTGCCTAGTAAGGGGGAACAAAATACTAGAATCTAATTTATGATCTATGTTAGAGAATTAAGACAAATTCTCGAATGCCAGATGGAGTGCAAATATCACAAAAGTGATTTTGGATGTGCTCTTGAGGTACAGTTATACCCTGGGGTTGGAACCTCACTGGTATTTCTAGGACTAAGTAGGATAAAACCATAAAGAGGTGCAGATTCTACCCATAATGTGTAAACCAGTGAAGCACACAGGCTTCTTAGTAATCACTACAGATGCACGCTATTTGTGCTCAGTCACATTATAAGGCCTACACAAGGTCAGCAATAATCACTAAAGGGCTCCTTCAGCAACAAGCTACTTGTGCACAGGCACAAGGCTGAGCCAAATAGTTTTACTGGTTGAGGGGAAGCAGCACCACAATTCGTGTCAGGATAAAACACTAGCAAACCCAAAATTAACATGTGCTTAACCCTCTGGTCTCCTGGCTCAAAGCAGTCAGGTTTAACTTATAGGCAATGTGTAAAGTATTTGTGTAGCACTTGAAACAGTAACAAAGTGGAAACACAATAAAATCCCACAAAATAGAGTAAAATGTAATACACAATTTGAGACCAAAATGACAAATATTCAATCAGTAGAACTGGAGATATGCCATTTAAATGTTTAATGTGAGAATAGTATCTAAAAGCACAAATCCTCAATTCTGGCTATCTGGCCATGGTTGTGGAGTGATGAGAAGTCCTCAAGGATGCATGAAGATGCATCTCACAACAGTGGTTCTGAAAAGCTGTGGTGGTGATGCGACGTCCTGCATGGATATGTGTCATGCAGTGGCTGTTCTGAGGGGCTGCAGACAATAAGAATAGTAGACAGGGTTTTACTCCTAAAAATAAAGCCTTTTTTAAGAGTAGCATTAACTTGGACAAATGTTTTTATTTCTCAGAACCTTTCTGACTTTGCATGTGTGCCGAGCTGTATAGTACACATTTAAAATGAGAAAAAATGTAAGTTTGTCCAGACTTGGTATTTTGTCCTGCAAAGGTATACTAGGGCTACCCTCAAATAAGGAGAGCTGGTGAAAGCCCCAACTGTTCACATAAATTGGGCATAAATTAGTGTTGCAAACAAAAGAAACACAGCATCAGTCCCCCATATGCACACAGTGCGAGTGGAGGCAGAGCTTCAAAATATATGCGTTGTTGGAGAGCTCAGCTGAATTGTCACTGAGTAAATGCTCAAGCTTGCCTTACAACTTTGTTGCTGATATGCCATTCAATTAATGCTGAATGCAAGCTAAGTACCACACAACAACGTCTAGCAAGTGTTAGTGCGGAGGCACCCAATGAGGAAAACACAACTCTACTGTACATTACAATCTATTCCCAACTGAAAATAATGGAAGCGCCCACTGTTAAATGAAACCCAAACAAACAGGTTGTGTGGACTCCCTCCAGAGCCTTGAGCGAAATAAGGTTACCAAAATCTATGGCACAAAAATATCAGCACTGGTTGAATGACAGCAAGAGTTGCCACTGAAGTAAGCAGCAGCCGCCTTTAGAAAGCACAGCTTTCTCAAGGAAATAGCCAGTCACCTGAGGCTGATGGGTACAGTGGCCAACTGTAAATGGCCTGTTGGCCCTGCCAACATATATTATGCATACACTATTGGAGGCCTGTGTTATCAAAGTACACAAAGTACGCACAAAAGCTTGAGGTAGTAATCTCATTGAGAAGATTGACATCAAGTAGGCTGTAATGCAATGAACTACTTCAGTGGAGTCTGCAGGAATTTGCAATGATTACTAGGCAAACAAAGTTAGGGATGTGGGAATCTGAGGCGCGGAATTACTGTTGTGAATGGAAATTCGCTACATACATTTCAAAAGTTCTAGTGAGAGTACAAAAAACCATGAAGACACTTCATGATATCCAGTGCCTTAATGAGAACTTTCAGGATACAATGGGACGCCAGTGAGGGACCACCAAAACTGTATGCAGTTCGATCATTATTGGTAATCACAGGAAGAAGCAAAGGAGCAGTGGCAGAACTGTACTCAATACTGACTGAAATTACTTAAATACTTCTGTCAACACTGAGGCAGAAGAGGATTAGAGATGTGGATGGGACATTCTCTGATAGAGTATTGACAAACATAAAAGGCTAGCGAAGGGCAGTTTCTAGGAATGCCAGATTTCAGCTCGTTCAGTAAAACATATTACTCAGAACTCATTTAATGCTTGACTGACACCACTAAATATTTACAGAATCGCCAGAAAGGTTTCCAATTCGCTTGTCCAAAGAGACGTGCCTTTTTCATACGTTTTGTTCTTGTACTGCCTTAAAAGAACATTGGGCCCATATTGATCTAATGATGGATGTGACAAGAAAACTGATTACCTGAAACAGCAACCTGATACATAGGACAAAGAAAACAAGGCACCATGTACAATTATCGATTTAGTACTAATATTCACAAAAGGATAATTGGCCATGCACTCAAAAGCAGTGGAGGCCCCACACAATGAACCTTTCTCTTCAGTGAAAGTAGCTTTTGGGGGCTAGTCACTGTAGGTACATGCCAACATTAAATTCTTGCATGCATCGCTGTTAAATACAGACGTCTTACCTGGTGGGTTTCGAGGCCAAAGTAGGGGTGACTTATTTATTATTTAAAGGTAGAATTCTTACCCAAAGAGTTAATTTGACAAGTTTGCCTGCATGTTTAAAAGCTGCAGGAGCCAAGCTACACAGGTAGTCCTGAAGCCATGTGCTCTTTGTGAGGCTAGGTGACAGACAACATTTCCATGCATTTGGTGTACTTTCCTCCTAAATATATTATCGCCTATTGGGAAATTAAGGAGCAGGCGTGAGTGAAATTCACATAATTTTCTTTTGTGCAATTAATTATGCGATATTGCAACAACATTACCTGCATTCATGCAAAATGCAAATCCGACATTTTGCGCTATGTTTCAGCTCAAAATGCATCCTTGCATCATTTTTTGGTGTGAGGACGCACTCAAATAAAAGTATCACGCACAACTGCACGTCACTTTCTGACATCCTGTGAAATTGCGGTACGTTTTTATAGAAAATGGTGCTGTTCTCAATAGATTTTTTACTGTGAATGGCATGCAATTCCTTAATCATTTGTTTTTTAAACTCTCTTTATTGAAGTTTTCACCACAACGTATCCTGGTCACATTCTCTCATGCAAGATAACAGTTACAAAACTTTATATCGTATTCGATTTTAAGTCCTGATCCACATTGTAGCGCCGTGTGGGTAGCGGCTCTGGGTGATGTGACATTGTAATTGATAGAGCGGTCCGTACTAGTAATTTTACCTGTATTCGGACGCTCTTTAGGCCGATGAATCTTTTGACTAAGTGGAACTCTCCGTACTCTTATATCGATCAATTTCATTAAATCGATAATCAATAACGAACATAAGCAATACCCTGATCAACATAACACTTAACAATTAGTCCAGAATACATTTCGGCGAACCCTGACCTTTCAGTCAGGAATAACCACACCAGTTTATTCAAAGTTAGTGAATTTATTTCCCTATATTAACAAAGCTAGCACAATGTAGATGTGTCTCAACACCAAATGATAAACATAAATGAACATTAATAACTGTCCATAGCGGCGAAACAGGTGCAATCTATGCAGCATTTGAATAACAAGGCATTCGATAATAGCAATGCAAATCACTAATACTATAATCTGTAACAAGCTAATTGCATACATTTAGTCAGCATAACAAGGTCTCAAATTGCATCGTGCAACAAAAGGAATCCTCATCTAACCTCAAATTAGCATCGGCATGTGGGACTTCATGCAAAAACAATTTCGCAACATTAATTTGGAAAACTCCTAACTAGGGATCTTGTCAAAAATCAGCAGTTGGTTACCTAAAAGAAACACAATGCAATTTTACAATTTTCCTTTCATATTTACCAATTACGATCAGCATACAAGGAAGTCTTCGTCTCACAGGTACCGTTTCTCGATCAGCATGGGTACCGTTTCGATCAGCATGGGACGGGGCAAAGGGGCAGGGGTGGACGGGGCAATTGCCTCACGGCGGCAAGGTAAAACTACTACTTCATGCAAGGGGATCAAAGTTAAAGTCTCTAGGGCAAGAATCATCTAAGGTCTCTTTCTCTCGATTAGAGAAAGCATCGAAGTCTCTTTCAAAATGGCGTCGTAGCAAGGTGGGCCATAATAGCTACGAAGTCTGCAAAATGGCGGGATGTCCAATAATGGCTGTAATGGCGGGTAATAGCTGCAAATGGCTACTTTCTTCTCGTGCACCTGGTTTTTATAGACAACAGTTCAAATCCAGTAGGGTCTTCCATTGGAGGGTTCATAGGTTAGCTTCAAATTGTCCAATCAAAAACGACAGTTCTCAAGCTTTTACTTAAGCATACATTATCCTTGGAGATGGCTACGCAAGTTGCAACATTTTATACCAATTAACTCACTTTCAGAGCTTCCATTGTCCGCACCTGCAGATCGACCTTGGAGTAAAGAGAAAATATGCCAGGCTGGCACGAAACTTTAAGATAAGCATGTGAACGATCTCAGTGGAAAAGTACAGCTTCAATCAAAAATACACGTTTAATAGCACATTGGAAAAATACGAGCATCTAAACCGTGAGACCAGGCAACTAGGCCAAAGCCTCTACTAAAGTAATGCTAAGCTAAAGCATTTCAAGCAAGCGAATCATAGCACACGTTTACGATTATGTCGGATTAGTGCAATTCTAATACACCACGTTATATAAAGCACGCTTATAAATGTTGGCAACTACTCTAAGGGCACATTTTGTCCCCGTACAATCTTTATTAGTTCGGTTAAAGTCACACATGATTATTTCAACACTACGTTTAAGCGCTAATAAATGTAAAACCTTCATTTCTGCTTCATCAATCCCTCCTCTGATGACTACTTGTCATCACACCAAATCATGCCCACAAATTTTATTCCATTAAAATTCTGTCAGTTCTCTTTTCCTTTTAGTTCCCCTAGTTTTCGCTTTGTATTCTTCTGCCATTCTTTTCATTATTTTCTCTTCCTTTCTCCTTTTAATTCTTTCCATAATCATTATTATTCCCCTTTTTATTCCCCAAATTCCAAATATGCAAATCAGTACAATTAATATTCCCTCTATTATTTTTAGTAATATTCCATTCCAAATTCCCCCAATCCAATTTCCCACTGAAGCAAGTCCTTTTCCAACCTTCTCCCACACTCCTGGTTCTTTCAATTCCTTCAAATCTGCACTCTCTTTTGTTAGATTAGCAAGCATAGTTTTAATCTTCACACTATTGTCTGGAATATAAGTACAACAGTGTCGTGCACCAAGCATTTTACAAACGCCGCCATCCTTTGCTAAAAGAATGTCTAAAGCAAGCCTATTTTGAAGAGTCATAGCTCTTTCCGCTGCAAGCTCAGCATCTATCAGGATTATAGCACCTGAAAACTTTGTCAACATGTTATCCACTATAGTAGACAACTTTCTTATTTTGATGGAATTCAACACAACTCCCAATGAAGGAATCATGGCTCCAAATATATCTCCTACCACAGCAGCTGCGGTCTCTCTTTTCTGGATACGATGGGATCCAGATGTCTTTTGAATCATCGATAGGTCATCCAGTTGATAAACTTTTGGGAACACTATACCCAAATAACATCTCCCCCACCATCCCTTCGGAAGACGATAATAGGCATTATACCCACAAATGTAATATACACCTGGAATGACAGGGTCTAGTCCGTTCATCATGAATGTCCATTTGGCCTTAAAGATAAACGTATGTTTACACTCACTCGCTCCTACAAAAATGTTGTCATAATAAGATTCACCTCGATATATACAAAATTTCCCTACATGCCAAGCATCTAAAGCAATTCTCCCTTGTGTCTTTATTGCGGCAAAATCATAATTATCTACTGAAGTCCTCTTATGTAGCTCTTTTTCTAATTTCGCATTCATTTGTGCCCTTCTATCATCTGTGCGATCTAAAAAGCTTATTTCTACTGCAGAGAGCGAGCAGGTAAGATTTTCCCTATGAGCGTGAGCCGTTTCAAAAGGTTGCATTGGCTCGAAAAATTCCCTCATTATTTTAGCATCCCAATCTTTAGCAATCTGGCTTAGCTGCGCTATTATAGGAACATAAGCAAAGGTAACATCATAATTCGAGTAAAAATACTGTATGTTAGTTTGACCATAAAATCTAGACATTACTATACTACATGTAATCCCGTATGTAAGAGGCATGTGGTGATAAGTCACCCCTTCCTCTACTGATGTCGGTATCTGTGTACACACATAACAATCTTTCGCATCCATAGTCTCAACATATTCTGTTAGTAAGCGATAGAAAACATTATACGAAAGCTCTTTCTTATCATGCAAGAGTCTCTCATCTATTTCTAATCTTTTCAGTGCGGTTAGTTCAGTGACAGTAACAGGAGCAAAAGTAGAAGCGTCAATTTTCTCATTCTCACCCTTTCCATGCATTGCAAGCACTATTGCCATTATTATTAGTACACATGCAATGATCAAGCCTATACACACATATTTACAATATTTCTTTCTACTGTTTGGCGTCATGATCTGTATAGAATAAGAGAGCTAGAAGCACCTATAAAAAACTATTTAGCAATTCAGTTACAAAGCTGAACGAGCGCAATGTTCACACAGTTTTCTTCAGGAGGCCAGTCACTTATCGGTTAGCAGCATTTGTCTCAATTCGGCAATAACTCAGTCTTTATCGGTTTAGCAAATGTCTCATCCGGTTTCAATAACTCAGTCTTTATCGGTTTAGCAATGTCTCAGCTGGTTGTTTGTTTCACGTTAGATTGTAGCAGGCAATGTCATTTATCACCCTTTCAATCAACACTGTCCATAAAACTTTTCTTTTCTATTGGTATCTCTTCTTCTTCGTTCTCGATGCTTAGAGATACAAACTCGTCAGTCCAATCGTCATTGACTGCATATGCCCATTCTGGACCGGAATATCTCCTGTTTGGTATCCTTTTCCTTTTCAATTTTGCTTCTCTTTTCGATTCTGCCTCGCTGGTACTTTCCTCTTTTGTCAAGTCTTTTTCTCCACTCTGGGATGGTACCACGACAGACACTTCCTTTCTTTTCTCTTTCACTTTTGGCCTTCCTCCGTCGTTCAAACTGTCTTCAGTCCTTTGTTTTACTGGTGATATACTTTGTCTCCTCTTTGCACCATGTCCATTTGATGGACCTGCGACCTTTTCTGTAGAAGCTTGAACCTTTTCGTTCTTTTCTGCCTTGTCCCCTCCTTCTGGGGAACCAATCACGTTCTCTTTTTCTTTTTCTGTATCGTCTGCTTCTGGGAAAGCCCTCCTCTGATCAGGCTCTCCTGCTTTTTCACCTTTTTCGAGCCCTTCGTCACTGTTACTTTCGTCAGGCTCTGTATCACTTTCAGCTGCTTCAGGTTCCTTGTCACCCTCAGCTGCTTCAGGCTCTTTGCTACCCTCAGCTGCTTCAGGTTCTTTGTCACCTTCAGCTTCTTCGTCGCTGTCCGAACTTTCTCCTTGGTCTTCCCCAAGTGAGTTTGTCTCTTCGTCCTCCAATAATATCTCTCTCTCTCCTGCTTCTGCCTGTTCACTTTCAGTTCTGTTTTGTTCTGTCTCAGCACTCAGCACTGTTTTATCAGGCACTGGCAGTTTTAGCGCTTCAACTTCCTCATCTGTGGGACACAACACCTTCTTTGTGTGACTGGCGTGAATCCAGTTGGGAACCCCCGCACACTTCACAGCGGTAGTTGTCGTCAGGATCACTTGGAAAGGGCCTTTCCAACGGGGTTCCAGACACGACTTCCTCACGTGCTTCTTTACCACGACCCAGTCACCTGCTTTCAGTGCGTGTCCTGGACCTTGGATCGGTGGCAAGGTGGTTGCTTCCACCTGGTGAGAGAAAGAGCGAACCACGTCAGCCAGACCCTTGCAGTAGTCTAACACCATATCATCTGTAATATTCAAAAGCGCGTTTGCGGGAACTGCAGGAAGTCTCATAGCCCTGCCCATGAGAATTTCGTGCGGAGACAATCCAGTCTTTCTATCAGGGGTGTTTCTCATTGACATTAGCGCCAAGGGCAATGCGTCAGGCCATTTCAAATTTGTCGATGCACATATTTTCGCCATTCTTGATTTCAGTGTACCATTCATCTGCTCCACCAATCCTGATGCTTCAGGGCGATAGCTACAATGCAGTTTTTGCTCAATGTTCAGCGCTTCGCAAAGTAACTTTATCACCTCGTTATTGAAGTGACTTCCCCTATCTGATTCTAAAGAGATCGGGAATCCGAAACGTGGTATCAACTCTCTCAACAGTAGCTTTGCAACTGTAAGGCTGTCATTTCTACGTGTGGGGTATGCCTCAATCCAGTGACTAAAAATGCACACAATCACCAACACATACTTCAGACCTCCATGCACAGGCATCTCGATGAAATCTATTTGCATACGACTAAACGGGCCACTGGCTCTGCCAATGTGGCTCGCATTCACAACCGTTCCCTTTCCTGGGTTCATCTGCTGGCAAGTGACACATCGATGGCAAACTGCTTCTGCAGCTTGACGAAATCTGGGGTTAAACCAATCAGTTTTGAACAATCTTATCATGGCATCTCTCCCTAGGTGAGCTTGCCCATGATAGAACCGCGCAAGCTGTGATAAGAGACTGTTTGGCTAAACAAATTTTCCCTCATTTGAAACCCATAACTCGTCTGGTCTCTTCATACATTGTGATTTAATCCAGGAATCTCTCTCATCCTCCCTGACGTTATTCTGCAATGCTTTTAGTTCATCTATTGTATCTACGACCTTTAAGGCAAATGCTTCAGCTTGTTCGAGTTCTGGCTCACTTATCGAATTCCATTCATCCCTGAGTAATATACAGTTCAAGGCGCAAAATCTTGCGACTTGATCCGCATATGCATTTCCCAGAGAAACATAGTCCTGTCCTTTTGTATGAGCACTGCACTTTACCACTGCAACTTCAGCTGGCATTTGAATGGCGTGTAACAATTCCCTTATTCTCTCCCCGTTTTTCACTGGGGATCCTGAAGAAGTCAGGAAACCTCTCTGTGACCATAGTTGTCCAAAGTCATGCACAATTCCGAACCCGTACTGACTATCAGTGTAAATGGTGACTTTCATCAATGTAGACAGTTGACATGCTCTTGTAAGGGCTACAAGTTCTGCTACTTGTGCAGAATAGACTCCTTGGAGCCAGCCCGCTTCCAAGACACCTGTTACAGTACATACAGCATATCCTGCTTTCAAAATTCCCATCCCATCTCTTAGACATGAACCATCAACAAAAACAATTTGGTCATTTTCATCAAGCTTAGTATCCTTAATGTCAGGTCGAGGTTTTGTGCAAAATTCAGTCACCTGAAGGCAGTCATGCTCGACGTCTTCAGCGTTCTCAATTTCAGCATTTTCACCAGGAAGCAAGGTTGCTGGATTCAACGTAGTGCACCTTTTCAGCTGCACATTCGGTGAGCCCAGAATTATCGTTTCATACCTTGTGAGTCTTGCTCCAGTCATGTGTTGCGTTCGGGAGCGGGTCAAAAGTATCTCAACTGAGTGAGGGACCATGACTGTTACTGGGTGTCCCATCACTATTCCTTCACTCTGAGTGAGGCTGATACCAACTGCTGCTACGCCGCGCAAACACCCTGGGAGTGCTGCTGCGACCGGATCCAAAGTAGCTGAAAAATACGCTACTGGTCTGTTTACGCCACCATGGGCTTGAGTCAAGACAGACAGAGAACATGCATCACGTTCATGACAAAACAATGTGAAAGGCTTTGTGTAATCAGGCATACCTAAAGCTGGAGCCCTGCACATGCACTCTTTCAATTCAACAAAAGCATCCATCTCATCTCCTTTCAGTTCAATTTGATCCAAGGCATCCTTCTGGGTCAGTTTCAGTAAAGGCTTTGCTAGAGTTGAGAAGTTGGGAATCCACTGGCAACAGTAGCCCACCATTCCCAAAAACTTCCTCACCTCCCTCCTTGTCTTAGGTGGACTCATTTGAAGTACACTTGTTATTCTTTCCTTCATTATTCTCCGTGACCCTTTCTCTATTTGGTGACCCAAGTATTTCACTTTCTTCTGACAGAACTGCAATTTGGAAGGAGACACCTTGTGTCCATTCCTTCCCAAATGGTTCAGTAGGGCAATGGTATCGGCCGTGCAGCCACTTTCTGTCTTTGATGCAATCAGCAAGTCATCAATGTACTGTACTAAGGTTGACTCGAATGGCAATTCTAATGCTTCCAAGTCTTTCTTTAGAATCTGATTGAAGATGGACGGTGACTCAGAAAACCCTTGAGGAATTCGACACCAACTGTATACTCTGTCTAGGAATTTGAAACAAAAGAGGAATTGGCTGTCCTCATGAAGAGGCACAGAAAAGAATGCTTGTGACAAGTCGATGACTGAGAACCATTCGGCATCGCAAGGGACTTGAAACATTATCACAGCTGGATTTGGTACGACAGGGCAACACTTGACTATGATGTCATTTATTTTCCTCAAGTCCTGCACAAGTCGGACCTTTCCACTTGGCTTTATTAGTCCCATTATTGGTGAATTACATGGACTGCTTAACACTTCTTTCAGTACCCCCTGTTTTACAAATTCGTCAATAAGTTGGGCAACTTTCATGGGGGTGTCTTGTGCCATGTGGTATTGTGGGGTCTGGGGAAAGATTGCATTGGGCTTTACAGTCACTTTCACTGGTTCCACTCCTTTCATCAATCCCACCTCTTTCCCTGTCATATCCCACACTTCCTTTCCGACCGTTTCCCGTAATTCTGCTGGAATATCTTCTTCAGTTATCATCGGGAAAAGACAAATCAGAGGATATTCTTCATCGACAGTTTCCATCTCATCCCCCTCTGCACTGTCCTCTTCTTCCCCATCACTGCTCGTCTGGATTGTTATTCCCTCGTTCGAACACATGATCGAACAACCCAATTTGCACAATAGGTCTCTCCCTAACAGTGCTATCGGGCTTGAGTCACATACCACAAACTGATGTACCCCTTGATAGTTACCGATGCTGACTGGTACCGGATCTGTTATTGGGTTCGTCAGGTGCCTGTTTGCTACTCCCACCACTTGAACTGTCCTCCCTGAGAGTGGCAAATTTGGTACTTCACTGCTCTTAACAGTTGAACGTGTGGCTCCTGTGTCAACCAAGAATGAAACACGATGACCCATTACTCTTCCCTCTACGTACGGACCCTTTTGATCAACTTCCAAGGATGCTGCAAGCACACAATCTCCTTCTTCTTCTGAACTTTCACTCTCCCATACATTGTTTATTCCACTCTCACTGTGTAGTGGGAACTGTTGTACGGTGCCATTTGTACTCATTACCTGACCCGAGACCTGTGGAGGAACCATCACTTGCTGCTGACTCATTGGTGCCAAAGGTATTTGCATTTGCTGATTAGGTACCATGGGTAACTGCTGTTGCATCGGCTGCATTTGCGTCATCTGCATACGGGGCATCTGCATCTGCTGCGGCTGCATAGGTTGTAATCCCTGCAACTGATTTACGGTCTGAAAATTTGGGTTTGAACCTCTCATTTTCGGTCCCCTCATTGTCTGAAATGCATTGACATCATTGTTTTGCTGACCAACACCTGCACCTGCACCTTCCTGCACCACCATCGGGCACTCGCGTTTCCAATGACCGACAATTCCGCACACGTGACACGGCATCACCTTCTTCATTGCCTGCACACCAGTCACAACAGTGTTCAAATCCGGACCATTATTCACAAAACCTCCTCTGCCTCTGCCTCTGGCCTGTGGCTGAAACGCCATGTTTCCCTGCAACTGCGGCTGCGGTTGCGGTACCTGCTGTTGGAACCCTTGCATCCCTTGCAAACCTTGCAGACCTGTCTGAGCTGCTTTAAGTTGCATCATCATCACCTTCTCTTTCAACTTTTTCTGTTTCACTTCAATTTCGTCGCTACAGTATTTCGCATAATTCAACACCTCATCAATAGGTTTCGACTGCCAACAAATCAAATGCGACTTTATCATCTGACTTATCTCTGGTCTCAGCCCTTCCACAAATCTGAACACAAAATGAAGCATGTCCTTCGCCTCTATTGTCTCCGTGCCGCTGTAGTTCTTAAACGCCTTCAACAACCTCTCATAGTAACTATGAATCGACTCTTTAGCCTCTTGGGCCGTTCGATCGATCTTCTGCCAATCCACATTTTTCGCGGCAACCTTCGTCTTCAAATGCTCAATCACCTTATAGTACAAGCTCATCACCATAGGTGATGGTGCACCCGTCTCCCTGTCTCTCTCTGGTTCACTTGTCGGTCAACCTACAGCTCTTTTGCAATCCTCCCACAAATCTGCTGGAACCACAATCTCAAAGAGGGTGTTCAGGTCTTCCCAGAGACATTTTGCAAGCTTCACAAACCTATCAGTCTGTTGATACCATTCAATCGGCTTCTCTCTCAGTTTGGGAAAGTCATCCGTAAATGACTGAATGTCGCTTCTGTGCCATGGTACATGTACTAATTTTCCCCCTGCTGTCTCCCTCATTGGTAACATGGTTACTGCCTCGCTACTCTGTGGTCTTTTCTCGTTGAGTTCCGTAGCACTGTCCCTCCTCTTTTCCTTTCTCTTTACCCACCTGCTTTCCCATTTGTCTAAGCACCTAAACACTTGTGCACTCTGCAACAATTCTCTAAGGTGCGCCCTCATACCTGCTGACCTCATGTGTTCAAAATCTGTGGTTCCGAAGTCCAACCTATAGCTCCTGCTCAAGTGTTTTGTCTTGTCTATATCAACCCCGTTTTTGTCAGCTACTTCCTGCAAACTTTTATGTACCTTGTTCACTTCTTTCGTAATCCTGGGACATAGATATCTCAGCTCTTCTTCCGAGTAGGACTCTAACCTATTCACCCCCATAGTCCCTTCCACCAATTCTTGTGCTTCCATGTTCAATCTCATCCTATTCATATAATCTTCTCCCTTCCCACTGGCTGAACTTTGAGTGGAATTCAGACTGTTGAACCATTGTGTCAGCTGTTGCGCATTCAACCCCATCAGTGTAGCATTCACATCGACTGCCATTGATGGTTGCGGCAACTTTTCAGTATTCGATGACAGCGGTATCATCAGTGGGGGACTCGACCTCACCAGTGTTGACTGAGCACATATGGGATTAAACTCCATCAAGGACCCAGATCCAGTTGGCTGAGTCACTATCGGAGTTATCCCTGGAGTGTTTTCTATGCACCTTCTCTCTGTTCCATTCTGCAGCATTGATCCCTGACCGCTCATACCTAAATTAGGCTGACTGTACAGAGGTACCGGTGGACCTACAGTAATGAGTAGCGATATCGCATCTGGGTTTTGTCCATTTCCCATGTTCTGAGGCACGTTCATTCCCACCCTATGGGTCATCATTGCCGGCATGCCCACCTGACTCCCCGTCATCTGAGCATGTGCATTTCCCCCCTGCATCTGCTTTTGAGGCATCAGAAACTGAGTTGATTCAACTTGTGCCAATGTCGGGTTGTGACCATTCTGTACTCCCCTTACGGTTGGATCTAGAATCATTCCTGCACCGTTGTCACTGCTGTAGTACCCTGGGACCTGCGGCTGATAATTTTCTGCTGGTTTCAACATGGGCACATCTGGATATATTCTCCTAACCTGCGGTATCTGCGGGGTGAACAGTAGACTCGGGTCCTTAGATCCCGATGATGCTCCTGAACTCTGACTTTCACCGTTCTGTACCGATGCCGGAGGGGCAGAACTGGTACTTGGACCTTGTCCACTCTCTGCATAAGGTGGTGGACGGTCGTTCAGCAATTGCATGATTAACTCCTCATCCTCTAACTCCTCTTCCCTTCTCAACTTTTCCTCGTCCTCTCTATCCTTGGAACACCTTCTGTTTGTCTTACAGGTAGCTTTCTTACCTGTCTCCTCTTCTTCCTTAGTAATTGCGGGAAACAATTTTATCCCCTGCAATACATCTGACCTCCACACCTTCTGTGCATTATCCCACCTAGCGTCCGCTAGTGTCTTTTCTACCTTCCTTATCCTGTTCTCGAACTTATTTTGCTGCTGCTGTCTAGCCATCAGTTCCCAAATCGCTAGAGCCTCAAACTGTGCTGGCCTTGGAGGTACCTTCATGTCGTACATCGTGAATCTCAAATTCTCTAGGATCCTTATATTGAATGTCCCATGAATCGGGAACGCTACGCTCCCATGTTTCTCTGTCAGCTTGTGCCATTGTTTTAGCCAAAGGCACGGAGCTACCCCTTTTTCCTCCATTACAATGTAAGCTGGTGTACCTTCGGGCGGCGTCTCTTCTCCTACGCTCGCTTTAATGTAAGACTCCCCCTTCATCGCACTCCTTAATGCTTTAAAAAATTTCATTTTCTCGTCTTTTATTTCACAAAATTTGTAATCAATAGGTGACTTTAATTCCCGGAATACTCTTCACTTGCCTTTCCCCTTCCAATCGAGCCCCACGGACTGCGTCCAATCCGTGCGCGACCCTTCTTGCAAACCAACCTATCCCAGCGCGGCTCCTAGTGACGTCACACTCACACACACTGCGGCTGACAAAGCCTTGCAGCTAGTCCTCCTTCACGCAGCTCCTCTCGTAACAACTTTTTGCATGTATCGCGAGCTACCAAAAAAATAAAACAGATCTGTCGGTTTACTACAGGAGGGGTAACACAGTCGCTTCAGGACCTTAGGGATTTTTCACTAGCCTCGGCAGTTATTCCATCTTTCTCGGTCCCCACGTTCGCAAGCAAATCTGACCCGCAGACCTACTCTCAACTTGTCAATGATCTATTCTAGTGCACTTAGAATCTTGTCAAAGCCCGAAGTCGAAGTTCCTTTCACTCCCTTAACACACGTACCGACTTGTTGA
Source organism: Pleurodeles waltl (assembly GCF_031143425.1). Classification (NCBI taxonomy): domain Eukaryota; kingdom Metazoa; phylum Chordata; class Amphibia; order Caudata; family Salamandridae; genus Pleurodeles; species Pleurodeles waltl. The sequence continues at coordinate 774,541,612 of NC_090443.1, read as the reverse complement.
CCACGCCCGATCAACCTACTAAACCGCCCAGACCACAACATAGATCAACATACTCCGGAGTCTCTTGACCTCGCAGGGCCCGTCTCAACAACAACAACCACGTGGACCTTTTTATGCACAAAGCGCCACACGCACATGAAGTTCGACGACTTCCCTACTCTCACACTCGAGTCGCACCTCCGCTATCTTCTATGAAGTTCGACGACTTCTCTACTTCTACACTCGGAGTCGCACCTCCGCTATCCTCTAAAAAAGAAAAAAAAAAATCCTCGCAACCTTTTCACACACCCTGCGGCAATAAGCTGTGCAAGTGCAAAACCCTAACTTCACTCATACCGTCACTAGTACCGCCAACGCCGATTCCACACCTCCATTCTCTTCATTCGCAAGCTCTGAGATCCCGAGAAAGTCGCGGTGGACCTAGCCCATCATCATTCTGTCAATCAGTTTTATCCAAGAAAAATCTAATTCAACTTCTCGAATGGGGTCTCAAAAGTCGAAACCGTTAATTCAACACCATGTACTTTAAGAGTACGGGGTCCCAAAAGACGAAACCGTCCTCTGCTACCATCTACTGATAGAGCGGTCCGTACTAGTAATTTTACCTGTATTCGGACGCTCTTTAGGCCGATGAATCTTTTGACTAAGTGGAACTCTCCGTACTCTTATATCAATCAATTTCATTAAATCGATAATCAATAACGAACATAAGCAATACCCTGATCAACATAACACTTAACAATTAGTCCAGAATACATTTCGGCGAACCCTGACCTTTCAGTCAGGAATAACCACACCAGTTTATTCAAAGTTAGTGAATTTATTTCCCTATATTAACAAAGCTAGCACAATGTAGATGTGTCTCAACACCAAATGATAAACATAAATGAACATTAATAACTGTCCATAGCGGCGAAACAGGTGCAATCTATGCAGCATTTGAATAACAAGGCATTCGATAATAGCAATGCAAATCACTAATACTATAATCTGTAACGAGCTAATTGCATACATTTAGTCAGCATAACAAGGTCTCAAATTGCATCGTGCAACAAAAGGAATCCTCATCTAACCTCAAATTAGCATCGGCATGTGGGACTTCATGCAAAAACAATTTAGCAACATTAATTTGGAAAACTCCTAACTAGGGATCTTGTCAAAAATCAGCAGTTGGTTACCTAAAAGAAACACAATGCAATTTTACAATTTTCCTTTCATATTTACCAATTACGATCAGCATACAAGGAAGTCTTCGTCTCACAGGTACCGTTTCTCGATCAGCATGGGTACCGTTTCGATCAGCATGGGACGGGGCAAAGGGGCAATTGCCTCACGGCGGCAAGGTAAAACTACTACTTCATGCAAGGGGATCAAAGTTAAAGTCTCTAGGGCAAGAATCATCTAAGGTCTCTTTCTCTCGATTAGAGAAAGCATCGAAGTCTCTTTCAAAATGGCGTCGTAGCAAGGTGGGCCATAATAGCTACGAAGTCTGCAAAATGGCGGGATGTCCAATAATGGCTGTAATGGCGGGTAATAGCTGCAAATGGCTACTTTCTTCTCGTGCACCTGGTTTTTATAGACAACAGTTCAAATCCAGTAGGGTCTTCCATTGGAGGGTTCATAGGTTAGCTTCAAATTGTCCAATCAAAAACGACAGTTCTCAAGCTTTTACTTAAGCATACATTATCCTTGGAGATGGGTACGCAAGTTGCAACATTTTATACCAATTAACTCACTTTCAGAGCTTCCATTGTCCGCACCTGCAGATCGACCTTGGAGTAAAGAGAAAATATGCCAGGCTGGCACGAAACTTTAAGATAAGCATGTGAACGATCTCAGTGGAAAAGTACAGCTTCAAGCAAAAATACACGTTTAATAGCACATTGGAAAAATACGAGCATCTAAACCGTGAGACCAGGCAACTAGGCCAAAGCCTCTACTAAAGTAATGCTAAGCTAAAGCATTTCAAGCAAGCGAATCATAGCACACGTTTACGATTATGTCGGATTAGTGCAATTCTAATACACCACGTTATATAAAGCACGCTTATAAATGTTGGCAACTACTCTAAGGGCACATTTTGTCCCCGTACAATCTTTATTAGTTCGGTTAAAGTCACACATGATTATTTCAACACTACGTTTAAGCGCTAATAAATGTAAAACCTTCATTTCTGCTTCATCATAATGGATCCTTGAAGGGACACGGAATTGGTCGCTCTGACCATGTTGAGCAATTCTATGTCCTGCAGGGCGTAGGCCTCAAACAGCAGGGCAGAAAGTATGTGTACCTCTCTAAGAAGAAACTGCTTGGGGCGGAATAACTAAGCAGCAGCACAAGCGCGAGTGGAAGGTATGTCCACAGAGGGATGGTGACTAGTGGGTGGACCAGGATGAGCAGTGAGGCAGCAACTGGCAATAGGGTCCGTTTCCCGCCCGTTTGAAGTGGTGATAGTGTATGGAGACTGGAGGGGCATGGTCGGATCTGTGGCCAAGGCCCAGTGCTGGCCATGCAGACATGGGGTCTTTGGGCAGTTCGATGTTCTATGGTGGGCAATCATGGGAGGCTTTATCTTTGTGCACCAATTCCAGGAACTGGGTGTCTTTAGTATCCCAAGCTGCTGCCATATTTCTTTTGCGAAAGCGCCTCTCCTCCTCCTAGTTGGATTAGTGCTCTCAGCCTCTCCCCAACGGTGGACTGTCTTATACCATTCGATAAGCACAGGAGGGTAGGAGGCTCTCCAGCACAGTGTGAGGGTGTGTTTAGCCACAAAGGACAAAGTTCGCGAAGTGAGCTCGAACCATCTGATTCTTCCTTCTCTTGTATATCGCCAGGGCAGTCACCGTCCACGTGCGCAGGTGAGGGAGTTCCGCGATTGTAGCAAGAGTATTGTGGATGTAATGTCAGTAATGTGTTGGGCATGACCAAAGCATGTGTTGAAAATCTGCCACGTTAGACTGGCGTCTAGGACAATTGAGGTGCGCTGTGGAGAATAAGTGATTGAGCTTGGACAGTGTTGGATAGGCCTTCTGTAGCACTGTGTATTGTATTTCTTTGAATCTTGCATTACGGGAGATACCCTGTGGGGATTCTATTGTCATTTTCTAAACAGAATCGCGAAGTGGACACACACTGTCTTCCTCCCACATCTGTCTGAGGGGCTTTATAGATATCCAAATGTACTCCTGAATGGCGTTATTTAACCACCTAGTCAAGTGTCGGCAGGTGCTAGTGGTATAGAGTCTGTATAACAGCATGGGAAGGGGGTTCCTCATAAACCGTGTGCTACAAGTGGTATGTGGCCAGTAGCTGGCCGTGGATGAAGAATTACAGGGAGGGATGCTGTAGTCTTGCTTCAAATGGTGGAATGTTACTAAATGTTGGTCTTGAAAAATGTTGCCTACTGTATCTAAAAGTTTGTTGTGCCAAGCAGTTAGGTCCTCTGCAGTGAAGAACCTGGGGAGCATATTGAAGGATGTGGTGTGATAGTTGGAAAATCCAGGCGAGACATCTGCGGGCCACTCAGATGTGAAGGGACCAAGAATATTGTAATTTAACAGAAGGCTGCAGGAGATGGTGGATATAGAACGGCAACAGCCCATCAATGGTACTAGTTTTATGTAGGTTATTACCTGCCAACCAGTGAGACCCACTGGAGTTGGACCACAAGGTAGTATATATTTCAAAGGAGGGAACTCCCAGTCCACCTTGCCCCAGTGGTATTTGGAGTTTGTTAAGAGCTATGCAACACCACTTGTCGTCTCCCAGCAGCCCCCCCAGCATTGATTCCACCTTATGGAACAATAGTCTGGGAGAGTAAATCAGTACACTAATGAATTAATCCAATAAACTGGCAAGGATGACCATTTTGGTGAGGATGATTTTGCCTGTGAGGGCCGGGGGCAAGCATTTCCAGAGTTTAGTCTGGGATTTAAGGGCTGTGAGTGCCCATTCCCAGTTCTCTTCTAACTGATACTTTCAGAATGATATAGGTGGATTCCAAGATAGCAAAATGTTTTCCCTACCCAGGTCAACTGAGTATTTCCTAAGTAGAGCACTTGCGGTGGCTCGTCACGGTGGAGGTGAAAGACATGTTATTTTGTCTCATTCACTTGTAGGCCCGCTGTCTCCTCAAAATCATGAAGGGTTGCGTATATCACCTCTGCGCCAACATTGATATTTTGAAGGTACAATAGGTCATCGACGTATAGTGACACCACCTGAGTCGTCCTGTCTAGCGGGATTTCCCATTGCTCTCCCTCTTTCTGGAGTCAGATGGCCAGGGGTTCCATGGTGATGACGAAGAGGATAGGGGAGAGAGGGCAGCCCTAATGAGTGCCTCGACCAGTCGGAAAAGAGGTGGAAATTAAGCGACTGATTCGTAAGCTTGAGAACGGGCTGGTGTATAATAACTTCAAGTCTATTAGGAAAGGTCTACCAATGCCAAGCCAGGCCAGCACCTTAACGAGGTAATCCCAAGACAATGTATCAAGCACCTTCTGCAGGTCAAATATTAAGCTCATGGCATGAGGAAACTGCAGTGATGCCTGGTCTTTCTCATGAAAGAACCTAAAGGCCCAACTAAGATAATGGGATGTGCTACAGCCGGGACCAAACACATTTTTTTATATGGATTTATGACGTTAGGCAGTATCTGGCACAACAGATCTGCCAGTATTTTACCTAATATTTTTTAATCATCACCTAAGATGACTATGGGCTGTTATGAAGACAAGTGGATGGGGTCCCTACTAGGCTTTTGTAGAGAAAGAGGAGAAGGAACTGCTGTTCTTTATATATTTCGGCTAATTTAATGGCTGGATGGACAGAAAATCGATCATAGTACTTCAATGCTAGGCTGTCCATGCCAAGAGGTTTATTCCTGGCTAAGTCATGGATTGCTTTTTTCATCTCTGCCACTACTATGGGCTCAATTGCTGAGATGCCTGGGAGCGGGAGGTCTGCCAGGAGTAGCAGAGAGTGCCCAATAGAGATGTGAATGGTAGTCATAAAATGCTTAAAAGATGGCATGTGTGCATAAGGGAGGGCGTTAGCCAAGGTCTGATTCCATAATGGGAGGTGGGCTGGCTTCCTGACACATCAGCCACGCCAGAAGATGGCCAGCTTTGTCCACTGTGCAGTGTGTTTGAGTCATGGAGGCCATAAAATTATAACCGTGCAGATGCTGTGGGACAGTGGTTCCCAGCCTTTTGACTTTCTCATTAGTGGAACCTGTGGACTCCCAATGAATCATTATTGGAATCTTGGGACCTCCGTTGAGTCATTACTGTGAGCTGGAGACCCCGGCCTAAACATTGTTGATAATTTGAAACACAAGCAATACACAAAAAAATACAGAGATAAGCATTCATCAAACACATACACAAATGATAACACATTTTATTTAATTTGCAAACAAATATAAATATAAAAATTAAATTTAATAGAATGGTTGGAGGTTTTCTAAATTAGCTTGAAGCCACACATCAATAATACTATATTCTGTGTGATGCACCTTCACTGCTCCCACAAATCGATCTGAGGATACTAATTTAATTTTTAGCATTCAATTTCAAATTCCCTGACATTTATAGAATGTTTTAAAATGTTCAATTGCACATTTAGTCACTTTATTTATATGCACTTTATTAATCTGTTAATATTATTTAATTTTCTAAGCAGTCACGGACCCCTTAGAAAGATTCATGGACCTCCAGGTGTTTTTGGACCACCGGTTGGGAACCACTGCTCTAGAATGGAGGCATGTTTGTGTTTAGCTGCCACTAGGGCCACATGTTTGTTGGTGTCATCAAGGGCCTGCCGCTCGAGGTCAGCTAGGGTAATTTCAGTCATTACGAGGTCCCTGTCCAGTTCCTGGTGAAGCCCTACTATTTTCTGAATGCAAATAGCCCAGGTGACTACCTTAAAGCAGTCCCACTTGATGGCGCCTGTGGTGAGTGTTGTGTCGTTTTCGATGAGGTATCGGTCTACATGGGCATGTTGGGATTCGCAAAAGGCTGGATCATCTAAGATGGCAAACAGTAGGACCATGGCTGGTCATGTAGAGAGTCTTTGTTTTCATGGGGCATACTCTCGGCGGTAAGAAAAACCACAGACCGAGACCCGATCACCCATTCATACTCATCCCCTCTGGCAGTCACCCGCTGATGCAGCAGCTCCCTGTCGCGGGGGTCCACTGCAAGTTATGGCTGGAACTTGGGGTGACACACTGCTGTGTTGGTGCGTGAAATGGGATGGTCTGTAGTTCCCTCTGCAGTTCCCTCTCGTATCAATCTGTCCTTACTCAGCACATGCTGTGCCTTCCAGTACTCAGTCCACCCCTAGTCAAGGAAGTGACTGGGGGTTCACTAAGACAGGGGAAATACATGTAGTGGCTAAGGCGTTGCTCCACTTTCCAGTAGGCAATCGCTTGCAGGCGCTGCCACAGGTACAGTGGGGAAGCACTCAAGGATGGGAGTCCCTCTGTGATGGTGATGCCATATGGGGTGTCTCTGGAGGCACCTGTTTTGCATGTCCCAAGGAGTAGGAGGCCCCCAGGTGTACCAGGTGCGGAAGGGGGAAGAAGGCAAAGGAAAGGGTGAGCTCCAGTTCAAATGTGCAGGGACCAGTGAAGGCGCTAAGCCCTGCTGCCATGTGCTCCTGCATCGTGTATCAGAGGTCACAGTTCTGATCTTTTCCAGTGGGGGCTTCTCTGCTTCCCCCAATGCTCATTTCAGTCCTCTGTACCCCCACTTCTCATATATCACAGTGGACTGGAACATTGTGTTAGGTCTCAGCAGTTGCTCCCCTGCCTTACTCCAACTCCCAGCTCTGGCGTAGTGGCAATCGCCTTGAAGGAGCACTTTCCCTTTCTGTCCCCCACTTTGATGAGTCAGAAGGCCTCCTCGAAAAGCCCTATATCAGTGAGTAGGCAGCTCCTGCTCTTACTGGTTTCTTGAACTTCATTGTATGGCTTCCGGGCCATTATTGATTCTTTCTCTCTCCTAGCTCTAGCGTTTCTCAGCACAGGGCTCACTCACCAGCAACAGGTGACAGTGGCTTGCCCCTTTGCCCACCCATTGTCCACCACACCTAGGTGAGTGGTGCGGGATAGAACCTTAGGCCTGCCAGGGCCACATGTTTGCCTTATCTTGAACCTTGTGGTCCTCTTCAGCTCCAGTGAGAACTCAAGTCTACTGTGTCTGTCGTCCCCTGTCATCTGGATGGAGGTGCCCACCAGGGACCATGTCCTCCCCAGCCTCACGGGTTAACAAAACCTATACCATATAACGCCTATACCCTGTGCAAAGATGTGAAGCATACAACCAAAATTATGCCCTACACCCACATTACCACTTAGCACCTTGCATCACTATCTGCATCATCAACAACAACTATATCCTGGGCCATAGTTCACCCAACGTAGCGCAGCAAGTAGAGTTTTTGCACTGAGTTGCACAAATAGGAAAGAGCAGACCTGAGCAATATCTTCTAATAAGTGGTGCACTTCTGCTCTTTTCCTCTGCATGTGCACTTTTGCAGGAAGGGCTACCTCCTGCACAAAAACTATGTTTTAAGACTATTTCCTCCTAATATGTATGCTGTAGAGAGCAGCACATCTAGAAGGAGAAAAAACACAAAGTGAAATGGAAACATTTATACTTGTTACGTCTGCCTCAGCAGGTGCAGGATTTTGATACACATCTCTGTCTACAATTCTTTCTAGATAGGAACTTGAGTCAAAAGCCAAGGGTGGTTGCATGGGAATGCCCGTGCTAAATCCATGGAACACCCCCTTGGGGCAAAGTAACCCAAGCCAGTGCATCAAAGGCCCTATTCACAAACTGCCTCCACACTTGTGTCAGAGGCTCCACAGTGGTCAGTACAGACATTCCACCACAAGTGCAGAGATCCTCCCATGACTGCAAAGCCTCCGCCACAAGGCTGTTTGTGAATTAGGGCAAGTATGTGGCCAGTCCACAGCAACAAAACTGGCCCAACCAGCAGTAAAACCAGCCCTCACCCTGCCAATCTCCATTTAAAACACTGTCCTTGCTCACTACATGTAGTATGGGGTCAAGACTTGAAAAATTTGCCTGAGCTGTTTTTGCTACCCAGTCTGGCCCTGATGCCAGTTTGCGAACCCTCACCTCACCAAAGGCCAATGAAATTTCCCAACTTCAGCAATGTGAACTCCAATCTGACTATATCCTACCTGCTCTACTGGAATGCTATCCAGCTGCACAATACCTCACCTATGAAGGGCAGAACCTCCTGAGAATGGAAATGGCATACACTGTATGGCACAAGATGGTGGGGAAAAGGATAGGAAGGTGAGGTAATGGAGGTCTAAGACTGGTGTGTGTGAGTGCAAGTTATTACGTTTTTAGTATCACAATTTCACAACGTTACAGACTCTACCAGTAACATAGTCTACTTTATCACTCAGATCCTTTTAATTACTCTACATCTATACCATACTCTCACTAATTAATACCATCAATTGCTCCAAGCCATTGACTGCACTGTACACACTTTCTATGCCTTGCAGGCCCATATTTCACCACCTCATACTTACCACCTACACCCCACATTCTGCACCATCACTTGTGCCCAATACCATGCCCACAAATATTACTTACAACACCAGCTTCACCTTTTATATCAGCACCACCTACATGATCAGGCTCACTCCAAAAGGTACCTAGACGTCTTACACCACACATTGCCATCTACACACTTTATAAGTTGCACCACAACCTGCACCCTGACATGTTTTATTTCCTCTTTTTACCCACTAAGGCCAGAATCAGACAGCAATTTGTACTTGATCTTATTTCCCCTTTAGACCTGCGTGAGTCCCTTTAAGTCCCTCAGACTAACACCTAAGCAACCAGCTACACAACACATATACTGCTATCTATTTTACAAATCCTTCCACCACTAAATCATCTATATTATATACTACCTTTTACACATCCACATGACCACCTACATCACAGCCGAAACCCTACAGCTATACCAACAACACTATCTTACAAACTACACCCCCACCATATATCAGCCTGTAGCTACACTATTCCTTTGAACACATATACATCCACACTAAAACATGCACCTGGCACCACGTCTACAGCTCTTGCATTCTATATCACCTGAACCATAACCTAAAACTTACATTGACACCACTAAAAATACTCTTACTAAACAACCCACCACCTGCACCCTAGACCAACTATATTATCTACTAAAGCCTACAGCGCCTCATGCAACCTTACCCTTGCACATCCACCAACAACATACCCATACACTACCACCAACAGTATACATTCTGTTCCATAAATATCTCTATACGTCCATGTTAGAAAATTGGCAATTAGTTGTTTGGCCTGCACAAGTAATGGGGCCACATTTGTTCTCCAGTTGGAATCAAACACCCTATTGTAGCGCTTGACTATCACTGGGCAGAGAAGCAGAGCAGTCCAAGGACTACATAAGGGAGGTGGTGTGGCTAGTAATCAACACTCACAGATACACAATGACACTCAATAAATGATGTCCAGGATGTGCTCTTTCTTTTGAAAAAGGAAAAAAAAGTATATTTGTTACACACACTACTCAACACTATGCAACAATTCAAAAATATACACAAGTTGATGGAAATACTTTTGGATAACATTCCGTAATCATTTTTAGGTCTAGATCCACAAAGCACACCAGATCATTCACTTGTAGTTAAAACGCAACACAGGAATAGTCCTTTGAATAAACAAACTTACTTTTGGCAATAAAGCATGTTTACTGGACTTATGAGTGGTTGTCAGCATTATTACTTCCTTAAAACATTCACAAGGTAAAATGTCTAAGCATGTCTAGGTGATCTGGGTTATCAGGATTTCCTTTAGCATGAAATACACACTTGAAACATAGCCTTTGAGGGCAACAAGTTATAATCACAATATCTATGTAATTATAGTCCTTCAACCTTAGAGGATATTGCAGCATAAACACTTTTAACAGACATAAAAATACTGCACTTTAAACAAGTTACTAAAGGACATCTTTCTGGTAAACACACAAAGGTGTAATTACCACCTTTCACCTCTTGAGGTTGTAATTGGACATGCGCAGGCCATCACTGGTTGTAGCCTTAATCTTCCCCCACAGGAGACACAGTCTACCCCACTGCAAAACAAAAGTTCCAGTCAGGAGAATGTTTATAAAACACTTGAGGGGTTATTCTTCATAGAGTCCCACCAAACATAGAGTGGGGAGTCTGACACTGTCTTTTTGGGGAGGCTGAGCTGCTCGTACGGCTCCCCCTATGCACTTTAGGAACATTCTCGTTCTCCTGGAATAACGACAATCCATAAATGAGTGGTTTCTCATTTAGAAGGCCACCTAAACTGACAAACCACGCAGGGCATTATGGGACGATCCTCATGCTGGATTTAGTGAATATTTTAACAGTATCTCTCTTACTGCGCTGGGGAGAGCATCATCGTTTTTTCTTTGTTTGCTTTTCTTATGTGCGGCGTTTGCACCACACTTTGTTTTTTCTCAGGGTGCCCAGTCCCACACGGGCACACCACGGCCTTTCTCTACATTGGAGAGCATCTCGAGGAGCCCACCTCCAGCTGCTCTCGCCATCTCCCTGTCCCACCAGCCCCCTTGCCTTGTGTGGTGCCATTGGAGCCAGCACTTCACTTTGGTCTGCCCACTCCTGTGAGCAAATGTCTGTGGTGCTGCAGCCTTCTGAGTCACCTAGGGAAGTGCGACGGCACTACCCTCTTCTTACTTTGGCCATCAGGCACAAGGATAGGGTCCTGGACCCCCTCTCACCTTCACGGGGGCGTGACGGTGCTCCCCGTTCTTGACACTTCCCCGGGGCCCAGGGATGGGGTCCTGGGCCCGTTTACAGCTTTGCGGGGGCGAGACAGCCCTCTCTGACTTCTCATTGCGATCAAGGCCCAAGGATGGGGTCCTAGGCCCCCGTTTGACTTCGACACCCCCTCCCATGTAATTTTGGAAAGGTGTTTCTTCAAGCCACAGCATTTTAAGGAAGATTATATTGTCCTGTTAATGTTTGGTGATTGGGCTTCAAGTAGTACCACACCTTACTCGCCCTTCATACCTGCCTTCTGGCCTCCCCATTGCTTCTATCTTACACAGACTTGCTCAATCCCAGTCTCTCACTCACCACCATTGTTGCCCTTCCATTCAGATATTATCCATCTTCCTTCCTGATGCTTCCTTCCACTTCCTTTGCTCTGCATCAGCCCCTCCCTCACTCCCTGTCCACACTTGCTGTTCCACTCACTTGCTCTCCCATTGAACTCCATTGCTTTTGCACCTGTTTACTCGAAATCACTCCCTGTAATAAATGCCTCTCTTCCTCATTTCCTGTCCTGCCCACTGCGCTTTGTCATCACTTGTTCCTGTATCTTTTTTCTGGCATCTGATTATCTTTTGTTCTCCTTTCTACTTTTTAGGTCGAGGGTAAGGGTTCATCCTCTTGAATACTTTTAAGTATACTTCTTGTGTGGGCTTCCAGGTATTTTATTTGTTAGCTTCAGTGTCATTTAAAAATCCTTGCTTGCTAGTGGTCAGTCATGCTTCTTTGTCCCTCCTTCTTCGGTGTGGGAGCAGGGATCAACTACTGTATAGTTACGCTTTGTCCTGTTTATCTGGTCTGTAGGGGACTTTTTATTTTGTTTCCTTCTCCTGTCCAGGGAAGCTTCCCTTTTCATTTGCAAAGCATTTTTGCTCTGAGCTTAGCTGTAAACAAGGCAATAAATCAGGATGTTGTCTTGGTCACATTTGGTCTTTGGGATCTCTATGAACTCTCTCTCAGCTGCCTGGCTCCGGCCCTTCCTTGGCTTGGATTTTCTTTACCAAGTGTGCCTTCCTGTGGTCCCTGGTGCTAAGATCAAGGGCAAAGGATCACTTGTAATTGCTTATAGCCTAGGCACTCAGCTCTACCAGGGCTCCAGAATCCTTAGAGACAGTGCCCACTTCAGCTCCATACTGGGATCTCACGCTCAGCTCCATCAGTGCACCTCAGTTCACACACACCAAGCCCTCAACTGTGCCAGTGTGAGAATCCCACACATGCTGTCTGACAGGGCACCTCAGTTCTTGCACTCAGTACACACTGCTGCTCCAGTAATGGGACCTCAGGCGCAGCTCCATCAGTACACCTCAGTTCACACACTCCAAGACATCAGCTCTGCCTGTGCCAGAACCCCACCCACGCTGTCTGCCAGAGCTTCTCAGTTTCTGAGCTTAGCTTTAAACAAGGCTATAATCCAGGCTGTTTCCCTGGTCACATTTGGTCTGCCTGCCTGTGGTCCCTGGTGCTGAGCGCAAGGGAGGATCTCTTGTAATTCGCTATAACCTAGCTATGCAGGGCTTCTTACATCAGGGTCTGTGGCAAAATTAGCAGTGTTATCTGCGCATCACAATTTCTTTTCATGACTTTGGAATAAACTGTGACTGCTTGACATTTCCTGCTTTCTTAGTCAAATGTGCCTGAATGATCCTAATTAAGGAATTTAGTGGCATTGTATGTTAACCTGCTACCCCCTTTTTTGTCCCAACAAACATATAGGAACATTCCTCCATCCAGAGGCCCCACCTCCAGATGTAACTTGATGTCAATTATGAAACCTTTGTATGGTGTCCCTGCTCTTTTAGCTCTGCTACCCACATGCAGCTCAGCCAGACTCCTTCCTTCCATGCACTCAGTGCCCACTGCTGTTCCAGTGCTAGGACCCCTCACCCAGCTCTACCAGGGCTCTGCAATCCCTAGAGACAGTGCCCACTTCTGCTCCATGCTGGCATCCCACTCACAGCTCCATCAGTGCACCTCAGTTCACACACTCCAAGCCCTCAGCTGTGCTGGTGCCAGAACCCCACACACGCTGACTGCCAGAGCACCTCACTTATTACAGTCAGTACACACTGCACCTCAGTTCACACACTCCAAGCCCTTCAACAGTGCCAGTGCCAGAACCCCACACACGCTGCCTGCCAGAGGACCTCAGTTCTTACAGTCAATACACACTGCTGTTCCAGTACTGGTACCAGAGGCGCAGCTCCATCAGTGCACCTCAGTTCACACACGCCAAGCCTCCCAGCTATGCCAGAACCCCATACACGCTGTCTGCCAGTGCACCTCAGTTCTTACAGTCCGTACACTCTGCTATTCCGGTACTGAGACCTCAGTCGCAGCTCCATCAGTGCACCTCAGTTCACACTCTCCAAGCCCTCAGCTGTGCCAGTGCCAGAACCCCACACTCGCTGTCTGCCAGGTGGCCTCAATTCTTACAGTCAGTACACACTGCTGTTCCAGTACTGGTACCTCAGGGGCAGCTCCATCAGTGCACCTCAGTTCACACACGCCATGCCCCTCATCCATGCCAGAACCCCACACATGCTGTCTGCCAGAGAACCTCAGTTCTTACAGTCAGTACACTCTGCTGTTCCAGTATTGGATCCTTGGGCACAGCTCCATCAGTGTACCTCAGTTATACCCCAGCGAGATCACTTCCTTTCCTATACTGGGACCCTGCTCACATACAGTTCCATTACAGCAGCTCAGTTCTAATATTCAGTCCCAGTGCAAGCCAATACTAGACCCAAAAGAGCATAACGCAACACTGCCAGTGCACCTCAAATCTAACATCCAATGGCACTATTGATGGGAACCACCACAGCTCTGCCAGGATCCATCAATTTTAACATTCTATGCACATTTCTTCTCAATACTAAGGCTCACACACACACCCTTCAGGACTCCTCCCATGCTGGGCCCCACTCACAGCTTTACCAAGGCAATTCTAGGCACCACTGGAACGCCAATACTAGGTTCCACACAAAGCTTCACTAACGTACCACACTTCTGACCTTGTGTGCCCGTTACTATTCTAGTACTGCAGCCCACATACAGCTCTTTCATTGCACCTCAACCCTAATCTGCAGCTCTGTCTATGCCACCAATACTGATCTGAAGAACCCCAATATTGCGGTATTGGGGTTCACACACAACTCTGCCAATGCACTTTCTGCTGTTCTGCAGAGCCCCCTGCTGTTCCACACTCTGACTTCTGTTTGAAGACGTGGGGAGCCAAATAAATCTATTCTTAGCTGCCATATTTACTTGGGAGGTTCTGTTTCACCTATATCATTCTGTTCTAACATTTACTCAGTTTACTCTCAATGTTTTCTTTCTCCCCCACTTTTCTCTTTTCTGCACTTAAAATCCACACATTAACAGTTTTGCTCTTTCTTTCAACTGTTTATTTCTACTACTCTCCCTTTTTTTTATTTCCCTCTTGCTATCTCCTCTTTCAAACTCGCAAAACGTGATTATTTTTTTCCTTGTTTCATTCCTCTCTTTTTTCTTCATCAGGCATTCATTTTCTCACAATTTTCTTTTTTCCCTTCATTCTTTCTTTGTCTTATTTATTTTTATTAGATCTTTCTTCCTTCCTTTCTCTAGTTTTTTTCTTAGCTTTATCTACCAATTCACGTTTTACAATAAATCCCTCTTTTTCTCGTCTGTATGTGGAAGCCACAAGTTACTTTGGGGCATATTTATACACTGTTAGAGTAAAAAAAATTACTCTAACCAGATTGGCATCGTTTTATGGTGCTAACCCTACCATGCCACAGTCATGCCCACCACCCCAATGGATACAGAGGGCATGGCCATTGCACCCTGTGCCATATATGGGGGGCCATTTCAGGGCCCCCATGAAACTTTCAAAAATAAAATGCAATCTTAGCTGTACTTACCTGGGATGGGGTCCCCCATCCTCCACAGTCCCTCTGGTGTGGTTGGGGGTGCCCCTGGGGCCTGGGGAGGGTGCCTGTGGACTTATTCCATGGTGTTCCACCATGGAAATAGGCCCACAGGTCCCCTAATGCCTGCCCTGACCCAGGCTTTAAAAAATGAGGCAAAGCAAGCTGTGCACCATTTTTTGACCCCTCCTCCCTCCCTTGCACCATTTTTGCATGGGAGTATAAATATGGCGTTAAGGCAATTGAGACAATTTTTGCACGGGAATTCCTACCTTGCATCTCATTAAGGCAAGGTAGGTTTCCACTTCCAAAAAATGACTTTAACTCCAAAAATTTGGTGCTAGACAGGAATTATACCAAAGTATAAATATGGAGTTAGTTTTGCACTGAATTAGAGTAAAAAAAAATGATGCTAGTTCAGTGCAAACAGAGTATAAATATGCCCCATAGCGTCATAAAATGATGCTAATCTGGTTAGAGTAATTTATTTTGACTCTAACCTGCCTAACGTCATTTGTTTTACGCTAGCCTACCCTTTGCACCGGCTTCCACCATTCCATAAATATGGTGCCCAGCTGGTGCTAAAAAATGGTGCAAGCCAGTGCAAAACTTTCTGGTGCAAAATTGCGTTAGTGCAGTTTTGCACCAAAAAGTATACATAAGGCCCTTAGGGCCAGATGTAGAATGCTTTTTGCATGGCGCAAACTGGGAGAATCGCAGTTTGCGCCATGCAAAACGCGCATCGTGATGCACATTCCCATTTTGCGAGTCGGGACCGACTCGCAAAATGGGAATGTGACTCGCAAATAGGAAGGGGTGTTCCCTTCCTATTTGCGACTCACACAGCGATGCAGAATTGCTTTGTGACCGCGAACGTGGTCGCAAAGCAATTCGCAGATACCACCAGTGTCACACTGGTGGTAACCCATTCGCAAAAGGCTTACACTACACTACACTACAGATTACAGTTTTTCAAACGTATGAGGTCATGCAATCGTTAAAGCCATATTTGGCTGAAGGTCTTTTTCATATGTTTTCAGGTTTATTTAAATCTAGGCCCTCACTTATGGGGATTTACGATAGGGTAGCACCGCAAGACCTTGCTGCTCTGCCATACATCACAGTGAAAGAGCAGGAATGCAACATGTTTATCCAATACAGTGGATTCCTGTCTTTTCCCCCTACGCTGGCACCGTTATGGCAGCCTAGCGTCAACACAGGCACCCTTGTACCATGGTGCAAGGGTGTCTACATTGGAGGCAGGATTATTTTTGTGAAGGAAGGTGCACCTTCCTACCACAACACTCATAGAACGTCTCATTGGCATTGAGTAATTCAATGCAGCTTTTTGCGCTGCCTTGCCTTACTCCATATCCATGAGGCCATTCAAATCCATGCAAAGTGGCTTTGTGGCTTGTGTGGTCAGGTAGATATGGAAGAGAGGTTTGCGCTGCTGTTGCGTCACTAAAAGTGATGCAATGGCAGTGCAAGCCTCTCATAAATATGCCCCTTAGTGTCTTTGTCAGGGGTGCAGTAAAATAATGGTAATTAGTGGAACTGAGCAGTAGTTAGTAGAACTGAGTAAGAAATATAAACAAGCACTGTCAAACCGTTTAAGACTGATTTGCATTTTTCGATACACGCCATATATTTGAATATTTGGAAATATTTGTTTGAAAAAAGAGACTTATAGGCTTTGCCAGCACTTTTCTTCTTGTCTATGAAGGCAGCTTGTACATGCACAAATGCTTTGAAAGTAAGAGCGCTTGTACTGTGACTGCCAGTACTGACAAGTCATATTTTTATACTAGGGATTTGGGAAAGCTAATCCACAATGTAAAAACCAAAACGTCTGGCTCTGTTAATTCGTCGTTTTCCTCAAGTGAAGGATACTTTAATATCTAGGTATTTTATTCATTGTCATCGGCATAAGTCATATAATAATTATTAAAGGAATTAATACAACACCTACACTGCATATTGCAGAAAAATCTAACACAAATGTAGTATCCACTAAGACCTTACAATTAATATAACCTGTTTAAAATCTGGTAGCTTACCATGATTACTTACATTACACTATCATAAATAAGAAATTGAAGTGCTGGTTTCTTTAGTGTCCCATATCACTGTAATCATTTGCCTAGTAGAAATCACATGACCAAATATAAAAAGCGACAGAAAATAAGATTGCTTGTTCATATATCAATAGCAAAAGCGGAAGCATTCATGTGATTTGACACCATAAGACCTAAATGGCGGCAAAACACTCTATACACGTTCTTTCACAGTCATTGTGCAAAAGGAACAAAAAGGGCATAATTGTTTCTTTCCCACCAATGCGCAGTGACAATATTAATCTCTCTCTACAAGTCTACCACACTCTAGAAACACACTGGTTAGAGAAGTCCTCATCCTAAAGTAATGTATAAAGTGTTGCACATTTCAAGATGGAGCATAGGGGTGATTTAAACCACACATCAGCCTTATGCTCCACATAGCATGTTGTCTGCCCTAGTACTTAAGATCTGGGGCCAGATGCACGCCCCTCAGTGTTTGCCACTCGCAATTTGCATTTTTGTGCGACTCGCAAATTAGGAATTGCAAACAATGATGTACAACAATGTCTGAGACACTTTTGCAATTCCCGAATGGGTTGCAAGGGACCTGCCTCGTTAATATTCATGAGGCAGGTCACAATTTGCAACCCATTGGGAATGGCCGGGCATTCACAGGGATGTAAGCCTCCTGAGGTCAGCAGATCACCATGTCTGTAACTGCTTTTTAATTAAAGCATTTTTTTAAAAACATTTTTATGCATTATGTTTTCCTTAAAGGAAAATGGATGCATTTAAAAAATAAATATGACATTTTCTTTTCATTTTTTTAGAGTGGGCAGTGGTCCGAGGGACCCCTTCCAGTTTGTCAATGGGTTGCCGCCTCCTTCAAGGAGTCAGTAAATTATGAATGTTTTGCAACTGTATTCCCAGTCGCAAAACATTCATACATGCCAGTACGATTTGGTATTAGGAAGATGCCCTAAACACGCCCCTTCCTAATATCGAATCGCAAAAGTAAATGTTACCGACTGACATTTTGTCTTTGGAACATGCCAGTCGCAAACGGCTTGATGCTTCGTACATCTGGCCCGTAGTCTAGTGCATCTAGTCTAGTGTATGCACATGACCCTTGCTATTGAGTTCAGCTAAGAAGAATTGTTCTTTATCAAAGAACGAGCAGCATTTTAAATGGGTAGTATCACAAGCTCTTACATGCAAAATGTGAAACATTTATTTATGCCTAGCTCACCTATTTACGTGATCTGTTAAAATAACCAACTAAATGTGAATTTGCTGGACACTGAAAGTTGTACTTTTTCACTTTAGCTAAATCCATGAATTGGGCTTTGAGTTATGGTGCAATTCTATGTTAGGACCGGAGGCTTTGATTATGCTTCTCTTTCTCTGCTTTTATTTTTCAGCAGTAAATGTTTAATAACACCACATTTCCGAGAGCACATCACAGTTCCATGATCAATCATAGAGACACAGCCCTATATAAACCTTATGCAGCGATACAGCTTCCTCTTTCTTTGCTGCTTTGCAGCCAGTTAAGTCCAGTGAATGTTTAGTGTACTCATTTGTGCTCTGACTGTACATGATTACTGTTGGCCTTATTTATGGCCACTTGTGGTAGTTTACATGATACATTACTTGTGTTTATTTATGGGTGACTAGCGTGATATTCCCGAGTTTTTCTGTCCTGTTCCTGATATTTGTATTTGGTCTTAGGCACAGCGCCTCACGTGCATGATTGTTGGAGCATTCACCCTCCCAGTGAGACAGCTTGTCGCCAGCGCTTCATTGCCTCAAGGGGAGTAGAAGAAAGGGAGTGAGGACACGCAACCGCTTGTCGCGATGTCATCTTTCTGTGGCTATGCTTTGAACTCTTGTGCGCATGCCTGAATCTCCACTCGCCTGATTCCAGTGAACGAGACAAATTTTTGAAAACGGAGAGACATGTGTAATAGTCTCTGGCCCCTGATTCCTTACCGTTGACTCTCTGTCTACGCCCTGGTTGGTATCTGACCTCCAGGGTTGTAAAACATTTCTTAGGTTTTGCCTAACGTTTTTTGGCAGGTTATTTCTCCCTTCACATCCTACCTAAGGCAAGTAAGCCTCTTGTGGGTTTCAGCTTAACCTGCCTTAGAGGTTTTTTTCTGGTGCCATACTCCCATTATTGACTCCTTGATTCGATAGGCTTTGCCTTCCCTGTTTTTGGTCCTTTACCTCCTGCAATAGAAATCTCTGCCTTACAGCCTGGGACCATGGCTGAATATGAAGATGGCAGTTTGGAGGATTACTATTGTGATGGCCCTTCGGGGTCTTTTGGAGCAAGACCTGGTGTATGCGCTTGACGCCAGCGTGCAGCACTTTGTGAATTTTGCCCTTGGTAAAGCCATTTGGTCCCTAAAAAAACAAATTTAGCGTTCGCAGAACATCAGGGATGGATCCCCTCCTGTACTCAGTGAGGACGACCCTTTGATTTCCCAGACCAAAGTGAATGCCAAGGCCTCTAAGAGTTCTCGTCTTGCAGACTTTGAGAAGTTGGCGTAGTCACTAGCCAAAGATCATGACTATAGCGCACCTTCTGGCCACACGATTACAACTCAACAGGATGACTCTAGTTCATACTCTTCTTCCCAGAGCTCAGACCATGAGGACCACATCCCAAAGGTCCTCACCTCTGAACCTGGGGATATTATTCACCTTGGAGCTACTGTGTCGCTTCTGCCTAATGGAGTGGCAGACTATGCCCAAACTCATATCCGACAGGGGTTCAAAAAGATGTCAGAGCTCGTCTGAGATCCGAGTGCCCTAGACCAGCCCTTACTAGCAAGGTCACGGAGACCCCAGAGATAGAACCTACTCTAGTGACATATTTGAAAAAATTCTCAGAAGATCCCAAAAAGGGAATTGATCAAGCTTGGCGAGGATGCCAAGACAAACTAGTGGATATTTCTGGACTTCTAACAAAAATCCTCAAATTGGGCTTCCATGCTAATGAATCTGACATCTTGTTTGGATGGGCCCAAAGGGCCATTTGCCTTCTTGGCAATGCAAACTGGCAATGCAAACTGTGCCATCTCTAGTGAACAGCACTGATCCATCCTCCTCAAACGGGGTCCAAAACTCATTGGCCTTGCTACTTCTGAATCTGGTCTCATGGCTTAGGGCCTGTTCGGGAGTTCTGGGGTCCCTCAGAAAGGTCTTCCTTCCACTTTTTGGCAGGGACGTATGCTTCAGGGGGCGAGCCTTTGGCTGTGGTAACCATTGAGGCCCTCAAAGAGGTTTCTACCAGCAAGGAGGAGGTTATCACGATTCCTCATCCTCCTCCACCTTCTGTCCTTCCGGCCCTGAGCTGTTATCGTATCTGAAAAGGAAGATTCAGGGATCGCAAAGCTCCTTCCAGGACTCTGGTTCCACAGGTGAGAATTATTGCTATTTCAGAGGTGATACTGGAGCCAGCTTGTTTCTACACAACTGGTTTAAGGTAACTCAAGACCTTTGGATTCTTGGAACAGTACAGGGTTACAAGCTAGAGTTTTATGACTCCCCTGTACAACCTTTTCCTCCTCCCACACTGTATTTTTCCCTACAAAACCAGGAGTTCATAACCTCGGAGATGTTGGATCTTCTACACAAAGGTGCCATAGAAGAGTCTTACCCCCAACCAAAAGGTTTCCTCAGCTGCATCTTCTTAGTGGAAAAGAAGGGTGGCGGGTCTCTCCTGTATCTAAACCTGAAGAAATTCAATGGTTGGATAATTTACTGCCACTTCAAGATGGAAGGCATCCATCTGTTGGGAGATATAATTAAAGAAGGGAACTTCATGATCAGGTTAGATTTAAAGGACGCCTACCTGACCATTCCTATTTTTCTGCCTCATTGGCATTTTCTTCAATTCATTTGGCAAGAGCATTGCTACAAATACAAAATCGTTCCCTTTGATCTCTTGTACGCCCCTTGGTGCTTCACAAAAATGATGCAACAGAAAGCGGAGTCTCTGAGAGCAAGAGGGGTTCATCTAATCATCTACCTAGACAACATTATTATCATGGTTCAGTTTCCTCAATTTGTCCTTGTTCATCTACAGTGGATTAATCTTCTTCAAGATCTGAGTTTTGTCATAAACCCTCAGAAGTCGTATGGATACCATCGCAGCAGTTCGGTATGTAACCAAATTGGGTGGGATGAAGTCTTGCCTTCTTGTGGAGATAGCCAAGGATTTCTGGCACTTTTGTGCCCAACGCCAGATTTCAGGAATGGCAGAGTGTCTCCCAGGCCAGTACAATGCTGTTGTAGACTTGCAGTCCTACTCCCTTCGGGAATTCAGCGATTGATGCCTACTCTCGAAAGTCTTCCACTCGCTCAACCGACTTTGGGGCCGTTGCTCAATAGAACTTTTTACATTGTGCCACAACTGACAACTTCCACATTTTTTCAGTGTGCGTCTGGATCCAGAAGCCCTAGCCACTGATGCTGTTATCCAGGATTGGTCTCCCTTTCTGACTTACGCTTTTCTTCCTTTAATGATGATTCCTAGGGTCTTGGCACAATTGTGTGGCAGAGAGCTACATTTAAATTATATTATCATAAACCTATTGTGGACATTGTGTCAGGAATAAGGCCATGCGTGGTCAAGGTCCCGCCCGAAACTCCACTGCGCGGCTCTGCGGCACTTTATACGCACCACTTGTCATCCCCTCTTGTTCCAAAGGTGGCCATCAATGTCGTCTGCCCTGTGGCAAAACTCATAGAGCTGCAGGTTCAGGACATTGGTGGACATGATGCACTTATCAGTGCTATTCCATGAAGGGACTACAATTCCCATGTTTTTAGAGGCAGCAGCCATCTTGGGGTGTGGCAGGCCTATACAGCCCAGCCACACCCAAGCACGTTGCTCACTATTTTGAAGACTTCGATGCAGTCAGACTTTGTGGGGGTTTCTCTGAAGAAGAGCAGAGTTCCTGGATGGCAGATTGTCATCCAATCGCAGTATCCTTGTTTCCATGTTGAATTAAAAAACGAGTAGGTTGTACTCGTAGTGGTAAGGCCTTGATGACTCCAATTTTGAAAGAAGTTGTTACTTCCAGAGGTAAAGCGCTCTTTGCATGGCAATTCAAGCGTTCGGTCTACAGATGTAAAGTGCTCTTGGCATTGCAATTCAGGCGCTTCAGTCCACAGTTGTAAAGCGCTCTTGGCACGGCAATTCAGGCGCTTCAGTCCACAGTTGTAAAGCGCTCTTGGCACGACAAGTCAGGCGCTTCAGTCCACAGTTTTAAAGCGCTCTTGTCACGACAATTCAGGCGCTTCAGTCAACAATAAAGTGCTCTTGGCACGGCAATTCAGGTGCTTCAGTCCACAGTTGTAAAGTGCTTTTGGCATGACGATTCAAGCGCTTCAGGCCACAGGTGTAAAGTGCTCTTGGCACAGCAATTCAGACACTTCTGTCCACAGTTGTAACGTGCTCTTGGCACGACAATTCAGGCACTTCAGTCCACAGTAGTAAAGCGCTCTTGGCACGGCAATTCAAGCGCTTCAGTCCACAGTTGTAAAACGCTCTTGGCACAGCAATTCAAGCGCTTCAGTTCACAGATGTAAATCGCTCTTGGCATGGCAATTCAAAGCGCTGCAATCTAAAGTTGTAAAGCGCTCTTGGCACGACAATTCAAGCGCTTCAGTCCACAGGTGTAAAGCGCTCTTGGCACGGCAATCATAGCGCTTCAATCCACAGGAGTTAAAGGTTCTTGGCACAACAATCAAAGTGATTTAGGCCACATGAGTAAAGCGCCCCCTTAGCATAACGAGCGTAGGGTCTCAGACAAGACAAGTAAAAGCGCTTCCTGGTATTATAAGTAAAGTGCTTCAAGTTCAATGAGTAAAAACTTTTTGGCCTTTATAGTTGTGAATGTGAAAATATTTCTGGAGATAAGCAAATCATAGTTTTCATTGTTTTTTTGGAAGGCATAATATTTGAAAAGCATATTTAATTCTTTGAGATTTTCTAGCTCATGGTCAAAGGTTTATATTATGAATGCCTAAATGTTACAGGATTGATATTCTGAGTACATTAATTACCCAAAGCTTTGGCCATCACTTGGATCTGAGGTCGTAGTTTATTTTTGTTCCATGATTCAAAGAAGGGGCTTTGCCGTTATTTCAAAAGGGGTCTCCATTTGATATCACGGAGATGCATTTAGTCAAGAGTCTATTGATGAGTTATATTTCTATGAATGAGTAAGTGGATATTTGTTCTAACGTTTTCTTTTCAGATCTCTCTCCCTGCTGTTCCCTTCCCTAATTCCCTTCCCCCGACTGGCTTCATCATAACTCTGTGCTATAATAGCTTTTTGAGTTGGTGATGCCGGAAGGTGGGCCTTTTGTTCAGCAACGTGCAGATCCTGAGGAAAGGACACTGTGACACATAGGGTCTGTAGTGGTGGCATTGCTTTAAACAAGCATAATCGGAGCCTCCTGTACTGACCTACAATAAAACATTTTTTAGCATTTGCGACAAGAATTTACAATTCTATTAAGTACACAGAGGTGAGGGCTAACCCACCCATTTATTTACTTGCATACAATTCTGTATGTTTAGATATGTTGATTTTTGTTCTCTTTGATGTTATGTATTTTTACCTCCCTGACACCATTATGTAAATGTTTCAGTTATGTCCTTTTTATGGACCAGTGTTTATAGCCCTGGCGTTTTCATTTCTTCTTAGGAAATAGGGACAACTACGTTTTTGGATTGCAAGGTTCTGGATGGATGGGATTTGGGATTTTTGTATTTGGCATTTTTCAGAGACTATCCCTATTTGTGGTGGCAGTCAGAGGACTTCTGATTCCCTGGTTATAGAGTGTTCAAGTTTGAGCTCCCTTTAGAATTTTCAAAGAATTGGTTCTACTGCTTAAAGCTTTCTGTTGCAGGTTAGGAGGCTGTTTTGACTGTTTTAACGACTTGACCAAAGAAAGAGGAATTGCTTCATAAGGTTTATATTGGGCTGGATCTCTCTGGTTGGTCAATGGACTGTGATGTGCTCATGGGAAATGTAGTACTATTAAACTGTTACTCGATTGGCTACTGAAAAATATAAGTAAGGAAAGAGAAGCATAATCCTCCACTCCCGGTCCTTAAAAGAATTGAAAAGTGTTGTTGCGAATGCTAGAAAAAGATTATTCGCATTTTGTATGCACAGGTTTATGTGGAGGTTTAAAGGATCACTATTTGGAAATATTTCAT
Organism: Pleurodeles waltl; assembly: GCF_031143425.1. Classification (NCBI taxonomy): domain Eukaryota; kingdom Metazoa; phylum Chordata; class Amphibia; order Caudata; family Salamandridae; genus Pleurodeles; species Pleurodeles waltl. The sequence continues at coordinate 774,517,501 of NC_090443.1, read as the reverse complement.
GTTTTTGCATCATAGTCATCCATAGTGCATGTTCTGATCTTTGAATGTAAATAACTCTAAATTGTATCTTGTGGACTAGCCAAACAGATGCCTTGTGTCTCTATCACTCAATCTTACCAATTTTTAATATTCGATCTGTCTATGCCATCCCCTAACAGAACGTCAGTACTTTCATTTATGGCCCTGGTGTTTCATATCTTTGTTTCCATTTTTCCCTTCCATAGTAAAACCTTCAAATGATGAAGATCAACTTTATTTATGGCAGAGCAATACTGAAGACTCTTTAGTTGAATGAATAGCTCCATAATTTCATGTACACACCAGTGCATGTTGAATAAAAGTAGAGGAGCTACATCTGCAAAGTATCTTGCTTTTTCAAAGTCCCATTTTGGATTTGGCTTTGCGTATGTTTTGATGGTTTCTTGTGTATAATTCATTGACGTCTCCTCCCACATGTTCATCCTGCACTTTTAAGAAAGCGGAGGAGCTCGTACGTCTGTGCTCCATCCTGGGATGCAGTGTCGCCTGAATTTAACAAAATATGTTCCAACTGCCGCAGTTTATCAACCAGCAGAGAACTATACATGTGATTGCAGTCATTTATGACAGCCAATTACAATTATTACGCCTGCCTTTTCATATTTACATGTAAAAATTCCAGGTAATATTTGCAGTGGTAGTAAGAATGTGAATTATGATATAACTAAAAATCTTACAAGGAACTGTTGAAAAGTACTGTTCAAATGAAAAAAAATCATATTTTTAACCGTTATGTTTTTTGTAGCCAAGACAGGTTATTTCCAATTGTCTTGTCTGAGATCTCTCTGAGCAAAATTGGCGTCTACCTTTCAAATTCTCCAGGGGCAGAGTTAAAGAGACCCTAATGAGGGGTATAGTGGTAGAATTGGTATATAGGCTGTTAACAGCTACAGGAACCAGCAGCAAGGGTTGCCCTGACTTTTGTCACATGAAAGTTTGTTCGTAGGACACGGCGAGAAAACAATAAAATTTAACTTGTTCTTGTTCACTGACAGTTGCAGAGACATCAAGTAGTAAATGGACACCTGTGTCTAGAGAAAGAAGGCAATTCTGTTGGGTTTGCTTGACCTACTTTGTTCTGAAAGTGGGCATAGCTTATTTCAGGGAGGTTTCCACTAGATATGTCAGCAACTGTGAATTCCGTCAATCATGTTAAGGGCTTTTTACCAAAAATGGTAAGCAGTACACACCTTATTTTAATGCTCACTGGGATCCTCAAGGTCTCTTGCTATCTGGAGATCACTCTTACAGATCATTAGTTAAATGTATGAAGTGGATTCCAATGAAGAACTGTTTGTTGCCTGACTAATGACCAGGACCAGTACGATCCTTTTGCTTCATTGTTCAAGTCAGGGTACTTGTAGGGCTGGGTGAAATATTCAGTTCCACCGGCAGAAGTTGCAAGGGTCTGGTAAATATCATGAGGCACAATTTTTTCTTGCACGTGGCTCCAAAACGGTAAGTTGGTCGAGTGCGAACAAAATTTAGCATCCCCAAGCAGGATTTTCATTTGCTAGGAGGACATGCAACAAGATTTTTCCAACATGGGTGTTTGCAACTGTTTACGGTCAGAAGGCTGTCTCTCAAATAGGAAATCTGCCTCAGAGGCCACAAAATTAGCGCGCTTAGTTGTGCTTCTGGTGCGTGGTGTGGTACCAGTCGCTGTGATTTGTCAGTGTAGAACATGCTCCAGTTATAATACAACACGGGCAGTGCAACATGCCTATTTCTGCCCATTGGCAGAACTCCACAGAATCTCGCAATGTTTTTATATAACTTTGAGGAATTCTGCGGAGTCAAATTTCTTGAGTTCCACCCGCTCTTAAGTACTTCTCTGCTAGAAATCAAGTTGTCTGAATCACGGAGAAGAAAATATTGATAACTATGATGCAATCATATCCTCAAGTTATGAATAAATGTTGATTTGCCAGTGCAACTATTGAAAGTTCTGATCAGAGGACAGAGCAGAAGAACTACAGAAAGATGTCTTAGTTATCTGAAGAGATTGCACAACAAATGCAGCGGGATCCTGAAGGAGGCATCACTAGGAATTTATTCATTCAATGGCATTGTCCAGCTGGAAACCTACTGTTGAGCCAGTTGAAAAACGTCAAGGCAATCTTAACACCACTCTATGATTTTCTCCAGCTAGAAAATAAACTTGTTTGAAGAAATCTTACTTTTACAAGTTCTTCATTTAGGGCACCTCATGAGGTGATTCAACACCCAAACCATTCTTCAAACCTGTATACAAGAATGATCTCTCAAAATAAAGCTTTGCCTTGACAAAATCATCTAAGATTTGACTGGGAGACCATGTTATTGAATAAAGGACACAAAAAGCATACATCAGCTTTCAGTAGAATATTCTTCATCATTTATCTTTTTATTATGCACGTTTTCTTCACTTCAAACACTTGCTAAACTAATCAGGAATAGTGAAGCTCAGTTTAGTCATGACATGTGACCATCTCAGATCTGAGCTCAGAAAAATCATGTGAGTGCAAAGCTATCCGCTGTCAGTAGATCCAAACTTTACTGTCTATGGGTTCTGGACTGCACAAAGCCTGGTCTGTTCCTTCATCCCAATCCCCCTGTAAAGAAGAAAAAAAACTTGTGTCCCCCCATCCATCCACACTGCTCTCAATGTTATTCATTATTCAGCACCCTTGCCCAAATATAAGAAAAGAATACCTTGCCTCGTGCTACCCACCCCACCATCCTTTCAGCCTTCCCTGACCCTCACTTCCAAAGTTGTTTTCTCTGCTCTCCATGGATCAGAGAGCAGCCACCATGCTGACAGGCTCTTTGAAGACCATGTCAGCACATCTTTCAGTTCCCTGACAGTGCGGTTCAGTGGCTGAAAAGCAGTGTGGCAGGTGGTGAAGGAAGAGTGTCACCCATGGTCTTCCATCTCGCTCAGGTCTTTGGAGATCTAAGAGACACAAAAGAAGGAGGCCAAGACCACCAGTCACTAATATGTTGCTGTGCTTAGAGTGCTCAAGACCCAGGGAGACCAGAGAACAAAAAGGAATTATGCACTTCCCCAGTTTAAGCAAAAGTGGTACACATTAGTTTTTACCTATTGCATTATAGTAGTGAACATTTGGATTTGGAATACAGTTTTCACTTGCTCTTACTGAGGGTCATAAATAATATGAATGATTTTTGTTTGAGACAGATGTATGTTTTACCTCTCACATGGCAGTCCAAAAAGGTGTTAAGGAACATAATCAAGGTAGTGCATGTGGAATACTGTACACTCACTATCCATACAGAATCTGAAAACTGATGTATGAAGAATTATGTATCTTCCACTGCTCATATGCATTGCTTTTTATCTTGAAATTCATATATACATTATGGTTGTGTCTCTTGTTAGATTTAGATTGTTACATAGTCCATCTATTAATATCCTTATCTACTGCATCCATAACTTCGTAACTGTATAATAAATGTTCAATTTGAAGAAAAGCTAATGGCTACACACACTCTGGAGGTATTTGATTCAGAATCTCACACTATTACCAGGTTCTTGGGCCCCATGATTCTTTTTCTAAGTGGTAAAGAGAAACACATGAAACCATTCAATTTAAAATGTCAATGTAACCCATTTGGTAACACATTGAATCTCAGAGGCAAAATGAAAGTTCAAAAGATGTAGTATAGATTCAAAGCCAAGCTTATGTAAATGAGTCTCAAAAACATATGATACAAATACAAGATTAGCAAGGGTGAGTTAAAGCATTGAACAAAATTGAAACCCACCGACATCAAACAAACCAAGACTTTAGTAGCAAAAATACAGAAAATAAGGAATAACACTTGGTGCTTGGAGTTCAAGCTCTGCTTCTCCTGCCTAACAATTAAACCTATAATTGTCTAACTACCCTAGTAAGCTACAGGAAGCCCTAAAATTATCAGATACAGGTAATAGTTCAACTCGCATGCGTGGTCTCAGCCAGGTGCATAGTTCAGTAGCATCAAGACAATAATGGTCCACTTTGTATTCATCATTGCTTTTCTGACCAGGTATGGCTAATAAAGTTGAAGGATTCAAAATACTGCAGTGTTTAACAGTCATATCTCTGCAAGCAACATGACTTGCTCATAATAATTGAGATTACTGCTTGTCAGGTGTTATGTTCTTATCTGGTCAACAACTCCATAGAGTGTGGACACACACGGTTAACGGATGACCCATAACAATGTTCTTACATCTCTCTATACTTGTGCTGACCGCTGCCACCGCTTTAAGGCAACCAGGCAGAGCGGAAGCTACAGGATCTAATGTGGCTAAGAAATAAGCCACAGGTCTAACATTCCCATGTGTTTTTGTAAGCACTGAGAGTGCAGCACTCCCTCTCACTACAGAAAAGTGCAAATGAGACATTTCCAGTGCTGGGACACAACAGAGACTTTCTCTCAGCTCTAGGAAAGCAACGCAACAGTTGTTTTCCCATGGTTTTGGATTGAACACATCTTTGTGTGTCAGCCTTTGCAAAGGCTTAACCACCAAGGAAAAGTTGGGTATCTACTGACGACAGAAGCCCACCATTCCCAGAAACATCCTGACTTCTCTCTGTGTGGTTGGTGGACTTATTCTAAAAATGGCTGAAATCCTCTTGTGACACTCTTCTCGCTTCTTTCTCAATGTGGTGCCCAAGATATTGAACCACTTTTTGACAATACTGCAACATTCCTGGGGATGCTTCATGTCCACTCTTAGCCAGGTGGTTCAACAAAGTAATGGTATCCTGTCTGCAAGCTTCCTGAGTGTGCGACGCCACCATCAGGTTGGCGATATATTGGATCAGCACTGAATTACAGGGCATAACCAGAGATGCCAGATTTTTCTTTCAAATCTGGTTGAAGATGGAAGGGCTTTCAGTGTGCCCTTGTTTGACTCAGCACCATGCTAAAATACAACTTTCCAACTGAAATGCGAAGACGTATTGGCCCTCCTTATGCAATGGTATCGAAAAGATGGCTTGGCACAAATCAGTAACAGTGAACCACACAGCCTCATATGGAATCTGAAACAATGTCACAGTTGGATTTGCTCCTACAATGCAAGAAGAAAGAACACTATTTTTTATTTTTCGGAGATCGGTTTTTGAATGCCCAAAATGGGGGAGTCACAACGACTACCCATTATTTCTATCAATATTCCCTTCTGAATCATTGACTTGATTACAGGAGTTATCTCAGCAATCGTTCAGGAGTCAAATTGTATTGGAGTGTTCTTGGAAATTCAGCATTTGGTTTGAAAGAAATTCAGACAGGCTCAACACCTTTAATCATTCCGATGTCCTTCTCCCAAAAATCCCACACTTCATGTTTAATCGTCTCATTCAGATCTGGGGGTAAATCATCAACTGTCAACCGAGTCAGTAAAGTACAATGTGATTCAATTCTAGTTAATTGAAAGACAGTGTCCTCATCATGTGTCTGTATCTCAATGCCTGCTGGCATACAAATGATGACACAGTTCAATTGAAGAAATCCCTTCCCAAAAGATTCACTAGGCTGAACTCACATATTTGCGTTCATCCTCAAAGGACCTGATTTTTTCCGAAACTGGGGCAGTTTCCTGAGTTATCATCTGTTTGTTCTCTATACCTCTAACATGGACTGTTTTTCCTGAGAGAGGTAGGCCTGGAACGTCTACTGTTCTCAGAGTAGAAAGAGTAGTACCATTGTCAACCGTAAATGACATGGGACAGCCGTCCACCTCACTATCTATGAATGGTCCACTCTGGTCAACTTCCAAGGCTGCGCCAAGTACAGTCTTTCTCCTCCCCCAGGCACATTCAGGCTGACTGATCGGAGCCCTGGCCCTCCTGCTGTTCAACAAGGGAAATTGTTGGAAAGCATTGTTATCTTGAGTCACATTTGCATTCATTCCCAAACCCTGATTTAGATTTTGGTAGGGCCCAACAGCATTTTGCTTTGGAATTGGAGATTGTAGGACTTGCATCACTGAGCTTGGGGTACATTGAACTTTTTACTTCCGGGTCTCTGCACACTTTTTATCTGTATGTGATTATTATTCTGAGAAGTCACAAATCCTGTATTTTGAAACTGATTAGCTGGGTTTAAACGACATTCCCGCTTCCAATGTCCCAGCTTATTACAAATGTGACAAGGGGTTGACCGTTTTAAGCTATTAACATCCATTCCTGTATTGGAACAAATAGGGACTCCTCAATCTCAACCCTTTATTGGAGTAGGGGCTTACTGATATACAACCTGCATTGCACCAGCATTACACACAACCAGCTGCATCTGATTTGTTTTCTGTGCCGCCTTCATCTGAGCAACCATTAATTCATCATTACAGTACTTGGCCAAATGTCATCAACTGACTTATTCTGCCAACAAATTAAATGCTGCTGAATCATCATACTAATCTCAGGTTTCAATCCTGTCACAAATCTCAACATAAAATGGCCCATGTGCTTAGCAGCTAATGTCTCAATTCAACTATACTGCTTGAAAGCCTGCAAAAATCTCTCATAATAAGCCTGAATCTACTACTTTGGTTCTTGAGTCGTTCTGTCAGTCTTTACCCAATCAATATCTTGAAATGGTACCTTCACCTTAAAAACTGTCATGACCTGCTGACGGGGGACCTTTTGTTATTGGATTTCTGGTCAGTTCTGTGTCAGGCCACTATACTGCTACCTTACATTCTGTCCATGAATCACTCAGAACAACAATGTCAAACAAAGTGTTTAGATCAACCCACAACACCAGTGATATTTTCACACATCATTCAACTTGTCTGTACCATTCTACTGGTTTCCCTTCCAATTTTGGAAAATTGTTGGTAAATGATGCAAGATTACGTCTGCTCCATGGTACATATACATAACCTCCACCAGGCATTTCTCTTAAAGGAAACTTGTAACAACCCCCTCTCCTGTTTTCTGAGATGGTTCTACAGTGGGTTTCTTTGCTTTTTTCTTTTTCACCCACTTACCTTCCCACTTGTCCAATGCATTCCATTTCCTAATATTATGAATCAATTCCCTAATCTGTGTTTTCATTATTGGAATTCTCATGTCACTAATGTCTCTCACTGAAGCACACTGAATGTCTCCTCTGTAAACCCCTTGTTTTATTCAAATCCACATCATATGTTTGGGCCAATTCTGCTAATTTATCATGAACTTGTCATTCTCGTTTGGTTATGTCCCCATACATAAATGCAAGTTCATCCTCATGATAAGTCTCTAATTGTTCCAATCCAAGATTTCTGCTGATCATTCCATCTAGTTCCAATTTAAGCTTCATCACATCGACCAACCTCTCTTTAAGAGATGACTGAATTGTTCCCTGACTCACCTCTGTACCCACACTTTCTCCAGCAGGGGTACCCTCATTAAGAGCTTTTATCCAATCATCTATTTCCTTGGAGCTGAGAGTTCAAGTCACCACAGGAATTTTAAGTATTGTTTAATTTCTCTGTGCACCATTTCCACAATTCAGAGGCGGGGATTTGCTAATACGTACCTATAGATATAACCAGACAAATTCAAAGTCATATCTGCACTCGCTACACATGGGCTACTTGCATGTGTTGGAATCAGAAGAACAAATTCTTTAGTATGAGGACTAGTGGAAACTTCACTCTGTCCCCAACAGTATTTGCTACAGCCAAATTATAAGTCTTCCTTCCAGGACCTTTGGATTTATACACAGGAACAACTGGACCAATAGTAACTGAAATATTGAGAGCATCAACAGTACTCATGGTAGGGTCAACTGGGGCAGACTCTCTCAAGCCCTCACTTCTCAGTTCATAACGTACATTAGGTGAAGTAGCTACCACAGGACTAGGAGTCATATTAGTTGGGGCAGTGGCAATTACAATGTTTCCATTACCACTAGAACCACAGTTTCTACCTTCATCCCTAACTTCATTATATGGAGGTGAACGTTCTGACAAACACACATCCAAAAGACTATCCCCAGAATCACTATCGCCAACTTCCCTCATGTTATCTGGTTCTTCTTGTTTCTTCTCTATATGTTTCTTTGTCATTTTCCTTTCCTTCTGTATTTTTACTCTATCAGCTGTTAAGGCAGGGAACAGCCTAACTCCATCATGTTAGTTCTCCACCTATTCTGCTCTGTATCCCACCTAGCATCTGCATAGGAACATAGAGCTTTCCATGCTCTACTCTGATATTTCTCTCTTTCTAGCATGAATAGCACATTCCCAAACATTAAGCGTTATATATTGTGCAGGTCTAGGAGGTGGTTTCATCTCATACAACACCCTCCTCAAATTTTCAATAACTCTCAAATTGAATGTGCCATATCATGCAGATCTGAATGGACCTTCCTTTTCTGTGATCTTGTGCCATTGGCCAAGTCAAACGCATGTATGAAGCCCTACATTGATTGCTGTATAGTGACCTGTGGTATCTTTTTGGATGTATTTCTTCTCCCTTGCTACCAGGAATATGAACATCTCCCCTAAACAAATCCCTCATGACTATAAAACTTTTCATTTATCCCAATTAAATGTTACAAATCACCACAGTGCTCCGTTTCAATTCGAAACAATGGTGTCCCCACGATTCCTTGTTCAGAAACAACCACTAAAGACAGCGTGACCCCTTATGATATTGTCTATCTATAGCAGCACAGCACCACACCAACTGATGTGTACCAGCCCGGCACACCATGGTGTCAATTTTGCTACTCGCAGCACTTCCCCCCCTTCACAATCTGCACACTCATTCTCTCCTCAAAATCGCACATGCATTACAACTACAAAGCAATAATCTTTGTCTACTCTACAGTTTTTAGTCACATGAGAGAGTTTCCAAACACTTTGAAGGAAACCTCGTTTTTCATGGTGTCATCCAGATAGGTATAGAATCACTCAGCACACTACTTTCTACTATAACAACCATTACAATGAACATAATCACGTAGCAGACGATTAAATATGGTGTCGTCTGCATCTTTTAATACTATACCGGGATCTTTGGGCACGACGGACCGAATAATCTCTTCAACTTCTTTACAAATCACCACACTAACAAAACATGGAAACATCTCTGCAAGACACCACCCAGTGTCACAAGCACCGCAAGCTAAGCATGAACTGTGACAATTCACAGCCCTATTAATACTCACACCTCTGCCGCCAATATGACCCTCTTCCAAGTTTCCAGAACTCTGCCAATCCTCCACGGTCTGGGCATTGGCACTAGGGATTGGACTCTGGGGACTATCTAATCTAGAATACGGTTCCAGTTCTCCTCACTTTTGAAAGAGAACCATTCTTGTCGCTACCATCTGATCGGGCGTCTGGCACTATTAGCAGTTTCTTGGGCCCAATGCTGCTTTTTCTAAGTTCCGAGGAGTAAAGAGAAACGCAATAAACAATCCAATTAAAAATGTCAGTGTAACCCATTTGGTCACACATTGACTCTGGGACGCAAAAATGAAGTTCAAAATATTTACTACAAATTCAAAGCCAATCTTACATAAATGAGCACAAAGACATGCTATTCAAATACATGACTACCAAAGTGAGTTAAAGCATTGAGCAAAATTGAAATACACCAATGTCAAACAAACCAAGACTTCAGTAGCAACAATACATAAAATAAGGAATAACACTTGGTGCTCCGAGTTCAAGCTTTAATTCTTCTGCTTAAGCATTGAACCTCTAATTGTCTAACTATCCAGTAAGATACGGGAAGCCCTAAAATGACTTAGCTCAAAATATTTGAAATGAAGCAAAGTGTCAGCACCACAAAAACATCAGTAGAAGTTTCAGCGAGAAGGATGTGTGAAGCATAAAGCCACATCAGCCAAACAATGAGGAAGCAAAGGTCTCTACCTCTCTAAGTTTTTAAAGGTCCGTTCTAGTCAAGTCAAATGTCGTTCTAGTCAAATGGCAAGAAGGATCTGAATCTCTAATTAGCTAAAACACTCCTAAGCTTTCAAACTTCAGATGGTTTAATTCACTGCCAGTAAGTTTCCATAGTCTGTGCACAGTCGTTAATTAGCATTTCATCTCTTTGTTCATCCATCAGGACACCCTTAGATGCTTCTAGTCTTCAGGAATCCAGAGGAAAGTTCTCCTTCACACTCTTTGTTAACACTCCTGTCCTTGGCAATAAGTCTTCTCATACCCCCTTATTTACAACTAAAAATAAACTATTTATTAAAAGAAGGCATCTGTTGATGCACCGGCAAGCAAAGAAATACACAGCAAGAGCAAACTTTCACATTGAATATTAAACACAAAGAGAACATTCTCTGGCATTATCTCAGCTTAATTTAGCATAGCACTTATTGCACATTCAAATACATGGTCATGTGTGCATTTTACAGAAACAATATAAAAGAGGAATAACTGCAGTAATGTTGATTAACAAGAAAAGCATAATATTCATTCATGGAATAATAATGCATATATGTGATTTGCATATGATCATTCTATATTTCTACTTCTAAATGCATTCCAGTTCATTATTTTCAGTTTCTTCATTTACATGAGTACATTTAAAAAAACATTATATATGTTGTCGAGTGCATTTCAGTTCTCCTTCCGTAATGCATAATGGCACAGCTAAGTTATGTCCTCTCACTGGCAATATAACCCAAGTAGACCCCTGAAATGTGCATTCCTGACATAAACAAAACAGTATTGTCATGCAAGGCAAAGCATACTATAGATCACCTGACAAAACATTCCTAAGCGACAAGTCTAGCTATAGACAAAGAGAAAATCTGTTCGGCTTTTTTATTTACTGGATGAGAAATATCACTGGTCTATAATACAATTCCTGAAATCTAAAGTTATATCTGGCTTCAATTAGAAGCCAGTTAAGCTGTTTAGATAACATAATGATGCACAGTCTTCAGATAATTTCACATAGTTCTGGCTGGTTAATGTTAGTAATTTGTAAGTCATTGTTTGTAATGTACTCCGAAGGTTAGACATTTATAAAGATCTAGGGGGTTATTCTAACTTTGGAGGAGGTGTTAATCCGTCTCAAAAGTGACGGAAAAGTGACGGATTTACCACCAGCCGTATTACGAGTCCATTATATCCTATGGAACTCGTAATACGGCTGGTGGTATATCCGTCACTTTACCGTCACTTTTGGGACGGATTAACACTCCTCCAAAGTTAGAATAACCCCCCTAGTCTGGCTAATATTTGCAGTCCCTGGAAAATGTAAGTTGAATGGACATTATGATTAAGATGCAAAAGGTAAGTAATTATAACATGCATCTGTTAGCTATGCAACCATTACTACCAGGCATTAGTTCATGACATGACACAGGACATCATTGATAATATCTTATATGACACCTTTGCCCAAAATACCACCAAAGCAGTGTTCATGTGCAGCTCCTGCAGCTAATTAGTTTTCAAACCAAGAGGCCTATTTACAAAAGGCCTGCGCTGCCGGAGAATCAATTTTTTTCATGTTCAGGTGCAACACCAATGGATTTTGACACTGCCTCATGTTTACAAAATCATGTAAACCTGTGGCAGCACTAAAACCTTATGCCTTCCCAGAGCAGGATTGGAGGAGAAATGTCTTCATTTCTCCTCGTGTTTCCCTCTTTCCATGTGTTCTGCATTCTGCAGCGAACATAGAACAAGGAAACAGACAACAGGTCCATTCATCTTCTGTTCTTACTAAGGTCCTTAAAGTATTTTTATGAGCTAGGGGTGAGGGTCCACATTTGTAGGGGTCTGAAACAGAATTGTAGACTTATTCTGTTACTGTCCGCTATGTAAACAATGTCAATCAATAGTTTTTACTTTTTTTTAACAAGGAATGTTGCATAATCGGTGGTATTTTCAACTATTGAGTGTAACTAATCTTGAAAGCAATAACACACCATCATCCTCAGCACATGCCTTGATAAACAAAACTATTTACATACTTGTTACGGTTAGTATCATGTTATTGTTGATTTGGTGTGTAGTACTTGACCTACCGCGTTTACTTTTTTCAGTGTTCCTCAGTTTATGTCATGAGGAAGTGTCTTTATAGGCAATTTAAAAAGCCATGTTTTCCTTAACAGAGACCATCTTTTGTCATTTATATCAGGGTTCACAGAATGGACTTCTGTGAGGCTGGGAACACAGTAATGTAACAATGCATACTTTCTGTGGGCAAAGCAAAGACAGCAGGATGCTGAAATAATCTACTCGAATTAAAATACACATTTCAAATTAAAATAAACGTTGCTACACCTGTATGTGTCACATGCGTAGCAACGGTTGCTACATCCTTTATACATGTACAAGAAACAGGTCAGCTTGTCCTTTTAATGATTGCGCTGCAAGAGCCAATCTTTCTAACCATCTGCCTAACGAGCCTTCAAGCAGACAAATCAATAGATTCCTGATTTCCATAATTAATGCTGGGTTCTTTCCAACTCATTTTTTTTCTAACGGCTTACTCTTTTTTTCATAATGATCCATGGTTATTGAAGACATTTACATTAAAATGTGCCTTGTTTTTATTCAAACCAAAGCACCAAACATGTTACAGGAGTTCGGTTGTAGCTACACCAGAGCATTTTGTTTGTGCTTTGCACTCCTACGAGGCTGAATTACCTCTTTGGGCAAAGCTTCGTTTAACTTACCTATTAGTCACTCCGAATTGAATATGCGCGCAGCTAGGAACTGACTGTTCCCTTACTTACATGTTCTGTAAAGATTAATAACATTACTGGCACTCTGCTACACAAGCTTGCCGTACAGAGACTAACAGCTGGACCACTTACCATTTATTTAGAAGTAAATCAGGGTCATTACAATAAACATGCATTCGTTAGTACGTGTGGGACTATAAACGGAGATACAAACGCACTTCAGTAAGGTAGCATTCACACTTTGATTCTTGAACTTCTGGAAGTAGTCGCCTGTTATGTCTACTGTAAGGAAAAACTCATCCAGGTAGGTGTAAGATGAAAAAAATTTGAGTTCGAGAATTCACCAACCGTCTCAGCCCCATGTCTCAACTGCTAAACGTGGAGCTCTCCTGAGGTTACAGTTCCAAAGTTCAAGTAATGACCAAGGATTTTCAGCTTTCCTTGGGTCAATATAGGAACCTCATTTTAATTAGACTTAGTAGTAAAAGCTGTAATCCTTAGGATTTATGTGAAATTTCAAGTTTGTTAGGCGCCATGCTATCATAGGTAAACTGCCCAGGTGCTTTTGTCTACAAGACAAAACTACTAAGTTGGTTTGAAATAATTTTGCTCATATTCATTAAAGCATGGGGAATTCCGTTTAGCAAAGATGGTCAGCACACTTTTTTGTTATTGGGTTGCCAGGTGTTTGTTTACTCCTTTTAAATGAGGATTACTAAAAACCTTCCATCACTATCTGATCTATGTAATTGCATTTTCTCCTTTATACTCAGTTGAGACAGTGGTACAATGAAACTGGCTTACTATACCCTCATCACTATGCTTGCATTCTGTGATATGAACCATTAAAACTAGCACAATGCCTGTAGCTGTATTAGAGTAGAACAGCTTCTTCAGCTACTTCTGTTGAGTTATATTGTATGTGACGTGGAATGTTCATCTGTCATCTGTCATCTGAAGCCATTAAACTGACTATTCCTTCATCCCCCCAGCTGTGCAACAACTTTGCCAAGTGCTCCCATGAGGAAATTTCTGTGATCTATGCCACTTTTCATGCTCAAACACCGACAGCCCTCCCACTTAATCAGGACTCCCTGTCTGCTGCAGCTGCCAAGTCTTTCTTAACCAGGTTTCCTCAAACGTCCGTAACCAGGTTTACTGCTATTCTTAACATGACTACCCAATCATCACTATTAAATCTGAACCTCCACTCGACCCTGGACCACCCCATGTTTTTGGATTGTGAACCCTGATGATCTGCCCAGTATTAAGAGGGCTTAGGTGCCCTGATACTTTTAGGTCTCTCTGTGGTGTTTGATATGGTTGTTCACTCCATTCTTGTCAGCTGTTTCCATGGCCTCAGGATCTGCAAATATTGACCTGAAATGTATCCTCTTTCATCACATACAAAACTGAAAAGGGTGCCATGAAACCCTTTCATTCCACTTCCTAAGCCCTCTCACGTGGAGTTCCTCAGAGATCATCTGTAAGTCTGACTTTATGTAAAGTCTATCTGCTATCAGTTACTGCTAATATGTGTTTATTTAGTTTCAGAATGTTTTCACATGCTGATGATATAGAGCTTATCACATCTATCTCTGACAGCTCAATTTCTACCCCAGGACTATTCTGAGCCTGCATGTCTGCAGTGGGAAAGTGAATCGGTAGCAATTGTTTGAAACTTAATGGAGACAACACAGAGGTCTTGCTGGTGGGGAACCAATCTGCTCCACAGTCCCCAAGTTGGTTGCCCAATGAACTTGGACAACCACCTGCTCCTAAAAAAGTAGTAAAAGAAATCTTGGAATATGTTTAGATTCCAAGCGTGTTTTCAACTTCCAAATTGCAAAAGTGGCTGCCATATACTTTAGCAGTCTGAGAACTCTCAGAAATATCCTTCCATTGCTACCTTTGAACAGTGGCAATCCATAATGCTGGTGATACTTATGTCACAACTGAACTATGGAAGCTCTCTGTAGTAATGTCTCCTCAGGCATTATAGTTACCCTTACTACGTGTAGTAGAAAGTTGAGGGGAAGTTAAATTGTAATTGGACAGTTGCTTGGTATGTTGTGGATGGGGCAACATTACACCCACTTTGCTCCTTACCTCTTGGGCTTGTGGATTTCCTTCATTGTTTCTTAATGCTCTTTATATAAGTTTCCCTATATCACTTTCAGAACTAATCCAATTCATCCAAAATGCTACTGCAGCTGCATATAATTAACATCCCTTGCCACCAGTCCCTTTCATCCCAACTCACATATCTTCTGGCTTTGTTTACAGAGCGTTTTCTAAGAAAGCCCTCCTATATCAATGTCAGTTACTACACTCCTATCTTCCTACCTGCACACTTCACTCATTGGGTCTACACCAAGCTGATCAGACAGTGTTGTTCTTTTAGTTGTCCCCAAACTCTGGAACAATTGTCTCTTTATATCCACCTTAGCCCCTCTGAATCCATGTTCAGGAAGCAACAGAATCATGGTTGATCCTGCATTCGTTGGCCATGTTACTGCAGCCATGCAGTTGAATGTTTCATGCACTAGAACTCCTCAATTGGGACAACTATGAGCATCACAAAACTGTAAAATAATATCACCATGACAAAAGCCTCTCAATGACCTATGGTGGCACAATAAAATATTTTTTAGCTGAATTTTCCCCTAAACCTATTTTCTGAGTAATGTGATGAGTTTTCAACTTCTTTCCTCCTGGATGTGGAATTTTTACATAGCATGTCAAGAAGACAGTGTTACCTAGTGTTAGACCTGTCAGCCTTAGGGTGGTCTTCCCCTGTTGGCCTCTTTTTACTGGCCTTAGTACTCCGAGCACTTTACCACTGCTGACCAGTGTTAAAGTCTGTGTGCTTCTCCCCTAAACATGGTAATATTGGTGTATTCACAATTGGCATATTTAAATTATTTCTAGGTCCCTTGTAATGTGGTATACCATATTCCCAGAGCCTGTAAAGTAAATGCTATTAGTGGACCTACAGCACTGATTATGCCACCCACTTAAGTAGTCATTTAAACATCTCTCAGGCCTACCACTGCAGAGCGGGTGTGTGCAGTGTCAATACCACTTCGACTTGCCAAATCTTAAACTCCCCTTTTATAACCTATGCCAACCCTAATGTAGGCTCTAAGTAGTCCATAGGACTGGGTGCCATATATGTAAAAGATAGTTCATGTACTTTTAAGTTTTACGTGTCCTGGTAGTGGAAAACTCCCAAAGTCAATTTTCACTACTGTGGAGCCTATTCCTCTCACAGGCCATCACTGGGAATTCCTTAATGTACTTTTAAGCTGTAACTCCTGATCAGAGAGGAGTAGTTGCATCATATTTCATATTATTGGAATGGTAATGATAAATCCCCTTTACTGGTAAAGTCGGATTTAACATTACTAGTTTCGAAATGCCACTGTTAGAAATGTGCATGTCTCTGCTCTTACAGTTCTGTGTGCCTGCAGCCTGTCTCTAGTACTCGTCTGGGGTGGGTGACAGCTACACTTTTTGCATTCCATCTAGACAGCCACAAACACAGGGAGGTTAGGTGTGACTTAGGACTCATCTACATTCATCTGCATGCTTATGGCTCTTCCTGGAAAGGAAGGTTGGAGGGGAGCTGACACTTTTACCTGAATATGGAGTTCCAGTCCTGACACAAATGGCTACCCCCTACTGATAGCCTGGAGCCAGGGCTGAGGAAAAAAGGACATCTTTGCAGCCCAAATACCCCTCTTTGAAGTCACCCCCACTTCAAAGGCACATTTGGGCATAAGAAGTGGGTCTCCTACCCTACTGAATTAGTACACTACTGGACCTTTGAAGAACTCTGCCAGGAATAAGGACTGCTGTGCTACAAGGAGTACCATTTTTCTGCACTGCTTTCTAATAAGGACTGCCCTCTGCTTTGATGAGTTAGCATGCTGCCTGCTGATATTTGTCCTGCTGAGGAAGGACTGGACTCCTCTCATCTGAACTCAAAGTGACTCAAAGGGCTTGCTGGCTTGCCCCGTCTCTCCTACAGTCTCAGGAACATCAAAGATTGCCTGCAACCGGCACCTGGACTCTGTCTGTTGTCCTGGGTCCTGGGTAGTGTGTATCTGTGCTGCAACAGAAAAAAGTCAGTGCATCGATGATGTTGCACTGATCTGAAATGGCACATGCCAACTCGACACTGATGCATCACAGCTGTTGCCCAGGCCATGGACGCTGCATTGCTGACTGGATGAGGCATTGTCTCCGGACTCCAACACATCTCCGACCTTGCGTGGCTCTGCGCTGATGCTTTGCTCCAACCTAGCAGTTTGATGACTCTTCGATGCCCAACAATACCTGATCTTCAGTGCATCCTTGATGCTGTGCAGCTTGGAGCTGACGCATCGTTTACATCTCCTCAATCAACAGCGATACATCTCCTTCTCTGCTCCATGCATCGAGTCCTCGACCATCCAGGGTACTTTCTCAGTGGGCCCTGCATGGGTATTGTAGCTGGCCTGCCCTCCATTGTGGTCAGCCTGAACTTTGGATTTACCCATGTCTAGTGTGACCTCAAGTAACCCTTTAGCACTACTGACTTGTAAGCACTATTTTCGGTTTAATCTTTAAAAATTCATATCTTGACTTCTACTGATTAGGGTTTTGCCATTTTGGTCTTGTTTTACTCATAACAATATAATCAATTTTTCTAACACTGTGTGGAGTACATTTTGTGGTGGTTTCATTGTATTAATGTGTTTGTGTGTTGCACAAATACTTTACACATTGCTTCTTCAGAAAAGCTTGACTTCTCTGTGCCAAGCTTACTCTGTCTGGAGTGGTGGTTCCTGCTTATACAGGGCACATACTCTGACAACCAGAAACCCAATTTCTAACAGCTAGCCAAAGCTCTGCTCTATACAACTAACTTGGTTTGCAAAGGATAATAGATGGTGTGAGCATAAAGTGAAAATTATCTGCCAGTCATAAAACATCTCCTCCCATCTGTACTGACCCACATTGGGTAGGATGCATTTAAGGCTTGGGGGGAGCATATGGTCTGATATATCTTTAAGCAGATAGTAAAAAGTGCAGGATGTGTCTAACTTACTATGTCTTACTCTTCTGAAACCATACCATGCTAATTTGTCTGTGAGATCTCTCTATTGGCTCTGGTTAGACTAAAATGTAACTTGCATTATACAAAAGGCATACTGATGCTATGGCCTGGGTAACATAAAAAACGCCATCCTACTATTCAACACAGGACTCTTCATGCATCAACATTACTCAGTGTATGTATAATTTGATTGTAGTAGTCCTGTTATCATACAACCTAATTATATTGCTCAGATGATTAATATTCACCTCAACCAATAAAAGATGGACTTTACTAATGACACAAAATTATATCAGCTGGTACAGTCACCTGATGAAACAACATTTTTGCATTCTTATAGGAATGACCTCAACCAGATAAGTAGAAAACAAAGTGAGATTACCATCTGATTGCCTGCAACTTTCTTGTGACTCATTTTACAGTGCAAATCCTGCTATATGGGACAAAAGTGGGAAGTAGGTAGGGCAAAAGAGGGGTTTTAAATCGTTTTTTGTATCTAATTCCTTTGTATTACTCCCACTAGCAAGCATTAGTACCTTATAGCTGTTGTTTACAAAAGCACAGATGGATGTAGGAAACTAAAATCAATCACCAATGCACAGCTAAAATTGTGTTAGTATGGGTGAATTCAACTAATTATTACATTTATTCCCCCATGCTCAAGCTTAATAATAGATGGCTCCAATATATTCTTCAATGAACCAAGATGCTTCAGATTAAATGATAACCATTTAGGTTACATGCATTCATGAGAGCATTTCCTAAACTACCTTGTTAGCATGAGGCAAACTGAAGGAGAGTCATTTTCCCATTTTCTACATGTTAAAGATAACCTCTAAGACGTATCATCCTTTCTGAAGTGATGGAAATTCTTCAGTGCTCCACAGACTATGAAGATGTGCTGCTCTGCCCAACATCCATCAAATTAACTACACAGATGAGTGGGTGTCACTGACCTTGTGCTCAGACCACTGCCCCATAAGAATAACCAATTTGTGTTTCTTGTCTAAAGTTGGATAAAATATTAAGGAACTTTCGAATGGTAGGATAAGTATGGCAGGTATGACAGGCTGGCTAACATTGCACGCTCTAATTGCCTCTGTTGACATCCCCTTAAATGATATGTTGATAGTAGGGTATACTCTGAGGGATTTCTGGGCATGACTGTCTATATGGATAATGACTTGGTCCAGGCTGATCTAAAATCTGTCAACAGAAATGTGGTGAGGGGGATGATGGCATAGCCTTTCCTATACTACAATGAATCACAACTGCTAGAGAAAAATTCTCGACATCCAAGGTTGAATGTAGACTAATGCTCATTCTTATATCCCCACATATATCTATCGGTATTGGAGTACAAGACCACAACTCTACCTCCCTCATAGACAACCTCACCAACCTCGGGCTCAAACAACTGGTCACCGCACCCACCCACTCAGCAGGACACACCCTCGACGCAATTTTCACCTCAAGCCAACACATAGCCTACACCCACACCACCGAACTCCTCTGGACTGACCACCACTGTGTCCACTTTTCCTTTACCAAACCCCCCACACACCACCATCAACACACCACACCTTACTGCATGTGGGACAAGATCCCCACAGAACTCCCAACTGGCTCACAACCCCCCCCACACCAACGACCCCAACACAGGAGCACACAACCTCTCTAAATGGATCACTACCTGCACGACACACTAGCCGCCTCAGAAAACACATCGCCACCCGCAACATCAAGAACGTCCCATGATTCACCCCCAAATGCCGCCAAGCAGAGAAAATATGGCGACAAGAACCCTATAAAACCAACTTCTCCACCCTCAAAGCCACCACACGCACCCATCACCAACTCATACTCACCGCCAAAAGAGATCACTACAAGACATGCCTTGACAACAACTCTCAAAACAGCAAAGAACTCTTCACCATCATTAATGAACTAGCCAAACCCAAAGCCAGCAACATAGACCCCTCACACACACAGCACCTATGTGACGCCCTCTCCAACCACTTCCACCACAAAATCCTGGACATCCACTACAGCTTCATACCACACACACCCCTCACTCATCCAACTCAACCCCCACTCATGACCCCCACCACACTCACCACCTGGGCCCCCACCACACACGAAGAAACCGAAAAAAGCATGAACTCCATCCGCTCCGGATCCCCTCTGACCCCTGCCCACATTGCATCTACAACAAAGCCAGCCCAACCATCGCCCCCATACTCCACAACATAATCAACTCCTCTTTCAACTCCGCCACCTACCCAGACCCCTGGAAGCACGCGGAAATCACCGCTCTCCTAAAAAAAAAACAAAGCCGACCCGGAGACCCTCTCCAACTATCGCCCCATCTCCCTCCTCCCTTTCCCCGTCAAGGTTGCCGAGAAACTAGTCAAAGCCCGCCTATCCCACTTCCTCGAAGAAAACAACACTCTTGACCCTTCACAATCTGGGTTCCGCAAGAACAACAGCACGGACACCGCCCTCATTGCATGCACTGATGACATCAGGACCAAAGTCGACAAAGGCGAGACCGTCACACTCATCCTCATAGACCTCTCCGCAGCCTTTGACACTGTCTGCCACCACACACTCCGCACACGCCTCCACAACATAGGAATTCGCCACAAAGCCTTAGACTGGCTCACCTCCTTCCTCACTGACCGGACCCAGAGAGTCCGCCTTCCACCTTTCCACTCCACCGCTGCCAAGATCATCTGCGGAGTCCCCCAAGGATCCTCCCTCAGCCCCACACTCTTCAACATTTACATGATCCCCCTAGCCAACATCCTCCGATCACACAGAATCACTATCCTCTCCTACGCAGATGACACCCAACTCATCCTATCCCTCACCCACAACCCCACCACCGCCAAAACCAACCTACTCTCTGCTCTCCTCGACACCGACAACTGGATGACAACTAACCACCTCAAGCTTAACTCCAACAAAACCGAGATCATCATCTTCGGCCCCAACAAAACCACATGGGATGACTCCTGGTGGCCCACCGCCCTATGCCCCGCACCCACCCCCGCAAACCACGCACGCAACCTCAGCATCATCCTGGACCCCTCCCTCTCCATGACACAGCAAATCAATGCTCTAACCTCCTCCTGCTTCCACACACTCCGCACTCTAAAAGAATCCTTCAAATGGATTCCTTCAGAAACCAGGAAGACAGTCACCCATGCACTCATCAGCAGCAGACTAGACTACGGTAACGCCCTCTACGCCGGCACCACACTCAAACTCAAAAGCAAACTCCAGAGAATCCAGAACACAGCCGCACGCCTCGTCCTTGGCCTCCCCCGCCACGAACGAATCTCACCACACCTCAAATCCTTTCACTGGCTCCCCATAGACAAGAGAATCACATTCAAGATCCTTATCCATGCACACAAATCCCTCCACAACACCGGCCCAACCTACCTCAATGACAGAGTGAACTTCCACACTCTCACCCGCAACCTCCGATCAGCCGACCTCACCCTAGCCACAGTCACCCGCATCCAACGCACCACCACAGGAGGCAGGTCCTTCTCCCACCTCACCCCCAAAACCTGGAACTCCCTCCCCACCAACCTCCGCAAAACCAAAGACCTCCTGCTCTTCAGAAAGAACCTCAAGACATGGTTGTTCGAACAGTGACCCTCCTTGCCTCTCCCCTTTAACACCCCCCCAAGCGCCTTGAGACCCTCATGGGTGAGTAGCACGCTCTATAACATTTTTTGATTGATTGATTGATTGAATGAAGCTATTCTGACAAACGCCTCAAGTTGGAGGGAAAAAAATAGGCATCCACCTCCTGTTGTCCTGCAGCAGCTGCGGTGGGACTCGGTCCGCTTGCTCACTGTGCGCCTAGAGGGACGGGACCCCGTAATGTTTGCACTATATAGTGCCCACGCCAGCCTAGGCCCTGAAACCCCCTCCCATTGTCCTACATTAGCTGGGGTTGGATTCGGGCCCCCCACTCACTGTGTGCCCAGAGGGGTGGGACTCAAACATTTTTGCACTGAATAGCACCAACCCCAGCCTGCAGAGCAGGATGCGCCCGGGCATGGGCCCAGGCAAAGGCCATGCAAAGACAAGCCATCTTAGTCTACCATCTTGGCTCTTGATGATTTAAGGTGTTGTTCATTCGCAAGAGTGTTGTTAGCATGCTGTGGAATCTATTCCCTAGCCCTTGCTAAGGAGTGAAGGTGACTGGGGCTTTATAATTTTGCATGATGGGAAAAGAAAACCACTAGGAGGGGAAGCTGTTCAACTGTCCCATGATCTATCAGTTTGCGTCTCGTATGACAATCTTCTTTGTAACGTTATAACCTCAGGTGCTCCGATCACCAATACTTGCAAAGGGGCAGAGATTATCCCCATGTATAAAAAGGGGGGCCATCTGAACCCAGGTAATTATAGGCTAGTAAGCCTTATAGACACTTTGCAGAACGTCTTTGCGTGACAGATTCTCAACAGACTCCTAGAGTGGACTGAGGATACAGAGATCATGTGAGTACACAGGACTAAGTGTTAAGGCTCATCTTAATTATTTGGAAGTATATCAGGTTGAGAGACAGACATATTTACATAGCATCTGTAGACCTCAGGGCCACTTTTGAGTTAGGGCCGTATTACTATCCCGGCTGCATTGCCACCAATATTGTCAATATGGTGGGGGTGAGGCTGCTGTCAAGGTGATGGCCTCGCCCCCATCGTATTATGTTTCCAACAGGCTGACAGGCAGAAACGTTGTATTACGTCGTTTCCGCCAGTGAGCCCCATTGAAACTGTGCAATGGCATTGGCCTTGGCTCCCTACGCATTCCGAGGGTGCTGGCAGGGGGGCCCCTGCACTTCCCACCACATGGTCATGGGCATTGCAGAGGCCCCCCTGTGGCCCGAAGCACTGCCTTTCTGCCAGCTTTTCCATGGCATGACAACGATCATGGAAATGCTTGCAGAAAGGGGAGTAGTGATCAGGATGGCAGTGCCAAACTTACCATCGCCGTGGCTGACCACAACTCTGACTGCTACCAATCTGTCAGGATACATGATCCTAGCCCTGGTGGCGGTCTCCTGGCAGTCTGACCACCAGTATCATAATCTGGCAGTCAGACCACCAGGAGTAAAGGCCCCAGGGACTGTTATGGACCACACTTAAAAGGTTGGGTCTTTCCGATGCGCTGTTCTCCTTGTTGATAAGAATTCATCAGGACAATTATGCCCAAGTCAGCTGGGCCTGTGAGGGGCAATTAACTGAGAATATTCCAATATGTAGGTGGGTAAGGCAGGGGTGCATACTGGCCCCACGTTTTTCTCACTCTTTGTAAATGATGTTATATGGTCATTATTTAAAGTTAGGTGGGGTCTGTGTAACACCCGGCTAATCTCCCAAACCCCTATGGGATTACAACAACTAGTGGAGTATTTCCATGGGTATTGCTTAACCAGTGGGCTGGAGAGTAACACAACAAAAAACAAATACATGGTAGTAAGACCCCACAAGTCTTTCAGAGGTGTTATACATTTGAGTATGGAGAAACTGGAATGTGTTTACAGATTTGATTATTTGGGTATCATGCTAGATAGTAAGGTCTTGTGGTCCCCACATATTCAAAAGCATAGGGCGGTGCTTCAGAATAAAGCTTCAGCTATTTATAAAAGACACCACGCATCATTTAAAAGAGTTCTACTTTCTGCCCTGGAAGTGTATAAATTAAAGGGTTAACCTGCGGCACTTTATCGGGCTGAAATTTAGGGCCACGCAAACTTTGAGCTATTGACTCTGAGCGAGAAAAGTTTGTCTGTTCTCTGTTACATCTTCCAAAGAGTACTCCACTGATCCCAATGTTTTTTTAAAATTTTCCTAAAAAAGGTGGGATGTATCACCAGGGTAAGCCCCTTGTTACACTGCGTGAGGCTTTGGTTCACTGAGGAGCTCCTGCCATATAGGACTGCTGGGAAAGAAGCTTTAGATAAAAACATTACTTTTCCTTGGTTTAGGCACATATAAGATTGGTTTACGAGGCTGGGTCTTGATAGGTTTTGGACCGACCCAGTGAGTTAAATATTTCTTCTAAAAAGTAACTAAAACACATGTACTGGGACTATGTTAAGCTAACTATGTATGTAACCCCACTTTGGGGAGATTATCAGAAGAGTTCTTATCTGTTAATGTTACCCCACATTATGAGCCTTTCCTGGACATACCTCAACAACAGATGGCAAAAGGCCTATACTTGAATTTTGTTATGGTACACTAGAAATAAGATCTTTTACAAGCATGTGGTTGGTAGGGAGCCTAACATACTCTATAATATATGACCAATGTGCTACCTACCTCACAAGGAGAATGTTAGTCATGTGCTTCTTTTTTGCAAGTTGTATGCAATCCCAATGGCAAAGTGGATTAGACCACTTTGTATTAGGCGTGGCTTTAGACAACACAATGAAGCTCTAAGGGTTCTGAAGAATGACACGTCAATTGATACTGTATTTACCTTGAGTAAATACTTATTTGTGGTGGGGTTATTGAGGAATAATAAGGGATCACGGTTTTACTCATATGTCATACTGATTACACAGGTCTTCAGTTAACATTTTAGTAGTTAAAATTTGTAACTTCAGTTTTACATTATAACAGGCTTTTCTTAAACAATTCAGATTTGTAATTTTAAATAAGTGGTCACTTTCGTTTGCATTCACACTTTACTAGTGTTATCACTAGTATAAGCTTAGTGAACTCTCTGTTGATGTTCTTGCTAGTCTACTGCACAAGTATTTTAATTTGAACATTCAGAGTTTGTGCTGCTGGTATCTTATTTCTCAGAGCCATCCGATCAAAGTAGCCCACAAATCAGCCAGGGCGAAAATATCTAATTGTATGAAGGTTTTCTCTTTTTAACTAAATGTGGTGTTGTATATGTTAGTATGTTTTATGGATGCATTTTCCTAATAAAGATTTCTTGACTGGCTGACTGACTATAGGTAAGCATTTGTCTCTGGCAGGTAAAAGCAATGTGATAATTAGAGTGTTTTTTTTTTTTTTAAAGAGCCATGATTGACCCAAATACATTTAAGGAGAAAACGTTGTTTTTCTGTCATAGTAGCTCACAATAGTAATGCAGTCTGGTTTCTTAATGTGTTTGGGGCTTGTGAAACAAAACAAATGGGTAGAAGGCCCCTCATCATGAAAAAAGCGTGGTTCTGCATCTGGATACTGTTCCCAGCAACTTTATATTTCCTTTTGATGGAAAGAGCAGAAACTATACTGAATTATTCCTGCACACAGTTCAATTAAGCCACAATATTAATGAGCAATGGTTTAGGCAAGTTAAGGGAAAAGTTGAAGGGATCATGGAGAGAAACAAAACATGGCTAATACAGCCTCATGAAAATGCATACACTCAACCTGCTCTTTCTTTTAGTATCCCTAGTTTCCCAGTAGAATGTCCTGGGGAGATTATTTATAAAGCTATAGTACTGTGTAAGTTTCCCAACTGATGATCGTTGACACCTAAAATCAAGAGTTGATTAACCTTGTAAATTCCTAATGGAGATATCAAGGAGCATAAAGAAATAGGATGGCTTTCTTGGGCATTTTTAATTTATTTTCTAATTGTACCAATGATGTGTGCATGCTTGGGTATGAAATTGAATCAACTCATACTGATCACACATTGCCCTGTAGTAACAATTACTTTGATGAGATTATCTTCTGGGTGGTTAGGGCTTGCAACATCTTCATGCCTGTCCTCTCCCCTTGACACAATTGAAATTTGAAAGATACACAGTGTGGGTGGATGCCTCAGAGGGTATCCACTGTGTCAAAATAAACAAGTAGACTTTTTTTAAAATTGGCAACAAATAAAAAAGCAGGGTCGGTTTGAGTAACAGGCACCTAAAAGAGTAAATAGGAGTTGCAGCTGTTTGCTTAAGTTTATGAACTCATGACAGATCTTCTGGCATTTATATTTTGGAATTCAGTGAGATTTAAATGCCACTTCACTGGCACTTTCATCTTTTGGGTGCCCACACTGTATAATTATCTAGCAAGAGACATGTTCAGCAAATGTACCGGGCCATGATAATTATGAAGGGTTTGACAACTTTATTAGTGAGAGACATAAAGATAGGTTAAAGACGGTCTTTTTGAAAATGATTACCTGGAAAACAACTGCTATCAGATAGCTTGGAAATGTGTTTTAGCAGCGGAAAATGATATTGGCCTAGTACTTGTAAACCACTATTTTCCACTAGGGAAAGATAAAGCTGCTGAGGCACTGTGTGATATAAACAAACTCTGTGAAGTATTGGGGGACAGGGAATTACTTGATTGTATGATTATTATTGGTGACACCAGTGCTCATCAGTCAGTTTGAATGACGACACCTTGCAAAGTTTTGATGATGCTTGCCAAATCCCATGCCCTTCTTTTCTGAAACCCTGAAAAGCCTGAGAAACATGTGTAGTGGATAATTTGCATTACAAAATACTTTACTTCCTCAATTAAATGTTTGCTGCTGATAGTCCCAGAAGTGGCTCTTGATCTCTAGGGCATTCAATGTTCCTGGCAGACTATGCTTTTGTATCTGGCTCTCTCTTTAACTTTTGCAACAAACTTTGGGCCCGATTTAGAGTGTGGCGGATGGGATTACTCCGTCACAAGCAGGACAGATATCCCATCCGCCGTATTACAATTCCATTATATCCTATGGAAATCGTAATAGGGCAGATGGGATATCTGTCACATTTGTGATGTAGTAACCCACCCACCAAACTCTAAATCAGGCTCTTTATATTTTAAGTTGGAAAGCTATTTTTCGATACAGTGCTGGATGGTGTCCTAGAATTGGGCATACAGTGGACAGAAAGGGTCAAGAATGTTTTCTTACATAGACTACGTGAAACGTCTGCAAAACTGTGTTTTGTAAGTTTTCTTCCTGTAGAGTTTTCAAGAAGGACCTTGGTGGAATTTACAAATGAACTTTGTTCCACTCACTATATTTTCTAAGGAGGAGAAGCTCACAATCATTCTGGTGGATTATTGTTGGACTTTGCTTTCTCTGTAGGGTCACCCCATTCTTTTTCCCTTCACCCCTCCTGTTTTCTCAGTCAGTCAATCAATCAATCAATCATTATTTCTTGAGCTAAGAACTATAACCCCTGAGGTATCTGAGCAGTGGGGTGTGGGGTCTCCATTCAAAAGCAAGGTTTTGAGTTTTTTTTTAAGTCCCCAAAGAGGGCTGCTTTAAGGGGAGGGGCAAGTCGTTCCAGGTCTTGGCAGCAGTGTAGGAGAAGGAATGTAGGATACGGAATGGCCACCACTGCAACAGTGACAAATTCAGGGGGTATGAGTGAGGGCTAGCGAGAAGGAGGGCAGGTGCCCGACAGGTTGATGGAATTTCAGTCCGTGGGTGATGTAGGTTGGCCCTTGATCATGTAAGGCCTTGTAGGGGTGTGTCAGGATTTTAAACTGGCGTCTCTTCTGGGATGGGGAACCAGTGGAGATTTCTCAGGTAGGGGGTGATGTGGGCCCATTTGGGGAGGTCCATGTGAGTTTTGATGCTGTGTTCAGTATGGTTTGGAGTTGTTTGAGGACTGTACGTGAGAGTGTACAGTGTGTTGCTGTAATCAAGGTGGCTGGTGACGAGTGCCAAGGTGATGGTTTTCCTGGTGCTGACTGGGATCCATCTGGAGATTCTGCAAAGCACACAGGGGGTGTGGAAGCAGACAGAGGCGACTCTGTTAATTTTTTGATTCATGGTCAGGTCGCTGTTGAAGATTATGCTGAGGTTGCATGCGTGATCTGTTGGTAAGGAAGTGGGTACGAGTTTGGCTGGCCACCAGCTGTGGTCCCATATGGATGTGGTTCTTTCTAAGATCAGTACTTCTGTTTTGTCTGAGTTGAGTTTGAGGTAGTTTGCTTTCATCCAGTTGGCTACATTAGCGTTGGCGTTGCAGAAGTTTGTTCCGATAGTGGAAGGGTCTTCGGTGAGAGAGGATAAGCTGTGTGTCATCTGCATAGGATATGATGTTGAGGCCGTAGGATCTGATGATTTCGGCAAGGGGGTAGGTGTTGAACAGAGTGTGGCTGAGGGATGGTCCTTGGGGTATTCTGCGTATGGTGTTCAAGGGTTCTGAGGTGAAGGGGGGTAGTTGGATGCTATGGGTACATCCTGTCAGGAAGGAGGTGATCCATTTGAGGGTGTTCTCTTGTATGCAGATGTTGAGGGGCTTTTTGAGTATTCTTCCCAGGCAGTATCGCAAGGTACCCAGTCCTGGATATTGGCAGGATGGATCATCTTGACTGATGGGAGGGGAAGAGCTGAAACTGTAACCTGCCACACTTGCACTTCAAAGTTGTTGCCTCAGCACACACACAAAGAAATTCAGGCTAGCTTTTTGTGACTCCAGACATCCTGGGACCAGGGCACGGAAGAAGGAAATTTTAGAACCACATGTCAGAGGAAGTTGAAAAGCTTCTCCCACTTCAAAGCTTGTAACAGGTATAAATATTGGACCATGAGACCAACTCTTAAGGTCACTTCAGGACCTGTGGATACTCCAGAAGAAGGACTGCCCTGCTGCCAGAGGGCTACCCCGATGCCTGAGGCCTAACCTGCTGTATGAGAAGGATTACTTTACTGCTCCCTTCACCCCAAACTATCTGAACTGACTCCAAGGGTCAGCTAACTGACCTCTAGTTCAGAGTTACAGTGACCTACCAACCTCCAGAGGCCTCCCACTAACTGTGCAGCTTACTTTCTGCACTGGACCTGCCTGGACCTGCAACTGGACCTGCCTGAGCCCTGCTAGCCTCTGCTGGAGTGAGTTTCTGATCCCAAGAAGTGCCTTCAAGGTCCTAGACCCTTGGTTGAACTCCTCCTGGAAGAAAAGGAGGAATCCTGAGGTTCTGGGCTGTTTGAGACGGTGAATGAGCCCATTTGTACCAAGAACTTGTCTCTTGCACTGACCTCCCAATGCTAAGCTCTAGTAAACCCAACTCTTTGGGTTATAGGTTCCTGCAGTGATGATAGTCTGCTCTTCATGCTACAGCAATAGCCATCTATGATGCTCTACCTGCTCCTCACAGCCTTCTCCACCATGAAGGGGACTCTTCATGTTAGACTTTGAGAAGGTACCTTTTTCAGCAGGACTAACCTGGTCTCTGTATCCAGCCCCCGCTCCATCCTGGTTGGCCTAAACTTCTAACTTTCCTCGTTCTAGCACTACCAAATGTCCGCAAGTTGTACTTTGTGTTTTAAGCACTATACCTACTTAAATCTTTAAAATTGCATATCTCCAGTTATACTAGTTGGATTTTTTTAAATATATTTTTATTAATTAAATAAATTTTACTCTATTTTTCTAAATTGGTGTGGGATTTTTCTTGTGTTTTATTCCCTTCATTATTGTTTGAGTACTGCATAAATACTGTACAAATTACCTCTCAGTTAAGCCTGAGGACTTTTGTGCCAAGTTACAAGAGGATTAAGCACAGATTAATTTAGTGTTGTTTCTGGCTTTCCCTGACAAGGATTGTGGATGTTGCAGGGAACGAGTTTCAGAAGTGTTAATCTTGGACAATGGCCTTAAGTTGATTGGTACCAAAATAAAGGGTGGCTTGATTTGGTGTTAGGCACAGCAAGATAGTGATATGTTATTCAGAGACCAATGGCCAAATAGGGAGGTTGAATAGAGTTGTTAAAGAATTAATTCAGTTAACACTGAACATTGGCAAATTCTCGAAGAAAGCTTTATGAAGGAAACTGTTCATTTACAAAACATACTTATAACTGAAACTTCACATTTTGACTCTTGTGAGGTCATACCCCAGTTCAAAATGAATGCCAAACGGAAAATGCAGTATAGAACACTATTCTGCTATTGATGTTGTGACGGATAGAGGAGAATGGTATAACAAAGGTGTAGGCGTATATAAATCGCAAATGAAGAACAATTGGAAAGATGAATATCAGGGCAGGGAAGGGCAATGTGTAAGTAGTGGACTTCCAAAATGTTGAAAGAACAGTACTTTGGCATTGTCATTTCCTGTGAGGGTGCTGTACAAGTTTGAAAGAACAGTGAGAAACTAAAGGGATGATGAGTGGATTTTTGGAAGAATTTCGGAATGTGACAGGTTGGACTCTAGCGACAACAGCTGAGAAAATAAGGAGGACAATATGTTCATAAGTTTTTCAGAGAAAGAATTTGGTTGTAGAAATAATGTATGTCTAAATTAGTTTCAAGCCTCAGAGGATCTGTTTTTCGTGGGACTGTGGTGATGTAAGAGTTCAAAAGGACATTGAGAAACGAAGGAGGTGAGTGGATTTTAGGAAAGATTTCAGAATGTGATAAGCTGGATGCTAGCTACCACAAATGAGACAAGCATTTGCAATGCAACTGGTCTCGCGTTTGCTCATGTTAGAGCTGATCGCGTTGTAAACTCCTAACCCGACTTTTCATCTATCGGCAAAAGTGCTTTTATGTACGTAACCCGAAAAAGTGAAATTAACTGTGTAAAGCGCTCGACTTCTGCCGAGCGAATTCGCGCTAGTAAATTAGAGAAAACGTAGTCCCTGAGCCGGACAGAAAACAGCAAGCCTTGCATTTTTTCTGTACTTGGTCGCCGCGCTCGAGGAGGGCTAGCCACCAGAAAAGGCATGACCTGTGCATGCCTTCGACTAATGAAAGCAAGCAGATTTTATTGGGCAAGCCCACGAACCATTGAAAAACACTGACATGATGTCGACAGGGCTCCGAGCCCTTTTCTAATAACTAAAGCGTCTCGCTGCGATATGCATGCGCGAGCGCATGCAACGCAGTCTCGACCCTAAAAAAAAGGAGGGCAATGTGTTCATAGATTTGTCGGAGTCAGAAGTTGATTGTGGACATGATTCATATGTAAATGCAAGCCTCAGCGGATCCATGTTTGGTGGGAGTGCGCTAGTAGTGTTCTACTGGTTGGTATTAAGGCCTAGCGAGTGCAGAAGGAAAGTTCTTGGAAGGTTTCATAAGTTCATTATGGAATAGAGTGCCTTGGGTCATTTCTGTCATTGGCTTAGTTTTATATTTGTTTATTTAGTGTCGGTTGCAAGGGTAAAGATGTGTGGTATCTCGAAAGCATGGGAGCTGTCTGTGTGGAACTGTTGGTAGTGTAGGTCTGGGTGTGTGAAATGAATGTGTGGAATGTGTTTTGAGTATGAATGTGGGGTGTAGAATGGTGGTTAGATTGAAGGGGCAGTTGGTTTGATCTTGTGACACAGACAGCCATAATGTTCCATTGCCCTGCAGCCACTGTTACTTGCAAATTAATAACTGGGCACACTATCACTGCTATAATAATAACACTAATACCACCACTGATAACAACAATACTTTCACCACTATTACTACTATTATTAATCATAACAGTAATTTATATCATGATTTTGACTACATACATATCGTTTTCCAGCACTGAATAAACACAGTGTTAATATCCAAATTAATAGTTCTCAGTTTATGGCTTGAAATGATGACAGACGGAATCTGACCGTATAGATTCTAATATGCAGTGACCAGCAAGTTATAAGCACATTTCAACAAGGCATGTCAATGTTCCAACAGCTGTGCTGTTCGGAGCTTCTTCTAAATTCATAGCCTCCACATTTAGTACACGCACGGTCGCTACTCTTTTGTTCAGAGGATTACTTGGCAGTCCTACACATTAACACTAGTTAAAGTCTATGAGCAGGATGCATGAACTTTCGGTCGGCAAAAAACAGGTCACAATTTGCGACCAACCTTTTTGTAACCAAACACTTATTTTGCAAACTGAAAAGAATACTAATACTTCAGTTAACATAATATGTAATCGGAGTGGGTCGCAATCCAATCTGCTTAATTATTATTCATTCCGTAGGTCACAATTTGAGTGTCACTGCGATTGCCCGCAATCACCAACAAAAGAGATGTTTTCTTTTTAAAAGTTTCAGTGAGAGTTGACAGTGGACGTTAGACTCGAACTTGCAAAGAGGAAGAGGTCCCAAGGGAAACCCTCCAACATAGTGTATCAGTTATCATTCCAACTTGACGGTCTGTAACTTTGCAGTGGTTTATGACAGCTATTACCGTCACCAATCATTAAAACATATGATTAGGAGTCACAATTTAGAAGTAATGCCCATAATACGCCCATCCAAATTGCAATTGCTATTCCATTTCTAAACCCCTTTTAAGTGTTGGTAAATCTTTACTGACTTCAAAAATGGATTTAGTACATAGTACAAAGGGCCACGTGTACAAATATCAGGTTTTGCGGCTCGCAATTTTCGAGTTGCAAAACCTGATGTACAACAGTGTCAATGACACTGTTTGCGATTCCCATTGGGGTTGCAAATGACCTACCTCAGAAATATTCATGAGATAGGTCGCAATTTGCGACCCCATCGGGAATGGCCGTGCTCACAGGGATGGTAGCCTGCTGGGGACAGCAGGCCACCATGTCTACGACTGCTTAAAGCAGTGGTTTTTTTTTGTTTTTGCTTTTGTAAATGCAGCCCATTAAAGGCAAACGGATGCATTTAAAAAAAATGGCTGCTCTGAAAAAATATTTTCGCATCTATTCACAAAGGGGACCCCTTCCTATTTGCAAAGGGGTTAGCACAGATTTGAAATTTGTGCTAACTGCGATTGCTTTGTGACCTCATTCACGGTCACAAAACAATCATATATTGCACTGCGACTCACAATTAGGAAGGGAACGCCCCTTCCTAATTGCGACTCGCAAACCCTTTTTGTGACTCTGTAAATAGATTACCGAATTGCAAAATTAGGTTTGTACATTGCAAAATGCTTTTTTCTTGTCGCAAACGGCCCTATTCTGTGAATTAGGCCATTTGCAAAAAAAAAAAAGCTTTACACATTTGGCCCAAAATGTTTTAACAGTCGCAAACTGACAAATTTTGTGAGCTGCAGGATGTGGGGTTGCTAAAACGTTTCATACATCAAGCCCCAAATTCTGAAATGCAAAGGTTTGTCTGCCATTTACTCCCAAATTCAGACCATTAAATCATTTCTTTTCAAAGCTGTTTCCAACAGGTGCATGCTATATTAACAGTATATTCTTGAAGCAGTGCTGCAAGTGCATAGGTGGATACTGGATGCTGTGTTCCAATAATGCCATTGTACAATCTGTTAAGCTTGTGTCGAAATCCCACCACGAATCAGCTCATGCTTAAACTAGTGTCATCTAAGCCCATATATACTTACTACATAGCATCTCAGCATTTGATAAAATGTGTATAACGCTGTCATCACAAAACCAGAAAGAGACAGTGGTTTGCTTATGACTTTTTGATGCAATAAGTAAAAAATATTGTAGACAACAAGATAGCATTAACCTAATTTTATTAAGAGGGAAAACTGTTTTTTTGCAATGCCTCTTACCACATTCACAGTACTGTTGGAAGTAAAATGGTCTTTTTTGTGGTGCAAATACCGCACACAACAAAGTTCATGCATTCAACGGCGGGTCTAAGTATTCATTTCAGAACAAAATGTTGATGGCCTTCCTCTCTCCAGCTTGAGTTTCTGCTTTTTAGAGGTTGTAAGTAATTTTTGATGGTAATGCTCATTGGCATGCCACAGATGCAAGGGATGATTTTAATATGTTATTATGCATGATCAAAAGCACAATTGTGTACCCACCATCAACTCCCAGAACAAACTAAGATCCGTAATTATGAAGCAAAGAACTTGCTTTCAGAAAGTTAAACGCATTCCCCTCTAAGAGGTTTTGAAAGCATCACCTGGCTGTCGTCAATGGCGACAGAGACGATTGACTAAACCCTCTGACCGCTTTATAATTGCGCTGACAATAACTACATTCACAGATGAAGCCGAACAATCTGCAAAACACCCAGAGAACAAAATGACGGCCTCTTAGCGGTCGCTTTATCTCGTAATCACGTTATTGTTTCAATAACTAGAACAATTTGAAAAGAATCTGCTCTTAGAAATAAGATTTCGGAATAGTCTATTGTACAGTAACCTTCAAATAGAATGTCGGCGTCCCACCTGCGCAGAAGAACTAAAATAAAGCGCTTTTCTATTTCAGACTGAATGCTCGGCTAATTGGGATCACTAGCTGGAAAGGGGACAATTACTATACGACTCAGCCTCGCATAGCATCGCTCCTGGTCACCACGAAAGCATGCAATTGGGGCAAGAACATTATCAAACATGGTTATGATGCTAAAGGTTCCAGACATACATTTATATTATTATTATTCTTGTTTACTGGAAATTGTAAGGCACAATGATTGCCCAAAGACTCACAGCTTCTTACCTGTACTTCCTATTGACAAACTCTAGCACTCTGGCTTCGGGCTGATATTTTTTCATTGATCTTTGCTGGGAGAGGCAATACCACAACACGCTTGTCTAAGCGAAAAGGGCCGCTTTTAATAGGGAGCAAGATGAGTTCACGCTATGAAATCCTTGGCCATGCCGCAGACTCAAATATGTCTTATACTGTTTCCGAACAGTGTTTATGAAGGGTCAGTTTCTGGATGAAAAACAACTAAAACTGCCTGGTGACAAAAAGGAAATTCTGGCTTCTGTGTTTCTGGCTCCCAGGTTTGGATGGTAAATTAACTCCCTCAAGTTAAGTGATAATTCTGGGGCTGAGATTCGATTGTCATCTTACCCTAAATGAGGGGACGAATTTAGTGGTAAAGTTGTGTATTTTTCAATTTATCTCCGCTAGACTAGATGATTTTAACATTATTTATTTGGATCTCGCAGTTGTCATTAAAAAAGCTGCAATTGATGCCAAACTTAGCAGCAATACTAGTACCAAACAGTATCTCTACCAGTCACCTGGCGCTTACATGTTTTTCTACAAACCTGAGCGGTCTTTACAATCAGAAAAAGCTTCTATGGAATGAAATCTTTCCTTCTGCGTAGCAACCGTCTTTAATGGGGTTCAGGAAAGGCGGAAAACTTGGCAGTTTACAATGGACTGTTAAGTTGTGTAAGCATGGGAGTTCATTACTGATGATCTGTTCCTCTAGCTGTTAGGTTTAGCGCCAGCATACCGTCGAGTGAATGTAGTGTTTTAGAAATGTATAACAAAAAAAATATAAAATAAAAATAATTAGTCTTTCCTCAACCATTCCCGCCCCTAAGGTACCCATCCCTCTCTTTCAATCAATCAATCAATCAAATGCCTCCTTGCAGCCCATATTTCTTCTACCTGGCTCCAAATGCTTCCCCTTTTTTGCATGGCTGGCGTACTCAGGACCAGGCCTCCCGCCCATTTCATCTTATCTCCCCCCTACTCCTTTCATGCTTTTCTTTATTTGATTCCTGTAAACCAAAACTCTTTCTTTGAGCCAACCCACCACTTGCTCTCAACAACAACACATACCTACCTTAATCCACCGATTCCAAACCTGCTGATAAAAAAAGCCTTCCTTGTACCAGGGTGGGTCAATCAGTGCATATGGGTCAATTATGCTGAGCACCCCACAGTATGAACACGCGATAACAGAGCCACAATATCATTGTAGTTCCACTCCCTGCCTCTCCTAGTACTCCCGGGGGAAGAGGGCAATATGCTTCACTCTGGCAAAGGTTCACTATCTACTCCATGTACGTAATTATTTTTATTCAGTTAAGTCTTTTTCTGTTGACAAGTATTAATTAAAAAAACGTGCATGGTGATATGTTGTATCTTAAACTTGAGAGTATGTTCAACAGATATACGCCTACATTGCAAGACTGTTGGAAATTCTGGGATTCCAAACTGTGCACAATTACAAAACCCTGGTAATTTTCCAGATGCAGATTCTCCTGTTAAAACTTGCTAAAACCTGCACGTGGGTGAGAAGTCAGAAAAAAAGAAATCTTGGGAAGTTTGAGTGCACAAACTTCAATTCTGAAGGTTTTGCCACATTCTGAGTGCCAATTTCACCACCAGATAAAACCACAATGTGTCCTATCAGTTTTGCCCCAGGTTAAAGTACTGATCAGTGTACCCAGTCGATTAATTAACAGGGGCAGTATGTCTATTTGGGGCTGTTGAGTGGTAGTCTAAGTACTGTTCATCATATGGCTAGTCTAGTCCAAAGTCCCGTTTTCTATTAAGATGACCATACAAATAATAGCACTGGTTGACATTCTGATGTTTTAAATTTACATCTGAAGACTATTAGTTGTCTGAAATATATCCTAACATAGACCTACTTGCACAGGGACATAAAAGCTGCAGGAAAACCCACTTTCCTGAAGAGCCAATCCGGCCAGTTCCAACTGAACCTGCCCTGGACCCTTCTGATGGCTTCTCCTGGAGTCATAACTGACCTCTAAGTGGTGTATCTGAGGTCCTGGGGTCTTATATAAAGGCAACCGTGTACTTCTACTGCCTAACCCTAAAAGCTGGGACTTTATGGAGGATTTTTCCCTTGAGAACTGACAAAAGACGTGGACCAACCTGCCAAGTCAAGCCAATGATGGTGCATTACTACTGGGCCAAAGATTCAGTTGTCTCCTGCTCCGAGCTTTTCCCCAGCAGCATATCTATTTCAGTTCAATATCTCAGAGAAGGAACCCAGCCTCATGGAGCCCCGTTTGACTACAAGTTGCAACCTTGCTCCTCTGGAGGAATCCGATCTCCCCCCCCAAAAAAAGACTAAGGCCCTCATTACAACCTTGGCGGTCGGATGAGGCCGACTGCCAAGGTTGTACTGCCAGTCAGCCACCCATGCGGCTGGAAACCTGCCGGCTGCATTTGGACATCCCTGCTGGGTCGGCGGGCGGAAACAGAGTTTCCGCCCACCGGCCCAGCAGGGATGTCGGCCATAACATTGAAGCCAGCTCCTAATGGAGCCGGCGGCAATGTGGCGGTTTGGCGTCGCGCTTTTCACTGTCTTCCAGGCAGACAGTGAAAATCGCGACGGGGCTGTTTATGGGGGCCCCAGCACCGCCCATGCCAAGTGCATGGGCGGTGCAGGGGCCCCCAGGGGCCCCGCGACTCCACTTCCCGCCAACCTTTCCATGGCGGTGTCTAGCGCCATGGACAGGCTGGTGGGAAGGGGAGTCAAAATCCCCAGGGCAGCGCTGCAAGCAGCGCTGCCCTGGTGGATTCTGACCGCCAGGACAACCATGGCGGAAAACCACTGGTCCCAGCGGAGTGACTGCAAGCGCTACCACCGCGGTCAAAATATGGCGATTTGTACCGCCAGCCTGTTGGCGGCACGATCGCCACTTCAACCCTGGCGGTCGTTGAAGGCCAGGGTTTAATGAGGGCCTAATTCTGAAGGTAGACATCTTCACCAGCAAAGGTGCCAAAAGTATCCGGGCAATGATGGACCTTCCTTGGGCAAGAATTTTACATTTCTCCCTCTTGGAACTTCCCCACCAAAAGTCAAATGCTTCTCTGGGACTTCATCCGATGGCTATCCAGTCTTGTGGAAAACATCTCAGCCACAGTCCATTGCCTTGGCCTGCTAAGAATTATTTCCTTCTATTTTAGAGACTAAGGGCCTCATTATAAGTCTGGCGGTCACTAGCCTGCCAGACTCACGGATGGTGGTCGCACCACCGCCAATGTGGCTGTCTGAGCACCACATTAGAACCCTGGCGGTTGGGACGAAACTCCACCAAGATCAGAGATCCTGGAGGTCTGGAGGTAGGTCTTAATTGACCAGGGCAGTACTGTCCTGGGGATTATGACCTGTTTTAGCGGGTGGAGGGGGCCCCTTGGGGTCCCCTGCACTGCCCAGGCACTTGGCAGGGGCAGTGCAGGACCCTACTGGCCAGCACCCTCACAATGTACACTGTCTGCTTTGCAGACAGTGCATATTGCGAAGGTGATTGTTCACCCTGCTGGCTACATCATTGCCGCTGGCTTGATTACGAGCCAGAGACAATGCTGTAGACTGTTCCCTGCTAGGCTGGCGGGTGGAAAGCAAGGTTTCCACCCGCCAGTCTAGCAGGAAACTCTTAATTGGGCCGGCAGGGAGGTAGCCTGTGTGGCGGCAACCTCCCCTTCGGAAGTTCAGCGGACGGTAAAAACCATCTGCTGAACTCTTAATGACCCCCTAAATGCCTGATTTGGAGGTTGTGATGAATATTCCATCCACTGCATTACAGTTCCATTATATCCTAGGGAACCTGTAGTACAGCGGACAGGACATCCGTCATGTTTGTGACGAGGTTGTAATGGATATCCCACCCACAGCATAACAATTCCATTATATTCTATGTTTCATAGGATATAACTGAATTGTTATGCGTAATTCAGCAAACAGGAAATCCGACATTTTGTGACACAATAACCTGGCCACCAAATTCTAAATGAGGCCCCAAGTCAGATGGTAAAATTTCCAACTGGGACGCATCTGATTGATGGTAAAACTTCTGAATGGGACGGACCTTGTCTCTGCATCTGACCTTCACTCCACGGTGGTCAGCCTTAACCTCACCCATGTCCCAGTCTACAGCGACCTGCTACCTGTGTTAGTCTCTTTTTGCTTTTTGGCACTATTTTTATCTAAAACTTTAAAAATGAATATCTCTGGTTCCCCTTATTGGATGCTTGTCGTTTTGGTGGAACTATGTTCACTAAAATATTCTCTATATTTTTCTAAGTTGGAAAATGTTTTTTGAAGTTTTTTTTCTTCACATTTCTAACTTTTTTAGTACTTCTATCTGCTTTACACATTTTCTTAAATTAGGCCTGTCTGCTCTGTGCCACAGCTGCCAGGAGTTGAGCTCAGGTATAAGTTACTGAAACCTTTACAAAACCTAACAGAAATAATGACATTATTACTTGTGGTGGACTACTATCCATCCGAACCAATAACCACTTTCTCAAAAATCACTAAAACAGTAAGGGGCTTATTTACAGGCCCATGTGCACCGCTGGAACGTCACTTTTAGTGATGGTCCATTGGCGCATACTGCAAGGCCACATCTACAAGGCCACGTAAAGCCACTGTGCATGGTTTTTCATGGCATTGTAGATATGGACTGAGGCAATGCAGCGGAAGTCACTGCGTTGCCACACCCTGCAATATGGAGGCATTCCATGGGCATTAAGGTGGGTGTTCCCACTTAAGACCCATGGCATTTGACACCTTTGCAGATTTATGAGATTTCGTAAAGCTCGGAATGCGTCAAAAGCCTACCCCTCCCCAGGGGAGGCATAAGGTAGGGGCAACAAGGAGAAATACCTTTATTTCTATTCATTTTTCCTTTTTGCAGCACACATGGAAAGAGGAAAATGCCTCTTGTGATTGTTTTTGTGCAGGTAGGTGTTCCTTCCTGAACAAAAACAACCATCACTGCAACGCAGACACCTTTGCACCATGGTTCAAGGGTGCCTACGTTGACAGTCCATTGTGTGCTAGTGCAGGGGAAAACAGAATGCAGCGTATCTCATAAATACGGCACATTCCTCTCCTTTTCTTTTGAAGCAGGGCAACACAGCAAAAAGTCTTGGTGCGCTGCTCTGCGCCAAAACCTCAGAAATGAGTCCCTCAGTTTCTAACCTATCATAGATATCCTAGTTTATAGCCAATATGTATCTAATATTGCATTTTATAAACTGATGTAAACGTTGCTTCAGTAAAATCCAAATATGATCATTTTTATCCCAGAATCTAAATATAATAGAATGAGTATCCTGTACACCTGTGTATCAGAACCTGACCAACTGCTTCAAAATAAATGTATGTACAAGATGGACTCTATGAAAGTTTCCCCTCCAAGCCAACTCTACCTTCACCCATGGCGTTAGCTCTATAAGGATGTATGATGTCCCTCCACTGGCACATATTTATTTCTAGATTTATAATTGACTTAATCTCAAGTCACAGTGCTATGCAGTGTTCAATCACACTTTCTAATACAAACAACTTAAATACACAATGAAAACCTTGTGAAACTTAACCTATTTTAAAACTCGCAATGGTATTTACTGCTGGTCTGAGGCTTCATTGGCGTTTGGATGGAAGTCATGTGGGACATTACTGGTCCCCTTACCCGCAGGTAAAAACCTTGGAATAGTCTGTGACTCTGCCTTAACCTTCAATACCCAGGTCAATAAAATCACGAATTCATGCATTTAGATTATTAAGATGCTAAAGAAAATCCTCCTTTTTATACCCCAAGATCTGAGAGCAACAGTAGTTCTAGCTTTGATTGGTTCCAGACTGGATTACTGTAATGCTCTTTATCTTAACATCAATCAACCATCACTTAACAAGCCACAACTTATTCAGAATCAAAGTGCGCGGCTGGTTCTAGGTCTAGATAAGGTTGCATCCGCCAAAGATAGTCTGAATAAACTCCATTGGCTACTGATTAGGACGCGCATTACTTTTAAAGCATTGTGTGTAACTCACAAGTCCCTTTATTTACAGGGTCCTTACTCGCCTCTTCCAGCAATCAAGTGGTACACACCTCGGCGGACCCTTCGATCAGCTGATCTTAAGTTAGCCTACGCTCCTAGGACAAAGAAAGTGAAATGGCGGGACAGAGCTTTCTCAACTGCAGTTGTTAAATTATGGAACTCTCTTCCCTTTAAAATTAGGAATACTCCCTTCCTTTTGCTTTTTCGCAAACAGCTCAAAACTTGGTTATTTCAGTCCTAATTAAGAGCGACAGCAGAATTCCTGTTTTACCTACATAGCGCTTTGATACCTCTGGTCGAAATGCGCTTTACTAAAAACTCTATACATACATACATACATACATACCCATTGCTTTAGCTCTACAAGGATGTATGATGTCCCTCCACTGGCATATATTTATTTCTAGATTTATAATTGACTTAATCTCAAGTCACAGTGCTATGCAGTGTTCAATCACTCTGAGTTTTGACACTTTCTAATATAAACGACTATTAAATATATAGTGAAAACCTTGTTTAACTTAACCTATTTTAAAACTCGCAGTGGTATTTACTGCTGGTCTGAGGCTTCATTAGCGTTTGGATAGAAAATTGAGGTAACTAGTGAGGGTATGCTCCAAGACATGGAGATTGTCTACCAAGTCCACATTCATGTCCAAGCTCCACATAGCAAATAAAAAGGATTGGGCTAAGTGCCTCTCTCCTGCTTGCCCATCCATAATCTCTCAAAGTTAGTGATTCAGTTTATTTTCTAGGCTCAAACCCTTCCTCTCCGAGTGCTTCTTCGTTTTGAATTGTAAGGATAACGCATCACTGAGGTGTTCCTGGTATGTGATGACTGAACTTTCTAGCACTCACAATCTTGAACACAAGAGTTGGGGGTCGTGCCGGCCTCCAGTATTTTACAGAAACAAAAAAAAACATGGCTTGCTGATCACTGCTCTTCACCACACACAGCACAGGCACACTTGGCGCACAGCGCAGGCGCTGTTGCGCCAAGTTTTAAAAGTGCCCCACAATAAATTTGACTTTCAATGTTAAAATAGAATTGAAGTGAATTCCACTCCTTTCCAGTTGTTGATTGTAATAATTCTGATATTTAACCTCTTTTTGTGATTGATTAACTTGCTAAAAGTTATTGATTGGTGAATACATATAGTTGACCAGATTCTTTAAATAAATCTTCTTGAATATTGGAAGAATTAATTCTACTGAATTCTGTTTTAGCTCTTGAACATGGGAATAAACAAAACGAAGTACATTTTATGTTGAGAAACTTCAACTTTTCCCAGAGATTGCTTGCCCCTTTACAAGAGATATTTCTGCATGGGATTTCGATGGAGTTAGGCATTTGACATAATTCTTATCCATCAACAGTAGAATGTAAAAATTAAATTAGCCATCATGCATGATTTTAAAACACTAAAACGCTGGGTTATTTCAAATTCACCTGCTAATCCAACATTTTATTGTCATGATATGGCACCTAGGCTTGAAAAATGGGACATCATCAAAGATTTAAATGCTACTTCAAGAGTAAAATGTTATTGTTATTCTGTGATCATGAAAATCAAGTTATTTAGTGGCAATGATGATATTTCTCGCGCTCCCGGTAGCCTTCGGGTTACTTGGGTCCATGTAAAGTAACAGCCTTTATACACGTACAAAATAAAGCCAAAACACTGGAAAATAAGACTTGTCACCTCTTAATAAGTAAAATCTTATGTGCTGCGATGGAACTCGGGAATTTCGCAAAAAGGGGGTTCCGCTCAAAGCACTGCTTGATGTGAAATTAGCATAGTAGGGATGGAATTTAAAAATGGCAAAGAACCGAGTCAGTAGCTTGCTAAAGGATGGCTTGACAACGACTATCATTCAGCTAAGAAAATCGTATTTGATGTAATCAAGCAAAAAATAAATCCTTATTTTCTTTTTACTGAGCATATGAAAAGGTACAAAGATGGAATTGCACGTAAAAAGTGGTTGAAAGTTGTAGGGCTCGCCCGTGTTAAGTGATAACCACCAAAAACAAGGTAGAGATCTGCCATCTCTCAGCTGCCAACATCAGAGGGCAAACCCCTAATATTAATAATCATATTCCAGAAATGAACTGTTTTATTTATTTTTCAGAATTTTAACTTCAGCAAAGGAAATGGAAACAAACCTTTTCGCATGATCTATAGAAAGGGCTATTCCTATCACTCATCTTTTTAAACATACTCTAAAGGCAGGTAGACCCCTCCCCCCAATGTTGGCATAGGGCAGTAATTGTTGCATAGAGAAACGTTTTGCAGGGTATTATGTAACGGGCTGAATGATGAGGAAATCAATGGTTGCTAGGATGATTTCAAATATTCAGTATTAACAACTGAACAGAGTCAAGGCAGACTATTTATGGTGTGCCTTTGACCTTGAAGCCAGTACTTAATTGGAGCTGATGGTTGGCAGTGGGAGCAACTGACAGCTCAGTTTTTGGGCACCGGCACTTATTTTTCCACAGTAGCCTTTTATCGAGAGAGAGGAAAACACAGAGTCAAAAAATAGAGGAAGAGATAAATGGAAAACAACTTCATAAAGTGACAAAACATGAATCAGCTGGTAGTAAATTAAAGAGGCATGAGCGGGATTCAAGATTTTCATCCTTTGCATGCAGCAGGCAGACATTTATTTGCACCAGCCACGGGCTTCTGAGCAGAGCTTGAAGCAGAATTTAATATTTTTGACAATTTGTTGTAGTTAATATTCTTGCTGCACACTACTAAATCTTTTGAGAAGCGGTATAGTAAATTGCTGTTATGGAATTTGTTAGCATTAGCTAACATTGTTCAGCCTTTGTCCATCTTTTAACTTTCAAATTGATATCTGCCCTTTTTCAACCCCTCAACTTACTTTTAAAGCAAAAGTTAAAGTATGTGTCCAAATTGGAGGCCACGCTTTGGTGTAATTCAAACCTTAAAGCCTTACTAAAAGCTTAGAACAATTTCCTTGGAAATTGAGCAGTGTCCCAGAATCCACCTAATGCTATTTGAAATGTGGAAGGTGGTGTGAAAGTCACAATTTAGTTGGTGACTTTGAAATCTAGGGCCTCATTTACAAGAACTGAAGCAACACATTGTAGCAGTGATGCATCAAAAAAACTTACGTTGCATCTAAAAAGTTCACAGTACCATTGATGTGCCATATTTATAATACGGCCCTCCATGGCGTAGAGACCCAGGATGCGTTAGAAATACTGACACATCTGAGGGAAGGATGCTGCAGGCATCCACTCAAAAACTGATGCATTGCTG
This sequence comes from Pleurodeles waltl, assembly GCF_031143425.1. NCBI lineage: Eukaryota > Metazoa > Chordata > Amphibia > Caudata > Salamandridae > Pleurodeles > Pleurodeles waltl. Next base: position 774,473,995 of record NC_090443.1, on the reverse strand, counting down.
AAATTGGTGTCAGAAGTTCCCCAGTGCGTCAAAAATTGAGGCAATGCGTTAGTTCAGATTGAAGCAAGGAGCCTAATGTAAGGTGAGGACCAATGTAAAAGACTGTAAAATGGTGGAATATCACCATCTACACTTTTATATTGGTCCTGAATGTGAGAGGTATTGTATGCAGTTTGGGTATGTGTCACATTACAGTGGACATAGCCTACTTATGTGTATGCAGAGACTACAGTATGTGTGACAAGAAGAAGTGACAATCCTGGCCTGTCCCATGCAAAAAGTACATAACGTCACATTGCCTTGCAGTGGATGATGGGATCATAGGTGCCATGGTCCCAGGTTGCTCAGGGATCATACAACATGATTGGTACTTGTGTAGACCTACTACAAACAGTGGGGAGGTGCGAAACAGTCATCTTTCAAGGTGTGAAGTGACTTCAAATGGCCAAGTTCCTGTTTTAAAGCCACTGCATCAGTCCCTACGGTTGAGTTTTGGTGATGTAGGAATTTAGACTCATTTCAGGTAATGCATGACGCATATGGAAGAAGTGTCAAAAGAGGAAAATCTTGTAAATGCCACTGCATCCGTCAGAGTGACTTTTTCCAATGGAACGCCCACTCTGTGTATATTAAAATTTACATGCCGCAGCCAGATCCCGTGCAGGTTATTTTTAACGCAGGGCCACAAAAAGTGATGCATTAAGCCTTGTAAATAGGCCCCCTAGTTTTTTATTATATTGTTGTGAAGTCATGAGACAAGAAGTCATTAACAAGGTTTGAGAAAGTCATCCTTTTAGCATGTTCACCCCAATGTTTTGTGAATGATACTGGTGGTAACTGACCCTGACCTAGGCTTGGGCTCTGCTAAACATTTAACATTTAACTATAAGCAGGGACATTATAAAATATGTTTTATATGCCCTGATGAGGGAAATATTGCACCTTTCATTTGTCCTCTTTGTAGATACTTAGCTCCATAGGCTAACATAGGAATAATTTTCAGAAGCATAAGTATTGCTGGGCAGGAGCTGAATGTATCATGAAGGTCTCAAAAGATTTGTAATGATAAATTCAACAACTTGATACTGTTGAATTTATCATAACTAGTACATAAAATAAGTTATAAGACTTTCTTTTCTGTAAGCCAAATTCCAGCCTTCAAGTGGCCTCTCCTGATTGGTCAGACTCAACAGGATTAGCCAGGCTACTTTGATGTGGTGATAAGTGGCCTGCACTAAGCATAGGTTATCTGATGGGGGAGGTCTGCAGCTTCAGAGGCTAGGCCAGGAAGGGGGCTGGGTAAATCAAACTGGGCTTCAAAGGAAGCAGGATAGAAAGGAATGTCAGCCAGGCATGCCCTCTCACCCTGTACCCCACTGAAAGAAAGCAGTCACAGGAAATAAATGTACAGATGTCAGGGGGAGTGTTAATGGAAATGAGCCACACCAATAGGTTGGTTTAGTGAAGGTCTTGCTCCTCTGGAGGATAATCATCCATCTTGGAATTTTAAATGCTGTGCTTTATGGGACAAGAAAATGCCACACTTTGGAGGAAACTGTCATGCTTTTGGGTGACAACCTGCAGCTCATTGGACAATGTTGCCCCCCCTGCTTGTACCCCAAGATGGTTGAATAAAAGTGGCTGATCTGCACTGCATCTCAGATCTGCTGCCTGAAACCACAAGAAGAAGGAGGACTGCCTTGCTGGACCCCTGGTCTGCAACCCAGAGGATTTCACTCAAAGTACTAGAGCAACAGCCCTAAGGACTTGGCCTTGCTTCAAAGAGGATTCAGGAGTGGACTCCCTGAAAGCAACAGGTTAACAGAGCTTGCCTACACCAACTGTCCGAAAAGTACCCAGTCTGGAGTGCATGCAGTGGACTATTAAGGATATCACCAGGTGCATTATGGGAATTGTAATCTTAAACTTTCAAGGACCATCTTAGAGCTTTTGACCCTTGGATTTGTGTTTTGGACACTTTCATCCCTCAAGTGGAACTTCAGAAAGAAGTTCCAGAAGGTTGAAAAACTTTGTGAAAAAGCTCCATAAATGGACCGACTCACTGTCGTGAGACAAGCCATCTACCTTCAACTGCGACCTGGCCAGGATTTTTGGTTCGTCTCGTTGAAAGCTCCGGAGCTTCAGACTTTCAGGATTTGACCAGGGCCTTGCGAAAAAGCAATCCGATATCATCAAATCGAAATCAGCTTTCCGTAGACCGCACGATGTTGAGAGAGAAAAGGTCCAGAAAATATTTGAAGTGCAAAGGTAAAATTTTGACCAAGGTCTCCCACTCAGAGTATCTGAGCACGTTGGCCTGAAACTTTGACTTCTTCCCGGTCAAGTGCGACCAAGTGTCTCCCGTTGGCGCAATTGATTTTTAAGCACTGGAAAGCGATTTTTTTTTATTTAATCTGTAAAAATTCCTAACTCCGGTTCTCTGTATTGTTTTTTTCCCCGTAATTTTAAAGATAACAATATTTCCTATTTTAATAAGTCCAAGTGGGACTTTTATTGTGTGTTGTACCTTACTTATTTACTGGTTTGGTGTATTTAAAGGCTTTAAATATCTGTCTCATAAGTTAAGCCTGACTGCTCATTGCCAAGCTACCACAGGTTGAGCCAGGGGCTAATGTTTGGCTAGACCGAACATTGTCTTGGGGGCATTATTTCTAGTTGAAGGTGTGTACGTACCCCTACTAATAACCAGACTCCAACAAGGGACATTTGTGATATCCTAAATTATTATTATCCTGAGTAAGATATACAAAATATGCTTTGGTAGGACTTGATTAAATTTTGTAGCGAAATGTGAATCAGAGCAGAGAAGTATTTTTTTGGTAAACAGTAGAAATAGTGATCAAAATGAAAGTATTGGTCGTTGTTTAAGCCTCAAGTATTTTCAAAGCAAGGCTGTCCCACAATGAAAGTTATATATAGATTAGCCTATTGCTCCATATACTTACACACTATATGAGAGATCCAGTCTTGAAAAAAAAAGCCTTTAAGGAAACTTACTGGAAACTGGAAAAAAGATAATAGTACACTTTGCAAGGAGGATGAAATGCATCTAATATTAGATGGAGCTCCTTGAGACCTTACTAAGGAGAAATATGGGTAGATCATGGCTGAATGTAATAAGAGTATATTAAGACTCTTCTGAACTTCAAATACAGTTTTGGGTAACTTACTATTTATGAAAAACATAGGAATGTAGGACTATGCTAAAAAGTACAACTGTCTATTTGTGGATTAAAGCACTGTGTGTTACACTGTCTAAATACTACTCACGTTCTTTGTTTGTTTTCTGTAGTGAAAATTGCCATTTTAAGTGTTTTTGAGATAGGATTTTAAATTGTATTTATTATAATGTACTTTTTTAGCATATATTTAAGGTGTAGTTAAAAAAACAAAAAGAAAATATGTGCTATTGCACAGCAAGGTTGTATTTCCACAATGCTTATGTGTTCCTTGTGAACAATACTGCGTGATTTCCTCAGTAGTTTCTTTGGAAATCTGTGACTGATATGGCTTTTCAAACATATCACTACTAAGTTTTGTAAATGGAAGCAAATCTTACATCTGCCCCCATGAGCAGGAGTATTTGCATGAGTGTTATGGTGAAGAAGGCCAGGCCCACCAGTTTCTGAAAAAGTATAACCATCTCACAAGCACTTGGAGTAAAACTAACATACAGTTCCTGGACAATGAATTTTACTCTAAGGACAGTATACTTCCTTTCACCTTATTGGGGGTAACCAAATGGGTGTAGCTCAACACTACATGTTGTGAGACAACCAAGAGCTAAAATTAACAACTTTCCCAAGTGTGAAACTTTGAGAATTAGAATACATTCTAACCAAGTTTAGGAATATGAGCAAACAAACTAATGAAGCAAAATAAATATTTATATATAGAAGCTACAGTACATGAATAATTCATAGGGAGATGGAACATACAAGCAAAGCAAATTAGATTTATGAAAACTTATCATGAAGGCACAAATACATACAATGTGTTGAGCAATTACTATGAGATTATTTGGGAGAACACACAGGTATGACAAATCAAGCTTGTGAGTGGACACACATCACTGAACTTCAGAATTCAAACCATTACCCTCAAACCAAGGCTAAACATTCTGATTCACAAAACCTACTGGATTGGTCACCTGCACACATCAAAGCTTAGCATTAAACAAAGCAAATCATTTTAACAACATACACAGTGTTGTATGTAAGATCAAAGAACAAATTAACTACAAAACAACTGCTGTGACACACATCCTAAATGTTCTTGTAATCTAACATATATCTGAAGTACCATCGACCCTTTGAAAATAAGAATTGAATAACTAATAAAGTGACATCTTGAATGCAGATTTCAGACATCTTCTCAATGAAACTACAACAACTCAGACAGAAACAAAAACTCAAAGAAATCAAGAACTGCTCCTCAGAAAACACTATTCTGAAAGCAGATGGATTTAAGATCGGATGGACTGCCACATGGTTTGAAACCATGATGAAGAACTGGCTGTTGCGAAAAAGGACAACACCTTGAAGTGTAAACCATGAATTGATAAACAAAATGAAAACTAAAACAATATAAGTATTATATCTAAAAGAAAACAAAAGCATATTGCACAACATCTCTGCTAGATGTAACGGCCAGTCAATACCAATAGACAGAAACCACACAGTCCATTTTAAATGAATTTATTTATACCCATTTGAGTAGTAACCATACAAAGTACTTATCTATAGGTAGTTATGAGCATGAAGTTACATATATTGTTACAACTGATGTAAATAACATTTAGAATAGATAATACAATTATGTTACAATATAAAAAGATGTTAGTGGTTATGTGAAGCAACATTTTATTCTGTTCTTCATTCAGGCAGGACTGGAACACTGAGACTCTTAACATGGAAGGAAAACAGATGCCTTGAACTAAAAATCAAGAGGAGCTTTTGGGATTGACAATAACTCTAAAATACTCTCAATGGAGTATATCCTGCCTTCAAAATAGGACAAATATCATCTGTACTCCCCCTTTCCCATCCAAACCGTACTTCACAAAAGCAGAGGTCCTTCAAAGCTATATCACCTCACCCATGCTTTTCAATATTTACATGAAGTCATACTGGCAATGATCAATTAATTTCAGCTCACATGCTATAACTATGCAGGTGACACACAAATACCTCTTAAACTGGAAAGCCCCAAAGACATTGGAAACTCAAAAATGTTCAGTTGCCTCAAAGCCATTGACCAGTAGATGACATGGAGCTGCCTTAAACTGAATGCTTTCAAAACTGAAATACATGTGGTGCTTGGAAAATTAAGACCCACTCTGCACCTGGCCTGAATATCCGAAGCCACACCTTAAAGTATCTAGAAAGCAAGAAACTTTGGAATTACCATGGACTGCAAATTATCAATAAATGCCCATATGTACAATTTAGCAAGATCAAGTTTCATTATTATGAAAACTCTGTGACGCATCTTCACCCACTTAGGATTTCCCCAAACGGGTCAATCTACTATCTCTCTTGAACAGTCTAAATTTAATTACACCAATGGTTTCTACCACACATCATCTTTATCAGCTATGAAAAGACTACTACAAATTCATATCTCTGTTGCCAGACTACTCCTAAATTTAAAGTTACAAGCCCACATTTCCCCTGCCTTTAGGGCTCTACATCAGTTACCGGTTGCCAGAAGATCCACCTTCAAGCTGCTTTGTGACACCCACAAAGCAATACAGGAACAAGACCACTTTTCATTAGGAATAAAATGACTAAATACATACAACAAAGGAACCTCAGCTGAAGATTGGCACCTCACCTCAAAACTCCAGCATACAAGAAAAAAGCCATATCTTTCTCTGTTCAAGAAGCCAAACTATGGAATTTCTTACCCCCAAACATAAGAGCCACAGATAACTATCTTAGCTTCAGAAGACTACTCAAGAGTCGGCTCATTCCTACAGGACCACCACATTCAAACACAAATGCCTGTCCATGTCAACATGTATAATTTGATTGTATGTATGTATTTAGATATCTTCAGTTCATTGTACAAATATATATACTACTTATGGTTCAAAATATATAGCTATTCCTTACGTCTTCTTAACAAATGTATAAATTACTTATGCATATATATGTATATATATATGTATATATATATACACACACATGCACATATATATACATACTGTATACACACAAACATGCACACATATTTATAAATATGTATCCATTATTTTATGCATAACATGTATATAGGTTATTGCATAGTTTTCATATAAGGTATTTGATTAGATGCTTATGGGTCTGTTTATTTTATTTATGTATCATAATATGTCACTATGATCATAATTTTATCTATAAGTGCTTCACTATTAAAATTATGAGGAAAAGGTAAAAATAAATATAAATCATGTATAAATGTACAAGTAAATTAGCTTTTACATACAGCAAAACCTGAAAGTTTGAATGTCTAGCCATCTATCCATACTTGCACATATGGAACTGTTTACAATACTATTTTATATCTCTTTATTGTTTTCCTTACTCTGTCTATGTAGATATGCATCTATATATTTATTACTTTACTCCCACTGTAGAACGAAAGAAAGAAAAAAAAACCTTCAACGTCCTCCTTTGCACTACTCTGTGTGCCAGATTTACAAGAATCTGGCACATCAATACTGATGCACCAGATTTCTTGCCCCCCCCCATTGCCACCTAACAACACCCTGGGGGGGGCGTATTGTAAATACGGCGTACTATGGCACACGTTAGGCTAATAGTGTCAAACATTGTGACGCTATTGTGGTGCTTTGCTGCACTAGCATCAAACATTTTGACGCTGGTGCAGCATAGTGCAAGGAGGCCCATTGACTTAAATTGGTTGGTCCGTTTAACACCTGTTTTGAGTAGGTGTTAAAAATGACACCAAAAATGGTGCAATGAAATTCATTGTAGATTTCATTACACCATTTCTGTGGGCCTCCTAACGCTGGAGCGCCCCGCTTGCATACATTATGCCTGACGCAGGCATAAAAGTGGCGCAGTGCGTGCATTGTGCCACCTTGTAAATATGGCACCGCGATTTTTGCCTTGTTGAGCCACATTACCATAAAAAAATGACACTAATGTGGCGCAAGGAGGCAATAGGGCCTTTTAAATCTAGCCCTATATCTCATCCTGTGCCTCTCACAATATATCTTCTTCCTCCACTCCCTGACTCATCCCAAACCTCATCTAACTAATATGATCTCCAAAGTAACACTATCTGGACTCTTCCCTCCTCCACCCCTCCTGTGTCCCATTCAATCAAACTAACAGACTCACATGTCCCCCGCTCAAATTAACAATGTATATTTTCCTTTACAAATCCATCGCTACTCCTTTAGGTTCTGGAGCAGCATGCTACTCACTAAAAAGCGCTTCAATGCCTCATCAGGGGTAGTAAGTGCTATACAGTGAATTTGTATCCCAGACACATGAATATCTATGCCACTCATGGTTTTCTGAATTTACACGTAGATAACTGTCACACATAGTGAAATGCAGTACTAGTGTTCTGAACAAACTCTAGTCATACCTTAGCAACAAGTACCTTGTAGAAGTCTTTTTTGGTTCACATACAGACACTCATCAGATGTTGCCGTTACTCGTTTGTGAATGACACATCAGAAATGGCATCAGTGGCATGCCTCACAAGTACAAACAAAGGACGAATGTGAACACAATAAAAAACAAAAAGCAATTGTGTAATTGTGATTGCTAATCCTTCCCAATATACATTCATCTGGAATAGAGGCAAGACAGAAAAATATCAAGTTTGATAACGTTCAGGAGTTCTTCAGTGTTTTATGTGTGTGCAGTTGAACAGAGTACATACCACACAATGTGCACTATCATTGAATATTTGAAACTCACTGTTAATAGAGCACTCAAGCATACAGGGAAATGCTGTCTATATTGCAAATAACAAAAGACTTGAGAGTGCACACTATATGTAAAGATAAAATAGGTTATTTGGCGAGGAAAGCATCACTAAAGAAAGCAGTACCTTTAAGGTTACTTTAATGTAATCAGAGCTCTCATCCTCAATAACAACACTTAAGCATTGGTATAACCACGTACCAAATGATGAATTATTAACTTTTAATAGCTTTTGGCAGATATAGTGCATAATGCATTAACTCACAAAGGTGCTTTTAAGAATTTTGCATTTAACACACGAAAATTACAAAATAAGGAAAGAGTAAACAGAGTAAAAAGTTTTGGCATCAGATCCAAAATTTATGGCTGAACGTTACATGTATAATGTTCTACTTTTCAATTCTGGCACTAGAACTCATATTTTAATCAGATACACCTTACTTGACACTTGAGCATGAGCAAAACAAGGGCCAAATTTACAGGGATTTGGCATAGGGCAGCAAAGCAATTCACCTTGTTGCGCTGCCCTACAGCAAAGTGAAAGGGCAGTAATGCACCATATTTATATAATACAGTAGGTTCCTGTCCTTTCCCCTTGAGCTGGTGCCATTTTGGCAACCTAACGGCAATGTAGGCATCCTTGTACCTTGGTGCAAGGGTGCCTGTGCTGTCCGCAGGATTGTTTTGTGCAAGATGAGGACACCTTACTGCACAGAAACAATCTATAGAGGCATTTTCCCCTTTCCATGCATGCTGCAGAATTCAGCACATGTTGAAAGAGGAAAAAACGAGGAGAAATAAAAATGTTTCTCCTCATTAAACCTGGCTTGGGAGGTGTAAGGTTTTGGCAAATCCTCAGGTTCACAGGCTCTCATAAATCTGGAGATGTGTCAAAATCCATGGGTGTTGCATAAGAAAACCCACTGCAACACAAATGGAACACCTCCCTGGTGCAGGGTTAGGGAACGCAGCTTCTTGTCCTGCCCTGTCTTACTCCAAATCTTTGAGGCCATTCAAAGCCATGCAAAGTGGATTTCAGTAGCCTCATACATATGATTTTGTAGTCTGCACTGCCCAAGCATAAAAAAACAGTGATGATCCCACCCCCAATGGGGCTCATACCTATACCCCCAGGTGTGAGCTGTGAATAGCTGTTTTGGAATTACACAAAAAAGTAATGTCATTACCAATGCCAATTGGTTAATCACATGTATACATCAATACTACTCCAACTGAAACAAGTGTACCTTTGCAGATTTCTTTTACTAGCAGAACAAATCCTTGTATAAAGTTGCAGGGCCCCACCTGCAGATAGGCTGGAGATGGTTGTGCGTGAAGCAGCAAAAAGTTTTGCTTTGGTTTGTTGGGGTGCACATGTAAACTCTGGTTTAACTGCATTATGTACTCACAGGTTAAATCTGCTCTGGGAAGTGTCTCTATGTTTAAAAAAATACAATATTGTATAGAATTTTAAAATGAGGTTTGTGTGTTGCACATTGGAATTATTGTCAGCAACAATGATTCAATGGAAGCAGTAAAATGTTCAATGGTTATACTTGTTGAAACTGAATTGAAATCGATATTCTTAGTAAATAATGTATAATGCTGAATCCTGAACTGCCACATTTTAACAGGTGATAGACAATATGAACAGGAGAGGGAGCTTATGCTAGAACCTGATTGCTAATACCCAAAACCTCTTTTTACCATGTTTCTGTGGATGCCTAGCAGCTGTGAATGCACAGGTCCTAGCCGTGGAGATGGCAATTGGTATTTAATTTTTCTTGTACAAAAGTCTGAAGAGACAGAACAGATTATCTTGGGCACTAGACATACAGATTAGAACATGATTCCATGTGCTATTTGAGCCTAAGGAGGGCTTGCAAGGGCCTGATGGCATGATCAGTTTTCCTGACTCCCAAAAGATTTCCTCCTGTAGTATTTCAAATTTAGCATTTCATATTTTTTTTGGAAGAGAGGCAGAAGTTGGGAAAGAACACCAGAACAGATAATGTCAGAAATTGGGTTGTTGGTTGAGGGTGGTGTGAGCCCTTCTCAAGCAACAGGAACAATCCTTGTCAGGGTCACAAAAGTCACCAAAGTAACCGTGCTTAACCCTGTGGTAGCTTTGCACAAAAGCAGGCAATCTTAACTTAGAGAAAATGTGTAAATTATTTATTAAAACATTTATGCAACACTCAAACAGTAATAAAGTGAAAACAAAACACAATAAAAATTCTACACCAATTTAGAACAAGAGAGTAAAATGTAATACATTATTTGACACACAAATGACAAAAATCCAATCAGTAGAGCCAGGGATATAACATTTCAAAGTATAAAGGTAAGTAAGTATAGCACCTAAAGCACCACTCATGGTAATCTGGTCATGCAAGACCAGTTGAAAGTCACAAATTTAGGCTGACGGAGATGGAGCATGGTATGGATACAGGGAGCAGGTTAGCCCTGTTGAATAGGTTACTTTAAAAAGTCCAGCACAAAGAGTTACGTTCACAGTGGAGGAGTCTGCAGGGAATAGGGAGAGCATTGTGGATGGTTGTCCGTGCAGCACAAAGAACAGGCCAGGCATCAAAGACAGTCATCGCTGTAGAGCAAAGATCTTGTTGAGCGTTGTGGACATTGTTGCTGGAGCTTCACATTGGTGGTCACCATGGGCTGTTGATGTTGCAGTGCAAAGTGCAGATCTTACATTGCAGGTTGTCTCTGAAGGTCACTGTAGCACAAAAAGTCAGGTCCAACAGAACTTCACGTTGACTGTCAGCACAGGGGCAAAAGTTTGGCTTGAGTGGGCCCTTTCATGGTCGAGAAGAGCCCAAAACGTCTACAGTTCTCATTTTCGTCCAGCAGGAGCTCAACTGATGCCACACCAAGGTTCTCAAGGTTCCAGGTCCTGGGTAGCCCCTTCTGGGGATCAGAAACTCACTCCAGCAGAGGCCAGCAGAGCCCAGGTAGGTCTAGTTGCAGGTCCATGCAGGTCCAGTCCAGCATGTCAGCTGGACATTTGCTGGTGGGTCTGAAACGTATTCTATCCTCGTGGCTCAGAACCGGTAGTGAGCTAAATAGCCCTTGGTGACAGACAGGTAGCCTGGGAGGAAGAAGGAAAGTTTAGTCTTCCTTCTCTGACAGCAGGGCAAGCCTCAGGTAGCAGGGTAGTCATTCCTCTGTAGTGTCCACAGGTTCAAGAGTGTCCAGAAGAGTGGGTCTAACACTCCTAGCTTTAAACCTGGTCCGTGCTTTGAAGTGCAAGAACCTACTGAATCCCCCCCCCCAAGAGGTGTCTGGAGTTTCCTGCCTCCCTGTCCTGGCTTCACTGGGTCTGAGGTTACAAAAGTCTATTGTGAAGTTCTTTGTGTGTGGGCTGAGGCAGCTCCTTCGAAGTGCAAGTGTAGTAGGTGACAGCCCTGTCCCTCCGATTAAGTGAGGATGACCCATCCTGCCAACACCCTGTCCCTATTTTGTGATACTGTCTGGGAGGAATGCACAAAGGGTAACTGCACCAAGTCATGTGACCCAGGAACAGGCTTTAGGCACAAAATGGTTGGGGCAAGGCAAAGCAAACTTTTTAAAAGTGGCACTTTCAGAATTGTGACCTACAGTCTGATTACGAGTCTGGCAGTCACTAAACTGCCACATTATGACCCTGGCGGTGTACCGCAGTCTCCATCAGGATCGGTGATCCCGATGCATTGACAGCGGGTGTAGGTCGCAATCAGTCAGGGCAGTGCTGCATGCAGAGTCTCTCTGCTGTTTACGCCCTGATTCTCCACCAGTGTTCTCTTGGCGGTTTCACTGCCATGGAAAGGCTGGTGGAGCATTAATCAATCAGTCTTTTTAGAGCATGCTATTCAACCGTATGGTCTCAAGGCACTGTGGGGTATGTTTCAGGGTTCAGTCGAAGAGCCAGGTCTTGAGGTCCTTCCTCAATTGAGGTAGCAATGCCAACATTTTGCTGCAAAGTAGGTGAACGATCTTTCTCCAGCCGAGGACTTCTTTTTGCGGGGTGCAGTGGCGAGCAGGTGCTGGGAGGAGTGGAGAGGTCTGGCATGGCAGTAAAAAGTGATGTGGTGGTTGAGGTAGCTGGGTCCAAGGTTGCGGAGGGCCCTGTAGGCATGTACAAGGATCTTGAAGTTGATCCTCTTCTCGACGGGGAGCCAGTAGAGATCTCTCAGGTGTCCTGTGATGTGTTCTCAGCGGGGGTTTCAGGATGAGTCTGGTGGAGGCATTCTGGATTTGTTGTAGCTTGCTCAGGTTCTTCTTGGTGGTTCCGGCATAGAGGGAATTGCCGCGTGCCACGGTTTTGGGGCAATCACTAGAAATCCATCTGAATATCTTCCGTAAGAGTCTGAGGGTGTGAAACAGGCGACAGAGTTAACCTGTCTTGTCAAGGATGACACTGAGGTTCCGTATGTGGTCTCTGGGGGAGGGGCTGGCAAGTGTTGAGGGCCACCAAGAGTCATCCCAGGCTGAGGAGAAGGGTCCCAGAATGAGGATCTCAGTCTTGTCAGAGTTCAGCTTAAGAAAGTTCTCCTTCATCCAGGCGGTGACTGCTTTCATTACCATCTCAGAAGTTCTTCTTGGGTGTTGAGGGTTTTTCAGTCAAGGAAATGATCAGCTGGGTGTCATCAGCGTAGGAGATGATATTCAGTCCGTAGTTCCTGACAATTGGGGTGAGCGGGCCATGTAGCTGTTGAACCGTGTGGGACTCAATGCGGATCCTTGGGGTACTCCACAGGTGATCTCTGTAGGTGGGAGTCTGACTCTGTGTTCTGCCTGTCAGGAATGAGTGTATCTATAGAAGGGCCTTGCCGTGTATGTCTGCTGTGTGGAGTCTGGTTCATAGGGTGCAGTGGGACACTGTATCGAAGGAGGATGATAGGTCTAGTAGGATGAGGGCTGCTGTTTGGCGGCAGTCAAGGAGAAAGCGGATGTCATCTGTGGTGCTAAGCAGGTCGGTCTTGGTGCTGTGATTAGTTCTGAATCCTGATTGGGAGATGTCCTCGATGTTGTTGTCCTTGATGTGTTGGCGGAGCTGATTAGTGATTGCTTTTTGAGTGGCCTTGGCTGGGAAAGGCATCAGCGAGATGGGTTGGTAATTCTTGAGATCTGTTAGCTCTGGTATGGGTTTCTACAAGAGCAGGCGTGTCTCTGCCTGCTTCCAGTCCTCAGAGAAGGTGGCCGACTCTAGGTAGCGGTTGATGGTCTTGCGGAGCTCAGGTGAGATCAAGGCACTTGCCTTGTTGAATATATAGTGGGTGCAAGGGTCGTGGGGGCTCCAGAGTGGATGCTGCTCATGATGGAGTGAGTCTCGTCCATCATGAGTGGGGTCCAGATGTGCAGGAACAGTGGGGGTTCTGTGGATACAGGTTGAGGCATTGTTGGTGAGTTCAGAGAGTCTTGGAGTCCAAAGCTGTCGTAGATATCCTTAATTTTCTGATAAGAAGGCGGCTATTCTGTCGCAGAGGTCCTGGGATGGAGCAAAGTTAGTGGCCTCAGCTTGTGGTTTGGTGAATTCCTTGATGACGTCAAAAAGTTATTTTATGTTGTGAGTAGTGGCATTGGTCCAACAGGGCAGTTTTCCTGGTAGATCTGATGAGGCTATGGTGGGATCTTGTGGTTGATTGAGGGCTGCAAGGTCCTCCGGAGATTTGATGTTCCTCCATTTCTTTTCCAGTTTCCTGCAGGTTTGCTTCGATTCCTGGAGTGCGGGGATGAACCAGCTGGCTTTCTTGGTGGTATGTTTCCCTGTGGTCATTTGGAGTGGAGCTAGGGTTTGGTGCAATCAGTGATCCATTGGCAGAGGTTGCATGCTGAGGTGTTGGCAGCTGTTGAGTTGGGGGCAGCGAGTTGCTGAGGGTGTTCATGAGTTGCTCCTCTGTGGTCTGATTTCATTTTCTTTGGGGGAGTGAGTGGTGTAGGTGTGAGCTGTAGGTGTGGTTATGAAAAAATGGATGCAGTGGTGGTCAGTCCAGTGTAGCGGTGTTGTCGTCGATGGTAATGTTGCTGCTGGCGGAGAAGATGGGGTTGAGTGTGTGTCTGGCAATATGTGTTTGTGAGGTGACCAATTACTTGAGACCAATTGTGTCAAGGTTCTCAAGTATCAATGAGGTTTTGTGGTCATTGTGGTCTTCGATGTGGAAGTTTAGGTCTCGGAGGGGTATGTAGTTAGTGGAGGCGAGTGCGTGGGGGGCTATGAGGTTGACCATGGAGTCGCTAAAAGCTGGGCATGGGCAGCGTGGTCTGTAGATGAGGGTGCCATGGATGGTGGTCTTTGGGATGACATGCACTTGGAAGTGGAGGTGCTCCATGAGTGGGAATTATTCCTCTGTGTTGATTGATAGGTGGAGGGTGGTCTTGTAGATGATGGCTAGTCCACTGCCTCAACTGGAAGGTCGGTCCTTGCAGAGCAGTTTGTAGTCGCTGGGGATGGCAATGGTGATGTCTGGTCCAGATACATGTCTCAGTGAGGAAGGCAATGTCTAGGCGTATGAAGTCTATCAGGCCCCAAAGTTCCACGGTGTGTTTGTGTAGGGGGCAGATGTTGAGTAGGATGCACTTGAGGTGGCCTGGAGGGTTTTGTGACAGTTCTGCGTGGGGGGGACTGGTGTTTGGAGTGTGGAAAAAGTGCAGTGGCAGGTAAAAGGTCCGTGGGTGCCCCTGAGGGAAGCAAGGTGGCAGATGGTCGAACGTCCTGGGTTCAGTGAGTGGAGGTTTTCAGTGTCATATCGGTGGATGGTCCAAGAGCCAGGGTCTGTGGCACTGGACGTGGTCCAGGTGTGAATGGGCTTGCCTCTGGGGTGTCATCGGCACGGCCGTGCAGTGGCCACCCTTAAGAAAGGGAGTGAGGGACTGGTAAGCTAGGAGGCGGGAGAGTGGGAAAGCCCTTCGAGGGCAGGGGGTGGGGCCGCAGGAGCATCAGTGGCAGGGAGTGCAAAGCACGGGAGTGGGAAGAAGGCACATCAGAGAGAGCAGAAAAGCAAATAAAAGAGTAGAAACAGCAAAACAGCAAAAAAGAGGAAAAAGAGAAAAGACAGACAGACCAGCCACACACAGATGGCCACTAGGCCACCAGGGATGAGGCACAGGTGGGTGACTGCAGGTGGAGGTGGGCCTCGAACACAAAGCCAGCAGACTTTGTCATGCACACCAGCGGCAGCAGCAATGGCCACCAGAAAGAAGCGATGGATCCTGCCCAAAAAGGTCAGTGAAGTTGCCCCTCACTCCGCAGCAGCCACCCTCAAGAAGGGGAGGGAGGGGTGGGATTGGTCAGCTGGGAGGTGTGAGGGTGGGAAAGTGCTTTGAGGGTGGGGGGTGTGGCTGCAGGGGCAGCAACGGCAGGGATCAGGAAGCGTGGGAGTTGGAAGAAAGCAAAACAGAGAGAGCAGAAAAGCAGATAAAGGAGTATAAAGAGCAAAACAGAAAAAAGAGCATAAAAGAAGAAAAACAAGAAAAATAGAAAAGACAGACAGACCAGACAGGCACAGATGGCCATTAGGCCACCAGGGATGAGGCACAGGCTCTATCAGGCACACCAGCAGCGGCAGCAGTAGCCACGTAGGAGGGAGCGACGAATGCTGGCCAAAAAAGTGCAGGGGGGCCCTGCATTGCATGGCCCATGCACTTGGCGGATAGCCAGCATTGCTGTGACAATGTGGCCTCCACTTTCCTGCTGGGCTGACAGGCAGACTCCTTGGTTTCCAGCAGGAAAGTTGGAATGGGCCTGGCGGGGAGGTAGCAGTAAGGTGATAACCTCCCCATCGGAAGTTCAGCGGACGGGTAATTCTGTCTGCTGAACTCACAATCAGGCCCTTAAAAGCTGACTATTCCATTAAATAGTGTTTCAAATTATAATTCATTTGAGTGTAGAAAGTTATAACTCATCTAATGTATAAGGTTACCCAATGTTATCCTACGGGAAAGGTAGGCTTCACAGTACTAAAAAACGAGTGTGGGGGTTTTCACTACCAGAACATGTAAAATATAGAGTTACACGTCCCACTTTTTAATGCACTTCACCCTGCTCCATGGGTTGTTTAGGGCCTGCCCTACGGGTGACATATTTGTATATATATGTTAAAAGTAAGGTTTAGGTCTGGCAAAATGTTTATTTTGCCAAATCAAATTGGCAGTTTCAAATTTTATAAATGTTGCAGTGGCAGGTCCACTAGTAACATTTACTTTAAGGCCCTGGGTACATTGCATACCACCTTACTAGGGACTTATAAGTACATTTAAGATGTCAATCAGATGTAAGCCAATTTTACCATGTTTTAGGAAGAGAGTCCAAGCACTTTAGCACTGGTTAGCAGTAGTAAAGTGTTTAGAGTCGTAACACCATCAAAAGATAATTTAGCAGAACAGGAGGGATGAAAACCATGAAAACCTAATTCAGCAAAACAGGAGGGATGAAGGCAAAAGGTTTGGGATGATCTTGCAAAGAGGGTCATGTCCAACAGACAGCATTAACCCTAGTTATGTCTTCACTGGTTAAAAGCGCTTGCTTCATAAGTATGGTGGGTGTGAGATGCTGCAGTATTCTAAGATCAGACAAGAGAGTATCAAGATTTGAAACCACCACTATGCGAGGATGCTCCTGGAACAGAACTGTGTAGGCACATACAATATTACACAGTGTGTCTGTGCAGAGATTGGGGCTTCACATAACCTACGATATAGTGTCCTTATATAGTGCGTACAGGGGCATTCCCCAACCCACATGCAGAACTGCACATCTGATGTAATACACCACCGCCAACCTGATAGTATTAACTATCTTTTCTATCCAACCTTAATTACAAGGTCAAATTACAGTCATCTAAAGACTTTCTCCTTTAAATATGTTTTTAATGAACAAGTGTGCATAAGGACTGTCGTTGCAATATATGCACTTTCAAATATGCTACAGCTATTGATATGCTGTGCTTCCCAATTAACCATATAAAAAAATTTATCATTATTATTATTATTTGATTTAATAAGTATAAAACTATAGGCTATTGACAGTGTAAATAAAATGGAGGGGCTTGAAGTGTAATTTACATTACTTGGATGAACCAAATATTTGCCACCACCCACCTATTTAAGGTCTTCTGTGGCTGAGGTGGGCCTTTTCTCAGGAAAGATCTCCTATAGCCTAATGGGTCTTTTTGTTTAACAGAAACAAGCAGGCCTTTGTTTCTGTAAAACAAAAAGCAAAAGCCCCTGTTTACCAAATTCTCACAAAGCGCAGCATCCAAAAATACTGTGCTGTGCTGCTTGAGAAGGAGAGGGAAGGAGAGAGCCATATTTGCAGATATATGACACTCTCTTCCCCTCTCCATAGCACTGTTGCACAATCAGGCAGACGTGCGATACACACTCACCTTTTCATCATAGTGCAAGGGTGTCTGCTTGAATCTAGCATAGGTTTTCTACTGGAAAGGTACCCTTCCAGTAAAAACTAGCATGCTTAGACTAACTTTAAAACTCTTCCCACTTTGTATGTGTGCTGTACACTGCCGCACACATGGAACGTCAGAAAAGAAAGGAGTAAAAAAGGATTTCTCCTTACTACCACCTAATTGAAATGGGGGTTACTTTTTGACAGAAAATCCTGTTTTATTATTTTAGTAGATAGCGTTTTCTGTTAAAACACCCATGCCCCACCCATGGAATGCCCCATCCATGGAATGCCCCTTTTGTGCTAAGTATGCGCTACATTACTTCCAAGGGAATTTCTAGTGCAAAACAGGCTTTTCCTGGAAAGTAAATTGGGGAAAAAAAGATTATAGGTCGTTTTCCATCACTTTTGTGACACAAGCATGGCGCAAAATCTTATTATATATACCTTGCCTCCCTGTACTGAGTAGGACACAAAATGCATTAATTATTCCTGGACCAGCTGCCCTGTTGAGGTTTTCTTCATTCTTTATGGGTCCAAATATTTAATTTCCTTCTCCAAAGCATCTGAATATCAGTACCCTTTCGAACTGTTTAGCCGTGAGACTGTAATGCATCTGCTAGTTGTTTTTTTAAATAACTTTATTTAGTTGATCATTTCTATTGTTTGAATTTGGTTTCCTTTGTGCTTGCAGCAAGTACTTCGGTCGTTCTCAAATAAACTAAGGTTATGATTACTGCAACCGATTCCAGTTGACGTTTTTAAGAGCATGAACATGTTGGAACCGTGCCTAATTGTGTATTCTATCTAAAAGCTTTGCAAGGTCAATGCATACATTAGATTGTAAGTAGCATTTAATAAAAACTTCATATGCACAATATTCACATTTATTTTTTATGGATCATTTACAGCAACAGAATATTTATTGCACATATGGTCTGGTGAATAAATCCTGAGCAAGTTTGCTAAAAGGATCCAGATACATTTGTATTTGACCAACAGAATAAATGACATTGGTAGTAATGGACTTACTTGCTAAAAGAGATGGGATAACTATGCAGGGTGGTTTGTTTTGAGGGGCGCCAGCCAGTGTGCTTGTAAAGTGTACTTGAAGTCTACCAGTCCAGACTTTTTCTGGAACATTAAAAAAAGGCTATTAGTCTATCGCTACCCAGTCCTGCACCTCTGAAAGAGACCAGAAAGCCAACACTTAAGACCACCAGCCTTGCAGTAGCGGTAAGGACCGATGCTGCTGTGGCCAGAGTTCCGCTTTCCCTGTCAGGATCGGTGATCCCGACGGGTTGATGGCGGGAGGAGGTTGCAATCCGCAAGGACAGTGCTGCATGCACCGCTGCCCTTCAGATTACGACCTTGTTCTCTGGCAGCCTTTTCATTATGGTGAAAAGGCTTTTGGAGAACAAGTGCATGGGACCACAGTGGGGCCCTTGCACTGCCCATGCACTTTGTATGGGCAGTACAGGGGTCTCCCTGCCCAGTACTCTCGCAATCTTCACTGTCTGCTGTGCAGATAGTGAACATTGCAATGGTACTGATGCACCCTGCAGGCGACAGCATTGCTGCCGGCTCGATTTTGAGCCTGATACATTGCTGCTGCCTTTTTCCCGCTAGGCTGATGGGCAGAAACCTCGGTTTTTGCCTGTCAGCCTAGAAGGAAACTCCTAATAGGTCCGGCAGGGTGGCCGCTACTACGGCAGCAGCCACCCTGTCAGGAGTTTGGCAAACAGGTTATCCTGTCCGTCAAACTCATAATTAGGCCCTTAATCATTCCATATGGAACAAGGTGTTGCGCCGCCGCGGCCGCGAGCACAGGCCGCCGCGGCACAGCACAAAGGGGCTGCAGCGGGCCGCGGTCGGACCGCGGGGGAAGCCGTGGCTCGGGTCAGGGGTCGCGGCACTCGCCGTGCTCCTTTTCTCCGGCCGCGGATTCCTGGATACACGCGGCAGGGCCAGAGGACCCAAATTGGGTCACGGTCCTTGCCGCGAGGGCAGCGTTTGCCACGCTTAGGCGCACACATGAATTAAACATGGGAATTCTGGGTATCACTCTTTCCACCACTTACCGGTCACAACAGGCAAAAGCCGGGTACCTGCACATGATAGTGCTTTTATGCAGGCCTTTTCCCTTTCCCAGCATACTACCCACTTCCTCTCTTCCCAGCATGCATTCTTTCTTATTGTTGGACGCATGTTCTTTATTCAATGTTATACTCTTTTCCCCAATCCAAGATGGTGGTGTTTCTACTTCCTGTTTCCTACTTCCTGTCTAGGGGTGTATAAGGGGAATTCAGCTGCTTGTTCATTGCGTTGCAACACTCCTTTGGTGGTAGTCACGCTCCGGCTGGTTTCTTCTTGTGAATCCAGTATTTCCTGACCTGTCTTCGTCTCCAGTCTTCCTGTACTCTGGGATCCTCAGTTCTAACGCCCTTGTGCCCTCCTTCTGTTTCAGGGAGTTCCTGTTGGAGGTTTTTTACCTATTGGGGTTTTTCCTCTGGGACTCCTTCTGGAGGGCACGGACTGTAGTGGCTTGCTATTGTCAAACAGCACCGTGGCTACCGGAAGGGGTCGCCCCTACCTCGGCCAGAGCAGAACCTGCCGTAAGCGGGGTCGTTCCCCAACTCTCATCAACTTCGACGGTAAGCCCAGTGAAAACCGTGACACAAGGTTCTTGTTAAACTTACTGCAACAACTTACACCTGAAACTTCCATGTTGTAGGCCAGATATAACGATAAGCATAGAAGATGCATTACAAAACGTTGTAAATAAGTTAAATATGTAATGATGTTAACACATTTTCATTGCACTTCCCTTAAGCGTTTGACTGACTTTGCCATACGAATGCCCACTAGTTCACACTAAGACCTAAACTATGTCTTGGCACCATACACATAACTGCATACTCTGCAAGTGTATATTGATGTATGTCTGTGTGTTTAAGACGCAGTGAATCAGATGTACACTCTGCATGCATAGGTTATGATTTTTTCTCAGACAAAAAAAAGACTTACAATTTGTAGGTACTACAGGACCTTTAGCTACAATGATGGTCAGAGTTTTCCTGTTACAAATGAGGGTCCCCACAGTCGACCTTAATGGTGCTAGAGAGGGCCAAATGAAGTATCTTTCATATCCATTTATTGCAACCCAAAATAGAGGATGGCAAATTAATCAACATTTGGTGTTACATTGTATATTGTTCAAAATTCTATTATTTGCTATAACATAGGATTATATCCCCCAGCTGGGGCCCATAGGGTAAATGACAAAAATATTAAAATGATGTGCAACATGACGATCTTGTCATAAAGCAGTCCTTCCAAAAATATACAGCGACAAAATATAGAAGGTAAGGATATTGTTGTTTCATGTATAAATATAGAAGGTAAGAATATTGTTGTTTTATATCCCTGTCTATAGTATTGTTTACTTTTATACACTTACAACAAATATTGTTTTCATTAGCTTAATATGTATTAGCTATTGTGTTTTAGGTGATACTAATGTTAATATAATTGTTTTTTCATTTTTAAAAATATAGGGCCTAATATTATGATCTCTGTGGCATTGCCGCGAGACCGTCAATACGGCGGGGGTGAGTCTGCCATCAAGTCAGTGGCCTCACCCTTGTTGTATTATGATGTTTCCACTGGGCTGACCAGTGGAAACATCGCAATTATGATGTTTCCACCAGTAACCCGGTGTAAACTGTGCAGCCAATGCCATCGCTCACAGTACCCTAAGAATGTGCACTGTTTGCATAGCCGACAGTGCGCATTCTAAGGGTGCTGGCAGGGGGGCCCCTGCACTGCCCACAACATGGTTGTATGCAGTGCTGGGGAACTCCTCAGGCCTCCAGCACTGGCTTTCTGCTAGCCTTTCCTTGGCTGTAAAAACACCATGGAAAGGCTGGCGGAAAGTGGAGTTGTGATCAACACGGCGTTGCCAAACTCAGCACCGTCATGGCTGACCACTACCCTGACTGTGCCAGCCTATCAGGATTGCTGATTCCAGCAGAGACAGCAGACTCCTGGTAGTCTTACCACCGGGATCATAACGAAGTAACAACGCTTGAAGTGTTTTTTTCATGTTTATTTTAGAAATATGCTGATATGTCTTTAAAAGTGACAACATTGTTTCCACTTTGTGTGCTCTGACGAAGACCATGTAGGTCGATATGCAGGAGCCTAATTAAAATTTGTAACATCATCCTGGAGTGCAGGCGCTTTCTGGAGTGTATAACGAAGGAGTTTTACTTTATATATACAGATAGATAGATAGATAGATAGATAGATAGATAGATAGATAGATAGATAGATAGATAGATAGATAATTAGATACATACATACAATTTTTGCATTATATTAAGTATATTAAAAACTTGAAAATAAAAATGTATATATATATAGATTTAGGTTTTTTAACATATTTAATTTAATGTATTTTAAGAATTGCTTAATTATTGTTTATAGGTTTCTTAAAGTTTGTGTGTGTGTGTGTGTGTATATTATTTTGTTCATATAAACTATTAAACCTACTTAATTTTTATTTTTATTTTATCATTCATTTTATAGTTTGATAGATCAAATAAATTATGTTTAAACTTATAAAACTACATACATTAACCTTTCCATGTTCAATCTGATATTCTGTTTCACAATAATTTTGACACAATATTTCAGTAGTTTTCATACAAAGTATGTAAATCTGATATTTTGTAGTTTTCTTCACACAATATTCTTGTGTCACAATGCTGTTGACTGTCCATACAAGTTGTTAAAGATCCTCTACCCAAGTTATAGGTCTGAACTACAGAGGAGGGCCTATAACTAGGGAGACAGCCTTGAACGAGTGGTATGGACAAAGGCTGGTTGTGTACAATGCTGTTAGAACATTCCACTCACTGAGTAAAATGTTCTTAACAAAACAATATTCAGTGTTCAGCAAAGGAGGCATATAAGTTTGTGCTTGGGAGTTTACTTGAACATAGATTTCTTAATTTGCAAATGAGTTACTTGTAATATCTTAATATTGTACGACAGGTAGTAATATATCCCATATTTTGGGAGCTTGCAATCCATGTACATACGCCCATCTCTAATTTCCTCATTATTAAATGGTGACATCTCTTGTCACCTGCAATAAATAAATGATGTAGCAACGTAACTGTACTGTTATTGTAGTTGACTTCTGACATCTGAATGTCAGCCACCGCAGCCAGTACCAAGGATGAAAGGAAATATCACTCCAGCTGCACTTCAAGCAAGGACAATTGAAACTGGCTTTTTCTTCTTCTGATATGTGTTTCTTAAAAGAAAAAGTGATAAGTACAAAGGAAATATTTATGGGCACATGTTTATTTCTTCCCATGATATAAGTCATTAATGGAAAGATTGCCTCACAGCGTGTCACTAGGCAATCACAGCATTTTGTATCTGATTTAGATTTTGTGCAAGAAATACCGTGTTCTGGAGTGTTTTATTTCTCAGTAGAGTGTCTGTTTTTGTTGTTTATGTCTGCACTGAACTTGAAAAACCAAGACACCAAGGCCCATATTTATACTTTTTGACGCTAAACTGCGCTAACGCAGTTTAGCGTCAAAAAATTTAGCGCCGTCTAACGCCATTCTGAAGCGCCATGCGGGCGCCGTATTTATGGAATGCCGTTAGCCGGCGCTAGCAGACCGGCGCTGCCTGGTGTGCGTGGAAAAAAACCAGGTAGACCAGGCAGCGCCGGCGTAGGGGGGAAATAGCGTTAGGGCGTCTTAAAATGGGGCAAGTCAGGTTGAGGCAAAAAAATCGCCTCAACCCGATTTGCGCCATTTTTTTCGACGCCCAGATGCCATTTAAATGACTCCTGTCTTAGTAAAGACAGGAGTCATGCCCCCTTGCCCAATGGCCATGCCCAGGGGACTTATGTCCCCTGGGCATGGCCATTGGGCATAGTGGCATGTAGGGGGGCACAAATAAGGCCCCCCTATGCCACCAAAAAAAAATTAAAAAAATAAAAAATTATACTTACCTGAACTTACCTGAATGTCCCTGGGGTGGGTCCCTCCATCCTTGGGGGTCCTCCTGGGGTGGGCAAGGGTGGCAGGGGGGGTCCCTGGGGGCATGGGAGGGCACCTGTGGGCTCATTTTGAGCCCACAGGCCCCTTAACGCCTATCCTGACCCAGGCGTTAAAAAGTGGCGCAAATGCGGGGTTTTTTGACCCGACCACTCCCGGGCGTTATTTTTGCCCGGGAGTATAAATACGACGCATTTGCGTCGCCGTCATTTTTTTAGACGGGAACGCCTTCCTTGCATCTCATTAACGCAAGGAAGGTGTTCACGCAAAAAAATGACGCTATTTGCCCATACTTTGGCGCTAGATGCGTCTAACGCCAAAGTACAAATATGGCGTTAGTTTTGCGCCGAATTTGCGTCGAAAAAAACGACGCTAATTCGGCGCAAACGGAGTATAAATACGGGCCCAAGGATGTAAGTGGCTTATAGAAAGTGCGACAGTGCAACCATGAAATATAAGAAACATATCATCTGCCATACATTAAAGGAATATTGCAAGTCATGTCAAATTTCCACCACCTTATTAAGGAATTCAGCCTTCAGCGTTGTTTCTGTATATAGCCACAACACTTGTTGGTGACTTGCAATATAAAAAATGTAAAGGACCCATTGATGTCAATATAAATAAATATAAATGTTACTATGTTATGTATGTCTTAGCAGATCCTTAACAATTGCTACTTTGCTCTTGAAGTACAAATGTCATGAGAAGGCACACAGCATGGTTTTTAAAGTTCACTGAACAGTGCTGTGTTTACAGATATCGCCTTATCACGGGGATATGTAAATTGTTTTTTGGGAGACACCTTACACCTGGTGTCCTGACTAGTAGTTAAACTAAGAAGAGATTGGAGATGCTTGAAAACATAGGATGAAGAGATTTTGTCTTATGATTGGGATACATTGTCTGCATCCTTGAATACACTTTGAATCTGTTATCCGTACTAAGAGTTAAATCAACAAAAAATTGGAAATGCTTGGAAATAGAAGTTGAAGGTATATGAAAATATTTTAACTCGGAAATTGGGAAACCAATTATGAAAAGGTTGTGAAAATTAGCATAACCTTTCTTGAGATTATAATTAGCCATGCCGAAGTGGTGAAATTCTAGGCACAAACAACATGTGTGGACTCTCCTTTTACAATTTTGTGGACACTGAATCGAACACAAGTAGAAACAGGTGGGTTTGAGTCAATACATGGTCACTGGTGGTACATAACAGTGTAACTTTAGTCTCCCTCACACAACCCTTATTGAGGATAGCTGTTGTCATGTGAAAGCGGATTTTTATTGTCACCTAGTAATTCATTGAAACGCACAGCATGTTGACAGAACCCACACAAAATAGCATGACCCTCACTGAGGTTGTCCAACCTCTGTTAGATTCAAAGCACATGTCAAGGCAAGCTCAAGTGATGTTGTGGGGGACACCACATTAGTACATGCTAGAAACTATAATCAAACCCTTCAGTGCTTCCTGTGTTGCCTAGACCTTAACGCCACACCATGGTGTACTATCAGTGTAGTTCTCCTGTGAGGCCTTGCGTGTTCGGCTTTGCAGTTCATATAAAGACCTTGTAACCACCATTGTAAGATTAAGACATAAACACCTAAGAAAACCAGATACATACATACAAGCAGCCCATTTATGGACACAGGTCCTTGACACACCACAAAAACACAATTGTGCATGTTGTGAAAGTTGCTCACAGGGCAGTCGCTCCTTTTCCCAGGCTGAGCCCTACTCAGAAGTAGGGATGGGCATACCTTGAGTAGGTCCATGAAGCATAATCACACAGAAATACCAAAGAATTCTGCACAAGTATACAGAATTACGTGAGAAGAGTCATTTCCCAATTATTTTCTTAGTGCAAAAATGCACCCTCACACCCACAATGGACATGATGATGCATTTCATGCTAAGAAATAGTGCTAAATGCAACAGAACACGAATAGCAAATGTGCTCTCTCTATAGGATTTCCCCTCCAAATTACTCTTAATTATGCAAGCAGGCGTAATTGCGTTATTAATGGTGTCAAAGAAAAATGCAGTATTACAAAAATTACTCCAATTACTCTAACCAAATTGAAATTCGAACCATGTATACTCAGAAGGATGAAGTTCTCTTCTTGTTCAAAGCTATGTATTCGTTTACAGACAGGAAGATATTTGCAGACAGGTACATACAGAATACCACTTTAACCGTGTCATTGATCTCTGAAATAGCTACCAAAATTTGCCATTATGTAAAATGTATGAACCTGAATATTGTTTCATTGCCTTTTTGAAACAAATGTCGAAACTTCAAAAATGACTTGCATTCTTTCTTAAGATGAAAACAACCAAACAACTAACATCAGGATGAAAGAGGAGGCAGATGGTAGCCAGTCACGTCCCTGGTTCTTCCCTTCCTGTTAGAAATGGTAATAGCTTGAGGAACCATCAAAAACATTCAAACAAGAAAGGGTCTTTTTCCCGTTCAGTTACATAATCCCGTGAATGTTGAAAGCAGTGAAAAGCATTTGTCTTATATTGTTACTGTATGTTCAAGCTCCTTTGAAGATACTACACATGTCATAAAGCTACTAATGCTGAAAAAATAAAATGCAGTTTTGAACATCCCTTCAAAGCACTCGAATTCTGCCGTGCAACTAGTCTATAACATTGCAGAGCTCACCTTACCTGCCATGAGACAGCAGCTGGCATCAGAAAATATGAGAAGGCCGCATGCCTGCAGAATCTCTCGGGCTAGTGTGAAACGTTAGTACAAATGTCACTTTCCGCGATAATTAGTTATGAAACCATCATTCACTGCTGTTCCGTCCCTGCTGCTCCTTCTATTAAAATACCTGTGGAATAAATCGAGTGAGGAGAATTAGCTGTATTAGGCCGTCCTTGGTTTTCTGTCTGCTGTGATGCCACCTGAGAAGGCTGCATTAGCACAGTTGACGTGACACCTGCCTAGAGACCATATGTAAACATCCGACCGGTCAGGCGCAGCTTTATTGGTGGGGGAGGGGTTCATGTGTAACGGTCTTGATCAGAATGACTCATTTTTCGAAAGCAGATACGCTGTTACTGTTTAAACATTCATGCCATGTGCTTATTGGGTTACTGTCTAAAGTTCGTAAAAGGTACGTGCCCCAAAACAATTTCCTGGCACTTTGAAAATGTACTTTGTGTGGCGTGAAATACTGTGTCAAACCAGTCTCCCATCATGTTTGAGCTGTGGCAACATTATGCTGTGTTATTAGCAAATGCAACTGTAAAATGCTGCATTTGCCAGTCGTTTGCAGGAAGTATTTGTAAGGCAACTGAGAATACCTTTAGGTGTTTGTCACACCTGCATGTGTAATAATATGAAACTCTTCTATGTTTTACAGTAACGAGCCACATACCTCACATGGCCTTTCTTTGGAAGACATGAGACGAAGCTTCCAGTATTCGCCAGTAGACAAAAATGGTCAGTATCTGCACAGTTTTGCCAATTGTTTATGATAGTACTCTAACTGTCACTGTTTGCTCAACTTCTGAAATTTTAAATTAGCCAAGAAATGTAACTTTTGAAATGTCAAATTAGCCAATAAATGTAACACAACCAATGTTCAAATAGCTATGTAATCTGGCACTTGTGTAGCACACCATTGTCACAGGCGGGGCATCACCTTGTAGTTGCCCTATCCAGCAGCAAATGCAGGCTGGAATCTGCATATAGTTGTTAAGGTACATGGTGGATGGGTGCCTTCTTGGCTGCGTAACATCATATAATGAACCTTACAATTCACTTTTTTGTGTTGCAATCTTTCACTGAATGAATAAAACCACAATTCAAAACAACTGTGCGATACAAGGTAAAGCATAGTGGCAAAGTCCAAAAGGGACTACAGGTGGAGGAGGGAGGGGTGAAGAGAGGAGTGGGGGGAGAACAAAAAAGGGGGAAATAAACAGTTCACATTGAAGTGCAAAATATAAACCAATGCGGGAGTATGAGAACGCGAAGATCCTGTCGTGAATAAAGATCCAGGGGAGGGCAGTGTTCTAATGAGGTAGGGAGAAGGGGATTTAGGTGCGGCAGGTAGGGATGAAGGGTAAGAATGGTGAGCAATAGTCAAAGGTATAAGGTGTCAGTGGGGGTGGAGAAAAATGAGCATAGACGGCCAAAGGGCAGACTAGGCGGAGACAAGGCCAGTGATTTATGGGTATGTGCGGGGGAAGCAAAAGGAGCAGGATAGGTATGAAAAAAGGGCAAAGCTGTCAGCGGCTGGGTGGGTCTGTAGGGAGGGAACGGTGGAGGAGGAATTAGGTTGGGGAAAGAGGAAGGGAAGGAGGTTAGGAGGGCACAGGGACAATGCAACTGGAGTGGAAAGAGGACTAAGGGGAGGAGGAGGGGTGAGAGGAACTGGGATACATGATGGAATGATGGAAAGTCAGGAAGGAAGGGGAGGGGATGGATGTGGGGAAAGGCGGATGGGGTATCAGGGTATTCACAATTTCTCTCATTATCTAGAAGATAGGAAGTGCCAGGCATGTCTTGAGCTTGGGACTGTCTTCGAAGAACGCCGCCCATGTCTGCATAAATAACGCCAACTGGTCTTGTAGGCCATAAATGACAATTTCATGGGCAGCAGTCTGGATCATTGCCACTGTCCATTCCTCTGAAGTTGGAGGGGTATGAGATCCCCAGTGAGGAAGAATGCAAATCTTGGCAGTTGAGAGGGCCGTCTGTGGAAGACAACGTTGTGGTCTGGATAAGTCCGGGAAGTTCCCTACTTTGTGGAGGAGGGTGAGAGTGCCGGAGAGAGGAGTCTGGAGAGTCACATAGACCTCTAGGGTATATCTGACCCCTGCCCAGAAAGGCTGAATCGAAGGGCATTCACAGAGGATATGCGCAAAGTTACAACGAGTGGCCGTGCACTGCTAGAAATTTGCATGCAGCAGGAGTCCTGCTCTATGAAGCTTTACCAGCATCCAGTGCCAATCATGCAGTGTCTTAAACAGGTAGAATTTCTGACGTGCTTCCAGTGTGCCCTTATCTAAAGCCTTCAGTATGTCCGGGCAGTCTTCTTCCTCAATTTCCAAATGAAGCCAAGATAGCTATTTAGTGTGGATACTGTTAAGAAGGGGGTTTGAGAAGAGGTGGTTAGTAAGGATTCCATAAAGACCCAACATCACTCCCTTAAAATGCCCCAGGTCATGAGATAGGACACCACAGGTGAAGGTTGCAGGTTCCAAGGGCCAGCTCTCATACAACAACGTAGACGGTAGCCATGGACCGCTGTACTTGTGGTAGTGGTGGAGAGGAGTAGTGCCTCGCTCTTGTCCTAGTTCACTCAGTAGCCTGACAATAGGGCAAAGCAGTCTATCATTTTTCAGTAAGGCCAGTAGGGAGCACTGCAGGTCCTCCAGTATAAGCACAAGATCATCGGCATGCAGGTAGAGTTTGGACTCTCCACCCGGAAGGGGTATCCCAGTGAGAAAGGGAAAGTTGTGGATGGTGGCTGCTAGAGGTTCTAGGGCCTGCCAAAATAGGAGGTGCGAAAGTAGGCCGCCTTGCCTCATTCCCCGCTGTATCAGGAAGGGCTCACCACAGTTAACTTGAGCCGTAGGATGTTCGTATAACAAGCAAACCTTGGCGATGAATGGATCTCCCAGTCCAAAGTTCTATAGGGTTGCAAACAGGTAGTCCCATTCTATGTGGCAAAGTCCTTTTCTGCATCTAGGGATAGGGCTATAGCCTCTAGCTTTCCAAAGGGCCAGGTACAGAGTGTGGAGATGATTTCTGGAGGTGCGTCTGTGAGAGGAGGCCTCTTTTTGCATGGTTAACCCCTGCTTTTTGCCTGATGTTGATGTGTCCTGGAAGTTGTATTGCCAAGGGTCCCTGTTAACCAGGTTCCCTGCGCAAGAACTCTTTCCCTAAATCTGTTGTGATGCTTGGCACAATTGGATACACTCTTACATATCACTGTAAGACCCCAGTAAATGGGTACCCCACTACCTAGAGCATGAGATAATATGAACAGGCCCCCGAGGGCAGCAGCACTGATTGTGCCACCCTCTAGGGTCCTACACCCAGTATTGCCATTGCAGGCTGAGTGTACTGGGGCAAACCTAAAAAGGCAAACTTGACATGGCTCACTCCCTGTGTGCCCTGCCTACCCTACACTGCATATCATATGGGCAAGTCACCCCTCTGTAAGGCCTTACAGCCCTAAGGCAGGGTGCACCATATTATATGTGCAGGCATAGTTGCATGAGCAATATGCCCCCACTGTGTCCTTGCCAAACCTGGAACATGGTGAGTGAACAGAGCAGCCATTTTAAGAACATGTACTGGACACTGGTCAAACATGAGTTCCCCAGGCAATCTACAAACCTGGGGGAGAGCCCTGGCTCTCTGGTTTGTAAAATAATGCCGTTCCTAGGTGGAATGAGCGAACACCCCCTCCCTCAGGAATATGCACTCTCTTGGCAGTGAGCTTCAAAGGACTACCACCCTTGAAACTCGAGCTCCCAGGCTTGCTGCTAGCAGCAGATGGCTTCCTCCTTTGTCAACCCTCTACTTTTGGAGGGAGCAAAGGTGGGAAACCACTCAAAGGGTAGGAGGAGGAGTCTCACTGAGCATGCACCACCCCTAGGGGCTTGCAGTCGAAGTCAACCCCCCCCCCTTTCATTTTCATCCATGTTGGATGGCAGGAAAACATCCATTGAGGTTTAGGCAGGTGACACTTCCCACAGGAAGTTGTCACTGTAGTGGGTGTAGCCACTCAAAGGTAAGTGTCCCATTGGACACTACCAGGTTCCCCCTAAAATATCCACTAAATTCAATATTTATTGAGCTTCCCTTGACCAAAAAATTAGATTCATCTGGAAGAAAAGAAGACAGCACCAAAGAACCCGACAGGACGAGAACAGAGGACCTTCTTAAACAGAAGAGGCTCCAAGATCCCTGTATGCTGTATCAGAGTCCCGACAATCACCGCTGCAGAGAAGCTGACCACTAGACCGACCTCAAAAGACCCAGAGGACCTCCAGCCTTTGCAAATAGCCCAATATCTCCCTCCTGAATAGAGGTACCACTCACGAAACCAAAGGGAACTGGAAGGAACCAGCAAACCAGTGCGGGTCACTTCCCTGACCAGACGCTATCTCTGCAAATGGAACTTGCCGCCAGACCTAACGACACACCAATGACAGCCCGGATGAGACCTGCAAGTTTGCCCGACTTTGGTGGTACAGCCCCCTCCCATTGTAGAGTTGTGCCAGTACCCCAGGTACTGGTCATTGCACATTGGACAACCCCAAAAACAGCTGACCCAGAGCTGCAACAGGATAAGGAGGAAGCCCCTGTCGAGGGATTTCAATGACACCCCAGATCTCCCACCAGAGCACCCTCGACGTCCTGCAAGGCCCTCAGAAGAAGACTTACCTCCAGCTCAGAAGGGTCCCTTTGCGCACAGCATCCAAGACCTTCAACTCGCCCTGCATCCGGCTGCCCTAAGCCCTGCATTGAGGGATCTGCTGTGTGCCCCAGGTCCCCAACCCATTGTGACCTCACCAGCTCAAGGGTGCCCCAAGGCACCATCTTTAAATCTGAAAACCAACTCCTAATCCAAGTGGCCTCTCCAGGTGGCCCTGTGCCTGTGCCAAGAGACTTTCCAACGCTGCTCCTGCCGGAACCCGGAGCCAATCATGGCTCTACAGCTGGCACAGTGTGCCCACCGACTACTTTGACCATCCTGTAAGAGAAGAGACTGGTAACTCAACTGTATGATTTTTAATGCATTTTTTAAAGTGACTGCCTATTGATTCATATGGTGCGTAATTATGCATAGAAAGACTAACTTTATTAAAACTTTGAAAAGTCATATCTCAACTCAACATATATTAGAGATCAGGGTCTTAAAATTTATATAAAAGTCTGAGGTATTTTTACAAATTCTGGTCTTGAGTTATTCATTCTGTGTGTATGGTGCATGATTGGATTTGTGAGTACAGCAAATACTTAGCACATCTCCTGGATTAGCCTAACTGCTTGACCAGCTATCTTAAAAATTGGAGCCTTAGGTGGTCTAATTTTTACCTCTGGAAATCAACGTGTGGTTGCCTGGACCCCCTGCACAGTGTGCCTAGTTTTGCACACTACATAAAGGGTCAGCCTCCTACAGTGCCCTGGAACAAAGCCCACCTGACTATGGTGTATTTGAGATAGTCTAGGATGACTTTGCGGAGCCGGGTTGCTAAAACGCTGGCAAGAATTTTCACGTCCCCATTCAAGAGGGATATAGGTCTGTAACTGCTACATAGGATGGGGTATCTCCCAGGTTTGGGGATCACCGCTATCATAGCTCTACTGGAAAGAGAGCCCAGGGAATCCTCACAACTAGTCTCTAGAAAGGCCTCAAGAAGCGATTCGACCACCTCCTCTCCAGCCCAATTTGAAATAATATGAGAGGGGGCCGTCTTCCCCAGGAGACTTATTGTATGGGAGCTTGGATATGACATGCGCTACTTGTGTTGCTGATCTCCTCATCTAACAGGGCTCGTCCCACGGCTGACAACCGGGACAGCTGTACCCCCTCCAAAAAGGTCATTATTTAATGGGAACTAGCCACTGTCTCTGGGGCATTCAACCACCAGTAGAATTCAGCAAACTCATTGACAATTTCCTGTGGTCTTGTGTGAACCTCACAGCTCGAGGGGTGGATAGCAGGGATAGCTTGTGCTGCTTTCAGCTGTCAAAGCTGAGCCCCCAGTTTCTATATGGCCTTTTCAACCTGCTCATAATGGCGACTCTTCAGTCGATGCAGTGTGTATTCTGCCTTGGATATGTAAAGTTAATTAATAGCTATGCAAGCTTGTTCCAAACCGCGGTGCATGGGTAGCAAGGGGTAAGCAGTGTACAAGTGGGTAGGGGCCAAAATATGATCCTCTAATTCTCCTTGGCGGGCTATATTTTGCTTGTTAGCCAGAGTAGCATCACGCATCATTTGCCCTCATATTGTTGCTTTCACTGCTGCCCACAGTACCCTATGGGAAGTAAAGGCGTCTTTATTATCCTGCAGGTAAGTGGAAACATAAGACCTGAGTTGTTGGAGCTTGCCCTGAGGGGTGCAGTGGCGATGTATGGTTAGACACCAGCATTTGTGGCCCAGAGAGGTCTACACTTAGCAGGTTCAGGGGGTAGTCGGAGAGTGCAGTTTCCAGGATCCGAGAGTGCTGAGCGGAGGTTACCATATTCTGCAAAATGAGGAAATAGTCCACATGTGAACTGATGAGAGAACGGTATATTCTCATGTCCCCTGGATGGGTTACCCTCCAATGGTCTATCAACCCATGACCTGAGGTTTACTCCATCAGGTGGGCCCTATCTGGATTGTTGCCTACATTGATGGAGCCAGTCCTGTCAAGCACACCATCCCAAGCAAGATTCCAGTCACCTCCTATGAGGCAACGGGAAGCCCCAATCTCAATGAGGAGGCGGTAGAGTCAGAGCAAAAACAAGCGTTTAGATCCTGTGGGTGTGTAAACAGACCCTAGGCAGAGTGAACTTTCCCCTACCCTCAGTTTTGCAATAGCGTATCTACCCTCAGGTCAGTCCACATCTTGATAATGGTAATGGGTAATGTCTTGCGGAACAGGAGCGCCACGCTGCACTTCCTGGATATCCCATTCCCAAGCGTCGATGAGGTCAGGCAGCTGCTATAAATTACCCTTCCTGCCCAGTCACAGCATTGTTTAACGGACTCAAAGGTGGTCATAATGAACATGGGGGTAATGACCGCCACGCCGGCGGTGGTGGTCATTACTGCCAACAGCATGGTGGTCCAGACCGCCATATTCTGAACACAGTTAACTACCACCCACCGCCAGGCCAGAATCGACCACCGGGCCGACAGTAGGCACATTTGACCCGGCGGTGGAGACCGGAGTGGCACAGGGATAATGATCCCATTTCCACCAGGGATTTCCCGCGGGATACCCCGCCAGGTAATCCCTGGCGGAAAGCATATGGGTGAGAGGTATTCTAATTCCTGTCACCTGTATGCAATGCGCCAGCCCCCGCCACTACCCCCACCCAGCCCCCAAGCCCCTAGAACCACCCCCACCCCCT
The DNA here is from genome assembly GCF_031143425.1 of Pleurodeles waltl. Taxonomy (NCBI): domain Eukaryota; kingdom Metazoa; phylum Chordata; class Amphibia; order Caudata; family Salamandridae; genus Pleurodeles; species Pleurodeles waltl. The sequence goes on along the minus strand of NC_090443.1, from coordinate 774,440,436 downwards.
GACCCCGGAAAACAAACCCCCCATCCCTCCACCCTCCAATCTCACTGTAGGTCTCATAAAACCCCTCTCACCGTCCCCCACCCAACCCCCTCCATACAGGTCCCCCCCAAACCCGAAACCCCCACATCCACATGCACCCATATTCCTACATGCACACACGCATTCATACACGCAGACACACATCCCCCTTCACAAACACACATGCACACCCCCATGCACTCACACACTCAACACACACACCCTCCCCCACTTCCCTTCCGGACAGCACTTACCTGTTCTGTGGCGCTGCTCCTGGAGGGAATAGGCTTCTTGGATGCTGCTCCTCCAGCATCGCCCCACCTCCATACACTGCCACGCCGATGACTGCTTCATTACAGGCGTGGCGGTGTCTGGACTGCCGTGGCGGTGAGAATGGAGCAGCATCCAGCCCTGCCACCAACCACCAGCATGGTGCATGGCGGGTCTCACCGCCATCAATGGTGGTGAGGATCCATGTATCAGAATATGTCAGGATGCATGCCGCAACCACTGGCGTCTTCTGTCGACCATCAACATGGTCGGCGGCAGGCTATCCCGCCATGTTCATAATGAGGGCCAAGGTCATCAAGATGGGCCCCTGCAAGACGGCCATGTCCACACATTTTGAATGGAAGTAGGAGACTACTTTTTTTGTGTTTGCGTTAAGAGGGTGCAGTATAGGAAAGAAAAGAGAGCAAAAGATAGGGGGAGGTAAGAGGGTGAAAAAAAGGAGGAGATGACTGGGAAGGGAGACAAAGAACAGAAAATGGGAGGTTCGACACAGGTCGAAACAATACCTCAGGGGCTCAGATCTGTAGACCGTGGGTCCAGATTTGTAGAGCCAGCACTCCGTAAGGGTCCGCTCCGGGAGGCAGTGTGCTTGGAAGGAAAATGGAGGTTGTGAGAACGTAGCAGGGGGAAAAGAGGGAGGACTTGGCAAGGGCTGCGAGTAAAAAAAATACACAGGGGGCCAGCGGTGAGTCTCCAGGTTCACTCTGAGACAGGGGACTGGGCATTAACAGTTGATGGGGTCCCCCGGAGAGACTGAAGGATAGTCGTTGAAATAGCTGGTGCAGGGTAAGAGCAGCAGGGATGTGTCATAGTAGGAACATGGGGAAGAGAGAAAGGAACGTAAGAAGTAAAGAGTAAGATGTAAATGGAGGGGTAGGAGGTGAGAAAGAGGAAGGGTAGCAAGTCACAGAAGACACTGAAGGAGGAGGACGGAGAGGACAAAATTGGAGTGGGCAGGGGAAGTCTGGTTGGTAGCAAAAAGGGCACAGGTAGACATAAGAGTGCCATGCCAACATCGCAAACAATTGAAACAGGCATAACAATATAGGCAGTATAAACTGACAAGCAGTTATACAATTAACACGTGGTCTGCATGTGGCCAACACCAATTACAACTAGGTGTATCAACATCATGCATAGTGGGACTAGGCGCTCCAGGAGGGCAGCTAAGGGGGGTAAGTGAGATAGCCGCAGGAATAGAAGAAGGGCCTGACAAACCAAAATTGCAATCAGCAATGGTTTGTGCAACCCTCTAACATGGTGCAGACCTAAACTTTCCACATTAGAGGAGGGATGTAGCGCATAGAGCCATGCAGCAGGGTACTCATCCTTCCATCAGTGAGGGACACAACTCATATAATATTGCCCCAGAGCATGGGTGAGGATGAAGAGTCAAGAGCGGTAGGGAACTCAATCCGTGCCAGGTGTAGGTTTCAGAGGTGACCGGGACGTGTCCCTGTCCTGGGGCTGAGTAAGATGGGTCACTGCCTGTGGAGCCTGCGCCCTTTCACCTTGGTGCCGCAGGAGTCTCTCAGTGTCTCTGCCCCTCTGATGTGAGCCACGAGCATTGTATCATCGTTCATCTTGGAGAGTATGGTGGGGCAAGGATTCCGAAAGGGATGTCAGCCAGCAGTGGTAATGAGACTGGAGGTCTGGTGTCCAAGGACTGGGTCAAGAAGCTATCTAGGAAATGACGGAGGTCGTCAGGGTCAAAGAAGTCTCTCAATTTGCCGTCTTTGGTAATCCACATACATGCCGGCTCAAACAGACTGTATTTTATGTCCAGTTGGCCCCTCTGGGCCAGAGGGACAGGATCGCCAACTGACAATCATTAGTCTCCTTTGAGAAGTCTGCAGTGATGCAAATCTCATGTCCTTCTTACCCGTAGGGGCCATGAAAGTGGACCGCAGTAAGAAGGTGTCAGACCTGCTCATGGCGCGGAAGCAGGCAATGATTGGGCGAGGCCTTGTCACACCATGTTGCTGCTTTGAACTCATACGGTGTGCTCACTGGAATTCCAACATGGGGTCAAAGGAGAGGCCCATGAGCACAGGTAGAGTGATGTGGAGGAAAGCTGTGACATTTGTCCCCTCCATTTGTTCCAGAAAGCCAACGAAGCAGGCATTATCTCTGTGGCTCTTGACTTTGAGGTCAAGAACCTTGCTGAGAAAAAATAGGAGTTCCTGGTCTCTTTCCGGGACTGTGTTGAGGTGACTCTCCGTTGTTGAGATACCTTGCGCCAGGTCCGTTACTCGATTCTGGAATCCCACAATGTCCAGGCAGATAGATCTGGTCTTAGCCATCAGGGCGTAATTGCTAGCATCTAACCCTTTCAATCTGCGCCCCAAAACTGAGACCTTCTTCAGGATATGCTCCATGGTGGTGTCCTGTGCTGAGCCAGGAGGGGTGGAGTATTGGTCTAGCGGCAAGTTTCCCTTTGTGGCAGTCATGGAGCAGGGCTGTTGGAGGAGAGCTTCCGAGAAAAGGAGTTGTCGTGTGGATTCACTCACTGGTTTGCTGCTGTGTTTGCCTCAGGGCATCTCTAGACTGATCTCCTGGGCCAAAGCCACGTAGTGACAGACTACGGGGTCACCATCATTGTAGGAGACAGGGGTACTGCTTCTTGTAGGTTAGTAGGACAGTAGAAGTGGCCCACTGCTCGCATCAACAGGAATAGGCAGAGAAAGCAGGACAAGGGGTAAAGAGTAGTCTGGCCTCACATTGTACAGTGGATCGTTCTTAGAGTTGCGGTCAGTGTAAAGAAAGGGCAAAGGAATAGTCATCCACACATCGTTTGATGGAGGGAGAGGTCTGAGAGCTCCAAAAGGCACAGCCAATGTCATCATCCAAGGAGCACCCATAGGGAAAAAGGAGGGGGGGGAAGAGAGTGAGTCTAGGAGTTAAGGTCTCGTCCAACCCAGGTGGAGTCACTGCGGAAGGGTGATGGTGCAAAATCCGAGGTTGTCTGTGCTATGACGTGGAGTACCTTGGTTAGGGAGATGTTAGGCAGAAGGAAAGCAGAGTCAGAGTCTGATTTGCCTCCACAGTAGGACAGCTATCTGCCACTCACACGTGCTAGGTGGGGGCAGACTCTGTGATAAAGGAGGGAGTGGAAGGTGTAGCCTCATACCCTAGGAGATGCTGCAAGAGCCCTGAGATCCTCAGAACCTGGCTAGTAGCAAGGGTTCAAGTAAAGGTGCAGCCAAGGTGAGAGTTGAGAAAGGCCCTGGGGTGGGCAGTGCAGTGTAGTATCCTTCGGGATGTGGAAGGCCATGGCTGCTCAGCTTAAGCGCAAAGTCTGTCTCTAGCCTCCTTGATCGGCTTGTCCTCAAGAGCAGTGGGAACCTCTCAGAGTGCTTCACTGTGGTAAACAGACAGCTGGGTCAGGGATTGGGTTCAGAGTAGCCCCTTCCCACAACAAAAGCACTCGGTCCTTATCCCACTGGTACTCCGATGTCCTGGAGAAGAAGAGGGCCACTGAAGGTGTCCACCAGTCTCAGGGGACGTCAGGGGAGAACTTGCGAGCTCCAGGTGTCCCCCCCGTCTAGAAGCAAGGCTGTGCCGATCCACAGATCTTGGCCCTGGCCGACAGCACTGTTGTATAGCTATTTTAGCCATATTTTAGACACATTATTCTAGCAAACTAGGCCTATTATTGTGCACTTTATCCCAGTTACATTTTTATTCAGCATCGCCTTATTTTCTAGCAATAGCCACATTTGCAGTGTTGTTTTATTTTTCTCTATCTGATTGTTATTTTGCCTAGGAAAGCATTACATTCCTAGCAGTGCATTCATTTTACTTTGTGATTTCCTCAAGGCTGCAGTCACATAGGGTTGGCAGAAGTGGTTTGCTGTGTCTCTAACATTCACAGAAACACACGTATTCCTATGTGGGAGCCATTTATTAGAATGTCAACTGTTTTATTTTAAAAACACTCCTTTGTCCCATACATGTTAGAGGGAGATTCCAGCCAGGTGACCATGACTGCACGCTGATTGCCTTCACTGCAGCTGCTTGCTTAAACTGCGAAAACCCTAGCCTACATGAGGACGGTGTCTCTCTAGACTACAGGCTTTCTTACTCGGGTATGAGGGAAGATGTCTTCCCAAGGGGGAAACCAGAAGGGCGGATTAAGGTTTATTATGCTGTGTTGTAACATAGCTTAGGTAGGAGAACTATATATCACTCCTAGTGATAGTATGGTGGAACTGTTTTTGTGTTTCACACTCCTTGTCACCCTCTTGCTTTTATTGTGTTTTATCATCCTAGTTATTGCAATACATGCCATGTTATCTAAGATGCAGTTACTTCAATAACTCTCTATTGAATTATATTCTGCCTCTGTTTGTCTTGGCTTATGTGAGACTAATGCAACTGACAGGAAGGGATGAGATCTGTTCAACCACGACTTCCCTAAGGAGTCTTTCTTGTCATGAGCCTAGTTGCCACAATCATCCCTGCTCTTGGGTAGAGATGAGGTGCTGCTAGTTAGCCAGAAAACCCAGATTAGGCCGACAGGTGTCACATGCTGTGGAATTGTACTTAGTACTCCACAATCTATGCGATTCTGCTGCCCAAATCTAGTAGCCTTATTAGGATAATGAGAACGTACACGACATGGCACCACCAACGTTTGCTCAGGCACTCATTTTTGGATCCTCCTAAGTAGCTCAGTCTCACTAAAGGCTAAAAGCCACCTCAATACTATATACAGAGACGTCCGTAGTATTAAGGATTTTCTCCTCAGCTAAGTAGGTAGTACCTATCTAACACTGTAGGTTGTTAAAGTTTGAACCTTAAAAGAATCAATCCCGACTTGGTGTCCTCGTCGCTGAACAAAAACCTTTACCATTAACATGGCGAACTCACAATGGGTAGCAATTGTAATAAATATGCGACCGCCACTTACTGCACACTTATTGTCAAGTTACATTTGTTGTTGAGGCTCATCTAGCCTACAGAACAGAAACATTTTATTCTTGGGTCACCTTTCCAGCAGTTGATGGGATTACAAATACATTTCATCACTACACACCTGCAAACATACCTGCACAATACAGAACTTATGCATATTTAGAAATAACTATTTTATCAAGAATGTAATAATTGGCTTGATGGTGCCCTACCACATACAATATTAAGTGTTAGGTTATGACCCCTGAGCAATGACGGCCTGACCTGGCCTTTATTGGTAACATATATACCTCACCATGATGCAGCAACTTTACCGGTAGCTGAGGTTCACGCTTACATACAGAGCTCACTGAAATATACAGGCTGTTAGTACAGTTTGCAATGCAAACGCTAAATACTAACTCAGCACATGCTGCCCATTTTGTTTTGGTTAGCTCAAAAAATAAATGCGCTGGAAGCAGTTTTTCCCCAGATGGGTCTCAGAACAAACATAGGCCCATATTTATACTTTTTGACGCACAACTGCGCCAACGCAGTTGTGCGTCAAAAATGTTAACGCCGGCTAACGCCATTCCAAAGCGCCATGCGGGCGCCTTATTTATGGAATGACGTTAGCCGGCGGAGCTGACTGGTGTGCGTAAAAAAAATTACTTACACCAGGCAGCGCCGGCGTAGGGGAAAATGGAGTTTGGGCGTCAAAAAATGGGGCAAGTCAGGCTGAGGCAAAATTTTGGCCTCAACCCGATTTGCGCCATTTTTTGTGACTCCCAACCCCCATTGAAATGACTCCTGTCTTAGCAGAGACAGGAGTCATGCCCCCTTGCCCAATGGCCATGCCCAGGGGACTTCTGTCCCCTGGGCATGGTCATTGGGCATAGTGGCATGTAGGGGGGCACAAATCAGGGCCCCCTATGCCACAACAAAAAAATAATAATAACTTACCTGAACTTACCTTAAGTTCCCTGGGATGGGTCCCTCCATCCTTGGGCGTCCTCCTGGGGTGGGCAAGGGTGGCAGGGGGTGTCCCTGGGGGCATGGGAGGGCACCTCTGGGCTCCTTCCGAGCTCACAGGTCCCTTAACGCCTGCCCTGACCAGGCGTTAAAAAATGACGCAAAAGCGGCTGGACGTCATTTTTTTTGACCCGCCCACTCCCGTGCGTCATTTTTGCACGGGAGTGTGAATACGGCGCACATGCCTCGGAGTCATTTTTTGGACGGGAACGCCTACCTTGCATATCATTAACGCAAGGTAGGTGTCCACGCTAAAAAATGACGCAAACTGCAAGATCTTTGGCGCTAGACGGGTCTAACGCCAAAGTATAAATATGGAGTTAGTTTTGCGTTGGATTTGCGTAAAAAAAAACAACGCAAATCCGGCGCAAACAGAGTATAAATATGCCCCATAGAATCCTTAGTATGTGCTTGCCATTTGGGATGGTTCCCACCGTAGATAACTGCAATACATGGGGCACAGTATTTTCTGCGCTCTGTACTACCACACACAGTACAACAACACTTGACAATCTTCCGGAGGGGTTAAAACAAATTCTAGATGAATACGGAGCTGCCCTGGCCCTGGATTTGGTGCTGCAATTAATGGGCAATTTATCCACTGTGTCTTCAGTCATATTAAGTAACCTTAAAGGGGTAGTAGTTGCACTAGCAGTGTGCATGTTGCTCCGGGACGTCCCTGTACAGGATCAAGAACGTGAGCTGCCAAAGATTATCACTCCAGCATTGGTTGAGATAGTCTGGGGGCCAGACCAATTAAACCACAATTACAAGGTAGATCTATTAAAGACTTTACTAAGCAAGCACCTGAAGTTTCTAAAAAGCGCTGGGGTAAAAAACAACAAATGACTAAAAAAGGAAGCGGAGAATCTCCGCATTCGGAGACCCCTCAAAATAGATATAAACTTAGAAGTAGAAATAGTATAAAAACGCCTGACAGATACTGATACAAAAATGCAGTGAGAGAGGTGAGTGGTTAGAGCAGCAGACAGAGTACATGAAACCAAGAAATGACTCACAACGCTCGTCTGAAGTTTCTAATAAGAAAGAAGAGAAACATCCCCAACAAAAACCCCAGTTTAAAAAGAAAAAAGTGGCAGCAGTTGCAGTGCGACATGCTACTCAGGAAGAGGGTTTACTGAAGAACAGGAAGTGGGCACTGGCACTGCTAGACAGTACAGAAGAGGTCACAATAGTTTGCCGGGATCTTAAAGAGCATCTGGAGGTGAAAACAACTGATGACTTCTTACAAGTTAGGACTGCGGACATGCGTGTCTCCACACCCAACAGGGTGTATAAAGTTACTACACAATTAGAGGGAGACATTAAACGCACTATAGACGCTATCTTTTGGGACAGCTTCATCACCATTTATGATATTTTACTGGCCGAAAAAGACTGTCCACCAGAATTTGTCTGTGATCTCCCACATGGAGAAGAGCTTATTGAACAATCCTTCCTGTGAAAAAACATGCAATTGATTGGGCAGCGTCATATCGCAACCACGTAGGGTGGGATAAAAATTCCCCCTATCATGTAATCCCAATTAAATGCTAAACTCAACCCCAATTAAAAATTAAGCTAAAGTACCCATGAGGGAAATCCTGAAACAATTGGAATACCAGGGTGTAACTGAACCCTGTGTTTCACCAATGAACAATCCATTGTTTCCTGTTGCTAAACCCGACCATTCATTTAGAATAGTCTTAGACTACAGACATTTAAACAGTCATACACGCACATTTACTATACAAAATGCATACAGCACAGCACTTATGAACAATACAGTGCGCAAAAAATAAAAAACGACCCTGGATATCTCCAGTGGGTTCTTCTTCCAAAATATGGTGCCTGAAAGTAGGGACTTAACAAGTTTCAGCGCTTTAGGCTCCCAGAAAAAATTCTGTCAACTCCCACAAGGGTACAGTAACATTCCAGGACTGTTCTCAGCTTGTGTTGCATCTATTTTACACAACACAGGCCCTGAGGAGTTGTCATACATGGATGATATCTACCTTACAGACGACGACCTCATGCAACATATAAAATGGGTAGCCCACATGGTTGTAGTATTTGCAAAACTTGGCTACAAATGTAATTAAAAAAAAAAAAAAATTGCCTTCCGTAATGTACAGTTTTTGGGACATGAACTGTCGGATGAAGGCAAGTGCCTCGCACCCCAATTCTTAGAAAAATGTACACAATTACAGCCTCCCAACACAATAATAAAAGATCCAGTCTTTATTGGGCTTTTTAAATTTGGCAGAACATACATTCCAGACTATGCACAATATATTAAACCATTATATGACTTAATACTTCCTGACTTTACCAGTAAATACTGGACAGTCAAACACACAGGCATTTTCAGAGCATTACAAAAAGACATGCCTGAAGCAGAACACCTACACACAAGGGGCAACAAAAAACACATGGCATTCAGAGTAATTGCTGGTGCCATTGGTTTCACCTCCATAACATTCAATGAGGATTAGACTGCATACGAATCACATCTTTACAGGTGAACAATGCTTTGCTCCCAGTGAAAAAATTCTCACTGCTGTTCAGGTGGCTGTCACTAAAGAGAAACCTCCAGCCCAGGAGAGACGTATCATTGTCGTATCTCCTATCCCATCCCTTTAGGCTGTTACCAAAGCTAGTGTTCCTAAAGCATGCCAACCACATTGGATCGAATGGGCAATGTCTCTGACGGCCACTGAAGTAGATTATATTTTTGACTCAAAATTACAAACCCAAGAGTTTTTGCAGTACAAACTTGAATATCCAGTTCCAGCAAACACATTGCCTATTGAACAATATCAGACAATTTTGTATACTGATAGTTCAACCCAAGCAGCTATAGGCACTAAACATCAATATTCCACAGCTTGCTTAGTCGCAAGTGGATTCATGAAATATGGCAAGTTCCATCTACAACATACTTACACACAGACCCTAGGGGGACCACACTGCACAACTTGCAGAGCTCAACGCTCTGGTGATAGCACTGGAACATACGGATCCTGAGCAGATGACGCTGATTGCCTGTAATTCGTACTATTGTGTCCAGTCCTTCAATGAATATCTGCATTACTGGTGCCAGAATGGGTTCAGAGATTCAAAAGGAAACACCATTAAACACAGACTTATGTGGGGGAAAGTAGCGTATCTGAAGGAAACCCTACCCAACATCCATTTTGTACATACACTAGGACATCAGCGTGTTGGAATACATCTTGTTGGTAACACCTTGGCCGATGAAGCAGCCAAATCAGCACTAGCTACGGCTTCTGTTGCTGCAGTAACTCGTTCTAGAACGAAATTGGATGATGAAACATTGGCAGCTGTGAAAGCTTTGGCTGATGGCACACCCTTAGCAAAAGCATATCCCGCTAACTTTTCATACCGCATATCATGCCTCAATACAGCCCTAGCAGTTATACCAGGGGTGGGAAATTGTGTGATTCCCATTTGATCAAAGACCAGAATTGATCAAAGCAGCACATGAGGGAGTTGCTTCTGCTCATGCTGGTGTGGCGGCTACAATTTCACTGTTACAAGCACGTTATTGGTGGCCAGGTCTCTACAAACAGACCAAGCAAACGTCACCGCAGACACCCCTCCTAATATCCAACAGGACATTACAAAGTGTGACCATTGTGGTCCCCTGACACCTGATCGTGCATACAAATACATTTTAGTCACTGTTGACTCATGCTCCAGATTTCTATGGGTTTGGCCACAACGCTAGGCTGACACTCTGTTATTAATTATTTGCAAGTCTTTATCAGCACATATGCTGTTTCGGCTTTCCACTCAGACCAGGGCCCTGCTTTTGCCTTAAGGACTTTCAGGGATGCCATGGCTTCATTAGGGGTCCAACTACATTACTCGTCTCCTTTTCATCCAGAGGGAAATAGTGTCATGGAGCGATGAAACTGAGATTTAAAGCAATCCTTAACAGCAAGAGTATTAGGCAGGGGTCGTAGTTGGCTTACACACCTGCATGGATTCCAGAGAGCACTTAACAATCTGCCCAGAACGTCTATGAGAGGTGTACTTCATATGAATGCCTGTTCGGAACACAAATGTATGTTCCAGACCTTGATGGTCCTGACGTGGAGGTGGCAGACACACCTTTTGACATAAATGAACGGGTCACTGTCTTGCAGGACTTACACAGTTCTGTGATGACAACGCCTCTGCCAGTGCCGCATCCCTGGGAATAAGGGATGTACCAGTAGCATCTACCACCTGGATTCCAAGAATTGGTGATCTGGTGCGTGAAAAGATTGTTGTGAAAAAGGAGTTTGGTCCTTCTTATTGTGCACCGGTTCCAGTCCTTGGAATACACGGTACCAAACTGTCAATTTACAACTGCTGACTAGTACTAAAGAAAATCGCTTCATCTCCATCGACGATGTCAAGCTATACCACAGGGCTGATCCTGCACAGCAGACCTAGGGGACTCCTGGGTAGTACCCGAACCCCTCACACTACAGACCAGGATGTTCCTCTACAGGTTTTAAGCAGCAACGCTGACACCTCTCAGAGCTTGGAGAGGGTGGAAAATGAGCTTTCATTGGTTCGACTAACTTCTGCAACAAATAACACCAATAATATTGATTGATTTTATTCAAATTCTACTCAAACGGATGGCATAGTCTACTATGATTCACCGAGGGAGTCTTCTGCAAGTTCTCCTCTTCCAAACACGGCTCCAGTTTTTGCACAAACTGCTCCTGGATATTTTGCCGACAACAATGACACTTTCACTGACTCATCTGCCTGTACTGCAACAGAACTGTCAAGAGCACATAAGCTGATGATTTGGCTCAAAATTAACTTTTTCATTCTTCCGTGGAACTATATATGGCTCCTATTGAGTGTAAGTGCCTTTGTCCTTTGGATTGGGTTTGTCATTGTTTTCTTCTTACTAATACATGGTAATTACCTTTCTGAACGCTCTACAGTTGAACTGGTGGATGAGGTCTTAAAACCACATTTTACCATACCAATTCCTGATGAGATTGTTTGGGATAAAGTCTTATTTGATATTTGACGGAGGTCATTCAAATTCCATATGTATTCAAACTTTCCATGAACAATGTAATTACACCCGGAGTGGTTTCTGATGATTGGGATATGAAAACAGTTGATTCTATGATGTCTGATTTGCAGTATCATACTGTGTTTGAATGAGGACGTGTATCAATACAAAGAAAACTATAGAGATATGCTCTATTATAATTATTATGGACATCATTTCATTCACAGAGCAAGACTATTTTTAATTACACACACTGTCCTACTCCACCAGTGGGGTGTTCCAAAACATATACTGAAAAAATTGCATATTTGTCTGGGCACAATGTTAAAAATGCTGAGTTGTTTTATTTTAAATTGCCAGTGATGGAAAGTCAACATATTTTATTGACCAATACAAAATTGTCTGAAGTCAATAGACTTGAAAAGTGTGTGGCGAACTAAAAGTTGGCAAAAAAGGGAAAAGGAAGCTTTATTTAGAGCATGCCTGATACCTGTTCAAATTATATTTCTAAATGAAACTGTACAACAGACGAGTTGTTTAGGCTTAGCAAAAATTAAGGAACTGAATGCGCTCAGCATTCCTACCCCTGCACAATTTTACAAATGGCAAAAGCATATAAATGCATCTGAAGAACAGTTTGATGAATGGGTCCAGATTGGAACATTTAGCACATCACTTTCATGTCCTCGTGGGTGGTTATTGTGGCCAATGTGTGCCACACACATTTTGTAAACTCCACAGGGGTTTTTAGAACAAATAGGCTGGACCCTTGCCATGTGTCCTCAGAACACTCAGGTATAGTGATAACATATAGTGTAGGAAAATTATGCCAGCAATGGTTGAAACGTTCCTCACTAGATGCTGAGAAATAACACCTCAGTCTCCTGTTCAACGAAACAGATTTACAGGATTTCCTGTTAGGCCCCCGAAAACAACGGAGAAAACACTTCTTATATGCAGTATATAATGAAAATTTGGAAACTTTCCTAACAAGAAGTGGCTGGTTAAGGCAAATTGATCAGGAAAATTTACAGAAAGCTTTAGCCAATGCAGATAATGGCATTAACACCTTGACTGGCAGGATATACAACTTAAATAACATTGTATTCTCTGCAATAGACATAATACAGAGTGACATGTGATCTTTACACCATGAACAGAATCAGCTAAGGTCCATTATGCAGTTAGGTTGGACACTACAAACACTGAAAGCAGGGAAATATTTTCAAAATTTAACTCAACAACAACAAATAATAGCTAAGAAGGAGGCGACTTACATCATGCTAAACATCGAGAAATTAGAAAAGTAGCCTTTAACTATGGCTGAAATACCATCTGCTGAATGGCTAATACATGGGGTTATACATCTGCCTATTTCAACACTTCAACTTACATCCTGTTTAAAACACATTCCGGTAGGTAGATATGAAAGGTTGGGAGATAGTTACATACACGAGGTGTGGGAGCTTCCCTTTTCATACAGATGTTCTAATGGTATGAAAGAGGTCTGTCTTAGCGGTAGTGAATGTGAGACTTCTGGTAGCCATTCGATGGTTTGTAAACAGCTGTCCAGGCACAAGCATGTAATGCCTCAGCAGCAAACTTGGCATGTTATCTTAAGGGAGCTCCAGTCCCCTTGATTAGACCTGTATTCCTGGTGCTCTCAAATGGCGGCTACATGCTCCTTAACTGTGAGAGCTGATGTGGAATGCGAGCTGGAATAGCTTATGTCATTTTGTTCTCCCAAATTGTCACATGTTGCAGGACTGTCCTTTTTCCCCCTATACAACAAAGAGGAGTAGCAGACATTTTACCTGATATTGCTACTTCAGATATGAATTTTGACAAGTTGAGCAAACTCAAGGCTTTATTGTTTCAGAAACATGTGGCGCTTACATCTGCATGCAAGACCTATGCACTTCAAGTTGCGAGGTCATCAGCAGAGATTCAGTCCCTTTTAAGCACAAATGTTCTGAGACACTTTGGTGAACTCGTGGGACGAATATTCAACATGTCCAGTACTTCTGCTATCGTGCATTTCTTTAAGGCTGTTGGTTCACACCTTCTCCTCTATATTTGGCTTAACACCTTCAGCCATACACTCCATCTTCTCAAGTATTTTCAGTGGATTTCAGATTACTTTGGCTATAATAGGTGGCATCTTGCTGTTGCCACTTTTTCTGCGCAAAGGCTTTCCTCTCACAGCAAGGAGGACTGAAAGCGTTTCCACCAGCGCAACTGTGTCATGAACGCATGATGCAGTATTTTGGAGCACCATTCCTGGAACAACTGGAGTGTGACTGGTCTCTTTCATTCAGACCGGTTTTGAATTGTGTGCAGCCTGTGTTTTGATGCCATTGGTGCCCTTTCGAGTGTGCACTGAAAGTCTGTCTTTCTATGCTGCGCTTACTTTCATTGGATGCTTATCTGTTGATGTTCTCGATGAGGGCTCATTACCAAACATGCACGACATAGCTTAGGAGGAGAACTATGGGCCTCATTATGATATTGGCTTTAAATACCGTCTACCATACCGTCGCCGTGGCTACGGGCGCCAACCGCATTATGACCATAGACGGAATACCGCCGGAAGGCTGGCGGTGTTCTGTCGACGGTCATGGCGGTGGACGGCAGTAAGCAGCAGCGCCACAGCAGAAAAACACTGCCTACCATATCATAAGCCATGAAACGGCCTGGCGGTGTTTTGCTGGCTGGACACTGCTGATGCCCCATTATTGCCCCATTATTTAACGCCTGAGTCAAACTAGGCGTTAGGGGACCTGTGGACGCATTTCTATGGTTAAACACCATGGAATGGGTCTACAGGTGCCCTCCTCAAGCCCCAAGAACACCCCAATCCACACCAAGGGACAGTGGAGGATGGGGGACCCCATCCCAGGTAAGTAGGGTAAGTATAGGTAAGTATTTTTATTTTTAAATTAAAGTGCCATTGAGGGCATAACATGTGCCCCCCTGCATGGCACAGGGTGCAACGGCCATGCCCAGGGGACCCTGGTCCCCTGGTCCCCTGGTCCCCTGTGCTGGCCATTAGTGTGGTGGGCATGACTCCTGTCTTCCCTAAGACAGGAGTCATGTGATATGTATGGTTTTGTGTTAGAAAATGATGCTAGGCTGGTTAGAGGCATTTTTTGCCTCTAACCAGCTTAATGTCATTTTTTGGTGCAAAACCCTCTTCTCCCATACCACCACCCCACCCGGCTAACATCATTTTATTTTTACATTAGCCCACGTTAGCATTCCATAAATATAGCACCTGGCTGGTGCTCAGACATGGTGCAAGCTACGTTAGTGAAGTTTTGCCTTAAAAGGTATAAATATGCCCCTTGGATTTTGTACCAGAGTGCCCAGAAATTTAAATATATGGTTTAGCATAATTTATTTAATTTATTTAAAGATCCAGATTGTTCATAAATGCCAAAAACAAGTCCAGCAGGATCTGAAGACTATTATCGGTCCGGGCAATTAGCACTGCATTGTCCACATATAGTAAAATCGGGATGGGCTTAACCCCATACATGACATACCCTTACCATGTTTGACTCAAAACTCGTTTATCTCATTTATATAAAGTAAAAACAAAAAAGAAGCCAGAATGCACCCCTGTCTGACTCCCTGAGTCCAATTAATGTCTGATAAACATTCTCCCACAGGGCCATACCTTACCCTAATGGTAAGGTCATGATGGAAATGCCTAACAAGGTTTAAAAGGTCGGGCTCCACTCCTATATTAGCCATAAGCTTCCAAAGCTTAGATTGATTCACCAAATCGAAACCACTTAATAAGTCAATAAAAGCCAAGTGCATGGAGGACTTATGGGCTTTCACATATTTGCTCGTAATTAAATAAAGGTTAAGGCTCTGTTCAATTGTGCCTATGCCCACTCTAAAGTCAAACTGAGCATCTGCCAAGATATTATGCAATGAGGACCATTTCTTGAGCTAGGACAACAAGACTTTAGCACTCAAACCATTAAGAGAAATTGGCCATATCCCCTTTCTTGAAGGTATGGACTGTAATGGCAGTTTTCCAAGAGAAGGGAATGGAGCCCGACGCAAAAGATCTAAAAACATTAATGAGAGGAAGGGGCAGAGATGAATATTAGATTTAAACAAATCTGTGGGACCTCCGTCCGGACCAGGAGCCTTTTCCAGGAACACACTTCATTATCACATCTGGACCTCGATTGGAAGTTGAAGTCCAGCGGGCTCAATAAAAGTTTCAGAAGGGTTAATCAGGTAGGCCACACAGGTCACAATGAGTAAAGATTTTTTTTTAATGAGATATCCATGCATGTTCTGGAATACGATTCTCAATGTGAGGTATAGCACTTTCCCAAAAGAAAGGCCTGTTAATTACCTCCTAAAACATGGGGCTATCCCTAAGCCTGCCTGCTAATTCCAGATCGTCCCAAACCTATGCCCTAATTTCGGCTTTTATTCCTCCAAGATCTGCTTACATTCCCTCCTAGCATTCTTAACAAAACAAGCGTCCCCTGGGATTCTGCTTTAAGACACCCAATAGGTTCCTATATGCTGCAGAGCAGGCCTGGTCAAACCAACGATATTGTCTTCTCACTTGTGGGGGAACAGAAGCAGAGAGACCCTTTGAAATAGACCTACAAATTTGGGTAAATTCCCAGACAAGTCAATCTGTGCTTAAGTCAACTGACAAGCACACTGTATTTGAAGCCCTGGAGTTCTCCACCACCGCTTCTTCAAATACTACTGGGTCAACACTAATCCATTTGAGTTGCACCCCCTTGTTTTTAGAAAAACTCAACTTACCAGGTGCTTTGGGAGGGCTAATTAAGGACTCTACAATCATCACTAAAGAGTTTTCATCGCTAAGACAACTACAAAGGACCATAAAGTCTTTTAAATAGCAACATAACTCTACAGGCACAAGTATGTGGTCAGTGGTGCTCCCTACCTGGCCTCATGTAAAAGTTGGGACCCTTGGGCAGTGCAGATCGCAAACATCTTGTGCAAAGACTAAGTTGTATTTTAACAATACCTCATTCAAAGCCTCCCCATAAACCATGGGAACAAAATGAGTTTTGTTTCCATGATAGTTACTATTAAAACCACAAATTCTGATATAAGCTCAAGGGCAAGTAATAATATTAAAACCCTCCAACCATATGATGTCGGCAATACTCCTGGTGTGTTGGAAAAATGTCCCCAAATGCACATCCAGTTAATCAATAACATGCTTTACTGACAGATTAAAAATATTCTGATAGAAATTAATTAATTTAATATCACAACGCCCCGGAAGGGATATAAGTGTAATCAAAAATAGCGACAGGATCCTAATTTTTATTTTTTAAGAGTTGGCGCATTAACAGAAAAAAAAGTGTTTAAGCCTCCACTCGCTCTGCCCCCCCCCTTGATTGGGAAGCGTGCTGATAAAAAGCATAGAACCCATCAATGAAAAAATCCTCCATCATCCAAATCTCTTAGCAGCATACAATATTATGATTTTTAACAAAGTTCATCCAATCCACTGGTTTGATAATTTCCTCCAAGCACCCGCGATGTTCTAGGAAACAATGCTCACGATACCTATGGACGGGCAAGATGTAAACCCATATGCCATGCCTATATCCAAAGCAACCAAGTCAGGAGAGGTTGAATCAAATACAGGATGATGCAATACAGTAAAGCCCAAAGCTTCCCAACCTGTAAGGTGAGGAGGATCAGATTTTCCACCTACGGGATCCGAGGGAGTGGCGGGGGTCTGCGGTACTCAGCATCACAAATCTTCTAGGGAATCCAGAGGTTCAAAAGGGGTGCAAGTTGGAACAGTGAATTTTGCAAAGCAGACGGTGTGCATTCTGAAGGTGATGGGCAGCTGGGCCATGGGCATGGACAGTCCAGGGCCCCCCTGTAGCCCCTAGCAAAAACTCACCACCAGCCTTTCCATGTCAGAGAAACTGACATGGAAAGGCTGGCAGTGAGGGGAATTTTAATCATCCAGGCGGTGGTGAGTTCAGCACCGCCCTGGCTGAGTACATCTCTAACTGCCATCATGCTGTCTGGAACCATGTTCCCAGAAGGAACAGCGGTCCCTTGGCGGGTCCGCTTGCCAGGGTTTTAACTGGGCAGTCGGGCCGCCCGGAGTATGGTGGTCCAACTGTCAACGCAAGTGTGGCGGTCCTCTGACCGCCTCACTCATAATGAGACCCTTAATTTCCATTTGTCAGCCTACTTTCTCCAAAAAATCTATTTGGTTAGTTAGTTACTCAGCTGTTTCCAGAGGCCTTGTGTAAGGCACAGTGTGGGTGTGACAAACACATATATGTACAAAACCAACAAATCAATACAACGTAATGTAAATATTTAAAATAATATTGAAAATATAGTTTTAAACATTGAAATTATGGTTTTAATTAATACTAAGTAGTAAATATGCACATAAACAAATGCATTTTAAAAACTATATAAGCAATGTTTGAACAATAGAAATACATTATTAATAGAAGTAATTGAACAATCACAATTAAAAATAATCACACTTTTATCAACAATAATATGAATTTTAAATAATATAAAATGTTGCAGAACAAGATCAATGTAAAATAATCAACACTAGCAACTGACAAATTTA
This sequence comes from Pleurodeles waltl, assembly GCF_031143425.1. Taxonomy (NCBI): domain Eukaryota; kingdom Metazoa; phylum Chordata; class Amphibia; order Caudata; family Salamandridae; genus Pleurodeles; species Pleurodeles waltl. Next base: position 774,422,518 of record NC_090443.1, on the reverse strand, counting down.
CCTCCACTTAAAGCAAAAGTAGGAAATATATTGGACCGTGATTAGATTTACTATTCCCACTCAAATGTAAGCCAAGGAAGGGAAAGTGTTTACCTATAAAAGGACTATATTTACTATTCCCCTCTATCGTAAGCAAATTCATTGAAAGGGTTGAACTTGGAGGGGTTAGAGTTGCTATTCCTACTCCAGTGTAAGCCAGGCCATAGCTTCGGGGGTGTGACTGTCCCCAAATAAATGCATTATTGCCTTAGCATTTGGATATGGGAGTTCTGAGTAGGTCTGTTATGTTTGAGTTGGATTTTCCCTTTGCCCTGATTTCAGTAAGAGGTTTTAACCTGTTCACTTTTTTAATCATGCTCCTAATTATATGTAGTGATTAGTGCACCAAAAAAAGTAAATCTACACCCCTCTGTCTACTTCTTGACTTTACAAACATTGGTAGTAAGAGGATTGGAAAAATGTGCAAGTCTCACATTTCCAGGCATAGTACTGGCAATCTATCACCTGTAAGATGATGAAACGAATGCTTGAAAATAGTCTAACCACTGGCAATAACTTGAGGTAGCCATCCAAACACTGTTTTTGCCCACTGTGCCTTTATAGAGAGAGAGCCTCTCACATCCATCACAATGCATTTCTGAAGAAACAAAACTGTAAAATTAACAGTTGTTAAACAAAACCTTGTTAAAATAAACATATGTTGGGTATTTGTTGTTTTTTAGAGAATGTTAGCAGTCCCATTGAGTTGTTCAAATATGATCTGCCATCAGGAATTGGCCATGCCATTTTAGAAGGCTGCATTAAACTTTTGCCTCCTGTAGTATGTTACTCAAAAGCCCGCAGCTACCCTGTATAGGAAAATAGTGCAGCATTGCTTAAAGCTGGACGCTATTAAGCAAATCCCCTCTTAAATGTAGGTGTTATAAGATGAGTCTTACCAGTTTTTTTGATGAACCATATACACTGAACAGTATTGGTAAACTGGGTTTTAGAACAGTACTTATGAATTATTGTCTGAGTGTTTGAGCAGCAAAGATTTAGAAAATGTAACCATTGAAATACACTGTTTTCTGTTAATAAAGGGTGCCATTCAACCCTACCTTATATGGATTAGGATTTTCTATCATCTGCAGCGTGTTAACATTTGCAAATGCCTTCCCCATTGTAGGATTCTGAAAAACACTTTGACAAATAAGGGCCTGATTTACAAAGGTAATCTTACACTTTTGTGTAAGTTTACTCTTTTTGGGTATTTACAAACTAAAGACCCTTCTTTCAAATCACCACTTCAAAGGCACCACTGGGTATAAGTACTGGACCTCTGACCCTACCAAATCAGTACACTTCTGGACCTGTGAATAACAGTAAAACGGACTGCTCTGCTGCTATAAGGACTGCCACTCTGGACAGATGCTCTGGAAGAATTGCTTTTCTGCTGTGCTGCCTTGCTGCCTATTCCCCTGTGCCCTGCTGAGGAAGGTCTGGGCACATCTCACTTGAACCCAGGGTAACTCAAAGAGTTTTCTGGTTTGCCTCCTGTTCTGAAGTCTCGGGACATCGAAGACTTCACTCACATCTGCTGCAGCCTCTGCCAATCTAGTCTTGGGATCTCACAGGTGGGTTCTGCAGCTGTTTCTTCTAAAAACCCATGTATCACTATTACTACATTGATCGGAACCACTGTATCTCTCCTTGACACCGACGCATCACCGCTGAGGATGAGGACATCACCATACCAACTGCCCAGCTCAGGATCACAGCATTGCCTTCAGCCCCGACGCATCACCTTTGCATCACCGGCTGTGTGACAGAATGATGGCGCATCACTTTCTCTCCAAGGATTTGCCACCAACGAATCGGAAATGATGCCTTGCCTTTGCATCCTGCCCACCACCGCTGCTCCTCGCATTGAGTCTTTAACGTCAACACAACCCTTCATACAAAGTACTTTTTCAGCAGGACAAGCTTAGTCTCTGTAGCAGGCCACACTTCATTGCAGTCAGCCTTAACTTCTGACTTTGCCCAGTCTAGCAGGACCAGTTAGCCCCAGTTGACCCTTTATGCTTCTAAGCACTACAGTTTCATTTATTCCCGGGGGGGCAGAAACCACTAGACACCAGGGATTTCTTTCTTTTTAGGTCAGTTTCATGTGAGGGGAGTGACCCCTTAGGGTTGCTCCTCTGGGGGGGGCACATTTGTTTTAGGCCATTTCTGATCCCCTTGGGGGCAGACCAGCCTATTGTAATTAGGCCGATCTGACCCCGGGGGTGCAGAAACCTCTAGGCACCAGGGATCATTTTTTTTTGTTTTGTTTTATTTTTTAGATGTGGGGAGTGACTCCTTAGGCAAGGGTCGCTCCCCTGTGGGAAAAATATTTTTAGCCCATTTCGGCCTATTTTTATAAGGCCAATCTGCCCCCCTGGGGGGCAAAAACCACTACACATCAGGGACTCTTTATTTTTTTCCATCAATTTCACACAAGGGAAGCGACCCCTTAGGCAAGGGTCATTCACTTGGGGGGAGAATTTATTTTAGGCCATTTTTGGCACCCTTGGGGGCAGATCGGCCGATGTTTATTAGGTCGATCTGCCCCCAAGAGAGAGGAGCAGAAACCACTAAGCAGCAGAGATTTTTTTTCTTGCACCAATTTCACACAAGGGGAGCAACCCCTTAGACAAGGGTCACTCCCCTGGTGGGGCAAATTTGTTTTAGGCCATTTTTCCCCCCTTGGGGGCAGATCGGCCTATTGTAATTAGGCCGATCTGCCCCCAGGGGGAGCAGAAACCTCTATGCACCAGGGATCTATTTTTTTTTTTTTGTTTTATTTTTTTAGACGTGGGGAGTGACCCCTTAGGGAAAGGACGCTCCCCTGGGGAAAAAATATTTTTAGGCCATTTCTCCCCCCCTTGGGAGCAGATGGGCCTATTTTTATTAGCCCAGTCTGCCCCCAAATGGGTCAGAAACCACTAGACACCAGGGATTGGTGCGTGTCTATGTGTGTGTTTTGTTTCGGGGCAAGGGTCGCTCCCCATGGGGGCACATTACTGTTGGCCATCAGATCAGCCTATTTTTGTAAGGCCCATCTGCCCCCAAAGGGAGCAGAAAGCCCACCGGAAAACAGGGAAGAGGTGGGGGTATGGCCATGCCCCCACCCCAAATAAATAGGGCCAAATTTGTTCTGCCCACCAGTGGGCAGATGGGGCAATTACCCCTGATCCACTCCCCCGGGGGGCAGAAAGCCTACTAGATGCCAGGGAATTAAAAAAAAAATTGTGGGGTGGTGGTTACCAACTGAAGGGGGTAACAGTCTTTCAGCTATCCCCTGCACACTAAAACATCTTATCCCATGGCAAGCAAGAGGGCATTTGATTATTTTGGGTTTTGGTTTTAAATTTGGGCCATGAGAGCTTGTCTAACTCTCAAAATTGTCCCACTTGGAATGGTGAGGGCTGCACTTTTTGGACTTTGGGAAGCTGCCATGTAGAAAAATCCACAAGTCCTAGACACACCTGAAAACTAAACATCTGGGTGGGTCCAGGGTGGTGTGCTTCACATACACCTCGCACCATTTTCTTACCCACAATGCCCTGCAAACCTTCAACTTTGCTGGAAATCACACATTTTCCCCACATGTTTGTGATGGAACCTTCCAGAATCTGCAGGAATCCACAAAATTCTTACCACCCAGTACTGTCGCATCTATACCGATAAAAATTTCAAACTGCCCTTTTGGACCTGCTTTGGTTCCCCCTCAATTTTGACATGTTTTTGGCTCTTCCCTGTCACAAGCACTTGGCCCACCTACACAAGTGAGGTATTGTTTTTACCGGGAGACTAAGGGGAATGTTGGGTGATAGGAAATTTGTCCCACAAAGAAATGTGGGAAAAATTTGATTTTTTTTAGCTAAATTTGAGGTTTGCTATGGATTCTGGGTGAGAAAACACAGGGGATCCACACAAATCACACCTCCCTGGACTCCCTCTGGTGTCTAGTTTACAGAAATGTTTGCGTTTGATAGGTTCCCTATATGGCTGCTGAGCCCAGGACAATAACGCTGGTGCCCCAGCCACCCCACAAAAACAGGTCGTTTTGTATTTGATAATTTTGATATGTTCACATAGTGTTTTGGAGCATTCCCTTTCATGGGCACTAGGCCTACCCACACAAGTGGGGTACCATTTTATCAGGAGACTTGGGGGAATGCTGGGTGGGAGTAAATGTGTGGCTTCTCTTAGATTCCAGAGCTTTCTATCACCGAAATGTGAGGAAAAAGTGCATTTTTTTGCCAATTGTTTACGTTTGCAAAGGATTATGGGTAACAGAACCTGGTGAGCGCCCCAAAAGTCACCCCATCTGTTATTCCCCTGGGTGTCTAGTTTTCAAATATGCACAGGTTTGGTAGGTTTCCTTACGTGCCAGCTGAGCTAGAGGCCAAAATCTACAGCTAGGTACTTTGCAAAAAACAAGTCTGTTTTCTTTGGGAAAATGTGATGTGTCCACGTTGTGTTTTGGGGCATTTCCTGTTGCAGGCACTAGGCCTACCCACACAAGTGAGGTACCATTTGTATCAGGAGACTTGGGGGGATGCTAGGTGGAAGGAAATTTATGGCTCTTCTCAGATTCTAGAATTTTGTGTCATCGAAATGTGAGGAAAACGTGTTTTTTTGGCCAAATTTTGAAGTTTGCAAAGGATTCTGGGTAACTGAACCTGGTGAGAGCCGCACAAGTCACCCCATGTTGGATTCCCTTAGATGTCTAGTTTTTAAAAATGCACAGGTTTGGTAGGTTTCCCTAGGTGTCGGCTGAGCCCCAAAATCCACAGCTAGGCACTTTGCAAAAAACATGTCAGATTTCAATGTAAAAATGTGATGTGTTCATGTTACGTTTCCTGTCACAGACACTAGGCCTACCCACACAAGTGAGGTACCATTTTCATCAGGAGACACAGGGGAACACAGAATAGAAGAACAAGTGTTATTGCCCCTTGTCTTTCTCTACATTTTTTCCTTTCAAATGTAAGACAGTGTGTAAAAAAAACGTCTTTTTGAGAAATGCACTGTAAATCTCATGCTAGTACGGGGACCCCGGAATTCAGAGATGTGCAAATAACCACTGTTTCTCAACACCTTATCTTGTGCCCATTTTGAAAATACAAAGGTTTCCTTGATGCCTATTTTTCATTCTTTATATTTCAGCAAATCAATTGTTGTATACCTGGTATACAATAAAAACCCATTGCAAGGTGCAGCTCATTTATTGGCTCCGGGTACCTAGGGTTCTTGATGAACCTACAAGCCCTATATATCCCCCCAACCAGAAGAGTCCAGAAAATGTAACAGTATATTGTTTTGAAAAATCTGACATCACAGGAAAAAGTTACAGAGTAAAACGTGGAGAAAAATGGCTGTTTTTTAAACTCAATTTCAATATTTATTTATTTCAGCTGTTATTTTTTGTAGGAAAACCTTGTAGGATCTACACAAATTACCCCCTGCTGAATTCAGAATTTTATCTACTTTTCAGAAATGTTTAGCTGTCCATGATCTAGCATTGGTTTCACACTGATTTCTGTCACTAACTGGAAGGAGGCTAAAAGCACAAAATATAATAGAAATGGGGTAGGTCCCAGTAAAATGCCAAACATGTGTTGAAAAATCGTTTTCTGATTCAAATCTGCCTGTTCCTGATAGCTGGGAAGATGCTGATTTTAGCACCACAAACCCTTTGTTGATGCCATTTTCAGGGAAAAAACACAAGCCTTCTTCTGCAGCCCTTTTTCCCATTTTTTTTTAAAATAACGTTTTTGTTGTAGTTTTGCTAATTGCTTGGTGTCCTCCGGGGGAACCCACAAACTCTAGGTACCTCTAGAATCCCTAGGGTGTTGGAAAAAAACGTTATGAGGTCCTAAGCCTGAACTACCCCATATAGCCAAAAAAAGGCCTGGCAGCACCTGAGGGGGAAAAGGCCTGGCAGTGAAGGGGTTAAAGAGACTCAGAAAACGAGCCCTTTTTATAAACCAATTACCACCTAGCTGTCTGAGACAGGGATCTCTAATCACAGATGTAAACCTAGATTTACTAATGTGTGTGAACTATCAAACGGTGGTGTAAAGCTTTGTTTGCAGCCAGGACCCAGAAACTTGATCCATTTTGAGCCATTCCACATCCTCACCATGTCTAACGTCCAGTAGTTAAAAAGCTCGTATTTCTACTGCCAGTTTACCACATGAATGCTCTGAAGAGACTGTGAGGTGACAAGCCCTACAGATCTCAACTCCTATATATTTACACAAATAAGCGACCTACAGCGATGACCCAAGACATGAAGAAAAAACTCTTCCCCATGACTTTATTATTCAACAAACCCACAGCTCACCAGGTTAAAAAAAAATCAAAAGCAAAATCTCCATTTACAGCAGCAAGGAGGAAATAGTAAAAATATTGTTCTTTCTGAGGCTAGCTATACACGCAGAGTTAATGACCAGTGTAAAGTCGCTGTTTATTAAAACTTGTTGTAGCAGTCAGGTCAAAATATTTCATGTAGCAACACCGCTCAGTTGCAATAAAATGCCTTGCATAAATTCGAATAATGTGCTTTTTCTGTAGCAGAGCAAAAATTCTGTGGTTTGAATATTTTTATTTCCACCTGCCACTCACAGAAAAAGTTCACTCTTTTCCACATTTATATAAATATTTATGTGATGAAGCAGAAGTCAAGCCAGGCTCTGCTAAAGCACACCTGTCAGCACTTTCAATCATTTACTTTCAGTGCTCTGCAACAGAAAATGTAAAAATTAAAAAACTGTGACTGCAAATAAGGTAAATATAGGACAGTTGCAAAATATTCAACCTAAGTGTGTAGAAATTTATGTTGCATCGGAAATCGGAATCCAAGCACGGAAAGGAACAAATAATTGTAAAAGCGGAGTGTGTTAGTAAAAGTGAACCAAAACCCAGCTATGAAATATTCTGATGGTGTGTGCTGAGGCTCTACTCTATATAACTGGGATTTAATTCATTATCTTTTCTATGACTTTTGATTAACTCTTTAAAATAATTTAATAAGTGGTGATTTGAGTGACTAAGAAGTATGCCAAAATATGGCAATAATCTTTGATCTAAGCCTTGAATACCCAGTGCTTAGTTGTAAATAAAAAGGTGCCGGTGCCGAAAGGCCTCCTCTTAAACATGCGTCTGCTGCAAATAAATGTGCGAACACTGAGGCAGCGTAAACCCAGACCCATCTCGGAGCACTTCAATCCATTTAAAGCCACTCCCTGCCCGTTCACCTCACACCTGCAGCTTCCTGCTTTCCCTCATTGTGCCGCTTTTTCGTTTTTCTCTTCCTCCGTCTTTCCCAAGCTTGGCTTTTGCTCGCAACAAATGCTTGAGGCAGAAGAATAAGAGCCGGCTCTCAAAAATAAGTGCCGGTGGTCAGCACGTAGACAACAAGCACAAATTAAGCACTGTGAATACCTTAATTGAGCATCGGACTATGACATCTTGGTCAATGCAGTCGCCTTCCATAAAATAGTGAAGAAGTGTATCTTTTTGTGGTGGTATTTGTTTATCCTCCCAACCGATTCACAAAAGTAAAATTACATTCATAAATGTGCAAACACATACTAGTATGCCTAGTTGTGCGTGTACGTTTACAGATGAAAGGTATTCACATACACAGTACATAGGTTTATGCCAAATAGGTTTATACCCCTCACTTTCAAGCTTGCAGACGAGGGTGATGACAGAAAAAAGGATATAAATCTCAGCCAACTGCATGTAGGCAGAAGAATACATTTACAAAGCACAAAGCTTTGAAAGAAAAGAAATAGACAAGACATACTTAACCACAATCACTCATACGAAATACCAGTCACAAGTAGAAGCAGATATATATGGCCCACAAGGCTCTGACCTCTTCCTGTTCTACATTGTGGCCAGGTAAAAATTTGGGGCCATGTGTATCATTATTTCATGCAATGCAATGCAGCATCACACTGTGCTGTGTTACGCTGTATGAAAGGGAGAGGACAAGAATGTACCATATCCATCAAGATATGGAGCATTCCTACTCTCTGCCTGAGCTGGAGCACAGACTGGTTCCAACCCCCGATGTTAGCACCCTTGGTCCATGGTACATTATGGTGCAAGGTGGCCTGCGTGACAGACAGGATTGTTTTTGTGCAGGAAGGGATACCTTCCTGCACAAAAACAATCCTCAGAGGCTTTTTCCTCTTTCTACATGTGCTGCAGAGTGGAAAAAGGAAAAAGGTGGCCTTGCGTGGCTTTGTAATTCTCATTATAGGTTTAGCATCACCCTACACCCCCTTGTGTGGCACAAGGGTGATTCAAAACCCTTGATAAATACCCCCCTCACTTGATAAAGATTCCCTCTGCTTCACCTTTTCATACCTTGGAGCAGTGGCTAGTAGTCCAGAGATAACTGTACATTGTCCTTTAAGTACTACTCTGACAATTCCACTGCTGGATTTATTGACATAATTAGGATTTGGCCAATTTGGAAAATTAAATGGTACAATTACGGAGTGTCGATATGTAGCGCAGATCTTACATTGGGAAAATATGTACTCTTCAGATGTCACTATTTCATATTAGTAGCTGGGTTTTGACTCGAAGATATCTAGGGCCTAATTAAGAGTTCCGTGGCGGGGAAGACCATTCCACCGAACCTCGGATGGGGAGGTTGCCAACACACTGGCTACCTCCCCACATGACCCATTAAGACTTTCCTGCTAGACTGACTGGTGGAAACTGAGGTGATCAAGCCAGCGGCAATGTTGTTGCCTGCAGGGTGCACCAGCTCCCTTGCAATGTTCACTATCTGCACAGCAGACAGTGAACATTGCCGGGGTGCTGGGCAGGCGTACCCCTGCACTGCCCATGTCAAGTGCATGGGCAGTGCAGGCCCCCCCCCGTGGCCCCCTGCACCTGTTCGCCGCCAGCCTTTTCTTGGGAGTAAAACCATCATGAAAAGGCTGGAAGAGAGAAACAAGTCATAATCAGCAGGGCAGTGCTGCATGCATTGCTACCCTGGCTGATTCCGACCTCCGCCACTGTCAGCCTGTTGGGATCACAGATTCCAGGGGTGACGGCGGTACCCTGGTGGTCTGACCATCAGGGTCTTATTGTCTCAAGACCTCAAGCCTTGTTATGAGGTCCCTAGTGTTGATTGTGTTGACCAGGAGCCTCATAGTTCGTAGCATCTCAGAATTAATTTGCCATCATCACTATCTAGTCCTGCAGCACATATAGCAGAGAGATGTTAGTGTTATCCACTGCTTTTGTAGCATGATCTGATTTAAGAGCCCTCAATTGACATTAATGACCTGGAAACACCTCTGCCGTACATTACACAGTGTAACACAGACTCATACACACAGACACTTAGAAGATTACGTATGAGAGGCTTGTGCCGCTGGAGCATCACTTTATCTAATGCTCCGGTGGCGCAAACATCTCAACCATATCCATGAAGCCACGTAACGTCACTTCATTGCCTCACTCTGCCCAGAGAGGAATTCCACTGGCATTGTGGTGGGTTTTCCCATGCAACACTCATGGGTTTTGACACTGCTCCAGATTTAACTAATCAGCTAAACCTGGGAAAGCGCCAAAACCTTACACCTTCCCAGAGGACACATAATGTGGAAAAATGTTTGTATTTGTCCTCAGTTTTTTCCTCTTTTCATGTGCGTTGCATTTTGCAGCACACATAGAAAGAGGAAAACACCTCTCATGATTGTTTTTGTGCATGAAGATGCCCCATGTTCACAAAAACAATCCTGCAGGCAACACAGGCACCCTTGAACCATGGTGCGTGGGTGCCTGCGTTGGCCCTAGGCAGCCAGTTGTGCACCAGAACAGGGGAAAATGACAGGAGTGCACTGTGTTGCAAAAATATGGTGCATTCCAGCCCTTTTACATGGGTGTAGGGCTGCAGATCAGGAAGACTTGAGGCACTGCCTTACGCCAATTCCCCATAAATAAGCCCTGTAGTGCCACAGACACTTTGGGGCTCATTATGAGTTCAGCAGGTGGCTTACATTGTCCAATAAACTTCTGATGGGGAGGTTGCCGCCATACAGGCTATCTCCCCGCAGGCCCCATTAAAAGTTTCCCGCTAGGTCAGCAGGCAGAAACCTACAGCATTGTCTCTAGATCATAATCAAGCCGATGGCAAAGCTGTAGAGCGCAGTGTGCACCAGCACTCTCAAAGTGTTCACTGTCTGCGATGGTGCTGGCCAGAGCTGCCCCGTGCATCTGTTCTCCACCACCTCCAGAGATCCCAGATGAGCTGGCAGTTCCCTGGCAGCCTGACTGCCAGGGTTGTGATAAGGCACTCAGACCGCCGCAGACTAGTGACCGTCAGACTCGTAATGAGGGCCTTTTTGTCTTTTCCTGTCTCTCTTACTCTATTGCTCTGTCTCATTCTCTCTCTCTCTCTCTCTCTCTCTCTCTCTTTCCCTAGCTCTCACTCTCTGTCTCTTTTTCTAGTCTCGACAAAGCAGTAGGCTTGAACAGGATCAGTTTTCATGCAGTTCCACAAGAGCCTACTCTGCCCAGAACGACGCACCAAATAAGAAGTTTCAATAAAAATATAGATACCAAGTGTGTCCTCAAAGTGCCTGTAATGTGTCACCAAATGCATTTAAGGGCCACAGAAAAGTAAAGCAAATGTTGTTCCACACTCAGGCTCCGGTAGGTCAACACTGACTAATGAATAGAAGCAAATAGATTACATGGTGATGATGGCAATGCTGTATGAGAAACTACATTCCAGAAATATTCGCACTCTGAATTGATGCAATATTTTGAAGGGATTTATATCAGAGCTCTTTGATGCATCATAACTCCAGTGAGGTTACAGTCCTCCTTGGTAATGTTTTAACTTTCATCTTTTAAATAGATGAGAGACACGGTTTGGCAATGACCCTTCAAACGGAGGGATTTGTCCTAAGCATTGGCACCCTATTATAGTAAATAGTTGTGTGTTTGCATAGCCTAAGATTTGCAAAATCACAGTTTTTGCAATTACAAATTCACTATTAGCAATTTATCAAAGGCACATTGTGATGGGATATGTTTTTCCAACTCACTGAGGCCCATATTTAAAGGCTTTTGGCACAGGGCAGTGCAGCAAGTCAGCAAGGGAAATGGCAGGAATGCACGGTATTTAAGCAATGCAGCAGCTTCCTACCCTTTTCCACTGTGCAATCGCCATTTTGGCAGCCTAGTGCCAAAGCAGGCACCCTTGCACCATGGTGCAATGGTGCATGCGTTGAAGGCAGGATTGTTTCTGTGCAGGAAAGGACACCTTCCTGCAGAAAATCAATCCTGGGACGCGTTTCCTCTTTCTATGTGAGCTTCAGAATGACACACACATGGAAAGAGGAATAAACAAGGAGAAATAGTGAGATTTCTCCTTGTTGTGCCCCCCTGGGGAGGTGTAAGCTTTTGCACATCCACAGGTTTACAAGCTCTTGTAAATCTGGGGATGTGTCAGAATCCATTGGTGTTACATGAGAACACCCGCCCCAACACCCATGGGGTGCCTTCCTTGCGCAGAGTAAGGTAACACTGGAATTTGTGCCGCTTTGCCTTACTCCATATTTATGAGACCATTCAAAGCCATGCAAAGTGGCGATGTTTGGGGTCATAGATATGGTTGAGAGGTTTGAGTCACTGCTGCATCACTAAAAGTGATGCAATGGTGGTGCAAAGAGCTCATAAATATACCCCTGAGTGTACTTTGCAACAGTGCAATTCAGGAGGAGTTTAGAGCATAAAAGAGGTTCCCCTCCTTACATTTGCAATGATGTTTGGGAACCACAATTGTAGTCACAAATCATTGATGCAATTCTGTTTTCTAAAGGCAGTGGAATTGGAAAGTTCCACCTTGAGAATGTGAGCTTGAGCACTGGGGGCAGTCTTTAGTGGTCCAGGGGACTGTGGCATGCCTCCACAAGGGCAATTACAGTATGCCTATTTTATTTCTATTACATGTCAGCCCCTGCAATAAACAGTAGGCTTTTTAAGAATGTGAATGCAAGGATAAAGTTGGCTGTGCCGTACATGCATCCATCCCGGCGTTCACAAAAGGTTGCAAGGAGCCACAGTTCATCCCCACGTAATGAATATTAATGAGGTGGAGTTTTGTGAATTTGTACAACTTTTCCCTATTCAGGATAAAGGCATTTTTGTACATCTTTAACAATGAAAATGTTGGGGATAGTCAGAGCTTAATGTAAAAAATGTGATGCTGCTAGTTTTTTTTGTAAGTCACACCTCTCATTCCTAATCTGTAGCCTAAACTGAATTGCTCACACAATACTAGCGATTAGGACTATGCATATTTAAATGCTATATCAGAATAGCTCTAATCCGCAGTGGAGGCTGGTATATTGAAGACACTCAATGCCTCTTCCAGAGATTTCAGCTCAGCACAAGCCAATCTCAACTTTGCATTGTGAGGTTATGGTCTTGAAGATAGATATATCAGCTTGGATTTCATTAAAACTGGAAACTAAAGTTATTTCAAATAACTAGCTATATGGTTCCATTATTTCCCATTGGCATAAACTAGCAATATCTAGAGAAGATGCTAGAATAACTACTCAAAAGAGATCATGCCCATGTGGGGACTTACATATTGTATTATGTTGTAACATTTATATAGTACCTCGTATCCTTGATGAGGTCTAAAAATCCTTCAGGACGGTCAAAAAAGGGTCCGCCTCACTTGTTGTATGTTGTGCATGGTCGGGTGCGTGTGGGGTCATAAAGGGTCTATAAGGGAAAGCTTTGACTATAACATATTCCATTTGAGGCTTAGTTATGCAGAAAACCTCTAACTGTGCTTAAAGCATGGAGGAAAGCAGAGAGATGTAAGGAAATAATCACATTTTTGCATATGTACTATATTTTAATAAAGTTGATATGTCATGTCGCATTGCCTACCAGTAGCTTTTGACATCATAGACCCGTGGTATTACTGGATAGTTTATTCGGGTTCATGGATGTTGAAGTAAAAACTTTCACATGGGTTTCAATCTTTCTTGCACAGCATACATAGCTAGCTAAATTATCAGCATGCAACTCTGAAATTATATATAATATCTGTAGGATGGTAAAGGATATTTCATTGATCAAACTTGATGTAAATATGTCGTTGCTGCCTTATGACTTAAAACCTTTTCGTTGGCACGAAATGTGATTTGGTGGGTGTAGCATATGTAGTTTCATTGCATCACACATTTACAGAGGGATACACTGAAACATTTAAAATGTGTCAGTTACGTTTGCTGTTCCTCAGCACAGTCATGTGCAGTTCACAAGGCAAGCTGCAGTGAAGTTGGAACTTAAATGTCCCTTGTCTACATTTCAGAACCTCAGCTTGGTGGAACACAAAATAACATTTCCATCCCCACCATAATGCCTTATTTTTCCCCAGAGTTTAACATTTCTGGACATTTCTGCTACTTTGTGCTTGGACAGGCGAAAACCTCCTATTCAGCGTAATTACAATGATCTTATAATCAGATGGACCTATAATTCCAGCTAACTATCTCATTGAAATTACTAGGCCCTCGAAATAAGGCCCCTAGATGCATAAAAATAACTTTATTCTTTGATATATATTGTCCTTTTAGACCTTGTACGTGTCAATGCATTCCTTGGATTGAATAAGTGCAGGAGCCAAATCTTACTGACATGACCAGACATTCCCATTGTAAAGGTTTAGCTTATGAGTGCATACTCCTTGGTGATACATGGAAATTTGGCCTCAAACTGCAATCAGAGCATCTGTGGCTAATGATGGCCCTACCATTGGCAGGTAATACAGATGGTGAAGCATGACTGAGCTGGGACTCATTATGGTAGAGAACGTGAGTGAGACATATGCCACCTCACAAATGTGCAGTAGTTTTCTGTGGCTCATCAAATCATGAGACCATTGCATTCAACCATCTATACTTTCTTTGTTTCCCTACTGCTACTTGCACATTGGATTGCTCCAGTGCTTAATTTGAAAATAAAAATGTGCCGGTGCCCAAAGTCCTCCCCTTAAACACACAGCTGCTGCATTTAAATATGCAAGCACGGAATAATGAGGCAGCGTAATCCTGAAGCCATCCTGGGCCTCTTCAATCCATTTAAAGCCAATCTGTGCCCCTCAGCTCACTCTGGCAGCTTTCTGCTTTCTCCCTTTTTGGTGCTTTTTCGTTTTTCTCTTCCTCCATCACTTCCATATGTGTCCTTTGCTTGCAGCAAATGCAAGAGGCAGAAGAATAAGCACCGGCCCTAAAAAATAAGTGCCGGTGCCCAGCACCAGAAACAACAAGCACAAATAAAAAACACTGGATTGCTCCAAGCATTGTAATTGTACTGCCCCAACTAGGTTAGTGCAAGACATCCTATCTCGGTCTTCCGAACACCATACCAGGCAACCTAAGGAGAGCTCAGTACTAGCAGTTCTTATTAAATTGGCCTGAAACAATTCAACAACTGTAGTCCAGGTTGAAGGACACTGCCCCGGAGCACCAACACCCCAATCACTAAGTTTTCATGCTTCATGTAAAAAAGAAGGTATATGGGGAATCTTCTGGATACCAGGCCAGTCTAGAAAACCATGTCTTGAGAGTAACGATAGGTGCACTGTTGAGGTGCCAACTGTCATTTTAACGCAGGCCCGCTTTGCTGGCTGCTTTTAAATGAAAGTTACATGCAAGTTCGACATTTTGGAATTAAAAGTAGTTCCAAAGTCTTAAACTACCTTATTTTTACATGCAAGTCACCCCTAAGGTGTGCCCTATGTGCCCCCAGGGCTGGGTGCCATGTAACTATAAGCAGGGACCGTATAAAAATAGTTTTATAAACCCTGGTGAGGTAAAACAGCCAAATTTGTTTTTTCCCGCTTTGTAGTGAATGGCCTCCATAGGCTAAAATGGGGAGACTTTATTTTAATTTAAAAAATCCCCCTAAGTAACCGATACGACATGTTTGGTATCAAATTCATTGTTATAATAAATCCCACAACTTTCAGTTGTGGGATTTAATATAACCTGTACAGGTAAAGAGTTTTAAACTTTACCTGAAAAGTTGTCAACTTCAGCCCTGCAGTGTTTTTGCAGCTTTACTCTGATTGGCCATGCTGCCTTAATGAGGTGTGAAGTGGCCTGGCTCAACACAAAGAGATGTGCCTAGGGGAGGAGATCTCCCCTCACCAGATGGGGAAGAAGGAAGGGGGAGGGCTGCCAAACTGGTCTTCAAAAGCAGATAAGGACATTTGGAGCAACCCAGCAACACCCTTCCTGCAAACCCAGACAATTAGGTCCCCCTTGATTAGATTAGGAGAGGGCAGGAGAGGGGTGTGTTTAGGATTTTTAGCCACAGCAGTGGGAGGGCTCAGCCAGATGTAACATCCAAGAATTACTTTCAGCCATGATGGATTTTTGAGGAATGTTGCTCCCTGGGATTGATTGCCACCCTTCCCAGGAAGTGGTCATCACAGGGGGAACGACCCTGCCCCTGATTGGAGAACCAGGGCCCCCCTGTTTTTCACCCAGGAGCAAGGATAAAAATGGTAGACCTGCACCCACACCTCAGATCCCTATCAAATTCCAACAAGGAAGAACTACAGAAGAAGAAGGACTGCCCTGCTGGACCCCTGGCCTGCACCTGGACACTGCAATCTTGAGGACTGCACCAGCTGCACACTTGGGCTTCACCACAAGAAGGACTTTGCCTGGCTTCAACTGGTTCAAAGAGGGACTCCCTGTTTGCTACAGGTGAAAATGTGCTAACCAGAGTCATCTGCACCAACTCCTGAAGAAACCAACCAGCTGACCACTGTCCAGTGGCCAAAAAGGAGTTTGCATCAGGTGCGTTCTTGGAGTTGTAGTCCACACCCTCAAGAAGCATCTCAGGGCTTCTGGAACCTTGGGGTGAACTGTAGACCTCAAAAGAACCTTAAAAGAACCATCTGGAAGAAGATGCAGAAGTGTGGAGACCTTTTGGAAAAAAAGCTCTATAGAGGGACCGACCTGCCACGGCAACTCTAGCTGGCTTGCCTCAACCACGACCCAGCCTGACTTGCAGGTTCATCCCGGTGAAGAAAATCTCCCAAAAAGTGACTAAGTCCGAACATAGAAAGTTGACCGGGACCTCCCAGTCAGTATATTCAAAGAGCGCTCCAAGGACGTCGGATCAAGATTCAGGTTTGCCCCGGTCAAAAGATTTTCACCTCGAAAAAACAACTACGTCCGAAGGTAAAAATCTCCACCTTTTTTATTTTTATAAATCGATTTCAGATTTTTAAACTGTTTTCTGTGTTTTATTTAATTCATGTTGTGTGATATTTGAATGCTCTACTCTTGGTCTTCGAAGTTAAGCCTTGTCGCTCGTTGCCAAGCTACCAAGGGTTGAGCTAGGTTTATTTACTGAGACCTAACTGGATCTAAGTGGAGGTTAGTGGCCTATTGCTAACTGTAGGTACTTACCTGCCCTTACCAATGACCCATTTTCCAACACATTATGAATCACCTCAATGTAGGGAAGGACACCCACCTGTGATGCTTCTCATCTGGACTGTAGCTGCTGCAGATTGCCAGGAGTATAAAATATGCATTATTTTCTGCTTCTTTGTCACTTGTAATATCCTTTTGTGCAGTATTCTGAATAGACTGTAGTTGCGGCATAAGTGCTATATAAAATTGTAAAATAAACAGAAACGTTTTAGGAGCTAAACATAATATAAGGAATCTTTTCCAGCATGCTTCAATGCTCAACTCTGTTTCCTGAAAACATGAGATTTTGCATCCATTGCACCTGCAGTTCTCAAGGCTATTGTCTCAGCAAGGAGTGCAGATATGTAATATATATAAAATCATAAATACTGCAAAGCTCTTTGAAAATAGTCGGTTAAGTGGTCCGAAGTTAGGTACCTGGGCCACATTTATCAAGGATTACATTGCCTTCGTGCCACGCAGGGAAACTCACTCCCTAAATCAGATTTACCAACCAACACAAGGCCACCTTGTGTGGCCCTGCATTGCTTAAGATATTTGGAGTAACACAAGACTGCTGCCTTGCGTAACTTTGCCTCAGGGATGCATTCCAAAGCTGGAGCGTGGGTGTTCCCATGCATCCACCCATTGATTTTAGAGTATTTTCAGATTTACTATTAGAGGTAGATCTGGGAATGCATCAAAATGCCACACCTCCCCAAAAGAGGTGAGATAAAAAATATTTATCTCTTCTGGTTTCTTCCCCAGAGGATTGTTTTAGTGCAGAAAGGTGTTCCTTCCTAGACAAAAACAATCCTGCCTCTAACAGGCATCTTGCATCATGGTGCTAGAGTGCTTTCATCAGTGCAAGGGTGCCTGAGTTGCCACTGTGTAGCAGTTTGTGCCAGCGAAGGCAGAGAGCAGGAATGCACAGTTTGATGTTAAATACAACACATTCCTGCCCTGTCCTTTTCTAGCAGCGCAGAGCAGCAAGGTGTCTTGCTGGATTGCCTTGCATAAATATTTGATAGATCTGCTGCCAGATGTTTAGAAAATGTTCTTTTCACCATGTAGGTATTGAAAACATTGTTTTAATGTATGTCATGAATGCTTACTTCGAAATATCTTTATGCATTATTATTTTAAGTGTTTCCAGGAAACATTTACTTTTTTCAAATACACATCAGAGTTAAGAAACCTGTGCTGGTTCGAATCTTGACTGAGAAATATTTAATGGAAAAAGGATAAGACCCGAACTTGAACAGATAAAAAACTGGTTGGCTCCAAGAAGTGCTAGTTTTCATCTAACAATGTTCCTTAAAAAGTTTCTGGTTTATGACTTGTGCTTAACTTTATATTTGTTCAATTGTCTTTTACAATTAGTAACCTACATGAGGTACTCTTTACAGTCCCCAGAATTTTATATAACGTGTTATTAATGCAAAAGAGCAAAGTTTAGAATGAAAATACATGAAAATCTATCTGTTGCATGCCGCACAGTGTAGAAAAATGAAATCTGCCTGCTGGTGAGACTCTGAGTAACATCAGTAATGCCTTTTCTACTTTCTACAGGTTACGTGTCAGACCCGATGAGCTCCATGCGTTTCCATTCCTGCAGCAACAGTGGCAGCTTTGAAGATAGCAACTGACAGCTTGGGCTGTCGACCTCATATGATATTTCCTATAAATTGGTTGCATTTCCATCTGTCATGACAGCTCCCACTGCTATCATTATAAAGCCAAATAAAACTGAAAATTGGCTCGCTCATACCATATCCTGCTTCTTTCTGCATGTCGTGCTTCATAGCCTATTTTTACAATGTTAATGTTTATAAAATAGTTAACCCTTTTACAGCCTAAGCTCATAACATTTGTTTTTTAAACTCAACGTCTCGTTGACCAGGACCAGAATGGAGTGCATTTCTTTGGATATGATTGAGCTATGTCTTTTTAAAGAAGAAACGCAGTGTCAATCTTCGTTAGAAATGTCAGAGTATTTTGGGATGCATCTGTTTGGAGCTGAAGCCTTGTGTCAGCATCCACCAAGGTCAAACATTTCGACTCGCTTCAGCGCTGAGTTGAAGTTCTACACTAAGCACCCAAGCTGCAAATTGCACATAGAAATAAATCACATAAATTATCAATGCTAAAGCTCACATCTTCGCAGGATTTTCTCTGTAGAACTGTGGTGACCTGGTCGACTTTAGAAACAGACTCACAAAAAAATTGTTTATCTGCAGATGCTCAGAGTGTGATATGTAATCTACTACGCTTGTTGAGAGTGGGGAGGAGAAACCTCGAGTGGGTTATGGTGCCGCTCCCCTCCATCAAGAATGACAATAAATTGCACATCACTCTCGGTATGTATGGTCTGTCCCCTGCTGTTGTTCCTTTGTAGAGGGTATAAATAAAGGAGGTTAGCCAGAGCTGGAGTACACGATGAAGTAGCATGTCAGTCAAGCCACTCCTATGCTGATACACTGGAGTTTGATCTTTCCATTGTGAATCTGTAGGCATGTATTTATATATGTGGTATTTGTATAGAGCAAGCCTGGTAGGAAAGAAGGCAGAAGAGCAATGTGCAGGGTCAAGGGCAAGCATAGAGCCAACAATTAATAGGCGAGGTAGCTAGTTAGTGGATTGTTACTGCATTTTGGTGTAGTTTCATTTAAAGGGGTCTGTCTTCAACTCTTTCCTAAATTGAAACAGCATTCAGACAATCATTATGCATATAAGGAGTGTTGATCCATCTCCAGGTAGCATATATTTAAAAGGCAGCTACTTTGCTTGTTCTTGCTTATGTGAATGTATGGTTAATTGTATGCTTCTTTCAAATAGCATGTTTCATTGGGCCACAATGATTTCATCTATATGACATAATAATGTATTTGTTTGTGCTTTTGGTCCATAGGCGAGCTGTGTATTATTGTCCAGTAACTCCATCAAGCGATTCTGGTGACAAAGTGTACCCTTAGGCCAAGGCCCAAGTGCTTAATGACTCCCACCAGATTCTTGAAGTGGTTATGGTTGACCATGATACCCAAGTTACCATGTATGTGTTTCTACATGAAGGAAAATGTTGATTGAAAGCATTAACCTAAATATTAATCTATATTGTTTGGTTGCCTGCAGTGTGAAGGGTTTGGTTTTACGGCTATGAATCTAAGGTAATGGTTTCTGTGAAAAAAAAATGTTTTCCAAGTTAAGAAGCACATTTGTCTATAGATGTAAATGCGTTTTTGTTATGCATTGTTTGCCTACCAATAGGAGCTAATTACAGTGATCAGATTATGTGTACCCTTCATTGAGCAAATGCTGATTAAACAAATGATACTAACGAAGCTGAGCTCTGTTTGATAGTTCCTCCACCTAAATAGAGTGCCATGCTTAGCCACTATATACCTGCTGAAACTGACGTTAGAATGGAAGCTGCAATCATTCTGAATATACAATTCTCAAGAATTATGAAATGTATGCTAATTTTTCAAATAATGAATTGATAGGAATTGTACTGTCTCAACGAAATGTGGCTTTTGGAACAACCACGTTGTATGTAAAAAAAAAAAAAGTAGGCGAGCATGCAATAACTACATTTTAAAACTTATCTCAGAGGTGCAGTCAAGCCTCTGTGGTTACGGCTATAACATAGATAACACAGAGCTTCTGTGCTAACAACCAGTGTAGTTCTCTAGAGCTAATAACTTTGACTTAGCCTTGACAGATCTTCAGTAGACATTGCCAAAAATGTATAGCACAATCCCAAATCTTGGATGGTAAATGGGAGGCAAAGTAATGGTGGTGTGAGGGCTGCCACTAGAACAGTTTTGCCATGCAAACCCCATAAACAATTTTCTCTTCAAATAACTGAAAAATTATTTTACAAACTTACACCAGATTTTAGAGGAAACTGTTGTTTTAACTAATTTGGCGTCTTTCTAATATTTCGGACTTTTTAATCGATTTAGAGCAATATAGTTAAAGGTTGCTGCTTACTGTACACATGCATGTTCAGCCTATTTGTAGTAGTTGCCTGACTAGCAAAAGACATTTGTGGCCAAAACAAGTGTTTAGGACACCAAATGGCTCCACTTGATCATGTATTCACAGAAGGATTTTTTACTTATGTAAAGGGTTACTAGTGTAAATTTATCTGCCATGAGTGTTGAATCTGCAGCAGTAAACCCCACAAAAGATTGGGCAGGCCAAAAAATTATTTCCTTGTTATTTTTGTTAAACAAAAGCTATTTAGGATGACCAGAGTGTAATGCAACTTGTACCCCCCTGAAAATATTTAGACCTGTACCGAAGCAATTGGTGGGCGTAACTTCCTTTCCAGGGAAAGGAAGGAGGAAAGATCGCCCCCAAACATAAAAGGGGTGTTTTGGGAATTGGATTTTCCAGGTTGAGAAATGTGCTTTCCATTGAGAAAAAAAAAAAAGAATAACCATTTGCACATCAGACTGCATTGCCCCCGTTCATAACTGTACACCATGTACAGCTGGAAAACTGCTGAACAAGCCACATGACATTCTCTGTAGACCACCTGGAAATGTATGCCTAGTGCAGGTAGAGGCAACGGTTGTTAACGTTAGCTCTTCTCCAGAGAGAGATATGATTGGATATAGACTTTCTCTGCCTGAAGTTAAGCGGTTCCGAGTGCTCCTGTAGTAATACTTTCTGTATTCATAAATGTTTTTTTTTCAATCTGTCGTTTCGCCCTCATTATAAATGGTCTGGCTGGGTGATGAGTTGTTTACTGGCCACAATAAAATCCAGTACTCCAGGGATCAATATTCTGGAGCTGAAAAATAATTGCAATCATGAGTTTTGTGCAGCCAAATGTAGGCAGATTTCCATGCTTTCTGTACCAAAATCTTCCCGTAGAGGTAGTCACTGGGCACTTAACCACAATAATTTCGGCAGGTGAGACTTGCAGAAATACACCGAGGGAAACTGCACAGATGCAGTAATCGATGCAATTTGAAGAGCACTTTTTCCTAACAAACAATCCTCTTCATCTTCGTTCCCTTCGTCTTGAATGGTTTAAATCACAAGCCGAGAGCTCAATCACCTTTGACAGTTCTCATAACCTGACATCACTCTACACATTACAGGACTTTCTGGACTGGTCAAGCCTCCTTCTGGGAACATCCAGGACCTGGGGTAACCCGAGCACAGGTTCAAGACGAAGTTGGTACTAACATGTGATGTAAACGCAGTATGCCCTGGCTGGAGCCCAGAACCATGAGAACTCTGTAAAGAGTAGATACAACTGTTGCACTCCTGTATCATTTAACACACGCTTTCTTGAATGTATATTAGATCATCTATGTTAACATACCTTGCCAATAAATTATATGCTTAAAAAACATTTAACGGTTTAAATGTCCTAATTTGAAAACACAATTTCATCATACTGGTATAAATGAAAATCTGTTGAAGTGTTCCTTATATGCATCTTTTACAAACCAATTATTTATGGATCTCTGTCTATTTATAATGTATCCATTGTGCTTTGCTGAAAATCTTGATTTTGGGGAAAGGTTATATTGTTAGGGTGTGAAGGTTTTAACATGTCTGGATATTTAGTGGAAAGGTAGGTGGTCTCCTGTGATCCCGGAACTAAGCAGAGAAAGAATAACTGTTTCAAGTTTTCGTTACTAATGTGGTAGATGTTTGAAAGGATTGCCACTCAACAGATAGGGATTCATCTGTCTATTTTCAGGTCCACCTTAGTCTTTTCCAAACTGATTGTTTTGGATACATAAAGCTATGAAGGATATAATTGTTTAATCCAACATGGGAGATATTTCTCTAAAGCAATTACTGGAAAATTAAGGTGGTCACCATTAAAATAGATATAAATAGAACCCCTCTGTACTGTTCAGTAATGCTATTATTCTGGCTTCAAGTAGGAAATGCAGTATTTCTTCAAGAACAGGACTTCAAAGTTGAATTCGTTTTGAATATCCGATGCCTTCGAGGCCGTTGTATGAAAAAAGGTATTAGTTATGCCACTAGGTAAAAAGAAAGAAATAGTATGTCAAATTACTTACTGGATCTGAGCAGCAACAACTTTTACAGATTTATGATTAGATGTAGGTCCTAATGCTGTGCAGTAGTCTAAGACTGTATTGTTTAAGTGTTTGTCATTGTCATGAGGGTAAGGTCGATGTACCGCCCAGCGATTTTTGGAGAGTTCAAGAACAAGTGAGTCATAAGAGCATGACTTTAAATCTTTCAAGAAAGGTGGAAGCACTTTGCTTTATGATATTAAAATGCCAGACTGAGTTTGGAAGAAAGCAATAGGTTGGATTCTTTGGTGACTTGTGAGGAAATTAAATTTGTGATAGTGTCAATGAAGGGGTAATTCAATGGTTATGAGTTGGTCCCTAATGGAATTCTATTGAATTTTTTTGAATCTTCATCCTCCGTCATATTTAATAAGAAGAACATTATAGGTTCAGTAGATTATGGAGTATCTATGAGTACTTAATACTCTTTCCAGAAGCCTGCTGAGATCATGGAGCATGCCCAACTGATTTCATTACTTAGTATTGACCTTAGGCTTTCATTGAAATGTTTTTCATCACATATGGAAAAATTGCTTCAAAAACTCATAGGTTCCACCAAGATGGAATTTACAAAAGGGAGATTTGGTTCTAGTTAGAAAGGTTCTGCTTTTGCTAATAATTTATACAACAGACCCTGGGGTATTGGATGGTGTACAAGGTAATCCTGAAAACCCTTTCATCTGGATTGGTTGGGCGCATCCTGAGAAAACAATATATGTATATATATAGATAGATAGATAGATAGATAGATAGATAGATAGATAGATAGATAGATAGATAGATAGATAGATAGATAAAAGCTGGCCCTTCATGTGGTAAGTGAATACCATGTAAAGGGTCCAGGGGTTCCCCAGTGAGTGGTCAGGGCTTGCTATGTCATCTATTTAGGGGTAGTGTGGCCGAACAGCCTTAGGTTTAACACAGAGGAGTGTAAGACATCTACAAATACACACAATAGTCAATAAATGACACATGACTCAAAAGGGAGATTTCCTCGGTTTATAAAAATAGCAATTATCTTTATATATGTTTAGGCATAAGAGAAGAATAATTTGGATAAGTACGTTTTTAAATAGGAATACTTTTCACTTTAAAAAGTGGACACTGCAATTTCTGAGTTCTGCAGTGTTGTCCTATGGGAGGAAAAACATGTCCTGCAAGGAGGTAGAGTACAGCAACCTATAAGACCAATCTCCTGGGGTTAAGGTGCGTAGTGGTAAAGGTCTGAGGCAGCACCGACAGTACACCCTCAGTGGCACGGGGGCGGCCGGGTGCACAGTGCAAAACAGCGTTGGGTGCCCAATGTGTTGCTAGAGAGATCATCACTGCATAAAGAGGCTGCAGGCTCTGGCCAGGAGGCCAGTCGGGCTGAACAAACAGCGGGGCTCGTGCCTCACAATGCTCAGGCACAGAAAGGCATCTTTGGTCCTCTTCTCCATGGGTCAGGAGTGACGGTTGCAGAGGTGCCCTTAGGTGTCAGGCTTTTCTGACTGGAGCAGTCACGGTGGAGGGGTGCTGCATGCAGAGGACACAGGAATTGTTGGGGAGTCAAGGATGGGTGACACTACGATGGACTCGGAGCCTGGAGGGCTGAAGAACCTTGTCAGCACCTGTGGTCCACTTCAACTAGGGTCGGAGATGGCGAGTGCAGTGGTGACTTCAGGTGTGGGCTTTTGCCGGTTCCGGAGACTTCAGGGGTCCTTCTTTGGAAAATTTTAGAGAACAGGTCCGCTGTTCACAGGAAGTCTTGAGTCTTTTTCGAAGGCAGACAGTCATCCCTGGTTTCTGGAGTCACAGCTGCAGGACATATTGTTATAAATGTGATCTTTGATTGGCAGTCAGATTACCCCCTGTCCAAGCAAGGACCCTATCCCTCTAGTCAGGGTAAGTCACACACAATACAAATTATCCTGTGCCCACCCTCTGGTAGCTTGGCACTGAGCAGGCAGGCTTAACTTAGAAGGCAATGTTTAAAGTATTTGTGCAATAAATCATACAATACCACAATATAACACCATAAACATACATCACACAGTGTTTCGAAAAATATATAATATTTATCTGGACAAAACGATTTAAGATGAAATAAGCAAATGAAGGGATATCACTGAAAGTTATATCAAGTGTTTTTAGAGTTAAAAGATTGCTGTAAAAGCAATAAAAAGTGTCTTAAGTTTTCCTAGAAACAACATGTGTCTCTTGCAGGGCAAAGTACCTGGTTTGCGTTTAAAAATCCTCCCAAGGGACTGCAGAGGAGGAGATGCATGGAAAACAGTGAGTGTGCGTTGGTTTCGCCCCTTTGCACATGGACTTGCGTTGTTATTTTCGACACGGGGAAGTCTTTGCATCGGTTTCCGGCACGCGGACTTGGATCCTCTTCGGGTTGCAGGGTTTTCAGATGTCCCGGGGATGATGCGTGGAATCCTGGGCTTGCGGAGCGAAGACATAGGGGCTGCGTTGACTCCGGTAGGCGATGCATGGAATTTTCTTCCGCACAGCAGGCGCTGCAGCGATTCTTCTCAGGAAGTCGAGCGGCATCATTCTGAGTCAGCTTGCGTTGATCCAGTATGGCCGTGCGTTGAAGTTCCAGTCACGTCGCTGCGTTGATCTTCTGTTGCAAAGTCGAGCTGCATCGTTCCGGACTCAGTGTGCGGTGAAACTTTCATCATGAGCAGGCTGTGCATCGTTCTTGGCAGGTGGTGCGTTTTCACTGCACGGGGATTTTAGCTGCAGGAGAGAAGTCCTTTTGGTCCTGAGACTTCAGGGAACAGGAGGCAAGCTCTATCCAAGACCTTGGAGAGCACTTCTGCAGCAAAGCAAGACAGCAGCAAGACAACAGGGCAACAGAAAGGCTGCAGTCCTCTTCAGAAAGCAGGCAGGTGAGTCCTTTAGGCAGCCAGGCAGTTCTTCTTGTCAGGCTGGAGGTTCCGGTTCAGGGATCTCCTCCAGGAAGTGTCTGAGGTGGTAGGGCAGAGGCCCTGTTTTTATATCCAATTGTGCCTTTGAAGTGGGGGAGACTTCAAAGAGTGGCTTAGAAGTGCTCCAGGTCCCCTTTCAGTTCAATCCTGCCTGCCAGGGTCCAAGTAGGGGGTGTGGCAGTCCTTTGTGTGAGAGCAGGCCCTCCACCCTCCCAGCCCAGGAAGACCCATTCAAAATGCTGATGTATGCAAGTGAGGCTGAGTATCCTGTGTTTGGGGTGTGTCTGAGTGAATGCACAAGGAGCTGTCAACTAAACCCAGCCAGGCACAGAAAGATCTAAGTGCAGAGAAATGCTCACTTTCTAAAAGAGGCATTTCTAAAATAGTAATATTAAATCCAACTTAACCAGTCAGCAGGATTTTGTATTACCATTCTAGCCATTCTAAATATGACCTTCCTACTCCTTTCGGATCAGCAGCTACCACTCAAACAATGTATGAGGGCAGCCCCACTACCAGGACATGTAAACTACACAGGAACATGTCCTGCCTTTTACCTACACAGCACCTTGCTCTAGGGGTTACCTAGGGCACACCTTATGCCGAGTCGAATTGGCAGTGAAGCTGCACACACAGGCCTTGAAATGGCAGGCCTGAGACAAGATTAAGGGGCTACTTAAGTGGGTGGTACAATCAGTGCTGCAGGCCCACAAGTAGGCCCTGGGCACATATAGTGCACTCTACTAGGGACTTATAAGTAAATTAAAGTGCACAATTGGGTGTGATCCAATGTTACCATGTTGAAAGGGAGAGAGCATATGCACTTTAGCACTGGGTAGCAGTGGTAAAGTGCGCAGGGTCTAAAAACCAGCAAAAACAGTACCTCAAAAGTGGAGGAAGGCAGGCAAAAAGTTAGGGACGACCACCCTAAGGCTGTCAGGGCTAACATGTGCCCCCCCAGCTGAAAGTTGGGAGAGCTACCCAACCTCCTGGGAGCGCTCATCGCTAAGGTGGAACTATCTGGATAGACCATCAGCGTTGGCGTGGTCAATCCCCGGGCGATGCTCCACCACAAAGTCCATCCCCTGTAGGGAAATGGACCACCTCAATAGTTTAGGATGCTCACCCCTTATCTGCATGAGCCATCTGAGGGGCCAGTGGTCTGTGTGAACCCGTAAGTGAGTCCCAAACAAGTATGGTCTCAGCTTCTTCAGTGCCCAGACCACAGCAAATGCTTCTCTTTCAATAGCACTCTACCTCTGTTCCCGTGGTACTAGTCTTCTGCTAATAAAGACTACTGGTTGGTCTAGGCCCTCTTCATTTAGCTGTGCTAGGACCACCCCTATGCCATGCTCTGAAGCATCTGTCTGCACAATAAATTCCTTGGAGTAGTCAGGAGCCTTGAACATGGGGGCCGTGCACATGGCTTCCTTCAGGGAGTCAAAGACTTTCTGACAAGCCTATGTCCAATTCACCAACCTAGGTTGCTTTTTTGATGTGAGTTCTGTCAAGGGTGTCACCATGGCCATAGCCCTTGACAAATCTGTCGTAATATCCAGTGAAGCCTAAGAAGGCTCTCACCTCTGTTTGCGTTCTAGGTGGCTGCCAGGCCTTGATAGTTTCAATCTTGGCCTGGAGTGGCTGCACCTTGCCACCACCTACTAGGTGTCCCAAGTACAACACGGAACCCTACCCAATCTGGCACATACTGGCCTTGATGGTCAGGCCTGCCTGTTGCAGAGCCTGAAGCACCTCCTTGAGGTGGAGCAGGTGTTGCTCCCAGCTGTCACTGTAGATGGCAATGTCGTCCAGGTAGGCTGCACAGAAGGCATCCTTGCCAGCTAGGACCCCGTTAACCAACTGTTGGAAGGTAGCGGGGCATTTTTCAACCCAAAGGGCATCACCCAGAATTGGTAATGGCCCTGAGGTGTGGAAAATGCTGATCTCTCTTTAGCCCCCTCAGTCAAGGCGATCTGCCAGTACCCTGATGTGAGATCAAAAGTACTGAGGAATTTGGCAGCGCCTAGTCTGTCTACGAGCTCATCAGCTCAGGGGATGGTGTGAGCGTCAGTCCGTGTGACTAAATTGAGAACCCGGTAGTCCACGCAGAACCGAAGTTCTGGCTTGGCACCGGGTGCAGCAGCCTCGGGTACCAGCACCACAGGGCTGGCCCAGGGACTACTAGACTTCTCAATACCCCTAGAGCCAACATCTTGGAGACTTCCTCTTTGATGCTGGCCTTCACCTTGTCTGACAACCTGTACATTTTGTTCTTTACAGGGGGACTGTCTCCCGTGTCAATATCATGGACACACAAGTGTGTGAGTCCAGGTGTGAGAGAAAACAGAGAAGACTACTGCTCCAGTAACTGGTAGCAGCCCCCTCTCTGGTCTAAGGTCAGGGAGTCAAAGAGAATGACACCCTCCACTGACCCATCACCTTCCTTGGCAGCGAGTAGGTGGGGGAGAGGTTCAGTCTCCTCTTCCATACCCTCATCTGTCACCAGAAGCATGTTGACTTTGGACCTCTCAAAGTGAGGCTTCAGTCGGTTGACATGGAGCACCCTTAGGGGGTTCCGAGGGGATTGGAGGTCCACTAGGTAAGTGGCCTCCCCTTTCTGCTCCTTTACTTCAAATGGGCCAGACTAGCGGTCCTGGAGAGCTCTAGGCTCTACTGGCTCCATTACCTACACTTTGTCTCCAGGTTGAAACTCTACCAGGGCCTTCTGGTCATACCAGTGTTTCATTACCTCTTGACTGGCCTCAAGGTTACTTTTGGCTGTTTTCCAGAAGCAGTGCATCTGGTTGCAGTGGGCCAGAATGTAGCTGACCGCATCCTGAGGGGGTGCCTTTGGAGCTTTCTTCAACCCCTCTTTGACAATGCTCAAGGGTCCCCTGACAGGGTACCCATAAAGAAGCTCAAAGGGACTGAACCCCACCCCCTTCTGGGGTACCTTTCTGTAAGCAAAGAGAAGGCATGGTAAGAGAACATCCCACTTACGCCTCAGGGCCTCATGGAGGCCCTTGATCATGCCTTTCAAGGTCTTGTTGAATCTCTCCACAAGACTATTAGATTGGGGGTGATAGGGTGTGGTGAACTTGTAGATTACACCACACACATCCCACATAGACTTCATGTATGCAGGCATGAAGTTAGTGCCTCTGTCAGACACTATCTCCTTTGGAAATCCCACACGGGTAAATATCCCCATCAGATTTCTGGTCACCAATGTTGCAGTTACGGTCCTCAGAGGGATTGCCTCTGGGTAATGGGTGGCATGCTCCACCAAAACCAGGATGAACCTGTTCCCTAGGGTAGTTTTGGGGTCCATTGGACCAACAATGTTGATGCCCACCCTTTCAAAGGGGAACCCAACGACAGGAAGTGAAATCAGGGGGCCTTAACCCTTTTTCCTGTTTTACCACTGGCCTGGCAGGTAGGACAGGACCTAAGTCTGAGTTTGTCCTCATTCGGGGCCAATAGAAGTGGGTGACAAGCCTGGCAAAGGTCTTGTCTTGCCCCAAATGTCCTGCCAGGGGAATGTCGTGAGCCTGTCCCAGTAGGAAGGTTCGGTAACACTGGGGGACCAACAGCGCACGCGCTGCCCCAGTGGCAGGAACCTTAGGCTCACTGTAGAGGAGATCATTCTCCCAATATATGTGGTGATCGCCAGAGGCTTCCCCTGCTGCCTGTGCTGAGGCTTGCTTCCTCATGCCCTCTAGAATGGGGCATTCCTTCTGCTCCTTGCAGAATTCCTCCCTGGTGGGCCCACCCTCAACTTGCCAGCCAACAAGCTCAGGTTGGTCACCTAGGGTGGCAGTGTCTTCCCCAGTTGGCTCGAGGGGCCTCCTCCTCAGGAATCCCGTCAACCACTGCGGGAACTTCTGGGACTGGTTTCCCACGTCCCTTGCCCCTCCTCTTGGCTGTAGTCTGGGCCATTGTTCCAGGCTCCAGACGTCCTTGACTTCCCACTCGGTCAGCCATGGACCGTGTGGTCATGCAGACCCACTCAGGCAATCCTAACATCTCCAAGTGAGACCTTAGCTCTACCTTCTTCCAGGTAGTGTGCTCAAGGTCGTTGCCTAACAGACAATCTACAGGCATGGCAGGACTCACAGCTACTTTTAGAGTACCAGAGACCCCCCACTCAAAGGGAACCAGAGCTACCAGTAGGTGGCTCTGACGATTGTCGGCGACTATGACTTGGTGGAATGTATTTGGGAGGACCTGCTCTGCTGATACCAGCTGACCCTTGACAGTAGTCTTGCTGGCTTCTGTGTCATGCAGAGCCTCGACCCTTTGCCCATTGATGGTGACCCACTGCCTGTACTTGGAAGTATTGGCAGGCATGTGGGTTTTTGGCACCATCTCTGCATCCCCCAGGGACAGTAGGGTTACCTCTGTCTCCTCCCCAAAACTGTCTGGGACCACCTCCTCCCGGAGCACTATGCTAGCCAACCCAGGTGTCTGCCCTCTTTTGGGGGGGCTGTGCCCTCTTGGGACACTTGGAGTCACCCTCAGAGTGCCCATACTTATTGCACTCTGCACATTGAGGTACAAACCTCCCTGTCTTATGGTCAGTAAAACCTCTCCTTTTGGAATCAGACCGGGACTGGTTACCACTACTCCCTTGAAAACTGTTTTGGGGGCCTTTTGAGAACTCCTTCTTTTTAAGTTTTTCTCCCCCCTCTTTCCTCTGATGGGAACCCTGACCACCTTTGTGGGTGTCCCCCCCGATACCTTTCTTGACACTCTGGTGCTAGTCCAGAGGTCCGCCTCCTCAGCAAGCTTCCAGGGATCAGTCAGCTTACTGTCTACTAGGTGCTGGCGCAACTGTGTAATCATATGCTCTCTCAGAATCAAATAATACAATCCTGTGTAATCATCTACTTTACAACCCCGCACCCATCCACTCAGTGCCTTACTGGAAAAGTCAAAGAAATCTACCCATGTTTGTGTGGTCTGTTTGGTGCTGTCCCTGAACCTCTGATGGTATTTCTCAGGAGTCAGCCCAAACTTGGCAAGTAAAATGGCTTTCATAAGTGGATATGTGTTTTGATCCTTTAGGTCCAGTGTGAGAAGTGTGTCCCTCCCAAGTGCTGGCACATAACTCCACATAGCTGTACCCCTTTGCCCTTCAGGAACCTCATGAGCCCTTAGTGCAACTTCATAAGCAGCTAGCCATTTATCTTTGTCATCTCCCACCACAAAACTGGGCACCACATTTTTGGGTATACAAATCTTCTTTTCTCCAGCAGGTCCAGCCTGTATGCTGTCACCATTACTGCTGGCTTCGCCTTAAGATCCAGCTCCTTGAGACTCAGTTCATGAGCCAACAATAGTTTTTTTCAGCCAAGGCTCTCTCAGCTGCTTGCGCTTCTCTCTCTGCCCTCCTTTCCTCCTGTTGAGCCTCAATTTTCAGTCTTGCCATTTGTAATTGGAACTCCCTCTCCTCTATCCTTTCCTCTGCGGTCAGGCCTTGATCAGAGACACTGCTTCCTGGTCTGGCAGGGGGCACAATTGCAGTGGTAACTTCATCCACTGATGGCATAAAATCCTCTGAGGGGGCATCTTCTGGCTCCTCATCCTCAGCATCATCCTCTAAATGGGTTTTTGCCCAGGCCCTCCCGCCACTTGAAAGTCCTCCTTTCTGGAGGCCCCTTGGGTAGGTACACTCATCTCCTTGCAGAACCCTTTTTGTTGTTTGACAGTATATGTCTCCAACAGGGATAGGTCAAAATCTCCTGCTTGAGACCCAGCCTGAGACATGTTGAATGAGGATTTAAGTTTTGAAAATTGTCAGGAAAAGTGAATTTGCAAAAAGAGATAAAAATCAAGTTGACCTCCAACTGTGGGTAGGTAGTGAAATACTTAGATATTGTATGTCACTGCACAAATACAAGTCCTATCCTCACCGCTGATCACCAATGTTAGAAATGGGGTCTTTGGTTGACAGTCAGGTTATCCCCTGTCCAAGCAAGGACCCTCACTCTAGTCAGGGTAAGTCACACACAATCCAAATTATCCTGTGCCCACCCTCTGGTAGCTTGGCACTGAGCAGTCAAGCTTAACTTAGAAGACAATGTGTAAAGTATTTGTGCAATAAATCATACAATACAACAATATAACACCATAAAAATACGCCACACAGTGTTTAGAAAAATATATAATATTTATCTGGATAAATGCAGGTCAAAACGAGTAAAGATGAAATAAGCAAATGTAGGGATATCCTGAAAGTGATATCAAGTGTCTTTAGAGTTAAAAGATTACTGTAAAAGCAATAAAAAGAGTCTTAAGTTCTCCTAGAAACAACAAGAGTCTCTTGCACGGCAAAGTACCTGGTTTGCATTGAAAATTCCTTGCAAGGGACCGCAGAGGAGGAGATGTGTGGAAAACTGTCAGTGTGCGTCGATTTCGCCCATGGTTTCGCATACGGACTTGTGTCACTATTTTCCACACGGGGAAGACGTTGCATCGATTTCCAGCACGCGGACTTGGATGCTCTTCGGGTTGCGGGGTTTTCAGACGCCCCAGAAACGATGCGTGGAATCCTGGCCTTGCGGAGTGAAGACACAGGGGCTGCGTCGATTCCAGTAAGGCGATGCGTGGAATTTTCTTCCACACGCCAGGCGCTATGGCGATTCCTCTCAGGAAGTAGGGTGGCGTCGTTCTGAGTCGGCTTGTGTCGATCCAGTAGGGCCATGTGTTAAAGTTCCGGTCACATCGCTGGCACTGCGTCGATCTTCTGTCATGAAGTCGAGCTGCGTCGTTCCAGACTCGTGTGCAGTGAAATTTTCCCCGCAAGCAGGCTGTGTATCGTTCTTGGCAGACGGTGCGTCGAATTTTCGCCGCACGGGGATTTCAGCTGCAGGAGAGAAGTCTTTGTGGTTCTGAGACTTCAGGGAACATGAGGCAAGCTCTATCCTAGCCCTTGGAGAGCACTTCTGCAGCAAAGCAAGAGAGCAGCAAGACAGTAGGGCAACAGCAAGGCACCAGTCCTCTTCAGAAAGCAGTCAGGTGAGTCCTTTAGGCAGCCAGGCAGTTCTTCTTGTCAGGGTGCAGATTATGGTTCAGGGATCTTCTCCAGGAAGTGTCTGTGGTGGTAGGGCAGAGGCCCTGTTTTTATACCTAATTGGGCCTTTGAATTGAGGAAGACTTCAAAGAGTGGCTTAGAAGTGAACCAGGTCCCCTTTCAGTTCAATCCTGTCTGCCAGGGTCCCAGTAGGGGATGTGGCAGTTATTTGTGTGAGAGGAGGCCCTCCACCCTCCCAGCCCAGGAAGACCCATTCAAAATGCAGATGTATGCAAGTGAGGCTGAGTATCCTGTGTTTGGGGTGTGTCTGAGTGAATGCACAAGGAGCTGTCAACTAAACCCAGCCAGATGTGGATTGTAAGGCACAGAAAGATTTAAGTGCAGAGAAATGCTCACTTTCTGAAAGTCGCATTTCTAAAATAGTAATATTAAATCCAACTTCAACAGTCAGCAGGATTTTGTATTACCATTCTGGCAATTCTAAATATGACCTTCCTACTCCTTTCAGATCAGCAGCTACCACTCAAACAATGTATGAGGGCAGCCCCAATGTTAGCTTATGAAGAGAGCAAGCCTCACAGTAGTGTAAAAACAAATGTAGGAGTTTTACACTACCAGGACATGTAAACTACACAGGTACATGCCTTGCCTTTTACTTACACAGCCCCTTGCTCTAGGGGTTACCTAGGGCACACCTTAGGGGTGACTTATATGTAGACAAAGGGGAGTTTTAGGCTTGGCAAGTCGAATTGGCAGTGAAACTACACACACAGACCTTGCAATGGCAGGCCTGAGACAAGGATAAGGGGCTACTTAAGTGGGTGGCACAATCAGTGCTGCAGGCCCACTAGTAGCTTTTAATCTACAGGCCCTGGGCACATATAGTGCACTCTACTAGGGACTTATAAGTAAAGTAAAGTAAAGAGCCCAATTGGGTGTGATCCAATGTTACCATGTTTAAAGGGAGAGAGCATATGCACTTTAGCACCGGGTAGCAGTGGTAAAGTGCGCAGAGTCTAAAAACGAGCAAAAACAGTATCTCAAAAGTGGAGGGAGGCAGGCAAAAAGTTAGGGGTGACCACCCTAAGGCTGTCAGGTCTAACATATATATATATATATATATATATATATATATACACACACACACACACACACACACACATATTGTGTGTTATTTACTGCAAAACAATGATTTCTATCTCGGTGCTTGAATTTTTGGGTCTAGTTATTCATCTAACTATTCATCAAAAGGAGGTTGAGGAGGAAAAGATCAATTTAAAACTTTTTGTATGATCATGACAAGACTGTAATTTCTGTTTTATACATTACTGGAGCAATATTGCACATCTCAGAACTCAAGGGAAATTGGTCTAAATCTGAAATAGTCCTTTTCGTCTCAGACTTAGTTTAAAGATCATTTCACAATGTGAAATTTCACATGGTCTAGGGTGATTGACGAATTAGAGTTTCAGCTGGTTTGAGAAATATGTCAGTTGACCAATGAATTAAGAAATTAATTAATTTAAGAAAATAAAACCATTTAATGGTAGTTCAACCTACATTTCTTTATATTATTTTGGTATGTGAGTGACAAACAGAGCAACATTTTGTTTGAGTCTTCTTTTTGATGAAATAGATAAAGGGCATTTGGATTCCTTAAGATTATGACTTACTGCTTAATATTGTTGTTGTGATGCTCATAATATTAG
The DNA here is from genome assembly GCF_031143425.1 of Pleurodeles waltl. Taxonomy (NCBI): domain Eukaryota; kingdom Metazoa; phylum Chordata; class Amphibia; order Caudata; family Salamandridae; genus Pleurodeles; species Pleurodeles waltl. The sequence goes on along the minus strand of NC_090443.1, from coordinate 774,388,255 downwards.
AGCAGCGTGATCTTGCTGACCCTGCCTTATTAAAAGTGGTCTATCAACACTTTTTCCAAGGACAGGAAAGTTAAAGTAGTTCTAGTTCCTCTAGCCATAGCATTTACATTGAAAAACCTAAAGAGATATATTCAAAATTGAGTAACAAATGTTCTGCTTTTCCGTGGGTGTAAAACAGCAATACAGTTAATGGAAAAATGGCACTTGTGCTCTTGGATTGCACTGTAATTCTCAACATTGAGGAACTGAGTGAAGGCAAAAATTATGTCCTTTTGACTTTTTGAAGTTTAAGCACAGGCTATTTGGTATCGAAATGGCGAGATATTTTCATTTAAAGAGCTTTTTTGCACGTTGTGCAATATGATTATGTCAAAGACACCAAAGACTTCTACATTTCATCATTTGATTAGTTCCTCTTGGCATTTGCCATATGTAAATGTTACCAGCTACTGCCTCATTCTTGAGCGACTCCTCTGACCTCCTGGTCAGCGTCTGTTGCACTCCCCAGTGCAGCTCCTACGGCTGCTGCCTCTGCTTGGGACGAACAGTTTGAGGCCCTCCTCACCCTTCAGGCTCCTGCCTGCACCTCATTCCTGGTGGCCTAGTGGCATTCTGAAAGTAAGTATCTTCCTCTTTTTACTCTTTGTCTCTCTTTACTCCTGCCTTTTTATGTCTGCCTTTACTTCCATTTCTTCACTTCTGTTTCTTTTCTGTCTCTTTCTCTTTTTTGTGTTTCCCCCGGTGCCACTGCTGCCCCTGCAGCCCTGCCCCTCTCTCCCCGTGAATCGCTTTTTCCCTCCCTCCTGCCTCCCAGCTAACCGGACCACCGCCTCCCTCCCTTTCTCAATGGCGGCAGTGGGCACCCCGCTCCCGCCCGACCACGCCCAGCGCAACAGACCCGGGTTCTCACCCTCCTCCGCCGGTTCAACGTCAGCGCTCTATGCGCCCTCAACCCTGGAAGATCATCAGCCTGCCACCAACCCAATCTCAGAAACACCCAGGGACCTTTTTTCTTGCTGCGCCTGCTTCAGCACTCTCCGAGTACCACCCCACAATCCCGCACCAAGCTGTGACAGCCACCTCTAGTGCATACTGCTCAACACTCACTCCCTCTCCACACAAATGGTGGAAGCCTGGGACCTCCTCGATTTAACAGTCCCAGACATCGCCTTCCTCAGGGAGACTTGGATCACCCCCACTGCTTGTCCAGACATCGCCACGGCCATCCCAGACAACTACAAAATCATCCACAAGGACATAGCCAACCAGCCTGGAGGAGGCATTGCCAGAATCTACAAGCTCAACCTCCACCTGACTACCACCATTGAGTCGCAGTCTCAGTCAACACACAAGCACCTACACTTCCAGATTCAGACGAACCCAAACACCTCCCTACATGGCACCCTCATCTACAGGCCACCCAGACTCTGACCCCAGTTCTGCAAATACATCGCCGACCTCGTCGCCCCCCCAAGCACTCACCTCCTCCGACTACATCTTACTCACCAACCTCAATTTCCACCTTGATACCCTCGATGATCCTAACACCTCAAACCTCATGGACAACCTCACAACTCTCCGCATCAAACAACTCGTCAACGTCCCCACCCACAGAGCAGGACACATTCTCGACCCCATTTTCTTAGCAGATAACAACATCACCATCTCCCACACCACTGGACCGACCACAAATGCATCCATTTTACCTACAAAAAGAACACCGCACGACACCACACCTCCTGTCCTCCTGGCAGATGCTGGGGCAAAGTCACAGAAGCACAGCTCACCAATGCTCTTAACCACTCCCTCACACCAGATGCAGCAGATGCTAATGAAGCTGCAAGCAACCTACTCCGCTGGGTCACAAACTGCACCAACATCATAGACCCCCTAAGGAAATCAGCAGGGAATAGTCAGAGCAAAACACCCAAGCGGTTTACGCCAGACCAACAGGAATCAAAGCGTGCCTTAGAACATAAATGGAGGCTCAGCAAATCCACCGTAGACTGCACAGCCTACAAAAAATGCAGTCACCACCCACCACCAGAACATCAGAGCTGCCAAAAAAGCCACTTTTTAAGCACTTTTCAAACACCAGCACTCACAACAGCAAAGATCTCTTAACCATCGTCAAAGAGTTCATGAACCCTTGGGCAGACACCTCCTCCAACCCTCCCTCTCAAGTCTGCAACAAGCGCACCACCTTCTTTAAACATAAGATTCAGGACATCTACGAAGTCTTCAGGAATCAAAGCCCACCAGCACTGCTCATCACCACGAAGCCTAGCACCCCACCAGATACTGAACTCCTGGACCTCCATCACCATAGAGGACACCCAAACACTGATGAACTCCATCAACTCGGGTGTACCCCCAGATCCATGCCCTCATCACATCCTCAATCTGGCCAGCACCACGATAGCACCGGAACACTGCCGAACCATCAACCTATTCTTCAAGACTGCCACATTCCCCTCAGACTGGAAACACGCCGAAATCAGCCCGCTATTCAAGAAACCCACCACTGACCTAAAGGAGACGAAGAACTACAGATCCATCTCTCTGCTCCCTTTCCTAGCCAAGGTAATGGAAAAAGCCATCAACCAACAACTGACTGAGTTCCTTGAGACACACCATATCCAAGACCCTTCCCAGTCCGGATTCGGAAGCAACCACAGCACCAAAACCGCCCTCCTATTAACCACCGACGACATACGCATCATACTGGACAGTGGAGGCACTGCCGCACTCATCCTCCTCGACCTCTCAACGACACCATCTCCCAATCCACCCTCTGCGACAGACTTCATGATGTCGGCATCTAAGACAAAGCCCTGAACCGGATCAGGTCCTTCCTCACCAGAAGAACACAGAGGGTCAGACTACCACCATACACATCAGAAGCTAAAGACACTTGCTGCGGAGTGGGCCAAGTGTCCTCACTCAGCCCAATGCTTTTCAACGTCTACATGGCCCCGCTCGCTAAGATTACCAACGAACACGAGCTAAACATTGTCTCCTACGCCGACAACACCCAACTGATCCTCTCCCTGTCTGAGGACTCTGCGTAAGCCAAATGGAATTTCCACAACGGGATGAGAGCAGTCGCTGCCTGAATGGAGGCCTGCTACCTCAAGCTCCACTTGAACAAGACAGTGTACCTCGTGATCAGCTCCACCCCTTCTGCCCCGAACGACTCCTGTTGGCCCACCACTCTTGGTAACGCCCCTGCCCCCACTGATCATGCGCGCAACCTGGGCATCATCCTGGACTCCTCTCTATTAATGACCCGCCGAGTTAATGCCATCTCCTCATCTAGCTTTCACACACTCTGTCTCCTGTGGAAGATTTTCAAATGGATTCCACCTGGCACGAGGAAGACAATCACCCACGCACTCATCACCAGCAAGCTGGACAACAACACACTCTATGCCGGCATTACCAAGAAACTTTAATCAAGGCTACAAAGAGTCCAGAATGCAGCAGCCAGACACATCCCCCATCACAGCCAAATCTTCTCCCACCTCAGAGACCTACACTGGCTCCCAGTCAACCAGCGCATTACATATGAACTCCTGATCCACACCTTCAAGGCACTGCACAACATAGGGCTGGCATACCTCAACCACCACCCCACCTTCTATGTAACCAACAGACATCTCCATTCGTCCCCGGTCACCCTTACAGCCGTCCCCAAGTTCTGGAAAAGTACGGCAAGAGGAAGATCTTTCTCCTACCTAGCAGCCCGGACATGGAACAACTTCCCCTCAAGCTCAGGCAGACAGCATCACTGAAGCAGTTCAGGAAGGACCTGAAGACCTGGCTCTTTGACTGAGCAGCACGCATACATTCAGCTCCTTGAGACCCTATGGGTGCTTAGCGGTGCGTTACAAATCCACAAATGATTTGATTGATTGACTGATTAAATTATTAAAGATCCTTTATAGACTGCTGCAGTCAGTCACAGGCTGCTAATGTTAATGATGGTTGCTGGAAAAATATACATAATTTTAGTAAAGGAAGTAAGATTGATATGAATTTAGGATATCAGATGCAGATAGTATTGTTTTGCAATTTTCTTTACCTCTTGTAACATGCACATTTTCCTTGATTAACACTGGGTTTGTTGGTCTTGAAAGGTTGACACGATCTGTGAGACATTGGTTCCCCTTCTTTTGTTATTTCAACCAATGTAATTGGTGAATTGAAAAGATATTCCTGTATTATTGTGTCTTCCATGTGGACAGTTTTGCATTACTTTTCTAGTGATGTCACCTTGGTCATTGTCAAAACAAGTTATTTTCTTAAAGCACTGGCTTGTGTGAAGATAAGCTTTTTACAGATAAGGAAAATAACAAGAGACTAAAGGAGGAAGACTTGTGTAATGTAAAATGTAGAATTTCATGTATGAAAACAAATTGCACAAGTGTATTTGGTCCCAATGAATTGGTTTATTTTCATTATGTTCATAAATATTATATGGAAGCGTACTCTTGTGTTATGTTGTGGATTTCTTTGACTGTTTTGAAGCACCCTGCGTCTAATCAGCCTACCTCTTTCTTATATGTATTTCCTTATCCTTTTATTTATTATGGAAACAGTTTAACCCAGAGTTTGCACGTTTCAATTTATCTGTAACAGAAATGTAGGAATATCACTTACAGCATTTTTTGTTCTTCCTAGTTAATGTTATACTCTACATATTACTAGTATGTATTTTTAATGTTTCGTATGTATGTGTTTTACTTCATCAAATTTAAAACTAAGTTAATTGCCTAGAATCATTTCTGCCCCTGCTTCTCGTTGGAAGTAGAAATATCTATTGGCCAACTGCAATGTAATGCTCTGCACTGTGGGCCATATTTACAAACTTTTGACGTAGGCAGAACCACAAGCCGCCTTTCTGCCCTGCCCTGCGTCAAAAGAAAAAAGCAGGAAAGTGCCTTATCTACAGGATATGGCGCACTTCTCTCTTTATCCCCTGTGTTGGTACACAACTTGCTGCCTAATGCCAACACAGGAATCCTTGCACCATGGTGCAAGGGTGTCTGCATTGCAGAGATGATTGTTTTTGTGCAGAAAGGGACACTTTCCTGCACAAAAACAATCACAATAGTCATTTTCCTATTTCTATGCATGCAACAGGAAAAACCAAGGAGAAATAAAGGTATTTCTCCTTGTTGCTCATCCCTTATGCCTTCCCCGGGGAGGCGTGGACTTTTGACACATTCCCAGCTTAACAAATCCTTGTGAATTTGGGACTGCGTCAAAATCCATGGGTGTTGTGTGGGAACACACAATGCTACAACCATGGAATGCCTCTTTGACGCAGAGTAATGCAAGGCAGCAACTTGCGCTGCTTTGCCTTACTCCATATCTACAAGGCCATATAACGCCATGCAAAGTGGCTTTGCGTGGCCTTGTAGATATGAACCTGCAGCCTGCGCTATCAGTGCATCAAAAAACAGTGACGCACCAGCGGTGAAAGTCACTTTTTAAATATGGCCCTATATTTTTTAATTTCTTCTACAGATTTAATTGGCCAAAGGCACAGACTTCTTGTTAATTTAGACCTAGTAGATTTCACTTCTGAAGAGTACCATCTTGGATTTTTTGTTAATTTTAACTAGACTTGTTTCCATTGCAATGATCTAATCAAAACAAAAGTGAACAAGTAACTATGGAGGAACTTCAGGAAGCGCTAAAGTCCTTGAAAGGGGGGAAATCTGTGGGTCCTGGCGGTCTATCGAATAACCTATATAAGTTGGTTTCAAATGATTTGGCCCATGTTATGCTGGAATTAATGAATTAAGTCTTTTTTGGTAGCTCTCTACTGCCTAGGTCATGGAATAAGCCAAATAAGGACCCGACACAGTGAGAATCTTATAGACCTATTTCCTTGCTTAGTTCAGACTATAAGATTTATACTCACATTTTAATGAAAAGGTTAGCTGGGGTAGTCGATATACTGATACACCCCGATCAGAAGGGCTTTATTAGAGGTAGGCAACTGTTTGAATTGACTCATGAATTATTGGTGCTATAGATCTTGCCCAACTGAATGGGCGATTCTTACTATAAATGCTGCCAAAGATTTTGATCGGGTTAGTTGGCATTTTTTATCGAGAGTTATGGAAAAAACGGCTTTGGCGGCCTTTTTAGCAAGGCAATAGAGGCATTATATAAGGACCGGTAGCGAGGGTACTGGCACTGGTGAATGGTAATTTATCAACTCAACTTAAGATAGAGAGAGGTACCGGTCAGGGTTGTCCACTTTCTCCTTTTCTATTTAATTTATATATTGAACCTTTGGCAAGGATGATTAGGTCCAATCAAAATATAATACCATTTCGTTTTAAAGAGTGGGAGAAAAAAGTGGCACTACATGCCAATGATCTTATGATATACACAAGTGATTTGATAGGTTAATTACCAAACATTTGAAGTGTTTTGGAGGAGTTTGGTTGTGTGTCCAGGTATTTGGTCACTCAACAGAAGACAGAGATAATGTGCTGGAATATTTGTTATGACTCTCCCCTTGTTAAAAAAGAGATCAGATACCTGGGGGTTCAGGTTACTGCGGATTTACAGGAGGTGGCCTGGAATTTTTTTAGTAAAGTATGGCTATCCACAAAGAAGTTACTGAGATCGTGGGCTACACTTCCACTGTCCCTGTTCGGCAGATCTAATATTTTGAAAATGCTTATTTTACCGAAATTCACCTTTTTAGTTAACACTATTCCATTAGAATTTAAAGCAATTTGGTTGAGAAGGTTACAGGGGGATTAACTTCTTTCTTGTGGGCGTCATGGGGAGTCTGTATTGCATGGAGGAGGTTGTCCAGGAAGAAGCATCAAGGGGGAATAGTCGCCCCAGACCTGTATAAATACTACATGGCATTTCACCTTAAGAATATAAGGAGGCTATTGAATGAGCGTTCTAGCTATACCCTGTATCACAAAGTTATGATCAACATCTTGAAGGCCGGAGACCATTTTCTACACAAAAATGGCCACCCTTAATACTTTAAGAAGGTGACTAAGGGGCATATTTATACTCTGTTTGCGCCGAATGTGCGTCAAAATTTTTGACGCACAATCGGCGCAAACCTTGCCCCATATTTATACTTTGACGTCCGACCCCGCGGGCGTCAAAATTCCACCATGTGCGTCATTTTTTGGAAGGGGGAACCAGCCTTGCGTTAATTATATGCAAGGTAGGCGTTCCCTTCCAAAAAATGACTTTAAGGGCTGTGCCCCATATTTATACTCTGACGTCATTTTGACGCACAAGAGGGGGCGGGCCTTAAAAAACGGCACACAGCCTGATGGGCGGCGATTTTTAACGCCTGGGTCAGGGCAGGCGTTAAGGGACCTGTGGGCTCTGAAGGAGCCCAGAGGTGCCCTCCCATGCCCCCAGTGACACCCCCTGCCACCCTTGCCCACCCCAGGAGGACACCCAAGGATGGAGGGACTCATCCCAGGGAAGTTGAGGTAAGTTGGGGTAAGTATTTTTTTTCGGTTTTTTTTTGTGGCATGGGTGGCCTGATTTGGGCCCCCCTACATGCCACTATGCCCAATGACCATGCCCAGGGGACACAAGTCCCCTGGGCATGGCCATTGGGCAAGGGGGCATGACTCCTGTCTTTGCTGAGACAGGAGTCATGTCAATGGAGGTTGGGCGTAAAAAATAAATGGCGCAAATCCGGTTTGAGGCCTGAATTTTGCCTCAGGCCTGACTTGCCCCATTTTTTGGCGCACAACCCCCATTTTCCCATACGCCGGCGCTGCCTGGTGTGAGTCTTTTTTTTTTACGCACACCAGTCCGCAGCGCCGGCTAACGTCCTTCCATAAATAAGGCGCCCGCATGGCGCGTTGGAATGGAGTTAGCTGGCAGTAAACTTTTTGACGCACAACTGCGTTGGCGCAGTTGTGCGTCAAAAAGTATAAATATGGGCCTAAGTGACTTAGTGCAGCATGCAAGATATGGTTTCAGACTTCACGCGTATTAGATATACCATATTATAGCGATTTCGCACGGATATGGGAGTCACCAGGCACTCCAGAATGTCTGCAAGACAGTCTATCTCTTCCATTACGGAGAAAAGGGGTGGTTCGTCGGGGGCAAATTCTGGTAAAGCAGGAATTGATACAGTGGGATATGTTTGTTGAGTTATGCAAAGACAAGGTTTCCAAGTTCAAATATTATCCATTGGCGAGTTGGGCAAGTGTTCTCCCTAGATTAGAGCAAAGAGAGGACATTTGGGAGGAGAAATTGTGTTATTACTCAGAGTATCGTAAGGAGATCGCCCTCTGGTATTGGATGTTGATTGAGGCGACAGAAGACCCCTGTTTATTGCCAGTGAAGAAATGGAGTAAGGAAATAATCTCGCTTGACATTGGCAAGCTCTGGCAACTTTTGTTTACTACTCTTTGGGATATAGTTAAACCGGCCACTCTGAAAAAAAATCATCTTTTTACTTTGCATAGAGTATACTGGTCCCCGGAGAGACTAACTGCCCTTGGGAAGGGAAAGAAATGCTGCCCACGGCACAACAAAGAAAGGGCCGATGATATCCATATGTTCTGGAGTTGCCGGAAGCTTGATCGATACTGGATGGAAATAGGGCAAGTGATAAGGGGTGTGGTGAGTCTAGATGTTAACATAACTCTTTCGCTAGTAATATTTGGAATTAGCTTGAAGGAGAACTGCTTGTCAAATCTGGCTAAAGAACAGCGGTGCATGTTATTTCTGCTAATTATTTTAGCTGACATGAGATATGCCTAAAATGGACGCTTCCCCAGGCTCCGGTCGCCCATGATTGGGGTTGTATCTGTTAATAAAGTGTATAATTTGGAAAAAGGTGGCCTTCAGAGTAAGAGAAATAGATTTCGGGCATTATGTAAGGAAAGGGAAGCTGGTTCAAGTCAAATACGGAACGGATGAATATAGCAGAGAGTCCGATGACTATGGGGGTCATTCAGACCTTGGCGGACGGCGGAGGCCGTCCGCCAAGGTACCGCCGACAAATGACCGCACCGCGGTCAAAAGACCGCGGCGGCCATTCAAACATTTCCGCTGGGCCGGCGGGCGCTCTCCAAAAGAGCGCCCGCCGGCCCAGCGGAAATGCCCCTGCAACGAGGACGCCGGCTCAGAATTGAGCCGGCGTAGTTGCAGGGGTGCGACGGGTGCAGTTGCACCCGTCGCGTATTTCAGTGTCTGCAAAGCAGACACTGAAATACTTTGTGGGGCCCTCTTACGGGGGCCCCGCGGCACCCCCTACCGCCATCCTGTTCATGGCGGGTTTCCCGCCATGAACAGGATGGCGGTAGGGGGTGTCTGAATCCCCATGGCGGCGGAGCGCGCTCCGCCGCCATGGAGGATTCAATGGGGCAGCGGTAAACCGGCGGGAGACCGCCGGTTTACCCTTTCTGACCGCGGCTGAACCGCCGCGGTCAGAATGCCCTTGGGAGCACCGCCAGCCTGTTGGCGGTTCTCCCGTGGTCGGTGACCCTGGCGGTCACCGGCCGCCAGGGTCAGAATGACCCCCTATATGCCTTGCCGAGGTCCTCTGGTTGCAATAACCTGTGGGCGTCCCTGTCTCTTTGGAGCGGAGTTTCTTGGTAGAGCGGGTCCGTAACCACAAGGCTGATAGACGGCTGGATGGGGCTCATGAGTGTCGGTTCGCCCTCTTGGTGCCTTAATTCGGATGTCTTGGTAGCCTGGCTTGATTTGCTATGCGGACCAAAAAAAAAAGTGAACAAATTTGTGTACCTATTTACAATCTTATATAACTTCGGAGGGGTTGCTTCAAATTTATTATATGCAAAATACTGGATGTAATACTTTCCTGTCTTTGTGATTTAGTGGCATATTTAAGAAAAGTGGTGCTGCACAAAGTGCAGCACCACTTTTCTTGCACCCTTTAGCACCCCTTACCCCTACCATATATGCATCGTATTTAAAATATGGCGTACCATGACGCAGAGTAGGAGAAAATAGTGTCATTTTTTTATGCTAACAATGTTCTCTGCAGGAGCAGCGCCAAAATTTTGGCGCTGCTCCTGCAGAGCACATAAGGACCCATTGTACTCAATGGTATGCTAGATTTCCTTACGCCATTTTTTTCAGCCCCCCTAATGAGGGAATGCCCACTTACATACATTATGCCTGGCACAGGCATAATGTAGCGCAAAAGTTTAAAAGGTTTTGTAATGCCTGCATTACACCACTTTATATTTATGCGAGGTGTTTTGGGTCTTTTAACGCCACATTAGCGTAAACAAATGACCCTAATGTGGGGTTAGAATGGTGATAGGGGCTCTTTAATATGCCTCTTAGTTTTTTTGTCTTACTAACCGCTGGTATTTGTATCTATGTTTTGGGTCACATGATCAGTCCAACCCAGACAATTAGTTCAAACATTTTGTGGATTTAAAATTAAATGCTGTGAGCCAATCAATATGGCTCTTCTCGTGGGTTGGCTGCACAGATCATTTACTAAAATGTCCCCTTCCCCATCCCCAGGTTTTCCACATCTTTTTGCCATAATGTCCTGATTAAATAAAGACATACAGGATACAGTCAGTCACTGAAATAATTTTGCCACGAGTAATTAAAGGTATAAGTATTTATTTATTTAGACAGAAAAGAACAAGTATACGTCGATACGATACGTAGTTTTGTGTGGCACTTAGAGATCGGGTTGTGTATGGCGGGTGACAGAGTAGGAAGCAGAATTCGTAGTTAAGAGAAGTCTTGTAAAATAAGGTGTTCTTTGAGAGAGGTAGGAATTGGTTCCAGCGGAGTGACTATCTACAAGATATCAACCTCAAAGCATCGCAGGCTTTTTACTGAATCTTGTGGGACTCGAATCTGAGCAGCTATGTGTCGAAAAGCTGTAAAACAAGGATTAGCTATTTATCAAACTTTTCAGCAATTCTTATGTTATCCGCCTGTATAATATCCGAAAATAAAAGTCTTCTAAAATAGCTTCGACAAGAATGGAATCCAGTGACTCACTCAGCCAGGTTTCCCTCACTGATTGCATGAAAATATTACACACTAATTCACATTGCAAGCACTATGAGCTGACCTTTTGTTAGCATTGATTGCAGTACAATGTAGCATTAGTTGAGCTGAGCATAGCTGCTGTTGCACCTGCCAAACTGTGTCCACAACATTTTTAAACCGTGAAACACTTATTAACTGCTGTGAATGCTGCATGTGTGTATATGTATTCTCTCTTTGATCTGTATTTATATATTACACACCTTAAAATGGCTAAATATGGATGTACCACTTTAGTTTTATTTGCTAATTTTGAACGTAGTAGTATGTAGTGCTAACCTTGTTTTGGATTATTAACACAAAGTCAAAAAATATGCGTACCTGTTTAGCAGCGCTTTATTGCAAATGGCTATCTGTTTTTTTGCAAAATATTTGACTATTTCAACAATGCTCCGTTTTTTCCAAACTCAACTGAGATGTAGTCATAACATTGTGTGTTCCTTCACAAAAGACAGACGGAAAGCCTGGCTGCGAATGCGTCATATTGAAATATTTTGTATTATTAAACTTATGTGATTGGCATTTTGAAGCCAAGATGGCAGACTCAGATTTGGATGCATACAAGCTGCTTTGTTCAGTATGTGGCAGTGCTTGCCAACGAGCTGTGAGACGAAAATAAATGTTTAGTGTTCTTCCGGGACTCTAGTGCACAGTTTACAACAAAGAATACCATGACGGACATTTTTATGGTTATTTTCATTGCTGCAGCATTATTGACAGTGGTAGATGCATGTCTCGTGAGTCTATTTTGTGTGTGATTATAGAGGGGTGCGTAATTGTCTTTCTGTACTGGTCCTTCATGTGTTGAGATTCAGTTCAGTCATGAGTTGTTTCAGTCAGAGAATGGCACATACTGATAAACTGCTGTTGTTGTGCACTGATATCTGGAAACGGTACAACGCAATTCTTCTGCCAAAAAACGGTGATTGTTTCAGCGAGGAACAGTATTTATCCTATTAACCATTTTTGAAATGATGGATTTCGTGGCTGCATGGTTTTATATTTATGTATCCTAACATTTACTAACGTCACGTCCTTAGTGACATCTTTGGGATCAGAATCCAGAGGTGTGGAGTTTGTCAGGTGCATGCATACAACAAATAGGTTGCAAAAAGCAAAACAGATACAAACGCCCATTTTCACAAAATCTAACAAACTTAAAGGCACCTATGTACACAGAGCAAAAAACGTGCAAACATCAATTCACACAAACCAAAAGGCAATCAGTCTACATGCAGCACACTACATGCTTGATGAGGAGCAAGGGTCACGGGGTGATGTGCTCCACGGGAGCACAAGGTAATGCACCTCTCGGGCGTACTGAGAGATACGAATCAAGGAATGCACTATGAGATGCTACTCAAGGACAGCACTGGGTGATTCACTTCTGGGAAGCATTAGGTGATGTACCGAACCAGAGTATTGTGTCTCAAGAAGAGGATTTACCCCAGAGAGTGCAGGTGTTTGCATCAATTCACACAGATCAAAAGGCAGTCAACCCATGTGCAGCACACAGTCCACAGGTGATGAGGAGCAACGAGAACCTCACCTTGTGTGGCATATTGAGAGATACGAATCAAAGAGAGCACTAGTGATGAGACTCATGGAGAGCACTGGGTGATGCACTTCTGGGAAGCACTAGGTCATGAACTGATCGAGAGCATTGTGTAAGGTGCCTCCTGAGAGCAGAGGTTGTTGCACTTCAAGGGAGCAGTGGGTGATATAACTCTAGGAGAGCTTTGGGTGGTGCACTGAGCAGCACCAGAGGATGTGCCACAGAGCCAACAGGTATTGATGAGGAGCAAGGGTCGGTGAGTGGTGAGACTCAAGGAGAAATGATGCGACTCATGAGAGCACTGGGTGATGCACTTCTTGGAAGCATTAGGGGACATATTTGTGAGCCCCTAGCCCCACCTAAGGGTCACTTTTCATGATGCTTCAGTGGCGATATGCCCTGTGCCGTATTTATAAGGTGGTGTTAATCCACTTTTTGTGGCTTAATGCCACCTTGTAAATATGACTCCTTCACACGCAACCCTTTGCGTGGAAGGGGCATGCAATGGGTGTTGCTGTGGGTGTACTGCAGAGTACACCAATAGCGTCAGGAGCAATTATGTTATTGCCGCCTACCCTGCGCCATGGTGCGCCGTATTTTAAACATGGTGCACACATGGTGGCAGTAGGGGGGTGCTAAGGGGCGCAGGGAAAGGTGCGCTGCACTCAGTGCAGCACCACTTTCCATAAATCTGCCCCATAGTACGTAAGATGTTCAGAGGTAGCATGCAATATAAAGATGTAAAATTGTGGAAAAAGTTTGCTTTAGGTGCATGTGAGCAGCGTATTGTAGTATAACATATATATGGTGCTTATAACCCACCTGTGGGGAAGCAAAGCACATATTCACATGTATTGCACGTTACAATATAATATTAAAATTATTTACACCTGCCCCACAATGAAAACCTAAATGTAAACTTGCACAAAACACTTACTCGTCATGTTAGGTAAAGAATCAAACACAATATATTACTGAATACATAAGATCTGGGGCCAGGTATCGTCTGCTAGATGTCATTAATAAAAACTCACAAGGAATATAAATTGCATCCATTTAAACATTACCACCTTCAAATAATGTGAAATACGTTATCGAACACATCACAAATGAAGGACTCAAAGGATGTATCCATATGCGCCATTTGACAAGTGCCGCTCAGTCACTGAAAAAGTACACAACACCAAGCAATACAGACAATAAATATTTTTGCAATCATCGATTGTATAATGTAAAATACAAGTTTTAGATAATGTTTAAATGGTTCTTTACATGAAGATAAAAACAAATATTATCTAGACGTTTGTCAAGCTACAAGCAGCCAACAGTCTGGGAACGTCCTTGAGAAACGTTTCTGACATTTGCCTACATTGGCAATTGGATTTAGTAGGTCATTCCCTCTATTTGCATGTTTGCTAAATTATGTCTTTTTAACTTTTTTACACACCAACTAGATACTTTACTGTCCCAGTGTTATTTACACTAAAGAAACCTAGACACATAGAAGAAAAACTGGTACAAATCAGGGAAGAACTGGTCTCCCTTCAAGCAATAAAGACCTTAATTAGAAGTCTGTATTCAGTGTAAACTGCTATCATGTATAGGAACAGGGATGGAGAGGGGTCAAGGTTTACATTGACTTACTATAAAGTCGCTAATAACTGGTACTTTATTCTCCCTAAATTGCAGTAAGCGAGCTGGGGGTGAGATGAAAAACGGTCACTAAGAGACCTACCACATATACTATGGATTTGCCTCATAATTGACAAGATCTTGGCATCAGTCTGAGACACCCTGCACTCTAGCAGTCATTTAAATTGTCAACCATTAATGAAACAGGTATTGTTGCACAATACCATAGACCTGCCAGAGGTAAAGGTCTGCGTTCTCCACCACTGGAGGTCACCATGCCTGCCAGCCCCTAGGGAAAGGCTGACAGAACTTTGACAAATGGACTCCCATAAGAACATGCTTTGTAGAGTATGTGATATGGTGGACACTTAAAATTAAATAAGGGTGGCTCTATTTGATTATTGAGATAATATCTACCAATTTACTTACATGGCACAAGGCCACTCGATGAACCACACATATGTACACGTGTTACCATCCTTGTGGAGACTATGGGGGTCATTCTGACATGAATGACGGAAGCACCGCCAACAGGCTGGCGGTGCTTCAAACCCCATTCCGACCGCAGTGGTAAAGCCGCGGTCGCACCACCGGGGACGGCGGTGTCCCGCCGATTTCCCCCCGGCGGTGATAATCCGCCAGGGCAGCGCTGCCCTGGGGATTATGACCCCCTTACCGCCAGCCTGTTTCTGGCAGTGTACACCGCCAGGAAGAGGCTGGCGGTAACGGGTGTCCAGGGGCCCCCTAACAGGGCCCCGGCCTGCTTTTCACTGTCTGCATGGCAGACAGTGAAAAGTGTGACGGGTGCAACTGCACCCGTCGCACAGCCGCAACCCCGCCGGCTCCATTAGGAGCCGGCTCCTGTGTTGCAGCCTCATTCCCGCTGGGCCGGCGGGCGCTAACATGGTTAGCGCCCGCCGGCCCAGCGGGAATGTTGTAATATGGGCCGCGGTAAAGTGGCCGTATGGCGGCCACTTGGCGGTTCCCGCATGGCGGGCGGCGGTAGTCGCCCGCCAAGGTCGGAATGACGGCCTATGTGTGGATAACTGCCTTTTGGGGACGAACCTTTCCTAATGTTTTAAAAATGTACCAATCAGAAAAATGTTAAGAAAAAATCATGACTCCGAATCCTGCTTCAAATGAGCAAATATAGGCCCTCATTGTGACTTCGTTGGTCTTGAAAAAAGACCCCCAAAGCCGCAGGCACCACAATACCGAAAGTGCTGGCGGTATCGGCGGCAATGTTGTTGTGGAGCGGGTGCAGCAGGACCCATTGCGCATATCACTGCCAGCACTGCCCGAAACTCGGGCAGTGAAAAGCACGATGGGGCTGTGCCTGGGGGCCCCTGCATTGCCCATTCCAAGTGCAGGGGCAGTGCAGGGGCCCCCGGGTCAACCCGTGTCCCCTTTACCGCCAGCCTTTCCATGGCGGTGTTTACCAGTTTTCCGCCGGCCGCCAGGGTCGTAATGACCCCCATATTGTTACTTAATCACGTGCACAGAACTATCTTTGTGGGGACTTGAACACGTGATCCCATCCTTGTGAGGATCTCCTCCATAATTAACATTTGTGATTGAATGCAGTCAAAGACACATGGCTAAATGTTTATTTTATCAACGATACACAACAACACTATAATAATCTATTCATATATGAATTGCTTCACATCCTAGGGATATGAAAATGATGGAATATATAAAAAATGTGATGCTGTAGGCATCTCATACCCTTTGCGGAAATGCCATGTGAAGGTAATCATATTAAAGTCCCAGCAAAGACAGTGTTTTATTATAGTGATGTTCAAATTCCCCACAGAGATAGCGTGTACATATAATCATGCTCAAGTTCCACTGAAATCATGTGTAAATATAGTGTTTAAATCCACACATGCAGAGTGTGAAGATAATGATGTTCAAGTCAAAACAGAGATTGTTTGTACTGATGGGACGGTTCCATTTCCTACAGTGACAGTGTGAAGATTTTCAAGTCCCCACAATGTTAGTGTGTTACTGTAGTGATGTGTAAGTCCCCACAATGACAGTGTGTGAACATAGCGATCTTCCGGTGCTCACAGAGATGATGAGTGGTTACTGGAATGATCAGGCCCCTAGCAAGATGGTGTATTAGGATAATATTGTTCAAGTCCCAAGTGAAATTGTGTGAAAAGACAACGTTCAAGTCTCAACATAGATAGTATGTAGAAATAATGAAGTTCAAGTTCCCACAGAGATAGTGTGTGACGATAGTCATGATCAAGGCCAACTGAAATGGTATGTAAAGATAATGTTCAAATCCCCACATCGAGAGCATGTGAAGATAATGACACTCAAGTCCAAAAAGAGATACTTTGTCATCATAGGTATGTTCTAGTCTCCATGTAGATGGTGAATGATTATTGGAATCTTATAGCCCTTGCACTGATATTATGTGAATCAGGTTAAGATCCCCACAAAGATAGTGTTATTATAGGGATTTTAAAGTCCCAACAAAGATAGGGGGTCATTCTGACCCTGGCGGTCACCGACCGCCAGGGTCAACGACCACGGAAGCACCGCCAACAGGCTGGCGGTGCTTCCTGGGCCATTCTGACCGCGGCAGTAAAGCCGCGGTCAGAAAAGGGGAACCAGCGGTTTCCTGCCGGTTTACCCCTGGCCCAGGGAATCCTCAGTGCCGCCATGGGGATTCCGACCCCCTTCCCGCCATCCTGTTCCTGGCGGTTTTTACCGCCAGGAACAGGATGGTGGGAACGGGTGTCGTGGGGCCTCTGGGGGCCCCTGCACTGCCCATGCCACTGGCATGGGCAGTGCAGGGGCCCCCTAACAGGGCCCCATAATGATTTTGCCACTGCACCCGTCGCACCCCTGCAAATCCGCCGGCTCCATTCGGAGCCGGCTTCCTCTTTGCAGGGGCTTTCCCGCTGGGCCGGCGGGCGATCTTCTTGAGATCGCCCGCCGGCCCAGCGGGAAAGTTGGAATCACCGCCGCGGTCATTTGACCGCGGTGCGGTGTTTGGGCGGTTTCCGCCGGGGTCGGAATGACCCCCATAGTGTTTTACTATAGAGATGTTCAATTCCCCAAAAGATAATCTTGTAGCTAATAGATCACATCTCCCTGAGAATGCATGTAATGTAATATCTGCTTAAGGATATGTGATTATGCCCAGAGAGGTAGTATGTGATCACTGCATTTGGATTCTGTGTGATCATTTTCACAGAGGTGATATGTGATCAATGTAGTACCATGGTCTCTACAGGGATGCTATCTACAGCTGTGACAAAAGTATCCACAAAATTAGAGTATGCAGATAATTAAATTAATGTCTCCACAGAAGTATTGGATGACTGTAGGAGTGTCAACTCATCACAGAGATTGTGTGTGAAGTTAATCATGTTGAAGTCCCCACAAAGATATTGTCTGATTATGGCGAGGTTCAGGTCCCCACAAAGACAGTGTGAAAAGATAATCCTATTTAAGTTCCACTAAAATAGTATGTAATGACATTTCTTGAGGCCCCACGTACAGAGTCTGAAGATAATGATTTTCAAGTCCATACACAAATTGTTTGTAATGATACGACTGTTCAAGGTTTCACAGAGGCAGTGTGTGATGGTAATCAAGTTAAAGTCCCAACAAAGATAGTGTGCTATTATATTGATGTTTAAGTCACCACAAACATAGTGTATGAACATAGAGGTTTTCATGCCCCAACAGAGATAATGTATAGTTATTATGTTGTTTAAGTCCCCAGAAGTGTATGAATATAATCTGGTTCCGGTCTACAGTGAAAACAAAATTCAAGCCCCCACCAAGATAGTTCATGAAGATAATCATGTTCAAGGCTCACAGAAATAGTGTGTAGGGATAATGTTCTAATCTTCACACCGAGAATGTGTGAAGATAATGATGTTCCAGCTGAAGTAGGGATGGTATGTTATAATAATAGGCATGTTCAAGTTGCCACCTAGATGGTGTGGGGTTATAGAAATCTTAAAGCCCGTGCAGAGATGTCAAGCTAATGTGATCTTGTTCAAGTCTTGTTATACCTTTCAGCCTCAGGGTGGCCTTCCACCAAACCTTTTGCCTTACTCCTCCATTTTTACTGATCCTGTTTTGTTGGCCTTCGGACTCTGAACACTTTACCACTGCTAATCAGTGCTAAAGTGCTTGTGCTCTCGCCTTTAAAAATGTTAACATTGGCCTACAGTCAATTTGCACATTTAATTTATTTGTTTTATCTCTGTTTATTAGTATTAGGAAGTGCATATGGGCTATATACAGGGGATATCATTACATCTAAACCAGTAAAGGAGGGAGAAAGAAGCTGTCTCTAAGGTTCACTCAGCTTCCTTTGTACAAACACTAATAACCAAAAAAGTGAAGCCTCATACCAAATCATTCCAGGCCCTCTGAGTTCTTTCTCTGTTTCAGTATTCATTCCCAATATTCCAGTCCATTGAATCTGTTGAGCTCCCTGTTGAATCACAGTCCCTATCGCTATAGTCTTGATCTTGAACTGGGGTGTAATCTTCCTTAGTATATGGATTTACTTTCTCTTGTGAGAATTTCTTCAAGTCTTTGCCTAATTTCTGTATCTCAGACTGAGTGAGGAATTCCTTCAAATCCGTCATCTCTTTATTGACCTCCCTGAGTCATTTGTTATATACTGTACCATTCACCATGGCTTTTAACTTTAAAGCTATGGACTCTGAGAGGCTGTGTCAGGCTGAAACATTTCGACCTTAGTGTTCGTTGTATAGGATTAATTGCTGACCCCCACAACGTCACCTGTTTTCAATCTTACCCTTAACCTTTTTATGGACACTAATAAATAGGAATTCAGGATATAAGGGAATTTTAACTCACAATCTTTCACTCATCTTCTCACTGTAATATCTTTCAGTTCATTTGGATAATGGGATACTGAAGTGAATAGAGACCCCTTGATGATGCTACCCATAAAACCACACCACGGTGGTAACATTCACTGTTGAGGGTAGAATACGTGGTTTAGTGTCAGTTGAGAAAGCTCTCAGAGGACCTTGAATGATATGGTATGAGGGTTCCTTTCTTTTGGTTATTAGTATATCATTACACAACCACGAAGCGTAAAACAAAAATGTTGGTTACAGCAGTATAGAAAGAGTGATAATCTTAGAAGAGCATAAAAGTCCACTGTGTGGCTGCAGTCATGTAAGACAACATAAAATCCTAGGCTATACATTGTGCAGTTAAAGGGGGAGACAACAAATGGAAAAGAAAATCAGAACACAATAATGAGAACTATCAGCAAACTCTGTTCAGGTCAGTATAATACAAAATCACATCATATGAGGTATCACGGAGGGCCAAGGGTCCAGTAATGAGCTAGGGTATGGCTAGAGAGATGTAGTGGAAAATGTTTGCAAAGGCACAGCAACAGAGAAATAATTCAAGTGCCTTCAGCCTTATTGGATTCTAGTCTAAGCTACACAAAGGAAGGTGTTGGACTTCTGAGGGGTTAAATTTACTATTCCCACTACAGTAGAGAAACTGTTGGCATTTGGAAGGCATGGAAGGCATAGATTTACTATTCCTACTCTAGTGCAACCAACAGTAGGAAAATAATTGGACTAGTAGTGGAGGTTTAAACAGATTGTTCAGTATCGCTGTGGAAGACTTGGCTGAAATGCAATAACCATTTTGTCCTCCTGCGTAACAACATACCTGGAGAAGTGGTGCTGCAAAGAGAAGAGATATCGGGCCAATATGGGTTAATAATTGAACAAGTACAGTTCACTTCCAGAGTTTTTTCAAGTCAACACTGCATTACATCATGACTAACCATCAAGTGATTGTTTAGGTTCACTTGTCTCACATGAAATTTTCCTAAGATACTAGGCTGAAACTTACTTATTTCAAAATGTTCCACAATTTTCATTGGTTCACTCTATGCCAATAAAAGGAGAGCTCCAATTCCATTCAGACTGCAGGAGATGTAGACAGAGTAGAAGTGATCTTATCCATATTCTTTGATTAGCATAGTCCTAATGTGCAGTCCTCCTTGTAGTGAATATGATCAGTGTTATTCTCCATTGATGGTGTCACCCTACATGTGTCAGTTTGTTTGGATAATATTATATGACATGACCATTAATGTGCTTCCCTCTAACCACAGGTGTCAATCTCTGGGCACGTCACCTGTTGCAAAAACCTGTATACTTATTCAGAGGAGAAGCACATAAGTCTAACAACCTTATGAAAAGTGGTAATGGTAGCTGATTGTGTGTGTTATCTATAAGATGAACAATGAGGTGGCACTCTTTGACCAGGTGTGGGAAACCTTAATATTGAATCCACTTACAGTGCATTGATATGACTTTATGGGGCATATTTGTACTCCATTTGTGCTGAATTTGCGTAATTTTTTTCTTGCAAATTTGACGCAAAATGAAATCTATATTTATATTTTGATGTTAGACCTGTCTAACGTCAAAATATTTGAATTTGCACCATTTTTTCAATGCATGAACCTACCTTTCGTCAATGTGATGCAAGGTAGGCATTTCCATCTAAAAAATGGTGCTATCCCTATAGCCCCATATTTATCCCCTGTGCTAAAATGACACACAGGTGGTAGTAGGGCAAGTATTGGTAAGTATTTTTATTTTTAAATTAGAGTGCCATCGTGGGCACATCTTTGGGCCCCCCTGCATGGCATAGGGTTCAATGGGCATGCCCAGGAGACCATGGTCCCCTGTGCTGGCCTTTGGGTTGGTGGGCATGACTCCTGTCTTTTCTAAGACAGGAGTCATGTGGTATGGATGGCTTTGCATCAGAAAATGATGCTAGGCTAGTTAGAGACATTTTTTTCCATCTAACCAGCCTAACGTCAGTTTTTGGTGCAAAACCCCCTTCTCCCATACCGCCACCCCCACTCGGCTAACGTCATTTATTTTTACGCTAGCCCACACATTGTGCCGGCTTGCGGCATTCCATAAATTTGACGCACGGCTGGCGCTCTGGAATGATGCAAGCCAGCGCTATACTTTTTGACGCAAAACTGCATTTGTGCAGTTTTGCGTCAAAAAGTATAAATATGGGCCTATGAGTGGCTGGCAGTGCTGAGTTGTTCATTGTGACCCCTGGTACACTAACCCAATCTAACTTCACTTCCAGTTGGGTTACTCTTATAAGATCCCACCATCCTGACAGTTGTATGCTTTGAACCCCATTGTTCCCTTTACCTTGCCTCAAGGTAGGAGACCTGCTTCAGACAATGGTTTTCTATAGAATTACTCTCCAGTTTGGGGATCTATGCTGCTAGTTATTAGCTTTCTCTTGCTTGTTTAATTAAAGCTGATGGGGACACCTTTTTAAAACCCTGGTTTATACAGGGCTCTGATAGCGTGCCCCTTGCCACGGGTTGTCCAAACTTTGAGGTTTCAATAGTATAGCAGCTTATAGTTTTGTGCATTGTTTTGTTTGATTTTCTCCAATTACCTGAACCTCAACTTCTGCAGGAAAGGTCATAAGGCTAAAAATTATTCTTTTTTCTGGTTCATATGTTACTAGCAGAAGAAGCAGGCCGGGATGAGGTGAGGCATGTTCTACTTCTCAGGAAGATGGGAATGTGTCATTTGTCCCCTCTGGAATTCTAAGACCAGAGGGACAGCGGGGTTACGGAGGTCAGGAAAAAAGCACTAGAGGAAGCTTAGCATAGCACCTTCTGATTAAAAATAAATAAAAAAACACAAACACAGTCTTGCTTGTTTTATCCTCTAACTGCATGTTTCTCTGATTCAAAAGCCACATGTCCTGACCCCACTCAAGGTAATTCTCAAACTGCTGTTTAGAGTTTGGTGGATTGGATGCTCTGTCGCCAACATGGTGGGCATCCCATTAGCTATATCACATGTTCCATAGCATATAATGCAGGCAATATATCAGTCATTGATATGACTGAGTATCATGTCCGCCAAACCCTAAATCACGCACCTGAGCACTGATTTAGATCTTGACAGATGGGAATACTCTATCACAAATGTGACGGGTATCCCTTCCACCATATTATGATTCCAATATAGTCTATGGAAATCTTAATATGGCAGACTGGATATCCGTCATGTTTGTGACAGAGTATTCCATCCACTGAGATCTAAATCGGGCCCGAAGTCCTTCTGTTAATGACCCTAAGGTGTTGGAAGTTATAGTCTCATTGCACTGCTGCTTGGGTCTCTGCTTCCTATTGGCAGCAGTGGAGAAAAGCAGCTACCTTGTAATTTATTTTTACAATAATGTGGCCCAATGAGGCCAAAATTGTCACACCATATTTACAAAGTGGCACAATGCCTGCATTACGCCGCTGTATAACACTTTGTGTTACATTATGCCTGCGCCAGGCATAACGTATGCAAAGGGTCAATTCCCCCATTTGGGAGACCAGAAAATGGTGCAAAGAAATGTGACAGATTTCTTAGTGTAATTTTTTCCAGGATTTTCAACACCTGCTTAAATCAGGCGTTAAAAGGAGCCTCCCATTGATTTCAAAGGTCCTATGGGTGCTTTGCAGTATTAGCGTCCAAATTGTTGGTGCTAATCCTTCAAAGCGCCGAACTGGCATCAAAAGTTCTGATGCTACTTCTCTAACTACCGCCATGGTACACCTTATATTAAATACAGCGCACACATGGTGGCATTAGAGGAGGTGCAAGGAAAGTGCACTGCACTAGGTGCAGGGCCAATTTTTATAAATATGCCTCATTGTTTGGTTCACAATAGGATATCCCGGATACAGGTTTCACTAGTGTGTCCATGTTTTTGCTAATACAGCCATCCACTGGATCACATCAGAGCAGTTATTCTCTATATAGATATAGTTAAATTAACAAACATATTATTAAGGCTCCATTTTAATTTCCAAAACGAAAATAATAATGAACATTCATTAAAAATCGTTGAATTCTTAAAATTGATTTCAAATTGAAAACTTCAGAGCTGTTGATATGTGCTATATTTTGCTTAAAAATGGAACTCTCTCCTCAGTTACAGGAAGATAAATGATTTAATATTTAACCTAAAGCAACGTCTGTCCTCAAAAATAGAAGTAAAGGCCTTGTTATTTATAAAGAGCATATTTCACAAACGTTTTGTATGCTGTAGGTTCGGTTAGAGTGATGAAGTAAGTTCACCCAAATGGGGAAACAGCATGGACTTTTGCAAAGTATTTCAGATGTGCTCTTGGCTCTTTCTGGGGTGAGTGAATAATTAACATAACTAAAGGCTCGCTAAAGAGATTTGGGGGAAGGGAGGCAAGGTGGCTTAAGTGGAACTCTGGTAGTTTTGTTGTGAAAACTGATGGTTAGCTCAATTTATAAGAATGAAATTCTGCATTAGTGCTAGTGACTTGTGATGAAATAACTTAAATGTATGCAAAGCTCCAAATGGGGAGAAAACAAAAATTGTTTACCATGGATAGAACAATACCATTTTATATAAACAATAATGTTCTCTTTCATGTTTTAAAAGTGAATATATAGTCAATTGTTTTATTTCCTAAGGAAATCTGACGAAAGTAAAATTGAATATTCTGTGTTTACCGTTTAAAAAAAGAATTATGCAACATAGATGAGAGCAAACCCTAATTATTTCATTGTGCTAGCATCAAAACACCTATTTACTTCATGGTATCGCAATTTTAAATATAAAGTTTGCTAGGTTATAATTATTAGTCTTGCTGTATGCAGCTGGAATATATCATGGTTTCAAATGTACATAACATAAGCACATATACAAGCAAGCTCATAATTGTGGTGATCATTGCAGAGAGCACTGTGTCCTCAAATGCAGCAAATAGAAACCAGATATTTCTTAAAATAAAATCTTGGTTGCATATTCACTAGTAAAATTAAGAGCGAATCTATACAAAAATCCATCTTTCCAAACCCTGAGAAGACTCACACTAGATTGCCCAAAATCAACACAATCAATGATGGGTGATGGATTAGATTACAAGATATCTCCAATGACAATAATACCCTATACCAGAAGGGGGTAATGTCTCAACCCATGGGTACACACAATGAAGGCTGTCATAAAGTGAAAATGTGTTACTTTTATAGAACAACATACATAGAACCTTTGTTCTACCAAGAAATGACATTCATAACGTGGTACCAAATCATACACATGGAACCCAAGTGGGTCACTGTTTCATCAATGATTGGTCAAAGGGAGAAGAATGTCAATCATGTAGAATACCCAAGGGGAATAATGTAGTAGTGAGGACATTATGCGCAAGTGGGCTGTATCTAGGGAGTCAAAAGCTGACATAAATACCCAGTCTTTACAAATGTAATAAGCTACCTATATTGTGATTGTAAATGGTACATATTTACTGTCTGCTACCCCGATTCCTTGAAGCACTTTGCAGCAAGTACCACGCTACTCTGGAACCCAACATTAGAGGTTAATATTAGGCCACCCTGTTAAATGCAATATTTACAAAAAATAAGAAACCATCAAGATAGATGTCCTGTATAAAAAATGAAACACTTATCTGTGCGGGAACAAAGACACCCAGGTAAATGTCGGAATAAAAAGGGAGAGGGCTCCCACCAGAAGGCAACTCCACAACACCCACCTTCTTGCTGGAGCCCCCGGTCCTTTGCCACATAGCAAAGCCAGTATCCAAATTAAAGATGTTAACTATTGGAACATGACATTGTTCTAGAGCGATGGTAAAGGCATACCTGCAAAATAGTTGTCATTATTAACCCCTTCTGTGCCGTGGACGTAATGGTTACGTCCAACGGCACAGTGCTCATGTGCCAAGGACGTAACCATTACGTCCTCGTCACTGAGCTCAGACTGAGCTCAGCCCTCTGTGGGCTACCCTCCCACCCCCTCAAGGCAGGGATGGAAGGGGAAGCCCTTCCCCTTCCACCCCCCCTCCCATGACGCCAGCACGCAGTCTCACACTGACATCATTACAGGGTGCCGGTTGCACTGGAAGCCATTTGCTTCCAGTGCGATCTAGGAGAAAGAGGTGAGTTTCTCCTCAGGCGGGTGGGGGGTTTCAAACAAAGAGGCTCCGGGGGAAAGGAAAGGATTTTCCTTTCCCCCAGTGTCTCTTTGAGCATTCCTGCTGTCCAATTGCTTTGCGTTCGGGCAGCATGAATGCCCACTAGACACCAAGGATTTTTGTTTTTGTTTATTGTGAATGTTTTTTTGTGTCGGGCAGCGGCCCCTTGGGCAAGGGTCGCTCCCATTTGAGGGGCATGTTTGCTGTGGCCATTTCTGCCCCCCCTTGGGTGCAGATCAGCCTATTATTTTTAGGCTGATCTGCCCCCAAGGGGGGCAGAAACCACTAGAACACCAGGGATTTTTGTTAAAATGTGTATTTATGTGGGGGGTGCCCCATTGGGAAAGAGGTGCCCCCCCCAAGGGGGGCATTGAACTGTTGGCCATTTCTGCCCCCCTTGGGGGCAGATGGGCCTATTTTGTTTAGACCCATCTGCCCCCAAGGGGAGCAGAAGCCACTTGGACACCAGGGATGGTGTGTGTGTGTGTTAGTGGATGGGGGGGCTGCCCCTTGAGCAAGGTTTACCTCCCTTTGGGGGCAAGTGTACCAAGGCCATTTCTGGCCTATTGTTTTTAGGCTGATCTGCCCCCAAGGGGGGCAGAAACCAATGGAACACCAGGGATTTTTTTAATTTGTTTATTTATGTGTGGGGGCATAGAACGTGTTGACCATTTCTGCCCCCCTTGGGGGCAGATCGGCCTATTTTGTTTAGGCCCATTGCCCCCAAGGGGGGCAGAAGCCGCTTAGGAACCAGGGATAGTGTGTGTGTGTTTTTTTTTTGTTTGGGGATGGCCCCTTGGACAAGGGTCACTCCCCATGGGGACACACTACTAAGGGTATTTTCTGCCTCCCTTGGGGCAGATAGGCCTATTTTTTAGTAGGGCAATCTGCTCCAATCCACACCAATTTCTAAATGCTTTATGGTGGGGTGTTTGCCAACTGGCGAAGTATTTGCATTTGATATAATTTTGTTTTATCCTTGTTGTTCTGGTTCAAAGCTTTTGCTTTCTTTGCTTTGGCTCCTTGCGGTTTTGGCGGTGGTTGAACTGCGGTTTGCATAGTTGCATGTTTTAGGTAAGTAAAAACAATTTACTCCAAAGGAGTATTGTTGCCATGCATGAATGACATGTTTGTAGGTGGTGTACTAAATGCAGGATTGTGTGTGAAATTGTCCTTAGATTTGTGCACAATGATGTTTGTGCTGTCTTAGTTCTAATTTGCTTTTCTTTATTTCTATTTAGTGGGATATCATCGGTGATTGCTGTGTCTGTGCAGAGTATTTGCTGGTGAGTCAAGCTTTTACAGGCAAGTGAGCGGTATAGTTTTTGAGTTTATAACTCTTACTGATAAAGCTACACTTTATTACTTATTTTGCACAGCGCTGGTTGTTGGTGGTGCATTTGTCCAGTTACTTTTCATAGGAAAGATCATGGCTAGCCGCAGGATGACCGCTCAGCAGGTGGTTGGTATGCTTTTTGAGTCATTGTCTTATCATGATAATGAAAGAGACTCTGCATCTGAGGCAGAGGAGGAAGGGAGAGATTCTGGCAGTGAAGTTTCTGTCAGAGAGGAATCTTCTCTCAGTGCAGATGAAGGGCCTGTTTTAGAGGAGGACACTGATGTGCCATTCGTGCAGGAACCTGGGGCTGAAAGGTTTCCCGTTAGAAGACCTGAACTCTGGGTTGCCCCAAACATGGAGCATCCAGATTTGCCTGCCTTCACTGCTCTCCCGAGGTGTAGAGTCAATACAAATAACTTTTTGCCTGTCAATTTCTTTGAGTTATTTGTAGATGATGTGTTTTTGGAAGAGATTGTTGAGCAGACTAATTTGTATGTGGAGCAGTATTTGAGGGACAACGCTGCTACACTTAGGCCATACTCTACAGCTACCCAGCGGATTCCCACAAATTTAAAAGAGATGGAAAGGTTTTTGGGTTTGACTCTTTTGATGGGGTTAATAAGGAAGCCTTCACTGGCTTCTTATTGGTCTACTAGTCCCTTGATGGCAACAGCTATATTTCCTGCAACCATGAGTCTTAATCAGTATTTGCTTCTTCTTAGGATGCTGCATTTTGTTGACAATACATTGGCCTTGCCACTAGATCACCCTGATTCTGACCGTCTTTTTAAGATTAGGCCTGTCCTTGATCATTTTGTAGATCGGTTTTCAGAGGTCTATGTTCCAGGCAAAGAAATAGCTGTGGACAAGTCTTTGTTCCTCTTCAAGGGTCGTTTGGTTTTTAGGCAGTACATTCCTAGCAAGAGGGCACAATATAGAATTAAATTGTATATGCTGTCTGAAAGTAGTACAGGATATGTGTATAGTTTCCGTGTCTACACTGGTAGGGATTCAAGTATTGATCCCCCTGGTTGTCCTCCCACTTTTGGAGTTACCGAGAAAATTGTGTGGGAACTAGGTAGACGACTGTTCAACAATAGTCACCATTTGTATGTAGATAACTTCTACACTGGAGTGCAGTTGTTCAAGGAATTGTTTAGAGTGGACACTGTTACTTGTGGCACAATTCTCTGTAACCGGAAAGGCTATCCAAGGGAGCTTGTCTGTAAAAAAAACTTGAGAGGGGACAGTGCAGTGCCTTGCGGAATGATGAGCTGCTAGCTTTGAAATTTCCATGATGCGAGCACTTCCCCCTTGACTGCTTGGGGCCAGGTTGCTAAAGTGTGCAAACCTGTGTGCATGTTAGATTATAATAAGCACATGGGAGGTGTATATAGAGTTGCTCAGAGGTCGGAACCTTATACTGCTATTCGTAAGTCTTATGTTTGGTATAAGAAGTTAGCAATTCACCTATTCCATGTGGCAACTTTTAATACTTTTATTGTGTTTAAGGATAGGTCTCCAGAGTCAAAGATGACATTTGTGAAATTTCAGGAGTCAGTGATAGAAAGCCTTATTGTGGTGGAACAGGCAAGAGTTCCTAGAGAAGCAGTGGTGGAGGATGTGGCTAGATTGAAAGATCGCCACTTTTCTGAGCACATTCCTCCCACGCCCAAAAAAAGACTTTCCAGCTAAGAAATGTAGAGTGTGTGCTCGAAGAGGTATCCGGAGGGAGACTCAAATGTACTGCCCAGATTGTCCTTCAAAGCCTGGGCTGTGTGTGGATGGTTGTTTCAAGAATTACCACACCAAGAAGAATTACTGGGAACTACCATGAGTCTAAACTGCCTGTTTTATATGTTCATGTGTTCAGTTTCATGGTTGGCATTTCTGTCATGTACTTAGTTAGAGCTTTTGTGTTTGTAGTTTTGTAATTATTTCCAATTAGTTAGTGGTTTCTTTGTTTTTAAAACAAAAACAAAGTGATGCCTTTGTGTGTGGAGTGGCGCTTGGCTGACTGTGTACATATTGACTTGCTGTTGCCTACTGCAACACACTGCCAGCCAAACGCCAATCAACACACTCCCATCAGCTGGTGTGATTGCTGTATCAGGCATGTGGGCGTATGTAAGGGATGGGCCCTTGAGTGGCACTGTCTGTCGATGCGAGTGTTGTAATGTGCTGGGCCCGTGGCTGGCAGCGTGAATGGTCTTGTGCATGTCATGTATGAAAGGTGTGTGAATGGACGGTAAATCGGTTGGTGCCTTGCCGTGGTTTTACAGCTCACGAGCTGTGAGTCATTGGTTCAGTTTTTTGGCCTTTCAGTCATTAACAGTGCATTTCATTTTTGTGAAATCTCTTGTTAATAAAATTTGATCCACTGAACCATCACTCACCCTCGTGCCAAATCCAACCAGTATGTGTGGTAAAAATGACAAAAGTTTGCTCTGCTGTAATCAGGCGTCGCAGCACACCTGTGACACGCTAGATGTCTCGGGTCGGACCCCGATGATGAAGCATGCCACCAACTTGGTTGGTGGGTGAGGGGTCTTTTTAACATAACCTAAGTATGTTTCTTTTCACAATTTTAGTGTTTGGAACATCATGTAAGTATGTGGACACACCAAAATGATCTATTGCAAAACTACCTATGATTGGGGGGGCACCTATGTTTTTGGTCCCCGGTGCGGCCTTCATCTAGGGAAACCTACCAAACCCAGACATGTTTTAAAAATAGACACCCCAAGGAGTCAATGGAAGTGTGGCTTGCCTGGATCCCCCAACATTTTCTTACACAGACTCCTCGGCAAACCTCAAAATCTGCTTTAAAAAAAATCATATTTCCTCACTTTTCTTTGTAGGATCACCGCTGCGGCACAAATTTCCTACCACCCAGTGTTCCCCTCAGTCTCCCAAGTAAAATTATACCTCACTTGCATGGGTCCCCAAAGCAGAGTCAGCCTAAAAGATGTATAAAAAAACATGTGCTTATCAACTCGCTGTGCTATCCCTTCAATATCTACAGGTTGTTGGCATTTTTCTGTTGCAGGCACCTGGGCCACCCACACAAGTGAGTTATCATTTTTTTTTGTGAGACTTGAGGGAACGCTGGGTAGAAGGAAATTTGTGGCTCCTCTCAGATTCCAGAACTTTCTGTCACCGAAATGAGAGGAAAAAGTGTATTTTTTGCCAAATTGTGAGGTTTGCAAAGGTTCTGGGTAACAGAACATGGTCAGAGCCCCACAAGTCACCACATCTTGGATTCCCCTGGGTATCTAGTTTTAAAAAATGCACAGGCTTGCTAGGTTTCCCCCGGTGCCGGGTGAGCTAGAGGCCAAAATCCACTGCTAGGCACTTTGTAAAAAAACAGCTCTGTTTTCTTTGTGAAAATGTGATGTGTCCATGTTGTGTTTTGGGGCATTTCCTGTCACTGGTGCTAGGCCAACCCACACAAGTGAGGTACCTTTTTTATAGGGAGACTGGTTGGAACGTTGGGTGGAAGGAAATATGTGGCTCCTCTCAGATTCGAGAACTTTCTGTCACCGAAATGAGAGGAAAAAGTGGGGTTTTTTTGCCAAATTTTGAGGTTGGCAAAGGATTCTGGGTAGCAGAACCTGGTCAGAGCCCCACAAGTCACCCCATCTTGGATTCCCCTAGGTGTCTAGTTTTCAAAACTGTGCAGGTTTGCTAGGTTTCTCTAGGTGCCGGCTGAGCTAGAGCCCAAAATCCACAGCTAGGCACTTTGCAAAAAACAGCTCTGTTTTCTTTGTGAAAATGTGATGTGTCCATTTTGTGGTTCCTGTCGCAGGCGCTAGGCCTACCCACGAAAGTGAGGTACAGTTTTTATCGGGAGACTTGGGGAAACACAGAATAGCAAAACACGTGTTATTGCCCCTTGTCTTTCTCTACGTTTTTTCCTTCCAATTGGAAGACAGTGTGTAAAAAAGACGTCTATTTGAGAAATGCCCTGTAATTCACATGCTAGTATGGGCACCCCGGAATTCAGAGATGTGCAAATAACCACTGCTTCTCAACACCTTATCTTGTGGCCATTTTGGAAATACAAAGGTTTTCTTGATCCTATTTTTCACTTTTTATATTTTAGCAAATGAATTGCTGTATGCCCGGTATAGAATGAAAACCCATTGCAAGGTGCAGCTCATTTATTGGCTCTCTGTACCTAGGGTTCTTGATGAACCTACAAGCCCCATATATCCCCGCAACCAGAAGAGTCCAGCTGACGTAATGGAATATTGCTGTAAAACATCTGACATCTCAGTAAAAAAAAGTTACAGAGTAAAACATGGAGAAAAATAGCTGTTTTTTTTCACCTCAATTTCAATATTCTTTTATTTCAGCTGTTATTGTCTGTAGGAAACACTTGTAGGATCTACACAAATAACCCCTTGCTGAATTCAGAATTTTGTCTACGTTTCAGAAATGTTTAGCTTTCTGGGATCCAGCATTGGTTTCTCACCCATTTCGGTCAATAACTGGAAGGAGGCTAAAAGCACAATTTTTTCTACAAATGGGGTATGTCCCAGTTAAATTTCAAAATTGTGTTGAAAAATGGGGTTTTCTAATTCAAGTCTGCCTGTTCCTGAAAGTTGGGAAGATGGTGATTTTACCACTGCAAATCCTTTGTTGATGCCATTTTCAGGGAAAAGAACCACAAGCCTTCTTCTGCAGCCCTTTTTTCCCATTTGTTTCTTTTTAAACAAACTTTTTGCCTTGTTTTGGCTAATTTATTGGTCTCCTCCAGGGGAACCCACAAACTCTGGGTACCTCTAGAATCCCTAGGATGTTGGAAAAGAAGTACACAAATTTGGCGTAGGTAGTTATGTGGACAAAAAGTTTTGAGGGCCTAAGCGCGAGCTGCCCCAAATAGCCAAAAAAAGGCCTGCCACCTGACGGGGGGAAAGGCCTGACAGCAAAGGGGTTTATCAAATTTAAAAACAAAAGATACACAAATATACACTTGCATTCGGTCTGGAAATGAGCTTTACAAACACTGCAAGTCTGACAGCTGGTTCAGTATTATAATGAGAGCCACTGGAATTATGAGATTATGTAGCTGCAGCATTTTTCTCATAGCTATGGATTTGCCGCATGTGCCACATAATCCATCATCTGCTGCACAATCCACAGAATTTAACAACATAGAATTTTGTTTCTAGCTCAAAAACACAGCACATTAAATGCCATGCACTTGAAGGTCCTTCGCTAACATTGACTGGTCATCTTTCAGTTGCTTATTGATGTGTTTGGGTGGTAATCTGGTATTAATCTGGTGAAAGCTTTAGCCATACAGTGTTTACAAGAGTAGTTAAAGTAAAAAAAATAATGGAGTAATAATATCACAAAATATGCCGCATTACGCCTCATAATTTGCCTTAGCCTTTCCTTGCTGAATAATCTAGTCAACCCTTCTGCATAATTTGGTCCTCCCCTGCGGCATAATTCCAATGGCCCTGATTATAATACATCATCCCCCTTGTTTTAACCAGGCGAATCGATTTGGTCTTGTCCATACTTCAATTTACACCTGAGGTACTATGAAATACTTTCACTCCGTCCACCTCTAGAGTGCATAGTGCACATGAAGATTGAAGGCAATTGTGATATTTTTCAGTCTCTTGAAAACTTAAAAGTAATATAAAACAGAATCTAATCGAAAGTAATTCTAAAAAAACGGATTAAAATTCCATTAGCATCCGCCTAAGCAGTTTAAGACTAAACTGAAATGATTTGGAAATAACAAAGTAAATAACTCAATTTCCCAGCCATAGAAATAAAATATGTATTCATTTAATAAAGATGAGAGAGGGGTTCTTCAGAAACACACACCTCCCAGTAATCTCACATTGTTCTGTTAGCACCAGTGATTATTTTAGGTCCGCTGGCCTTGAAAGTCCGCTAGAGAGATTCCTCTTCATGTCTGGCATGATTTTTGCACGTTTCTCTCTGGACTGAATGGGCACTTCAGCAGTCCTTCTCATGACTAGTTTATACTTCTGAAATGTAACTAGGGTTGTAGTTGAGTCAGTCGCATGCCAAAGGAGGCAATGTTTTTCACTTGCATTAAAGCCTACATCAACCTTGTTTTGTCGCACGCATTAATAAGTGAACTCAGTTCTAAATGTTACTTATACGGCTATTTCCAGTAACATTTTTCACTTCATGACTCCAAACGGCAGCCCTAGGATGATTACTCTGCAGCATTCGCATTTCTTGTATGTTTTCATGATACTATGTTTTGGCAAATACTGTATGCTATTGTGCTTACATTCCCCAACGGATAATGTTAAAACAAGTTTCTCACATTAAAGTAAGCAGTTATACGACATACTGCATGTAGCTCCACCGAAATATTATATTTTTTTTCTTTAGTTTAAATTAGATGAAAGCATGCTCATGTTTGACCTATTCTGTACGATTTCTGAAAATTCAGCTGAGATACATTAGATAGAAATATGTATCGGTATTCACGACTATTAAAACACACAGACTTGCTTAATTGATAACTCGTTCCACATGTATTTACTGAGCATAGTGCTTTGGACACCACACATACTATTCACATAGAGTTATGTTTGGAATTGGGATAATTTCCTTGGGTATAATAAACACATGGTGGTTCGAATATAATGGAAACATGATGTATGATGGGTTCCCACTTGCTTTATACAGAGAACAGTGGTGGGAGAGGGATATTCCATGAATGTGAAAAGAGATGTATCCAATGTTATATATGTATATCATTTACAGCCCTGATGAAGTCATTGGGTTAATGCCCAGAGAAAACACTGTTGGTTGGAGTGTGATCTAAAGATGTACATGAACATTTAATTGTGAAGGCTGAAGTTTGATTGGAAGATGAACATGGAAATAAAACTATGAGGATTGCTACAAATTGCTGGACATTTGAGGACGTGTGCCTTATTATGGATAGATTTCCAATACCGACTCCAGCACTTGGCACGCACACACTATGTTGCTTTCCACCGATCCCCCATTTCAAAACAAACTC
Organism: Pleurodeles waltl; assembly: GCF_031143425.1. NCBI lineage: Eukaryota > Metazoa > Chordata > Amphibia > Caudata > Salamandridae > Pleurodeles > Pleurodeles waltl. The sequence goes on along the minus strand of NC_090443.1, from coordinate 774,354,570 downwards.
ATAGCAAAGCAGAAGGTGAGAATGGGCGTAGTTGCTCCAGTGAAGTCTTAGCATTACTAATCAGCCACATCATTAAAACGTAACACATATATTGACTACATACTCCAAAGCTAAACTAAAAACACACTTAAAATCAGTTTTCTCTATTCATAAACTGAAACAGGTGTGGATGGAGATAGAAACAAGAAGAGTAGAGGCATACAAAGGGTCTTTTAGGTGTGGCATAATGGCACTAAAGCAAATACAGTATCAGTACAAATGCTCATGCTGTCTCTAACTGCACCTTTGACCCTCTGTTACATCCACTGTCTTTTGTCTAGGTTTACACCTGTGGCGAAACAAAGGTCCCCACAGTCCCTGCAGTGTAGGGGGTTCCCCAAGCTTCAGGAGGCCCCTTGGCACAGGACCCTGGCCTGAGAGACCAGAGGGGGGGTCCCCTCCATATAAGTTGCACGGGGGGGCTCAAGTTTCATTAGGCCAGCGGTTTATACAGATGCCACATACATGCATACAGCCAACCTGAAAAATAGAACTGAGATACAAGAAGCAATATGAGTTAGCATGAGGATGTGGGAGTAAGACCTGTTTAACAGACTGAACATAACAATACGTGGTACTACTTTGATATCTAGAAATGGAGGGAGAGCGTTTGAGAGTGAGCTTGCTATTAACGATGGAGCAGCAGCATTTGCTAAAATGCTTTGTACATTTCTCCCTGAGTTCAGCTGGTACAAAAATAGCACTTTTAATAAATACTCCCCAGTGCAGTGCTATGATGTGCCTTAATAATGTCATAGCTTCCACATCTTAAAGAAATACAGTTTTTTGACATTTGAAGAGACTTTATCATATTTTATGTGGTTTGTTGTAGGATTTACATAATACATTTTTGCAGGGCTTGGCTCGTGCACCGGCGGTAAGTTTCGAGCCAGAACTTGGCTCGGCACTGGCTCAGCTCTCCTTGTTAATTTGTTGGCTTGCCCTCTCTAGCTAATTGTTATGTACTGACTTGATTCAAAATCCAATTCTTAGTGAACAAACAATACAAGTTCCACATTTTGTTTACGTCTTAACTGGCCATTCTTTTATCACAATAATGCCTGGCTAGTCCTTTTAAAAAGTACACTCCGGGGGCGATTTACCCTCTATTATTTTGAGCTGAGCTCACCTTGGGCCTCTCCCCCTTCACTGTTAACGTGGACTCATGCAGTGAATTCAGTCCCCAAGGCTGCATTCACACACTTGATGCACTGAAAGGCAACTTGATCAACATTGCAACAAACACTGGAAGCTTCAACATTTTGTAATTAGGAAATTAGGAAATGCCAAATTCCTAAAAGTATATTTTTCATTGACCCAGCATCACACATTCTATCAGAATCACTGTCTAGTGAACATCTGTTGTTTGTTACTTAAGCTATGGATTTTTCATTATTTCTACCTTAAAAAGTTAAGCACCAAAAGCGTAATGGGGCAATCGTACCACAGCAACAAAGGCAATGCTGCTGTGGAAAAATATGCCGGTTAAGGTAGCCATAAGTATTGCTATCTGTTCACGTCACCCATATTCATTGTGTCTGGGCATGAATGCAATAAAGTGGACTTTATGTTCAAAAGGTCAGGTCAGCACTATCAGTATATTTTCATACTATACACCCAAGCTAGCTGCTTTCTGCATTCAGCTGATGGTTTACTTGTTTTTGTAAATTGCTGACATAATTAAATAAAACTCTTCTGGGGCCTAAACTTTACTAGCCCCCACATGTTCAAAGTCTAAACGTGATAAAACACAATGCTGACTGGAACATCGGTAGTTTAATTTTGTTTAACATTCATGATTTGTTAAGGAACTACTGCTGCCTTGACTGGATAATTTCTTTCTTGCACTGTACAACTGTATTAAATAACTTTTTACACTATTTTCTACACCTGCATTATCTACCACTGATTTCACTAGCTTCAGCAGGCAACATGATCTCTAGCTCAGGAAGAGTAAAAAGACAGAGACAACAATCTGAATGCAAGGCAGAATGCAGGTTCATCTCTGCTGAGTTACTCTTCCCCCACTCACCACCCTTTAATTAGGGCATTGGGACTTTCAAAAGGTGTCACTTGTTCCCAGTAAAGGAGGTAAGTGTGTGAGTTGGGAGTGAAAAAAACGTTTTTTCTGTAGAAACAAGAGGGTACACCTTTAACTGACCCTGGCTTGTGAAGCAACATAATGGCCTTGGATACATGTTCACTACATAAAACTACTAAACATACCTGCTGAAACTTTGAATATGGATGGTCTTAAAAACAAAAAAATAAGGTGTTGGCAAAATCTAAAAGAACTCTAAACAATTGTGATCTATGCCTTCACCTTTGACTGAAAAGTCCTGCAATATTGGAAGGGGTCAGAGAAATACCCTAAATGTTATGCATACAAGATAGCTGGCTTAGTCAGAATAAAATAGCTTACCTTTGTTAAGATTTTCCCTGAGGAATGAGAAATGACCACGAGAATGTATTTTGCCTCACTGACACCTGTAGGTTTTCTGTCATTTTGACCTGTTTCCCACAATCCTATTCTGCCTGTCTGATTTTTCCTGATGAAATGCACCCAGGTAAAACAAATACGAATGAGCCTTTTCTCAGTGAACTATGTCCGATATTTTGTTTCTGGTTTCCAACACAGCTCAATTAGCTTTGTAATTCACCTATGATTAACAGTACCCCCACTTTGGCTCAGTTTGTACACAACCTTGTGGAACAGACAATCCGACATAAACCCACTTAATTCAGTGCTAAACTGATATACTAAATCAAGGCCGTCATAAGAGTGCCACTTAACTCTAATGGGGCAAGTAATAGCATTTACAGGCCCCATCAGGATTATGAGAATTTGACTTTCTTATTTGGAAAAGCAAGTGTGGGGCCAAACTGATAAGGGTGTTCTTTGGCACATCAACACCTACATAAAGGAATTGTCTTGCTTGATTCTGCCTGCTGTTCGCTACTGTACCCCCTTGTCCTTTGGGTAGATACAACAGGAGTTGACCTGTCCGTTAAGAGCACTACTATAAAATGGGGAACAGGACTACCCTCTTTAGGTAAGGTTCTAGGGAAGGACTCACTGAGAAGAGAACTTGTACACTTACTTCTGTTGTTCACCAGACCTCTGCAACCATATTTGTTTGATTAAGCTCCTTGGTCATGGAGCTACCTCTTACTGGTCAGCTTAGTGACAGCACCATCATCCCAAATGGGCCTACCTCAGAACTAATATTCTTCCAACAATGAGGCCTAGTCTTTGGGATTATGAAGCCGCTTCATCCTTCATTTTCAGAGTCCATGGGGCATATTTATACTCTGTTTGCGCCGGATTTGCGTCGTTTTTTTTTACGCAAATCCGACGCAAACAAAACTCCATATTTATACTTTGGCGTTAGACCCGTCTAGCGCCAAAGATCTTGGAGTTTGCATCATTTTTTAGCGTGGGCACCTTCCTTGCGTTAATGATATGCAAGGTAGGCGTTCCTGTCTAAAAAATGACTCCGAGGCATGTGCGCCGTATTTACACTCCCGGGCAAAAATGACGCCCGGGAGTGGGCGGGTCAAAAAAAATGACGTCCAGCCGCTTTAGCACCATTTTTTAACGCCTGGTCAGGGCAGGCGTTAAGGGACCTGTGGGCTCGGAAGGAGCCCAGAGGTGCCCTCCCATGCCCCCAGGGACACCCCCTGCCACCCCTGCCCACCCCAGGAGGACGCCCATGGATGGAGGGACCCATTCCAGGGAACTGAAGGTAAGTTCAGGTAAGTATTTTTTTTTTTTTTTTTTTGGGTGGCATAGGGTTGGTGGCCAGGTGGCCACTATGCCCAATGACCATGCCCAGGGGACATAAGTCCCCTGGGCATGGCCATTGGGCAATGGGGCATGACTCCTGTCTTTGCTAAGACAGGAGTCATTTCAATGGGGGTTGGGAGTAAAAAAAAATGGCGCTAATCGGGTTGAGGCGAAAATTTTGCCTCAGCCTGACTTGCCCCATTTTTTGGCGCCCAAGCTCCATTTTCCCCTACGCCGGCGCTGCCTGGTGTAAGTCATTTTCTTTTACGCACACCAGGCAGCTCCGCCGGCTAACGTCATTCCATAAATAAGGCACCCGCATGGCGCTTTGGAATGGCGTTAGCCGGCGTTAAATTTTTCGACGCACAACTGCGTTGGCGCAGTTGTGCGCCAAAAAGTATAAATACGGCCCCATGTATTTCCCTGTCATTGTTATCAGGGGCAGCATATTTTTCTTTTACTGTTCATTTCATGCTTCCTGCAATTCTTCAAACTTAAACATTCTATGTTATTTTGACAGTCGGTTTCGAGGCATTACTTAATGCCAAAGGTCATCTGCTCTTCACATTATAAATAAAGGACTACATGCACCACTATTCAAAGAGCAAAATATGCCATTTTCAAGCTACTCTAGAGTGATGTGGGGCAGCTTTACACCTCCACTGTCCACCTACTGCATTTCCTCATGTTCCCCATTTGTACATGAACACATGTACATATTGGATATTAGTCTGTGCCCCTACTGCACATCAATGATTCCCAATTCACCCTCAGCCTTGGGCCCGTCACCCATATATATCATTCCCTGATTTACAAAACCAAGTGCTTTACTCATGTATATTATCTAGTGCTCAAATGAGATGCACTACTAATTGCTCTTAAGAGGCATACAGTACCCCTCTGAGGTAAAGTACCCTATGATACCTCACTGTGCATCAAGCTATGTCCCATGCCTCACATCATCTTGTGACCCCTGCTGCATCACTTCTCCTGCCTGTCACAATCAGCTGTATAACAATTGGTGGGAAATGGTTAGGTTGTTTTTATCTCAAATGTAGTAATCTGACATATTGCCTGTAGTTGATCAAATGTCACATAAATCAAGACATGCTGTTTACATTAGTTACTTACTGATATGTGAGGATGTTCCAATCATACTCACAGTATGACCTCATACATATATGCATAATGAATGAACACAATGTTTGGGACACACATTATTCATACTATGAATTGTGTGCAAAACTCCATACCAAAGTAACACTATGCTAATGGACATAGAATAGAACACTGTCCCACTGAGCCACATCAACACAGCACTAAACATGACCTCCATATCAAGATGTGCTAGGATTCAATCTAATGTGTCATACCATGTACTGCACATATTATGAACCACAAAGGAAAAAAACTTAGGGCCAGATGTAGCAAAGTGTTTGCGCCTTGCAAACGGCGAAAATCGCCGTTTGCGAGGCGCAAAAGCCACTTTGCTATTCAGAAATGCATTTTGCGAGTCGGCTCCGACTCGCAAAATGCATTTCCGACTCGCAAATAGGAAGGGGTGTTCCCTTCCTATTTGCGACTCGCAGTGGGATGCAATTCCATTTGCGACCGCGTGGAGTCGCAGTTACCATCCACTTCAAGTGGATGGTAACCCACTCGCAAATTGGAAAGGGACCCCATGGGACCCCTTCCACTTTGTGAATGGACCCCAAAAAAAAATTTCAGGGCAGGGAGTGGTCCAAGGGACCACTCCCTGCCCTGAAAAAATACCGAAACGAAAGGTTTCGTTTTTTTTTTTAAGTGCAGCTCGTTTTCCTTTAAGGAAAACGGGCTACACTTAAAAAAAAAACTGCTTTATTTAAAAAGCAGTCACGAACATGGAGGTCTGCTGACGTCAGCAGGCCTCCATGTTAGCGAGTGCCTATACTCGCAATGGGGCCGCAATTTGCGACCCACCTCATGAATATTCATGAGGTGGGTCATTGCGACCCCATTGCGAGTCGCAGTCGGTGTCTGAGACACCGTACTGCATAGCAATTTGCGACTTGCAAATTGCGAGTCGCAGGGACTCGCAATTTGCAAGTCGCAAATTGCCAAGTTGCTACATCTGGCCCTAAGTACATGCCAAGACTTCATTCTCACATGACCAACAATAAGGATTCAGTCACTCTTGAGAATGTCAACTACCTTACCTCAAATGCATCCAAGAAAGAGAAACGTACCAAGAATCATAAGACATCACCTGATTACTCTGTGTAGTTCAACACAAAAATGAATAGCAGTGATGTAAAACTTTTCAAGAAACCAACACAAGATACTTTTGATAAACAGACACCACAATTTCATGCAGCTAGCATAGCATCAAACAACATAGGATGTCAATATGACACTCCACAACATGATAAATCCAGAACACCAATTATGTAATTGAAAACCACCAGAGATGTTAATTCAACATTAAAAATATTAATTATTTGAACAATGTTAGCAGAGCACAATGATGCACCCAGACCTTTCTTGCAGAATCAATATATCAGCTTTATCAATGCACAAATCAAACATGTGACCCAAGCTAACCTGCCAATACCAACAGACATGACAGACCCCATTAGATAGTATGTAACTCCAGCAACATTAAGGGACACAACACTGACACTGAACTATAACTCTAGAGGCCTCAGAACACAATATATGCAATCAAGTTAGTAAACAGGCCATGAAGGTCACACTGTTTATCTACCACCTCCAATAAAGACAAATACTTTTCACCAGCCAGTTGCACTAGGGTAACTTCCTCTATGCCGGAATCTCCAATCAACTCACTAGAAGACTACAAACCATCCTGAACTCAGCATCTAGACTCATCCTCAACGTCCCTCACATCACACCTCAGGGAGTTCCACTGGCTTCTGACACAAATGTGCTAATTTCAAAGTCCTCTCCCACACATACACACATGTAAGGTCCTACACAACTTGACCTCCACCTACCTGAAAGGTGGCAACTTCTTTCATCAACCACCCAGACACTAGGGATTTATTTCTTACATACATTTAGGGGTGGGGCTGCCCTAAATGGGCATTGTAATGCCCCCATCCCTCCCAAAATGCAGCACAGTCTTTCTGCTCCCCCAGGGGATCAGCTGGGGCATTGCCCCTGATCTTCCCCCCCCCCCGGGGGGACGGTGACAGAAAGCCCATTAGGCACCAGGGACTTTTTTATTCATCTAGGGGGTGGGGGCTACCCAGTATGGGCATTTGCAATGCCCCCCGCACTCCCAAAAAATCAGCACAGTGTTTCTGCTTCCCCCTGTGAGGCAGCTAGGGGCATTGGCCCCGATCTGCCCCACTGGGGGGCAGAAAGCCCACTAGCACCAGAGATTTTTTTTTTTTTTTTTCTGTTAGGGGTGAGGGGCTGCCCAGAATGGGCATTGCAATTCCTCCCATCTCCTAAAATATCAGCACAGTCTTTCAGCTGCGGGACATAGCCCCTATCTGCCTCCATAGGGAGGGGCAGGTCAGAAAGTCCTCTAGGCACCAGGGATTTGTTTTATTTATCTAGGCCTGGGGACTACCCAAAATGGGCATTGCAATACCCCCACCCCTCCCCCCAAAAATCAACACAGTCTTTCTGCCTACCCGGGGGGCAGATTGGGACAACAGACTTGTAAATCTGGGAATGCATAAGATTCCTTCAGATTCCATGGGTGTTGTGTGGGAACACTCACAGCAACACCCATGGAATGCCCCTTTCACGCAGTGTTATGCCTCAAAGGGGTCCTTATTTACAAGGCCATGAAAAGTCACATAAGGTGGATTTCTATGGCCTTATAAATATGGGCCAGCATACTGATCCACCAGAGCATAAAGAAATGATGCTCTGGTGGTGCAGTGTGTTGCTAGGGCCTTCTAAATGAGGCCCTCACAACATTAAGGCAAGCAGACCCACAGTGTTCTCTACCATAGACACAGCAGCTGTGCAGGATAGAGCCATGTTCACCTGGACCATTGAAGAGAGTGAATGAAGTGTAACTTTACCAGGATACATAAGGAGGCCAGCAAAAAAAGGCTGTTTGTTTGGGGCAATGCTGATAGGAGTCCTAGTTAGATAATAGAACCTCACACCTAAAAATGGTGCAACAGCATAGAAATATGAAGTTAATGGCTTACTGCAGGACAGCAATACTTACTGTAACAGAAATCGGTCTCTATAAACTAAAGTCAGTTTGAATGTGTGAGCTTGGGTGCAGATAACACTTCAAGGAATGATGGCTAAGGTGGCTTACCATGCCACAAATCAGAACATGGCGAGGCCTAGTGCTGCTCTGTAAGTGATCACCCTTGCTGTGCTTGCAAATATATGGAAGTGGAGGACAAATGGCTTACCTTAAAACCTCATAACCCCTTCAGAGAACTTCAGCACAGCTCTTCATTCGAATATGATGCAGAATGCTGAAGGCAATACTTGCACATTGATTGTGAAGCCTGGCTCTGGCAGGCCCTAGGGATCTTGGGAAGTTCAATTTGTGGTCATATAGCTTTCAATGTTGGAGTTTCAGGAAAATCCAAAAATATTTTTAGAAAAGATTAAAGTATTTGCTTGCCAAATAACACCAGATGCAAGCAACAGGAGTGACTTCCCCTGTGGCCATAAATTATGATACAATTGATGTAGGACCATGGAAAAGTAATGTGGCAGTGGAAATACAAGATTGCTACCTGTAATACTGGTTTGTTACCTTAATACCACAAGTGCCAAACTGAAGATAAACATAAGCCAAAGCAGTATCACTGTTTGCACCTCTTCTTTACCATTTGTGGCCAATATTTATTATACATTTTCATGGGTGCTTCCACAACGCTAAGCGGTGCTTTATAACTTGAAGTGTTGGAAACAGCAATGCTGATCACTTTTCTTAAGTAAAAAAACAACTTGACACTAAAGGATGTGCTAAAAGTGGCACAAATGCAGCTCCAAAATGTTTTGCACCCCAGAGCACTGAGCCACTGGACTGTGACACATTTCGGTCTGTTCATGAAATTGCCCTGCCCAAACCTTTAAGTTGTCAGTAGTGTACGTGCTTCAGACTTATTCTGGATGAGTGCAAGTTTTTACTCCTTCCTTTTGTGACAGGTTGCATTTTAGGATCTGTACTTGCGACATGAAAAATGAAAGGTGTCTCTGCTGTCCATGTAATGTAAAAAAAAGAGAGCAGGAAATGCCAATTGTCCTCAAAGTACTTTATTTTCCTTTTGTGGCATGGTTCACCCACAGCTCTTTTTACTCTTTTAAAAAATAGGAAGAACCAACAAACATAACAACAGTAGAAACAAACACAGATGTGAGGCTATGCAAACAGTAACTTAGTTAAATAACTGACAGCTTTATTTCAAGGTGAAATTTGAAAGCATATCATAGGAAGCAGATGTACTGAATGATTCGCCTTCTATGTATGAATATGTCACAGTGCCAAAGCAGTGCTAATTTGTAGTCTGCCTGAACATAGGCCCATATTTATACTTTTTGAAGCAAAACTGCACAAATGCAGTTTTGCGTCAAAAGGTATAGCGCCGGCTTTTGTCATTCCAGAGCGCCAGCCGCGTGCCAAATTTATGGAATGCTGCAAGCCTGTGCAAAGGGTGGACTAGTGTAAAAAAAAAAGTATGTTAGCCGGGTGGGGGTAGCGGTATGGGAGAAGAGGGTTTTGCCCCAAAAAATGATGTTAGGCCGGTTAGAGGCAAAAAAATGCCTCTAACCAGCCAAGCGTCATTTTCTGACGCAAAATCATCCATACCCTATGACTTCTGTCTCAATAAAGACAGGAGTCATACCCACCACCCCAATGGCCAGCACAGGGGATCAGTGTCCCCTGAGCATAGCCATTGCCCCTGTGCCATGCAGGGGGCCCCAAGTTGGGCCCCCGATGGCACTTTAATTTGTAAAAAAGAAATACTTACCCATACTTACCTGGGATGGGGTCCCCCATCCTCTTGTGTCCCTCTGGTGTGGGTGGGGGTGTTCCTGGGGATTGAGTAGAGCACCTGTGGACCTAGTCCATGGTGTTCAACCATGGAAATGGGTTTACAGATCCCCTAACCCCTGGTGCGACCCAAGCTTTAAATAATGGTGCAAATTAAGCTTTGCACCATTATTTAGCCCCTCCTCCCACCCGTATGTCATTTTAGCACGGGGGATAAATATGGGGGTATGGGGGTTCGCGCCATTTTTTAGATGGGAATACTTTCCTTGCATCTCATTGATGCAAGGCAGGTTCACGCATCTAAAAAATGGTGCAAACTCCAATATTTTGATGTTAGACGGGTCTAACATCAAAATATAAATATGGAGTTGGTTTTGCTCCAAATTTGCGTTTAAAAAAATGACGCAAATTCGATGCAAATGGAGTATAAATATGCCCCTAATATTTTAGGGCTATAAATGACTTTGCATCCACTCAGCCAACCAACATACATTAACCTAATTTTGTATGAGTGCATACAATCAAATTTGTTCCTACAAAAGAAACCCATAATTATCACAATGCTGACATCGACATGTAAAACAGGAAGTCAAGCATTCTGTTTAATTCAATAGGAAAGCTGTTCAGGTGCTCTGACCTACTGCAAAGGTATGCTGTAGATTACATTAAAGAGCAACTTTCAATTGTGAAGTGATTTTGAACTGAAAGTAGAAAATCTGCATGCACTGATATCAGCCTGCATATTGTTCTGCTCTTTAAGCCCCTCCAAATAATTATTATGGCACTATTTCAATATATCTTATAAGAAGTTCACTAATTTTATAACATAGTTTTCCTGGTAAAGATGTACTTCCCTATGCTGTGGGAATAACATTGCTTCCGTTTGCTGTCTGCGAGCACATAGTGTTTAGCGTAATGCAAAGTTAGTCACTCACTCATCTAGCCATCATCTATAAGTACATATTTCATAGTGCACATTATTATATGTACAAGGGCAAAGCAACATAAAGACTTTGAATTCCTGGTACGACTGTTCAAATGTAACAATAGTTATCGATGTCTCTAGGTTATTTGCAAAAAACAATCAGATCAGTTTATATTGTATAGCAGTGCAGTGTGGCAACTTTCTTCAATTGCCGATAAGGATCAAACAGTAATAGGAAAGTGTTGTGGGGTTTGAAACAGACCTAAATTGTTTTTAGCAATGTTTATAAAAGCACTAACAATTTTCTGGCACAAACAGTCTAAATTTAATAAATTCATGTAAATAAAGTATTTTTTAACAAAAGAGAGAAGGAGGTTAATTTGCCTGAAAAAATATTTTTATAAATACATGCTTAACCAGCTTTTCCTGTGAAACGTATGTCCTTTCTGCTGCTAGCATGTGCTTCTTGGTGAGGAATGTGTGTTTAAATACAGTGTGTTTAAGAATGCAGTACCACCTCCTACCTACAGGGGCAGGCCTGAGCAAAAATATAAACACACTTTATGAAACACAGGTCCCCACAAGGCACTTTTTAAAAAAGTTGTAAAATTGACACAGATGTTCCTGAAGTAATTTTATATCATTTAGAAGACATTGCCTTGTGGGAACCTGGGTTCAGGTCCCCACAGTGCAATCATGTCCCCACAGCATTGATTTGTTATCACGCCCAAGTCCCCACAAGGATACTAACACACACACACACTCAAAAGACATAGGTATTAATGCTCTGAAACTTAAGTATGACGCCCAAGTTCTTAAGAGGCAGTATATATGGTCCCAGACCCTTGTCTTGAACATACCCTCAGGAAGTCAAAACCTATTACCACGCGACTCTCAAAGGAAATGACACCTATCGGTCATTAACTGTGATGATTTGTTTGACCCCTCCCTTACCGAGCCTATCCCATATCCTTTTGTCACCTGTAGGGACCACTACTGAAACTGGAATCTCATACTGACCTGTTTTCTACTGCTTCTTTCCCTTGTCTGCTAAAAATATGATGTTTATGGTATTTGGATTACTTTGTTTTGTAACACAAAATGATGATCAACGGAGTGCTGAAACTTTTCAAAAACTCACCTTCAGTCACAGATCTGGGTTAAATCAGTCATTTTTTATTTTGGGATTGCTATGTGCACCCTAAGTGGCTAGGGTACGCCTAGACGTGGGTCCCTTGCTAACTGAGCCCCTTGGATTCAAGCAAGCCTGGCTGATGCAGGGTGATACTCTGAAGCCGGTCCTAGGATGCTTGTTTCGGGTCCAAGGAGGATCTGGCTTGGCAGTTCGGGCTGTACCGTTCCTATGGGGAGCAGGGTCCAGACTGATATGCATATAGCTGGGTCCAAACACTCCGCGCATCATTTTATTTTGCTGGATTGATTTGTTTTGTGCCATGAGGCAATTGCACTTTATAATGCCTTTTTATCATATCCTGCTGACCCATGTATCACAATACCTGGAAATCTAATGTCAATTCGGGTTTGTTGAAAATCTAATCAATAGGCATTCATCAAAGTCTTCAATGATTACCTGGGGGATCCTATATTCACCGAGGACAACACAGGGCCAGCCTAATAGCACAAATGCAGGGCTATGTATTGCTCAATTGGCTGCTCGTTAGACAAATAGGCCAGTGACGAATTCTCAAATGGCAACGGCTACTGGTCACTACTACTTTCTTTCTTCCTCTCTTGTTCCTAACTCATCCTCTTATACTCACTGTCACTCCTCTGTGTTCTGTTTCTTTGTCCCTCTTTTGTGTTCTTTGACGGTGACTTAGTAGGTAAGAGCTTTGATAGTGGCTCAGAAGGTTGAATGTTAAAGCCTCTTTGAGGTCCCCAGTTGCATGTTCATTCTCATTAATCTTCAATGTAAACCACCCCCATTCTTGAGATGTTCAAGGTGCAATAAAGATACTCTTGATTAAGCACTTTGCCACTTTGTGAAATAGTTTGACGCCACATGACACACCAGAAATAAGAAAGCAACATTTGTTATTTTTGCACATTTGCATGTGCACACTTGATTATTCAATGATCCTGAAGTAGAAGTATGATACAGAGGGTTAGCGGAGATGAGTAAATTAGAATGTTGTTAGAGGTTTAGTGGCAAAGGCAGCCAGGAGTAACCTTACAGCATTTGCATGGTATGCACTCCTTGCTTTGATCTGATACAAGCCCTGTTTTTGCTTACAAGAAAAGGGAATTTACTTTTGCAGTATGGAGTCTACATCTGTAGAAAAGATGGTGCCCCAAGCAAACATTTCATCGAACAAAGTAACTTGGAACAAAAAGAGACTGAGGGCCATATTTACGGACTGGTTTGCATCACTCTTGCACCACACAACATGGTACAACAGCGACGCAAGCCTTAAGTGAAATTTATGAAGCCACGCAAGTCCACCTTAAGTAATGTAACACAGCACAAATCACTGTGTTACATTACTCTGTGCCAGGGAGGCATTTCTATGGGTCACACACAACATCCATGGATTTTGATGCATTCCCAGATTTATTAGAACTTGTAAACCTGGGAATGCACCAAATCGATACACCTCCCCAGGAGAGCCATAACAAGGAGAAATGTGTTTGTTTCTCCTTGTTTTTTCCTCTTTCTGCATTTACGCATTCTGCAGCACACATAGAAAGAGGAAAAAGCCTCTCAGGATTGTTTTTGTGCGGGAAGGTGTCCCTTTTGCACACAAACAATCCTGCATGCAATGCAGGCGCCCTTGAACCATCATGCAGGGGTGCCTGCATTGGCGCCAGGCTGCCAAAGGGGCTTCAGCACAGGGGGCAGGGGCAGGAATGCACCATATTTGGACAAATATGGTGCATTCTTGCCCTTTACCTGTGACGCAGGGCAGTGCAGCAAGGTGACTTGTTGCTCTGTGCCAGAAAGCCCATAAAAGCCTATAAATATGGTCCTGGGTGTCTAAAAAAAAGAAGTATGTGCAAGGAGAAGTAAATTCTCGGTGATAGAATTGCAGCTCATAGTAATGACAGAAGGACCAATCGAAACAAGGATGAGGGTAATAGACTGTATGCTCTATTGAACACAATCCTCTATGTTTCTGGGACGTTAAGAAGTTGTGAAGTCGGCAGTGTATGAACTGAACAAGAGTCGACCTTTTTGTAAAGCAAAATCAACAAGGGGATCCTTAGAATGTAAGCAAAAGTGGCAAATAAAGGGCTCTAGAAAATAATTATTTGCTTGTTCTTGATGATATGAAAGACACAGGACAGGTGAGTGGCATTGCTTTAACATAACTCCTAGTTACAATCGGGCCTAATTGACTCACAGTTTGTTATATTGCAGAGAACACACTTTTGCATTGCGGTAAGTTCAGCATAAACTGTCCATAATGTCAGCAAGGTCCACACAGTGATATCTCGCTACCTAAGTGGGTTAATGCATAAAGTGCACAGTTTTGAAGAGCGTAAGGACTGCTAGTTCAGGCCACACTCTCCTATCTCTCCAGCCTTTCCAAAGGCTACTGTTTAATTCTGGACTACGATGGGATCAAATGAAAAGTGCTGGCTGCTACATACTCCTTGATGATTCAAAAAATGCACCACAGATTGCATGTATGGCTCAAATCAGAGATGAGAACAGACAGGGTTTTACTGCTTTTAAACATGTTTGTTTCTGCACTGTATTGCGTCAAAGGGAGAGAACGGGACAGCACCCTAATTACAAACATATGACACAGTAGCCCTGTTCCACAGCGCTGGTGCAGTTTAGGTTGTGTTGCACAATGCACACACCCTTGCACTATAGTGCATGGGTGTGTGCATTAATCTAGTATATGTCTGAAGATAATGTAAAACGTTTCCTGCTTTGTATATGTGCTGCACTGTACAACACATATGGAATGTTTGAAAAGTTTGGAGAAACAAAACCGTTCTCCAGATTTACTTCTGCCATGAAGGATGTGCTTTTCCTGCACGAAGCCCTGTCTACAAATGTTCAGCAGCTAAAGATTTGTGGCCAAACCCATGGGTTATTGTGTGGAAACAACCATTCACCACCCCTCAAATGCTCCCTTGGTGCAAAATACTTTTTGTTACTTTAGGGCTTCTTTTTCTTTACACGTTTTGTAATGAAAAGTAAATCCCAATACAACACTTTGCTCCAGTTTGCATCACTTTTAGTACAACTGTACCAATGCAAAATGTCTGGCCCCAAGGTGCCCAATCTTGTTGACCACAGCTAGTGTTAACTCAAGTTCCTTTGGTTAGTGAGCACGTGGCTCATTGGCAGTCAGTCCACGCTGATGAGGTCCTCAATTCACTGCATCCTGTTTTAGGGAGTTGGCATTAATCACCTTTTTGCCTACCAGCAGCCTGGGGCCAATGGCTTGGTGGTCTATGCTAGCAAGGTTTTCAAGTTTCAGAACAATCTGATTCTGTTTAGCATGATTTATCAGAAGAGGTTGACATCTCGATGACTTGGAAAAGGTTCAAGTAGGTGTTGAAGAGAATGTATGTGATTTTGGAGCTTTGAGGGGTGCCTGCATGAATGCTAGATTGTGATGATTCATACAAGCCCAGGGTGATGATCTCTAGCCTCCCTGTAAGGAACTGTGGTATCCAGTCAAAGGAGATCTGGGTTCTTTGGAGCACCCAATCACTGAGACCAATAAATCCTCTCAAAAAGAGAAATCTGACCATCCAGGGTAACCGGAACTCAATATCTCGTCCACAGTATACTTTTGACCCCACTGAATCCTCCTTACCACTGAGTAAATGTGTGCGTGCAGACAAAGTTTAGGTCAAAGGTGCTATACGGCTACGAAAAGTGCAATGCAGCATTATTTCTGTTGCAATTAAGTATGAATATCTTGCAAAATGCGTGTGTGTTGCCCCTAGAAATGATACCATGAGCAAACATCTTACTACGAGAATGGAAATCGGACATCAGCCACCAAATGAAGCTTTTAAGGGATCTATACTTCAGTCCATATAGAAACATGGTACTATTCATGATCCTAACAATTACATATTATTAGTGCTACTTAAAGCTGAATTTAATAATTTTGCCAGATTGCTTCTAAAGAGCCTTTAAAGTTGGGTTGTTCTCTCAGATTCCATATTGTCAACATCTTAGAGCAAGGGTAGAGCCCTGCATCTTTTCTCTCCTGCCTGTGTAAAGCAGATCTTCAACTTATATTTACTAAAGAGCTCTCTCCCAAGACTGGAATAAGATAAACTAAACACTCACAAATATGCAAATGACTTCCTTCTAATGGCAATCATTATGATAAGTATCAAATAATGCTCACCAAACTTCAGAAATATGATGAATATAAGCGTTTGTCGGAAAATGTATTGAAAACTAGGCTGATTGCTTTATCTATGGCATGGTTTTAGAATTGTAGGTTTACTGGTAACCTTAAAATGGGACAAGTAAATCAATACTATTATTTAGGGGTGTTTAACTGATAATGAATTAAATTAGTAACTTCATCTCAAATCATTGACCAGTCAGTCATCAGGAGTACTTTAGCTTGGTTATATGACACATCAAGAAAAATATTAACAAATGTAGAAAGTGAAAAAACAAAATGATTGAAAACATAATTACTGTGGCCCTGTACTTAAAGAGTAAACACAAATCTATTGCAGAAAAATATCTAAAACTCAAAATCATACAAAAATAAAGAAATTCATAATATCACCTACAAAATAAAATCAAGGAACTTTTACAACAATCACGTAAAACAAAATATCAAACACAGGAAAATCAACATGGTTCTAAATTAAACACACAGTATTACACTATATATATATATATATATATATATATACATATATATATATGCACTCCATGAAGTCCTAAATAACATGCATTTATTTTAGTTTAGAAGAGCGCAACAACCACCGACACGTTTCGACTCACTTGGAGTCTTGTTCACGGTTAGTGAGTCCTTTCTTATTTCACCTTATTTACCCGTCCTGCCAATTATGATGCATTCTGGATATTGAAGTCAAACCAATATAAATCTATGATAAAAACAACAATTCTGTTAAAATAAATCTGTGAATGGACTTAATCCTACAATGTGTATTTTCTTAAATTCTGCAGAATCCTTTTTAAACAACTTATTTTTGAGCAATCACATGTGTTGATGTCAATAGATATATTTTCATTATTATTTACCAAATACATTGTTTTACCACATATTCGAAATGGAATGAGCATGATATAATGGAATGCAAATAAAGTGTATAATCCATGGCTAATTTCATGGCTACGTTTCACTGTTGTTGTTCGATTACAAGTACCCTTTAAGCTTAGTGCTATGTCATTCAGTTACTTAATTGTTCTTACTCAAATATTCAATTTCAACCTTTTATAAACTAAACCAGTCATTCGAATGTAGGCTAAGTGCCTAAATCATATACATATGTTTACAATCAATGGTATTCTCTTGTTAGGATTATAAAACCTCATTCCCTTACTGATTGACATATATTTAAAATATGATTAACCCTCAGATTAGAGCATTTTGTCATCAATTATATCTCATAAGTGAATAAACAATTCCTCATCCACGTTCAATCCATACAGTATTTTTGTACATAACTGGATAATGTATCTACTTTCCAGTTGCTGCATTTTCAAGGTCCTATCGCCCCCTCGGTCACTTTTATTGATTTGTGCTAGGTCGAAGAATCAAATTCCTCTCGAATCCTTTGTATGATATTTTATAAAGTGTTAGGCAACTGCGTACCTTTGATCCTAATTGGTTATGGCTCTCGTATGTTCAAGAATTAGTTTCTTTAATGGACAGATGGTACTGCCTATATATCTTAGGCCACATTCGCATTTGATCAAATATACCACATATTGGCTGTTACAAGTGATTCTTTGAGTAATGTGAATCTCCTTTCCTTTGTAGTCTATAAACATCTTTGTGTGTTTTACAATTTGAAAATTTGACACACTTCGCCCTTGTTACATTTGTAAAAGCCCATAGTTTCACTATTCAGCCAATTTTTCACTGTGGGTGCTGAGTAATGACTCTTTACAAGCATGTCCCTTAATGATCATGATCTTCTATAGGTTACCTGTGGTCTAGGACCCACCTTATGTGCAATGTCTCAATCACTTTTTATTATTTTCAATTTTTCTGAATGTTTTTTGATATCTTTACTTTCCTTGCTTGAAGTGAGAACTAAGCTAGGACACATATTTTCATTGGTCTTCTTGATGTTCAATGTTTTATTTACCAACGTTTGTTGTTGACTTATAATTTTTGCTCTTTTTGCACCTGATTCAATATTTGTTCATGGATAACCTCTATGAATAAACCATTTTTTGACATTTGCAAATTGATTTTCCATTTCTTTGTCAGTTGTGTCTGGATTGTATAAATTCTCCAAATGGAATGCTTTCGAGTAGGGTTTAGGATGAAAACCTGTCCCATGCAAAATGCTGTTTGTAGCAGTAGCCTTTCTAAACATGGTTGTATATATCTGATTATCCTCTATATAGACACAAATTTCCCAAAAAATAAATTTGTTTGTCATTGAAATTATATGTGAAATTTTGTCCACAATTGTTGTGATTCAAAATTTCAAAATAAGTAGCAAATTAATCCTTAGTGCCGTCCCAAAACAGAAATATATCATCTATAATCAACCACATTGATTATATATATATATATATATATATATATATATATATATATATATACTGTATATAGTTAGAAATGTGGTCTCTAGTGTCCAAATAGGGTCCACATTCCTAGTCAGGGTAAGTCACAACACAACCTAAATTATCCTGTGTTGACCCTGCTGTGAATGAGCACAAAATACCAGAGATGGGTAAAAAGAAAATTGCGCAGAGGGCCGCAGAGGAAAGCAAAGCAATGCATCGATTTGTGGGGCGCTGCGGAGGTGATGCGTCAATTCTTACCTTGCGTGCAAGGTGATGCATCAATTTCCAGGAGCGCAGCCTTGGCTCCTTATTGGGGTGCAGGGATATTTTTATGGCCAGGGATGCACTCCAACTATGAACGGATGCTTCGCCTATTCGGGAGGCAATGTGTTGATTTTGCAGGCATTACACCTGTTTTCCAGCGCAGTGGGTTTTCTCCCTCTTTGGTGACGTCTTTGATGGCACTGAGACTTCTTAAGAGGAGGCAAGTTCAGTCCAAGCGCTTAGAGATCACTTGTGGGGGAAAGGCAAAGTCCTTCCAACAGAGTCAGGGAGCAGCAGGTAGCAGGACAACAAGCAGGAGAGAAGTATTTTGAAAAAAGCAGTGCAGATGAGTCCTTTGGGCAGCACAGCAGTCCCTCTGACAGAGTCCAGTTGTAGGTTCAGAAGTGTCTGAATTGAGAGGGTCACAGACCCAGAATATACACCCAAATGTGCCTTTGAAGTGGAGGAAACTACAAAGAGTGGCTCTGAAGTGCACTATTTCCCCTTCAACCCAGTCTGGTCTGCCAGGAGTTATGTGGAGGTGTTATCAGTCCTTTGTGTGAGGTCAGGCCACTAGCCTTTAAAGTGGAAATGAGAGCCCCGCCACCCTTGCTGCCCAGGGACACCCATCAGTATGCAGATGAATGCAGATGCAGCTGGGTGTCCTGTGTTTACGGCTGTCTGGGTGTAATGCACAAGGTAAACTTTCAACCAGCAAAGACAAGAAATAGACGGGAGACAGTCTGTAAGGCACAGAGAGCAGTAAATGCAAAGAAATGCCTACTGTCAGGAAAACTATTGCCAGCGTTGTTAAACTCTTCCCTCAGTAAAAACGATTCTCCTTTTCCTTCTGCCCATGTTGGTTGCAGCGGCGTCCTCACACCTGGTGGCTCTTACGAAGGCTGTTCTTAGAACTAGCTTCTTCAGGTTTAACTCCCACTTAAGATGGTGGCCGCAAATCCCCGTGAGGTCAGCGTTCTAGTGTTTCTACCTTAGGCTTTTGCTGAAGCTTCCCTCCAGCTGTTTCTCTCTGGGAGCCCTGCACTTCAACTCTCATCCTGAGGAGAATGGGCACTGTTCCTGAGTTGTTTCATTTTTTTCAAAGAATTCTTCCAGTTTTGAGTAATTCATTCTTTTTCATGTTACGGTGTGCACACCAGCTACTTTTTCCCTTTTGAAGAAGCTGAATTTTGTCCTTCTTCCAACAACTGGCTATCAGCTTTCTGACTTGTTTTGGCTTAACAGAACTTCAAGCAGCTGCAGTAAGAAATCCTTTTGTATGATTTCCAGACTTGCCAATATATATATGTGTACATATATATTCAAGAACTCTTGGCTTTGCAGACTTGTCAGTCATAGAGACAAACGTCAGTGATCAAACTAATTCCTAAAGACTGAACCTTGAGAAGGAACTTTCGTTTCCTGTAAAAGACGTTCATATTTTGTATACTTGTGAACTTTTGAAGTGTTCTCCAGAGAACCTTTGAAACCTCGGACTCCTTAAGAAAAAAAGATATTAAATTAACATTGTTCTCTTAGAGAGAGGCTAGTCTCAAAAGATCCAGGTTAGGAGAACAATAGAATTGTGTGAATTTGAATTGTTGAACAGTTGAATGCACAGTAGGAATGTACTTTTCTATTCTCTTATCACCCGACTGCAGGTCCTTCCTTTAGAGAAATCCCAATAAGAAGAAAGGTGCAGGCTGGAACTGGATCTGGAGGCAGTCTCTCTTTTTCTATTCCTATTCCCTTTTCCCCCTAGCGGATGCAGGGTCAGATAATCAGTTAAAGTCTGAACAAGCATCTGTTGGATAGAGCTGGGTAAAAGGCATCTTCCCCTGTGGAAGTTTGATTTAATGGGTAATCTTCTGACAGATTGAAGTGCCTAAAAATACTCATTTCCACCCAAGCAGAATGGCTGAAGAATTAGATTTTAATGCCTTGGCTGCACTTCTGAACGAAATGTAAAAACAGTTAACCATTACGCTAGATGAAAATAATAACTTGGGAGAGGAAATAAAAAGATCCCATGTTGAGACCCAACAGCGCATGGACAAATTAAATAACTTAACTTCTGGGAATACCGCAGGGTCTAGTGGGTTTTCAGGCAAAACCTTCCCTACCTCTACCTCAGAAATATCCACACAAGTCATTCAGTCCATCTTCCCTAGCATTCCCCTGGCCCCACCTGAACGTTTTAGTGGAGATCCTTACAAGGCACAGATATTTTTAACCCAGTGCTCCTTACACTTCCTTTGTTGTCCTGTTATTTTTACAGAGAATCAGTCAAAAACAGCGTTCATTTTGTCTTATTTGAGTGGAGATGCCGCTTCATGGTCAATGCCTTTGATGTCACGAAATGACCCTACATTATATGATTTTGGAGTCTTTAAAACTGAATTTGTTTAAATCTTTGACCACAGAACAATTTCCCAAGCAACAGATAATGAATTACTAGACTCACAACAAGGTAATAGGGATTTGAGCTCTTATTTGGCCCAATTCAACAAATTAATTGTGGAGACTGGTTGGCCCGAGAGCAAAAGGGCTGTGTTTTTTTACCGAGGTTTACAAGAAGAACTAAAAGATGTGCTAGCTCAAATTCCAGATCGACCTACTGATGTGTCAAAATTAATTGATCTAGTTTTACAGATTGTTCAGCGTTTGTTTGAAAGAAAAGCTGAAAGCAAGAGAGAATTTCATCCTATCCCACCACGTTTCAATAGGAGTAAAGTGAAAAGTATCCAGAGGTCCGAGACACATTCTTCGGAAGAGCCAATGCTAATTGGCAATGTTAAAGGTCCCCTTTCTAAAGAGGAAAAGATAATCGAAGATCTAAGAATCTATGGGCCAGATGTAGCAAAATCTGTTTTTTTGCGACTTGCAAATTGCGAGTCTGAGCGACTCGCAATTTGCAAGTCGCAAAAACGGATGCAGAATGGTGTCTCAGACACCTTCTGTGACTCGCTATGGGGTCGCAAAGTCCCACCTCATCAATATTCATGAGGTGGGTCGCATTTTGCGACCCCATAGCGAGTCCCTGCAATCACAGGGATGGTGGCCTGCTGTAGTCAGCAGACCTCGAAGTCTGTGACTGCTTTGTAAATAAAGCAGTTTTTTTTTTTCATTTTGCAGCCCGTTTTCCTTAAAGGAAAACAAGTTGCAAAATGAAAAAAATACCAAAATCATTTGTTTTTGTTTTTTTCGGAGTAGGCAGTGGTCCATAGGACCACTGCCTGCTCTGAAAAAATATTTTTGTCGACATTCACAAAGGGGAAGTGGTCCCATTAGGACCCCTTCCCTTTTGCGAATGAGTTACCACCAGTGTGACACTGGTGGTAACTGCGAGTTGGTTTGTGACCGCATTTGCGGTCACAAAGCAACTCTGAATTGTGATGCGAGTCACAAATAGGAAGGGAACACCCCTTCCTATTTGCGAGTCGCATTCACAAATTGCGAGTCGATACCGACTCGCAATTTGTGAATGAGCATCGCAAAAGGCTTTTTGCATGGCGCAAACTGCGATTTTTGCAGTTTGCGTCATGCAAAAAGCTTTCTACATCTGGCCCTATGTCTCTATTGTGGGTTGCCCAAAGAAGCCTAAACAAGATAACTCAGAAAAAGAGAAAACTAATTCTACCAAGAGAGTAGCCCTGGTTGACTTACAACACCAACCAGCCCCTATATTCCAAATAGTGGCAAACACCTTACGGTCTGCTTACCCTCATCTTACCATCTCTTTTGACCTGATCTTCAGAGAAAAGAAGATGCAGAAGGTTTCAGTGATGATTGACTCAGGAGCTACGGGAAAGTTCTGTGACATTCAGTATGCCACAAAAATGTGAATACATTTTGTAAAAAAGAGAATAGCAGAGCCTGTTCATGCGGTGGATGGAACAAACTTGTCGTCAGGTCCTATCACAAATTAAACTGAACTTATAGTTCTGAAAGATCATCTAGGACACCAAGAAAAGATATCTTTCAATCTCAAAGATGCTCTTCAGTTCCAGCTGATCTTGAGCTTACAGTGGCTTACGGAACACAACCCTGAAATTAACTTGAAAAAGAGGACTTTCCAATTAAATTCAAGTTACTCTAGAAGCATTGTCATGGTCCTCAAGAGATAAGTAGTGCACCATCTCCTGCTCAGGTTTTAGCTACTAAATCCAATGTGGTTTGTGCTCTGGAAAAGGTTGCATTCCCCCAGAATATAAAGAATTGTCTGCAGTGTGTTACCAAGCAGAGGCAGAGAAGCTACCTCCTCACAGATCTTATGATTGCAGGATCGAACTTGAGCCAGGTACGAATCTACCTTGCAGTAGAATCTATGCCCTTACTAAAAAAGAGAACAAGTTCCTAAAAGAATATTTGGAAAAATATTTGGCAAACGGTTTTATTCATTCCTCTCAATCCCCAGTCTCTTCCCCCCTTTTTTCGTCCCAAAGAAGAAGAATGAAGAGTTAAGAACTTGTATCGAATATAGAGCGTTAAATCAAGTTACGTGAAGAATCGATATCCCCTGCCCTTGAGTTCAGTACTGCTAGATCAGGTAAATGAGGCAATAATCTACACCAAATTAGATCTTTGCGGAGCGCACCATTTAATTCGAGTTGCTAAGGGAGACGAATGGAAAACGGCCTTCGATACCCAGTTAGGTCTATACGAGTACCAAGTGATGCCTTATGGGCTATGTAATGCACCAGCTGCTTTCCAGCACTGTGTGAACGATGTTCTGAGAGAGTTTTTAGATCAATTTGTAGTAGTCTACATTGATGATATTTTAATCTTCTCCCAGAATTTGCGAGACCATGTAGATCACGTGAGAGCAGTTCTAAAGAAATTGTTGGAAAATAACCTATATGTGAAGTTGGAAAAGTGTGCCTTTCATGCAAAGGAAGTAGAATTCTCAGGATACGTCTTATTGGAAAATGGAGTTTTCATGGCTCCTACTAAAATTCAAACAATACTGGATTGGCCTTCAGGTTTTCAGAGACACACCCTGAATATCCTATCTTCAAGTGGGAAACAGGCTGGAACTGGATCTGGAGGAGGTTTCTCTTTTTCTATTCCCATTCCCTTTTCCACTTTCCACCTAGCGGATGCAGGGTTCAGATAACAAGTTAAAGTATGAGTACACATCTGTTGGAGGGAGTTTGGTAAAAGGCATCTGCTCCTGTGAAAGTTTGATTTAATGGGTAATCTTCTGACACCTACTTTCTAAAAGTGGCATTCCTAAAATAGCAATTTTAAATCCAACTTCTCCAATAAGCAGGATTTCTCACTACTATTCCAACCATACCAAATATGACAATGTCACTTCTTTCAGATCAAAAATTACCATTTAAAAATGTATAAGGGAATTCCCAATGCTGGCCTATGAGAGGAGCAGGCTTTGGGAGTTTTTCACTGCCAGGGCATGTAAAGATTACAAGTACATGGCTTGCCTTTTACTTACAAAGCACCCTGCCCTTTGGGCTACCTAGGGTCTACCCTAGGGGGTGGCTTATATGTAATAAAAGGGGAGTGTAAGGCTTGGCAAGTAGTTTTAAATGCCAAGTCGAGGTGGCAGTGAAACTGTACACACAGTCCATGCAATAGCAGGCCGGACACATTGATAAGGGGCTACATATGTGGGTGGCACAATCAGTGCTCCAGGCCTACTAGAGGCATTTAATTTAGAGGCCCTGGGTACATGTAGTGCACTTTACTGGAGACTTACGAGTAAAGTAAATATGCCAATTTTGTATGAGCCAATGTTCCCATGTGTTAGGGACAGAGCACATGCACTTTGGCACTGGTTAGCAGTAGTAAAGTGCCCAGAGTCCTAGAGCCAAAAAAATGAAGTCAGACAAAGAGGAGGAAGAAGACAAACAGTTTAAAGGTTTGGGGGGAACCCTTCAGAGAGCGGCATTTTCTAATATATATATATATATATTCACTATTCACTGAAAAAAACAAAGGTTACCGAGATGTTATAGTTAATAAAAACCTTAAAAATTCTCTAACAAAACAAAGATTAGATGGACGTTATAGGTACGTTCAGATTTTTCGCACACAAAACCATATAAATTCAACAGTTATGGTCATACTTATATCAAGACACTATAACTCGTGCTCTAAGATAACTATAACTCGCGCCCCCACCATGAACAGTTTTCTATTCATTAATTTTATTACAAATGTTGCTGTTATATTCTAAATGATTTCATATAAGATGTAATTACCAATGTAATATGTGGGGTAAGTAGCACTGCATGGCGAGGGCGAGGGACCCCCTTTTGCTAGGCCTCTGCTTGACAAATCTCCCCAAAACTTTCAAGACTGCAGCTAAAGTGAGTGGCATATTAACTTTGAAATTTCAATGAAGATTCATCCATTGGTGCCAAATCTATAGACCTAACAAAAACGCTTTTCCTATGGAAAGTAGGTTGTAAATATAACTAACTACTGGTGTATATGGTTTAGATCTATATACACTTAAAAGACCAAAGGTTACAGGGATGTATTAGTTTGGTTCTGAATTTACTCGCACAAAAACAGAGAAATTCAGAAGTTATAGTTAGAGTTATTTCAAGTAAGTAGAACTCGCGACCTAAGGTAACTATACCTCGTGCCCCTGCCATGCACAGTTTTTTCTTCAATAATTTATACTAAAACAAGATCTAAATACAAACACTAGCCTAAGTAAATCTAAACAACTGTGCCAACACTATACGTTTATAAAATTACTTTTGAATAGTCTTACCTTAACTGAATGCCACCAACAGGAAAAAATGACCGGAAACGCCACAGAAAGCTCAAAATTCAAAGAAAGTGGGAGTAAAGTGGCATAACATTTTTTAATACAAAATACTTCTATGCCAGAGAAAGCAATGTTAATAACAAATGCCTTTTATGTGCAAATGATTCCAAAACAATAAACAGCGTGTTAAAATGTTTCAAAATAGTATATTTAAAAAAGAATATGCAAAA
This sequence comes from Pleurodeles waltl, assembly GCF_031143425.1. Taxonomy (NCBI): domain Eukaryota; kingdom Metazoa; phylum Chordata; class Amphibia; order Caudata; family Salamandridae; genus Pleurodeles; species Pleurodeles waltl. The sequence goes on along the minus strand of NC_090443.1, from coordinate 774,328,874 downwards.
CTGTTATTGTCCTGTTTGTAACAAATGGCCCCAATCAGGCATTAGCCACAATCTTTGTCAGTGTGAACCACAAATGTCGCTAAATAACCTTGTGCTTACCCCCCTGATAGCTTGGTACAAAGAAGTCAGGCTTACCTTAGAGGTAATGTATAAAGTATTTATGCAGCACACAAACAATAATCAAGTGCAAACACCACACAAGAAAAATACCAAACCATTTTAGAGAAATAAAGTAATTTGTAACAAATGAAATGATACCAGAACAACAAAAATGCAATCAGTAAAACCAGAGATATGCAATTTCAAAATTTTAGGTAGGTTTAGCGCCTAAAAGCACAAAGCACCATTTGGGTCATCTGGTCATGCTAGACTAGGAGAAAGTAACAAGAACAGGCCAACCAGGGTGGAGTGCAGGCTGGATACAGAGACCAGGTTAGTCCAGCTGAAAAAGTTACTGTAGGATGCTGGCTCTGTATATACTATCTCAAAGTGAGAGATCGTGTGCACAGAGTCCAAGGGTTCCCCTTAAAGGCTGACAGTGGCAAAATTACATAATCCTAATGCTCTAGTTTGTGGTAGTGCGGTCAAGCAGTAGGCTTATCAGAGGGTAGTGTTAAGCATTTGTTGTACACACACAGGCAATATATGAGGAACACACACTCAAAGACTTAACTCCAGGCCAATACTTTTTATATAGAAAAATATATTTTCTTAATTTATTTTAGAACCACAAGATTTGAAGAAAATACATAAAATGCAAGGTACTCCACACAGGTAAGTAAGGAACTTTTAATTAAAGCAGTAGTACACACAGTATAGGTTAAAATGGCAATAAGCTATTTTAAAAGTGGACACTGCAAAAATCAACAGTTCCTGGGAGAGGTAAGTATGGTTACATTTCTCAGGTAAGTAAAGCACTTACACAGTCAGTCTTCTGGGCATAGGCAGGTCACCGTTAAGGGTTCAAGGCAACCCCAAGGTCACAGCACCAGCAACACAGGGCCGGTCAGGTGCAGTAGTCAAAGGAGATACCAAAACACATAGGCGCATATGGAGAACAGGGGTGCTCCGGTTCCGGTCTGCTGGCAGGTAAGTACCTGTGTCCTCGGGGAGCAGACCAGGGGGGTTTTGTAGAGCACTCGGGGGTGGACAAACAGGCACACAAAGCACACCCTCAGCGGCACATGGGCGGCCGGGTGCAGTGTGCAAAGTTGCCGTTGGGATTGCTATAGGAAGCAATGGAAGGACCTGGGGGTCCCTTAGACGATGCAGGCAGGGCACAGGGGGGGCTTCTCGGGCCAGCCACCGACTGGGCTAGGAAGAGGGCTGCCTGCTGGTCACTTCTGCACTGAAGGTTGGTTCCTCTCAGTCATGGGGGCTGCGGGTGCAGTGCTTGGTCCAGGCGTCGGGTTCATTGTTACCAGGCAGTCGCGGTCAGGAGGAGCCTCTGGATCCTCTCTGCAGGCGTCGCTGTGGGAGTGCAGGGGGGTCGACTCAGGTTACTCACATCATCGCAGTCGCTTGGGAGTCCTCTCTGCAGTATTTGTTCTCTGGAGCTCGAGCCGGGGGCGTCGGGTGCAGATTGAAAAGTCTCACACTTTCGGCGGGAAGGGAGAGTTCTTTGAAAGTTGTTTCTTTGTTGCAAAAATTTAGCTGTTGGTGAACAGTGCAGCTGTTCTCTGGAGTTTCTTGGTCCTTCGGTTTCAGGGCAGTCCTCTGAGTCCTCAGAGGTTGCTGGTCCCTGTCGGATGTGTCGCTGTGCAGGTTCTTTGAGTCTGGAGACAGGCCGGTAGGGGTGGGGCCAAGTCAGTTGTCGTCTCTGTTGTCTCTGTGGGGCCCTTCGTCTTTGCAGGAATCTGAATTCCTGGGTTCTGGGTCACCTTAAATACTAAATTTAGGGGTGTGTTTAGGTCTCGGGGGCAGTTGTGGAGGGTGGCTACACCCTCTTTGTGCCTCCTCCCTGAGGGGAGAGGGGCACATCCCTATTCCTATTGGGGGAATCCTCTAAAACCAAGATGGAGGATTTCTAAAGGCAGGGGTCACCTCAGATCAGGGCACCTTTGGGACTGTCCTGACTGGTAGGTGACTTCTCCTTGTTTTTCTCATGATCTCCTCTGGACTTGCCACCAAAAGTGGGGGCTGTGTCCAGGGGGTGGGCATCTCCCCTAGCTGGAGTGTCTTGGGGCATTGTAACACAAAGCCTGAGCCTTTGAGGCTCACTGCTAGGTGTTACAGTTCTTTCAGGGGGAGGTGTTAAGCACCTCCACCCAGTGCAGGCTTTGTTTCTGGCCTTAGAGAGCACAAAGGCTCTCACCCCAGGGGGTCAGAAACTCATCTCAGTGGCAGGCTGGCACAGACCAGTCAGTCCTGCACTGAAGGATTGCGTAAAATACAGGGGCTTCTTCTAAGATGCCCTCTGTGTGCAATTTGTAATAAATCCAACACTGGCATCAGTGTGGGTTTATTATTCTGAGAAGTTTGATACCAAACTTCCCAGTATTCAGTTTAGCCATTATGGAGCTGTGGAGTTCGTTTTGACAAACTCCCAGACCATATACTTAATATGGCCACACTGTACTTACAATGTCTAAGAATAGACTTAGACACTGTAGGGCCATATTGCTCATGCAGCTATGCCCTCACCTGTGGTATAGTGCACCCTGCCTTGGGGCTGTAAGGCCTGCTAGAGGGGTGACTTACCTATGCCACAGGCAGTATTTTGTGTGCATGGCATCCTGAGGGGAATGCCATGTCGACTTTGCCTTTTTCTCCCCACCAACATGCACAATCTGCAATGGCAGTGTGCATGTGTTAGGTGAGGGGTCCCTTAGGGTGGCACAACACATGCTGAAGCCCTTAGGGACCTTCCCTGGTCACAGGGCCCTTGGTACCACTGGTACCTTTTACAAGGGACATATCTGTGTGCCAGGGGTGTGCCAATTGTGGAAACAATGGTAAATTTTTAGTGAAAGAACACTGGTGCTGGGGCCTGGTTAGCAGGGTCCCAGCACACTTCTTAGTCAAGTCAGCATAAATATCAGGCAAAATGTGGGGGGTAACTGCAAAAGGGAGCCATTTTCCTACAGTTACCTTCTCTAAGCCTGGGTCAAAGAGTTTCCTTGGCAGTGGAGGGGATCATGAGGAGCAGGGAAAGCATTGCAGTGGTCGTTACTGTGACTCAAAGTGCAGGCCTCATGGCACAGGCTGTCAATGCTGTGTCATAAAGAGGCGGTTATTGCTGTGTGACGAAGAGCCGGACAAGGCATGCCTTCCTCTTGTAATGTTTGCAGATCCAGGAGTGTACTGAAGTATGGTTCTAAGGGTTCAAGGGTACAATTATACCTGGTGTCAGCCTAAGAAGTGGGGGGGGCATCTTGGGCTCCCTCCCACATCTGGTTCTAGAAAGTTCTTTCCTTCATCTGCCAAGGCTCAAAGAAGTCTGGGGTGACAAAAGGCAGGTGTCAGGTTCCTTTGTTTGGGCTGGTGAAAGCCCTTTGAAATCTAAGTGGAGCATAGAACAGCTCCTCCCCAGCCATGCTGTCTCTCTGTCAGGAGGGAATACACAACCCTCAACAGCAGAGTCATTCACAGTCGTGTGACCCAGGATACTATCAGCAGGCATCAAATGATTAGGGAAAGAAAATGCGAGCTTTCTAAAAATGCATTTTTCAGGACTGAAAATCTGACTTTATTATTAAAGGGCATTATAAATTACAATTCATTTGAGTCCAAACATGATATTTCTACCTCACACTAATCAAAAATTAGCATTTATTAATTGTAATGAGGTAAACTAATGTTACCCAGAGGAGAGATAGGCCTTTCAGTTGAGAAAACAAAGTTGGAATAGAGGTTTTTCACTATCATTACATTTAAAAGTTAAACCCACATGTCCTTCTTTCTAAATACAATGCACCCTGACCTATGGGCCTTTAGGGCCTGGTTAGGGGTGTCTTATACATATTTAAAGGAAGGTTTATACATGGCAAAGGGCAATTTTGCCAGATCCAACTGACAGTTTGATACTGCACTACAGGCTACAATCGCATGCCTGAGACATGATTTAAAGCACTACTTTGGTGGGTGACCCAATAAGTGCTGCAGAAACACTAGTAGCATTTAATTTATAGGCCCTTGGTGCATGCAGTACCACTTTACTAGGGACCTATAAATAAATTAAGTGTGCCAATCAGGTGCAGGCCAATTTTACCATGTTTTAGGGAGTGAGCACAAGTTTGTTAGCAGTAGAACACAGAGTCCTAATGCCAACTAAAACTAATTCTGAAAGCAAGATGGGTGACGGCAATTTTGGGAGCCACCCTGCAGAGAGGGACAAGTCTAACATCATTTCAAAGTGAGCCACAGTTGATAAAGTGTTGGATTTCGGAGATGGCTTCAAGTTTTCTATTCCACCTCCAATCTTAACAACATTAGGGAAAGTGTTGGACTTTGGTGGGGCACATTCAATATTCCCAATCCAAATGTTATCACATTCAGGATACATTTGGATAGGTGCACGGTCCGATTTACCATTCCCACTCCAACCTTAACCACATTGGAGAGAGTGTTGGACTTTGAGGAGGTTTAGGTTTAGTATTCCAACTCCAAATTTAGCCATATTAGGGAAAGCTTTGAAATCTTGGAGTAGGGTATGATTAACTATTCCCATTCCAAACATAACCACTGTGGGGAAAGTGCTGGAATTTACATGGTCAGGTGTACCATTCACACTCCAAACTTAAGCTCATTGGAGAAATTGTTGAACTTTGGGAGGGGTTTAGATTTACTACTTCAAATGTAACCATGTTTGCAAAAGTGATGGACTTTGGGGAGGGAGGGTAGTCAGATTAACTATTCCAACTCCAAAAATAACAACATTGGGGAAGGAGTTGGACTTTGGGGGAAAGAGGGTTTAAAATATACTAGTTCCACTCAAAGCTTAACCACACTGGTGAAAGTGTTGGACTTTGAGTTCAGATTTACTATTCCAACTCCAATTTAGCCACATCAGGAAAGGGTTTGACATTGAGGGATTCAGACTTATGATTCCAACTTCAAACATAGCCTCATTGGAGAAGGTGCTGAACTTCGAGAGTCTCAAAATTACCATTCCAACTGTAAATTTGCAGCGTGGCGCAAGGGTGCATTGGCAGAAAGCAGAAGTCACTCACATCTTAGTAGGTATGACACATTGCTGAGCTCTCCCTTTAATGCAAAGCAACGCAACACAGCAAGTTGTCTTGCTGCACTGCATTGTGTTGCATTGCATGAACTGTAAATATGCCACTATCCTTTTACTGGGCAGTCCTGTTTGCCTGTTCCTCTGATTCTGGCTCTTTACTAGATGATGGGAGCTGATATGTTTGTCAATAATAAAGTTCCTTTTCTTTCTTTACTTTGTTTACCATGTTTGCTGTGCTTGAGGAGTTTTGTGAATGGGTTCAACTTCTGCAGTTCCCCCATAGGCACATTCATTATTGCTGAAGCCTACCATGCAGTCTATTCCAGATGTTTGCCTTGCCATCCCAGTGATGACGTGATAACTAGGACTATGTAGTACTAAATCTGAGTGGCAGTGAGGCTTTTGCAGTGTGGAAAGTGTTGAATTGAAGTTAATCCACAGACTAGAAAGATATTTTACTGGATTTTATTACATTAAAAAGATTCTCCTAAAGCAACGTCCCAGCCTCTAGTTTTCTCTCCACAACGTCCACCGCTCGTGCTCCCAGCTCGCGCTCACAGCTCTCCCTCACCATTCTAAGAACCTCTTAAGGTTCTAACTCACGTGCTCATAAGAATATAACACATCTCTCCCCTTTCATTGAAGACCAAATAACAGTATGAATAAAGAAAAGATACTAAAAACTTTAAGATAACCATCACTACATATATACTGAAACATTCCAAAAATATAAGCGAAACATAAAGCTACCATATTTCTTTTTTTTTTTACATCCTCACATAGTTTCTTAAGTGGGAAGGAGTCATGATATTTCTCCTCGGTCTCATACACTCCCTCACGTCCATAGTGTTTGAATTCGACTCCTTCGGTCTTTTTAAAACATGGTCTTTTAAATGTGGAGGTATCTTGATGTTCCTCTCAGATCTTCTTAGTTTCATCTCATCAGCAGAACGAGAGATTTCATCTTGCTGTCCCTCCAGAGTTCCCAAATTCACGGTGTTACTGTGAAGCTTGACTATTCTATTCAAATTCCAAATTCGACCGTCACTAAGTTTTACAGCATTAGTGAAAAGTTTCACAACTTCCATTGGAGAGGAAAGTTTCTTTCCACAACCTTTCAGAACTGGATTCTTGACCATAACCCAATCACCAACATTTACAACAGTTTTCTTCACCGAGTTCTTCTTATCAAAGTTACATTTACTCATCAGAGATTTCTTCCGTTCCCTGACTTTCCACCCTTCATCAATAAACTTCTTTCCTTTCACCCCTAAAAACTCATTAACCCAATTCGGCTCAAGAATAGTGTTCCCTCGTCTTCCACGAAATAAGACAAAAGGAGTTTGACTTGTGATTGAATGGGGAGTATGCCTATATACAGCCACCTTTTTAATTACTTCCTGCTTCCAATTTAGATGATTGTCTTTGGCTAATGTGATAGTTTCCTTTAAAACTCGATTGAATCTCTCAATTAAACCATTACACTCAGGGTGATATAACGCACACAATTTATGTCTTATTCCACACCCTTTAAGAAATCTCTCCATCTCTCTTGAAATCAATTGTACACCATTATCAGTAAGAAGAGTGGAAGGAATACCCTCTCTACTAATGAGGTTTGTGAGAAATTCTATCACTTTCCGAGTTTCTATTCCCCTGGTAAAACAAACTTCAGGCCATCTAGAATACATATCCATGATCACTATGACATATTCAGCTGACCCTTCGCTGTATATTGGACCTAAAATATCCAAAGCTATATCTTCCCATGGTCCTATCGGTTTGTCCCTTATAATCATGGGTTGAACCTTAGGCTTCATAGCCTTTTCACTAAGAGCGCACTGAACACACTCACGAACCACCCTCTCAACATGAGTATCCATACCAGGCCACCAATACGATGAACGTAATCTCTCCTTTGTTTTGGATATTCCCATGTGACTTTTATGTGCATGATCTATCAGTAGCCCTCTCACACTAGAAGGTGGTATCAACCTCATCCCTCTAAGCAACAAATGCTGATCAACAGCTAGTTGAGCTCTCACACTCCAGAACTCTCTGCACTCTGTACTACATTGATTCTTACTATTCCATCCAGACGGAAGCAAATTTACCAATTCTTGTAACACTCTGTCAGACTTAGTATCCTCACGCCACTTTTCCTCAGATATAATTTCAAAACTCACCTCACATACTCTATCAAATTGTTCAAAATCTTCTACTTCATCAAAATGTAACAAATTCGGTGATGCTAGTCTGGATAACACATCTGCTGAGTAATTGTAAGATCCAGGAACATACTCCACAACATAATCATATTCCTGCAAAGCTACAATCCATTTAGTAATCCTGCTCGAGACAGTATCAATACCTTTAGATTTAAAAACCTCACACAAAGGTTTATGGTCAGTTTTAACTACAAAAGGCCTTCCCCACAAAAACTTTTTAAATTTCCTAACTGCCCAGTAAACTGCAAGAGCCTCTCTCTCTATTACAGAGTACTTAGTCTCAGTTTCTTTCAAACTCCTGGAGATGAAAGCAATTGTGTTCTCTGAACTACATATACCCTGATGTAGCACCTAACCCCTTCCCACTGGCATCCGTTGTGAGAATCGACTGTAAATCAGGATCAAAATTCTTTAGTTTGGGGGCATGGCATCAGCAATTTTTTAACACCATGAACTCCTTCTCACACTCTTCACTCCATATGAACTCTTTCCCTTTCTTCAACAGAAGTCTCATATTATAACAAGAACTAGCAAAATCTTTAATGAATTTATTATAATATTCAGCCATACCCAGAAATCTCATCAACTCCTTTTTGGATGTTGGAGAAGCTAAGCTCGTAATTGTGTCAACAAGATCTTTCTTAGGAATTAAACCACCTCCAGTAATAGTGTGCCCTAGATAGTCAATATGCTCAACTGCAAACTTGCATTTCTCTGCTTTAATAGTTAAACCATTCTCCGAAATCTTTGATAAAACTTTTCTAAGAGTTTCATTATGATCAACATTGTCTTTGCCATAGATCAGAATGTCATCTTGATAGACACACACACCATTAATCCCTCGCATAATTCGTTCCATAGCCCTCTGAAACACTGATGCAGCAGAGATTAGACCAAAAGGTAGACGAATAAACCTGAAGGTGCCAAAAGGCGTAACAAAAGCCGTTAAATTCCTGGACGATTCATCCAATATTATCTGATGATATGCCGAGGTTAAATCTATGGTAGAGAAAACTTTAGCACCTGACACCATAGTTAATAATTCAGATATGTTGGGAAGTGGATATCTGTCTACCATCACACATTTATTAAGTTTGCGCAGGTCAACACAAAGTCTGATATTGCCATTAGCCTTCTTAGCTATAACTATGGGAGACAACCATTCTGTTCCCTCCACTTCTTCAATTATACCTTGATCTTCTAATTTTTTACGTTCAGATCGTAACTCATCCCTCACCGCAAAGGGAACATTCCGCACTTTGCTACAGAATGGTACAGCACCTGGAAGCAATTTAATTTTATGCGAGTATCCCTTCATGCACCCTATATTCCCACAGAATTTTTAAAAGGTTAACCTTACCCTTTAACTCATCTTGATAAAACATATTAGAAACTATGGAAATCTTTGCGCCAGAATCAAAAAGCACTTTGGTTCTTTTTCCCTCTACAGTGATATAATCCAGAGGGCCACACAAGCTGTCATTAGAAACTTGAAGTACAATTTGACCACAAGCAAAGTCAGACTCATCATTGTTGACATGAGAATTATCATCAATCACACTCACAAACTGCTTTGTCTTTTTAAGATTACACACAACCGAAAAGTGACCTTTCTTTTTGCAATACAAACAAAAGCTGTTAACGGCTGGACAAAGCTTACTATTTGCAAGATGACCTCCTCTCCCACATCTAAAACATTTCTTTCCATTATTATTGTAGAACATTCCCTTGCTAGAAGGCTGGGTCACTTTGGACTTATTACTACTCCCAACCACATTCACTTCCTTTGGCTCACAGCGTTTCACCACCTCCACACACTTAAGAGAGTGCTCAATTCTCTTGGCTAATGATAAAACTTGATCAATATGAGGATCATCTAAAAGCCATAATTCATCTCTTACTTTATCGATATTGCACCCTAGCATGAATTGATCACGGATCCTCTCTTCCAACGTTGACCCAAACTTACAAGATGAGGACAAACGCCTTAACTCTGTGACATAATTTTCAACAGTTTCCCCTTCAGCTTGTTGACGTTTTCCAAAATAGTACCTCTCTAAAATTGTGCTAACTTTAGGAAGATAATGTAGATCCAGTTTCCTAATGCATATCTCATATTCATTTAAATTAATTGCTTCATTGTCTGGAAGATCAGGAAGATGGTCAAAAACTTCTTGACCTTCCGTCCCCAAACAATGAAGAAGTAGAGCAGTTCTCCTTTCATTGCTCAACGGGGTACCACACACTCTGGAGTATCTCTCGAAAACCTTTTTCCACTTTGCCCATTTGATTGGCGGTTCACCAGGAGTGGAAAGAAAGAAAGGTGGGGAGGAAACATTCTGCATTTTTAGTATGTTAGATGTACCTATATGTAAATATTAAAATACAGTGAAAAATATTGTAAAACAAACTTAATAACATGCGAACATATAAGTAAAAAACAACACACTACACAACATTGTGTGAAATGAACCGAGATAACCTACATTTAGTACTAATTTTGAAAGGAGCATAAATAAATTCTTAGAGAAAACTTAAACATATGATATTAACAACACAACAGTGTCTGTGGGAAAATAAAAGTCAGAACAGTCCCCAAAAATAATATATATATATATATATATATTTTTTTTAAAGTAAGTCAAGTAGCAACAGTGTCATGCGGAAGCAACATAAACGTCTCTCGTAACAGTTCCTTCGAAACTGAGAGCACAGTGAAAAAAAACAACAAAAAAATAACAAAAAAAATTGCTGAGCCGGCGTGATAATGGCGTCTCTCGGTTGCTAGGAGATTGGAAAGCACCAACCTAGCAACAACAGCGTCAATATCCATATTGAAAATAGCGTGTAAACAGCAGAAATGGTGTCACTCAGTTGCTAGGAGACCGAGAGCAACATTACTGTCACATAGACAGGAAAAGAAATAATGTTTCATAAAACAAATAAAAATAGAAATCACGGTATTTAGAAGAATGCCAATGACAGTGGCAACAGTGTCATGAAAACGCGATCCAAATTTAGCCCAAAACCGCTCCGTAGTGCTGAAATCAATGCAGGAATGTCAAAAATAGCAGTCTTGAAGAAAAAAACACACGATCCGCCCAAAGTGTCGAAATCCAACACAGTGTATTCTTGTCTTGGCAGAATGCCAAAAATAGCGGTGATGAAAGAAACACGATCCGCTGTTGCCAAAAGCCGGAGTTGAGACGTTACTGGAATCTTAAACACGCAGAGTCAGCCACCTTCGTCGCCAATGTTGAATTGAAGTTAATCCACAGACTAGAAAGATATTTTACTGGATTTTATTACATTAAAAAGATTCTCCTAAAGCAACGTTCCAGCCTCTAGTTTTCTCTCCACAACGTCCGCCGCTTGTGCTCCCAGCTCGCGCTCACAGCTCTCCCTCACCATTCTAAGAACCTCTTAAGGTTCTAACTCACGTGCTCATAAGAATATAACAGAAAGTCCATCTTTCTCCTTTACCACTAGCCCTATGGTTAATTGATCAATATTATTCTTTACACTTTTGCAGGTGTAGGAAGACTGCAGATGATACTAATCTGTAGATTAACTCCCTTTTCACATTGTATAAGGATGGCAGTTTGTATATTTCTTTAAACAAAATCAGAACTTGCTATGCAGAATCAACCTCCATTCCCTAATACAGTTTGGAAGCATCCTTTCTTCTAGGTATTAAGTAGTTAAAATACTCAGTGTTTTGTTTTGGAATGAAGACATTCTGTGCAGGTACATTTGATCCTATCCTCAGGAGATGGCAGTGGGGCTTCTAATACCTTTATCACCACACTGTGCATTGATATAAAATGGCTCTTCTGTCATTTTAATACCTGAGTCTTGGCTTTTGGAAATGTGAGCTTTCCTGGAAGATTTCTGCTCCTTTACCTTCCATGTTTCAGACCTTTCTGGATTGGGCTACACTATTGTGCCCTACTTTATGTTCACTGAACAATGGACTAGATTACTATGACAGACCAATGGGCTAGATTGTTACCATTTGTATTAAGCAGATTCTGGAATGTACTATGCTGGCTAGCTCCAACACCATGATAAGGAATCTCTAGCAAGTGCACGTCATGTTGTTCTGTTGGTCTGTGTCAGGTAGCTAAGGTTCAATTCAATAGAAAGTTTCAAAATAGACACTAAGGGGCTTCTTTACAAGCCCCATGGTTCAGGGCAGTGCAGCAAGTGACCTTGCTGCACTGCCCTGCACCACAGGGAAAGAGCAGAAATATGCTGTATCTACAAGATGCAGCTCATTTCTGTCATCTTCCACTGTGTTGGTGCAAAATGGGCTGTCTATTGCCAAAGCAGACACCCTTGTACCATGGAGCAAGGATGCCTGCATCACAGACAGGACTGTTATTGACAGTAAGGTACACCTGCCTGCAGAGAAACAACCCATGGAGACTTTTCCCTCTTCGTATGTGTGTTGCAGAAATCAGCACACACAGAAAGAGGAAAGTACGAGGAGAAATAAAGATATCTCTCCTCGTTGCACCTCCCCCAGGGAGGTATACGATTTAGATGCAGTTCCAGGTTTACAGATTGTTGTTAAACTGAGAATGCAGCAAAATCAATGGGCATTGCATGGGAAAACCCACGGCATCACCCATGTAACACCTCCCTGATGCAGTGTAAGGCAACACAGCAACTTGCACTGCATCCCTTACATCATATCTACAAGGCCATGAAAAGCTACGCAAGAAGCTTTGCATGGCCTTGTAAATAAGGGCCTGCACAATGTACCATGGTGCGTTACAAAAAGTGACACACTGGCGACGCACTGGGCTTGTAAATAAGCCCATAAGTGCATTGTTAAGAAGTTCTTCTTACAGTTAGGGAGGTATTAGAATACCTGAGCCAGAGTGTCAATTAAGATTTTGGAAAGGATGTAATGACATTCATTGCCTAGAATTTGGGGAATTATTACATTTTTTGTCTAATGACATGCCTAAAATATATAAAGTAATTGCAAGGGTCACAACATGGGCACAGGAGGTAGTCGATAGGACTCGCAGATACTTGCAGACATTGATGGGAACAAATTTTGCACCTGCCAGTTTAAGAAAAAAACTTTTGAGGATAGGAATCATAAAAACATAATACAGATTGATTCATATTCCTGGATATTTTATGGACATGTTCTCAATAAATAAAAAGATTAACTCATTGAATCATTCTCTCTGTCTGATCTTCTAAAGGCTGGTTTTGCAGCTTTCCTTTGAACGGGAGACCTCATAGTGTGGTAACTTTTCCTCTGGATTTATCAGAGAGCATTTGAATGTTTAACATTTATCACCAACGTCGAGTGGTGAAGTTCAGAAATTTAGGGCTCGATTTAGATTTCGGTACATGGGTTACTCCATCACAACGTTGTTGGATATCATATCCGCCGAAATATAAATCCCATCCGAAATATTTAGGAGGAAAAAATAAATGTCACTGTTGTAACGTTGTATTCTAAATCGGGCTCTTTGGGCCAGATGTAGTAAGAAATGGGTTTGCGACTCGCAATTTGCGGGTCATAAACCCATATGCAGAAAGGTGTCCCTGACACCTTCTGCGAATCGCAAGGGGGTCGCAAAGACCCACCTCATTAATATTAAAGAGGTGGGTCGCAATTTGCGACCCCCTTGCGATTCCCTGCACTCACAGGGATGGTGGCCTGCTGGAGACAGCAGACCACCATGTCTGTGACTGCTTTGTTAATAAAGCAGATTCTTTTTTTTTGTATTGCAGCCCGTTTTCCTTAAAGGAAAACGAGTTCCAATACACTCAAGAAAATGAAACCATTTTGGTTTCATTTTTTCAGCCATTCACAAAGGGGAAGGGGTCCCATGGGACCCCTTCTCTTTTGCGAATGGGTTAGCACTTCACATGGGTGCTAACAGCGAATTGCTTTGCGACCGCATTCCCGGTCACAAAGCAATTCTGCATTGCGATGCGAATTGCAAATAGGAAGGGGAACACCCCTTCCTATTTGCGAGTCGCATTCCCATTTTGCGAGTCGGTAACCAAGTTACTGACTTGCAAAATGGGAATGTGCATCGCGATGTGCGTTTTGCATGGCGCAAACTTCGAATTTCGCAGTTTGCGCCATGCAAAACGTTTTGTACATCTGACCCTTAGTCTTCTATAAAGGACGATAAAGTTTATTGACTAAACTAACACCGTCAAGCTAAAGTTTAATCCTCCTATCCCTGGCTGTTGTGCTGATTTTCAGCCACACTAGGTCCTGCCCACATAGTACATGGAATCCTGATGCTGTAAACAGTGATCAGAGTAGAGCATGTGACAATGCCATGATGATTTGCTAAAACTGCACCTTTTTTTTAAACTTAAAATCTTTCTAGTTCATAAAGATTGTAAAGTTGAAAAAACACATGGCGTTCCAAGCCGTTTGACTTTGCACGCCCTCCGTCATTGGAAGAGATTGGCTCAGCTCAACCAAGACAGGTTTAAAAGTTTATACATTTATTTGCTTGGTTAATTAAAACCATTGCAAATACAAAATCATAAAATAAATAAATCCATATTGAAACAAGCCAGCCATGATGTAAATATTTGACATGATCAATGACACAATGTGCAAATAAAGCCGTAAAGTGTCTAAGCAGAAGCGTCACCTTTTATATTTAAAAAAGTTACAATTACATACTTGCTTCTTTTTCAATAATCAGTGTTAAAATCAATCAAAAGGACTTATGAATGATTCCCACACATGGAGAATTAAAGCACAATGCCTGGTCATCCGAGCCCTAAAGTGTCTTATCCTCAGGTGAATAAAAAGTCTACTAACATAATCTTCCTAGTCTTGCACACCTGCTCTTTGATTAAATTCTTCTACAGCTATGTGGGTTATAATCAGAAGTTATTTATTCCCATTGGATGGTTGGCCTCTGTCACTTTCTGGAGTCTAGAACCTCGTCTTTACTGTGCTTCCTGCCCATAGCCTTTTTGTTTCCTTTCAATTGTCTTCAGGTTCTTTACCAGTGGGTAGTTTAACTGTAGAGCCTCTGTGGCAAAACATGCCTTGACTGAGTGTCTGCAGCTGCAAATTCCTCTGGCATTAAAAAAGGGATGAAGCATGGATTTGCATTCAGTCAGAAGTTCGTTACATATGGAGATCAGGTGCAGAAATTCCTCTCTGCCTAGCCCACACAGCCGGCAAGTAGCTGTGGCTGGATTTGGTTTCCAAGGCAGGAGGTATTAGATTGAAGGAAGGACATCCAAGCGGTAGTAGATATTTCTCTTTGACCGTTTTGGTAAATCCCGTACTTAGGTAGGGTTGAGGTGAGGCCCTGCTGTAGCTGTGAAGTAAAAACCAGCCGTGACCTCAGCCTGACAATTTTACCTTGAACTCTAACAAGGAAACTTGTTTCATGGTTTTATTAACTATCCATTTGTAGCACAACTCAGTTCAGGTGGACTTCCATGGGCTCTCTATGCCTAATCTCTTAATTGCGTCGTGGAGGTAATTTCTTGTGCGATAGGTTTCTTTGGTTGACAGCTCGGCCTATAGGGGTCATTCAGAGACCCGACTGTGCACCTTTTATCTTATGCCAGCATTTGGTATATGCTGCTCTTCATGCAAGTTCTTGCTTCTGTAGGCCAAATTCGAGTCTTATTTGAGCAGGAGATGTGTTACTGGGGAGGCTAAAAATCAGTTTGTAGGTGCCGACTGTAATGCTGTCTAAGGTGAACATATCTCTTCCCCTCATTGCTACACTGTCGTAGGTGATTGTTGGCACCAGCTTAGCCTAAATGACTTGGAGTAGTGGGCTGAGGTTGGAGCTGGCTATTGTTTTATTTAGATTTTTAGGACCAATGCTAGTGCAGTCTCTCTCCTCCTCAATACCTCCTTTTGCTGTGCAAAGAAGCCTTTAACATCCAGTATCACGCCCAAGTATTTGTACTTGTTTACTCTCTCCAGAGGCTGTTTGGCCAGGTACCAGCCAAATGCACTCTTGGGCTGTTTTGAATTCATGACCATGATCTTAGATTTGTCTAGACTGATGTTCAGGGCATTTTCATCCAAGTAGAATTGAGTGACATCTAGTAGATGATGTCAACCATTAGGAGTGCGACTTATGAGTACCAGGTCATCAGCGTATAATAAGTTTGAGAAGACCATGCCACCCAACTTCAGTGTGCGGCATTAGCAGTGTTTAGCTTCAATGTTAAATCTGACATTAACAGGTTGAACAGGGTGGGGGGCCAAAACCCTTGCTTTAATCCTTTAAAGGTGGGGATTCATTTCAAGAGGTGGGTGCCAGACCCCAATTTGACTTCACCCAGGTATCTGTGTGTAACAGGGTCAGTAGTTTCAAGAGGGACATTGGAAGTTTTCATTTATGCAGTTTGTTTCACAGTTTGCCTCTGTCTATATGGTTGGAGGCTGCTTTACAGTCCATGAAGCAGAGGAACAGCAGTGATGTTGTTCACTTCTCTGCGTCAAATAGTAAGGAGAGGGCTAGAATGTTAGTAGATGTGCCTGTATGCTTACAAAAGCTACTCTGATTTAGTGGAATTATGGCGTTGTCATTTGCTCATTGAATTAGCTCCTCCAGAATCATCCTGGCAAAGTATTTGGCTTAATTGTCAACGAGGGCCCGAAGTCTATAATTTTAAGGGTTGTTATTATCAGCATGTTTCTAATTAGTGAGATGACCGATTCCCTCATAGATGCTGGGATTACCCCTCATGTATGTTTTTTTGAAAGACTGGCACCTGGCTGTTAGCCCAGAATGCGGGAGCTGTCTTGAATAGGGCAAGGATATGCTTTGGGCCCATGTGCTCCCTCCCACCTACCCATGGTGATGTGTATCTTAACCTGTTCCCCTGTGACTGACAGTGATGTTACCTGGGGGAAGGAGTGAGGCTCGAGGATTAGCGTGTCTTCCTCTGGTGATCTCTTTTGGATTGCTGTTGAAGTGTTCCACCACTCGCTACCTCTGTTAGATGTGAGCTGATTACACCATGAGAGGGGGTTAGAAAGGAGTTCACATTTTGCCAAAAGCGAGCACTGTTGTTACTATTTACATCAAAGAGAAGCTTGTCCCACCTCAAGTCTTCCTCCTACTTCTTTAAGAACCAGATAAGTTGCTTCAAGGCTGCATTCTGTTGTCTCAGCTCTTTTGTAGTTTGATGTTTGGTGCACAGAAGCGCAGTTTTTTAAATGTTGTGTTTATGGATTTTTTAAGGGTCTTGATTTGTCTGAGCTGAGCCGCTGTACCTCTCTCCTGTTTGGCACCTTCGTGTAAAAGATCTTCATGTTTCACTGTGGTTGCATGTGCCTCTCCTGGAGTTTTTGTAAAGTCCTCCCACTTAGCTACTGGATCCATGCTTGGCTCCTCCTGTTCTTTCATCAAAGTTTTGCAGATGACTACAGCTGGTTGGGCAGTTAATCTTGAATTTGCTTTAAATATAAATTCTTGGGGAAGATGATTACTGTTGTCTCTTTCTCCTACATAGAAAGCAGGTATTGTTTGAAATAATGCAATGCTTGCAAATATGTAAATTATTGTTGTACTAGCTGTGACAGAGTGGAAAGTTGCTGACAGTGGGCAGTCTCCACGGAAACGACCATTTAGGGCTCTGAAGCCAAGATATTCCAGTTCCCTCAGTAGCATCTTTGCAGATTTATCTTATTTTCCCCATTGACTGTTTGCCTGCAGGGGAACATTCCATTGAAAGGACTGGATTTCCAGAAGCGCATTGTCTTTCTTTGGTCCAAGTAAGTGCATGTTAAAGTCCCCTGTAATAATAAAGGGTGATGTTGTCTACTCTTCTAGCAGCCTTAGTACCTCGTGTCAAAATAGCTGATCCCTCTTCCTTGTATCTTGGGTGCAGATATACATTTATTATTACTATCAGCATTTCTTTATGGTCATGTTTAACTGCAGCTCTAATAGCTTGAAGTGCACTTGCTGTAGTTGTCCGAGGGTGCAACTCCTTGACTTTGCAAATGCATGTGATTCAAAAGTATATTGCAAGGCCGCCTTGTAGATGGCCAAATCTTGAGCCGTTACGGGCTGGGAGATGGTAAGAAATGAACCCCTGTAGGGAGAATGGGTGGTCCAGCCATGTCTCCTGCAGTATGATGAGCTCAAAAGTTTGAAAATATAGTAGCAACTGTCAGTCTGAAGTTTTGTTTCTTAATCCATTGATATTCCATGAGCATAGGAGGAAACAACTTTACCAGTTTTGAACATTATTTTTGCCTTGTCATTGGCTCGTATGCCGACTGTTGATAGTGCTGGCTAACCAGCTCCAATCTACTGTTGCCACGGCTCCTGACAGATGTGGAGTGACCATTTTAGCTCTCAGTTTGTCTGTATATGTGAGAATTGTTCCCCGAGCACCTCTGAAGGCAGAGTGGTCTGATGTTACCGCGCCGACTGTTCATAGTGCCAGCTAACGAGCTCCAACCTACTGTTGCCACAGCTCCTGATGGATGTGGGGTGACCGTTTGACTCTCAGTTTGGCTGTATATGTGAGAATTGTTCCCCGATCACCTCTGAAGGCAGAGTGGTCTGATGTTACCGCACCTCCTGGCGGATGTTCTCTGGCCTTTTGAGTGCTTCAATTAGCTGAATTAACTGTATGTGTGAGGAATATTCCCTAATCCACTCTGATGACTGAATAGGGGTTCCTCACAGTATTCTCCTGGTGAGGCCCTATGCTTAGTTGACGGCTTTCGAAAAGTGTTTCAGGATAGCATGGATTGTGGTAAGGCAACAGATTGATTTCCTAGTGCTTAAGCTGTGTTTGTGCATAGAAGACACTTTTTGCAATGTCTCGGGATTACCAAGTAGCCTTCGTTCCATCGATGCATGGATACTTGCTGGCTCCAGTGAGTTATATGTATTGCAGGTCAGATGATTTTAGATCCTCCAGACCACTGATTGCTGTTAATAGTTGCAGTACATTCCCACTATTTAAAATGTCACCTCAGCCTTTAGACTTGGATTCTGGCAAGAAGATAATCATGCTGGTTTTTGCCTGGCATTTGATGTTAGGTCCAGGGGCTTGGTGCTTGGGGGTCTTAGTGCCAAGGGAGCCTTGATGTTTGTTTGAACTTGTGGTTTTACTTGATGTTTTTCAGCTCATTGCTATTGAGCTGTTCTGTGCTCTATCAGTTCATTTATACATCCAAGTTGGGTCCACTGTGGCACTCTGACCAGTGCTATGATTCTCTCATAGGCGTGATGTCTCCCCAGACTGAGATGAGTGAATCTGCCTCTTTCGCTGCATATAGACTTGTGAGGACGAGTCCCCTGGTAATATCATGTCAGGGTATTTAGTACTCAGCGTGCCTCGGGATCAGCACGCTGCTGACCAAAAGGCCCACCTCCCGGCGTCACCAACTCAGAAAGCTATTAGAGCGCAGAGTATTGATGAAGCCAGGCAGGGGGGAAGGGAGTTAGGGTAGGGAACTGCAGGGAGATCTGAAAAGAAAATGGTTAGGACAAATATGCATATACTCTTTCATAACAGTATAAACTCACCAATACTCTGTAGCAAAGGCATCTCTGTGATATCGGATTGAGACCCTTTGTGAACTGGGCGTAGCCCCTTCTTTGAATCATGGAACAAGAACGAACTGCAATCTCTGTACCTAAAGATGGCAAGAGCTTTGAACTATGATCATACTCTGAATATTAACCATGTAACAATTATGCTTTCATAACCTAAACGTTTGATCTCAGCCTAGAAATGCACAAAGATTTAAATATGTATCTCACATATTATACTTCCTGTGTGGCCTGAAGCGCTTTGATTGTCGTGCCAAGGGCGCTTGACTCGTGTGGCCTGAAGCACTTTGATTATTGTGCCAAGGGCGATTTACTCATTTAGCCTGAAGTGCTTTGATTGTCATGCCAAGGGCACTTTACTCATTTAGCCTGAAGCACTTTGCTCGTTGTGCTAAGGGGCACTTTCCTCGTTTGGCCTGAAGCGCTTTGATTGTCATGCCAAGGGTGCTTTACTCGTTTAGCCTGAAGCACTTTGCTTGTTGTGCTAAGGGGCGCTTTACTCGTGTGGCCTGAAGCGCTTTGATTGTCATGCCAAGGAGCGCTTTACTTTTGGTCTAAAGCGTTTTGCTCATTTTGCTAAGGGGCGCTTTACTTTTGGGAGTAAACAACTTCTTTCAAGATTTGACTCATCAAGACCTTACCGATACGAGTACGACCTACTCGTTTTTGAATTCACCCTGGAAACAAGGATATTCTGACATGCTGCCACTCTGCCATGCAGGAAATCCGCTTTCTTCAGAGGAACTCCCCACGAGGTCCGACTGCACCGAAGTCTTCAAAATAGTGAACAATGTGCTTGGGTGTGGCTGGGCTTTATAGGCCTGCCACACCCCAAGATGGCCGCTGCCTCTAAAAACTTGGGAGTTGTAGTCCATTCATAGAATGGCATTGATAAGTGCATCTTGTCCACCAATGTCCTGACCCTGCAGCTACATGAGCTTTACCACAGGGCAGGCGACGCTGAGGACCACTTCTGGAGCAAGCGGGGACGACAAGCGGTGCGCATGATGCGCCGCAAAGACGTGAAGCAGAGGTCAGGGCGGGTACTGGATCACGTACAGCCTTATTCCTGACACCTATATATTTGGATGGCCTGTTTGATAGTGATTCTCTTCATTTTCTGTTGCCACCGTGCTTGTATCAAGAGCAGTGTGGCTGGAGGCATTATGGGTACATGTAACTGCTTCACTGGGAGACCGTTGATTATCATTGTGAGTTGTTTGAGTTGTAGAGCCCACTTGAAAGTAAGCTGACAAATCGGTCTTCTATTTCCTGATCTTCCTCTTTTGTTTCCATTGCAACTGAGGGCTGGCACTCAGCGTATGTGTGGTGTCTACTTCCTTTGGGGGGAGTTGGTCAACATGTCTGTTGGTACTTGTTCCCCCCAAGGGAAGAGTGTTGTATAAATTCAACTGCCTCCTTTAAACCTAAGTTGAATTCTGAAGTATTGCCTTGCTGTTGTGTGTGGTCTCTGCTTGTATTTGCCACTTGAGCACCATGCCTAGTTGAGACAAGGTCTGCAGCAAGTATATAGGGCTGTTTCAGCAGTCACAGTAACAGATTTAGGGGGTTATTACAACTTTGGAGGAGGTGTTAATCCGTCCCAAAAGTGACGGTAAAGTGACGGATATACCACCAGCTGTATTACAAGTTCCATAGGATATAATGGACTCGTAATACGGCTGGTGGTATATCCGTCACTTTACCGTCACTTTTGGGACGGATTAACACCTCCTCCAAAGTTGTAATAACCCCCTTAGTTGTTTGTTTTAAATCAGCATCACCCAGCTTCGAAGACAAGGTTGCTAATTTTTCCACAACTGGGGTGCAAGAGCAAGTAGTCTGAAAAATATGTGTGTCACTTTGGGCTCTCTTGATAAGGTTGTTTAAATCGTCAAGTTTCTCATTAATATTGGCTTGTTTTAGCAGATTGAGTCCTTTCCTCCAATAGAGCATTGGATGTGTATAAGGATACTAGCTTCCTCCCACTCTTGGGTTGTAAGATAGGACATATTGCAATGTTGATCCTGCAAATCTGAGACCTGCTGAATGTCCTTAGCCTTAGGTGAGATATTACTGAAGCAGCTGGGGAGCTGAGAGACAGCTCTTCCAAAGTGTCTTTGGTAGTGACAAGCGCTTCTTCATAAAGGCTACTGTAGTGGGCTGGTGAATTGAGGAACTTTGCTTGTGCTACAGGGGATCCCCCATTTGTTGGGTATCCCCTTGCCTTTTGATTTTGTGCCCAACGAGTCACATTGTGGGTTGCCTGCTCGGCGTCATCACTAAAGGAGGAACTGGGGCATCCTCTAGTGAGGCGGTTGTCTGTTTGCAGTCTCCCACTGGCAGACCCCCGTCAGGTGAAGTTCCTTCGCCTTCAGCTTCTCTGTCACCCAACTGGCCTTTCTCAAGTTTACTTCTATCTTACGACCATGGATTCACCTCGTCTGATGTGTGGCCAGTTTCATGGTTGAGCACAACCCCCCCAGTACTTTAACCTGATGATGCAGTGCTTCCTGTGTGTTGGTATAAGTCTACCGGGGCCAATGATGTTACAGGCTCCCTTTTTGCTTGCCCCATAAGATCTCCTCGGTTTTCCCTACTCTCCTTAGTTTGAGCAAAAACCATTGGCTGTAGTGGCGAGGGGAGGTGTGGATTCCGTCATTGCTTGAACACAAAACTATGCTAGTGTCTTTCAGGAAGGCGAATTTGGTCAAGAACCTTGGCTGGTAACTTTGTGATGAGGATTTTATGGCAGTCTATGGCACAGTCTCCTGAAGCACTGGGACAATTTGGTCCTCTACTCTGTGTTCCTGTTTTTGTTACTAGTGTCGGTTGTATACTGGCAAAACTTTTTCCTTTTGGTAGCCGCTGCAGGACCTTGGTGTCTCACTGTGCCAGATCTCATGGTGTTATGCACGTATTACATCTGTGCAGGACAATAATAAAAAAAAACTGTTGTAGTTGTTACTGCAGTGTTTTTACTTTGCACAGGACCTGAGGTTTGAGGTATACGGAGGTGACCTGCAAATGCTGTCACTAAATCTAAACTGTTCTATTTCTGCAGCCTGATCAAGTGCCAGTATAGTGCTGTCAATGCTCTCAGGCCCTCACTCTCTCGATGCAATTCCAATAAACCACACTGGCTTGAGGATTACAATTGGAGAGGCACTGTAGTGATGGTGGCCAGGGAGAAGCAGGGCAGCAAGCCCCACGGCAACCTAGTGCAACGGCTTCTGCCACTCATCACTATCTGCCCTAGACACGAAAGCAGAGCGTCGTCTGGTCCGGGGCAGTGCCTTCAAGCAGCAGTGAATGTAGTGAGACAGCAGTTGGCAGATGACCAGTACAGATGACGGGAATGCGGGCAGGTGAGCAGGCACGCCAGCAGGCAGCCAGCAGCTTCAGCAACATTGCAGCATTTTGACATTACGTTGCGTTGAGGAAGTGAAAGGTACAAGACAGGCAAAGTTCTGTATGTACTGTTTTGTGTGATACTTGGAATTTCAGGAGCTGCTCTCCTGGCTCAGCTGGTTTGAGCAACCTCAGTTGAGTTGTTTGTGAAATCTGCATGTCAAAATATCGAGTCGCTAATCAGATGACATATCGTCATACCTACAAAATTGAATGTGTGAGTACTCTTACTTGGGATGGCACCAATGACACGATTTACAGAGCTTCCACACTTGAGGGGGACTAATAGAGGTGTTTTAAAGTTACTGCAATGTTAGGTATGCAAGATTTTTTTTCTTCTAGCCCGGGTGCCTTACCTATGTTGTAAATCGATGCTTAGTATTGCTGAAAAATATGAGTGGTACAATTTCCTTTCAAATGTTTAGAGGCATTGATGCAATTACCAGGCAGACAACACATAACTTAAGGCACAAAGACTGGTAGGATGTCAATTTTCAAGTACCCAAAGAGTAACCTGCTTTGCTAACTGTCGATAGTCCTCTTCGTTTTGACATTTTTATTGCTGTATACAACAATCCTCGTCCATGGCCAGGAGTGCCTGTCACCCACATAGACTGCCATGGAACATCAGGCAGTTCAGCTGTAAGCAGGACCTGAAAGTTGTAGTCTAGCAAGAACATTTTATGAATCAAGCATTCTCTATCATACTGCAAGGCTCTGGAACTCCCACTGGCAACTTTTGGCACAACCTCAAGGTTCGCCACATTCTAAAAGATCTTAAAATGCTCCTATTTGAGATTCGAACTGCCTGGTCTATGTATTTTATTTGTTGCTTATCTGAAATTTTTATAAAGAGTGTTATACATATTCTTCTTTTAGTTCTCCTGTAAAGTACTTTATGCACTTGGGCCAAGTTTGTCCTGTATCAATCTGCAAAAATAATAAAATAAAATAAATGTTAGCGTCACTGATATGTATCCATTCTTTCCCTTCCATTTACTCTGATTACAAACTGCTAATCCTACTTTACAGTCCGAAATAATGTCAGTTACACAATGGTATATTTTTAAAATAGCTTTATTCCATCAAATATATGAAATACATCTATCTAAAAATTTAACAAGTGGGGATGACTTGAAGGCTAAGACTAATGGTCTTGTTCTTATCTAACTTTGCTGTAACAGATGACCCAACCTCTTTTATCTTCATCACATTTAGTCCCATATTTAAAGGAAACTGACAGAGCGCAACAATTGACTGATATGCATATGGCTGGGTCCAAACTGGGGTGGCATGGTGAGCAAAAGAACGATGGATTAAACCCAGATCTGTGACTGGGGGTGAGTGTGTGCATTGTTCAGCACTCCATCCATCATCCTTTTGTGTTGCTGAAGTTGCCCCAAGTGGGAAGGGTATGCCCAGACGTGGGTCCCTTGCTCACTGTGCCACTGGATTCAAGCTAGCCTGGCTGATGAAGGGTGAAACCCTGAAACCGGTCCCAGGATGCTTGTTTCCGGTCCAGCGAGGACCTGGCTTGGCAGTTCGGGCTGGACTGTTCCCATGAGGGACAGGGTCAAGATTGATTTGCATATGGCTGGGTCCAAACTGGGATGGCATGGTGAGCAAAAGAACAATGGATTAAACCCAGATCTGTGACTATGGGTGAGTGTTTGCATTGTTCAACACTCCATCCATCATCCTTTTGTGTCTCTTTCCTCGACCTTCAGCTGGTCTCTCTTATTGTCCTTCTTTCCCCCCTCTAGTTTCACCACTTTCTCTCCCTCTTTTCCCTTTGACCTCCTTTGCCACTTTCGCCTTTATTTTCTGATGTTTGCCTATGCATTTCTCACTCATTCTTTGCCATTTTCTGTACATCTCCTCCTGACAGAAACCCTATTGACTCTTACGTTGGCTACTGACATTGCCACAGCTCTCCTCACAAGATACATGGTCATAAGACATGATAGGGCTAACAGACCCGGAGGAGGACTCGTCATCATCTACACATCCAATGCTCCACTACCTTAGGGAGCACCAACAGCACCATGGAGCATCTGACCTTCAAATTCCACTTCATCGTCATCGACACCCTGAGTGTCACCCTCAACTACTGAACCCCTAGATTCGAAGTCAAATTCAGAAGCACAATCGCATTACTCAACTCCAGTACCATAATTTTCCTCTGTGACCTCAAATTCCACCTGGAGTACCACACAAACTCCAACACAGTCAACCTCCTGGAGAACCTGTCAAATTAGATTCATCCAGTGATAATAAGGCCCCTCCATGATGCTGCACACTTACTGGGCTCCATGTTCTCTAGCTTCAGCAAAATCACAGTGGACAAGCCCACACCCATCACCTGGTCCGATCAAGCCCTTGTCAGTTTCAACATAACCATCCATCATCACTGCAAAAATGCTAAAACCGAACCCTCACAAAGGGATAGAACCAAGGGCTCTGAAGAATCCTGGACCTCAGAGATCATACACCACCGAACACAACACCTCCAACTTCAATGTCTGGATCGCCTCCTATTCAAACCATGGCCCTGCTCAAGGCCATCAGGGCTACTAGAACAAGACCACAAGCAACTTGGTACAAAGAAGAGCTCAAACTCACCAAGAGCCATTGCAAGCTGCTAGAACGCAGATAAGAACAAAATCCAGGGTGACACCAGCTACATCAATTACAGATCAACCCTCAAACAATACCACCATGAAAACAGCGCCACCAACCAGTCCAACTTCAAAGAGCACATCAAATGCAGAACCAACTGTGGCAAGGACATCTTTGCCATTGTGAAAGATTTCACCTCTCCAGCAGCCAGCTCCACCAGCATCACTCCCTCACAAGACCTCAGGACCTGGTTGTCCCTCACTGTCCTGCCACTTGCACCACCCAGAGGACAACTCTACCACCTGGCCTACCATCACCATTCAAGAAACCACAGGTACCATGCCAACCATACACACCTTGTTATAATTACTTAATCACTAAAGGGCTGGATGCCATCTGCTTTGCCATCATCCTGATCCTGAATAAGTCAATCAACACAGCCATGTTACTGTATGCTTGGAAACACACCACATTCCTCCTTTTCCAAAAGAAACTGTAAGTGAACCAAAAAGCACTAGTTAAGTAAAGCCCATCTCCCTGCTACCCTACCTGGCAAATACCATGGAAAAGATCATGTCCACCTCAATACTAACAACCTCCTCAACACCACTACCGCGGGTTTCAGATCTAACCACAGCACTGAAACCACCCCCAATGACAGCTGACTGATCATGGACAGAGGACACAACACTGCACTCATCACTGGATCAATCCACCACCTTCAATGTTGTTTCACACTCCATTCTCATTCAATGCTTACATACCTGTATCCATGGACCAGCGTTTCACTGGATCTGCTCTTTCCTTACAAGCCACACTCAGTTGGTCAGAGTGACTGCTTTCTCCTCAACTACCGCTAAACTCTTCTGCAGAGTACCACAAAGCTCCTTGCTCAGTCCCATGCTGTTCAACATCTTCATTGTCCCACACGCTTGTATAATTTGTGCCCACAGAATCAGCTTTATATCCTATACAATGACACACTGCATATCCTCTCCCTTTGCAACAAAACATTGAATACCTATACCAACTTCTCTGCCTGAATGTCCTATGTCCCTAGATGGTCAACAAATAAGACAAGACAAAGTAGTCATCTTGCTATGGGACTCCACCTGATGGCCTGCTGATCGCGAACCCACATCCAACTCAACCCCCCATGCAAAGAACCTTTGAATAGTAGTCGACAACCAGCTCTCTATGACAGGCCAAATGATTGCAGTCTCCACCCCGTTTCCACAAACTCATGATGCTCAAGAAGATTCTCAAGAAACTTCCCTTCACCACCTGCAGAACTGCTACCCAGGCCATCATTACCAGTATACTGGACTACAGCAAAACACTCTATGTAGCAATCAATGCACAACTGGCAGACGATTTCAGACCATGCAGAAGTCAGCTACAGGATTTAAGCTTCAAGTGCTACCCCCCAACACCCTCACAATCCTGCACCTCAAAGATCTCAAGTGGCTCCCCACTCACAAATGGGCACTCTTCAGACTCCATATGCACAGATACAAAGTCTTGCACAACACGGGCCTCACCTACCTCAGCAATTGCATTAACTTACTCTTTATCGACATCTCTGCTCAGATTGACTTCTACTAATACAGATCCCTGCATACGCAGAATCAGATCTGAGGGCTGTGCCTTCTCCTACCTCCCTTCTAAAACTTGCCATGACCTACCTCTGCACCTCAGAACCACCTACTCAATTCTTCAATTCAATGAGATTGTATTTTGTTAAAAAAAAAAAAAAAAAACTTTGCATTGATGTATGTGGCCTATGTGGGGCCTATTGCAAAGGACAATGTTTAAAGAGCGTGGTAGGAAATAGGTTACGTTAATGCAGATTTGTGAGGCTTTGAGATAAGTACTGAAAACCTGCTTTAAAACAAATTTAACTGTTTAAATTAATGCAAAGAAAGCACTTTTACAAGTAAATAAAAAACATGGTGAGCTAACAAATGCAATTTCTTAGATAATTGGTCTCCGCAGCAAAAGCAGCAGGCCTTGGGGAAAAGCGCATGTTTAATAGCAGCAATCTGTTATTAATACAAATGAACTAACTGCAGTATGCATTGTAAAACTCTGCTTAGAAGGAAATAGCTTTGTAATGTGCTTGCTGGTGCTGATTTAACACATCTTCTTCCACAAAACATCCTGAAAAATAAACAAAGTGAAACATCTTATTTAACATTGCGGCGCACTCATTTGCATAGGACCTAATGTAGGTATTCTTCCAGACTAGCAAACTAATTTAAGGGTCCAAATGAAACTGACAACAACTTGCGAAAATGTTCCTTATTGTACCAACAGCAGTTAACCTCTAACTAAACAAATATGTGTGACACCAGCTTTTGCTTTAGTCTAGAGAAGTTGAAAAGCATGAAATCTATAGTTTGTTAAATGCCACGCTTAGATTTAAAGAATGGTGTACATTTAAAATTGTCAACATAATAGCATTACATTTAGTTGTTGATAAAGTTACATAAAATAACTAGACTAAAAAAACTGCTGTTGGACCTGACCCTCTTTGCAGGGTCGCCCTCAAACCTTTTGCCTTCACTCCTCTTATTTTTCTGAATTTGTTTTTGTTGGCCTAAGGACTCTGTGCACTCTATCACTGCTAACCAGTGCTAAATAAAGTGCTTGTGCTGTCTCCCTTAAACATGACAAAATCTGCTTACGCCTGTTTGGCGTATTTAATTTATTTATAAGGCCCTAGTAAAGAAGTATATCACATACCCAGGACTTGTAAATTAAATGCTATTAGCAGGCCTGCAGCATGTATTGGGCCACACACTTAAGCGTCCCTGAATTTGGTTTTAAACTGCCAATTCGACTTGTCAATATAAATGCCTTGCCAAGACTTAAACTCCCCTTTTATTGCATACACATTACCCCTAAGGTAAGCCCATTGTGGCCCAAAACCTCTACATTAATTTTTCACTACTGTGAGGCCTACCTGCCCCATAGGATAACATTCAGTTGCCTTATTATATTTGATAACGTTCGATTGAGAACAGATGAGCATTTCATGACTGGTATCGACAAAATTGTAATTAAAAATCCCCTTTAGTGATAGTCAGATTGAAAATGCCACTGTTAGAAAGCTGGCATTTTTCTGCCATTGGGTGTCTGCTGCTTCCCCTGGGTCACATGACTGGGCATAGTTGGTAGTTGGGCCTTTGTGAATTCCTCCCAGAGGGATTAAGTGTGCCTAAATGGGCCATTTGATAGCAAAATGGGAGAGTGGACCTGGGCAAGCCCCAATTGCAACTGAAAAGGCTGTGCTCTGGCTTCACACAAAGGGCTTGTCAGATGACCACTGTATTGTCCCTACAGCTAGCTTGGTGCCAGGACAAGCGAGTCAGGATATTCCAAGCACTTCAAAGATAAACCTCTAGAAATATCTCTTACTTCAAAGAAAGCATCATGTATAAAAATATGGCCTTCAGACTCCTTTTTCAGTTCACTTTCTAGACCTGTGGGGAGACTCTGAGGACTGCCTGCTGCTTTGGCCTGCTGTGTACTTTACATAACTGCTTTGCTGCACCTAGAAGGACTGCTTTGCTGCCTGGAATCTGCCTTGAACTATCAGAGACCCACCCTGCTGCTTGAGCCCTGCTTTATCACTTGAACCCAGGACTAAAAGGGTTAGTTTGCTGACTTCCTGTTCAGAGCCTCTGGGACATAACATGTGCCCACCATCTTGAACCTGCACATGTATCCCGCCTGAATGAGACTTAACTGCCCAAGTGGTGCCCTCCAGTCCTGGACCCTTGGTGGTGGTGCTAAACATGTCCAGATAGCCAAAATCCAAAATCAAAAACTTGGGATTTAAACCGTTTTTGGTTAAAAAAAACTCCTTTGAGAACCAAGGGAAGCCCAGGGCCAACCTGCTCGTCGATCAGTCCGAAGTGTGTAGGCAGTTGCCTGACTACGAGGTAGCTCCCACTAGATTCTTCTCCACAGCAGCAAATCTTGTTCAGCAGTCCTTCATCAAAGGAGTATGCGGTCTCCTCGAACGTTTGTCAGATACAGCCTCCAGCTGAAGATGTTTTACCTCCTTAAAAGGGCCCACAAGTAGAAATCTTCACTGTGACTTCATCCAGCAGCTCCCCAAAACCAGTATTCCTTCCTCGGTCACCGCCGGCAGCCTTGCCCTGCTGAACTTCACCTTCTTGGAACTTTTTCACCAGAACTTCTTCTAAGTCCAAAAGTAAGCGTTGACCAGGCCCAATCCATTTCTTGTATCCGACCAGCACCAAATTGTGGTTGGATATACTTTTCAACATTTGACCTTGTTTTCATCGACTAAATGTCCTTAGTTAAAACTTTAAAAATTCATAACTCTGGCTCTATTGGTTTGAGTTCGGTTGTTTAGCTATCAAATAATTTATTAAATTGTACTTTATTTTACTAAATTGGTGTGGGATTTTTCTTGTGCTGTGTTTTTACTTTAACACTGCTGGCGTGCAGTTCAAGTACTTTACACATTTCCTCTAAATTAAGCCTTGCTCCTTTTTGTGCCAAGCTACCCAGGGTTAAGCCCAGCTTAATTTAGTGACTTTTGTAGTTCACTGTGGCAGAGATTGTGGCTATTGCTGACCAGGTTAACACCACTGTCAACCAACAACTCAATTTCTCACAAATGTCCTGTTGGCACGATGGTTGTTGATGATAGAAAAGGCATTGCTATTTAGTATGTATTGTGTGTATACAAGTAGATCTTGATAAACAGTACGTTTGTGTTCCCTTATTTGACCCAGGAACATGCTTTATGTAATTTTGTATGTATGTATGTATGTACTTATTATTTATGTAAGTATTTATATATCTACTTATTATTTTGCTGATAATAATGGCCTTATTTAGAGTTTGGTAGACGGTGTAGTCTGTCAGAACTGGGTAAATGTCCTGCCTACCATATTACAAGTGCTATCTGCTAATATTATACCCTTGTACTACTGCGGACAGAACATCTGCCACTTTTATAATGGTGTACTGAGTCTGCTCACTCTACATATGACCTTAAGCTTTTGTAATGCCAACTGGACACCCTGAGATTCTGCAATACAAAAGATCTTGATCCTGGAGTAGAAAGTGGATACGCCTAATTTCTGACTAAATGGAACTATCATCTGACAAGTCAAGCACCTCTCAAACTTAGCCCCTAATGTAACATTTGAGAGTTGAAGAACAGTAAAGAATGTGCTCCATACACCACCATTTGCCTTTCTTTACACAATGTCCCTGCTCAACCACAGTGATCAGGTTTTTAACCTAACTTTATCTCCATCCTGCACATCCACCTATGTAGATTTAGTAGTGTGGAAATTTGAAACATGAACATTAAAATTCTTGAATCTCTCAAGGGTGTGGTGATATATATATATATATATATATATATCACCACTGTGTAGTTATAGACAAGTCAGTGTTTCCATACAATTTTTTGTTTTGTTTTGTTTTTGTTTTACTAGTAACTTTGACCGTGTTTGATAAATCCACAAGAAAGCAAGAAACTTCCCAAAACAGAAGTTTATCCACCTCAGATCTAGCATGTAAAGTTTCATAATCATCTGCCAGGTGGGAGAGGAGGTGCAAGAAAAGGGGTGGTGCCTAAATATTGATTTACCTTGTTAATTCACCTAGGAAAGGTTGCTCTCTGATCTAAAAGACAATAGCAAACAACATTTGAAAAAAGTCAGAACTTCACTCAGAAAGACTGCTGCATGTGATTTAGTGTAAATACATTCTGCCGTTTCCAAGAAATTTGCATATAAAGAGGTGTTTCTGCTATGCTTGAAGGGGTGAAAAAGATAGGGATATCCTGATAGTTGATCCATAGGAGTCCCTTGGTATGAAACATTTCAAAAGATAGGGCCCTCTGCTTGGCTTTCTCCCTTCAGCCCTTTCAGTACTACAGGATTGGTATCAGTCAGGTGGAACCAAATTATTTGATTGGCTAGCCGCAACCCAGAGAAAAAATGTTGCAGGCATCATTTCTGGACTCAGGGACTTAGTCACTGTGTCCTGAAAATAGAAAAAAGTGGAATACGAGGGAGCATGGTAGGGACACTCTGATCCACTGGAACTTGAGTGGGGGGGACCCAAGTGACCCCACCAGGTGTCAATTGTTTTTGTTTTATTTAGCACGGGCTAAGCATTGCTTTCCCTAGAGATACCATGATTGTCTGTAGAGGAGCTGTGTCTCAAGCTTCACCCCTCTGCTACTGCTGCACCATGTACATTTTTTCAGGGAAGTTTGCACTGTACCGCAGTACTGTGATAATAAATCTTGGTCCTGATGGAGAACTGTGCAACAGGCAATAAAAATAAAAATTAAAAACAAAATGTGAGTTAGGTGCCTGTGGGGGAATGGACGTCCTCAGGAGGTTGGGCACAGGGACTGACCAGCGGCCCAGCTCTGCAGCCAACCCCTCATTGTGCATTGCTGAAGCAAATGTGGAGCTGCCCGTGGCGGGGCTGGTCACAGGGCCTGGCTGGAGGTTGGACCCTGCTGTCAAAGTACAATGGAGAATTAACCACCAGTGGGAGTGTTGGCCACAGGGCCATGGCGGAGGATGTGTGCAGGGGAAGTTGGATGCCTGTGGAAGATGTGGTCCCCACAGGCCAGGTCTTCTGATGAACCACCTGCTAATCACAGACAAAGGCCTTGTGCCAGTGGTATTGGGTGCTGGGTCAGGTTAGAGGCATAACCTTGAAGCTAACTCCCTGCTGCACACCGCCAGCAGGGGAGATGGCTAAAGCTGCTAAAAGACATTTGTTGAAATGAACAAAGATTAAAGTGATGTTATTATTAAGAAATGGTATAAAATCTTACTATTTGTTGAAAAAACTGAAATTCACTGGTTAAAGTGGTGTTATAATTAAGTGATGAAATACAATATAAACAAATGTTTAGAACCTAAAAAACTAAACCTGATATTCACCATTCAGTTTACAGATGTAGCTATAATTTGCACTCCTACAATACACTGATTATCACCACACACATTACATCACTGATGACATGTCATGATTAAGTTAATATTAGGTCATAAGGAGTGCATAACAGGGCACAAGTTGTAGTCAGTTCACTAAACTATGACTGGCCTATTTAAGTGTTTTTGTTTTTTTATTGTCAGATTCTGTCTCATTCCAACACCTAACTATAGTATCATCTTATCATGCATGTCACATGCTGCATGGCCTTAGATATGCTAAATGTTTTGCTTAAGAGTGTTTTATCAACAACAGCTTGCAAGCTCTAAGACACTCTTTCACTGGTAAAACCCTTTTTGATGTCTATTGCAATGCATTATCTTTGATATGTTATTCAGAAGCATACCTAAATAACACATGCACTTTGGTCAAAATGCTATCTATTTCTGTCCTGATCAGCAAAATCTGGTTGCTAATGGCTGAATAGGGATCTAGCTAAGGATCAGATTACAAAACATTTTTGACAGGCTCTATTTAATGTCCTTGGTGATAGGTTAAGGCAGTGATCGCACCAAATACCTTTTACCACAGTATTAAAAAAAGGATTCTGGAGGTGGAAATGTGTGACAAGAATGTTTGTGTAGATTTGTTGTATAATATTTTTGTGAGGTACTGGATTTTTGTTGGTTTTGTGTTTCAGTGTTGCTTTCTACTTAGATCATTTTCCGATATATCCTGATGTGTTTTAATTGTGTTATGTTACTTTGTGTATTCTACTGTGTTATGTTTAGTGGTTTACTTTAGATATGTCCACTTACTTCAGCAAAAGGAGCACATACCTTGTTTGATTCACTGTGCTGGGGAGTAGGCTGTAGAAACACTTGCAGATGAGAAACAGGCAAAGTCTAGGGCATTCCTGTGACACTCGGCTGCTGTGAGTTTGGCCTCATCCTGCTGAATTATGTTTGTAAGGTATAAACTCATGAGATGCAGCTTGTGGAAAATTGACACAGTGACCTCCTTAGCCTGTCTCCGTTGTTCGGTGAGGGATGGAGACCTTCTGCATACCATATGGAGTTTCAGTAAACTGGAGGAGTACTGGATGGGGTGCTTTCCTCCTGGGCACACTGCTGGGATGGAGACTCGCGAGGTGACCTGTTCTTCACTATTGCACTGATATATTGGGGTTGTTATGGGTAATTGAGGAGTAGAGTGTGGGGTGGTGGTGGTGAAACCAGTGTGTTTGTGTTGTTTTACACTGTAATTCATCTGTAATAATGTTAATTCTTCAAAAAATTATAAAATGTGACATAAACAAATGAGCAACGTGCTGCCTGTGTTTGGGACGTGGGGCTTTAAAGGATTCCCCTGCATGGGAAGTGCAGGGCACGCCCTGGGACCGCCTGTACCAGTTCTCCGCCAGCCTTTCCATGGCTGTGGTACTGACATGAAACTGCTGGTGGGGAACAAGGTAATAATCCCCAGGGCAGCTCAGATTAGGACCGCCGCCATCCTCAAGACTGCCAAGATCTGAGATCATGGTGGAGCTGGCGGTCTGACCACCAGGTTCTAATGTGGCAGATCTGAGATCCTGGTGGAGCTGGCTGTCTGACCACCAGGTTCTAATGTGGCAGTCGGACCACCGCCACGGGTTTGGCAGGATATAGACTGTCACACTTGTGATCAGGCCCTAGGTCTACAGGCTATAATTTGATTTCCATACTGTGTCCTTAACCAAGACTACAAAGTTGACACTATTGCACTCATGGAAACCTAGTTCTGCACTTCCTCCCTACCAATATTTTTTTGCAATTATATAATATCCATCACTGCAATAGAGCAGAAAAATTGGGGGATTCCTTTTTCCAAAAAGAGCCCTTTAGAATTAAACTGATTAAATCAATAAATGTCTCCTATGTGACAATGGCCCTCTGTGGTGATTAAAATGGGACACAACCACCAAGGGTAAACAATATATACCTTCTCTGGAGCAAAACTAGTTTTATTGATGGTTTTGTTGATTGCATAAAAGATCACCTCACCTCCTCTTGTGATCAGATTTTCTTGGGAAATGTCAACATCCATAGGTAAAAAGACAAAGACACGCTTATATTCTTACTCACTTCTTATAAAAGAGAAACACCTAGTAAGGGCCCAATTAGGAGTTTGGTGGTTAGACAGCCATACTGCCGTGGCAACAGTCCCAGAAAGCTTGCAGATGTGCCAGTCCCACAGCCGCCTTAATACGATGTCCCCGCTGGCCCACTGGCAGTGTTGATGACAGCGGTTGCCCGCGAAGGACGCCGTCAAGTAAACAATGTATATTTTTCGATGCAGTTGTGTACATTTTGTATTAACAATACACATATGCATGGAACAGGTGGAAAAATATTTTAAATATGCTCCAATGCCATTGCTGAAGTACAGACCATACATGTCGATTCTAGTCAATGGCACAATATGTGACAGGTATTCACCTGTGTTTTGTGGGGTGGAGTTTCTAATGTGAAGGGGGGCGTCCTTGACAAAGGGGTCCACATCAGGGACTGATGTGAAAAGAAAGCATTGCAGGTGCAAACACCTGATTTCCCTCTATTCTCACTGCTAGTCGGGTTGATGGGAAGGCACTTCATAATTTGGACTGGGATCCCCTTCCCTGCACTGCCCTATGCTAGCTGAAATTCTCCGACTGCCAACATGGCAGCCTGCAACAAGCTGGGGTTGCCAGTGGGACCGCCAAACTCATAATCAGGCCCTAAAGCATTAAACCTTCATTACACAAAATATGAGCTTTTCATTCAACCTAATTTTCATGAAGAAACACCACAAATTGCTAAGCCTCTCAGTTTGCATTTGACAGGCTACAACTCCATTCCTTCCAAAATACTGAGGTTGCTAAATTGAGCCATTAATGTTAAGTTAAGCAGAAGGCAGGCACGGTGCAATCTAGAACCTTCAACCACAATGACAACAAGCATTTGCAAGGTCAATTGATATGCCTTTGATGAAATAATGCATGCAAACACCTGCATAATTTAACACTGGCAGTGGTGTGTCTCCGGTAACCTGTTTCTTTTTGTAAATCCAATTTCTTTTGTCTGTTTTTTAGCCCTCAAGCTTTTTATGCAGCCGTTCATATTTCCAGAGATGATTGGCTGTTTCTATACAGTCTGGCAAGCTTGAGAAAAAAATGGGTACAGGCACAGGAAGCAAGTCGTGTAGAAAAGTAGCAGAGATATGGTGTGTGCATTTGTGCATGTCTTTGGTTGTAGACATAAGTATTTGACTGCCAGACACATTAGCTGCTCTAATACTTTTTGTAACACTGTCCTTAGTAAATCTCTCTCAAATGAAATCCAGAGAGTGAGTGGGAGGCTGTATTGTTCTTGTTACAGTAAGCCATATTTATGATTTTCTGCATTTATAGATTTGATGACAGTTATTTGATATCTTGTTGTTGAATTGCAAGTAGTAGGAGTTAAACATTTAGGGTATAGGGAGAGCTTACAACAAGCACATAGATCAATGTAGCACTAATAACTCTTAGCATTTGTAATTCTTTCTCAGGCTTTGAATTCCTTAGCAATATTTAAAAGGTAATCTATGTCTTAGGTTATTGAATGGGCAATACATATTTTAGTCCCGGCCATTACTTAAAGATAGTGGATAGCCATAGTTTTCTTATTTTTGTAATTCTAAGGAACACAGCTAGTAAATACATCACTACCTTACACCCTGCACCAGGTTAACTTCCATCATTCATTGTCACTCTTTGGCAAGGAATGAGTTAAGTAAAGTTGCATGAGACAGTAGGCCAAATCTTCAGTGAACACCTAAATGAGTACATGTTTAAAGTAGTTTTGATGCCTTTATCTTAAAATAATGTAGTGTTAGTGTAGCAAGTTTCAAGATTGTTCAAGGTACAATAAAATTATAAAAGTTGAGTCCAATCTGTTAGATGAATTGTAAAGTTGATAAGAGCAAAAAATAAAAACAATTATAAAAATATAAATACTAATGTGTTTTCAGAAGCATAAAAAACATTGAGGATTGTAGCATGCAGATACTTTCGGGCCAGTGGAAATGGTATTTGTTGACTAAATTGGCCAAACCATAATAACAGATTTGTATAAGTATTAATTGAATTTGTTGAGAGTAAGACTCATCAGCAATATTTACCTTTGTTCCACAAAATTTTATGTATTGAAATGTATTTATTTGCAGTTTTAGATAGCGGATATAGCAGGGCTAAACGGATCGCAAGTCAATATACAAGATAAGTGATATACCAGATACAACACGGGTGAGATATATCTGTAAAGCATAGATTATGCCAGCTGAGCACAGAAAATACCAATAGGCAAATGCTGTACAAAAACCAAGTACACTAGAAGTCTATGTAAGAAAGCCAGTGAAGGTTCTGTCCACTGTGATTAAGCTGTGAGATCTGAGTGATTTAGCAAACTCAAGATGTCTTTGGGTTACAGATCTACAGAATATCAGTGTCAACAATTAAAAAGTATATGATGATGCGGAAAACTGTGGTGACATCAATCATTGTACAGTTTACTGCTGCTAACAGCATTCGCCACTAACAAATTACAATACCTAATATACCTGTTTGACATAATGTGGACAATAAAGAAACACATTTCAGTACCATCAACAAGAAAGTGTCTGTGGTACATTCCCATATTACGGAAGCACTTCAAATAACTCATGTTTCTGTTTTTCAACCTATTGGAATGTAGAGACAATGTGAAAGGTAAAAAGTCTGCAATAGCTTCATTTCAAAATGAAAGACATGTTGAAGTGCCTGCATCTCACAGCTGAAGCCCGATGTTCTTTTCCATTTGATCTACATGAAAGTGGGATTTTCCACACACAAACACTACTTACATTTTCAGACCTTAAAAAAAAAAAAAAATAGTTGTCCATTTCTTTAGTCAATCCAGCAATGAAACTATGCACGAGAATCTGAAGATAAGACTGAACATTTGTTCTTTCACATACCTCCCTTTCTCTATAATGATGTGCTTAGATAAGGGTCTAGACATGCCTCTGCAACTGCATTTATAAGGATCTACAATCAAAGTATACTCTATCAATAGTTCATTGCGGCCCCGTACTTTACAAATATAATTTATATATGATGAATATAGGTGAATTTAGAAAGTCTGAACATCTAAACTAACAACTATTTTCAAATGTTATCATGTTACTTGCCAGAGTGAAAGGAATAAGTCATTTTACATTTAAGTACAGTACCATTTGAAAAGACTAAACATTTTCCTTTAGCACAAAAGAAAACACAAAGAAACAGCAAACAATTTATTTTTGACACTATTTAGTTACACATAAATGATTTTGGTAGTTTGTAATCTAAACATGTAGTGACATACTAAAGAAATGTTATCAAGAAAGAACATTCTTTAGTACAGACAACCTTAAAGAACACAATCCATAATTAACAGCATAGAACCTCATTCACAACACAGTCAAAAACAAGAGATGGCCATCTGATTGATGTTGCTCTAGTTAAGGTTGAAGCAATTTGAAGTTCAAATTTACAAAAATAGCCTTAATATGTATCTTTTGTTCACATGTTTAAAGTAAAATCAACAAAGTAAATTTAAATATCTCTTTTGTACTGTAAAAGTGCTTAGTGCTCAGCAGGCAAACACATGTTGCTATTAGGAACGGACATGATAATTAGTGTGTTATTTAACAAACAATTTCTCATATTAGTAAATTATATTGTCAGCTACACATTCGAATTTAGACTTCAAATGTGACCCTGTAGACCTATTCACTGATCGTGATCCAAAAAGAAAACAGTTTATAAACAAACTGCTAACACATTCTTACAGAGATATGCCAAGCAATAAATTTAAAAGAGGCGTGTATCATCCACTGATCCTCTATATATTTAATTGTTGGTTGCCAGAAAGTTTCCATAACTGCACTGATATGAACTATAGACCATTTAGTGTAAGATATGGCAATCTTCCGAACAGTGCTAGATGTAGGAAAGCATTAATACAAAAGAAAAGAAAGCCAAAAGATCAGTTTACTCCTACCTTGGATGTCTAGAAACTAGTAGGCAAGTGGTGACCGTGACAACATCATATGGGTGAACCATTATCACAACCTAGTTCCTCAGCAGTCTTCACTCTACTGATAGTGGCCAAGCAGTAAAAACGACATAAAGTAAACAGAAGGGCTCTTAGATCCCAGTATACTTTCTGTTTCTGTCACTGACTCCCTGACTCCTGAAGCGGGGGTAGTGCCAAAGGTTTCAAAGGGAAATCTGGGGCCAACCCTAGTTGATTCATAACGTCAATGCTTCACCGGACACAGTACGATATTAGCATATGCTTATGGTCCCCTGTAGGAAAACATTTGGGAAACAGAATGCAATTTTTAAACCAGTGACGCTGTTGTAATGAGGGACTCCTTGAAATCCTGAATGCTAAAACACCACCCTGGAAAGTTTTAGGTGTTTTTATATATTTGGAATTGTATTCCAGGCTTCACTTCCTGGGTACCTTCATTCTTCTTTAAATGACTATATTATTATATTTAAATAATATTTTGTACATTTGATATGTTACTAAAGCTTTTAATATGAAATGTCTTGGATATGTAGATAATTAAAGTTTTACATTTCCTCCAAAGAAAAGTAATATTTTGAGGGGATTTATATGGAAATTACTTTTAAAAGAAAAGCAAAATCTGACTTTAGCATTCAACTGCAACATTGACATTAAACAGGAACCCCAGCTTTGAGTTTGAGAAGTCAATCATATCTTTAAATACTTTATCTTGACGTGCCCATACACTGTCCAAACATAACATTACTGAAAAGTGCTTTACATATAATTTACATATAATTACAATCATATCATTAAATACTTTAACTTGATCTGCCCATACACCGCCCAAATATAACATTATTGAAACATGCTTTACATATAATTTACAAGCGTAGATGAATTTTTTACTTGAAAAGAGTGGTCACTCTGAAGAAAACAGAAACATATGGTAATCACAAGTATGTCATAAACACATGTTACAGTTTTGCAATTTAATGGCACTGCTGGCTACTAGAATGTGTTAACTAGCACTGAAATTGTCCATTATAGACGGTTTTAAGCGATACTATATTGTCATCTCTTTCTAGAGGCCGAAAATAAATGAAAGTGAAAGTGACTCATCAGTTTTCAAATGTACCACTTCTGCAAAATATTAAATTATCTAGATTAAATTTACTAGACAATATTGTAGTTGAGCTTGATAAACTTTGTACCTTGTTTATTCACACCAATGACATATACAATGATGAAATCCTATCAATTACTCAAATACTGTCAAACTTAAATTTTGAATGTTTCATTAACACGCAAGTCTTTACCTCACTCATCTGAACATATTTAAAACAAAATGTCTTCATATTCACTAACCCCTGGATTTACAGATTTTTTAAAAATTTGCTTTCACATCATATCTTTCCCTTTTTTGAGTAAGAACATATTCATATTCATTTGTGTCATGTACTTTCTATTCTGAGAATATTATATCAGAGAGGTTTTTAAAATGTTGGTGGCTCAATTAAAATATACCAAGTTAAGCATCCTAATACTTTGGACCCCTTTTTAAAAGCTGAATGCTTTCTGTTTGAAATCTGATTACACGCACCTAATAATACAATTCAATAAGTTTTATTTTGCATAAAGCCACTAGATCTATGTCAAATAAATACTTCTTCTAAAATAAACAGCAGCATTCTGTGTGAAAGGTGTAAGTGTTCTTGGTATTCTGACACAAAGCTAGAAGCCAGAGGGCATTCTCATAATCCACCATAGATTTTATCATAAGATTAACAAAAAAAGTGCCACAAGGGGTACTACAAGTATATGCTAGGGAAAGTAGCTTCAGGTGGCAGCCTTAAAGCTGAGCCCATCATGCTCTCACATTGTTGTGCTAATGCTCAAAATAATATTTTCCGAAGATATTTCGCAGAAACAACCAAGACCAAATATTGAATTGCTTATATTTCCTTAGCCATAAAAAAGAGAACCTTGATTTGATTTACCTAGTTAATGGCGATCCTGACAAAGGCTGTTGATATGTGACCTCCAAGCAATGTAGGAGATATGCAATACATTGACCTACAGTGACAGCAAGAGGCACATCTGGGTGCAATAACTACACAGCATTAAACATCATTGTAAACAGATTAAAACCTACTGCAAGCAGGAGCATATGCTTCTTGTGATACTGAATCTGAGCACAACACATGCTTGAAGTTTAATCTAAGGATGACATAAGTAATGCAGATTTGTAGTACCGTCAAATGAAAAACAATTGTGCTAATCTCTAGTGTGGTATTGAAGTACTAGAGAGACATTCATTTGGTTACAATTCCAATAGTGATGATTATAGCTGCTTGGATGAAAACTGAGGTAGAAACTATTGTGTAGGTTTTTCAACAGTTTGCCAGAAACTTTGTACCATGTTTTATTGATTGTTAATTTTATTGTAGATGTGGGCATTTGTTATGAAATTCTCATAAATCCTGTTTCGATTAGTGACAGTAGTTAGGGTCTAAATTGGAATTACAAGTTTTGAATTAAAACTGCACCTTCATGATTTTCCCTGGGCACATTTCGGCAATACAAAAGTTAGTAATAAATCAGTAGAAAAGTCATCAGAATGAGGGGAATATTTGCAGCAATCAGCATGCATATAACACTTTTTGGAGTTAGCCCATGTTCCACAGGTCAAAATGGTGTGGTAATCCCGCATAAGTCAATTACCTTAACCTATAAGTGAGGTGTTAACACCTTGGTTTTCACACAGGACTTTCAGTGTGTCACTTAGTGTTTTTGTGATTTTATTAACTGATTCCAGTTTTACAAAATAATTGGACTTGCTTTTACTGGACTGACTAATGAGCTATGTTCTTAAGTATATGATTCAGGGAATGTACATAAATGCACTAATTGATTTGTTAATCACATATTCATAACTCAGTAAATGTATCTTAGATTCAGTAAATCACGATTAATGAGATGTTTGTATTAATTGATTTATGCTTGAGAATCCTTTTGTCTTAAAAACATTTAGGGCACAGTTTACAAAGATTACCACTTGAGTAGGGTGATTTTCATATGGACTTACTACTGAGTTCGATACATCTACCTATTGAGTTAGGCTTTATGAAGTGGACTCTTTTTGGAAAACCCTTTATAGTTTGTATTAAGCATGTAAATAGCTTTGTAGGCTTTGTAAACAGTTTAATGAAACTCCAAAATTAAACAGATGCTAAAATCAGTGAAAGGAAAAGATTTTTCTCTAAACTGTGCACAATTAGTCACACACAGTCATAGATTGTGACAAGAGAAAATGCATTGTAAGTAAACATCTTGGCTAAAATGTGTGTGTTAACCAAGAGAGCAGGCAGTAAGTTAAATTAGTGCTTGGTGCAAACACCTTTTACCACCATATTATGAAAGCGGTTTTCAGGAATTGGTAGTGTGTGACAAAAAAGTTTCATAATGATTGTATTGTAGCCTTTTGTGTTGGTGTGATATGTTCGGTTGCATGTTTGTACTGCTGTGTTGTTCTGCTGCATTATTGGAATGTAATGTGTTATTGTGGTGTGGCTGTGTTGCGTTCTGCCTTGTTATATTTTAATTGTGTTGTTATGCTGCTTTGTTTATGTTATGTTCTGTTGTTTATTTAAGATATGCCAACATATGTTGCCACATCAAGTAGCCAAAAGCAGCATATGTTTTTAAAATTCATGTGACAAGCAACCATTTGACACTCTCTAATGTGGAAGAAGAGTACCACTCCATCGTTTCAAATATTTAGGATAGGGAGCCCAAAACTGTGGCAGAGAATTATCCTAAATTAGCACTTGCATGGCTCACATTATGACCCCAAGAATTTTCACCAATACAATATGCGGTCTAATATTCATATAATACCACGTTTACCATGGTTATATTTTCTACTAATGGTTCAGGTATTCAGCTGACCAGCATTTACTAATTTAATCCCATGACAGGATTATTTCCAAATCAAATACTTGAAATTGCAACAACTAAACACGCGGCCAAAGCACGTTAGAGCTATTCTGACGGCCTCAGGTAGTTTTGGATTCTGTGAGTTTTGGAAGAAAATGTGATGTCTGAAAAGATTTTTTTACACAACAGATAAAATAAACTTTCTCAAAAGTGCAGCAGCAATCTCGAACGCTCTTACCTGAGGTTAAGTTAACGTTGTGTACATCAAAAGGGCTAGGCCAGCAGTTAGCTTTTCATAACACCGATATTCTATTTCCTAAATGTTAAATTAACATTTCAAAACCTGGCATACAGTATTAAAAATCTGTTTGGTTTCTACTCTGAAGCATTATTACTGACACAAGTAAGAACAGTGTCACGGTCTCAAATGATGCTATGTATAGATTGAAGTAATAGTTTAAAAACAATAGTGACATTTTAAAATAGTTATTGCACTGGTCAGCTGTGCCTTCGTGATGAATTCCACGTCTTCCAGAAAATAAGGCAATTTTCCGAGCATTCTACAAAACAAAAACAGAATATGTGTATAAAACGTGAGTAAATTAGTATGAATCAAAATTCATGACAGCGGTCTAGGGCGAAAAGCTAACAATTTGCGTACTCACCAGAGATACAGAATATGAAGAAAAAATTAATACTGAGCAGACACAATAGCCAATTGATAATGAACATGTTCAGGACTACTAGTGAGAATGGTGGGGTCGGTAGAAGGTTTGCTTCAAAACATAAACAAAAACATTTACACTACAAGCTTCTGCCTCTCCTTTAACAACATTAAACTGTCCTGAAGCTCTTGCTTTCATGAGCAACTGCGAATACTTAACCATTCTAGTCAGCACAAACAATGGACACAACAAGATACTTATATTTTGCAACCGTAAAAATCGATTTGCTATATTTTTGGA
The DNA here is from genome assembly GCF_031143425.1 of Pleurodeles waltl. Classification (NCBI taxonomy): domain Eukaryota; kingdom Metazoa; phylum Chordata; class Amphibia; order Caudata; family Salamandridae; genus Pleurodeles; species Pleurodeles waltl. The sequence continues at coordinate 774,285,926 of NC_090443.1, read as the reverse complement.
TGTATGGAAACATCTGGTGAGTGGATATAGGAGCAATCACACAAATGTTTAGAGGTATACATTTTGTAAGTTTATTTCAAACCAATTCATGGTTTACTACTGTAGGAAGTTGTCTCTGTATGCACTATTTCAAAGTAAGGAATAGTATGCACAGAGTCCAAGGGTTCCCCTTAGAGGTAAGATAGTGGCAAAAAGAGATAATACTAATGCTCTATTTTGTGGTAGTGTGGTCGAGCAGTAGGCTTATCAAAGGAGTAGTGTTAAGCATTTGTTGTACACACACAGGCAATAAATGAGGAACACACACTCAGAGACAATTCCAGGCCAATAGGTTTTTTTTATAGAAAAATATCTTTTCTTAGTTTATTTTAAGAACCACAGGTTCAAATTTTACATGTAATACTTCAATTGAAAGGTATTGCAGGTAGGTACTTTAGGAACTTTGAATAATCAAAATAGCATACACAGTTTTCATATAAATCACATATAGCTATTTTAAAACTAGACACTTAGGGGGTGATTCTAACTCTGGCGGGCGGCGGAGGCCGCCCGCCAGAGTTCCCCCCTCCAGAATACAGCACCGCGGTCGTAAGACCGCTGCGGTGATTCTGGGTTTTCCACTGGGCTGGCGGGCGACCGCCAAAAGGCCGCCCGCCAGCCCAGTGGAAAACAACCGTCCCACGAGGACGCCGGCTCTGAATGGAGCCGGCGGAGTGGGAGGTGCGACGGGTGCAGTTGCACCCGTCGCGAATTTCACTGTCTGCAATGCAGACAGTGAAATTCAAAGTGGGGCCCCCAGGGGCCCCACGACACCTCATACCGCCATCCTGTTCCAGATGGCGGTATGGGGTGTCAGAATCCCCATGGCGGCGCAGCGAGCTGCGCCGCCATGGAGGATTCTTTTGGACAGCGGAAAACCGGCGGGAGACCACCGGTTTTCCTCTTCTGACCGCGGCCAAACCGCCGCGGTCAGAATGCCCTGTGGGGCACCGCCAGCCTGTTGGCGGTGCTCCCGCCAACCCTGGCCCCGGCGGTCCATGACCGCCGGGGTCAGAATGACCCCCTTAGTGCAATTTTCAACAGTTCCTGGGGGGGAGTAAGAGTTAGTTAGTTTTTGCAGGTAAGTAAACCACCTACGGGGTTCAAGTTTGGGTCCAAGGTAGCCCACCGTTGGGGGTTCAGAGCAACACCAAAGTTACCACACCAGCAGCTCAGGGCCGGTCAGGTGCAGAGGTCAAAGTGGTGCCCAAAACGCATAGGCTTCAATGGAGAAGGGGGTGCCCCGGTTCCAGTCTGCCAGCAGGTAAGTACCCGCGTCTTTGGAGTGCAGACCAGGGGGGTTTTGTAGGGCACCGGGGGGGGACACAAGTCAGCACAGAAAGTACACCCTCAGCAGCACGGGGCGGCCAGGTGCAGTGTGCAAACAAGCGTCAGGTTAGCAATAGAAATCAATGGGAGACCAAGGGGTCTCTTCAGCAATGCAGGCAGGCAAGGGGGGGGGCTCCTCGGGGTAGCCACCACCTGGGCAAGGGAGAGGGCCTCCTGGGGGTCACTCCTGCACTGGAGTTCGGATCCTTCAGGTCCTGGGGGCTGCGGGTGCAGAGTCTTTTCCAGGCTTCGGGATCTGAGGAACAGGCAGTCGCAGTCAGGGGGAGCCTCGGGATTCCCTCTGCAGGCGTCGCTGTGGGGGCAACTCTGGCTACTCACGGTCTCGCAGTCGCCGGGGAGTCCTCCCTGAAGTGTTTGTTCTCCACAAGTCAGCCGGGGGCGTCGGGTGCAGAGTAGCAAGTCTCACGCTTCCGGCGGGAAACGCAGTTGTTTTAAAGTTGCTCCTTCTGAAACAAAGTTGCAGTCTTGGGTGAACAGAGCTGCTGTCCTCGGGAGTTCTTGGTCCTTTTAGAGCAGGGCAGTCCTCTGAGGATTCAGAGGTCGCTGGTCCCTGGGGAAAGCGTCGCTGGAGCAGTGTCTTCAGAAGGGGGTGAGACAGGCCGGTAGAGCTGGGGCCAAAGCAGTTGGTGTCTACGTCTTCTCTGCAGGGTTTTTCAGCTTAGCAGTCCTCTTCTTCTTAGGTTGCAGGAATCTGAGTTCCTAGGTTCTGGGGAGCCCTTAAATACTAAATTTAAGGGCGTGTTTAGATCTGGGGGGTTAGTAGCCAATGGCTACTAGCCCTGAGGGTGGGTACACCCTCTTTGTGCCTCCCCCCAAGGGGAGGGGGTCACATTCCTATCCCTATTGGGGGAATCCTCCATCTGCAAGATGGAGGATTTCTAAAAGTTAGAGTCACCTCAGCTCAGGACACCCTAGGGGCTGTCCTGACTGGCCAGTGACTCCTCCTTGTTATTTTCATTATTTCCTCTAGCCTTGCCGCCAAAAGTGGGGCCGTGGCCGGAGGAGGCGGGCAACTCCACTAGCTGGAGTGCCCGGTGGTGCTGTAACAAAGGGGGCGAGCCTTTGAGGCTCACCGCCAGGTGTTACAGTTCCTGCAGGGGGAGGTGTGAAGCACCTCCACCCAGTACAGGCTTTGTTACTAGCCACAGAGTGACAAAGGCACTCTCCCCATGTGGCCAGCAACATGTCTCGAGTGTGGCAGGCTGCTAAAACCAGTCAGCCTACACGGGTAGTTGGTTAAGGTTTCAGGGGGCACCTCTAAGGTGCCCTCTGGGGTGTATGTTACAATAAAATGTACACTGGATACCAAACTTCACAGTTTTCAGGTTAGCCATTATGGTGCTGTGGAGTTCGTGTTTGACAGACTCCCAGACCATATACTCTTATGGCTACCCTGCACTTACAATGTCTAAGGTTTTGCTTAGACACTGTAGGGGCATAGTGCTCATGCACTTGTGCCCTCGCCTATGGTATAGTGCACCCTGCCTTAGGGCTGTAAGGCCTGCTAGAGGGGTGACTTATCTATACTGCATAGGCAGTCAGAGGTTGGCATGGCACCCTGAGGGGAGTGCCATGTCGACTTACTCGTTTTGTCCTCACCAGCACACACAAGCTGGCAAGCAGTGTGTCTGTGCTGAGTGAGGGGTCCCCAGGGTGGCATAAGACATGCTGCATCCCTTAGAGACCTTCCCTGGCATCAGGGCCCTTGGTACCAGGGGTCCAGTTACAAGGGACTTACCTGGATGCCAGGGTGTGCCAATTGTGAAAACAAAAGTACAGGTTAGGGAAAGAACACTGGTGCTGGGGCCTGGTTAGCAGGCCTCAGCACACTTTCAAATCAAAACTTAGCATCAGCAAAGGCAAAAAGTCAGGGGGTAACCATGCCAAGGAGGCATTTCCTTACAACTACTTATTAAAAATTCATGTATAGTACCTCATATGTAACGTATTCAGATCGTAATGCATGTGTCTCTCTTTACTGTATTCACACACATTTTCCCTCACAGTTAAAGATCTTACCCTTTATGCGCACATCATATGCTGTGTATTATGCTTAGGTAAGTTTAAGAAACTGGTGGAATTTACTTTTTTATTTTCAGTGTTAGTTTTTCCTGTGTGTATTTTTGATTTATTACAAATAACATCCCTTGCCAAACATACCCTGAAATAACTGTGCTAATGGATGCATTATCTCCACAAAAGGCACCTTATCGACTCCAGTGTAAGCAAGGTACCCAGATTACTGTAAGAAGTACTTTCTAAAGTCAGATACACAAATAAAAAGTTCGACTTTTGTGTGTACTAACCTAACTGGCATTGCATATCCCTAGATACACTTTTGTTACACCGTTGGATGTGGTTACATTTGTATATCCATGTGGATAATATGGGGCAGATGCATGAAGGGATTTTGCAGACGAAAAAGATCTGATTCATAAAATTGAGAGCCTTTGCAGGTGCAAAATGGCCTTTTAGTTTGTAAAAGACCAAATTGCGTTTTGGCAAAATGTTACTTAATTGAAATTTGAGTTTGCAAGTACATACCGAACCACTATTTCGAAGGGGGATGTCTGGAGCATCCCTTCCAAATAGAGATTCGCTATGGGATGTATAAATGTTTCGAAACCAAAATCTGATTGCATAACATTAATAGTTAGAACTACATAAAGGTAGTGGTGACCTATTTGCAGTCAGGAAAGGGTCTCCGCTTTGTGAATATTGACAGAATTTTTTTTTTGGCATAGTCAGAGTATCCAAGGAACGCTGACTAAACTTTCTAAACTGGCGGTCGGGGACTCGTAATCCCCTGGGCAGCGCTGCAAGCGGTCAAAATACACAAGATTGCACCGCCAGCCTGTCGGCAGTGCAATCGCCAAAACAGCCCTGGCGGTCTTTGACCGCCAGGGTTGCAATGACCCCCATAGTGGTCTACTGACCACAGTAAGCCACCATCCATGTGCTGACAGTAAATATAGTGGGTAGCAGTTTGCAAACTACTTCATTAATATGCATGAGGTAGGTTGAATTACAACTCACTATTACTCAGTATTTTGCGATTTAACCTATTAGTACTTAGGTCAATTCCCAGAAAGTTGGTATGCAAATTGCAACCACTTAACAAATACAATCTTCTCTAATCTGGCCCTATATTTGTGAAACATGTGGCTTATTTTCTGTACATGCATTACGCATGCAGAATAAAAAGATGTGCATTGGGCCTTTGTGAACTGCATATACTATAAAACCTGGGCAAACTTTCCTGGTACAAGATAGTCATATAGGGAAAGGTTTATTTCTGACTTCTGATATATCCATTTTTTTAACAGCTTTTTCACATATAATTCACATATAATGATGCGATCTGGACTAACCGGTTTATGGAGTTCCTGACTCTCCCTCTTCACCTGTTGTAGCTGGCACATCATTAGAATGAACTTGTGATGCCTCTTCTTCCTCCTTGATCCAAGATGTTATTTCTCCAGATTCTTCATTTGCGACATTGTAGACTGTTCCTTTTGTTGTCTCTTCACCTTCAGGGCATAACTCATTCGCCATATTTTCTGCAGCTTGAGTCAACATTTCTTCTGGATTCACATCTAGATTATTGCAGGCTTCATAGTTCGTTTCAATCACAGGCACTGCTGCATCAACGTTCCCTTCATTATCAAATGATAAGCCTACAGATGTTTCTGCAGCTGTTTCTTCAGAGATTAATTCCCTTTGGTAGTCAGAATCTTTTCCATGATCTATTTCTCCTTCATTGGGTCCTTTTCCATTAGGAATATATGTCACATCTCCATCCTCAGATACTAGTTCATTTGTCTCAACTATTTTCTCCTCACTCTTTTCCACTACCTCACATTCAGAGCTTTCGTCTTCAATCAGCTCTGCTAACTTTACAATTTCATCCACTTCATTTCCTTGGTTCGTGCTTCCCTCAGATACGGCACTCTCTAGAGATACTTCAGTGGCAACCTCCTCCTTTGTTATTGTTTTATCACCTTCATTTGCTATTTCTTCTAAGGTAACTTCCCTAGTAAGTGCCATTTCTTCTGAGGTTTCTGCTACAGTCTCTTCTTTTTGTGATGCTGCCTCCTCAGACATCAGTTCTTCATCCAGTATTGTTTCAATTGCTTGGTCTGGTACTACAGCAGTAGATATTTCCCCTGTAACAGGTGTTAATTCCCTTATTAAATCTTCATCATCCTTTAAATGTTCTTCTGATGCTCCTATTTCCACTGTGGATTCTGCTACTGGGACAACATTCAACACCTCTGGGGTTATTTCCTCTACCACCGATACCTCATCCAGTTCAGTTAGCCTCTTGAGGTTTTCTGGACTTTCATGGTCTTTTGTCCCTGTCAAGGCATCCTCCTCATTAGGTAAAATGTCTTCTCCTGTTACTGGTTCTACAATTGTACTATCTTCCTCATCAATACATGCATCTTTGGTGGTGTTCTGCTGACCTATTTCAATGGTTTGTGTGTCTGTCTTCTCAGTCTCTGGTATAATGTCATGGCCTGCTTCATCCACGTTCATTGCTGCCTCAGGAGAGGTTCTGTCACCTGCCCCGTTTGTGTGAACCTCTTCCTTAGCTACTTCATTTGTTTCTTCTGCTGTTCCACCTTTTACAGGCTCTTGCTCTTTGTCTTCAAAGCCTATTTCTACAATTGTTTCTTGAGCAGCTGATGAGCTTTCCTCCTCTTTCTTTTTTTTCATTGTTTCTGCATCAGCTTCTCCCCCTTCAGGGATGGTCTCAGTGGTTGTTTCCTCTCTATTACAGACCTCATTTAGGGGAGGTTCCTTCCTTTCAGGTGAAATGCTTAAGCAAACCTGCTCATCATCACCCTGAGAGGGTATGGCTTGTTCTGCCCCTTCTGGCACATCTTTGTTTTCTACATCATTTCCATTTACTTTAATGTCTAACATTTCATCATGAACCTGAAGAGAGATTTCCAGTGCATCTTCCATTGATGTTTCTTGTGCAGATCTAGTCCTATCACATGCTGCTTTGTCCTCTGTATCCATTGCTTCCGCTGTGGTTTCTTTATCACCATCTCCTTCATCCATAGCAGTCAAAATTAAATTATTCTTCTCAACTGAAGCAATTTCTCCATCTCCTTCTTCCTTCTGTAGTGGCTCATCACAAACAACACCTCCTTCACTTGGCAATACTTCTGCTACAAGTTCTTCATCCTCCTGGATCACATCTTCAGTCATAATTTCATTTTCAGACGCTTGGCCTTCTAGCACTTTATCATCAAAAGGCTCACACATACTGCTTGAAACATCTTTGTCAGCATTTTCAAGTGTTTCCTTGCTGGTTATAACTTCTCTATTGGATTCTTTTTCCATCTCAATCCCATCTCTATCTAGTGTTACCTCTTCAAATTCTATGTCCTTGGTTTCTACATTTTCTATAATCAGCCTATCATCTTCACCTACTTTGTTTGAATCAATTAGCCCATTAACATTACTTGAAATTACAGCATTCCCTAAATCCTGAAAAGATTCTGATTCTATATGCTCTTTATGTTGTAAACTGGCTACTAGCCCTTCTTCCTCAAGTGCCTCTTTGTCTAATAAATTAGGAACTTCTTTACTTAAGGATAATTCCTCTTTATCAGCTTCATTCTCTTTTTTCACATCTGTGTTCTCCATCACCTCAGTTGCTATCTGTGATACATCCTCCATTGTCTTTTGACTCTCTTCTTCAGCATCTTCATCACAAGTTAAATCTTCCACTATACCTTTCCCTTCAGCAGCTACTTCAGTAGGTTCATTCTCAACAACAGGTTCTGCTGCCTCAAATGGATCCCTTGCAACCATATTGTGTGTATCTGAGCTGGGAACTGGATGTACTGTTGGGTTTCCCTCCTCTGTTTCAACAGCATCCTCTTTCTCACTCTCCACATGATTAGTTAATGTGTCTCCTTCCATTGGTATTTCCTGTTCCATGCTTGCTTCTGCAGGTGCCATTTCTTGGTTGATGAGTTGCTCCTCAAATATTTCTTTCCTACAGTCTTCCATCATTGACATTAGCTTTGATTCCTGTTTTACAACTGCTTCTGTAGTTTCCTCTAATTCAGACACAATTAATTCGGAAGTTTTCTCCACAGCTATAGCATTTCTTTCAGTTACAAAGTCCATAGTGTTTGCTTCACCCATCTCTGTCATGGATGATTCTTTAATTAATGGTCCAACAGTCTGAGAATCAGTGTCCATTGACTGGTCTTCAGTACCAAGGGCATCTTCTAAGCAAAAATCATCTGCCACAGAGTCTTCTGCCACGTTCTGAGCAGCATGCACTGTAAAATATATATTACAGAAGATATATTATTAATTCAAACATCAGTTAATTCCATTTCAAGCATTCTCAAATGAATGGCAATCCAATGTTTACTGTTCAAGGTTAAGATATGTCACACTTATAACACATTTTATTACTTATTAATACCAAATGCATGGTAAGTAAGGCTAACTATGTCCTTTAGATTCCATGTTGTACAACCAATGATAGGTGGCACAGAAAAAGATTGGAAGAACTGTCCACTCAAAGACACTATTTGGCCAATTAGGTGGCATAACTACCACCTCACATAAGTAATGGGTCTTTGTCAAGGGCGGTGATGAGGACACAGTAATGAATTAGGGTCCTTCTTACTCTAAGGGGACACATATATGTAGCATCCCTCATCCTAAAGTGAATTTCATATGCTCACATGTTTGCTTCTCACAGCCTTGTGTACCTTTGTTACTTAAAACAAAAATGGCACTGATGATATTTCACATCCGAATTACTAAAGTGCATTTCTGGTGCTGAATACCATTAATGTTAAAGAATATTTGGTTTGTAAGTCATTGTTGGCTTATAAAAAACACACATCTAAAGTCCATTATTAATTGGAGCAACCCTCATCCCAAAGGATATTCAAGCTTTGTCATAAATCCTAAACTGCAGTGGTGTTTGTATGAGAGTGGTTTATTATTCGGAATAGATAGCAGTCCACTACATATAGTAAAGTCACTAACCTAGTAGATCAAGACAATAATTTAAATCTGAGCTCAACCCCTGGTAGCTATTGCACAGAGCAGACAGGCTTAACTTAAAAAAATGTGGTTTTTTTTCAATTCACGACTATATATGTACAATTTATAAATAAGGTAAAGATGAATAGACAAAATGACACCAAATTGACAAAAACAATCTGATAGGAGGAAATGCAGATAAAAAGTTTGAAATATTTAAGCGAGAACGTGCCAAGAAAAATTAAAGTACCAATAGAAAGCCTGGATTGCATGTGACCTGGACCTAGGCAGGATTTCAGGCCGACATGGGTTGAATACAGCAAACAGGTTCGCCCCAGACAGGTTTTACCTTCTGACTTAGTATGTGGTTTATAGCTTGGTAGACCAATATCCTGTTCACGTTTATACAAGCCCCATAGGATTTAATGCATTTGTAATAAGGTGGATGAGATATATGTAGGTTTCCTTGTTTTTAGCATTTTTTTTTTTTTGTGGATTTCAATGATACTGTCTCGGTGTTTTCCAAACCTTTTGAAATCAGTGCTTATCAGTTTTTATTCACAAACAAAATAGACAAACAATGTGTTTTTCTAGTGTTCACAAAACATGCTGTTATAAAGCACATATTTACTTTTAAGAAAAAGTAATGCAGGTTATGCAGTGTCTTCCAGTTGGCAGCATATCTAATGAATGTATGTCAGACTGCTTTAAGCATACAAAGTCTGAGTATTGCCCTCTCACTCATATCTCACCGTCTCTCCCATCTCAGTGTTTGGACAAATATTGAGACAAAATTATAGTGTGGACAAAATATTGTATAAATAATACGGAAGACAAAACTATTGTGAAGGTAAGTTTCTATGAGTAAGCCGAGTTTTACTATAATTAACACCACATTTGTGTTCCTTGATGATAGATATATCTTCATGGTACGCAGCTGTGCAGTGAAGAATAGTATATCTTTAATTACATAATTGCACTTACCTACTCAATATTTTGGTCCTCTTACCTCTACTGACGGGACTCTGTCTGGTTTACAGGACTATTAATGGATTAGAAAGTAAGAATGCTGTATTCAAATGTTTAAATACACACATTCATGGGCAAAGCTGAGGGTCCTTTACCTACTCCTTACTGAATAGTATGATATTCTAGAGGTGATCAACCCTGCCAACAGTATAATACCTTATGAAGCCTTTAGATTTTTTAACTACACAATATTAATATGTAGCCCTGTATGTTTGCCTGCCAACATTAAGGTGATGCTGCTGTTGTGTGGGCATTCATAGCTGCCAAGTGTCCCTATGACAAATGTCTCATTTTAACTCAGTCCTTACCTTTCAACAGACATCACGTTGAATTCTGGGACCTGAATTTTTTTTCTCTCAACACTATGGGCCTGAAGCTCCAGCAATAAAGTACAGTTGTCTAAAAAGCCAGGATTAACTTAAGGACTATCTTAAGGTATCACACATAACAATGGGGCACCTTACAGCTATGGATGTATTTGGTAAGTGGAATATCTTGTGTCATATTTTCACCACTATCCCATGTGCACACCTTTCACAGTAACCTGTCGCTAACCCTTGCACTGAATGTTTAATGCCCACGGTGTTTGGTAGTCCACCTTCTGTCAATATTGACTCTTTAGAAAACAGGGCTGATGTATCAAAGGATTTTAGCCATTCTGTGTCTGTGTGAAAATCTGATGGGTCATATTAGCCACGATTCTTCTGAGCCTGCCATTTCACCATTTAGTAAAATAATTGAACAATGTCAAAAGATCAAACATGATTTAAATATTTCCAGATTCTCTACAGTGTATACAAAGTGAATACAAAATTAGATCAGATCTAAAACATGCTTCTAAACCCTGCATCTTTAATCCAAGCACATACTGATAGAAACAGTGTTTTATTGACATCCCTAAGTGACAAAACTCTGTCAGAATAAACGTAGACCAGATGTCATTTTGCTACCTTCTATAACAAAGTTACATTGTGTTGTCCCCTTCAAGAAACCTTTTTTCAAATGGCATTTTAGTTTATAGTTATGCAGGTATTTATTGGCGAGTATATGTTTACATTGATGAGGGTTGTTTCCCTTTCAGTTGGGTTTTATTAGTTATTGTAGGTTTAAATCTAAAACAGAAAAGCCTAGATATCTGTCACCTTTGTGACAGACTAACCCATCCACCAAACTCTAAATCATGACCCTAGTCTCTGAATTATAATCAACATCATCATCAACTTTGGGTTCTCACCAATTTAAAAAATATCTCAGTAAAATACAATACCATACAAAATGTCATACAAATTGATTTGAAACATTATTTGATTAACAGAAATGACAAAAATATGGGTGGGAAAGATAAAACAAATTATCCAAGGACCCGATTGACAACTTAGCGGACGGGTTACTCTGTCACAATGGGATTTCGATTTTGGCAGATGGGATATCCGTCACTGTTGTGATGGAGTAACCCATCCGCTGAGTTCTAAATCAGGCTGTAAGTGATCAAGTAACATGCAAGGGAAAAAAAAGAAAGAAATTGGCTATACAGGTCGTTAAAATAAATCACAAGCTGGTTTACTAAAACCTAAATTTTTGGAACCACTGAGTATTCCACGAGTGGTTTAGGAAGATCTCTGAGAAGCCAAGAAATACAGATAGGTTGAGGGATAGCTATAACTTTTTTCCTTTGCATGATAATGTATTCAGTAATTAATAAGTGCCACAGAATAGCCTGGTTCAGTGCCAATACCCAAATAACACATTAAGGCCGGTGGTGAAGACCGCCAGATTATGAGTGTGGCGGTTTGGTCTGTGACAAACTGCCACTTACTCATTCCTACCACCAGGGTGGGTGGGCGGTCAGGCCGGAGATAAGCATCTCTGACCCAGCGGTCCACCAAAGACTGCTGGCGGTATCACGAGCCCCCTTCCTGCGAGTGAATTTGTGGCAGTAGCACTGCCACGAAATCCCTGGCGGGAAGGCTACCAGCAGCAGGAATTTGCATTCCTGTCATGGTAGACGACTCCCCCCCTGCAATCACAACAACCCCCACTCCATTCCATCCCAGATCCCTCTCCCTGCACCCCTTCCATACCAGACCCCCCCTCAGCCCCACTTCCATACCAAAAGCACCTGCAAACATGCACACAAACACACACACACAAACCCACACGCACCAGCATACTCATTCACAAACATTGACATACACGCATTCACTCACAAGCATCAATACACGCGTTCACACAGACATTTCAGCACGTATTCACACAAACATTCCATAACACACTCACTTCAACAATCATACACACGTTCATATACCTATACACACAGGCATGCACATATGCATTCAAACACCCAGTCACACACGCATACATGCATGCATACACACACGCATACACACATTCATACATACAGACAACACCTACTCACACATGCACACACAACACCCCCCACCCTCCCACCCCCCTCCACTGTGAGATAATTTACTTACCTTGTCCGGTGAGGAGGTCGTCCAGCAGGGAACGGGAACAGGTGCTTCCACTGCCTGCAGCGCCCTCCCATCAGAACGCTGTGATGCCGTATTACAGGTCGTAATAAAGAGGTGGGGTACTTTTGGTGGGGCACGGCCAGTGGTGGAACTGCCCCTGCACCTCCAACAGCCAGCACAACTCCTGGAGGATTTCCAGCCACATTGGGGCGGAAATCCCTCAGTACTCGTAATATGGCGGTCAGAAGACTGCCAGCACTGGGGTCTTCTGTCACCCGTGGCTTCAGCAGTATGTGTCAAGGACCGCCAAAGTCATAATGAGGGCCTAGTTATTAATTGATCTGCATTAAAATACCAAAGCTAAAAACCCATAAGATATGGTCCATAACGAAACGCCAACCAGTAAATACAGTTGATGCAGTTTAAATTTATAACATTTTGACTCTCACATTTCAACTTGATAAGAGAAAATGTGTCACATCAAAAACAATATTGCTTCTCTTGTCCGAAAAATCTGCGCTACATGAGGAGAGAGTAGGAGAGCACCATATTTTCAGAAATATGGCACTCTCCTCCCCTCTCCTTAGCGCTGGCGCAGAAATCTGCTGCCATGCGCTACACACACACCTTTGCACCATAGTGCACGGGTGTGTGCAAGAGTCTAGATTAGGTTTTGTACTTGAAGGATTACCCTTGCAGTACAAAATACTATGCTTCGAATAACCTAGAAATGTTTCCTACCTTGCATGTGCGCTGTAAAGTGCAGCACACATGCAAATTCTGAAAAGAAAGGAGAAATTAATGCATTTCTCTGTGTTCGTGCCTGGTTGAAGCTGGCATTATTTTCTGATGCTAAACCATGTCTACTTTTTTAAGTAACAGGGTTTGGCATCGGAAACCTTGGGTGACTTTATGGGAATGCCTATGCACAACCCATGGTACGCCCCCTTTGGCGCTTAATAAAGCAAAGCATCGCTATGTGCTGCTTTTGAGTGATTTTCCAGCTCTAAACAAGTTTAACCCTGGAAAGTAAGTTAGTGAAAAAAAAAGATTTAGCGTTGATTTGCGTAACTTTTGTGACACAAACACAGTGTTCAAACTTGAACTTTGAATTTTGGGGCATTTTTAACATCCAAGAATTGATAGCTAATGCTCCCCAAATTCAATGATCAGAACCAAGAATCCAATACATTTGACCAAAAGCATGACTTCAGGAGGTTGTGTGCTTCCTAATAGAAGTCAGTGTAGTCCACATCTTGTGGAGGCCCGGTGAATTCAAACAGTATTTCACATAGTTCAACCATGGGGTGTTGCAGTAACTGTCTGCTGCTAAAATCTGAACATCCTCCAGCAGAGCAAGGCAGCAAGCTTTACTCAGCAAAATCCCTTTTAATTAAGTTAGGTGTTGAGCAGGGGCTCACTGGAGGCATTGGTTATGGTGGAAAAAGGTCTTTGCAGTAAAAGTCAATTTCATCCCCTGGGAAGTACTTTTGTACTTTAGATACTTTTGCACCTTCGCCCAGTCAAGATTTCTACCTTTGGACTTTTAAAAAAATATTTATTTTAAGGATTGGTATCAAAGGTGTAACACAGTACAGGCAAAAATAACATTCAATATAACATATCTCTTTAGTTTGTTATGCAATTGCCATGTACTGAAGAGGCATGAGAAAGATGGAAAAAAGGAAAGGGGCAAAAGAAAAACATAAAAGTAAAAAGGGGGGACCATATCTACCCATTATGGGGAGCTCACTAGGATTAGGAGAAACTGCAGTGAAGATATGGTTTTTCAGGAAGAGCTTAAATCAATGAACACACGTTTCATTCGGAGGGGTTACTCGCATACCACGCTGAGATGAGCCAATAATAGAATCAACCATGTTAAAAGATCAGATCTACTGATTTCTTCCACCAAGAGGGTTGATACATCAAGACCACTCTCCTTCATTACCCCTTACAACGCACTAAGTTCTAATATATTCAAAATTCCCAAGAAACACTGGACATTCTTACTAGCCGATGGTCACCTTAAGAACAGTCTCCCTCATAAACCGATTGTCACCTACAGTAGGGGACCTGCCCTATGCAACTATCTTTGTCATAGTTTCCTACCACCTGATTTGAAAGAGACTTGGCTACCTTAAGCACCACATGGATCCTATAAATGTGGAAATTGCAATATGTGTTGTTACATTAAAGACAAATTGAAGAAATTCCAGTACAATACGCCAGTCACATATAGGATCAATAAGTTCATCAATTACAACACCAAATATGTGATTTACTGTTGAATCTGAATTTGTAACCTTATCTATGTAGGTAGCACTATTCGACCACTCAAAGAGAGGCTACAAGAACATACTAGAGCTATCCGCAACAATAACATCAACTACCCCTTTGCGGTTCACTATAATGCGATTCATGAACAGCGAGAAGTTTTAGGTATCAGTATACATGGCATTGATGTTGTCAATACACTACCCAGAGGCGGAAACAGGACCCGAACTTTGAGACAGCTTGAGAGTAGCTGGATTATCAAACTCAGAGCTGCCGAGGAGGGGATTGACATCGATAAAGACTTACACACCTTCCTGTAATTCACCGCTCATGTCTGAGACACTGCTGTGGTTATTGTAACAATGTTTCCTTTTATACTCTATATATTTTTGTATATAGGTCCCCCAATTGCCCTTACTAAATTTCTAGACAGCACAATTTTTAATAAGTATTTTCTGTCACACGACTCTTCCAAATGCCTTTACACTGCAATAGTGATATTTGTATTTACCAGACAGATATTCACTTTGTCAATTTTATGATTCATTTCACTTCACTGTTGTGAACTTTAAACCACTCATGCCCGGATGAACATACTCTTACTCGCTCATATTGGATATGTAATACGTGTTTGCTTCCACTTGTTATATCTATGCCTGTATGCCACTTATTTTTATAATCGACATTCTTATTGGACATGCAATATGTGTTTGCTTCCACTTGGTATAATTATGTCTGCATGCCCCTTATTCGCCTTTACTGATTGTTCTAGTTGACATTCTTCTAATAATGATGTAATGTCATATGATCGCACTGCATGCCTTTCATATTTATTTATGACCATAGCATCCATCAGAACTTATACTTCCTTTGTTAAATTAGGCAAATCATGTCACTACACTGTTATGCATATAAGTCACTATTCGGGCTCTCACCAACATCTTCATTTTTCCTCACACATTTGTCTTGGTTTATGCACCACTCTTTTGAGGTTTGTGCTTTGTGCAGACTACTCCAATATGGCCCCCACTTTGGTCCACCTTTTTCTTTATTCGTGCAGTGGACTTGATCCCTTTTTAGTTTTCACGTCCATTTCCTATATTGTTTCAGCCTTTAAATACCGACCGCACGCGTAGCCGGGACACTTATACATAGCACTGACGCGATCAGCACGGCATTATTGCATTACTTCCAGGGTAAGAACGCGCTAGCTCCCCAAGTGCCACCTCTCCCCTCCTCTCTTTCCATTTGTTTCATGTCCATTTCATGTAGGTCAATCGTGGATGGCATTTGAGCCGGTTCCCCGACATGACCGGCATTTCACTCTCCTTTGATATGTCCATTTAAGAGGCATACAGTTTTTGTTTTTCCCCAGCGCATTTCTCTCCCAGTATTACCGATGATTATAATCACCGCGTTATACCGCTCCCCCCTCGCTTCCCGCATACTCAATATTTTGTCTACATAGGTCACGCTCGTACGGTATTTTACTGGCCCCTCCGTCGCGACCATTTTTAAGCAACTTTGCGGGCATTCTACAAGAAGGCATTTTTCACCTTCACGCAGCCACTTCTTGGTTAAACTTTAATACCATCACCATGCCTAGGCATTCTGCTTAACAAATTCATTGGTCCATGGCATTTACAATTAATAAGTTGTTTTCATACAACCTTACAGTTATACATAGTTCTTATGAAAGTGCCTTATTTTTACTCTCATATCCTGAGTCTCTCATGAGACTTTTTGTGACACAACCTAGTTTTATTTGCCTCTACAATTTTGCAGTCCATAGTTTTCGAACCCCTATACCTCAACCTAGGATGTTTTGACTTAGTTTACACACCCTGTTGGCTTAATTTCTTTGTTTGTTTGAATGATACCTACCACGTTTTTTTATAGCACCATTTATCTATATTATTATAAGCTCTTTTGTTTCCTTCACATTAGGCTTATCACAGCCCTTGTTGCTACCTGCACTTGCACTTGATTGGCTCATCAAGAGCCATTCTTCTTGCATATGAACCTTCCGGGCTCCAATTCATTTATCTTCATCTCAACGTGTCCAGATAGCTGAAGCCTTGACAAAGTCTGGAAGACGAAACATGTGTTGGCTGTTTTGCTGTCTTGGACTTATATCATACATGGTCATCTGACTGGAACTGTGACCATTTGCTTTCACCTTCAATACATTTCTTGTGTCACCTACTTACCTGGACTTCGACTGAATTCTTGAATCACCACTTGGATATACTACATGAACATCATACGTTTGGTGGGCCCTGGCCTTTGTGTTCTTACAGCATGTCTTTTAACACTTGCAATGTGTTTCCTTTCTCCTAGATGTTGCAGGGCACCGCCCTCTGTCTTTCTACCTGTTGGCAGAGGGCATGAAACAAGCATGCACTTCCCTGTCAGCAAGGTGATATTGAATCATACATGTATTTGTATCTTCAGTGGTGTTATTGATGAAGTCAACAGTGAAATGTCAACAGTGACACCATATATGTAGCATTTTCAGATTTCCTCATTTTTGGGACTGGTCCTTTCTGCATTGTCATCCCCAAATCTTTTGTCTTTATCCCTCCTTTTTTTGCTGAATTTGTTTTTGTTGACTTTAAGACTCTGTGTACTTTACTACTACAAACCAGTGCTTACATGCTTTTGCTCTCTCCCCCAACATGATAAAACTGGCTTGCACCTGATTGGAATATTTAACTTATTATACGTGCCAAGTAACCTGGTAAACCATATACCCATGTCTTCTAAATTAAATGGTAGTAGTAGGCCTGTAGCACTCATTGTGCTGCCCACCGTAGTAGCCCCTTAAAACATGCCCATGACCTATCATTGCAGCATGAAAGCAGTTTTAAACTGCCAATTCAACTTGACAATATAACCCCATTGCATACCTTAAACTCCCCCTTTATTGCAGATATTTCACCCCTAAAGTAGGCCCCAGAGAGACAAAGGTCAAGGTACTTTATAATTAAAAGGTTGGAAGTGTACATTTAAGATTTACGTGTCTTGGTAGTGAAAAACTCCTAAATTTGTTTCTCACCACTGTAAGGCCTATCTTTCCCATAGAATAACTTTGGTTTGTCTTATTACATGTAATGCGTGCATACATTTGATTGCAAACAGGTAAGTATTTCATGTTTGATATCTGAGAAATTGTCATTAAAAATCCTCTTTTGTGATAAAGATGGATTTTAAATTACAGTTTTTAAAATGTCACTTTTAGACCGGAGTAGTTGGCAGGTGGCCTTTGTTTATGACTCCCAGATAGTCAATCGATAAAAGGATTAGGTGTGTCTGGATGGGCCATCAACTGGCAAGATGAGGGAGGCAGCTAGGCACAGTCCTACATGCAACTAAATTGGCTGGGCTCTGCCTTCACACAAAGGACTTGTCACTCCTGCATAGTTTATGCAGCCAACTTGGAGCCAAGGCAGAGGAAATGAGAAACTTTAAGCACTCAAAGGGAATTCTTTAGAAACGTCTCCTACTTCAAATAGGGCACCAGGTATAAAAATTTGACTCTCAGACCCCCTCTTCAGTTCACTTGCTGGACCTGTGGAAGGACTCAGAGAGGACTACCTACTGCTGCGACCTGCTGTGTACTTTAGAGGACTGCTTTGCATGTGGAAGGAGTGCATTGCTGCCTGAAGACTGCCTTCAGAGGCCTGCCCTTCTGTTTGAGCACTGGTCTACTGCTGAACCCAGGAATACCAGAGTGACTCCAAGGGCTATTTGGCTCATCAGAGCCTCAGGGACAGAAAAGGCTCCAAACATTTTCAGTCCACACCTGGACCCAGCCTGAGTGAGTCTTAACCCTCCACGTGGTGCCTCTCTATACCTGGACCCTTTGCGGTGGTGCTAAATGTGCCATGATAGCCAAAAGCCAAAGCTTCGGGCTCAGAAAATACTTGACTAAAAACTACTCATAGAACCAACAGGAGACAAGTACCAACCTGCTCACCTCTACACCCAAAGTGCCTCACCTTTCAACCTGACTCTGTGGCAACCCCCACCACGTTGTTCTCTACAGAAGCAAATCCTGTTCAGAGGTCCTTCGCCGAAGAGATATCTTGCCTCAAAGAACTCACGTCAGCTGCAGCCTCAAACCTTGTGCTGCTGGAGATTTTGGATTTCCAAAAACATGCCTAAGTCCCAAAGAAGTGCTGACGAGGCCCAATCCAGTCTCTGTGTCCTACCAATGCTCCAGCAAGGATGGCCACATTTTCCTACTTTGTCCCATTCTCCTGCTACTAAATGTCCACGGTTTGTGCTTTTATAATTTAGGCGCTAGCTTTACCTTAAATTTAAAAAGTTCATAATTCTGGCTCTTCTAATTAAATGTTTGTTGTTTTGGCATCAAATCATTTATTAACATTTACTCTATTTTTCTTAACTGGTTTGGTATTTTTCTTGTGTTTTCACTTTATTACAGTTTGTGAGCAGCATAAATACTTTACAAATTGCCTCTAAGTTAAGCCTGACTGGTTTTGTGCCAACCTTCCAGAGGGTAATGCACAGGTTAATTTTGTGTTTTTTTGTGGTTCAACCTGACTCAGACTGTGGCTGTTGCTTGAACAGAGGTAACCCCACCATTCAACCAACAACCCAATTTCTCACAACAAGCATATATAGAAAGCAGTTGCAGCCGCAACTCCGCTCACTAACAATACATACACTCATAAAAATTAATTGTATTTCGGAGGTTGTAGTAAATTTTTCTAGATGTGTCCTGCAATTGGTATACATTGAATCAAGACTGTATTTAAACTACCAGCAAATACATTTTGGGAAAAAAAAAAGAGTATGTGGTGTTTTTATTTATTTTTGTGTATGTGTGTGCGGGGCACAAGCCCCTGCAGAGCAGAGATTTTTAATTTATTCCCATACATCCGGCAGGCCACCCATGGGCTGTTGTCTTTTCTACATTTCACTTGGCAGCTGGGAACCCCTTTCACAGTATAATGTAAGCTGGTCAAATATCAGCAACTTTGTATTAGGATGTAAAAAGAGTGGCCATGAACAGGTCTGTAAAATTACTCTCTGTTATCCCTTTCTCTATTTGTGAAAGCTAGTAGTATGTTCGTTTATCACTCAATGCAAGGACCTCTAACAACACAACTATAAAAGAGTTATACATTTTTATTAATATGTGTAGCAAAGTGACCCTTCTTGGACGGTGCACCCAGTTTTTCACTGCTTTCCAATGTCCAGTGTATGTGCTCTAACCCCTAAAAAAAGGCAAATTGGCTGAAACCACCATTTGGCTTATTTAAATTGACTATAAGGTCATCATATATAGTGTAAAAATACACCTATGGCATGTAACATTAAATGTCACTTGTGGACTGAACCGCCATATTGTGCTTTCCACTTTTAGGCCCTGAAAACATGACACAGACCTCCACTGAGGCCTGGCCCCGTGCGGCCTGCACACACTTATGTTTTTGCAGAGAGACCAGTAAAAGTAAACTATTTTACAGACCTAAAAACCTGCTTATTATTTGTGAGTAAGTCACTCCTATAATTACTGTATTGGCGATAAGGAATAATGTATTGTGCCCAGAAGAGTTACATACCTAGATTAATGTTAGCAGGCCATGACAGTCACTAAATCCGGAAAAGCTGTTTGCACTGTATTGGGTTTTCGTTCCCATATGAAATATTAGTAAAGCAGATTAAATCACTATTTCTGTATTATCCAGTAGGAAACCGGTACAGAAAAAGTTTCCTCTTTTTAAAAGATTTAATCCATTGACAAAGTCATTTTTTTCTAAATAGTTAGGAAGTATAATTTTCAGATAAGTGATATTTACTTTAGGCTAAATAGACACAGTTTGCAGCTCCTGCTCTGCCTGTACTGTGGTGTGAAATTCCATCCAGGAGCCACACAATAGACCATGTTGATTTTCTGTGTGACATGAATGGGCAGGCATGACATATCTCAGCTCAATATAATATTAAGGTTGGGGGCTTCTGCCCCTCCTGGTGGCACAACAATACAAATCCTGCATGACGGGCCTGTCTAAGGCACATGTGAAAACGTTTACACCTTTGAAAGGGTTTGAACAGGTCCAGATCACAATTCTTGTGTAGCTCCTGTCTGTTTACTGAAGGATCCTGATTTGTCTTACTAAACTTCTTTAACATTATGGGGGTCATTCTGACTCCCGCCGGCCGCGGTAACCGCAGGGCCGGCGGGAGCCGCCAGAATACCGCTGCGCGGTCAGAAGACCGCCGCGGTTATTCTGGGTTTCCCGCTGCGCTGGCGGGCGACCGCCAGAAGGCCGCCCGCCAGCCCAGCGGGAAACACCCTTCCATGAGGATGCCGGCTCCGAATGGAGCCGGCAGAGTGGAAGGGGTGCGACGGGTGCAGTTGCACCCGTCGCGATTTTCAGTGTCTGCATGGCAGACACTGAAAATCTTTGTGGGGCCCTGTTAGGGGGCCACTGCAGTGCCCATGCCATTGGCATGGGCACTGCAGGGGCCCCCAGGGGCCCCACGACACCCCATACCGCCATCCTGTTCCTGGCGGCTGAAACCGTCAGGAACAAGATGGCGGTATGGGGGTCGGAATCCCCATGGCGGCGCAGCAAGCTGCGCCGCCATGGAGGGTTCCCCAGGGCAGCGGAAAACCGGTGGTACACCGCCGGTTTTCTGTTTCTGACCGCGGCTGTACCGCCGCGGTCAGAATGCCCATGGGAGCACCGCCAGCCTGTTGGCGGTGCTCCCGCGGTCTCGGACCGCCAGGGTTGGAATGACGCCTATATGTTGTGTGGCAAGGGCCTGCTTCAAATTGGCTTTTAGTGTTGGTTGTGGGAGGCCACTAGTAATTCCCGTAGTACATTCCCCGACACCACCAGTTCTCAGGTTAGTGTGGTTGAAGACTTACTCATCTTGAATTTGCCCTGACACATTATAGTTTGAGCCTTTTTGCAGAAAGACATGCATGAACCACTGAAAACATAGGTAGACCAGGACCTGGGAAAAGATACTCCATTGATCATAGGGACTATGAGTGTCTTAAGTTGTCCCTGACCCGCAGGCTGGTGCAACCTTTAATGCTAGATCCTCCCCAGCCTTCCTCAGCACACTGATGAACTTGTGAAAAAATACCAGGTGGACTGAACCTGCTGCGTTAGGCATATGTGGCTGTGAAAAGGACCCAATGAGGCTGAACTCCTTGCACTTGAAATCAAAGGACAGAAATATTTTAAAGGCTCATATGGTGTATCTCTTGGGTAGCTCCAGTAGCACAAAAAGGATAAAGAGGGCCTTCCTGTGAAGAATCCCAGTGAACCAGTGACAACTGGACTTTACCTTTTTCTGGGGGGTCTATATGTGCCTTCCTCTGAGGTCCTGGGGGCCTTAGAAGTGTACTCCTGTGGTGATTTTGGACATCAGAAGAAAGTTTGGGAACTTTTAAAACAAATTCCTACAGAGCTTCAGAGGTATCTGATGAAAAATGTATCTGACTGTAAGCACACCTGCATCAGAATAGATTTGAGCTTCATCTTGTGAGATTTCTGCATCTTCAAAAAAACACTATGGGGGTCATTCTGACCTCGGCGGTAAAAGGTGCTTACCGCCGGTCAGAAGACCGCCATAACACCGCCGCGGCCGCGGTAAACCGCCACGGTCATTCTGACCCGCAACTTGCAAACCGCCAAAAACCCGACATCCACAAAAGTCCGCCACACCAAAGGTCAGCGAAAAAATGGCAATGACCAAACCTCCACCGTCACGCCAACAGAAATACGCCCATACCATTCCGACCCACAAATCCACGCGGCGGTCTTTCAAACGCGGTATTCCATTGGCGGTACACACCGCCGCGGTCAAAATACACACACACATAGAAAACTCAGCCACATTGGTCAGTTTGAAACACGCACACCTGATACACATACTAACACCACTCCCACACACCCAACACAATATAAAACACACACCCACATCACCCACAAACCCCTACGACCCGAAATTATTGACGAAGGCTAGAGAGAGAGCACAGAATAGACAATCCCACAACACAGAGGCACACAACACCATCACCCACACAGAATCCACGCACCAAACACCACACACCACACACCACCACACGCACCACACTCATTACCACAAACGCCACCCCACACCTCATCCACACCACCTCATGGCACCCCAAAGACACCCCAGGTTCACTGACGCCGAACTCAGGGTCATGGTGGAGGAAATAGTCCGTGTAGAGCCCCAGCTCTTCGGGGCACAGGTGCAGCACACCACAATTGCCAGGAAGATGGAGCTATGGCAAAGGATAGTGGACAGGGTCAACGCGGTGGGACAGCATCCACGCAATCGGGATGACATAAGGAAGCGCTGGAACGACCTACAGGGGAAGGTGCGTTCCATGGTATCAAGGCACAACATTGCGGTGCAGAAGACTGGCGGCGGACCCCCACCTACTCCCCCAGAATTTACAGCATGGGAGGAGGAAGTCTTGCACATCCTGCATCCTGAGGGCCTCGCAGGAGTAGGCGGAGGAATGGACTCTGGTAAGTCAAATCTTCACTACTGCTTCCCACCCCCACCCCACCTGCATGCCAAATCATACCCCCACCCCCATCACACCAACTCCTAGCAAAAGGCTCACCATCACAACCCACCCATCCCAACACCAAGCCCTGCATGTGACCACAAAGCATGGACACCCAACACCAAAGCATGCCCACTGCACACACACATCACCCCCACAAGCCACCCTCACAAAAGCCCCCACAAGGGAATGCCTGCACTTGGGTACACGGACACCCACCCATCACACGAAATGCCACACACAGAAGCAATAACCATACCTTTATACCCCTGCAGGACCCGAATGCCACCACACCGCCACGGAGGGTCCAGAGATGTCCATCCCACCCCCAGAAGAGGCCCCCAGCGATGACAGCAGCTCTGTCTCCCTGAGCCAGATGACCAGCCCGGCCCATCGGGGACCTCTGGACAGTCGGTTCCCCACAGACAGCCACAGGCTACACCAGACCCAACCCCCTCTGGGAACACCAGCACAGCTCCCACCCAGCGGGCCCATGCCTCTGTCTCCAGGACACGTCAATCAGGGGTGTGTCCACCACTACAGGGCACCCAGGTTGACCCACCACCCCAACAACAACAGGGACCTGGGGGCAGTGGTAGTGGGCACACCGTCCAGGGGACAGAGGCCCAGGAACACAGGGGAACTGGGAGGGCTGCTGTGCGACAGGGGGGGGACAGGCCCAGGGAACCGACTCTCCAAGAGGCCCTCTCCTCCATCATGGGAGCTTACCACCACTCCCAGGAGACGATGGCGACGGTACTGGCCCGGTTCCAGGAGATCCAGGCACTGCAGGAGGAACGGTACATGGGGTTCAGAGAGGAACTGAGGAACATCGGTTCCGCAATGGGGACCATCGTCGTGGCCCTTACTCAGATAGTCACCACATTGCGGGACCATGTGGCACCCCAAAGGGCCCCTGTCACTAGCCCAGGCCAGGAACAGCCTACCACCTCCGCCGGCGCTAGTGGACAGGAGGCTCCCACAGAACAACAGGCAACCAGAACCCCACCTCCTGCAGAAGAAGAACCACCCCGCAAGCGGAACCTGAGATCTCACAAGAAGACAGAGTAGGATTGCAAGACCCCCGCCAGCCTAAGATACCCCCTTATGTCATCCCACTGTCCCACATTGTCACCCTGTCCAACCTTTAACTGCCCCTGCTCCATCCTTCCACAGGCATATGGACAATGCACCTGTGCGACTGAGAACTGGACTCTGCCATGGACATTACTCCACCCCCACCCATCACCGTTTAACAATCATGTACCTATATGTAGCACTTAAAATAAATCACTTATTGCACTTAAAATAACAGGAGTCTGCTTGTATTCTTAACAAATGTATTACACATAACGGTGCAATAATGTCCAGTTACTTTGTGATGACAACATACCAATTTCAATAAGCTTTAGTCCATGGGCAAACAAAGCTGAAGTCAGGCAGTGGGTCATACAGCTCTGAAAAGGGAAGGGAAAGTCACAAATCAGTTAACAGGAACTAGGGGGAAACACAGACAGTGGAGACGCATGAGGCCTTAAGTAAATGTAAAATGGCGTGGGTGATTCTTACCTGTGTGCTACTGAAAATATTGTTGTATGACTGTATCCCTGTTGTCCGTGTCGTCCCCGTTGTCTTCCTCCTCTTCACTCTCCACAGGCTCCACAGCTGCTACAACACCACCATCTGGACCATCCTCCTGCAGAAAAGGCACCTGGCGTCGCAAAGCAAGATTGTGAAGCATACAGCAGGCCACGATGATATGGCACACCTTCTTTGGTGAGTACATTAGGGATCCCCCTGTCATATGCAGGCACCTAAACCTGGCCTTCAGGACCCCGAAGGTCCTTTCTATGATCCTCCTAGTTCGCCCATGGGCCTCATTGTACCGTTCCTCTGCCCTGGTCCGGGGATTCCTCACTGGGGTCAGTAGCCACGACAGGTTGGGGTAACCAGAGTCACCAATTAGCCACACACGGTGTCTCTGTAGCTGTTCCATCACATAAGGGATGCTGCTATTTCGCATGACATACGCGTCATGCACTGACCCAGGGAACTTGGCATTTACATGGGAGATGTACTGGTCAGCCAAACAGACCACCTGGACATTCATCGAATGATAACTTTTTTCTGTTTCTGTACACCTGCTCACTTTCTTTGGGGGGAACCAAAGCCACATGGGTCCCATCAATGGCACCAATCATGTTGGGGATATGTCCAAGGGCATAGAAATCACCCTTCACTGTAGCCAATTCGCCCACCTCAGGGAAAATAATGTAGCTCCGCATGTATTTCATCAGGGCAGACAACACTCTGGACAAAACCTTAGAAAACATAGGCTGAGACATCCCAGATGATATGGCCACTGTTGTCTGAAAAGACCCACTTGCCAAAAAATGGAGTACTGACAGAACCTGCACCAGAGGGGGAATCCCTGTGGGTTGGCGGATGGGGAACATCAGGTCTGGCTCCAGCTGGGCACATAGTTCATGTATAGTTGCTCTGTCAAGCCTGTATGTAAGTATGATATGTCGTTCTTCCATTGTCGACAGGTCCACCAGCGGTCGGTACACGGGAGGATTCATCCTTCTCCTCGCAAGTCCCAGCGGACGGTGCCTAGGAAGGACAACATGGAGCACAGAGTCAAGCAACCCACAGGTTCGTTCACACAGCTTGCACAGTACACGAATCGCTATGCATTGAAAGGCTTGTATGAGTGGCAATGCAAGACCTAGGCCTGTGTGACGCAGTAGAAATTATGCCATGTGGGCCCTTGAAATGGCGGCTGCCTGATCTGTGAAGTGTGACAGTGGGATGTGAGGTCACTGCGCTGGCGTGGCACACCATGGTGGTAGGCGGTCGAAGACCGCTGCGCAAAGCAGCATTGGTTAACATTGAACCCTATGGGTCTCAGGAGCCAATGACGATGTGCGCCGGCGGTCGCGGTACGCACCGCCGCGGGCGTGACCGCCATTTTCTAACTGCTTCATCACTCGAGACCTGATCATCCACAGGAGAGGACCTATACTGCAAGTGCTGCTGTGACCTCGGTCTGGGAGATACAATGGCTGATGCGACTGGGGAAAGGGCCCCTGCCTTCACTTCCGAAGAATTGGAGAAACTTGTTGATGGGGTCCTCCCCCAGTATGCGCTACTCTACGGTCCTCCAGACCAACAGGTTAGTACACAGGGTGCACGTTGAATGGGCTATGCCTGTGTTGAGTGGGGTGTATGTAAGATGGTGGGGAGGGGAGCGAATGAGGAGTACAACGCACGAAAGATGAGAGCATGTGCCACATGGCAAGGTTGGGGAGCCACTCACATTGACCAGGCAGAAAACTGATGCGATTTCCTTTACTACCCTGTACATGTCACAATGTCACATAGGTCAGCGCCCATCAGAAGATCGACATTTGGCGTGCCATCGCCAAGGATGTCCGGGCCCTGGCGGTCCGCAACAGACGGGGCACCCACTGCCGAAAGAGGTGGGAGGACATCCGCAGCGGGACCAGAAAGACCACTGAGTCTCTGCTGGGGATGGCCTCCCAACGTAGGAGGGGTGCCAGCCGCCAATTGACCCCCCTGATGTCCCGGATCCTGGCGGTGGCCTACCCCGATTTGGATGGGCGCGTGAGGATATCACAGCAGACACAAGGGGGTGAGTATCAGCACATTCTGCTATCTTTGCGCGCAGTGAAGGTGTCTGGGTGGGGGAGTAGGGCTGTGGCTATCTCTAGGCCAGGGCGCATTCTGTAGGCTAGGCCCCTCCGTTAGACATGGCCCTCTGCCCCCGCCCCCCACCTCTGTAGGGTGCCAAGTACAGCTATCCATGGTCCGGCCTCACCCATGTGTGCATTTGTCGTCCATAGACCTGTAGGCCTAGTCACAATAACTGAGTAGTGTACCCCGATTGCACGGCCTAGTGCAGGGGGCTTCTGTGTCTGTCCTCTCCGACAACGGTGTTGCCAATGCATGCACTCAACCTGTCTTCATTTCTCCCCCCCCCCCCATTTTCTTTGTCTTCCTGTTCATGTGCGCATTAGCATCATCAGGCGGAGGAGAAGTGGCATCGGCGCACGAGGGAGCTGCATCTCACATGGCCCCGGAGGGCCATACAACAGACTCCGAGTACACCAGTGAGACGGGGACCCGTGGAAACGTCAGCGACACCGACACGTCCTCGGAAGGGAGCTCCCTAGCGGTGGCGGCAACATCCGTGCCCACCGCCACAACAGGTACAGCCGCCACCCAGCGCACCAGCCCCGCCCTCCCAGCAGCCCCTCAGCCTTCGCTCCGTGCCTGCTCACCCAGGAAGGCGGGCATCTCCTTCGCCCCAGGCACCTCAGGCCCTGCCCCAGTTACCCCTGCTGCCCTCAGTGAGGAGGTCATTGACCTCCTCAGGACACTCATTGTTGGGCAGTCTACCCTTTTGAATGCCATCCAGGGTGTAGAAAGGGAGGTGCATCGGAGCAATGCATACCTGGAGGGCATTCATTCGGGTCAGGCTGCCCATCAGCGATCGTTCAACGCTCTGGCCTCAGCACTGACGGCAGCCATTGTCCCTGTCTCCAGCCTCCCTCTTCTGACTCCCTCCACCCAGTCCCAGTCTCCTGTTCCTCTGCCTATCCCATCCACACCATCAGACCAGCCTGCACACACCTCTACACCCAAGGGCAGCTCATCCACACATAAGCACCACAGATCCCACAAGCATTCACCCAAGCAACATCCAGATGCAGACATGCCAACAGTCACTACCACCTCTGTGTCATCCACCTCCTCATCTCCCTCCTCCCTCCCTGTGACGTCTCCACTCACACCTGCATGCACACCACCATCAGCCAGTACTTCCATCACCAGCACACCCTCCATTACAGTCCGCACACGTGCAGTCACCACCCCCACTGCCATTTACACGTCCCCTGTGTCCTCTCCCAGTGTGTCTGTCACCCCCTCTTCCAAACCACACAAACGCAGGCAGCCACCCACCCAACAGCCATCCACCTCACGACAGCCTCCATCACAACCACCTTCACCCAAAGACAGCACACTTGACTCTCCTACAACCACATCCTCTTCCTCCACTCCCATACCCACTACACCTACCCGTCCCTGTCCTTCCCAAGTCCTTTTCCTTTCCAACCTTGAGCTCATTCCAATCACTGACCCACCCCCTCCATCTGCAAAGAGTAAAAAAAGCACCTCAGCCACCACCAGCCCTGCATCTACTGTGACCATAGTGCAGGGCTATTGGAGTCCACCAGCTCCTAGGGCAGGAACATCGGCAAGGGGACAGCCAGCCCACCCCCTGGGAAGAGGACCAAAAAAAAAAAGGGCCGGCGCGACAAGCCTGAGACGACTGCCACCAAGGACAGTAGCCTTGCCCCGTCACCTGCCACATCATCAAAGGTAGGCAAGGGCCACAGAGCTTCAACGAAGGAGGGCAAGGGCAGCAGGGCGGAGAAGTCAGGCAGCAGGCGAGCTGCCCATGAGGGCCCCACCAGCCCCATTCCGGTTGTGACGGACGACACCCACGGGCCCAGGACTCCATCACAGGAGGGCCCCGCGACCGAAAGGTCGGATGGCGACTGAGCGGGAAGTCTTGGCCAGGTCTGGCTCCCTAGAAACACAGGACAAGCACCGCTGAACAGGGCCCCGCCGGGAGAAGCACCGCTGAACAGGGCCTCGCCGGGAGACGCACCGCTGAACAGGGCCCCGCCGGGAGAAGCACCGCTGAACAGGGCCCCGCCGGGACAAGAACCGCTGAACAGGGGCCCGCCGGGACAAGAACTGCTGAACAGGGGCCCGCCGGGACAAGAACCGCTGAACAGGGCCCTGCCAGGAGAAGCACTGCTGAACAGGGCCCCGCCGGGAGAAGCACCGCTGAACAGGGCCCCGCCGGGAGAAGCACCGCTGAACAGGGCCCCGCCGGGAGAAGCACCGCTGAACAGAGGCCCGCCGTGACAAGAACCGCTGAACAGGGGCCCGCCGTGACAAGAACCGCTGAACAGGGGCCCGCCTTGACAAGAACCGCTGAACAGGGCCCCGGGCGTGACAAGAACCGCTGAACAGGGGCCCGCCGTGACAAGACCCGCTGAACAGGGGCCTGCCGTGACAAGAACCGCTGAACAGGGGCCCGCCGTGACAAGAACCGCTGAACAGGGCCCCGCCGGGAGAAGCACCGCTGAACAGGGGCCTGCCGTGACAAGAACCGCTCCGCTGGGCCCTTCATCTCAAGCACCGCTCCGCTGGGCCCTTCATCTCAAGCACCGCTCCGCTGGGCCCCGCCGTCTCTGCACCGCACCGCTGGGCCCTTCCTGTCAAGCACCGCTCCGCTGGGCCCCGCCGTCTCTACTCCGCTCTGCTGGGCCCTTCCTGTCAAGCACCGCTCCGCTGGGCCCCGCTGTCTCTGCACCGCTCCGCTGGGCCCTTCATCTCAAGCACCGCTCCGCTGGGCCCCGCCGTCTCTGCACCGCTCCACTGGGCCCTTCCTGTCAAGCACCGCTCCGCTGGGCCCTTCCTGTCAAGCACCGCTCCGCTGGGCCCTTCCTGTCAAGCACCGCTCCGCTGGGCCATTCATCTCAAGCACCGCTCCGCTGGGCCCTTCATCTCAAGCACCGCTCCGCTGGGCCCTTCATCTCAAGCACAGCTCCGCTGGGCAACGCCGTCTCAAGCACCGCTGGCCCATTGACAGTGCCGGTTCTGTGTCGAGCAGGGCTTCTCGAAGCACTCTGGGCACCATGCCTCCTCCATTAACAGTGGAGTCGGTAATCCATCTGATGGACTGTGGCTTGGCACTTCCCAGGATGGAACAGTGGGCAAGACACCCACTGTAGAGACTTGAGAGACTGTGGCTTTGCACTCCCCAGGATGGCACAGTGGGCAAGCCACCCACTGTAGAGACTTGTGAGACTGCGGCTTTGCACTCCCCAGGATGGGACAGTGGGCATGGAGGCCCCTCGTGGATCTGGCGTCGTGGACTCATGTGGCTGAGGTGCCCCCCCCTTCCCTTCCCCCTGAGGTGCCTGTAGTTTTATCATCTGATGCCCCAGCAGTGTTCTCTCCAATGGTATCTGGTCTCCTGTGTGGGCTTTGCCCATGTGTTTGTGCACATTGGCCCACGGACTATGGAACTTTGACAGAATGTGCAGGACTTATTGCCTATGTATATATTTTTGACTATGTTCATTCCTTATTTTGTATCTTTCATATAGCATATTTCCCATACCTTCAATGGAGCTATTTATACATATATTTTATAGATCATTTTAATTGTGTCTTTGCATTATTCCGGTGGGTTTGGGGGGTGTCACTCTGACTTGTTGCTCTGCATTGGGGTGTAGGTATTTGGGGTGGGGGGGTGGGTGTATGGCGCATGTGTGTGCCCGTAAGCTTTCCTCCTCCCCCCTCCCCTGTGTCGTAGGTGCAGTACTCACCGTTGTCGTCTGCGCCGGCGTTCGTACTCCTGGTAGATGAGCAGGTAGACAATAGCTGGTAGGATGTTTAATTCGGGTTCCATGCTGTCCTCCTTCCTCGTGGAGTGTGTAGAGGTGAGCGTTTTCCCGTTCGTAGTCTGTTTCCGCCGTGTTTTTATCGGCGGGGCTCCCGCACCGGAAAAGGTGGCGGATTGGTGAGTTGTGATAGGGTGGGCGGTACATTGTCTGCCGCCTGCCTGTTGGCGGTGACCGCCGCGCTGTTTGTCTGTCCCGCCGTGGCGGTCGGAGTGTTAAAGTGGCGGCCTGTGTTGGCGGTTCCCGCCAGGGTCAGAATTCCTTTTTTTTGACTGCCTGCCTGTTGGTGGGTTGGCCGCCGCTTTATCACCGACCGCCAGGGTTGGAATGACCCCCTATGTCCCATATTTTCAGCAACCAACCTGAAAAGCTCCAGGGCACCGGCAGGACCACCCTGCTTCAGGTATCTGCCCTTCAGATGCACAGTGGCAGCTAAAGTTTCAGTGGTGTCTCCTGCAGAAAGGACATTTCAAATAATTGGAAAAAGTCCCAAAATGCATTGGGACTTAGATCTGTCCCGAGGCCCATCATGCTTGACCTAAAATTGCTCCTTAGTTCTGGTCTACTGCGATCATTACTTGCTGAGACTTATATTAGGTGATTCATTTTTCTTGGCCATTATTAACTGTAATTCTTCAAAAATGAATATCTCTTGTTTCCTTGATTGGATGTGAAATACACGTTTTGTCTTTATTTTAAAATTAGTTGTGGAGTTTTATTGAGTTTTATGAGACTATTTGTACTGTTTCAGCACTGCTAAATAATTTAGAAATTGGCTTTGATTTAAGCCTGACTGCTTTATGTCATGTTACCAGGCATTTAGCAAAGTTTTTTTAATTTTTATTTGTGTGACATCTAGCAGGTGGTAGCCTTATGCATTTAGGGGGACACTTGTGAAACCTTAAATAATAATCTACTGTCCTACATTATTTAGCTATGTCTTGTCAGCAAATTGTGCCACCGATGTGTTTGCAATATTTAGATTCAGAAACATAAAGCCACATCGCTAATCTGAATAAAAGAGTGATGCCATTCATTCACAAAGACACCCACTTCTCATAGAAACAGAAATATGTATCCTTGATCTTACCTTCTTCAATTTCATGAGCAGTACTCATCAGGTTATCCTCCTCATCTGTGCTAGAGTCACTGGGTTCTGGCTCAGCATTAAGAATCTCTGTGCTTTCAATTGCCTCTGCAATTTTCTCTTGAATTGACTTGGAATCTTGAAATATAGATTCACAAAAAAGGGAAAGAATGCTTCACATAGTAAGTACTTTCACAGTTATCAAGGTTCATTAATATCACCTGTTAGTAAAATTGCATTATTGTGCATTAAACTCATCGGTATGTTTAGAAAGGAAAATGTCACTTACCCAGTGTACATCTGTTCGTGGCATTAGTCACTGCAGATTCACATGCTGTGCATAGTCCGCCGTCTGGTGTTGGGCTCGGAGTGTTACAAGTTGTTTTTCTTCGAAGAAGTCTTTTCGAGTCACGAGACCGAGGGACTCCTCCCACCTCGGTTCCATTGCGCATGGGCGTCGACTCCATCTTAGATTGTTTTCCCCGCAGAGGGTGAGGTAGGAGTTGTGTATGCTAGTAATAGTGCCCATGCAATGGAATGAATACGTATGTACCAAATGAAGGTTAAAGTAATATATTTACAAATGTACAAATGTTGAAGATATACTTCCAAACGGCTACAGGCTCCCGGGGAGGCGGGTGGGCGCATGTGAATCTGCAGCGACTAATGCCATGAACAGATGTACACTGGGTAAGTGACATTTTCCGTTCGGTGGCATGTGTAGCTGCAGATACACATGCTGTGCATAGACTAGTAAGCAGTTATCTCCCCAAAAGCGGTGGTTCAGCCTGTAGGAGTGGAAGTAGTTTGAAATAAAGTTCTTAGTACGGCTTGTCCTACTGTGGCTTGTTGTGCAGATAACACATCTACACAGTAGTGTTTAGTAAATGTATGAGGCGTAGACCATGTTGCTGCCTTACATATTTCGTTCATTGGAATATTTCCTAGAAAGGCCATAGTAGCACCTTTTTTTCTGGTTGAGTGTGCCTTTGGTGTAATAGGCAGCTCTCTCTTTGCTTTAAGATAGCAGGTTTGGATGCACCTAACTATCCATCTGGCAATACGTTGTTTTGAAATTGGATTTCCTGTATGAGGTTTTTGAAAGGCAATAAATAGTTGTTTTGTCTTTCTAATTACTTTTGTTCTGTCAATGTAGTACATTAGTGCTCTTTTGATGTCTAATGTATGTAGTGCTCTTTCAGCTATGGAATCTGGCTGTGGGAAGAACACTGGTAATTCTACTGTTTGATTTAAGTGGAATGGTGAGATAACCTTTGGTAAGAATTTTGGATTTGTTCTTAGAACTACTTTATTCTTGTGTATTTGAATAAATGGTTCTTGTATGGTAAACGCCTGTATTTCACTTACTCTTCTTAGAGATGTGATGGCAATGAGAAATGCAACTTTCCACGTTAAGTATTGCATTTCACAAGAATGCATGGGTTCGAAAGGTGGACCCATGAGCCTTGTTAAGACAATGTTGAGGTTCCATGAAGGAACAGGTGGTGTTCTTGGTGGTATAATTCTCTTTAGGCCTTCCATAAACGCTTTAATGACAGGTATTCTAAACAGGGAAGTTGAATGAGTAATCTGCAGGTAAGCAGAAATTGCGGCGAGATGTATCTTTATGGAAGAGAAAGCTAGATTGGATTTTTGCAAATGTAGTAAATATCCTACTACATCTTTTGGAGACGCATGTAACGGATTAATTTGCTCATTATGGCAGTAATAAACAAAACTTTTCCATTTACTTGCATAGCAGTGTCTAGTGGAAGGTTTTCTAGCTTGTTTTATGACCTCCATACATTCTTGTGTGAGGTCTAAGTGTCCAAATTCTAGGATTTCAGGAGCCAAATTGCTAGATTCAGCGATGCTGGGTTTGGATGCCTGATCTGTTGTTTGTGTTGTGTTAACAGATCTGGTCTGTTGGGTAGTTTGACATGAGGTACTACTGACAGGTCTAGTAGTGTTGTATACCAAGGTTGTCTTGCCCATGTTGGTGCTATTAGTATGAGTTTGAGTTTGTTTTGACTCAATCTGTTTACTAGATATGGAAGGAGAGGGAGAGGGGGAAAAGCGTACGCAAATATCCCTGACCAATTCATCCATAGAGCATTGCCTTGGGAGTACCTGTGTGGGTACCTGGATGCGAAGTTTTGGCATTTTGCTTTTTCTTTTGTTGCAAAGAGATCTATTTGAGGTGTTCCCCAAATTTGAAAGTAAGTGTTCAGTATTTGGGGGTGAATTTCCCATTCGTGGATTTGTTGGTGATCCTGAGAGAGATTGTCTGCTAGTTGGTTCTGGATCCCTGGAATAAATTGTGCTATTAGGCGAATATGGTTGTGAATTGCCCAATGCCATATTTTTTGTGTTAGGAGACACAACTGTGTCGAGTGTGTCCCCCCCTGTTTGTTTAAATAATACATTGTCGTCATGTTGTCTGTTTTGACAAGAATGTATTTGCGGGTTATCATGGGTTGGAATGCTTTCAACGCTAGAAATACTGCTAACAGTTCTAAGTGATTTATGTGAAAATGTCTTTGATGTATGTCCCATTGTCCTTGGATGCTGTGTTGATTGAGGTGTGCTCCCCACCCTGTCATGGAAGCATCCGTTGTTATAACGTATGTTGGCACTGGGTCTTGGAA
The DNA here is from genome assembly GCF_031143425.1 of Pleurodeles waltl. Taxonomy (NCBI): domain Eukaryota; kingdom Metazoa; phylum Chordata; class Amphibia; order Caudata; family Salamandridae; genus Pleurodeles; species Pleurodeles waltl. Next base: position 774,251,895 of record NC_090443.1, on the reverse strand, counting down.
AGGCCGCCCTTTGTTTAAATTTGTACTGTTCCACCATAGAAGCGAGATGTATGTTTGGCGGTCTACCAACACCAGATCTAGAAGTTGACCCTGTGCCTGTGACCACTGTGATGCTTGGCACTGTTGTAAGGGCCGCATGTGCAATTTTGCGTTTGGGACAATGGCTATGCATGAAGACATCATGCCTAGTAGTTTCAGTATTATTTTGACTTGTACTCTTTGTTTTGGATACAAGGTTTGTATTACATTGTGAAATGTTTGTACTCTTTGTGGACTTGGAGTAGCAATCCCTTTTGCTGTGTTGATTGTTGCTCCTAAGTATTGCTGTGTGTGACACGGCTGCAGGTGTGACTTTGCGTAGTTGATTGAGAAACCTAGGTTGTGTAGGGTTTCTATGACATATTTTGTGTGTTGTGAACACCGTTTTAGCGTATTGGTTTTGATTAACAAATCGTCTAGGTATGGGAACACATGTATTTGCTGCCTTCTGATATGTGCAGCCACTACTGCCAGGCATTTTGTAAAGACTCTTGGCGCAGTTGTTATTCCGAATGGCAACACTTTGAACTGGTAATGTATTCCTTTGAATACGAACCTTAGGTATTTTCTGTGCGAAGGATGTATCGGTATATGGAAATACGCATCTTTTAGATCTAATGTGTCATGTAGTCTTGCTGTTTGAGCAGTGGGATTACGTCTTGTAATGTGACCATGTGAAAGTGGTCTGATTTGATGTAGGTGTTTAGTGTTCTGAGATCTAGTATTGGTCTTAGAGTTTTGTCTTTTTTTGGTATTAGAAAGTACAGTGAGTAAACTCCTGTGTTCTTTTGATGACGTGGTACTAGTTCTATTGCGTCCTTTTGCAGCAATGCCTGAACTTCTAGTCCTAGAAGGTCTATATGCTGTTTTGACATATTGTGTGTTTTCGGTGGGACGTTTGGAGGGAGTTGGATAAATTCTATGCAATAACCATGTTGGATAATTGCTAAGACCCAAGTGTTTGTTGTTATTTCCTCCCAAGATGTGTAGAACTGGCTTAGTCTTCCCCCCACTGGTGTTGTGTGAAGGGGTTGTGTGACTTGTGAGTCACTGTTTATTTTGAGGGGTTTTGGGACCTTGAAATTTTCCCCGGTTTCTTGGGAATTGGCCCCCTCTGTATTGTACCCGAAAACCTCCCCTTTGATATTGTCCCTGGTAGGTTGGTGGTCTTGTTTGTGAGGTGCTGGTTTCTGTGGGTTGACCTCGAAACCCTCCCCTAAAAGTTGTCTTACGAAATGTGCCAAATGTGCCTCTGCCCTGCGGGGAGTAGAGTGCGCCCATGGCTTTGGCTGTATCGGTGTCCTTTTTTAATTTTTCAATTGCAGTGTCGACCTCCGGCCCAAACAATTGCTGTTCATTAAACGGCATATTGAGCACAGCCTGTTGTATTTCGGGTTTAAACCCAGATGTGCGCAGCCATGCGTGCCTCCTTATGGTGACTGAAGTATTTATTGTCCTTGCAGCTGTATCCGCTGCATCCATGGAAGACCGTATCTGATTGTTCGAGATACTTTGTCCCTCTTCCACCACCTGTTGCGCTCGTTTCTGGAACTCTTTGGGGAGGTGTTCGATGAGATGTTGCATCTCATCCCAATGAGCCCTGTCGTATCTCGCCAGGAGTGCTTGCGAGTTGGCGATGCGCCACTGATTTGCCGCTTGTGCTGCAACCCTTTTTCCTGCTGCATCAAATTTGCGGCTCTCCTTGTCCGGAGGTGGTGCGTCGCCTGATGTATGCGAGTTGGCTCTTTTACGAGCTGCCCCCACAACTACTGAATCTGGTGTCAGTTGTGATGTAAGAAAGACAGGGTCTGTGGGCGGAGCCTTGTATTTTTTCTCCACCCTTGGAGTTATGGCTCTGCTTTTAACTGGCTCTTGAAATATTTGTTTCGAGTGCCTTAGCATTCCTGGAAGCATCGGAAGGCTTTGATAATGGCTATGGGTGGAGGACAGGGTGTTAAAGAGGAAGTCATGCTCAATAGGCTCCGAATGTAGCGAGACATTATGGAATTCGGCTGCCCTAACTACCACCTGTGCATATGATGTACTGTCCTCAGGTGGTGACGGTTTAGTTGGGTACGACTCTGGGCTATTGTCCGATACTGGAGCGTCGTAGAGGTCCCATGCATCCTGATCATCCTGGCTCATTGTGGTATGAGCTGGTGAGTGTGTTAATGGTGGAGTTTGTGCCGGTGATGCATGAGTTGATGGTGGTGGAGAGGGTGGTGGAGTTACCTTTTTTACCACCTTCGCTTGTGGTTGCTTGTCTCCTTGCTGGAAGTCAAGTTTCCTTTTCCTTTTGATTGGGGGAAGAGTGCCAATCTTCCCTGTATCCTTTTGAATAAAGATCCGCTTTTGCGTGTGATCCGGCTGAGTTGGTTGTAATTCCTCCTCAAATCTGCGTTTTTTTAGTTGAGAGGACAGTCCCTGTTCCTCTGAGTAGGAACCAGTTTTCGGTTCGGTTGCCGGGCGTTTCGGCACCGAAACCGTGTACCTTGATTTTTTCGGCTCCGACAAGATCTTTTGTCTTTTCGGCGTCGTGCCCTCTCGGTGCCGACCAACTTCGGAGCCGCTGTGTCGGTGCCGAATTTTGTCTGCGTCACTCTCTCGGTCCGAGAGTGCTGCGTGCCTGTATCTCGACCGGAGTCGGATGACTTCGACAGCAGCTCGCCCTTTTTCGGTGCCGTTGGACGGTCACCTACTTTCCGGGTTAAGCCATGGCCTGTTGGTGGTGGCGTCCCCTGGGCTTTGTCAGTCTTTTCGTGTGATGTGTGTTTCGACGTCTTACTCACAGTTGGTTGTTCTTCGACGTCGAATTCTTCGGAATCCGACTCGTGGATGGAGAAAGATTCTTCTTCCTCCTTCTCGAACCGTTGTTGTCCTGTCGGCGTGGAAGCCATCTGTAACCTCCTGGCTCTTCAGTCTCTGAGCGTTTTCCCCCGAAGGGCTCCCGAAGCTCTTCAAGATTCGGTGTTGATTGGTTCTAACTACCCCGATACCGAACGAAACAATACCGACGTAGTTTCCGAGATTCTGACTAACTCTCCGACCCGAAACACGGAGCGAAAAGGAACACGTCCGAACCCGACGGCGGAAAGAAAACAATCTAAGATGGAGTCGACGCCCATGGGCAATGGAACCGAGGTGGGAGGAGTCCCTCGGTCTCGTGACTCGAAAAGACTTCTTCGAAGAAAAACAACTTGTAACACTCCGAGCCCAACACCAGACGGCAGACTATGCACAGCATGTGTATCTGCAGCTACACATGCCACCGAACACACAGTTGTGAAATAAAACACGATTTCATGCAGCAAAATGAAAATTGAAAGCATGCAGAAAAATCATTATCAAAAGCATGCAGAGGTTATGCATATAATCAGAGGAGAAGGTAGGCTGCATTTGTTTTGTTACCCATTAAATTGAAAATGAGAGATTAGGCATCCAATGTATTTTCCTAGTAACATCTCAATAAAAGCCACTATCTGGCTTCCTATTGTCCATTTGACATTGCACATCCAGTATAAAGTAGGAATATATTATCAAAATTTGAAAAAGGTTTCAAACTACCCAACTACATGCAGTAAATGCTGGATTTCCCAGACAGTTTATTGATTTGAATATGTTACCACCTCAACTTGGTAGTAAAGTTCACTTTGTGTCATGCCCCTTGGAGTTAAGAATCTTATGAAAAGTGATAAATGTATAATGGTGTTTTATCAAGTAATGGAAATCATAAGAAATCAAATTAATTTTAACATATATTTTGTGCAGCATAACATTTCTTTTCCTATTAACAATATCCTTCTTTCCTTTACAATTATTACACAGAATTAAAAGAAAGTAACCCAAGGTGATAATTAGTAAGGTTCTGGCCAACAAGAGGTAGATGAAGAGTACAAGGATAGAATAAAAAGAGAAGTGAAACAATATCTAATGAGTTAATATATTGTACCTGCCAATATACTTACTGTTGTATTTTTTAAAGAAGGATAGACCTGGTGCTCGCAATAATCCCTCAGTAATTTAAAGTCTTTAACCCAGTCTTTGGGGCTAGTACCACTTTTCTGTCATTGACTTCAGACTGCCACATCCTCTTAAGATAAATTCACAATGTAATCTGATCTCAGTTCAAACGGCTGTTAGAACTAAGGTGTGAAGACAATGCTATTACTGTACAATCTAAACAAGCAAGTACATTGCCTGTGGCTTATGACTTCATTATTACATTTCAAAACATGTAAAAAAGGGTCAAGTGTGATGATACTGCATCTAAATTCCTAAAACAAACTTTCCTTTATTGGCAATTTGCTTTATTTTGGAGAAGACACTAGGATCTCCAAGTTTTGCAAGTGCTTTAGCTCACACATATTTTCTGAACTAGCACAAGTTCATCTTGAAAGGACACTTAAGCCTGCAGTTCATTGTTCTCTTATATGAAGTAAAGATATTGTTTTCTTTGAATGAGGAAAGTGTTGTAGTGTATGGCTCATGATTGCAAACAAATTCAGTTATAACACTGGCATGCTTCTAAGCCATGACCCAGACTGAGGAACGATCCAGAAACACAGAATATTTGTCTCAAAGAATTGAGAGTAATTGTAATATTTTGGTGGCTTTGAAATGGAAGTAAATTTTACAATTTGTAGAAGACAGGAAGTTTGGAATTTTGTTTTAGGGTTTTTAGCTTATGATATGATTTGGCTTCAACATATCCTTTTCATCGTAAAGTGGTGAGGGAGTGACAAACAACTGATGTAAAAGATGAGTTCTATAACTTAAACAATGTGGCTGCGGAGGAACAATAGCACGGATGCATTGGTGGAAAAGGTAATAGATTGGCTTCAGGAGAGGTTACACAGACCATAAACTTATATTCTCACATAAATCCACACCAGGAAGTGTGCCCCTACAGCAAGTCCGCAATCTCATATAACTATATAGGAGGCTATGTAAGAGACCAATATCTGGCCAAAGCTATAATTTTAGAACTTTAGCTCAAATAGCGATAAACTTGAAATCTTGACCTCCCTATCACAACATAGATTCTCCTTCAGACCCCTGCCTGAAACAAACCCTCTACAACATTCTATATAGGTAAAAATCCTCACTCACAATTCAGGACTTCGTACATAAGACCACTCATCAAGAAAAATCTCTGCACAGCATACCTGGCCAGCTGCAGACCGATTTTCAATGACCTGCAACTCACGCAACATTCTGAAAGAGCAGCATTCACTCATATGTGAAGCTTCTATAAGGAGGTTTGCTCTCAGATCAAAATGGGTTCTGCCCTGGAAGAGGAATGGGATTGGTACTGATTTCCAGTAGAGATGTTCTGAAGACGAGCATGGGCAGGAAAGGCAATGCAGCACTTCTACTGAAGCTTTCAGTTGCATTCAACAAAGTTCACCACCGCTGCCTTCTTTCCAGAGAGACTACAGGAAATTGGTATAAAGGGGTGCATATTTGACTGCACCTCTACTTACATCTGTGTCAAATCTTGTATCATCTTGTTTCACACATTCATGATCTTTCGAACTCAAGGTGGAACTACCTCAAAGATCATTCATTCTTCCATTCCTCTTTAATATCTAACTTAACACAGTTTTAGGTCTCAGCAAATCCTTTAACCTTATATGCTACAAACATGCCAATGACACTCAGAACATTCTAAAAGAGGAAAATATGAGGGATCTTAACAGATTCAAAATATACCACTGTCTCCGAGTCACTGACTAATGAATGTTCATAATTAACCTTAAGCTCAACTCATCCAAAGGATGGCTTTTAACATGCAGGGATTGGAAGGACTATCATACCTCATCAGTCTGGCACACAGAATTTGGAGTACCATCAACAACATCAACACAAGTGAGAAACCTGGGAGTGATCATAGTTTAAAATCTTATTGCAGTTCCCCAAGATAAGAAAGTTAACAAAAATGCTTTCTGTACCATGCATACCGAACGCAAATTGCTCCACCTTTTTGATTCCCACAGAAGGTCTGGGTGACCACTTATCTTGTTCTGGTGTTATATGTTGACTATGTAAAATAACTATATGAGTTGTGGTTCACACTTATTATTGTGACTACCAAAAACTCATTTGGCCAACAGAATCTGTTTGTAATCTGCATGTGCCTTAGCATCATGTGCTGACTAAACTATTTCAATAGTTTCTGACCCTCCTGGATTTGAATCTCAATCTGCCTATTTTAAGGACGATAAGCACAAGTAGAGAAAGAGTGTAATTTGTTGTGCTACTATACCTGCATTATTTCTGAAGGGTTGTCTGAATTGAAATCTATAGTTTAACTGCTTGTTTGGCTATGCAGCCATCTGGAAAGTGCACCTAGATGTATTGATGGGACTTCAGCATCGCTTCACTGCTCAGCTATTTCCCAATAAAATCTGTCTATGATCTGAAATGTGCTTTGGCACGCAGTGTTGATTTTTCTGTTTACTCTGTTTTTATGACTCCCTTTAACCACAGGTATTTTGAACTTGTGTGAAGAGCGCCACAAGAGTCAGATATAATCACTGTACCACTACTATTATGTTGTCTGATCTGTTTAAGGTCAACTTGATTTAAAATGTATTCTTGATCTGTCCACATTTTGTATGACTACTGCCATAGGCGTAACATGTAATTGGCTGTACTACTATTATCAAATAATTAAATCAGTTTTAAGACTCACCTGAATCAAAAGGTATTCTTTAAATGGCCATGTTTTAAGTGAAAGGTATTATCTATAATGTTTGTGTGAATAATACAAACGGCATGGATTGCAATTATTACACAACTAATGTTAAAATATCTAATATGGTTAATGCCTACTTGAATTGAAATGTACTTTTAATCTGCTTGTGCTGTGAGTGAACATCATCAACAGTATAAGGCGGAATTTGCTGTGTTACTATAACTAAATATCTAATCTAAGACTTGACAAACTGGCTCCCACAGGCCACGCTTCCTCTGACAGGCCAACCATTGCTTAGAAATTTCATTTTTTTCACCCCTGGGCTGACTTGCAAAACACATACTGTGATGATTTTATTATTAGAGGGATTGATCCTGTCACATATGGATGGCCTCATCATGGACTTTGCTGAAGACTAGCACACAATAACTGCTTTTCAGTTTACTCCATGATGTACTCATATGCCCATCTATAGTGGCAGTTCATGCAGTGACCATTGTTATGGGAAGCTCACTGCAGCCCATGTGTCAACTCCTCAAAGCCTATATCGTAGTTTGTGGTATAATTTTCCATTCTTATGAGTTGTTCCTCTGCTACTTTTGTGTGGACTTCTCAGCCATTTGTTAAACCTGATACTACAATGTCTGTACGTTTGTGGCTCCACAGTGGACCCATTCGACAAACATCATAATTGGTAACATAATACCGACTGAAACTAGTTGCAGCCTGCCACCCCTGGCGTTTACAATGGAGATTCCTATGGTGGAATGCCCACCACCTATGGCAAAAACTATAGAATATAGTACACTGAGATAAAACAGCTCATGCAAAGTTAGTACCTTTTACCTCTGGGCACTGCCATACTCACCACAGCCAATAGCATCATGACACATAACTCACAACAGGCGATGGGAATTCACATGCATGACCTTGTCATTTCTCACAATTTTTCTTACTCACTTAAGTAGGTGTTAGGTGTTGGTTTCCCCTGACTTTTTCCCTTCTGACCTCCTGTTTTGACTGTGTGCTGAACTTTGTTTTTGCTGGCTTTATGACTCTGCGCATTTACAACTGCTATTCAGTGCTAAAGTACATGTGCTCTGTGTCTAAAACATGGTGACATTAGCTTCTCCACGATTGGCTTATTTAGTATGCTAGAAAGTCCCTAGTAAAGTCCCTATTGAAGCGCACTATGTGTGCCCAAGGCCTGTAAGTCAAATGCTTCTAGTGGGCCCGTAGCACTGGATTTGCCACCACTACGGTAGCCTTTCAGACATACCTCAGACTTGCCATTGTAGAGCCTGTGTGTGCAGTTTAAAATGCCATTTTGACATGACAAGTGTACCCACTTGCCAAACTCAAACCTTCCACTTTATTGCATGTAAGACACCGTTAAGGTGGTTAGACCCAAGGGCAGGGTGCACTGTATTTAAAAGCAGGACATGTACTTTTAAGTTTAACATGTCCAGGGAGTGAAAAACGTAATTTTTCACTATTGCAAGGACTATCTCTCCCATACGCTAGTATGGGAATTGCTTTAAAACATATTTTAAGGGTAATTTCCAGATAGGAAAATGGAGTTTGGTGTCTCTGGACTCACACTTTAAAAACACATCTTCTGGTAAAGGTGGTTTTTACATTGGAGGTGTGAAAATGCCACTTTTAGAAAGTTGGCATTTTCCTACTTTGATCATCCTGTACCTTAGTCTGCCTCCAATCCACGTCTGGCCTGTGTATGGTTATGTGACAGCTATATTTGTGCATGCTATCCAGACAACCATAAAACACAGACACTCCACTGCCCCTGCATTCCATTTGCATACTGGTGGATCTTCCTGGGCAGGAAGGGTGGAGGGACTCTCACTCGCACTTCAAAGGGTAATGCCTTGACTCCGTACAAAGGACTGATAACCCCCCACAGACCTACTGGTAGGCAGGACTGAGCTGAAAGGGACCAGGGGCACCTCTAAACTACCCTTTGAAGTCTCCCTCTCTTCAAAGGCACATTTGGGTATAAGTACTGGGCCTCTAACACCATACACCAGGAACAGTACTGGCCTGAGGACATTCTACCAGGAAGAAAGATTGCAGCATTGTCAGGAAGGACTACCACTTTGCTGTTTGCTCTGCTGTGCTGGCCTGCTGCCTGCTACATCTTGGCTGGGAGTGTGACTACTGGATCTTACTCTCTACATCCTGCAATGTAAAAAATTTCCAATGACCTGACTGAGTTTACCTCCTGTTTCCGCAGTCTCAAAGACATCAATGACTTCACCTGCATCTTTCTACCAGCACCTGGACTCCTCAGCTGACAGCCCTGCTCTGCCAAGGGGTGCCAAATCCAGCCCTGGGCCCTTGGAGGTGGGTGCGGTGCTACACCAAAAGAACTGATGCAACAGCACCAGCGCATCAGTTGGAACCAATGCAACCTGTTGCAGAAACACAGTTTTTTGCTGTTGCCTGCATCGAAGCCCCAGACACCACTCACCAACTGCGCAACACAACAACACTGACTTACAACACAGTCCTAGCTTGGCCAATGCAGCACCAGCACATCAGAACCAGTTCTCAACGCTTCTGGATCTTGACAGATCAACAATGTTGCCCAATCAGGAAACAACGCATCACCTGCAAGCACGACCCTCCTGGATCAACACATCGTCACCGAACCTCGATGCAACCAAGGGACTGTCAGTGGGAATGCATGACCACTACACCCTCCATCGCGGTTTGACCTAACTTTTGTATTTGCCCCAGTCAAGCACGACAAATAGCCCATGTTGAGAGCTATTGTCTTTTAAGAACTGCATTTTGATTTAATCATTCAAAATTCATAACTTGGCTTGTGTATGTTTGATTTTTGTCATTTTGGTCTTGTTCGACTCGGATAAATATTGGCTACAGGTGTGGAGTCCTTTTGTGGTGTTTTTACTGTGTTACTGTTAGTGTGCACAAATTCTTTACACAATGCCTCTTTAGTTTATCCATAACTGCTCTGTGCCAAGCAACTAAAGGGTGAGCACAGGTACACTTTTAGTGTGTATCTTACTAGTTCTATCTAGGATTGTGGTCCCTACCTGGACAGAATGCAAACCTCTGGCCTGATTTCTAACAGTAGGCTCAAGTACACACCATCAGTGTTAGGTCTCAGATGTCTCTACTAAATATGTACACTACAAGATTTCAGCATGTCCCACAATACTTTCACAGACTTTCTCTACATATGCACAATAAAATGTATGCTTAAGTGTCCAATATTTCAACCCCCTTGCTTATTTTCAGTTCAAAATCATGTACAAGTGCAGTGCCAAAACAAAAAAAATAGATTATAACTCTGATCCCCGTATGAAATCATTCGCTTCCCACATAGGCCCACAACAGAAACAGACTTTTCCATCCATAGCACTCCTTCTGAGTAGTTTCATGCCAATCCACAAATTAATTCTGGTGCCTTATCAGGTGGTTGAGGTGCCAAACAGATGCAAATATAACACAATACAATCATCCTATGAAGTGCATGATATTTTTCTGTTGCTTCAGCAAATGAACAATCAAAATTGTGAAACTATAGAAGGCTATGAAACCTTTCATGTGTTTCGATAAGTGTGCTTAGTGAACCCGAGCCAGTGAGTCAACACCAGCGGTGGCTCTTATCAGAGGCTTCAGGGCCTAGTACTTCCTCCTGTGAGGCCCCACATTATGCTTTTTGTCTCTTCCGACACTGTCCATTATTTAATTTAGAAGTGCTCATGAAAACACAACAGTGCCCAGGTCAGCTCTCTCTGCCTCGACTCCAGACCCTTGATGACAGGAGGAGGAGTAGAGGGTGGAGTGGGCTGAGTAAATATCCATCAGTAGTCTTCTATAAAAACACAGCATTGGGTTGCATATGTCAGGGGTATAATTCAACTATGATTCCATTCACAAAGGCACAGTCCAGTTTATTTAGCAGACCTACTGGGCACACGTTAGGCAGAACAGTATATCTGCTAAAATGTGGCTATCAGGGCACACATCGATGCATTCCTGAGCCAATGATTTTGCACCACTATCCCAGTTTCCTATATGGCTGTTCTTCTAATTTTATCAAGAAGCTGGGTGAAGTACTGAGGTGGGTCTTCCCCTTTTTAAACCTTATTCTGCTAATCTGTCTGGGTCCAATTTGGCAATCATGGCTTGCTTGTCCAAATGTCCAGTGCCATATTCCTGCTCTGCTTGTTCCATATAGCCTCCAAGTTGCCTGCAAGGAAGCAAGTTAAGTAACAAAAATGTTGTTTCTCTCTGCATTTGCCTATGTGTTTGTGAGTGTTTGTGAGTGTCTGACAGTAAATGAGATTGAGTGCAAATGTGTGTGTGAGAATGTTTAAGAGAGTCAATGAGAGTGAAAGCTTGTGAGAATCTGAGTTTGAGAATGTATGAATAAATGAAAGTGAGTACGAGGGAGGGAGTGAAGAAATTTGTGAGTGAGTAATTGGAGATTATAAGAGGAAATATAAGTGTGTCAGGGTTGTACAGCAATCAATTTGTTAGTGAGAGTGTATAAGTGTGAGTGAGAGTGGGAGAGAGAATCAAAGAGTACGAGTACATTTGAGTGTAACACTCAATGGGAGTGAGTATAAGTGAAAATGAGTAAGTGAGAGAGTGTGAGTTAGTGTTAAAAATGGGGTCTTTGGTTGGGAGTCAAGTTACCCCTGTCCAAGCAAGGACCCTCATTCTAGTCAGGGTAAAGGAGAATCACCCTGAGTTAACCACCGCTCACCCCCTTGGTAGCTTGGCACAAGCAGGCAGGCTTAACTTCAGAGTCTAGGTGTAAAATATTTGTACCAACACACACAGTAACTTAGTGAAAACACTACAAAATGACACCACACAGGTTTAGAAAAATAGGACATATTTATCTAAAGAAAACAAGACCAAAACAACAAAAAATCCAACATACACAAGTCAAGTTATTAATTTTAAAAGCAAAAGAGTCTTAAATCATTTTATAAACAGTAAAAACACTGTTAGCATTGAAATGTACCAGGGTAGCGTCAAAATAACACGCATGGGCGAGTGTGCATTGATAAAAGTTATTGATGAGCCGATTTCTCACCCGCAAGATTGTGCGTTGTTTCTCCTTCTCCGGTCGGGTCATCATGAGTCGTTTTTCCTCTCTGCAGGAGAGGGATGCGGCGATCCGGGCAAGCACTTGGGTCCGGGCAGGCGTTGCGTCGTTTTTACGTGCCCAGCTGGGTTGCGTTGAAATCCTACTGCACGGTATCAGCAAAATCGTGTTGTGTGGGTTGAGGTTACCAGCCTCCGTTAGCGGTGTGGCGCGTCGTTTCTCCAGCCGCGTACACCGATCTTCCAGCCACGCTGCAGGCCGAGTGTCAATTTCAGCTGCGAAGCCGGCAGCGCGTCATTTCTTCAGCCGTGTCTCGGAGGTTGCGTCGGAAATTTCCCCACATGGCGGTGTGTGTGGATCTACAATCTTGGTCTGCCAGCTTCACCTGTCAAGGCCCCAGGAACTGGATGGGGCACCACTTGGCAGGGCAGGAGTCTCAGCAGAGAGTCCAGGTGCTGGCGGGGGAAGTCTTTGATGGCCCTGAGGCTTCAACAACAGGAGGCAAGGTCAGGACAAGCCCTTGGAGAATCTTCACAAGCAGGAATGCACAACAAAGTCTAGTCTTTGTCCCCTTTCACCAGTCAGAAGCAGCAACTGCAGGATAGCTCCACAAAGCACAGTCACAGACAGGGCACCACTTCTTCTCAGCTCTTCAGCTCTTCTCCAGGCAGAGGTTCCTCTTGATTTCTAGAAGTGATCTAAAGTCTGTGGTTTGGGTGCTCTTCTTATACCCATTTTGGCCTTTGAAGTAGGCTTATTTCAAAGGAAAGTCTCTCTTGTTTGTGAAATCCTTTCTTGCCCAGGCCAGGCCCCCAACACACACCAGGGGGTTGGAGACTGCATTGTGTGAGGACAGGCACAGCCCTTTCAGGTGTGAGTGACCACTCCTCACCTCCCTCCTGGCACAGATGTCTCATTGGAAAATGCAGACTACACCACAGCTCCCTTTGTGTCACTGTCTAGAGAGAGATGCAAACAGCCCAACTGTCAAACTGACCAGACAGGGAATCCACAAACAGGCAGAGTCACAGAATGGTTTAAGCAAAAAAATGCTCACTTTCTAAAAGTGGCATTTTCAAACACACAATCTTAAAATCAACTTTACTAAAAGATGTATTTTTAAATTGTGAGCTCAGACACCCCAAACTCCACATGTCTATACGCTCCCAAAGGGAATCTAAGCTTTAATAATATTTAAAGGCAGCCCCCATGTGAACCTATGAGAGGGATAGGCCTTGCAACAGTGAAAACAGAATTTAGCAGTATTTCACTGTTAGGACATATAAAACACATTAGTATATGTCATACCTTAAACATACACTGCACCCTGCCCATGGGGCTACCTAGGGCTTACCTTAGGGGTGTCTCAAATGTAAAAAAGGGAAGACTTAGGCCTGGCAAGTGGGTACACTTGCCAAGTCGAATTGGCAGTTTAAAACTGCACACACAGGCACTGCAGTGGCAGGTCTGAGCCATATGTACAGGGCTACTAATGTAGGTGGCACAACCAGTGCTGCAGGCCCACTAGTGGCATTGGATGTACAGGCCCTGGGCACCTTTAGTGCACTGAACTAGGGACTTACCAGTAAATCAAATATGCCAATCATGGATAAACCAAGCAACCATACAATTTACACAGAGAGCATATGCACTTTAGCACTGGTTTCCAGTGATAAAGTGCTCAGAGTTCTAAAGCCAAAAACAACAGGTAAAAATAAATAGGAGGCAGGAGGCAAATATATTGGGGATGACCCTGCATAAGGGAAACAGTCCAACAGTTAGAGTAAGCAATGGGGAAAAGAGTGAATGTGAGTGAGCATGAGTGAGAGTAAGAGAGTGTTTTCATGTCTTATGACTGAGTCTGCTGCTGGCCATGCTATAGCCAATATAATTCTGGGCATATGACAGCACCCATGGTAACATGCTGCCACTGGTGTATTGGATATAATTCTTGAAAAGGCACCCATGCCAAAATACAGGCCCTGACATACTAGAAATAATTCTTGGCAGATTGGTCCTTGTGGAAAAATGTTTGCACTTGCATACTGGATGGAATTCTTGGCATGGGGCACCCATGGCAAAATGCTGACACTGGGAAAATGCAGGTAATTTTTTGCATAAGGATGGGCACACAGAAAAATGCAGACTGTGGGATATTGGAAGTAATAGACATGACATAATGTGACACCCATGGTAAAATGCTGATGTTGACATATTGGAGGCAATTATGTTCCTCAGAGAAGGCAGCTATGGCATATTGGGACTGAGGGGGTAGTTGGAGGGAAGTAGGTCATGATAAAATGCTGGTTTTGAAATACTGGAGGTCATTCTGATATACTGGACACAATGGTGCATAGATTATAGTGTATATATATATATATATATATATATATATATATATATATATATATATATATATATATATATATATATATATATCAATGGCAATATGCTCCCACAGGAATACTGTATAATTCTTATCATAAGGGGGTACCAATATCAAAATCCTGCACTGGCACAATGAAGGCAATAATAAACATGTAGAGAGTTCTGAAGACAAATTGTGAAAGTCCCGGCAGGCATCATTCCCCACTACTTTCAAAGATCCACCACTATTAAACACCTTTCTATTTAAGATGCATAGGGTGGAAAGTAGTTTTCTGCCACTTTCTTCCCTTTTTATGTCTCATTTAAAGGACAACAGAAATAAGGACGATTTGCACATCTTTATGTGGGCCTCAGTGCAGAGATTACACAGGGTGCTAAGTGTGAGCTGAAAAGCTTGGGATGCTCTAGGTGAAGTTCAGGCGTGAGAAGTGTTCATGAAATCCCAGTGCTTAGTTTGGGGAAATGTGCACATTGACTTTATGTGCACTAGTAGGGTTGTGTGTGGGTCCTTTGCGTTTTTTTCACATTTGTATTTTTAATAACTGTTTGAATGTATATTTGATTGAGTGAAGTGAAAAGTCACAAAAGGCATTCCTAATAACTTTTTTAGTGCATTGTTAATAGTCCTTGCGGGCTGTCAGACCCATAAAAACACTTGTGCCCCCCTCTTAGCATTACTGAAGGGTCAGTCGGAATACTTGCCACAAATATCCCAGCCACTTCATTGAAGGTTATAGGAACTGTGCTGCTAGACAGAAATTTGAAAGTTACTGGGGCAGCTGTCAGCTGACCCGTCTCTTAATCTTTGACAGGGCACTGTGTTGTTTGACACATGTCCTTAACCTTCACTCTGATTATTTCGGAGGGTGAAGGATGGCGAAAACTAGTGACAGCAGATGCATTCTAAATGGTAAAAAGGACAATGGGTTAGCTTTCAGATGCCTTGGTCTTCCTTGTTCCAGAAAAAGCAGTAGAGCAATGATAAGTAGCGAAGTTGACAGATGTTCAGGTGTAATAAAGATGAAGACAGTCCAGGACAGATGTCAAATGTCCAAGAGCTGTGTTCAAAGTTGACTCGAAAGCTGTGAGCTGCACTAGGAACTGTTGGGGCATTTGGTAGCTGTTTGGTGAAAATTAAAAAGTTCCCATACTGCTAGATGGATGTTGGACTTGGCCCTCTCTGCAGAGTCAACCCACTTATTTTGCCTACACCCTTCCTATTTTGCTGAATTACTTTTTGTTGGCTTTAAGACTCAATACACTTTATCACTGCTAACCAGTGCTAAAGTGATTGTGCTCTTTCCTTAAAACATGGTAAAGAACAAGTAACTTACCTTCAGAAATGCCTTTTCTGGTAGAGACATAGGCCCCCATTATGAACATGGTAGTTTTCACCGCCATGTTCATGCTGGCAGTCTTTCTAGTGACCGCCAGCCGTATTATAAACATTCTGCTGGGCCGGCAGGCGGAAACATTGTTTCCGCCCGCCAGCCCAGCAGAGTGCCTGGCCGGGACATTGCCGGCGGATCCACAAGAAGATATTAAGTTAACATTGTTCTCTTAGAGAGAGGCTAGTCTCTCAAAAAATGTAGGTTAGGAGAACAATAGAGTTGGCTGAATGTGAATGGCTGAACAGTTGAATGCACAGTGGGAATGTACTTATCTATGCTCTTATCACACGACTGCAGGACCTTCCTTTAAAGAAATCCCAATAAGAAGAAAGTGCATGTTTTCAGAGAAACACACTGAATATCCTATCTTCAAGTAGGAAACACAGGCTGGAACTGGATCTGGAGGCGGTCTCTCTTTTTCTATTCCCATTCCCCTTTCCCCCAGCCGTTGAAGGGTTCAGATAATCAGTTAAAGTCTGAGCATGCATCTGTTGGAGGGAGTTGGCTAAAAGGCATCTGCTCCCCTGGAAGTTTGATTTAATGGGTAATCTTCTGACAGATTGAAGTGCCTAAAAATACTTATTTCCACCCAAGCAGAATGGCTGAAGGTTTAGATTTTAATGCTTTGGCAGCACTTATGGACGAAATCCAAAAACAGTTAACCCTTGCCCTAGATGAAAACAAGAACTTGAGAGAGGAAATAAAAAGATCCCATGTTGAGACCCAACAGCTCATGGACAAATTAAATAACTTCACTGCTAGGAATACCGCAGGGACTAGTGGGGTTTCAGGTAAAACCTTCCCTACCTCTACCTCAGAAATATCCACATAAGTCATTCATTCCATCTCTCTTATCATTCCCCTGGCCCCACCTGAACATTTTAGTGGAGATCCTTACAAGGCGCAGATATTTTTAACCCAGTGCTCCTTACACTTCCTTTGTCGTCCTGTTATTTTTACAGAGGATCAATCAAAAACAGCGTTCATTTTGTCTTATTTGAGTGGAGATGCAGCTTCATGGTCCATGCCTTTGGTGTCACGAAATTACCCTATATTATATGATTTTGAAGTCTTTAAAACTGAATTCCTTCGAATCTTTTACCGCAGAACAATTTCCCAAGCTCCAGATAATGAAATACTAGACTTAAGACAAGGTAATAGGGATTTGATCTCTTATCTGGCACAATTAAAAAATGAAATTGTGGAGACTGGTTGGCCCGAGGGCAAAAGGGCTGTGGTTTTTTACTGACGTTTAGGAGGAGAACTAAAAGAAGCGCTAGCCCAAATTCCAGATGGACCTACTGATGAGTCAAAATTAATTGATCTAGTTTTACAGATTGATCAGCGTCTGTTTGAAAGAAAAGTTGAACGCAAGAGAGAATTTTGTCCTATCCCACCATGTTTCGATAGGAGTAAAGTGGAAAATATCAAGACTTCCGAGATACACTGTTCGGAAGAGCCAGTGCAAATCGGCAGTCTTAGAGGTCCCTTGTCTAAAGAAGAAAAGGACAAGCGAAGATCTAAGAATCTATGTCTCAATAGTGGCTTGTCTGGACATTTTACAGTCTACTTCCCCTCATCTTACCATGTCTTTTGACCTTATCTTCAGAGAAAAGAAGCTGCAGGAGGTTTCAGTGACTCAAGCTTCAAGAAATTTCTGCGACATCCAGTATGCCACAAAAAATGGGAATACATTTTGTAAAAAAGAAAATAGCAGAGCCTGTTCATGCGGTGGATGGAACAAACTTGTCTTCAGGTCCAGTCACAGATAAAACTCAACCTTTAGTTCGGAAAGATCATCTAGGACACCAAGAAAAGATATTTTTTATTCTCATGGATACTCCTCAATTTCAGCTGATCTTCATCTTACTGTGGCTTACGGAACCCAACCCTTAAATTAATTGAGAACTGTCCAATTAAATTAAAGTTGTGCACCATCTCCCACTCAAGTTTTAGCTACTAAATACTTTGTGGTTTGTGCTCTGGAAAAGGTTGTCATTCTCCCAAAATATAAAGAATTGTCTCCAGTGTTTGACCAAGCAGAGGCAGAGAAGCTACCTCCCCACAGAGCTTATGATTGCAGGATCGAACTTGAGCAAGTGCGAATCTACCTTGCAGTAGAATCTATGCCCTTACTGAAAAGGAGAACAAGTTCTTAAAAGAATATTTGGAAAAATATTTGTCAAACGGTTTTATTCATCCCTCTCAATCCCCAGTCTCTTCCCCCCTTTTTTTCATCCTAAAGAAGAAGAATGAAGAGTTAAGAACTTGTATTGATTATAGAGCGTTAAATCAAGTTACGGTGAATAATCGATATCCCCTGCCCTTGATTACAGATCAAGTAAAAGACGCAAAAATCAAGTAAATCAAGTAAAAGACGCAAAAATCGACACCAAACTAGATCTTTGCGGAGCGTACCATTTAATTTGAGTTGTTATGGGAAACAAATGGAAAACGGTCTTCCACACCCGGTTTGGTCTATACGAGTACCAAGTAATGCCTTATGGACTATGTAACGCGCCAGCCGCTTCCCAGCACTTTGTGAACGATGTTCTGAGAGAGTTTTTAGAACAATTTGTAGTAGTCTACATTGATGATATTTTAATCTTCTCTCAGAATTTGCAAAACCATGTAGATCATGTGAGAGCAGTTCTAAAGAAATTGTTGGAAAATAACCTATATGTGAAGTTGGAAAAGTGTGCCTTTCATGCAAAGGAACTAGAATTATTGGGATTCGTCTTATCGGAAAATTGAGTTTCCATGGATCCTGCTAAAATTGAAACAATCCTGGAGTTCCTCAAAACAGCCTTTACGGCAGTCCCAATCCTTCTCCATCCTAACCCTGAGGAGCCATTTTGCGTGGAAGCGGACGCCTCTGACCAAGTGATTGGTGGTGTATTGTCTCACAGGCACAAGGCAACAAGTCAACTTCACTCAGTGGCATTTTGATCCAGAAAATGTATTCCTCCTAAAATAATTCATCCAATTGCTGGCAAAGAGCTATTGACAATGAAGGATGCCTTTCAGGAATGGCTGCATTATTTATTAGGGGCTCGTAATGTAGTCACTGTGTTCACCAATCATAAAAAATTGCTGTTTTTAAAGTCTGCTAAGACATTAGCTCCAAGGCAATTGAGATGGTCCTTGTATTTTGCAGATTTTAATTTTACCATTACCTATCAACCTGGTTCTGCCAATGGTAACGCAGATGCGTTATCAAGAATAAATAATATACCCTAAGCTGGAGAAGCTGAAAAGATTCCAATTATTCCAGCAGACAAGTGTGTTTGTACCTTACAATTTTCCAAAATAAAAAGGAAGGTTCAAGAATCCATGTCTGACCAAGACATTTCAGATTGGGGCAACAAAAAAGAAGGAAGAAGGGTTTTAGATAATCGTCCTTTTGTTGAAAATGCTTTATATTTGCCAACTCGTGAGTTTGAAGAGCTAGTGCTACATGCGTGTCATGATGATCTTTTATCTGGCCATAAAGGAATTTTGAAGATGACCAAATTAATTAAGAGGTATTTCTGGTTGCCTGCCATGATCCCTCAAATAAGACAATACATCCAAACCTGTGTTGAATGCATTTGGGGAAAGTCAACATGATTAGCTCCTGAAGGTGAGCTTCAGCCTCTTCCCATTGCACCATATCCCTGGCACACCATTACAAAGGATTTGATTGCAGATTTACATTTCAAGTCAAGGTTTTGACACAATCCTAGTGTTTGTAGACACATTTTCTAAAATGAGTCATTTCATCCTTCTCAAGAAGGTTCCTCGAGCCTCTTAGTCGGCACAGTTATTTTCACAGCAGATAGTGAGAGCTCATGGCATTCCAGTGGTTGTAATCCCAGATCGAGGTCCCCAATATGCTTCCCAGTTCTGGAGGGCCTTTATGAAACAACTTGGAATAGACTCACGTTATTCTACCAATTATCATCCGGAAAGGGATGGACAGACAGAAAGAGTTAACCAGGAGATAGAGTAGTACCTACGATTATATCTCCTGGACCAAGATAATGATTGGCCAGATTACATTTGGACAGCAGATTTTGCGTACAACAATGCTATTCATTGGTTATTCTCCTGTCTATTTGAACTCTGGTAGGCACACAAAAATTATCTTAGGAAGGTCGGGAGGCTCGGTCTCAGCTGCAAATGAACTCAGTAAGAAAATTCAAAAGACCTACCAATCCACTAGAGAACTCTTGGCCAAGGCGAAGGACTCTTACGAGAAACATGCTGACAAAAAGAGGAGCGGCAACCCTGGTTATTGCGAAGGTAAGAAAGTCTGGCTATCCACTCGACATTTACATTTAGGAGGGAACAAAAATGTCTTGCCTAGATATGTAGGACCCTTTAAAATAAAGAAAATTGTAAATTCAGTAACAGTCAAACTTGCCTTGCCCCCTCAGCTTAAGGATCATCCAGTATTCCATATCTCACTACTTAAAAAAAAACCTCCCAATGTAGGACAACCACCCCTCCAGATGCTATCCCAGTAGATTCACATTTAAAATATGAAGTGAATAGAATTTTAGACTCAAAGTTTAAAAACATTATATTACCTCATTGATTGGAAAGGTTTTGGCCCAGAAGAAAGGTCCTGGGAAGCCTTCCAAAGTGTGCATGCTCCAAGGTTGATAAAGAAATTTCACGACACTTTCCCCAACAAACCTTCTGTGGGAGGGAGTTCTTTGGAGGGGGGTACTATCAGGAAAACTATTGCCAGCATTTTTAAGTTCTCCCCTCAGCATAAATGATTCCCCTTTTCCTTGTGCCCACGTTGGTTGCAGCAGCATCCTCACTCCCATGTGCTCTTGCGGAGGCTGTTCTTAGACTAGCTTCTTCGGGTTTAACTGCCACTCAAGATGGTGGCCGCAAGTCCTTGGGAGGTCAGCACTCTAGTGTTTCTACCTTAGTCTCGTGCTGAAGCTTCCCTCCAGCTGTTTCCCTCTAGGAGCCCTGCACTTCAACTGTCATCCTGGGGAGAATGAGCAGTTTTCCTGGGGTGCTTTGTTTCATAGAGAATTCTTCCAGTTTTGAGTAATTAATTATTTTTCTTGTTACGGTGTGTGCACCAGCTACTTTTTCCCTTTGGAAGAAGCTGAATTTTTTCCTTCTTCCAACAACTGGCTATCGGCTTTCTGAGAAGAATTTGTTTTATTATAACAGAACATCAAGCAACTGCAGTAAGGAATCCTTTTGTATGATTTCCAGACTTGCCAATATATATATGTACATATATAGTTTATATATTTGTGAACTTTTGAACTGTTCTCCAGAGAACCTCGGAAACCTAACTCCTGCAGAAAAGAAGATATTAAGTGAACATTCTTCTATTAGAGAGAGGCTAGTCTCTCGAAAGATCCAGATTAGGAGAACAATAGAATTGGGTGAATGTGAATGGCCGAACAGTTGAATGCACAGTAGCAATGTACTTATCTATGCTCTTATCACCCGACTGTAGGTCCTTCCTTTAAAGAAATCTCAATAAGAAGAAAGGTGCAGGTTTTCAGAGACATACACTGAATATCCTATCTTCAAACACAGGCTGGAACCGGATCTGGAGTCTCTCTCACTTTTTCTATTCCCATTCCCCTTTCCCCCTAGCACATACAGGGTTCAGGTAATCAGTTAAAGTCTGAGCACGCATCTGTTGGAAGGAGTTAGGTAAAATGCATCTGCTCCGTTGGAAGTTTGATTTAATGGGTAATCTTCTGACAGAAACATATGTGTAAGACCTTTAAGGAACCTATGTATAATAGGGGACTTAAACAAGGTGATCAGGCAACCTCAAAAAATCAGAAACTTCAGACAATTAACCTTTGAGAATGCACAAAGCATAGCTCAGCTGGGCCTGAGATAGTGTGCACAACAGAACCTCAGAAAGATGGGCAGAAGGGGGGTCAAAAGACGTGCACCATGCCACAAATTTCTTTCAATGACAGGCGTATACCGTTTTGGTGGAGGAACACCTGGCTGCCAAGATAACGTTACATACTTTGGTCAACTGCTGCCACACAATCTTCATAGAAGAAGGCAGAGTGGACAGGTTTGGGTGCAGAACCGTCCCTTGCTCCTGTGACAGAAGATCCTCCTGAAGGGGCAGTCTGATCAGAGGATCAATAAACACGCTCAACAGCTTGAGTTACCAGACTCTCCATGCCCAGTCCAGAGTCACAAGATTACTTGGGCCCGGTCACTCCAACATGCAAAAGTGCTGAGATTGTGTGTTCTCTGCGGAGGTGAATAGATCTAACAAAGGGGCTCCTCACTGTTTAAAGAGACCATGCGCCACCTCGGGATGGAAATGCCATTTGTGATCTGGTAGACATTTTCACCTGAGTAAGTATGCTCTGGCATTCAGAGAGCCTGCCAGATGTTGAACCACCAGGGATATGCCTTGCTGTTCCAGCCATGTCCAGAGGGGCAGAGCCTACTGACAAACAGTCCATAACCCCACCCGCTCTCCTTGTTGCGGTACCACATGGCAATGGTGTTGTCCTTGAACACCTGCACCATCTTCTCCTTGACAGAGGGAAGAAATGCCTTCAATGCTAGCCGGATCGCACAGACCTCCAACAGGTTGATGTGGAGCCTGGACTCCACTGGAGACCAGATGTCTCTGATCACTACCTTTCCCAAATGGCTGCCCCATCCCAGGAGGTATGCATCTGTAACTACTGTTATATCTGGTTGGGGAAGGGAGAGGGATCTGCCTCTGATCCAATCACGGTTTGTTAACCACCACTGCAGATCTTGGACAGTCCCCACTGAGATTTGGACCTTATCGGAAAAATTCCCCTGATGTTGCGCCCATTGGAACTTCAGGTCCCACTGCAGAGCCTGCATATGCCATCTGGCATGTTTCACCAGCAGGATGCAAGAGGCCATGAGTCCCAGCAGCCTCAGAATCATTCTCACCGAAATCCAGAATAGAGGCTAAAACATCTGTACCATACCATGGATATCATGGACTTGCCGCTCGGGAGAATAAGCTTTACACTGGACTGTGTCCAGAACAGCTCTGATGAAAGGGAGCATCTGAGAGGAAGTCTGGTGTGAATTCCGCACATATATAGTAACCCCCAGCGAATGCAGAAGGTCCAACTTAGTCTGCAGGTGGGAGACAACAGCCTGGGCTGAGCCCGTTTTCAACAGCCAGTCAGCAAGACAAGGGAAGACTGAAAGAGTTGATCTGCGCAGATGAGCTGCAACCCCCGCCATCACCTTGATGAACACCTGATGGGTGGTGGTAAGGCCAAAGAAGAGCACAGTGAAATGTAAGTGCTCATGGTCTACTGTAACCCGCAAGTAACATCTGTGGACAGGCAGGACGAGAATATGAAACTAAGGCCCTCATAACAACCCTGGTGGTCGGTGGAGAAATGGCGGTAATACCGCCAACAGGCCGGCGGGAAAAAAATGTCATTACAAGCATGTCGTTGACCGCCATGCTAAACCGCCATTTCTCCACTCCGACCGCCAGGGTGGTAATGACCGCTGGGCTGGAGACTTCGGTCTCCAGACCAGCGGCTGTCACAACACCGCCGGCGGTATCATGACCCTGCATACCGCCATGGATTTTGTGGGGTTTTGTACCGCCACGGAATCCACGTTAGTAGGCACTATCAGTGCCAGGGAATTCCTTCCCTGGCACTGATAGGGGTCTCCACCACCCAGAGTGCTCCCCCCACACCCCTGACCCTCCTACCACCCTCCTCACATTGACACACACCCCCCTTCACGCACACAGACACCACCACCACACATACCCGCACACATACTAACAAACATTCCAACAGACACACACAGTCATACACGCACATATAATCACAGACAGACATACATGCACACATTTCCAAACACACAACACCCCCCCGCATGCATACACGCACTCACACACCCTCTCTACACACTAAAACTCACACCCCCATGCAAGCACACAACACACAACACCCCCCTCCCCTAATGGACAATCACCTTACCTGGTCTGGTGATCCTCCGGGAGGGGACGGGATCCATGGGGGCTGCTCCACCGCCATCACCCCGTCACCAGAACACTGCCACACCGAATCATGGAACATGATACGGTGGGCGGTGTTCTGATGACATGGCGGTGGAGGTGGAGCAGCCTCAACCTTCCCGCTGACCGCCAGTATGGCTGCTGGTGGCTCTCCGTCCGAAAAACGACGATGGGCAGCCAGCAGTCATAATACGCTGCGCAGTAAACCGCCTGCACTGGTGGTCTTCAGCGCAGCGGTACCTCGGAGGTCTTTCCAAAAGACCGCCGAGGACGAAATGAGGGCCTAAGTGTCCTGCAAATCCAGCGCTACCATCCAGTCTCCCGGGTCCAGGGCAAATAGAACCTCAGCCAATGTGAGCATCTTGATCTTCTCCTACTTGAGGAAAAGACTGAGGGACTGAAGGTCTAGGGATTGAGGGTCTAGGACCCTTGTCCTTTTTAGGCACCAAAAAGTAGCAGGAATAGTAACCACAACCTACTTTTGGAATGGGAACCCTCTCTATGGCTCCCTTGGACAAGAGAACCGTTACTTCCTCGCAGAGAAGGGGCAAGTGATCCTCCATCATCTAATCATATAATAGTGGCATGGATGGCGGGACAATCTCAAAGGTTAGGGAGCAGGGGGAGAGTAGCTCCTTTGGACTATCTGGAGAGAGTAGCCCCTTTGTACTATCTGCAAAAGCTGCATGTCTGACATGATGGATTGCCAGCAGAGCAGGTGATGCCGAATCCTGCCTCCGACTGGCCCTTGATGGGGAGTCAGAGTGGGAAGGCTTAAAGGCTGCTGTAGAGGAAGGGGGTGGCAGTGGACTGGCCAGACTGCTGGCTCCTTGATCCATGGGGTTGGTGGATCCCATGCCCTTGGCCATGCAGAGGTGAGCCGCATCCACGGCACAATGGCTTCCTGGGAATGGATTCCTTCTGTAGCCACAAAAGGGGAGACAGTCAGACTGAGGGGGGATGAGGGGCCACTGTGAGGCCCAAAGACCTGGATATAGCACAAGAATCCTTGAAGTGCTCAAGTGGTGAGTCTGCCTTGTCTCCAAAGAGATGAATGACATCAAAAGGCATGTCCACCAAAGTAGCCTGAACATCCCCTGAAAAGCCAGATGTCCTCAACCAGGCATGGCGCCTCAGGTCCACTGTCGGCGAAACTGCTCTGCCCAGCAAGTTAGTTGTGTCCAGTCCACAATGGATAGTAAACATTGCTGCAACTCTCTCATTGGCAACTGCCTGAGAGAGGATAGCCCGTGTCTCCTTCAGGACCTGTGGTAACACTTAAGCAACCATATCCCACAGCATCTGGAAATAATGCCCCAAAAGGCATGGGGAGTTAACTGACCACAATGCTAGGCTTGAGGAAAAAAATAATCTTCTTCCCAAGTGTATCCAACCATTTGGATTCCCTATTCAGGGATGCAGAAGGAAACACGCCCTGGGAAGTGGAGGTTTGGATGATAAAGCTCTCAGGGGTGGAATGTTGTGTCAGAAAGCTTGCATCGCCCTGGCGGGCGATGGCGGCAGACAATTGTCCTGTCCACAGGAGCACCTGTTCTGGGTTTGGAAAAGGTACCCAGTAGGACATCCGAAAGGGCTTAATTAAAGAGGAGCATGGGTACTGTGGAGGAAACCCCAGGCTGAAGCACCTCGGTCAGGAGGTTATTCCAGACTGCCCTGAAGGCAACTCAAGGTTCAAGACCCCCCCAGCTACTCCTCTCAACACCATAAAATAGGAAGCCTGTTCCTCCATAGCCACAGTAAGAGGAGAAAGCATGCCAGTCTCTGGAAATGTATCTAGTGTACTGTACTCACCTACGTCTGCATGTCATTCCACTGGGGCTTAGGGCTGGTATTCTAAAGGGTCCAGTAACCCCTCCTGTTAGACCTGACATGCCTTAGGATGGTCACCCCTAACTTTTGCCTGCCTCCCTCCACTTTTTGGATACTGTTTTTGCTGGCTTTTAGATTCTGCGCACTTTACCACTGCTAACCAGTGCAAAATTGCATATGCTCTCTCCCTTTAAACATGGTAACTTTGGATCATACCCAATTGGACTATTTAATTTACTTATAAGTCCTTAGTAATGTGCACTGTATGTGCCTAGGGCCTGTAGATTAAATGCTACTAGTGGGCCCGCAGCACTGATCGTGTCACCCACTCAAGTAGCCCCTTTACCTTGTCTCAGGCCTGCCATTGCAAGGCCTCTGTGTGCAGTTTCACTGCCAATTCGACTTGGCATTTAAAAGTACTTGCCAAGCCTAAAACTCCCCTTTTTCTACACATAAGTCACCTCTAATGTGTGCCCTAGGTAACCCCTAGAGCAGGGTGTGGTGGGGGTAAAAGGCAGGACATGTACCTGTGTAGTTTACATGTCCTGGTAGTGTAAAACTCCTAAATTCGTTTTTACACTACTGTGAGGCCTGCTCCCTTCATAGGCTAAACTTGGGGCTGCCCTCATACATTATTGAAGTGGTAGCTGCTGATCTGAAAGGAGTAGGCAGGTCATATTTAGTATGGCCAGAATGGTAATACAAAATCGTGCTGACTGGTGAAGTTGGATTTAATATTACTATTCTAGAAATGCCACTTTTAGAAAGAGAGCATTTCTTTGCACTTAAATCTTTCTGTGCCTTACAATCCACGTCTGGCTAGGTTTAGTTGACAGCTCCTTGTGCATTCACTCAGACACACCCCAAACACAGGGTACTCAGCCTCACTTGCATACATCTGCATTTTGAATGGGTCTTCCTGGGCTGGGAGGGTGGAGGGCCTCCTCTAACACAAAGGACTGCCACACCCCCAACTGGGACCCTGGCAGACAGGATTGAACTGAAAGGGGACTTGGTGCACTTCTTAGCCACTCTTTGTAGTCTCCCCCACTTCAAAGGCACATTTGGTTATAAAACAGGGCCTCTGCCCTACCACCTCAGACACTTGCTGGAGAAGAAACCTGAACCAGAACCTGCATCCTGCCAAGAAAAACTGCCTGGCTGCTCAAAGGACTCACCTGACTGCTTTCTACAAAGGACTGCTGCCTTGCTGTTGGCCTGCTGCCTTGCTGAACTCTTGCCTTGCTGCAGAAGTGCTCTGCAAGGGCTTGGTTAGAGCTTGCCTCCTGTTCCCTGAAGTCTCAGGACCAAAAAGACTTCCATCTTTCAACTGGACTCCTTGTGTGCCGAAATATTTTACGCACAGCTTGCTCCGCTGTGATAAATTCACTGCACGCCGATCCGGAAAGACGCGCTCGACCCCGCAGGGAAAAGATCGACGCGACGCCTGCAGTGCGACCAGAACTTCGACGCACGGACCGCCTGGACAACACCGCCCGACTTCTAGAGAGGAAATCGACGCAACGCCTGCAGTGAGGGAGAACATTCCACGCACAGCTCACCGGAACAACGCGCAGCCGGACATCTGGGAATCCCACGACCCACAGAGGAGACCTGTCCGCACGCTGGAAAACGACGCACGTCTTCCCCGCCTGAAAAATAATGACGCAAGTCCGTGTGTGAAGGGGCAAAACTGACGCACACACCATTTTTCCACGCATCTCCTCCTCTGCGGCCCTTTGCGAAGATTTTCCACTCCAACCCAGGTACTTTGTGCTTGAGAGAGACTTTTTTTCTTTTTAAAGACTTAAGACACTTCATATCACTTTTCAGTGATATCTCTACAATTTCTTATTGCATCTTTTATCATTTTGACCTGAAAATATCTAGATAAATATTATATATTTTTCTAAACACTGTGTGGTGTATTTTTGTGGTGCTATATTGTGTTATTGTATGATTTATTGCACAAATACTTTACACATTGCTTTCTAAGTTAAGCCTGACTGCTCAGTGCCAAGCTACCAGAGGGTGGGCACAGGATAATTTGGATTGTGTGTGACTTACCCTGACTAGAGTGAGGGTCCTTGCTTGGACAGGGGGTAACCTGACTGCCAACCAAAGACCCCATTTCTAACACCTCCCATTCCTTTCTGTAACCTATCCCTTAAGAAAGGGGCTCAGCATCCAACATAGGAGGCATGGCTCCTGTCGGAATCAGCATCATACGATGCCCACTGGTCTCTGTGGGTCAGCAATGAGAAGGAGAATGGCACTGCTCATGTGAGCAGGCAGCCCGAGGATCGTTGGAGTCAAGACCGTTGTCAGGGATGGTCAGGGTGGTACAACCGGGCACTGGTCTGGATCTAAGACTGGATCCATGGCTGCCCCTTCTGACTCCGTGGAACCAAAAGGCACTCCAGCAGTGTCGGGCTGCCCAAAAATGAGGTGCGTGGCCTTGTAAAACTCTTGAAGTTGGGCAGGGGTCACTCCAGCTCCCGGAAATGCGTTGAGGCACAGAGTCGGCCCAGGCACAGGTTCCTCGGACCAAGGCCTAGAAGAAAAATGAGTTTTCATATGCAGTGTTGCATCAGCCTTGGGCACTGGAGCATGAGTGCTGCCAGTGCAACACCTTTAAAGTTGTTACCACCATCCCTTGGCCACTTCATGCTCCAAATCTGGTTAGAGGTATTTTCCAGCAATTAAACCTACATTCAATCTATGAATATCAGAAATACTGTCACATTTGCAGTAGCAGTAAATTCCATCTAGGATTTTAGGAATTAGGATCTGGGAAATCACGCTCACAGGTGAATTTGCAGCAAAACAAACTACATTTTGATGAAAAATGATCACACCCTTTGGAACTAGGTTTAATTCAACCACAGAGCTAAGAATATACATTGTTGGAATTACATTCTAATTTGTATGGAAGAGTTAGATATTTACTTTCACAGGGCTATATATATTATTTTTACCAGGCACAGAATGTAAGCAACTCCAACTAATGCAACAGGAAAGTGGAAAAGTAGGAGGTGCTATATATGTAACAAACAAGCCCATGTTTACCACTAAGGTTCTGGAAGTTGGTCGGAAAGGGCACACATCAAGTGGTTTTAATATAGCTTGGGGCAACTGGGTCCCACTCAACAAGCATCATTCAATAGGTACGTAAATGTTCCTCAATCACACTCCATTGAATACTTGAAAAGTACAGACATAGGGGAACTTTGGAGCATTACTATCAATTTAACTGAACAATAAAGTATTTCCTTGTTTAAAAATAAGAACATCTAACGGCTCAAAATGAGATCAACTCAAACTATAAATGTATCATCTCATCAATTTCCATTTATGAAAAGTCCCACATTAAAGATCCTATACTGTCCACCACAAAAGAGGTGGAATCCACACCCAAAATATGAGACATTATTCTGGTTTTGTACTACATAATGGCATGGGACCCTGGCTTTAGGTACAGTTAAGAAAAACATGTTTCTGCAAAAACAACTGTGTTGTATCAATTGACAAGCCACAATGTACAACTTCAAGTAGCCACCTTGTAATTGACTAAATATATTTTGAAATACCATTACCAATTGCTGAGTAATGTTGATATGGTTCTGTTTTTTTTTTTTTTTTTTACCAGAAGTGTAGTCACAGGCAGCTTTTTGAAATGTGTGTGTTGTTACATTTGAGGATATTACAGCATCAGCATGTTGATATTCAATGGTTATGATTTGTAATGCATTTAATCATGCTATTATTTGAAATATGGATCAACAAATCTACAATTACTAAGTTGTGACATTTAATACTGAGAGGCATGTGCAACATTTTAATGTTGAACTTTTGACCTGGTGGTATTATTAAAAAGGAAAAAATCTAAATCCTCCCACATGTCTAAAGGGAAGATACAATCATTTTAAATTACAATAACAATACACAGCTGCATTACATTCAGAAATAAACCCAGAAAGAATATTTGGCTGTGTTAGGAAATTTCTCTAATTATGTAGTTGGTCTTTGCACAATGAAAGTGTTAATTAATGTACCCTTGATGTGTAATCTCACCTATAACATTGTTTATGAAATGTGTACTTGCTGTCACATCATGGATGAGGTCATGAGCATTCTAATCGGTGTGCAAGCCATTGTTTCCATGGCTCTTGTGCAAGTTATGATTAGTGGATTTAACTATAACTGGTGAATTATGTGTTTTTGTTTTAATTCATAACCATAACTGTACTTTACATGTACTTTTGAGCAGTGCTTGAAATGGAAAAATTAAAGTGCTGGTACTCTGTATCAGAGTACCTGCTTGTTTCTAAGAAGTGCCGGTACTCTCCAATTGAAAGTATTACGTTTTTCTTGAGATGTGCCGGTACTCTCCCTCTCAAAATAAAAAAGTGCCGGTACTCAGTACCAGACAGTACCGGCCCATTTAAAGCACTGCTTTTGAGGGAATGTCAGTGTTTTTTAAATATACGCTAACATCTTATAACTAATACTTAACTATAACTTTACCTTAAGGATAATATTTTTAAGTGAACAGATAGACAAACAAATGCTAGCTAGACAGTTAGACAGTTGGAAGGTTCGCTAGATGGATAGACAGATCAATAGATCTATAGACAGATAGCTATATATGCAGCAGCAAAAATGGCCACCTCTTAGAGCTACAAATGGTTGGTTGCAGTGTGCTTTAACCATGTTCTCCTGTTGCATAATGTGTGCTCTGCTTATTCTAAGACTGGCACATAATTCTTCCTGCTCTTGCATGTCCTGAAGTTGCTTAGAAAGATATCACATGTGCTCTCCATATTACGGACTAAACCCTACAATAATTTCATTAAAGTGAAGTGAACTGGCTTTGCTGGGATCTCTAAAGGTTCTCCTCTGAATCAGTATTTTTTGGACCAAAACAAAGACTCATTTTATTGCCCCTTTCCTATCACATTTGGGAGTGCACTGACAATGAGCCTTATAGACACAGTGATACCACTGAACTCATGGGCCCATTGCCACAAAATTCTAGGGTTAAGTACTGCTTCCATAGCTTAATAGGCAAATAATAGATACTGGAGCCATGCAATGTCTCACCTTCATAGCCACTATTTTTCTCCTAAGATGCATTTTTTGATCAAAATATCTCCTGACACCTCAGTCACAGATTTAAAGAGTGGTTCATGTGTATTTCATGTCAAATAAATAAAGAATGTTATTTCAAAAGAAGCTTCACCACTGAGACCATGTATTGCATCTCAAATTGCATGATTTCTATTAAAGTGTTTGAGCTGTACCTAAAAGCATTCAAGTCAAGCGTCCAAGGATATTGTTCTACAAAATAAAGCAGCATTTGTGTAACACACCGATACAACTTTTTATATATCACCAATCTTGTTACAAGATGATCAATCTAATCACGGTCTCTCAAAAGCTAATAGAGAAAGTTAAGGAATGTGTAAGGGTGTCTTAAAAAGCTAACAGAAAAAGTTAGGGAATGTGTAAGGGTGACAACAGAAAAAATGTGTTGGTAAATCAAAGAGTCTCCAAATTGTGACTTTGGAGTCAGTTGTGGATCTGAAGCCAGCAATGAGGACAAACAAATGTATTATACAGACTAAGGACTTCATTACGAGCTTGGCGGGTGGAAAATGCCACCCACCAAACTCCAGCATTCAGGAGACCGCCAGTGATGTCTCCTTCCTGTGTACCCCATTCCGAGTTTCCCACTGGGTCATTGGGCGGAAATAGCCCACAACATTGACTCCAGCTCGTAATCGAGCTGGCAACACTGTTACGGTGCGTCGGGTGCAGCAGCATCCGTCGTGCCTTTCACTGTCTGCTAAGCAGACATTGAAAAGCGAGACAGGGCTGTCCAAAGGGGCCCATACAAAGTGCATGGGCAGTGCAGGGGCTCCTATGGGGCCCCCGACACCCTTGGTGGTGCAACCGTCATGTAAAAGCCGGTCAGAGAGGCGACTCATAATCCCAAGAGAAGCGCTGCCCTGGCGGATTAAGACTACTGGCATTGGCCGGCGAAAAAGTGTCAGTACCAGCGGTCTGACCGTGGCCCGTTCACCACAGTCATAATGTGGAGGCCGGACCACTGCATTGGCGGCAGCCAGACTGCCACTGCGAGTCTGGCAGTCCTAGGACCACCAGACTCATAATGAGGGCCTAAACCACCCATCTTGTGGCAAATTCAACTATTTACTTGGTCATTTCTCTAGGTGACATAGGCCTTGATTTGCCATGAGAATTGCATTCTTGGTATTTTCATGTTAATGAATAGATCTCACTACTGTGGTCATGGAAACCATTACAGATAGTCTGCAGAACATAACTGAATGGTTAAACCACCATCAAGGTTAAGCCTACCACCCATAGAGCGGAGACATGCATTGCTTTTCTGTTTCCTCTTTGACCGACCGGAAACTTCATGCCAATGGGGAAGGTGGCAGGAAATGAAACAGAATGCATGTCTGGGTTTCTTATTTGGAAAATGAAAAAATACATTAATTTCATTTCCACTACACTCAATTATTTACAAATAGCTCTGCAACCATATCTTAAAAAAGAAATTCTACCTAAGAATTATAATCGGCTCCCTTGAACATACAACCTGAACAGAGGAGTAAAGCACAAGTCACTGCTTCTTCTCTCTGCAAACTACATAGAATTTTGATTCAGGCACTTTGAATTTGAGTTGGAAATATTTGAGGAAAGACTAAAAACAACAAGCAGCCCTACTACTGATACTTTATGCCTGACAGCTGTCGCTATGCATTATACGATCATCAGAATAAGAGTGTTGCAAAGAACTTTTGAAGGGAGGCTTAGGCTTTGCCCACATGTGGAGTGTTTCATAGGAAAAAGGTGTATGCTTTCAGTGCAAAAGAGTGCTTATAACATACTATTTTCCTAATAGCAAAGCCTATGCTCAGTACAATAGGTATGACCTGGTTATGTTGACAAGCCAGTGAGTAAAAGCTGACATGTTTATTGTGAAATGTTACTTAAAGGCAGTTATTACTGATGAGAATTATATGTTAACAGCAATATGCATGTAAGTGTTGGCTGCCATAGTTATTGAGAGAAGCAAATGTTAAAGCCAATCAGTCTTTAAGGCTGGATTATTATTACACTGTGCTAAAACACAGCAACATGAATTTTGTTATATGGGTGCTCAGAAATGACTGTAACAGGCAAGAGGTTTGATATAAGATACCCCTTCGGATAAACTCTTGAAAGGGCGTTGGGGGGGGGGGGTTAAAGATTTGGACTATGAGAATCTTTGGTATGTCTTCTATGGAGGAGCTGTATATTGTTTTGTCAACTGTATGACTGTATGCCTGATAGCTGCCTTTTGGGAAACCGTATACTGAATAAGGCATAAGGTTTCCCACAAGACAGCCATTGGCCATACAGTAAGTCTTATGTTTATTACAGTAGGCTTGAGTTGGTTGTTGTGAAATGACAATAATAATGGCTAAAGGTCTGATTGTTTACCTGGGAAAAGTTATATATCTGATGCTATAAGTATGATATATATATATATTATGAAAAGTTACAACAAAGGCAGGAGGCCTAACATTTTTGTGTGAAAACCTATGTTAAAGCCAGTAGTTATTTAAAGGTGAATTATTGTTATGGTGTGTATACACTATGCACAACACCATATGCTATGTGTACTTTTTACTGATTTTATTGTAAGTATATGGGTGTCATGTTCCTATCTTTATTCTTTCAAATTATCTTGCATGTAATTGTTCAATGTGCTTGTGTTCTATTGTAGATGGGTGAGTGGTTCAATGAAAGAACAAGTAGGTGGGTTGATTAACATATGCATGAATGCAAGAAAGAGTGCATACAGAATGAGTTGAGTGTTAAAATACACCTGTAACTGAAGAATCACTTTCACCTAAAAGCCAGACCTCAAGGCATTACAAATGCTTCTTTATTTCCTGAATGAAATAATCTACTGCCCACTGCTTAGCTGCTGCTAGCGTGACTGTAGTATTGGAATTGTAGCATTTACTGTAGTTATTGTAGTGGAATTTTAATATGTCCCTGGTGTGTCATGATAAAGAATGTTACAACATTCTAGAATGTAAGGATTTGTAGAGGAACCATTGTGGAGTGCAGTTGTGGGTCATGTTTCTCCATTAACTACGCATTCCTCTACACTACATACATTTTGTGATGTGTTGGTATTTTCTGGGACCCACCGACAACTCTTATGAGGCATTAATGTTTACAGGAGTGGTTGTGTCATCAGCACGTCACCTCTCCCCAGCACACATTCCACAACAACCTCAACTCTCTGTCAAAAGTCACGTACACGTTTGTACATCGCAGCCATATTGAAGAAGTGGGAAACCTCGTATCTATTGTTATGGCTACTTTATTCAGGCAAAAACAATCTTCGCTCACCGCACTTTTTGCCAGTCTACGCAAAAGTATTAAACAGTCGGTGACTGGCACATCTATCTTTCCACTGCCTGTCTGTGTTCATATGGTGACCTTTTGAGGTTGCACACCACGTGTTTGATACAAACGGTGACAGGCACACCACTTTTACTGTTTTATGCCCGTCTTTGGGTCTACGGTGATGGGCACACCACATTCACATATATAAACGACTCCTACGGTAATAGGCATACTATTATCAAAACATTGATTCTGAATTATTCTATTTCTATTATTTTCTATTTTATTTTCTTCAAGTGTCATGGCTAATTCTGGAAATGTAATTCAGCCTCCACTTTTCTTACCATGACCGAGTAAATCACCGATGGCATGGTCAAAATGGGTATGAAATTTTTAAACCTATTTAGTTGCTATTGATGCCACTTGATATAGTACTATGCGTTGTACAGCACTACTTTTTAAACATTTTGGGGATACTGGGCAAAAAGTGTTTAACAATTTTCCACATGTTGAAGCACCTTCTGAAGATGAATCAAGGGATGTGTATACCAAAGATTTAGCACGTATGAGTAAATAGTACACTGATGAGCCTTCAATCATGCTTGAAAGACATAATTTCTTTTTTTTTTAAACAATCGATGGAGGAGTCATTGGAAAATTACCTTGCTGTACTTAGAGTGCCTGCTGCAAAATGTGAATTTGAATATAATTAAGATGCTTATTTACATGATCAGCTTGTTTTTAATTGTTTTCACAAAAAGATGCAAGAACGCATTTTAACATGCAAAAATCGGTCACTACATGAGATTATGGATATAGCCAAGAGTATAGAGCATTCGTTAAATTCTTCGAAAATTCTAGCAGAAGATCAAAATGATATCGTGAAAACAGCTGCTGTGTTAAAAGCTGAAGCGAGTGATGTAAATGTTTTATCCAAAAAGAATACGTTAAAGAAATTTCCTGGAAAGAAATGTACCACTGCATGTTACAGGTTTGGATTCAAATCTCATTTAGGGAACAATCTATTGTGCCCTGCGCATGGCAAAAAGTGTAGTAATTGCAAGAAGATTGGGCATTTTCGGAAGTGTGCAAGGCCTTTAAATCCAACACAAAAATTAATCAAATGGGGACAGAAGAAGAAAATGTAAGTGTAAATGTTCTGTTAACAGTAAATGTATTTTGTACTAACTTTTCCTTTAAGATGTGTAACGGGCCTATGTGTAATATGAGTATTGGCTCAGTTGATATTAGTAGGTTGGAGGATTCAGGCTCACCAATCACCATCCTAGATGACAACACTTTTACAAAGTTATGGTAAAAAAAACACTATTGGAAGAATCTGATGTCAATCCCAAGGCATTTGGAGGTTACAACATTATCATGAAGGGTTATTTTGTTGATATAGTGAATTTCAAAGGAAGAGAAATAATAACAAAAATATGTGTTGCGGAGAACAGTAGAAATCTGTTATGGTGGCAAGATCAAGCCTGGTTAGGAATTATTTTAAAACCTGGTTTTGATGAACCAGTTGTACCAGGGGATGCACCAGCATTAACAGTAGAAGTAATGCAAAAGAAAAGTGATGGCCAGAAAAGTGATGGCCATAGATTAGATCTGCTATTAAAAAATATGAAAGGGTGTTTAGTGACAGCATAGGAGTAGTAAAGGGTTTCCAACACAAGATTAAGCTAAAAAAAACAGCTGTGCCTATTACACAAAAAGTTAGGCCTCTGCCCATGTCTGTAAAAAAAGAGCTCAAGACTTTTTAGACAAAATGTGTGAACAAGAAATTGTGACACCTGTTGATTTCTCTGAATGGGTGTCAGCATTGGAAATAGCCAGGAAATAAATCAGGGGAAATGCGCTTATGTTGATTTGAGGGCACTCAATCGTAATATTGTTGCGGACTGCCATCCCTTACCTAAAATACACAATATGTTAGCTAATTTGGGTAATAGTAGATGTTCTCCACTATAGATCTCAAATCGACATACCATCAAATTCCAGTACAGTAGAGAGAGAGGCACTCACTTGTTCTTAGGCATCTGTAAAATTCAGAATGTTTATTTGAGACACAAGATTTGATCTGTATACTGATGCCATGTTGGGTGACAGTTGTTCCAATAAGGCCTCTTCCAGGCTAATTAGACTTTTGTCCAGGGTGCAAGAATTCAATTTTAAGATGATGTATGTGTCTGGAGGAAAAAAATATAAGGAGAGATTTCCTTCCCAGGTTACCCCCGGACGATGATGATGTGGGGTGTAGAGATTTTGAAAAAAACAAACGTGTCATGTCTACAGCAGATTCTGTTCAACATTCAAGAACAACAGAGGAGGAATGGAAGAAGGGTGAAGAGATTGATGAATGTTTGAAAAATATCAAGAAAAATATTGTTAGTGGGTGGCCTGGAATCAGAAGTATGAGTCTAGAAATGAGATAATTTTCACAAGTTGCACCTGAATTGACGTTGGTGATGAGGCAGGGTACATTTGTGCCTCCTATTGTGTTACACTTCAAGATAATCTTGCATGCACATGAAAGGCATTTTGGTATGTCTGCTATAGGTAAGAAAATTAAACAATACTATTGGTGGCCTTTGTGGTTATACTATGCTTTTGTTAAGATTATTAATACAAAGTCTGTGATTACATTTTTAGTGCAACTATTTCAATTGGAAGGTCCACCAAAGGAAATAGCGACTGACAAGGGGACACACTTTGTTTCAAGTGAAATGTGTGCATTTCTTAAAAGTCAAGATATTAAGCATGTTAGGGTAGGACTATATAGTCCTTCTCAAACTGACTAATTGAAAGGGCAAATCGCTTTTTGAAATAGGGAGTGCAGACTGTGCTTGCTAACGAACTAAATGTGGTGGAGTATTTACACAAGAAAGCCTGAAATTACGACATTTCACCACACAGCATCACAGGTGTTGGCTCCATTTATGCTACTGAGAGGTATAAAACCTAAAACTATACCTAATCTGACATGATTATGTGAAAAAGTGGGTAGAGACAATGGTGAGATGAAGATGGAATCAATTCGGGAATGGGTGAAAACAAAACAGGAGGCTAAAAATAAATATTTTGATAAAGTGAAGCACATGAAAAATGTAGATGTGGAACCCAGAGATTGGGGTTTAGTTAAAAAACCTATAAAAGTGATAAAGGGTAAACCAAAATTTTCAAGGCCTTTCAAATTTGAGAGAGTATCTAGCGGTGCAGTGTTATTGAATGGCAAAGGATTGTGGAAAAGAAATACCATTGTTAAGCTTAGAAAAAACAAGCAAATATTATAACAAGTTGATTAATCAGAAATCGCTAGATAGCAATGCTACGAAAGAGAACTGGTACTATTTTGGAAATCTAAGTAACAATTCAAGAGTAACAGATGAAGTTCAAAACTAAATGAATGATATGTGTAAGAAAAATCCTCTTATAAGTAATGACAATTTGGTTAGAAGTGGTCGTATAAGGAACTGTACCTGTAGCATTTACAGACTCTATTAGATTTTAGAATTCCAGTGTATAGTATTTGTACTTGTCATCTTCAAGTATATAACTTTTTTTTTGTAGGAAGGTGATGATGTAGTATGGAAATTGTAGTATTTACTGTAGTTATTGGAGTGGAATGATAATATGTCATTGGTATGTCATGAGAAAGAATGTTATGGTATTCTAGAATGTAAGGACTTTTGGAGGTGTCATTGTGGAGTTCAGTTGTGGATCTCAATTATCCATTAAACTTCGTAATATATCTATCTACATTTATGGAATTCCTTTATTTATCACGTTCCTCTACACTACAATGACCATGTGTCGTGTAGATTCCCTTGCCTCATAAAGCACCTGGGCCCTTGAAAGGCTGAATTTCAATGGACATGATTTATGAGTATGCTGATCATTCTATAAACTTGACAGGATTTTACTAAGTGGATTGAGGGGTCTAACCAGATTGACCTGTGCGTCCCTCGTAGTTATTACCCGAAAGGCCAAATCTGTAAAGAATCATCAACAGTACTGAAAATAAGCAAATTTCATAAAGTAGTAGCGTGTGTTTAAAATGTACTCGGTGTATGCATTCATTTCTATCATTACTGGATGACTAGGAAGCAAGTTATTTCAAATAATTATTGTTACTGTCCACACTGAACACAGCTCTCCTGAGTCCTTTTACTAGACACTCTTGTCATGCTCCAATGAAATTATCATAGCTACTCTCACAAATATCTCTACCCAGCCACTTCACACAGCACGCCAAAGTGCCTGTAATGGGAGGGGGTTGTGTGGGTGTATGTTTTTGCACTTCTGCCCTTCTTAATGCACAACACCCACATTCAGAAAGTGAGCAAAACGATTGTAGAAGAGCAGCAACAGAACCCCGCTGTCGTCTCTGCACAGCCTCACTATGAACTTAGCCGAGCTGTCTAAGATATTTCAGTTAGTGTAAACAAAATGTTGCTAACCTGTGTTGCTAAAGGTTCTGTCATGCTTCAGATCTGCTTTCTTTTTGGATGCTTGTGCTTGCTTTACTTATGGCTTGAAGTGAATACAGAGGCATAAATTACAAAGGCAGAGAATGAAAATGATGAGACACTCTAAAATTATGCAGGTTGTTGTGCAATCTGTGAACACATAAAGGGGCTTCCTAGTAGCATACGAGTCACCTAGGAGTTCATTACCTTCTGGAACCACAGTTGAAAACCCTGTGGAAAAATAAACGTTGCATTGTTTGCAGATAATTTCTTTATAAAAGCTACAGAACTGAAAATGTAGAGTCCACCTTAATTTTCCAAAATTTCCCCAGCCTTTTAAAAAGAGCTTCACCATTCTGTTTAACTTTAGCTTCATTAATTCATGCTGCAGGTAAACATTTGGCAATGATGCTCAGTGCAGTGTTTCCACTGCTTCATGCAAACAGAAAAACAAAGCATAGTACTAAAACAAAGCTTGCACTGAACACTTTGAAAATGGTGCAAAATATAGTATTTTAATTTATCATGCAACATCGTAGATGACAAGCCAAACAATTCTGACAAAATAAAACAATGAGCTAGCAGTGAGAAAGAAGCATCACCACAATCTTTATTTTCTGCATGCAACACCATTAAAACATGCTAAAGGTAACCTACAAAATGACAAAATGGAAAAGTAAAACAGTAGAGGCAGTCTCACTTCTACATCTATATAGATCAGAAAATGACAGCATTCAAACGATAGTGTTGGTCACCTTGGGGAAAATGGCACACAAAGCAACGCTTCTTTGTAAAGAGAACAAATAAAGTCATGCCAAAACAATATAAAGACAGTGAAAGCGGTGGCAGAATTCAAACACAAGAGATGCAGTATATTATATAAACCAACAAACAATTCACTTAGATTTAAAAAGGCAAAGTGTAGTGCAAAAACAGTAATTTATGCCACGCATGTGGAAATAAGAATGGTTCAACAGAATTTGTTATTTGGAGTAAGAGTTCCAATAAAAGTACATTCAGATATTTATCATTAAAGTGAAAAGTTTTAAAAAAATGCAGTTATGATAGTACAGTGTATGTAACTGAGAAAGCACTGCCTCATAGATTCCATTTAACAATCATTTGATAGGGATTTACAAAATGTAACCATGTTCATAAGGGCTTGTTATTGCGATTGTTTTGCACACTGTGGATTTAACCCCTTGTGCTGTGCTTCACCTTAAAAAAAAAACTCGTTTATGACTTCTTGACATAAAAACAGCAAGGCATAAACCACATATGCATATCAATTGTCAGTAATATGCTATTTATTCCCATTCAAGCTCTGCACATAGACATATACATTATAAAGCCTCTAGCAAATTGGTGCCTATAATACATACACTGCAGGACATTTCACGGTACAGTGCAAACAGAAGAATCAGCATATACATATAAATGTTGTATTCAGGACTATTGGCTTTCTTTGTTTATTTTCACTTTGCTGTTGAAAAGGAAGGAAAAAGTGGCAGTCATTCCCCTATCGCTTCTGCACCCCCCCCGCCGCACACCTTTGGTTTAGCATGGGATGTTTTGTACAGGAAGGAGGAGTCACTGTCTTTACAGACGGTCACCATAAGCAGGGAGCTCTATAACGCATCTCAACAATCAGCAAGTAGCTGGAGCAAGTTCCAAACCTGAGATGGAATTGTCCATTACAGACATGTCACACTCCATATGCACATTAACAGCAGGGGGACGTGAAAAAACAATATTATTTTCTGCGGTTTCAAGAGCCTTGTAATCGGTGACTAAAATGTCAATGCAAATACTTTTGTTCCCTATATGGTCTTCATAAAACAGTAAAGTTAATCAAACTTTCACATTTTATCAATCACATTTAGGTATTTCAAAAGTACTTGGAATACAATATTTTTGTTGAATTAACTGATTTACATATACTCAAACTACACATATATTTTAGTGCAGTGCATACAATTTGAATGATGATTCTTAGTAGATTGCTATGTATGAGATAGAGAAAGAGCTATTTTTTTCATGTAATATAACCGCACTTCAGTAAAAAAAAAAATCTACTGGAGTGTAGCGGCCTGGAGCGGGGATTGACTAGATAATTTATACAAATACACTAGCTATAGAAAATCAGGGCAAATGTTTAAAACAGACTATATTGGCGACCTACTCCACACCATCATCATAGAGAGACTAACACAGAGTATCAGTCAAAATCTAATAATGGACTGCAGAAATTAGGTAATCAAAATGTAACCATTACAAAACTGAAAAAGGCAGACAAACCTATGCACTTAATTAAAAAGGAGTGACCATTGGTGAAGGAACATTCAGGAATGCACTAATCTGACTACATTCTGAAGTCCATATGAAGCTACAGTTCCACAAATCCACCAATATTAATGTTTTTCAGCAAATTTCCACACGTTTTTATCTTATAGGTAATTGTAAAATGACTTCACCAGCTCACTTCTTGTTTGACATGACTCTAGACTGAGGTAAGAAGAAGTTGGTTTATAAAATACATCAGGTTCTCAGAGGGGAAGGGAACAGCACTTCCATTAGCAGCTAAAGACTAGACTCCAATCCCTACTCTCTTCAGCAAACAATAATTGGAAACTATCTCCCTCTGTCAATAAGTGTTTGGAACAATTATAGATGATGCTTGAAAGTGGCAGGGTGGACTGTCTCTCAGTGTCACTAATGAATACTGAATGTAGGAGGTAAACTTTAGTGAGAGTTTTCCTGGAGACATGGACTACAACTAACTTTCTCCTACTGAACTCAAGCAGAAGAATTTCTGCATTCTGCAAACTTTGACGCACTGACTTTGCTCCAAAAGAGGGAGCCACAGATAGTGAGGCACACTATGATAACCACAGGGATGTTTTCTTCTGAGTGCAATTTTGTAATAGGCCAATACCTGTAAGCATTTCTTCCTTGATTTTCACAATTTGCTTTATCCTTAGATTTCTTACTAAAGTGGACACCTTTGTAATATCCACCTCTGAATAATATAAGGCTTCCGCTTTTTAAGATGTTCCTCTTTTTGTGCTCTGCTCCTACTGTGCACCTCCCTACCTTCCAATTATTTCATTCTGTGTTACGTTACACACCCACATGGCTACTTCCATGAGGCAATTGCCCATGATTTAGCAATGAAATACTTTTAAAACTTGCAGTCTTGTTTTCTCTGCAGTAAGAGTGTGCTCCAACATCTTGCATATGTGCTGAATCAAAAAGAAAAAGAGGACCTCTGATGCACTACATCTTCAATTCCTGTCTAAAGCCCTTAATATTTTCCACACAGATGGTCTCCTGCCTGTCAGGACGTGTCTCGACTTGGCCACAACATTCAAGTAATGACTGTTATTTCTACAGAAAATGTGAACCCATGTTCATGAATTTATCATAGCATTTAATAATTCATCATCTTCGTTAGGATGGAATGACTCACACAGTACATGCCAAGCTACAGTAAAAGGTAAAGCAAAAATGAATACATGGATGTATAAAATGATGCTATGAAGTCATGAGCATTCAGGACAATATATTTGATCAGCGAAGTCACCCATTATAGTACTAAAGTGTTTTGCTTCTGATTCTTAAAAATATTCTTTCCCATTCCCAGTATATACAGGGAATGCTTTGTCAAGAAATTACACATGAATCGAATAGTGAACACTATACATCTAATAAAAGGGGTACTTCTAACTCATGTTTGTGTTATTTGACATATAAAAAGAATGAATCATGCACTTTCATGTTCAAATGTCTTTAGATAGCGTGCCTCAACACAGAGCTTTAACAATCACAAAATGAAGTGCCTACCTTGAAAAACGTGGGAGCTCAAAGAGTCTGGCCAAGGACATCTGCCTGTCTGCTTCTAACAGAACAGGTTAAAAACTTTTCTGACATAATTAACAAGTCTGACATTAAGGAAGTGCAGCTTTGTGTCACACCCATATCTTCATACATTTTTCTTTTCAATGATTACTTTGAAGTGGCCACAATGAATCAGCTAGTCGAGTAATTAATGTGTCATAAATTAAATTACCGTATTTATCGGCGTATAACACGCACCTGCGTATAACACGCACCTCATTTTAAGAGGAAATTTCAGAAAAAAAACCCATTACATTTTATCGGCGTATAACACGCACACATCATTTGCCCCCTATTTTCAGGGAGAAAAAGTGCGTGTTATACGCCGATAAATACGGTAATTGATGTTACATTTTTGGTCTATAATCACAAATCAGAATATAGATGTACAATTGGCCACAATTTGTATTTTCTTACTGTTAGACACAGAGTTTTCAGGAGATAAATAAAGAGGCAGTGTTACTAGTGTTCTAGTTGTCTAAGTCTTATCTGTTTGTATTGCCAAAAACAGAGTCTTCTTCTATTGTTACCTGTCTTGGTATGTTAGGATAATTTCTATAGCATTTGGAAAAGGAGAATTTCGAAAGCGAGATTAGCTATATTTTATTGAAATTGGCATGCATGATTTTTCCCTTGGCCTATGAAGGGTTATTAAATTGATTCTACTAATGTCTTCTCCACTAGTGCTTGTATCAAGTGATAGTTAAAGATCAATGTGCTCTTTTTCACATGAGAATGACAAGACACATTTCACCTGCAATAATGTATAATTAGGTAATGGAAGATGTAATTCCAGTTTGTTTTAACTGGTACAATTTAAAACCACCCTTGTTCTGATGATAT
The DNA here is from genome assembly GCF_031143425.1 of Pleurodeles waltl. NCBI lineage: Eukaryota > Metazoa > Chordata > Amphibia > Caudata > Salamandridae > Pleurodeles > Pleurodeles waltl. The sequence goes on along the minus strand of NC_090443.1, from coordinate 774,208,760 downwards.
CAATACTTTTATTGTCATCTACATTATTGACTTGAATGCTTGAATATTTAAATATAATTATATGATTTCCACAGCCAGATGACTGTGAATTTGAGGCAGAATCCCTAAACCAAAAACACTTATAAGAATATCATGTTATATAGGTAATTCCAGGTCTGGAAGGATCAAAGTAATGCTGAAAAGAAGGACTGCAAGATGATGCACTGTCAGCTATCAGTCCAGATTGTTCTCTGTTTTCAGAAAGCTGGAAATCCAGCAGGTTTTGAGATAAGTCCACTGGCTCGAGCATATAAACAGTTTCAACTGTATCTTGACAGTTATATGCCTCCTGTAAAGCAGTCTATGAGTTATCATGCTGTGGGTAGTAGCTTACCTGGGAGGAGTGCTTTGCTGCATGATATGCTATGCAGGAAGGAGCTGTCAGACCCATGGCCGATGGGAGAGCACAGTGAGTTGTAGTTGATGAATGCTGCCTTAGTTCTTGCTATAGTGAAGGCATATATGAGGCAACAGCTTGCAGAGGGTGACAGCTCAAGTTGTGCATCATACAAACTGGATCTCTGATGGACAGGAGAGGTTCCACCATGCCTCTGCTTAATTAAGTGGCAAGGCAGATTGTGGAGCGGATTCAACCCAACTGGCTTGGATGAAAGAGAGACTTGATGACTTTTTAGGACAATTTGAAAGAAAGCTGCCATCTCACTATGCCTGTAGGTAGTTTTATTTCTGCCTGTCAATTGCATATATCTAACTGTTTCCATGATAATAGTTTCCTCATAGTTCCAATCAAAGGGCACATTTCAGGAAAACCTGGAGAAGGTCGGGTTATTTGTGCTGTATATGCAAATTTGATGGGGGACTAGTAGCAGGAATGAGCTCCAAGGAGGAATCCCTTTACCCCAAAAGATGAGGTTTATTACAAATACTGCTACAAAACTCCAGTATAGACACATGACAGCCAAAGCAGTGAGAACAATTACTATCTTAGGAAAACACTGACTATTACTATCTTGGATAAAAGATGACCCTTGAAAGGCACCTAAACTGCTCTGTACTGCTTTTCAGTCTGTAACTTCAAAACATCTGAGAGCTTCCACCGTTTTCATAGGTGCACAACGCAATGAATTTCCTCCTCTACTACTTCTTCCCACTGAAGCAAAAGAGCAATGATTTATTCTTCAGGCGCAACAGATGAAATGAAAAAAGTAATTGGTATTGCTGAAGAGTAATCACAGAGTTTATAATCAGCAGAGAGAAGGCATTCAGTGAAGATTACACCCCTGAGTAAAGGAGAGCAGGGACAATATTGCAGAAATGTGTAAACAAAGTGATGAGAAAGCCCTAACCAAAAACCTTCGCCATGCAGATGGAGTTCCAGCAAAAGCTGTGTCTGAAAAGAAAGGTTTCTTACAGAAATACAAAGGGCAGCCTCCCAAGGAAATTCAGCCACCCTCTTTAGCAACCCATTTTCCAGATATTTATACCCCTGCATACAAGCTTTCCTTATTAAGGCTCCCAGCTGGGAATATGAATGGAGATTGCAGGTGTATAATGAAGCAACAGAAACTGCATCTTACCAAACTCACACAGCTAACATGGGCAAAATGGGTGGACTCACTTGAAGCACCCTGTGCAAAATGCCACCCAGAGCAATGTATAGAGTAACTAGGAGAATTCAAAAGGCAATGATCCCTAGGACTGGTGTTTGAGAACCCAAATGGGGGCACTATAGATTACATCTTCATAAAATACTGCATTCACGGTCTAAAATAGGGCTCTGGGGCTCACAGTGTTCTTTTTGCTCCTTGGAGGATGTCATATTCAAGCAGAGAGGTGGGAGCTAAATTGTCACCATTGTTGAATTAGAAAAAACATGGCTCTTTCTAAACTAAATCTTGGCATAATCTTGATTGAGAAAGGTGATCTAACTTCTCTGGAGATAAAGGGGTCATTTATAGGAGAAGTTATCTCTGGGAGGAAATGTGAAGAACAAAGGGACAGATAAGAAATGCAATGAGGGTTAAACCTTCTGATACAAGGATACCATGGAGAACAAGAAAACGTCTTTTATTACATTCCGCCTTGATCCATTTTTAAGAATTCACCTCAGACCCTTGAAGGAAGAGGCAGAAGTGATGTGAACCCAATCAATAAACATGAAAGTAAAGAATGTAACCATACAACCAGAGAATGTTACATGTTGATAGAGAAGATAATGAAGACACCAGAAAATAAGGCATCCAAAGGAAGTCTACAAAAGGAGGCTATATCTCCACTCTATAGTGTCCTTTCTACATACTTTTGTGTTTCTAAAAGAAAGGCTAAAAGACACCCCGACAATTGCAAGGCTTTAGTGCCTAAAGAGGCTAATCTAAGTTTAATGCAAGACCATACATGAGTAGATTTCTTTCAGGAATGTATTATAAGGGATCACATCTTAGAAGATACTCCAGCATACAATTATTTTCCTGCATCAAATGGGTATCAAACCTGGCCTGTGAGAATTCAGTAAAATTATAACTGGGGCCATATTACAGAAAGTCACTTTCTGTGCCAACGTGACACTTCTGTATTACAAAAGTGACTGTTGATGCTTGTGTGGCCGCTTCTGTAAAACAGAGTGTGCCAGCGCAACTGTAGCACAAGCACTTTCCTTTTGGGGTGCTCTCTCATGCTAATGAGGGAAAGACTTTGTCTCTGCACCCGCACCATATAAAGGATGTAACCTCAAAAACAAAGGAGGTAGAAAAGAAGACCCCATGGATCCTCCCAGACATCCTTCTGAGGGGAAGTGCAGTCACTCACTTCACCCGCCTGTTGGGGATTCTTTGTCTCCCTTTAAAGTGTAGCCTACACTGAGAAAGTTGGACCAGCTACTTCAATTACCCAGTCTGTCTTTCACTAATGCATTGTCCATAGGCAGTGCTAGCTCACAGCTGCAATTTGGGCAGCACATTATCAGTAATAAAGCACACTGCCCCTATTTGCACCCGTCACACGGATTAAAAGGGCCATTGTGGCATAAAAAAAAAAGAACAGTTTGTTTTTACTGTAACCTGACCCCAGATATCTTGAAGACTAGAGCAGAAGCAAGAAAAGGACAGAACTATGAATGAAGGTTCTATCAAAAGGGGTAAGATAAAGAGGCAGAATATTCTGGAAATAAATGTGCCATTGAAAAGAGCACTAAGGAACTGTTACAGTAAGGCATTAGTCTCATCCATGCACCAACCTAACAGGGTGTTTTTAGTTTCCTTTCACCTCACTACCCCATCTTTACAGTGTGAGGGTATTGCAGAATTCCCCTGCTTTGCAAAACTGTCAAAGAGTTAAAGTTAAGGCTGCATAAGGGAGGAGAAAAAAGATAAAAGTGAGGAGAAGAAAACAAGACAAATGTAAAGGACAGTGAAAGCTGGTTTGCACTAAAAATAAAGAATATGTTTGTTACTGCTAATGTGAAAGGAGTAAATAACACTTGTAAGTTTGGAGACAATACTCAAATGCATTTGCAAGAAATAATCTTCTAGGGTGTCCCTTTATTAGCTGGTTTACATTGTCTTCCAATTCAGGTGTACCGCAGAAATCTGAGCAAAATCAGATATTTGTTAGCTTACTACTCAAACCTAGTGGTGTGAGGAGGGAATAACATCAAACCTCTCTTAAATCTTCAAAAAAAGCAGTTTCTCAAAACAGCAAACTAAATGAGTTTTAGTTAATTTGCTCAAAACAATATTCCTCAGGAGACACACAGTCCAAGTCTCATTTATATATATGTATTAAATAAAATAACCACGGAGCTAGTTAAGGATACATTCTTTGTGTCTTTTAAATTTTATATTGAGAAAAAGAAGAAAGTCCTCCAGAAGTTCTTTCAGATCACTTTGAAGTAATCCTAGATATTACAGTACAAGAGCAATGTTTAATGGGTAGTGTCAGTCATCCATGGTGAATAGATAGGTTCTAATAAATGCTATTTGACAAAGCCAAACCCTTCCCAAATATTAGAGCAATTTAATACCAAACATAATCTTCAAACATGATCATTTGGCAAGCTTTCATAAATTATGCTGTAAAGCAATCTGAGCAAATCCAAAAAAGGTTGAACAGAAAATGTGTTGCAGATAATCTGAATGATTTGAAGAAACATAAAAATAATTTGCAAAAAGATCCTTTGAGAGAAGATTTTGAACTATGAAGCACTCTAGCAGAAAGCATTAGATAAAGAGAGATGTCAAGATATTACTTTAACAATATCAACACAAGGAAGAGAAGAATGTCGGCTCGTAAATCCAGAACCCTAAAAGGAGAAGCTATATTTAATTTAAAAAACATACTTAAGATTTCCATAGATTTGCATCTCAAGGTCATGAGCGAAAACCAATCTCCTCATTTAAATAATATTTTGAATTTTAAGGGACCCTCTACCTGACTCACTTGTGGATAATTGTGGAGGTCTCACAATAGTGTTTCATAATTTGCTTAAGCTATCATGTGACTCTCTTACCATCTCTCATTCTGGGGCCCTTATTTTTAGCTGTGAGATCTCAAGCAACTACACTTTTCATGGTATTCTAATATGCGGACCTCTGGGCCCTAAGGCTTCATTCTTAGAGGATATGGGTAATCATATTGATTCTAGTATACAACATTCAAACTTAACTATATAAGGTGTTTTAAACTTTCACCTGGATGTCTTAAATGATAAAGAGGCTGCCTCATTAATTGAATCTTTAAGTTGTTTTGATTTGTCACAGAGAGTAAAATCTGCTAAACACATAATTGGCCACACCTTGGATTGTATTTTCTCAAATGACCCTAGTTTCAGATTTGAGGCAACTCTACCTTTGACTTGGTCATATCATATGGCATTTCATTTCTATCTAAATACTTCTTCTGGATTGCAAGAGACTACTTCACTGGTACAAAGTAAAATCGCCCATTCCTGGAATAAACTGTACAAAAATGTTTTCGTATATATAATTTGGGTTGGATTAAACCCGATGTTAGCATGGTGCCAAATGCTGCGGCCTCCAGTTACCCGGAATGGCGGAGTGAGGAGATTACAAAATCAGTACTATATAAAATGCTTAAATCACATAGTAAACAACCATCTGCCCCTTGCCTTGCTTCTCCCTGGCTCTTACAGACATGGAACAAAAATGTTGCAGATTGGAAAGAGTTTGGAGGCACAATTATAGTAAAGTTGGCAGAGACAACTACATGAAAGCCATTGGCAAATTTAAAAAACTAATTTGGCATGAGAAGTCCAGATTCTACACAGATAAAAAAGAGCTGGCCACAAACTCCATAAAGGAATTGTTCAAAGTAGTTCAATCCCTACTAGCCCCAACTCTTCTTCTCAGCCATCCTATAGATCGGGCTTTTTGTGACAGACTAGCAGATTCCTTTAGGAATAAAATAGAAATGATTTATAAAGAATTTGATTCCTCCCATTCTGAGGTCACAATCAGTCAAGAGCCTCTGATTTCTGAGCTCAAGGAACTCAATTTCCTGGATTTTCCACAGCCAAGTATTGCTCAAATTATCATGCTCAGTGATCAGGTAAAGTCAGGAGCTCCATCTGATCCCTTTCTGCCTAAGATCATCCAAGCTGCGGTTACTGGCATTGCACTGGTCCTAACGGATCTGTTGAACGTCACTATTACAAAGGGGATTTTTCCCACTGTTTGGAAAGAAGTCTTAATCCTACATCCTATAAAAAAAATCTCCCTGGATCCCAAGAAGGAAGAAAATTTCCGCCCCATATCTCAACTTCCTTATCGAGCTAGACTACTTGAAAAACATCTCCATGTCAATTTGTTGAGATATTTAGATGACAACAATCTGCTAGAGAATATCCAATATGGCTTTAGATCTGGCCTCAGTACTGAGACAGCCTTGTTTGCTATTGCGAAAGAGATCAGTGTCATTAAAGATAATGGAAGCAAAGCAGCGGTGGTACTGTTGGGCCTGTCGGCTGCATTTGATTTTGTTAGCCACAGTCTTTTGATGGACCACCTATGCAGGATGGGCATCAAGGGCAATGCGTTGAGACTCATTTCTTCCTTTCTAAGTGATAGATGGCAATTTGTGACTCCTAGTTATTTCCATTTCAAACCCTTTTCTCTTCCGTGTGTGGTCCCCAAGAGGTCATCGCTTATCCCCACGTAGTTTAATATCTATGTGGCACCGTTTGGAAAGCTAATTCATTCATATGGCTTTGTCGTCACAGCATATTGTGTTATCGATTCCAGGTAAGGAGGAAGAAGTTGCTGTCAGCTTTACTACTCCTATGAGCTAAGTTGTCCTTTGGATGACTATCAATTGTCTGAAATTTAATTCAGACAAAATGGAAGGCCTTATTTTTGGAAAGGAAACCACCTTCTTGGGACATTCCTGGTGGCCTCAAGTTCTTGGTTCTACCCCAGAGCCGGTCTCCAAGGTGAGAAACCTGGTTAAATTTTTATTCTGCCTTATCCTCCTCTGACAAAGTCAACAAAACTACGTCATCCTGCTTCTTACTACTTAGGTCTTTAAAAAAAACATACTGCCTTTCCTAACTTTTCAGCTTAAAAAAAACTGTAGTTCCTGCTCTGGTGTTTTCCAGAGTTGACTACTAGAATGCCCTTTACATGGGCACTCGACAAGCAGTTCTAAAAAAAAAAAAAAAAAAAAAAAATCCAGAAACTGCAAAATGCAACTGCCTGTATTTTAAAGAAAGCCCCTAAATACAGTTTAGTGAATCATGTCCTAAAGGAGTTGCATTGGCTCGCAATTATGAAGTGCATAGCCTTTAAGCCACTTTGCTTAGCTCACAAGGCTTATACAGTACTAAACTCAATGGCTTGGCTGGCAAATTCAGATGGCACCAATCAGCCAGAAAATTTAGATCATCTGCATCTCTTTATGTGCAAGTCCCAACGATAAATAAAGTTTCCTGGAAAGGGCCCATCTTTGTTTACACCACCTTTCAGCTGTGGAATAAGTCCTCATTTCATCTTAGAAATCAATCCAAACTTGTTACATTTTGAAAACAGCTGAAATCATGTTTTTTCTTTCCCCCTTGTAAGTTCTGCTGCCCTGCGGTTTCTTTCATTCATGTATCAGTTTTCAGTGCCAAGACACCTTCAGGTAATCACACGCATTATAAAACTTGTTCATTCATTCATTCATTCATATTGTGTACAGAGTTTGGGAAGATAGGAAATTGGAGAATAATTTTTCAATATGTTTGGAAGGTAAAACTCCAGGCAAGAAGACACGTGTAACTGTAATTTTCAAACTATATGCGGATGACTAGTTGCTCAAGATCGATATATTTAGAAGGCCATATCTTCATCCCACTTGTTCTGATTGGAAAATGTGATTACCTTCTTAAGCCCAATAAGGACAAAGAAGAGCGTAGTTCATTTCATCCCATTACATTACTAAACAGACACTATTTCTTTTAATCAAATTACTCAGCAATAGGATATCCATAAAAATACAGAGTTAAACCTATTCTAAACAACTGAAATGTATTTTTCAGCAGACAACTGGCAAACAACTCATTGCCTATCCAGCGTACAAGATTTTGCAGAAACAAATTAAACTCCCCGTAGCAGGCACTGTTTCAGATAAGATTTTAGGACCAGATGTACTGAGCATTATAACAGTTGCAAACGCTGTAATTCAGAATGTCCAGTTGTTAAAATGTTTTTCCTATGTACTAATACCATCACAGGAGTCATTAGAGCTTTTCTGACTCCTTAAATTTAAGCCCTAACCCCTCCCCCTCCAAAGTAGTGCCTTCCCAATCCTGGACCCTAGGAAGTAGGGATAAAGGTGCTCTGGCAGCCCAGCAGTTGTCATCATCTGACCCGACAGTGTGTGACGCAACCAGAAGCAGCCACTCATCAGAACCGGCGCAGAGCAATGCAACTCAATGCAGACCTCACATTGCAGATCCCAGAACTGATGCAGCACAACAAAACTTGACACAGACCTCGCATCGCAACCCTCATAGCTAACCATTAGAACTGATGCAGCATGATGCAAATCGACGCAGGAACCTATATCGCTCATCAGAACCGACGCTACGTGGCACAATGCCCCCACATGAAGAACATAAGGTACAATTCTCAGCGGGCCTACTCTGATCCCTGTATCTGGCATGAGCTCCATCACTATCAACCTTAACTCGTGACTTTGTCCTGGTCCGTGTGACCAGATAAGCACAGTTGGTTACCTAAACCTTTAAAACTGCATATCACCAGTTCTACTGACTGGAGTTATTTAAAATGTAATCTATTTTTCCAAAGTGGTGTGGGATTTTTTTTGTGTTGCGTTTTCACTTTACTACTAAGTGTTGCATAAATGCTTTACCCATTGCCTCTAAATGAAGCCTGACTACATTTATGTCAAGCTACCAGAGGGTTAAGCATAGGTTAATTTAGTGACTTTTTGCACTTTAGTCTGACAAGAATGTGGTTGTTTGAGTAGGGATTCACCACCCACAACCAACAACCCAACTTCTCATACAGGCCATATAACTGGAATCAGAGGCACATGTTATAACAAGCTTATAAAAATCCTCAGGGGTGTGTGCACCAAATGTGAGCGGCATCCGGTTATCAAACAAACTTTAGCAGTGAATACTTGTTGGTTCAGCATCAGATGCTAAGTAGAGGCACTGAAAATGTGAACCACAGGAAAATGAATCACAGGAATGATGGGGATCATGGTAGCTAAAGGTTTAGGTAGAGGTTTAGTGTATAACATCTCCTGAACGCTCTGGAGCAGGCTAAGCAATAAAAGCAAGCTATCATACAGTTCACTCCTACGAGCATTTGCTATAATGTTATGATACAGGACTATCTGGTGTGACTTACCTCAAATAAATGAGTTTCACAATTATCTCTTAATGTGCTCTACCAGGATGCTGTCGTGAAAGTCAGTCTTTGATATCATTCTTAGATTTACTGCACTTTGCAAGCTTTACAAAGTCAGATACAGACCTGAAGTTTTGTCTTGTCCAACGCGAAAAGCAATTAGAAAGAAAATGCAGAGACTGTAATCAGCCAATCAAAATATTTTCTCTCATCAATATTATTTATCTCCAAACTGTAGCAACTACACCAGGTATCTATAAAAGGCGCACGGAAAAAGTCACCAGGGCCGAGCTTCCTATTGGGGATTTTTCATTTGCTTCTAATAATAATCTAGCTAATATTTACCACGACTCACTAAGTCAAATAACAAAGTAAAGCACCCATGGGAAGAGCAGACACAGGACGGATCTGGCTCAGCTTGTAAACAAAGCACACTTTGTTTGTTATGACAGTACATAGCTATGGTGATGTCTTACAGGTGAAGCACTCTTCCCCATGTGACACAGTATCAAAAATATAATAAGCACAACAAATCAACCAAACCCGCAGGGATTTAATTCACATCTTCACTTTCTTGGTGCCCACAGAGTTATACTGGATAAGGGCCAGTGTAATTTAGGAAATAACTCAATATTGAATATACACTTTTGTGCAAGTGATGGAGAAGAAACCTTTTTGGCACACTATGAAATACTCTTCATCGTTTAAATTTTTAGACCAAACAGCGTCCATTGAAACACTATGAACTCATAATGAACACACAGTCCAATTTAACAGAGTTCGGAAGTAAGCTCACAAGGTATCTCAATTCACAAGTGATGGTGCTGGATGACTATGTCTAGCTAAAAAGGCAAATCGACGACCTGCCAAAAAAGGTATGTAAGAATATATGGGGTATGTTTGTAATTATACATTGTTTTCTTCCACTACGAAAATGGGCAAATAAAATAGAGTAATTGTAATATCTGAACAATGTTTTATAAACGTCTCAAGCGACAAGTAACTATTTGCCACATCATAGAAATGTGCGCAAAATGTATTTTTTAAATTTACTGTAAGTGGGTGACAACGTATGGCTTGTGTGGCAGCATTTTGCATTTCTACCTTAGCACTAAGGCTAACACCTGTTTTATACTTAAATTACGAATTTGATACAGCCCTAAAGGCATGTGTCCATGGCCACACCAAATAGTTAGAGGAAGCCACTGCAGTAGTTCTTTCCCTCACAAATGGGCAGACTCAAATAAAAGAGCAATAAATGACTTTCAGAAGCCACAAATTTAAATAATCTCATGCAGACGTGTAAGAAGGTATCTGTGTTTTATTGAGTTGCCAAGGAGGGTATAACTCAACAGCTACACAAGATGGTCCACCTGTTGTTCCATTCTCACATTAAATGTAAAGGACAGTAACTTGAGACATGTTATCACAACAACAAACACGATCTGTGCATTATTATCAAAACCGCACCAGATTAGAATTGCAGGAGTAGTGCTGCTTGTAAATATGACTATAAAATTATGAAACAAAGGGAAAATTACTGTCACAGTGCACAGAAGTCCTTCTACACAAGTTATGTGTTGTGCTACATCTGTGAAAATAATATGGTAATGACAAAGTACAAATAAGAAAAGAATACCAGAGAAGTTAGCTGAAACTGAAAGTGCATGCATACTAGTGTTGTGTTAAATTTGTTTCTAGAGCACACAATTATCCCGAGGTTTCTTGGCGCTAGCTCAATAGGAAACCTGAGACCCAAAGCTCAAAGAGAGTGGCCTATTAAGAGAACTGAAATGGAAAATGCCCTATATCGAAGTTCACAGTGAACTGAATAACCAAGTTTTTAAAGCTTTCCTAAAGGCAAGCAGATTATTCATAGTTTTTAAGTGGAGTGGCAAGGTATTCCAGGTTAGTGATGCGCTGATCACAAAACTTCTTCCTCCCCATGAGCCAACTCTGACTTTAGGGACTGCTGTGTTACTGGCTGTGGATGACCGCAATAGTCTTGCTGGCCTGTACCATTTAAATTTGTTCTTTAGGTAATAAGGTATCGTTCCATCAAGAGCTTTACAGGGAGTGCAAAAGGTCGTAAATACAATTATCTGCCTTATCGGCAACCACTGCAACTGTTTTAGTGCCATGAAGGCGGATTGGAATTTGGGAATACCTAGTAAGAGCAGTGCTGTGCATTCTGCAGAATCTGTAGTTTGTTCAGATGTTGTTACATTTTAATATATAGACCATTACAATAATCTAGTTTGGAAAGAAACATGGAGGTAACAACTGTTTTCTGCAGATTGGGAGGGAGGAAAGGTAAGATCATTTTGATTGTCCTAAAGGTGTAAAAGGTAGACAAAGTAACCAAGTTCACATGACCACTGTGTGTAAGTTTATCATCAATGATCACTCGAAAGTTACAGGCTTTCCTGAATGGGGTCGGAAGGGTTCCTAACTCCTGTGGCCACCACAAATGGGACCAAAAAGATGCTGGATTCCCAAAAAGAAATTACCTTTGTCTTACTTGAATTTAACTTCAAGCAGTTATTGCCCATCTAGTCGTAACTGCCCGCATGCAGTCATGAAATCTCAAGTCTATGTCAAGCTCATTTTCTGTCAAAGAGACAACCATTTGTGTCACCGACGTATGATGTAAGTGAAAATCCAAACTGTCTGATCAATTTCAGCATATTAGACACAAATGTTGAACAGTGTCAGGCTCAACGAAGAGCCTTGCCGAACTCCACAAGGAAAAGAGAAGGGATCAGAGGTGCATTAATCTAAAGATATGGATTGTTTTCTATCAGACAGAAAAGATTTTAGGAGGGCAAGGGCTGCTCGTCTAATTCAGATGTTGTGTAGTCAGCCTATTAGCAGCTCATGATTGACCATATCAAAAGCTGCTGATAGGTCGAGCAGGATGATGGCACCTTTAGCTCCCTGTTCCAAAGTATTTGATCTCCTCTGTGGCCTTGATCAAAGCTGTCTCAGTGATGTGCCACTTCTGAACCCATACTGCGTAGGGTCCAGAAGATTATTGTCCTGTATAAAGGTGGCTAGCTGAGATTTCATAATCTTCTCCACAATCTTTACTGGCAGAGGCAGGAGGGAAATGGGCCTATTACTGTTCGGGTCAGAGGGGCTAAGAGAGGGTTTTTTTTATGAGGGGCAACACCAAGGCTATCTTCCACTGAATATGAAAATATCCAGTAGCAAACAAATGGCGGAAATGGATGTGAGATTTGAAGTGATGATTTCAGGTGTCTGTTTGGCCACTGAAGGTGGACAGGGGACATGTGGGGAACCAGACTTAGCAGATTTAATAAGAAATGTGACCTGCTCTTAGGTCAGGTCAGCGAATTTGAGAAAAATTTCAGACGTTGTGAGAGCAGAATTAAAAGCAAATTCCTCCATGGATTAACCCTCGATGGTGGAGAACATGTCAAAGACTTCTTTTACTTTATTTTGAAAGAAGCACACAAGAGCGCTGCAAAATGATTGACTTTCTGCTGTTATAAGAGTTCAGTTTCTTTACAGTTTGAAAGAATTCTTTTTCAGAATTCTTTGCAGCATCAATTTTTTTGTGTAAAATATCTGGAGTTTTCCCTTATTATCAATGCTTTATAGTCAACTAGATCTTGTTTATATTTGTTCTTTTCTGACACCAAATGATCCTTACTCCATTTATGTTCCTGTCATCTGCATTTTTGTTTTTGAATTCTAAGATCCTGGTTAAACCAAGGGGCCATAGGATTATGGGCCTGATTACAACTTTGGAGGAGGTGTTAATCCGTCCCAAATGTGACGGATATACCACCAGCCGTATTACGAGTCCCATAGGATATAATGGACTCGTAATACGGCTGGTGGTATATCCGTCACTTTCCCGTAACTTTTGGGACGGATTAACACCTCCTCCAAAGTTGTAATCAGGCCCTATGTCTCTTAATGTGGGGCGCCTTTGTAGGGGCCAGAGAGTTGGCTGCTGATGTCAGCAATGATGAATAAATGTCTACAGAAGCGTTAATATCCTCTGTAATCAGGGGCACACATCGGGACAGTAGCTAATTAGATTGGTCTGACTGAATCTTGTACCAAGGAGGAGAATAGTGTTACTTAGGTGGCATCTTACCTAGGTGGTGGAGTTGAGGTTGGGTTAAATAAAACCTCAGTGCATAGTGATCAGACCATGTAAGTGGCAGAGTGCAGATATCTGTCAAAGAAAGGATATTTATAAAAATGCCATCAAAACAGTGCCCTGTGGAATGAGTAGGGCCTTCTGCAATCTGGGAGAGACCAAGACTAACCATCATATCAAGTAATACTTTTGTGCCTTTATCCATGAAATCTTTTAGATAAAAATTGAAATCTCCCAGTAAGATGAAGTGCTTTGCTGTTGTAGTAGAGTCCAAGATAGTGCTTAAATCATGGAGAAAGATATGTCAGGGACCATGTGGGTGATACACAAGTAACTCATTAAAGGACTGAGATTTAGACAACTCAGTGGCGATAGAGAGCGCTTCACAATATTCGAGCTGAACAGTTTGAAAAATAGTCTTCATTTGGGACCAATAGATGATAGCTAGTCTGCCACCTCTTTTGTCTCTTCTGTCCACTATATGTGTCAAGTATCCTAGTGGTGTAGCGGAGATTATATCCAGGCATGAAGACTGGTCTGTCTAGGTTTCTGAAATAAACATGATAATTAAGGCACATGTTTCCATGAAGTCAAAGATTTAGTATTTGTGTTTGATAAAGGATCTCGAACTGACCAGGGCACAGCATAATTTTTTTAATTGTGATGGTCAGGGTAAGCACAGTGCAATGAACCACTCAATGGTGTACCAGTCTGTCTGTATTCGCCTTGTCTGTATGAAAATCACAGTTCTGACATGAGAAACTGGAGAGGGTACAGCAGGTAGTTAAACCAAAAGGTCTACAGTGTACGTTCTTACCTATAGTATGAAAAACTATAAGTGCCTTCCAAGTGTAACAGAGTCTGGGTCTAAACTGGCAGGGGTTCTGGCACTTGGTGTGATCTGGGTGCAGACAGGCTTGCCTTAGGCACCGACATTCTGTTAGCTTGCTGAAATAGTCCGCCATATGGGGGGGGTTGTATTTCAGAGGCAGTACTGAGTGCTAGGCAGTACTGGAACGAGCCACCAGTAATCAGGTGGATAAAATAAAGTTGACAGAGGTCCAGCAACCCCTAACCATGCATACAGGCTACCCTATTGCATGAAAATACTGGTAAATCAAATCAAACCGCAAAAGTAACAGTGAGAAAGTCAACCCATGAAATGAAATGTAAAAGGAAACCAACCTTTTGAATATGGCGCCCTCACCACCAAGGTGCCAGGCACCTCCTTAAAATCTAAACGAGTTTGCTGTTAAAAGGAAATAAAAAAGGGCTAAGAGTGAGGCTGTGTGACCCGCTGTTAGTGCAAAGCAATACAAAGAATTAAGTTGAAAAAGTTGACATTCTTGACATGTACCTAAGAAAGAAGGATGGAACCACCTTAACATGGAGAAACGAACATCAGCATGAACAATAAATGAAGCTCTGTGCACATGAGAAGGTGCACTAATGCAAGCCTGATAATACCTGACTGTCACATTAAAAGACATTTGCGTAGCAGGCCATGTAACAACTATGAAATATTTGGTTGCAAGTAATGGAGTGTATTAGGTGAGGTGTTCTCTGTTTTGCATTTTCCTCCATATCCTGGCACATTTGACATATCAACCATGTGATTGGGGGGCTCAGGAGCATGTTTCCAATTAGAAGGCACGATCCTGAAATAATCTGAATCAGATTGCATTCAATAGAAGTATTTGATTCAGGCTAGTGGATGTCTAGCTGTAAGGTAAATGGGGGTTCATAACTACATGATCTAGGGAATTTCCTGGATTTCAGAGAAAGTGTTGGAAGCATGGATCTCTGCTGTGTAGAATAGGGTCTCCAGCAGTGTCTTTTCTGGACGTTAGATGGGTACCACATGCATTGGTTGCTTGAGGTGTGGTATTATACACAAGAATTCACAAACCATCCTCGCAGTGCGAAACAGTACAAACACAGGATCTGAAATTAGCAAGGCAGGTCTAGAGCTGAAGAATAAGGATGGATCATCACTGGACTAGTGTTCATTCCTGAAGGGCAATTTTGATTCATAGGTACTTGAGCCAATCAATGAATACTTTGCAAACAAAATTGCTAGTAGAGACTTAAAGACTAATCTGTCAAATCATAAAATGCAATCATTAGAAGTTGATATCAAAGTCATACAATACCACCACACCATCACAGCCAAATAATCCCATCATATAAAGCAACAGTGGAAGGAAAAGAGACTTATTATAAGTGCTAAGGAAGCAGAAGACCCTTCTTTGGGAGACTCAACTAAGGCTATTCAAAAGGATACAATGTTAAAGATCTATTCCACAATACTTTAAACTTGCAGACTACTACAATGAAGTAAAGAAAAGAAGACAGACAGATAGAGACTGGGATGCCACAGGATGTGAATGGTGACCTGAGAAAACAGATCAAACTACAAACTTAGAATATTGTGTCTGGTAACAGCGTATCCTGAAAATGTGGAAATAAAGAGGTATTTTGATCTACATTGCCTCTTACAAAAGGATATATACGAATGCGGATACATGACAGACTTGCATGCACACATTTTGTAATGGAAAATTTGTCTTTCAAAGAAAGTGAAGTGAAAGGATTATGCCTGAACTCAGAAGGTTCTCCAGAATGTCAAGAAATAGAGCAAGTGTATTAAAAATTTAAAGGTATACTGCTGAAGAAACTTTCACCATAAGTTCAGTATTCCATGCATTTCTTTACTTAATGCTTGTCCAACTTGACAGACCTATGAACTACCTTGTGTTTTATAATGTGCTGAGTGCACTCTGATAGGGTCAATAAATGAATTCTAGTTAAGATAGCAAATCAAAATAACTAGAAGTTGATTGGTCAGTTACGTTTTTGGCCACGGTTTATGATTCAGCATTGGCCAAAAATAATATAAAGGAGGGCCAGATTTGTTCTAAAGAAAACACTGCAATGCTGCTGCATGTTGTGTTGAATTCTGTACATTGGTTTCACTCTTCTAGGAGTGCTGCATATTTTTCACCCACTTCCTAATTTATATATTTGATTTCCAATGGACTTCGGAGAATGCATCAGAACTTCACCAATATTTTGGATCTTTCATTCCATGTGCTTTACTTCAATGGGCTCAGTGTACTGATTTCTTTGAAACAAGCGTTTTTTGCTGCTGCAAAAGTAATCCTTTGGAAACAACCTCTTTACCAGACATCAAGATCCAATTTGATTCACTATACAAAGGGACATTTAAGTTACTCTTTGCCAGGAGGAAGGCAAAATAATGGCTGATCAACTATTTTCAGCCTATGCTTTGTTCCAGGGTTTCTGTATAGTACAAAATTCACAGATAGGCTGGCTTGGCTATGTCATCAGAACTGTGCCTTTTTACTTCTGTATGAATTACATACAAAGTTGTTGTTGAAGTCAAGACCCATTTAGGCAAGAGAGGAGGTTCGACATATCGCAGTGCTCTGGCTTACCGAAGGACAACCTCAATAATTACACTAATCTTAAGTATACTTACCTTGCATTTTAAAGGCATGTGTAGTAAAGGCATCTGTGTAGTAAAGGCATGTGTAGAAAGGATACACAGTAAAGGCTTTGAGTGGTACAAACTGAGTGAATAAGGCTGTTTCCGGTTTCCAAAATGCCATGACATAGTATAGTGTGTTGGATTCTTCACACCTCTTTCACTCTCATAGGTGATATGCACATTCCATATCTGCCTCTAGATTTCCAACTCTAGTTTTCCCTGAGATGGTGAGAAGAAGTGGGATGAACTCTGGACCTTAGGACAGCTGAGTGATCATCACTGAGGACTGTTTTTCCAGTTTACATTTTAGCTTAGTTAGCCATGGGCAGTTGAAGGGACTATAAGGAAGACGCAGACCACAGATTTAGCCTGGCATGCACGTAATATCAGTAAAGAAATTCAAGCAATGGATGAAGCTTGTCAGTTGGAGAATGGTAGATCGCCCTCTTTCTGTTTACTATCTGTCTTTTGGCTCTAAAAGAACCACTTAGAGATAATAAGGTTTGGTGATTTGCTGTGCTTCATCACGTGATTTTGGCTTTTACTCTTGTAAAAGTTCCTATTTGCATTGCAATGGATACTTTTACCAATATGCAGGCTTGTGACCCTTCTTTAAGACAATCGTGTCTTGGAATGTACAGTTTAAACCTGTAGATGAAAGGCCAAAAACAACGGTTGATTAAAGAGAATTAATAGATTATAGTCCACCAAAAAAGTTTGAAAGGCATTTTTAGATTCATCAACAGCATACTCAGCAAGTCTATAAAAGTAACCTGTGTTCAGTGATTGGGCAATAAGAGAGACTTCTTTGTTATTGTTAATGAGGCAATAGTGCGATAGCAATAACACAAAGAAGCATGAAGAAATGTAGGTTTGTGAGGGATCAAGTAGCTCCTAATTCTAGTCCAGCAGTTATCTTGTTAGGAGCATTAGTGGAGGCAGATCCTGTAAAACAGCTACCACAGGTGAAGTACCCAAAATAATTGGAATCGAACCAGCAACTGACCTGATCAAATGGCATCTACAATATTAAGTATGTGTATAGGAGTTTTATTAGTCCAATACAATTGCCATCCAGTTCTTCGTCATGATTCTCTCAAAACAGACACTGCCTTCCACAAAATGACTTCAGAAGTTTGACAAGATGGCTGCATTTCCAACAATAAAATCTCTCATCTTTAAAATATTTTAGGCTAAAAGAGCTCAAGTAAGAGAGTTCTGTTCCTCTCCCTTCCTTCGCAGTACGCAATACCTAACAAACTTTCACAATGATCGATTTTCACACAGTTTTTCCTGTAGTCCGAGGAGAGCTAAAAGTAAGTATTTTAATGTTTCACTGGTGATAGGGACTGTAGTTCTACAGACATTAAGAGAAATGCAGGATGCCCAATAAACAGTTGAAAAACTAATGACATGCCATATGCTAGAATGCATTCAGAATGCACTGATAAATAGTAACAAACAGACTATAATAGCGGTATATTTTTTGAAAGGCTGTAGGCTGACGTTCTCATGAGCTCTGATGTGGTTATACACCATAATCTTCAAATTTGAAACTTTCATATTAAAGACTATCTGAAAGTAAAATAATCTTGGCACTAAGTTTTGAGGTATGTTGGTAGACACCAAAGGTCCACTTACTTTCGTTTGGCTTGGAACTATAAACGTATTTTTCAAGTAGGAAAATGCCCATGCCTCTCCATCTAGATATTCTAGATTGATACAGTTAGTGACATGACTCCTGTATTTACTGACCCGTGTAAGGAACGACAACATAGTAAGTATGTTGTAAATGCATATTCAGTTAACTTCTTCTTCATTCGCCTGAAGGAAAATGCTTTGTCACCTCATTAGGACTATGAAGAGTTACAAACTGCTAATCAATTACATATATCGCACCTTTGAGAAGCCAAGTGGGAAATGTACTAGAGGCCGACATTGCTTTGACCAGGGATTGAGCTAATGACTTAGCCTCGACATCTACAGCACCCAAGTATCTTTTGCAATGAGTTTTCAATAAACATAAAAAATGTAATTTATATAATCAGCACTTTCAAAATGTAGTGCTTTATAGAAACAAGTGACTAATTGTGACCAATGATTGAGAATAAACAAGAAAGCCAAAGTCTTACAATGAAGATGTGCCAGGTGTTGTTGAGTGACAGAAAATATAATGTGAATGGCAAGTAATTTACCTGTTGGCATTTGGCGCACTAGCATGAACATGGATTAATCTTTTTGAATATTTGCATAATTACTTCATGTTCACATACACCATGCTCTAACAAAATAGAGTAAAACAGTAATAAACACCATTCCAAAACATGAAACAAGAACGTCCATGCATAAGTCACAAGATTTCCTTAGATGCTGTACTCACCACCTTCATCTTCAACCTCTGAGTACTCCATGCTTACACTATTTGCTTCATGTGGCTTCCCGCTAGGGACCATTACCTCCTCTTTCACATCATGTTCAATCCTAGATCCAACACGGTCACTGCTCTGGTTAGCATCACCTGATGGTCCTTCTTCATCTAGAATCTCATCCTTCTTACTTGAATCCTCTGCACCTTCAATGACTTCCTTTTCATCACCTATTGCCCCTGCTTCACTTCTTGTTGAGCTTTCATCTGCTGAATCCTCGGTCTGAATCTGTTCTTCTGTTTCTGCATCATTATTTAATCTTGAAGAAGTCCTTTTGGCACCTTCATGTCCACTGCCTTTAATTCTTTCTTCTACATCTGAATCATCTCTGCTGGTGCTGTTATACAGAGTACTGGTGGAGGATATCAACGATTCTTTTCTCCTATCTACAAATAGTAAAAGTAGTACTGTTATAGAAAGACTTCTATCTACTCAATACATTAGAGCTTCTGACTTTGAACATCAGAGGGTTAATATCCCAAGGTAAAGAGAGGTAAATGAAATGGAGAATGATGCCCTTAGGGAGAGACAAAAGGGGATGAGAGAACTGTGAATGTGGAAGAGGGGGTAAACCATATTTGGGTTTATTTGTGCATCAGAAAAGTGTATTTCCTATGTGACACAATATATATTAGAACATTCTAGAAATACTGCCAGCCCTGAATATTCAAAGAAAAAATATGCTTTTAAAATATATATTAGTTGTAATAAATAACTTGCGAGAGACGTCTTTTGTATTTTAAATATTGATGCACTTGTATAAACAAACATTATTGACTTTATAAAAGCCCATCTAAATAGCATCACAATCAGTTCATTTTATGGGGAATTGTTTTCAAATAAATAGAAGCAAGAATACACATTACCTGAAACTGGAGCCACACAATAAAATAACAGTACATTAATGTTTTAAAACAGCATTAATGGGTAAATTGTTTCATTCAAAGGTCCAGTGCAATCTGGTGGGTTAATGATGAAGCAAAAGCACTTTTTGTCATTGCAAGTAATTGGCAGCATAGTATTCCAAATAACTGGGGGGTCACAATGGAGAATGCTCAGACTCTCTATATATACTGCCATATCAAGCACTGATAGAGATCCTCTAGTATTTAAAAAAAATCAGTCCAAAGAATAGACGATCAAGATGATGAAGAACAAAATTTAAAGCCATGCAGGGAAGTGAAAATTTTAAGATTTAAATTGATTTGCAATGTACGTTAGCCAATGAAGATTACATTGAAAGAAACTAATGTCTTAGTCATCGCCCAGTAGACATGCAAAGAAAATGTCAATCACAAATGTGTTGATATATGGGTGCAGACCAGAAAATTGTTTTCCAGTGCACTGGACAGTCAGTAAAACCATGAAACCATGGAGGCATTGGTCTCTACCACATGCCTTGTTATGCAGAAGCAAACTCTCCACTTCAACAAACAAGAGAGGGGCAGACTGAGCAGGTTAACAGTTGGACTAGTTGCCTACACAAATAGCTGTAGAACACCTCCTGAATTTGCTTGTCTAGGGTGATGGGCTGTCACACTCTCTAGGTGGCATGCTTTACCATCATGCCCGATCTTAACCCCGCTAAGAGCCAGCTTTTTTACGGGGCGGGCTCACACTCAGTGTGGACTTCTTGAGAGGAGAGAATGTTTACAAAGTCCGCACCTGGTGAATTACTGGTGAATTACCATTAGAACCACTTGGTTCTGCGTAGAACATTTGGACATATAAACCTGACTAAGGAGGATTTAAAACCTGTTTAAGCCTTGTCACCCTCTGGCAACTATAGAAAACTTAATGTTGCATTACAATCCTTCTATGCATCATCATTGGCATGCTCATGGCCATTTCATCAGGACAAGGGGTTTTCCTAGGTATACCATGACGACCCCACTGAAATGGTGTCAAATAGTGAGTGTACAGTGTCCCAACTACAGTGATGCTCTATTTATCTGAGCCTTGGAACCACCCTTGTCTTCTGGAGTCATATGATGAACGTCAGGAAGGATTCAAAAGTGTCAGCAGAAGCCTACTGTCTGTCATTTGTAACTGTGAAGAATGTCCATCAATTAAAGAAACACATTCCTGCAATATATGAGAACGCTCTTGTCAGCCCACACACTATTTGCAGGTTTGGTCTCCGAGTGCCATTATTCTTGCACGTACATATCAAGAGAAGACCAAAAAACAAAGTGAAAATCCCGCACCAGGCTATCTATTTGTGAGCTGTATGATCATTGAGCCCTTCCTTTGATTTCCCCATACACTGGGTACAGATAGGGGCAGCCATGTGCCTGCCTCCAGACTGTCTCTTTCAGTTATGACAGGAGAAGACCAATCCTACCAATGTCACTGACCTCAATTGCTTTGTTGGAGATGAGCAGCACTCACATGTCTTAAATAGCTTTGCCGGGAGGTCCAGCATTGGAGTGCACTGCGGCATCCGTCAGGTCATGAGTGGGTGTGTAAAAAGGTGGTTGCCATTTTAGGTTAGTGTTTTACTGTAAAGATGGTTATATTAATCGTGGTGTTCAAAAGACAATCCAAGTCACTCTAATACTCCTACTCACAGCTATTTTGTTGAGTAAATTTCATGACCGTTTTTATTTTACCTACAGGGGTACTATTGCTTGCCCCCATCTTGGAATGGATGAAGCCTAAATCTACAAATGTTTGACATTCCTGTGATCCACTAAGGCACTAATCACATCTTGTGTCAGTGCATGCAAATGCAGAAGCTATATTGGAACCATACTTTAATAGAGGGAGAATTATGTGAATTACTTTGATCTTGGCATTTAAAGAATTTAAGTCATGTTGATTACAAATAAAGGTATTCTCCTGTCAGAATGTGATGACTGCATATACTTAAGGGAGTACAATCATACAGTTCTGGTCTTGGAGCAGATTATTTCTTAGTTAGTAAGCATCCTTCTTGTGACCCACTAACATAACATGAAACCCTTGGACTTTACCCCATAATTATAAATTTGCATCTGATTGGATCTGATGCCACTGGGTAACGCCATTCAGACCAACAATGTGGGATGTAGTTGAAAAACACATCATTGTTCCTTCCTCAAAGAAATTCTAGAAATATCTTCAAAGGATGGGTGCCATACCTTTTCAATCACCACCTATTTCATGTAATTCACAGTGTGATTCAATTTGGTACAGTAATTAGTCATTTTTGTTGTGCTGCCCCTACATTTCAATGGTGCTTCTTTGTGCCAAGGTAAAAGTCTTAGCCTTTGTGGTTGTCTTACAAATGAAGTTCATGTTACGGGGCACATGATCAGCTAAATTCAATTGTCTCTGTTACAATCACAATTCAACCTTAGAAACCAAGTTGTTTTAAGGCCCAGGTCAAACCCAAACTGCAATTCTGTAACATGTTGCTGAATCACAGCTTGGGTTTGATAACTTTAGAAAAAGCCTTTCTGTGGTCTCAAACATCCGGATTCTGTGATCGGACTACATGCAAAGGCAAAAAATGTTTTTATGAGTTGCGTTATTCGTTGAGAGGGGTAGAACCCCTACTCAAGCAACAACCACAATCATTGTCAGGGTTAACCACAGAAGGTCACTAAATTAAGCTGTGCTTAACCCTCAAGTAGGTTGGAACAAAAACATTAGGCTTAACCCAGAGGCAATGCGTAAAGTATGTATGCCGCATACAAACAGTAATAAAGTGAAAACACAAAACAAATTATAAATATAGAGTGCATTTCAATACAT
Organism: Pleurodeles waltl; assembly: GCF_031143425.1. NCBI lineage: Eukaryota > Metazoa > Chordata > Amphibia > Caudata > Salamandridae > Pleurodeles > Pleurodeles waltl. Next base: position 774,186,080 of record NC_090443.1, on the reverse strand, counting down.
TAATTGACACCAAAATGAACAAACTCCAATTAGTAGAACCAGGGTTCTGAATGTTTTACATTTTTAGTGAAACCTAGTGCCAAATAAAACAAAGAGGCAACTGTGGATACCTGGTCACGCAAGACTAGGTCAAATTCAAAAGTTAAGGGTGACTACGATAGGGCATGTGTCAGATACAAGGTATGGATAGAGCCAGGTTTTGGGTTATCTTTGGACTTTGAAGAAATGTTGGAACAAGTTCTTGAGAAGGTAGAGTCTCAGCAGGGCAAGGTACCAGGCTGTATCCAATGACGAGTCATCATCAATGGGGACGCTGGACAGGGTCTCGGTGAAGCCATCGATGATGGGGGGAAAGGTACAGAGCAAGAGAAACAGGATTTTCAGGCTGAGGAGGTGGGCATCATCAATGGGTTGCTGGTCACCATCAAGCCTGGTGGAGATTTCTATCTTTGGATGTAGAAGTTTTTCTGTAGTTCGAAGTACTCTAGCGGGGCAAGGCTGCAGGCTGTAGCCAAAGAGGGCTCCACAAAGCCGGGTACCATTACTGAGATGATTTGCTGCTGCGGAGAAGAATGAAGCAGGTGCTGAGGTACAGTCAATCCCACTGGCAATGCATGGTTGAGGCATCGACTTGTAGGTAAGTTCTGGTCTCCTGTTGGTTCTCAGAGCAGTTCTGCAGGTATATGTTCTAAGTTTTAGGTTTTCTGTTTTGGTAGGAGGAGGCCACTTTCATATCAAACTATGGGCCTGATTCACAAGTGTAAACTTAGATATTCGTGTAAGTTTACGATTCACAAAGATATTTTATAAGTAGTATCTTTACGACTAAGGAATCTCCGCACAATAAAACAAATAGGACAGTCCTAAAATTTTATGTGCAGGGACTCCTCAGCCATAAAGATATTTGTAAAATATATTTGTGAGTAGCAAACAATCATAAACTTACACAAAAGTGTAAGTTTATCATTGTGAATCAGGTGCCAAATGTCCATGACCTGGGGAGGAGGCACAACTTGAAGGCTATGACTCTCTATTCTTCTTGAGGGTTTACCTCTATTCTTTCGAGTTGCTTAAAGACTTTGCGTTTCTGAACTTTGATGCTGAATCCAGGATCCTTGCAGACCGAACTGATGTCCTGGTGACGAAGACTATCTTAGCTTGCCGATCCAGTTTCGGAAAGGTATTATTGTACCCATGTGTTTGTTATGCCTATTTGCTTTTTTCTTCCAGGTACCGATTGGACTGTTTTGATAGAGCCATAGTTAGATGTATTCCAAATTTGTGTTACTAAATTGTTTTGCATGAAGCCCAACATGCTGATGCTAATCTGAGGTTAGATAAGGATTCTCACCAATAAAAATCTGCCAATAGGGAAAAATGTTTGATGAATTTCTCTGCTGAATCTAGATACATGTGATATCGTTTGCGCAATTGTTCTTGTTATTAATTTGCACCGTAACCTTAGAATGTGTAATAGTTCAAGCTTTGATTAGATTATGTTTCTTCAGCAGATTTGGACAGCCAGTGTAGTTTCTGTATGTGTATCATTTGATTTTGAGATTAATTTACATGACGTTAGCATTGTTAATATACGGAAATAAATATTCTAACTTTTACTAAAAAGTGTGGTAATTCATGACTGAAATGTCATGGTGTGTGACAATTACTGACTCCAAGGATTATTAATATTGTTGATTATTGATATTGTCAATTGATTATTGATTATTGATCTGCAAGTACTGGAGTTATGGTGGTATCATCTTAATTGCGAGTCAAAAGGTTCATCGACCTATTTGCGTCCCCTTGTAAATATACTCTACCTCACCAGACATTGCTCTGTGCACCGCCATGTTGGATCGAACCATCAAGGTCTTGGGGTGTTTCTCTAGTCTAAGGGTTCCTTTTGCAGATGTTTTTCCATTCCACCATCCACTTTATGGGCGATGTGAAGGGCAGTCAGTGCATAGCTTCACAGACGCACCTCCATCTTCCACGGAGGCTAGCTCCATACCCCCTCCCTTCCCATGTGTTGATCGTTCTATTTGAAATGGCTTCTCTCTCTCTGGCCTTCTGTTAATTATTTCTACTATTTTTCTTTTTTCTGCATCTCTTCTTCACTCTCGCTCCTTTTCTCCATCATTTACAAATTTTGTTCTTGTGTCACAGCTTCCTATCATTCCCTCAAATTCATTTATTTATCACGGATATTAGGAAAGTGAAACAAATAGGAAATGGAGTATGCAGCAAGTAACATAAAACCCGATGAAAAAGCTAACTGAGGATTGTAAATGGATTAGAGGGACTAGTGGAGTAGTATGTATGGCAATGGGAAGCCCAACATGGAGCCCAGCTCACTTCGTGAAAACAGCGGATTGTGGACTGGGGATGCAGGAATATTTGCATGCCAACGGAGGTAAGCATCTTTCTTGGTTGTATTGGTTTCATATCAGTAGGTGTGGATTAAACACGCATGGTTTTAAAATAGCTTTTAGTTAAAGTGTCCGGGAAGTTAAAAACATAAATCTGTTTTATTTACTAGGGTGTTTTTTCTCAGCTCATTAAAATATTCAGTGATGCAACGAAACAGCTTGGCATTTTAACGCACACGTTGGTCTTAGTTGGTTGAAAATAATGCACCCAACACTTCGGATGTGAACCATGTCATCCTAGTGGATAAGTACAATTTTTTAACTATCAAACATATTTCCGAATAATTAATTCACTTTCACTTAGACTTAAAACAAGAGTAGATGACAATCTCAGTAGTCAACTAGAAAAGATACAAATTACTGTTTAAACTTTTTTTTTAAACCGGTTGAAGCAAGGTTGAAATTTCAAACAATAATATATCAGAATCACGGAAGCGTTCATACAAATTCACTTAAAGTTACAGTCTTCTCTGCCGTCATGATTTTTGTCAATCCAAAAACTATATATCATGGACACACTCGCCCTCGCCACTGTGTATTCAGTTTCTGCATATGCCACCTGAAAGTCAATGAGGATTTAAGCATTCTGTAGAAATGTCCAAGCTTTCTCCCTATTCCGTGCCAGCCTTGCAGCCCGATAACGTTGGCGTACTGATCCGCAGAAGAATGCTCACGAAGCAGGCCATTTTTCATTTGCGCGTTGGCAGCTTATACAGCCAAGCTTGTCATAAAAGCCGCCATTTCTCCTACTTACTGCCAGGATGGAGCATTTGTTTGCAAGGCTCCAGTGACCTTGTAAATCAGAATTGTTTTGTTAGGAAAAAACAAGAACATCACTATCCTCATTTATTATCCCAGGCAGGTGTTTCCCGCGAATTCATTTATTTATTTATTTACAGCAGGGGTGTTTACATAGCGTGACTTGGCGCCTACTGAGGCAACTTTAGAGCGCTCAGCAAAGTAAGACAGGATCTAATCTATTAAAGAGAGGAATGGGACCAAGTACTTGCAAATTTCAGCCGAGCATGGGTTTCTATAGTGCTAGCAAACAGACAAGCACTGGCAAACAGCTCTATAGACTTCGATACACCCTGATTGATACATCTATTTTCATCCATGCACACTGAAGAACGCACCTCTGGGCATCCATATGTAGAAAGTAACACATTTATAGGCATCTGTGAAACCCATCTACAGACATTAAGGCACAGATTAGAGGACCATGCATTTAGAGGACCCTTGCGTACTGTGAACTACATGCCTTTAGGCACCTAATTACCTAGAGGCACTCATGGATACACCGCCAGACATACAGTCAGCATGGAAACACACCTCAAGACAAATATGGGCACGCAATGATAAACAGGACCAGCCATACCATGCCATTATGACTGTGATCTCAAAATTGGTTGATCAAAGTGTGGTTGAACGTACATAGCATTTTCTTTAAACTTACTTCTAGCTTTCTGAAGATCAAGATAGATAAAGGAGAGAGAGCATCCCTGGGGCCATGGGAGGATACTTTCAGATTGTCAAACAGGGATCGTGGTGTAGTGTCGATTTGCTGGACCCCTCCCTGGCCCCTGGCACAAGGGACAATCATACTCTCCTGAACAAGCATTCCCCGGTGGTCGCGCCACTGCCGAGGTCAGTGGTTGGTGTCCTTAATTTTGTTCTTGAAGGACAAAATATATAAACTTGGTCGTCTCATTCCAAGAAACTGGCAGATCCAGCACAGTCAGACAGGTTTCAATCACGTTTATCTTCAGCAATAGTCAGTCTTAACTAGCTCTGCAATTTAATTTTTCAAAAATGTCCCAGAGTCTGTGCAGTCCTATCCTGATAGCACGTATGCCTACATTAAGGTGATGAATGAAGAGAATACTTTTGTGGTTATTGTTTGCCACATTCCCAGATACTACTGACACTGTTGACAACTGACTTTTAAAGACAGCGCTTTGACCAATGTCACACGTTTCAAGCAGTACCCCGGAAAGAGATGTTGACAACATGTCTGAAAACGATGAGACTTACTAGAGATTCAGAATGTGTCTCAGCAGCCTCTGGTTTTATTTGCATTCCTTTTCTGAAAATGGACTGCCTCACTGCCTATCCTTACCCTTTCCAGTCTCATTCCAGGCTAGCTGTGGGCAACCTTCAACTAGTCGCACCATTCTCGAAGCTCATGCGCCAAGCTGAGCCTCATACTAGCCAGCACTACACAGCGCCTTTTCTCGTTCTTAAGTTGTTAACGGCCCCATCCCTATCCCGTCCTTAATGACTGTCAGTGACGGAAAAACATTGAGATGGCCCATGAGTTCAAAATCAATCTGCCACATCAAAATGGGAGGAGTTCGGAAGCCAGCGCGTGCTCTTTGTTTTCTTTCACCCTTCAATTAAATAACTGTCCTCCAGCAGACTTGTATCTGTTCAACATCAACCTATCAACCTTTCTCCTATTTTTAACTATTAATAGGGAGTTTTACTGATTATTTCATTTGATGCTAAGTGTACATGCACATGGCCAACTCACTAGTATACGAACCAAACATGCAAAATTTACCATTTTATTTTCGTGCACAAAATAAGATCTTATATGATATGCGTCTTTGCTGCTTGGCACTGGGTTGCCCCCAATTAACTTTTCAAATACCCCCAATTGAAAAACTATAACTTACTAAAAGCATGTAGATAAAATGGTGCTTTATACCGACCTAAATAACTATTTGCTTTTACTCTAATTATTTCTCTCAGGTCAACTCTCATTTTTCAATTAGCTCTGTCCTTTCCTGCTTCTGTCAAGTTTATGTTTTTAGGCTGAACACAAATAAATTAGTCATCATTTTTGTACTTGCACAAATGCCATGTGTGCTGAACGTACTTTAATGAAACACCTAATCTATTATGTTCTCTACAGTGCTTCAAACTGGAATTTCTATCGTCCTACATTAGGGAACGTTAGTCACCAGCAATTAAAAATGCTAAGCATGTTTCAAATGCATAACAACTGTAGATATGATCTGAAAAATAATAAAGACATTTCAATTTGTTACACACAAAAATCAGTAGTTGATGTTAAATCACAAGTATATTCTACTTACCAACGTGACTCGTGCAGTGCTAGTCCAACAACTCCCTACTTCGGATCCTGGAACATCCCACGGAACAAATGTTTTAGCTCAAGGCAAGATGAAACATCACTTTAAGAACCTAAATGCATCTGACTCACACCAAACGCATCATGTTCTGATCCTGACCACACCAACTAGTTTATCCTGACTTCAGTTATGTTTCTTTTCAAACGCAGTGCTGTACTGTACTGTAGGTGCTGTACTGTACTGAAGGTACTGTAAGAACATGAAGAATGGTGGGAGAACGATGCTGTGGGACAGTAGTGCAAGAGTAACTCTGGGGAAGAACTTGTGTGTACTCGGTCTACTGAACTCTCCCTTGCCCAGACTAATGTAAAGATTGGCAATTGTTCCAGAAAACACAATGGGTGGCTCCATCTTTCACAGAGGAGCCCACAGGTCTAGCTACAAATGTTTCTCCGCATGGCTAACCCAAAGTGTCATTTCTGTAGCGGGCATCCAATGATTAGTCCTTGCAAATTGTAGGAGGTGTTTTGTCCACAGAGATACTTGGAAAATGACATCGACATGGCCAACACAGAAACAGCAACGGATATTCCCTTGGCCTCAACAGAACGTGTATAAATACCTACCATGATAGGAAGAGCCAAGAGATACACCACTCTACACTACAGGAGTCAACAAAGCAAGAACGGGATATCTCTAACTTCCTTGAGAGTGGTCAATTCATTTAGGATTTACTATATTATGTCTATCTAGGGATAAATGACCTAACTGGAACCAGGGGCCTACAAAAGAGCTCTAATAATGTTGTACTGTAATTTAAATGGCATTTCATATGATGCACACACTTTGCTGATAGGGCTTAACAGTGGCACTATAGTCTGAATAAATCACATATATATCACAGGTCAACGATGGGAGGTGGCTAGATCAGAGTACCATTTCTTAACAATGGCTGCCAGCAGAATAATAAGTAGGCATATACAAAATAGGAACAGAGATACAAACTGGTGCAAGCAGGACCCTTGTAATTCTTTGCTATTATGGCTTGTCTTAACCACAGAAAATAGGCGTGTATTCTGGTAAACTAGCTCACTTGATGGAGCTATGTGGGCATTCTATGGCACACTGGCTAATTCCATGATCCTGATGTATGGATGTGACCTGGAATGCTCTTTCGTGGGTGGTGGCAGGGAAGGTTTTGATTTATCCACTTAGGTTAAGACAGTTGTGAGTTCCAGACCATCATATTCTTGAACAAGAAGTTTCATGGAGTGCAAAATACTGTCAGCTTTGCAACCTGATGTGCTTAATAGGCACTTGGGGCCTCATTATGAGTTTGGTGGTTCCATTACTGCTATGTTGGCGGTGGTGGTCCTACCGCCAACAGGCTGGAGAGGAGCCAAATTAGGAGTTTAGTGCTGGTGCACACAGAAGACTGGCACAGCCAGTCAGCACAGACCGTGGCAGTCACCTGGAGGCACAAACAGTCCGGCAGAAACCATGTCACTGCCTAACCTATAAGGAGGTTGCACATCCCCAATGTGACCACCGTGGACCAACCACCACACACCAGGAGTTGGAAACAGACACAATAAAGGGAGACATACATCTCTAGGGAGCCATACATGTTCAGAGCTGCCACTGAACACCAACTAGACGTCATCCCACTACTTCTGCTCTCCGAAACACAACAAAATCATCACCAACTAGGACAACAACAACCGTAAGTAAACACACTCACCTGTTACATTTGTAAAATGTACAAATTGATACAGTTACATAATATAGCATAGGGAGGGGGTAGCGACAGGCTGCACTTATACGTAACAGCATACTGACACACTCACATACCGCATCAAGGACACCAACACATACATATCACACACACTTGAGCCAGCACACACACCACAGGTCAATACCACACACATACCATGGCAACAAAGCACATGCCTATGCTCAGGCTCACAGGTGCCCATACAACATACAAACTCGTAACAACAACACAACAATTGCACAAATACATGTCACACACACTGGCCAAGGACTGGACACACATACAACACACATGTACATCCATGTGTAATTGAACACAAACAACACCACCATCAAACAACCTAGCAATTGACACATACATCACACACACACACACACACACACACAGAGCACATCAAACCTATTCTGCCATGCACAACACACGCAGACACAAACGGTCAAAGAACACAAAGCGAAACATCACAACAAGACCTCCACAGCAGCAATGGGAGCAGCAAAATCATACGTGGAAGGACGCCATTCTGGGACACATATCATGTTGAGCAATTCCCACAAAAGCATGCCCATGCAAACAGGCCCCAATTAGATCTCATGGACAACCAATACCAACAACAAATGTAATGCACAGTCACACATATGGGTGAAGGGCAATCCTAAAAAGCCAACACTACTCTAAACACCATACAAGACACCAGCCAGCTCTGAGGGACACACACCGAAATAGTCAAATGCACACAAAAGTTCTCAGGATGCAGAATGGCCAAAACCTTCTCCTCTCATGATGTGAACTGTGAGGGAGGAGGTGGGGGACCACCACCAGTTTTGAGGACCGCTAGCGTGACATGGACCACAACTTCCCCCATAAGGTTTTCCCACCTCTTCCTGATGTCGTCCCTTGTGCCCAGATAGCTTCCCACACAATTGACCCTGTCGACTATTGTTTGCTACATTTCTATTTTCCTCGCAATTGTAGACTGCTGGACTTGGGCTTTAAATATGTGTGGTTCTACTCTGATAATTTCATCCACCAGGACTCTTAACTCGTCGTCTGTGAAACAGGGATGTTATTGTGGTGACATGGTGGTGTTAGTCAACAGAAAAATAGAGTGCTGGGGTATAGGTGCTGTGTGGTGAGGGGGTGATGGTTAGTAGATGATGTGTAGAGGTGTTATTTTGTGTGGTGGGTGTGTTGTGCGGATGTGGGATACGTGCTATGTGAAAGTTGGAGGGGGGCCTAATTTATAGTACTGTGACTCTGATTTTTGGCTCTGGTTTCAATGTGTAGTGCTGTCGATGCAAAGGATTGTGGTGTGCGAAGGGGTGTGTTTTATAGTGCAGTTTGTAGGTATGTCGGGTTTGTGGATGTGTCTCAGCTGTGTGGATTTTGAATGTGGTGATGTGTATTACTGTGGTGATAGCCGACCACTGCGGTTTGCGCCGTCATTAGACAACTGCCATGGAAGAACAGACATTGTGATTTGTGAGTCATGATAGGTTCGGTGGTTCGTTGACAGACTGTCGGTGATGGTGGTTGGACTGCCTATTTCCCGCCCTTCAGAGTCCTGGCGGGGTCGGATATTGGCTGTCTTTTGGCAGTCCTGGCTGTGTAACTCTTAATTCAGCGGTCTGCTTGACTGCTAACATGGTGGTCTTTTGGCGGCTCCCAGAGCAGCGGTCTGGCAGTCAGACTCCCAAACCCAAAATTAGATCTTTGGTCTCTACAGATTTAGAACAAACTATCCTTCTGTAGAGAATGATGGGGTTAAAATTAACAAGAATAAAAAAAAACAAATTCAGTTCTGATGAACGTTGCAATGTGGGAACTGATCTCCATAGAAATATTAATATGTGTGCCTCCTACTCTTCCTTCACATCCTCCACATATTCATTTAGGAACAGACTTCACTCAGTCAATCAAGTGTGCTTGTAACAGTAACTATGTATGTGGATGACTAGCTTGTTTTGTTGATTTTATTAGACAATCCTCTTTTCGTATTTGTAGAGTCTTGTCCTGTGTTTCTTCGTATGGGATGTAGGGAACTTGCTCTGCTCTTGGTCATTATTTTCTCCATATATTAAGATTTTTGCAATGGATATTTGCCAGAAGGAGCTAAATGCAGTGAATTAGAGAGTTGGAGAAGTGGAAGTGGAAGAACCACTTGCTTGCTAAGTTAAAATCTCAAAAGACAGCTACACAATAAAGCTATCATGGAGGACTAGGACTTTTTGAAAAGGGTTGACAAGCAATAGAACACGAGGCAGGCAAACAATGCCATTGTTGAAGGGCCTAAGCATGAAGAATGGTGAAGCCATAGTAGGTGGCCCAAAACCTTCCCTGCATGATGTGAATCTTGCCTTATTTCTGGGGGCCTGGAACGTGTACCTTAATTTATTGAGGCACAATGCACATTGCAGAAACTTTCCAGTGCTCAATTTGTAAAAGAATGAGTGTGAGTATCCAAGGCTGTGCTGAGAACCCTGTGTCTGACACTATTAAATGTCAGTGTGCTGAAGAGCAAAACTGAGTAGTCTTTAATTCACTGTCAGACAAAATATGCACCTTTATATCACTCTTGCAGGTTCCTGCTTTCACACTTTAAGACCACTTTTCCATCTTTCGCCCTTTGTGTGTTTTCTTTCGCTTGCTCTCAGGAAACATTCAATGAGGAAAAATAAGTGCTGACCCAAAAATGAGTGCTGATGTCTCACACCAGCAGCCATCGGCTCAACTTAAGCACTGTATTTGGGCAACCTACAACACCACTTATTTCGTGGCATTGCTCCTTATATCATGTTATTTCAGTGCATAATCAACTGGAGTGAAATGGACATACAGTTTATTTTTATATAAAGTAGCATTAATGTGGGGCCTTTCTAAGCTTTTCCAATATTTATCTATGTTTATAACATATAATAAGAGAAAAAATACACAGTCACCTTTGATCACTTGTATGCACATTTCAGATTGATTGACAAAAGGACCAGATTTAACACAACACACAATTGCTTTCAAACCATGCAATTGAAATTTGACATTTTAGATTTATTGCTTTCAAAATTGATTTTGCAAGAATTAGGAACAAAATGATTCCTCATCAAAAAATCAATAGGAAAATCAAAGGTAGAATTGAGTTATTGATTTATATCACAAATTGTTTGCAAACCTGCTTTCTTTTCCTGAAATTTCAGGTATTTTTTCCGTTTTCTATAAAATGTTTGAATCTTTGTTGCAGCTGCCATCATTTCGTCATCTACTATAAGTTTGCCTAATTCATACAACAGAAACAGAATTACCAGTTATTCCCAGCAGTTACAAGACCTTGGAATTTACTCTAATTCTAGTTTACCATGGTCTTGAGACATATTTCAGCAGCTGAGCGTTTTTAAATACTAAGGTCAAATTATGAGTTTGTCAGTCTTGAGACTGCCAAACTCACGGTGGCGGCCGGACTGCTGCACTCCTGACAGACCGACAGCCATATTATGTTCCTGGTGGTCAGACAGAGAGAAGACGGCCACCTCTGCTGTGATCAGGGATTACAATGGGTTGTCGGCGATCAAATTCATGGTCAGTCATGGCAGTGCAGCGTTTGGCACCGCCGTGCTGATCCCAACTTCCCTTTCTGCCAGCCTTTTTCATGGTGTGGTTACAGGAGGGCCCCCACACTGCCCACGATTATGTCATGGGCAGTTCAGGGCCCCTCGTCAGCACCCTCGGATTGTGTACTGTCTGCTATGCAGACAGTGTGCATTCAGAAGATTCTGTGGGCGACAACATTGGCCTCGGCTCCTAAAGGGAGCCGAAGCCAATGCCACTGCAGTTTCAACCGGGCTGATCGGCAGAAATGTTGTAATATGATGGTTTCCACTGGTCAGCCCAGTGGAAACATCGTAATACGGCAATGGTGACATCGCCGGCCTAACGGTGGCCTCACCACCACTGTATTGGAGTTCATATTGAGGCCCTAAATTGACATACACTACAGTGAGCACTACCGCTGTAGTATACACATGCAAATTTACATCTGTGTGTATCATGCTTCAGAAAGCCCAAATTATCCAAGTGAACATTTGATGGAAAAGTGACAGCTGCAAAAACTAAATTATAAGAAACCAAGGCGAAAGATTTGTTATTCATTTATTGGGCATTAGTGTACGCAATACTTACTTATGTAGTTACCTAGACCATTCAACCTCAAATTGAGAGCCAACAAAATCTATATCCTTACTGGTGGAAGATGGGAATCCAGAACATGATTCTAGATCAAGCATTATCTAGTTAAAGGAGAGTCACGAACCAGCACAGTAGCTTTCAAACAAGAACTGCACCATCACTTATGTAAAAAATTGAAAGTTTTTTTCACTCAAGATTTTGCATAGCCTGTTGCCTTGGTTTCAAAAGACCAACCAATGAAAACACAAATGCTGTTGGCATGCATTGCATGCACAAGTTTTATTTAGCACATTAAAGCCAGACCTATTGACCTTGTCAATGCTCTAAAAGAAAGTAGCAAAAATGGATTGATGTCTGTCAGGAATGCATGCAGTAGATAAAGAACTGAATTTGGCAAATAATGTGATAATTAAGTAAACTTTGTAGATGTGGAATAAGTCCCTCATGCATCAAAGAGGAAAAAGGCAGAACGAAACACTGAACAGCTACTAATACGAGGTGAGAGAGACCTACTCATCTAGGTAGAGAAAAAGCCCACATTATGTATATTTAAAAGGACAGGCACTGACTTAAAAAAATATGTTGGCGTTTTGGCATAGAGATCTAAAGTCTCTCATAGGTCTCAATATTTGTATTCACAGCCATTTACATGGGTTTCAAAACATGCCTTCTGCCTTTTGCGTATTAGTGAGGCCGATGTTTTTAAAACCTCCAGCAAATTATCACTTTGAAAAGTGAACGATTAGTAGGACATCAGTGATACTGCAAAATAGAACCCAGACTAAAAACTAGTCAGTTGGCAAAATAGACTGACTGGAACGCTATCCAGACTTCATACATTCAGCCCAAGGTTCCATGAAATAATTTTATGTCGGGCAAATAGCCAAAGTTCTGCTCCTAGATAACATGCCCAGGAAAACTGTAACCAAAATCACATTTGTCGATTTTGTATCTAAAGCACCAAGAAAAAGTGAGAGTCTGATCTAGGTTTGAAATTAATATAGTTTTATTGCTACGTTTCCTAAAGGAAATATCAACCTGAAAAATGTATTCAAAGACTATAGAGGTCTTAAGCAACAAAAAATGCAATTCCATCAATCAAGTAGTCTTTGAAGTGACACTTCAATGGAGCTATTAAATTTGAACACCAAGGACAAGACATACTATTAAAATACATTATGAACCCTCAATAAGAGGTTAAACAAAGATAGCCCACTATGTAAATCAATAGCAACAGAATAGTCTGCATCCTTATCTACAACTCTTATCCTGAGCTTGGCCCATAGAGCCTTTTATCAGAAGAGAAGTCCAAACTAATACCACAGACACAGATGTTCCCTGAATTTGGACGGTCACATATTTTCATTCCATACAAAATACGATCCAAGCCAATAAAATATTGATCTGATGGCAACCTTAATTGCAGGAGACACCCTCCACATTAGACACATGCTCACAGTTGACATTGCCGTACAGCAGCCACTCAAGTAACAGGCACTTATCCATAGCATCTGAAACTCAACTGCAGCAGAAAAACGTACATCAGGCACACTTTCATCCTTTGCTTCTTGTGAGAAATTCTGCCATATGCTGACCCTACCATGCATTACATGGACACCCCAATCATCTGGGGTTCATGCCAAGTATCTGGTGGCCCCCTTTGACATCCTATAGGCCTCCATAACTTCTAACACATAAAAGGGGCTTCCTTGGCATAAGGTGTTTGTCCCACTCATTTAACAAGTATTTTCAATGACTGTCTTGGCCAACTTTAGTATAGAGTTGACATTCCTGCCATGTAATCGTGATAAATGGACATGCAGCAGAGTATCTATGAAAGTGGAAAGCAGTACTTTGAGTGCAGTGCACAACCTTAAAGTTGTTTAAAAAATATCGATGGATACTTATATTGTTTTCAAAATATTGCCAAGTCAAGACTATTGTGGGACAGAGTATTGCAGGTAAGGGTATACATTTTTATATGTTCATTTTTTTATAATATATTTGTATTTGATGCTGTTTTCTTAATGTTAATATATTTCATTTGTTTTACTATGTTTTGCTTCATATGCTATTATTCTTTAATGTTCAGTATGTGTAATTATTTTGTAGTAGAGATTATTTTATTTTTGTTTAGGTAATATATTTCACAAGTTGTTTTATTTATTTGAATTTTTATTTTCCGGTTGTTGAGTTTGAGGGGGAGTAAAGTAGGCAGTTTTTAAATAAATATTTTATAATTGTTTATAAATATTTTATTTTATATAGTTCAGTTGGTTAATTAGATTAAAAATTCATTAAAAAAAAATACTGGTTACATAAATTAATGTATTAGGATTCTTTCTCTCTCTCCATATATATATATATATATATATATATATATATATATATATATATATATATATATATATATATATATGTATATATGCTCTCCCTCCATCATCCTTGTGCCAGCGCTGCACATTGGTGGTAAGGAACCCAGTATAATCCGAAACGCCACTCTTAATGGTTGGAAAGAGAGATGCACACTCCAGTTTATGCAATCACGATGTTTACTTTATTAACTTTTAATCCTACAAGTGCGGCAAAGTGCAAAACGATAACCTTCCAATGCGTTTTGGCTTACCAAATGCCTTGGACACAACTTTTTGTAGGTTGTTGGATTTGTAGAGTATTGGGTTGGTAAGAGGTTTATTGCATATATCTGAATTGTTAACAAATAGTTTATTTCAAACATTTGAATTTGATTATTGATTATAAATTATTTTATTTGTAAATTAATCAATTTTCTAAATATTGCGAATTAATCTTTTAACTGTAAATTGTTTAATTAAATGATTCATAATGTAAATGATGTAATCATTTTAATAAATGTTATATTCAATAAATGTATTCCGTTTGTATATGTATATATCATAATTTTATGTTTTTTATTTTTAAGAACTATTATTTTTTTCTAGTCATTTTGGGGAATTCTTCTGTTAAGGTTCTATGGTGGGATGTGTTATAGTTATATATGTTTGTAATGATTTAATTGCAAATCATTTTTGCATCATTTTATTGATAATCTTAATTTTTATTGTTGCAATTTTATTGTTTATTTATGGTATTCATTATATGGTTATTATTATTTTAAAATAATATATTTGCTTAAACCCATTCTATGTATATTTTCCTCTATACATCGTGAGTTTTTTATTTTTTTTAATTTTTTTTATTTAGGATAGAGAATAGTAAATTTAACCATACAAAGTCTAACACTTTCCCTGTAGTTGCTTAGGTTGGAGTGCTAATAATAAATCTGATCCCTCCAAAGTTCAAATGTTTACATCCTGTTGCTTAGGATGGAGTAGGAACAGTAAATGTGACCTAGCTAAAGTTCATCACTTTACCTACTGCTGCTCATGTTGGAATGAGTATAGTAAAACTGACGTATCCAAAGTCTAATATTTTTCCTAAAGTTCTTTAGGTTCCAGCAGTAATGCAAAATGTTTGTATTCTTTTTTATTTGAATAGATTACAACAGTCTGTTTCTATAATATGTTTACATTTTATTATTTTGGTGTAATTATACTTATTTTTTATTTCAATTGATGCTGTTTTTATTATCAAAGTTTGTAGTATATTACTCATTATTCATTCTTGTGTCTTTTTTAAATTTGAATTTTGTTTTTTTACAA
This sequence comes from Pleurodeles waltl, assembly GCF_031143425.1. Classification (NCBI taxonomy): domain Eukaryota; kingdom Metazoa; phylum Chordata; class Amphibia; order Caudata; family Salamandridae; genus Pleurodeles; species Pleurodeles waltl. The sequence continues at coordinate 774,170,926 of NC_090443.1, read as the reverse complement.
TGTTAGTGATTTAATCTTAAAAGTAATTTAGTGTTAATATTATTTTGTATTATAAATAATTGTCACTGTTTTAATGTTTGAGTTATATTTATAGTAGTGTATTTTTCAGTTGAATAATTTAGTAGGTTTATTGTATATTTTTATTTTGTATCATGTTTTAATATGTAGTGTTTTTAATTAATATTTGGATCATAACACTAACTATTCTGAATAATATTTACTTTATCTTCTATAGTGAGGTTTGAAAGCAGTGGGAATTAATTCTGCTATTGTTCTAGCATTAAATGTTTCTGCTGGCAGTCTAGTGCACTTTCTCTATTAATGCCTTCCGTGAAAGATACACTTATTTTTTATTATCTTTCCAGCTGATAATTAGGCAGTGACCAATGTGATTATTGGTGTGCTTTGTAACAGATGGTGATACATAATAAAAGCCTCTTGAAATGAGTGTATTAATCTAATTAAGAAACGTTTCCATGGAGATAACCATATACATTAAAATACACTTTGCTGTTCATTTTATCTGGATCAACAGCCCAAATTTTTCAAGAGGCTCAAGAGGCTTATATGTATCAGTCTCATTACCATACTTTGCTTTGAAGATGTTCATATACATTAATATACACTTTGCTGTTCATTTTATCTAGACCAACTGACAGAATTAAAATAATGTTATAAACTATTGTCTTTCCATTACCCAAAATGACTCCATATTGTCACCATGTGATCATCAGCCAGCAGATGTGCTTTATCAACTAAACATTAAATATTGGGACACTGGAATGTTGAGAGCTTCATGTAGTGGCAGTGGGATATAAACAATAGTATAGGAACACTAGTTTCAACATTTTAATACTCTAATCCATGGCCTCTAACCCTTCCTCTCCATTTCCCCCCCTGAGGATATGAAGAGTTATGTTGAGGAGTGCGTTAGGCAAAGGATGTGACCAAGGCAAAATAGAGGATACTTTCCCCTAACTTCACCCAGACTGTTCCACTGACTTGGGAGATGGGGTAAGTCAGCACAGGGCTTGTCTGCCAGTTTCTCTGCTAAATCAAATATTTTGGTAGGGCTGAGTGACAGTCAGGGACTACAGACATATCTTGCTCCTTACTTTTCACAGGTCTATCTAAATAATATATATCAGTTACTGTCATGGATGCACGATCCCAGCACTAACTCAATAATGAAGAGCGAGAGCTGCTAAAGAAGTAAAATGTAAGGTTATGACAGTTGGGGGGAGGGAGATGCCCCATATCTCAAGGGAGGCTTTTCATTTTAAAGAGGACAATGGTCTAATAACCTACATCCTACTCTAATGGCAACACTGGCCATTAAAATCCTGCTCCAATGCTCCTGGTCTTCACTTTCAGCAGAGACCAAGAACACTGGAGCATACCTTTAATGGCTATCTAGATCTGCAGCATTTTGCTTCAAGGCTACATTAGAAAACTGGAATGTTGGGAACTCCAATAAGGACAAGAGATCAGAATGGTTCAAATACTGGTTTCTTCTATGCACGTTCTTTTCCAACATTGCACTGTTTGTCTTCCTGTTTCTATCTTTTTGATTGATCATATTCTATCCTCAAGGGACGTAATTTCCTAAAAGCAATCCTGCCCATCCTCCTCAGGATTTATTTCTCGTTAAAGGCACTGTTGCTCTCAATAAAAGCTCTCGCCTGAAAAATTGACCTATAATTTATGTAGAGAGTCTTTAACGCTGGCCTAGGCTTTGGAATGTCGAGAGCTCCTTGTAAAACAATAAAAGACCAACAGGCAATAATGCCTGATAAAAGATGGCTTTGCATCACCAAGAGTCTAAAACTGGAAACATCTTGGTGTAATAGTGTGTCCTCTCTGGCCTGCTCTAAAAATTGGCAACACCATCCAGCAGAAGATATGCTACCTGAATATGCGGGTCTATATGTCCTCCAATAAAATACTATGTCCAAAATAGTGTTGTCGTCAATATAGCCTCACTGGCTTAAAACATGTGTGAAAAATTGCCATGCCTGAAAATGTAACCTACATCCTTATGGACTCCTGTAAAATCCTTTGATATGAATTACAGCTGTGCTTCATGATTTCATATTACTGGTGGCTAAATTAAAGCCTGCCTATTGGCTAGAGGAATTGACCAGGGTACTTATACATTTTCACACTGAACTTAATTGTCACAAAAATCCTCTACTGGTGAGGAGCTAAAATATCATATACATGTACTTTTTTTCTTTCCTTTGCTCTGGACATTTATAGTTGTGTGATTACATTTATTATATCCATCCATGTATTCAATTGTTGAGGACCACTAAAAAGTGTAAATTCACATCCACTGATCTCATAAGCAGTGCTCCAACATCCTTTGGGATTACATCCACATGATACAAACACCTAAATAAATACATTTAATAAAAAACATGGTACTCATTACAGACCTGTGGCTGCAATACACGTTTAATATGGGGGGAGGGCCTTTACTGACAGGTGCAACTCTTGGCTATAATGTTGCATTGAGATTGCTTGCTCGGAGTGCAATATTTAGTAATGGCGAATTTGTTAAGAGTTAGACAATCAATATATTTCAGATTTTACATGTTAAAATGGTACCTTAAAGAAGATAAGACTTGAAACAATTCGGTTTCATTTATGAGCAGATTGAAACAGGTAACAGGGAAGTGCAAAAGAAGGCGAGAGTAAAATATAAAACTAAATGACAACCCCTCTCTGCCACTCAGAAGAGCAGCCAAAAATGCAAAATCACATTAATAACGACTAACCTTGTTTTTCTCCATGCTCAAATTCCGTGTCAGAATATGCGTCCCTCTCTTCTTTCTCGCTGTCAGAGGTTTCATGTGGTTTGGTTGATGAGTTTTTACCCTCCATTTCAAGGTCCAAATCATCGTTTTCATTATCCTCGTTTAACTGCGACTTTCTATCCATCAGATTCTCAGCCTCTTCCTCTTCATTAACTTCTTCATCTGGTTTACCTTCATCAACTTCAAAATCTTCATCATATTCTGAAAATAAAGAAATGTGAAAAAGCTATATTTTCTATTTTTCTTATCCTTTAGAATGTTAATGGTTGGAGCCTTTTGTGCTAAATAATGCGTTTTCCGAGCTATTTTTTAACCACTACATCGTCGCGTCACAGGAAAATAAATGTATATCTCGCGTATCTTATATATTGTGCGGAAACATTTTCTTGTGCATGGAAAGATGTGTTTATCGAAATATTTGATAACTTCACGTCATCACTTCTAGAATAGTCACGCAACTGCACACACTGAAGTAGACGTCTTTTTCATTTGTTACTAAAGATGTTAAATGTAAACTCCCCTCACGAACGTTCCAAACAGCGCTTCTCAGATTGTTGAACAACTCTCTTTGAAAGACAACTAGCAACATGTAGACTGGGGGAGCGTGCATTCAATCATAAACTTATCCGGTGCATTTGTTTAGTACATTTTACTTTAAAGAGTGGACCGTTCTAAGCTAAACGTTGTAGTCCTAGACGGTCTGCTAAAGTCTACTGATTGAAGTGAAACTCATAACATTAGTCACAAAGATTTCATAATGCAGGTACTTCACTTCATCAACAAATTTTACAATGCATTTATTTACCCTCTACAACAAAATATAGTGGATGTGTGTGGGCTGCACAAGTATTTGTTATTTAACAATTCCAGGTGACATGAATTTCAAAGAACTTTAACCATATGGCACTGAAGAGTCCCACACAGGACGAGACACATCTCTGAGTTTGTGTATACGGAGAAATCACTTTTATTCCATTAGATCATTAGAATTTTCAAAAAGAATTTCAAGAGACTTGTCTAAATGGTGTTATTAGAATCGAGTTAGAGCTATTAGCGTTGTAAGCTCCTAACTCGATATTTGAAAATGAAAAGTAAAACAGTTTCACATAAGCGAGCCGATTCAAAGTGCCACCCCATGAGCGTGAAGGCTACACAAAAAGGAAAAAGAAGTTAACTCACAGTCAAATGAATCAGCAAAAATGTCATTAGCCATGTAACAGGGTCGATGTGCAAGGCGGTAACCAAACCGCCCCAAGGAGAGACAAACGTAAAGGATTTACCAATGATGACAAAGGATTTTTGAAGAGCAAGCCCATGAACGAGTGATAGTGATGGGTGTGAGGTGGGCGTGGTTAAAAGCCCAAATAGATAACAACACGTCGGAACAGCAGCGTTTGCGCACTGCTATGCTCAACCTAAAAATGCAATGATCTAAAAAACTATTATCACATAGCAATAGAATGGAATGCTGCTGTGGCAAGATAGTCCATGGAGGATGAGAAACCCAAAGTAATAGCTGTTCTCGAAGTAGTCCTATGTCTTTGCTTACCCCTCACAAAAAGTATAAAGTCAATATTTATGGCTTACAAGTGCTAACATATGCAAAACAAAATGACATACATAGATGCTGTTTTCATTTGTTAGCAAATATTGAACTCAACAACGCATATCACCTCCTTGCATCACCAATTGTGGCAATAAGGCAACTTAGATGATGAAAAATAAAGTAATTTTCTCAGAATCACAATATTTGGTTATGCGAGAAAGCAGGATTAGATACAACGCCAACTCTCACTGTCTACCATCAGCAATTCAGTATCCAAGTAGAAACACTTACTAAAACTGGAGTAACAAAATCCACATCCTCATCACTGTAAGGTGAAAACACCTAAAGTATACAATCTTAAGTAGACTATTTTCCTTTTAGGTCTCATCAGAGACAGCGCATGCTCTGTCGCTTATGAGACATTTTGTTAGCTTAAAAGGGGCTTAGCATCTACCCATTACTTACCATTGGCTGGCTTCTGCTTCACTTTAATTTCCTTACTTCTTATTAGCCAGAGCATGCCGGATTCACACCCTATTCATGCGTTTGTCCCTTTCCTGGAGCATGGACCAAGTACTGCTTCCTTTTGGCACCCAGTGTCTTTCCACTGCTAGTGTGCTTTTGGGGGTACTTTTCAGGGTCGAGCGCAAAGCGCTCCGTCCCTGGTGTACTCTCTCTCTGGGATTTTAACCACGTCCATGTCAAGCCCATCAGTTTGATTGGTTCGTGGGCTTGCCTTTTAAAATTAGCTTGACTTAATTAGGGAAAGGCATGCATATGTCATGTCTTTTCCGGTGTTTAGCCTTCCTCGAGCGCACCGGCCAACTACTGAAAACATACAAGGCTCTATGTTTTCAATACGGTTTCTGCACTATTTTTTCTCTGTATTTCATAGGCAGCATGATCTCGCTGGAGAGTAGTAGAGCGCTTTGCATGACATCGACCTTGTTACATGGATATTTCCACTTTTGCCAGTTACACATATAATTGCACTTTTGCCAATGCGTTTCACTGCAAGCGAAGTTCTGTTTCCTTTGTGTGTTTGCTTTGCGCTCAGGGCGCCCGTCGGCTCGCTTATGTGAAACGGTTTTACTTTTCAGTTTATGTGACAAGAAAAGTCTGTTTCGGAGTTTACAACGCTAATAGCTTTAACTCAAGTAAACGCGAGCCCTACTACATTGCAAATGCTTGTTAGGGTCGAGCCTGCTTTGCATGCGCTCGCGCATGCGTATAGCAGGGAGACTCTTTTGGATTTAGAAAAGGGCACCGAGCACTGTCAACTTCACGTCAGTGCTTTTTATTGGTTTGTGGGCTTCCCTAATTAAATCGGCTTGCTTTCATTAGTCGAGGCACGCATATGGCATGCCTTTTCCGGTGGCAAGCCCTCCTCGAGCGCAGCGACCAAGTACAGAAAACATGCAAGGCTCGCTGTTTTCCATCGGGCTCGTGGACTTTTTTTTAAAACTAATTTATGAGCCCGATCTCGCTTGGCAGAAGTCGAGCGCTTTACCTACTTGATTTCACTTTTTCGGGTTACGTGCATAAATGCACTTTTGCCCGATAGGTGAAAAGTCGGGTTAGGAGTTTACAACGCGATCGGCTCTAACACGAGCAAACGCAAGACCCGATGCATTGTAAATGCTTGTTTTTATTGTAGTTGCATCGCTCCCTAAGAGCCCATTTGTTTTCAGGCTGTCTCTCCCCAAACACAGTCCTACATTGTTGCTTGCACAGCCCCTTTCCTCCTACACCCCCGTATTGCTTTGTTGCCTGCCCCATCTCCACACCCACACCCACATTCTGTTGTTGCTTGTCCAGTTCCTTCCATCCCCTGCCACATTCTGTTGATGTTGCAGCACTGCCGGACCGATGTGCCTCCTTAAGCATAAACTAGTTTAGAGGGGACATGGTTCAATCAGTCACTGAGGTCCGAAAATGTACTTTGTTATTAGAAAGTCATAAGTGTACAAAGTACACCACAAACAAGTTATTTAAACTCGAAAAAGAGCCTGGCGGTGAATGAGCTGGTAAGGAAATGCACTCTGTCACTGTTTACAAATGTTTTTCTTTATGAGATGCTTTAACCTACATTTTATATGCAATTATGTTTACCTAAGCAAACTTTGTACTCATTTTAACAACCTTAAAAACGATAAAAGATCAACTTTGCTGAGATTTGAATCTGTAACCTACAGATCTCGTCAGTGAGCGCTCAGCTCGCCGAGCCTAGCTATTTTACTCTCTAGGGTAGTTCAAAATGTTTCCTTTAGAGAATCTGCTATCAGGCCTAGGTGTGGGAGACACCTAAAATGTTAAGGGAATTCCTCAGTTTGCAGCCTGTTTCCAGTTATACCCAGCAGATCTTATCTGTTGCTTAATAGCGTGCTCTCTTGGGACAAAGTTTACTCTAGGGACATATTTACAAAGAATTTATGCAAGGCAGAGCAGCAAGTGAAGTTGGTGTGCTGCACTGTGTGGAAGGAAAAGAGCAGGACCGTGCCAAAACTTCAAAGAAATGGCGCAGCTCTGCTCTCTGCTTTTGCTGGCACACTCTCTGCCACTTAGTACCAACGCAGGCAAACAGCAAGGGTGCCTGTGCTATGGTCAGGATAGTTTTTGGTAAAGAAGGGGTACCTTCCTACACAAAAAGTACCCTTGGAGGCTTTTTGCTTCTTATATGTGTGCTGCAGAATAGAGCACACATGCAAGGAGGTAATAATGAAGAGAAATTAACCTATTTCTTCCTGTTACACCAGCCTCATGCTCGTTCACCATTTAGGCACAAACCTATGTCTACACCACTTTGTAAATATGCTTTTTACATTGAAATTCGTGGGTGGATGAACGGGAAAGCCCACGCACCTCCCATAGAACTCGTACCAGATGCAAAGTAACGAAAGGCAGCACAATGCGTGTCCGTGCGTTACTTTTTCGAATAAAGACATGCAAATCAATATTTTTTTCTGTCTGAAGTTCATACAAGTCCTTGTCTTTTATGTGATTTGCAGTCTTTGAGACAATCCTGTGCCCCCGGCTTGTACCTCCTGGCCCAAGGTCTCTGCAGACAGTTCACAGGGATTCCACTGCCTCCACAACCATAACCTGTGGCTGTAAACCATCGGAAACGTGATATAGTTGTCTGGCTGCTGGGTTTGGCCGTTTCACTTTGTGATCACAAGCTGGACATGTGAGCAGGTACCGAGTGATGTCAATTTATAAAATGTGTCTTCTCGCTGTGTTCTAAGTTTTTGAGTGGTGCTGACATTGGTGCTTGGGGTGTCTCGACCTGTGAGTTACTGTGAGGACAGCGTGTTTAACTGGGTTCAGTTGCTAATCCCAGGTCCTGAGTCACCATAGATCCTATCAGATCATATCTCCTGCAGACTCTAGAGTGTCTGGCCTTTGTTATTTCTTTTACTGAACACAAAACTCTATTAACTTATTCTAGCAAATGTTCTGGATTTTTTCTAACCAAGCCTGCTGTGGTTTATTACGCTGCTGAAGTGATGCACGGAGACGGCATACAAAGTGTGGTTTTCTTGCTGTGAAATTTATGACACCTTCATCTCGTTGCCTGTCAGCTGGGTCTTTGGCATGGGTGAGGCTTTCTGACCTTGTCAGTTCATGGTTATAGTGCTTGCTGCCACTCGTTTGGCTCCCATGTGCACAGAAAGTGTGCAGGTGCACATATGTCTGAAAGCACCCAGCAAAATAATGATGTATTTTTAAGCAGTGTAAACAATAACTGTTATCACTACAGAACTTATTAGTACTCAATTTGGCCTTGGACAGATTGAATGCCAGTTTAATTTGCAGGGATTCAAACTTTTGTCCCAAAGAAAATGTTAGTTGCAAGCGTCTACCCAGCACTGTAAGTATGGGTCTTCAGATCCCAGTATGCATAGTTCTGTGGGTTAGCAAAAAGTAATCCTTATGACTTGGGCCATATGATAGTAGTGATCTAAGCCAGACCAGAGCATAAAATGCCATAAGGGTGATGGTTTGACTGATGTGGAACAGCACCTCAACTTTCGGCAAAAAGGATGCTTCTTTCCTCAGAACCAGTTTGTCAAGGAAGAAGGTGTACGGTGGGTTAACAGAAAGCCTGAAGCTCATTCACTCACTTTGCCTTTCACAAAATGCATCACAAATGGTGACTTAAGGGAGACAGGTCTTGCAACTGTATAAAGGCCAAAAGAACTGAAAGGTACCCCTTAACTGTGCCCAAAGCAAGGTCTTACCAGGCAAAAGACAAAACAAACTACAGAATATCAGATAATTTTACCTGCAAGGGGTCAAATGGCATGTGTAGTACCAACCCACAAATTTGTCTCCACAATCACATACAGTTTTTGTAGAGGGGCGCCTTGCTGCCAAGCTGACCTCAACCACCTCAGGGGGGATGGTCAAAGTTGTTCAGCTGTCACCACTCAAACTTCATGATGAAGTTGGAGAGGGTGAAGGCTTGGATACAGAACTTTATTGCAACAGCAGGTCCTCCCACAGAGGCAGCCTGAGAAGAGAACAGATGCTCAAGCCCATACCATACTCTGTGCTAAATCCGGAGCTACTAGGATGTGTAAGGCCCAGTAGTTCCTGATCTTCTTCGGAACTCGGAAAAGGAGTGGTACTGGCAGGAAGACACACAGGGGTCCCGAGTTCCATCTGAGGTGGAAGGCGACTCCTAGCAAGAGATGCCTTGAAAACTCCAATGCGCAGAACTGCTGACACTGAGTGTTCTAGACAATGCTGAATAGATCAAGCCATGGTTCTCCCCATATGTGGAAAAGACCTTTGACCACCTGCAGGTGCAACTGGCACTCATGATCTGCTAGGCATTAATGGCTGAAATCGCCCACTCTAGCCTTTAATGATGTTACCGGGTAGTCAACCACCAGGAAAATCCATGGTGATCCAGCCATTTCCAGAGGTTCAGGGCATTCTGGCTCAGGGTCTGTGACCCCAGTCGACCCTGCTTGTTGCAATACCATTAGACCCGGCCCTTTCTGCAGGTCATCTCCAAACATTTTGCCTTCAACCCTCCTGTTTTCAGGAACCATTTGTATTTGGTTTTACGACTCTATGCACTTACCACTGCTAACCAGTGCTAAAGTGTTTGTGCTCTTTGTTTTTAACACAATAAAATTGGCTTACATCCAATTGGCACATTTAATTTACTAGTAAGTCCCTGGTAAGGGGGCACTGCCTGCACCCAGGTGCATGTAAATCAAATGCTACTAATGGGCCTCCTGTACTTATTATGCCACCCACTTAAGAACCCCTCTTAATACACGACTCAGGTCTGCCACTGCAGCTTGTGTGTGCAGTTTCAAACTACCATTTTGACCTGGCAAAATAAATCTTTTGTCATGCCTAAACCTTCCTACTTAATATATGTCAAGCCTAGGGTAGGCCCCAAACAGCCCGTATGGCAGTGTGTGTTGTATTTAAAAAGTTGGATATGTACGTTTAGGTTTTACATGTCCTGGTAGTAAAAAACTCTAAAATTCAGTTCTACCTTTCCAATAGGATGACATTGGGTTACCTTGTTACATTTAATAAGTCAAAAATGTTATTTTTTTTGTTTTGGGAGCAGGTAAAAATGCCATGTTTGAAGCATGAGGGATTGTCATTTTAAAACCTTTTTAACGATGAAGTGAAATATTAAGTCATATTTGTGAAAATGCACGTTTATAAAGCTAACCATTTGGTGCCTGCAGCCTGTATCCCAGGTCACATGACTAGGTGTAGTTAGCAGTTGGTCTTTATGTATTCTTCCCAGACAGTATCAAAATAGAGATTCTGGGTTTTGGCTTGATGGGTCATCCTGACTTGATGGGCTGTTGGAACTATCACCTACCACACTTGCACTTCAAAGACACTGGCCCAGCACACTGATAAAGAACTTCACACTAGTCTACTGTGACCCCAGACAGATTGAGACTAGGGAAGGGTAGCAGGAAATTCAAGACACTTCTGTACAGTGGAATCCCCAGAAGCTTGTCCCACTGAAAAGGTATAGCAGGTATAAACTGAGAACCCTCAGACCCACTCTTCAGTACACTCTTGGACCTTTGGATTCTACAGAAGGAGAACTGCCCTACTGCCACAGAACTCCCTTTCTGCCTGAGGCCTGCTATGCTGTCTGAGAAGTAGCACTGAAACTGCATTCTTCATCCCATGCTACCTGTATGACTCCAAGGACTAATAAGCTGGCCTCCTCTTCTAAGCTACAGGGACAAACAAGTTCCTGAGGTCTCCCTGCAACTGCCCTGCTAACATGCTGCACTTGATTTGAAAATGGACCTGCCTGAGCCCCGCTGGCCTTTACTGGAATGAGCTCCTGATCTCCAAGAGCTCTCTGCCAGGTACTGGGCACTTGGTGTGGCATCAGTTGAGCTCTTCCTTGAAGAAATGGTTAAATCCTGATGTTTTGGCCTCTTAGTGACCTTGAACAGGCCAGTTCACACCAAGATCTCTCTGTCCACCCATACAAAGCTCCAGTGAACTCAACTCTTCTGCCAGCAATGACCAGCAACACAAGATCTGCAATTCCCACTATAGCATCGACAGCCCATGGAGACTGCTAACACAAATTTCCAGCAACATCTGTCTTTGACATCCGACAAGATCTTCGCTCTACAAAGACCATCCACAATGCCTAGCCAGCTCTTCATGCTACGGGGTCTACCATCTGTGATCCACTCCCTGCTCCTTGCAACCTTCTCCACCACAAACAGAACTCTTCAAGTCTGTCCACGCTCCATTGGGGTCAGCCTGAACTTGTGACTTTCACCTGGTCTCGCACTGCCAGATAACTGAGAGTGGCACATTGTTATTTTAGGTGCAATATTTACCTTAAATCTTTTACACTGCATTTCTCTGGTTCTCCTAATTGGATTTTTATTGTTTTGGTGTCAAATTATTTATTACATTTTGCTCTACTTTTCTAAATTGGTGTTGGATTTTTCTTGTGGTGTGCTTTCACTTTATTACTGTTTGTGTGCTGCCTAAATTCTTAATGCATTCCTTCTAAGTTAAGCCTGACTGTTTTTGTGCCAAGCTACCAGAAGATAGACTGTTGTGGTTCACCCTGACAAGGATTGTGGCTGTTGCTTGAGAAGATCTCCAACCCCCCTCAACCAACAACCCAATTTCTCAGAAATAACACATGGCGGTGGTGTTGTCAGTGGTCATCTGTACCAAGTGCTCATTGATGGATGAAAAGAAGGCTTTCAATGGAAAGTGGATGGCTCTAAGCTCCAGAAGGTTGATATGAAGCTCGGACTCTGCTGAAGACCAGAGTCTTAAAATCTCCATCTCTTCTAGATGACTACCCCTACTCAGAAGTGAGGCATTGGTCACCCTTGTCAGCTTTGGCTGGGGAAGGGAGAGTGGTCTGCCACCAACCCAACCATGGTCAATAAACCACCACTGCAGATCTTTTGTAGTTTCATCTGAATCTAAACATGGTCGGAGAGGTCTTCTTGATGCTGGACATAGTGACACTTCAGATCCCACGGTAGACCTCTAATATGCCATCTGATGTGCTCTACCATCAGTTGCAGCAGCCTCAATCTACCTCACTAAATCACAGACATAGGTTGAAAGATTGGGATCATAGCTTGAATGGCTTTGACTCTCTTCCCCAGAGAGAAAAGCATGAAACCAAACTGTGCCCAGAATGGCTCTGATGAAGGAGAGTATCTGATGAGTCTGGTGTGACTTTGGCATGTTGATAGTGAACCCCAAGTATGACTCGAGGTTCGTATTAGTCTGCAAGTAGCTGATGACTGCCTGGGGCAAGCCTGCCTTCCAATGCCCCATCCCACCATGAAACCCAGGTAGAGCCAATGGGCCTGCAGGATGGGTATGTGAACCAGGTGTCCTGCAGGTTCAATGTCACCACCCAGTCTATACTATCAAGGGCAGATAAGATGTGATAATTCTGAATTTCTCCTTCCAGAGGAAGGTGTTGAGAGAGCGCAGTACTAAAAATGGATGAAGGTCTCTGTCCTTTTTTGGCTTAGAAAGTGGCAGGAATAACAACCACATCCTGCTTCTGAAGTAGGCACCCTTTCAATAGACTCTACCCAAAAGGGCTTCCACTTCATACCGCAAAACAGAGAGATGGTTCTCTGTCGGGCACTGGGCAAACAGTGGAAAGTGCAACCACGTGGTAAGGAAAGCCCTTCAAAATGATTCAGAGGACCCAACTGTCCGACGTTATGGCCTGCCAAACCAACAAGAATTGTGGGATCCTGCCTCCCACTGGGTTGCCCAATAAAGAGGTTTCGCATACCACCAACACAGCAACCCACAAGGGCATCATTAAAAGGCAAGAGGGGCTCAGTGGATGTTGGACCTGGCTGAAGGAGTTGTGTAAATACATTGGCGTTGACCTCCATCGTGGAGAGCTGGAGGTCAAGGACTCTGGCTACCCAGTGCATTACTATGGCAAATTGGTGGAGGCAGATGTAGTGGAGAAAGTGGGACCTCTACGTCAGCCAAGTGTGTTGTAGGACTCCTGCTGTAGTATCATGACTGCTGGATTTTTGGCAGCAGCACCACCGAGTACGGGGGACACACCGTGTGTCAGCTGTTGGCCTACCCCTTCCGGATAGCTGGCAGCACCTCACCAGTACCAGAGGTAAAGATGATTTGTTGCAGCCTATCACATGATACTCAGACTCCTCAGGGAAGTTGTGATAGATCAGATCGTACCCCTTTCTCTCAGTTACACATGTCTCATCCATACACAGACAAGCATTTAATTGAAACAACTGCATTCTATGTAAAATGCATGCATTGTGATTATGAGAATAATGAAACACAACACAAGTACAGCAGTGACCAGGAAAGTGAATGTTGGACATGTCCCTTTTTGCAGGTTCATCCCCAAGCCTTTTGCCTCCTTCCTCCTATTTCTTCTGACCAGTTTGTGGTGGCTTTAGGACTCTGGTCACTTTACCACTGCTAACCAGTGCTAAGGTGCATATGCTCTCTGTGTAAAGTGTATTGATGATTGGTTTGTCCGTGACTGGCATATTTAATGTACTAGTAAGTCCATAGTAAGGTGCACTAGAGCTGTCCAGGGCTTGTAAATCAAATGCTACTAGTGAGCCTGCAGCACTGGTTGTGCCACCCATATGATTAGCCCTGTAAACATGTCTCAGACCTGTGACTGCAGTGTCTGTGTGTGCAGTTGTTCACTGCCAATTCGACCTGGCAAGTGTACCCACCTGCCAGGCCCAAACCTTTCCTTTTAATACATGTAAGGCATCCCTCAGGAAGGTCCTAGGTAGCCCCATGGGCAGGATGCAGTGTATGTTAAAAGTAGGACATGTACAGGTGTGTTTTTACATGTCCTAACAGTGAAATATTGCAAAATTAGGTGTTCACTGTTGCAAGGCCTGTCTCTCTCATAGGTTAACATAGGGGCTGCCTTCAAATATCTTTTAACAGCATTTTTCCTTTGAGAGCAGATAGAGATTTGGAGTTTGGTGTGTCTGAACTCACAGTTTAAAAATAAATATTTTGGGACAGTTGTTTTTTAGATTGTCAGTTGGAAAATGCTACTATTAGAAAGTGGGCATTTTCTTGCTTAAACTATTCTATGACTCTGCCTGCTTGTGTATTCCCTGTATGGGACAGTTGGGCTGTTTGTGAATCTCCAATAGACAGTGAGACAAAGAAAGCTGGGGTGTAGCCTGTGTATCGCGATGGGCCATTTGGGCTAGAATGGAGGGAGGAGTGATAATTTACACCCGAAAGGGCTTTGTGTGCCCTCACATAATGCAGTTTCCATCCCCCTGGTGTGGGTCTGGAGCTAGGCCTGAGCCGGGCAGGATCTTGTGAACAACAGAGGCTTTCCTTAGACGTTTGCCTACTTCAAAGGCAGAAAGGGGTATAAGTAGTGGACCCCAAACTCCAGATTTTCAGATTACTTTTGGAACCAAGAGGAACCTCTGCCAAGGAGAAGAGCTGGAGGAGGAGTACTGTCCCTTTGCCTGTGATTGTGCTTTGCTGGGTTGGCCTGCAGTTCCTGCTTCTGCCTGAAAGCAGACAAAGATTGGATTTTGTGGTATATTCCTGCTTGTGAAGTGTCTCCGAGGGCTTGGACTGAGCTTGCCCCCTGTTCTGAAGTCTCAGGGCTGTCAAAGACTTCCTCTGCCAGCTCCTGGACTCTCTGCTGAGACTCCTACCCAGACAAGTGGTACGTAATCCAGTCCCTGGGCCCTTGAAAGGAGAAGCTGGTGAAAAAACAAGAAGAACCAAAAACATGACTTCGGACAACACCCAGACTGACGCCGCTGCCGTGATGCCCCCTGCAAATGAAGTAGTGGTCCTCGCTGGAGTACGATGACCCTGCAGGCCCAACACCGCCGCAGCATCGCTGAAGTCCATGACTCCATGAGTCCCGGAGTGTTGTGTCACCGGCGTCCATGATGCCTGACTCTGTCAGAAGTGCAGGGATCCAACGCTTCGCACCGGTGCCGCCTCACCTCCACAGCAAGGACCCGATGCCTCATACTGACACCTCCGCTCCTTTGCTCCGCAGCACCGGAACCAATGCAGCACCAGAACCAATGACGCCTCGATCCCCCGACTCCATGCACCGGCTTGTTTCCTCATTTTCACAAGGTACTGTACTTGAGTGTCCCTGTAACTCCGTGACCAGCACCATTAGCGTCGGATTGTTGGAAACGACTCCGTTACGATACCATGATATCACCAATTTGAAGCATTTGTGTTTCTAAGTGCTATATTGAAGTTTAATCTTTAAAAATTCATAACTTTGCTTGTGTATATTGGATTTTTATCATTTTGGTCTTGTTTTACTCAGATAAATATTGGCTATTGTTCATTGTGTTGAGTCCTTTTGTGATGTTTTCACTGTGTTACTGTGTGAGATTGCACAAATATTTTACAAATTGCCTCTGAGATAAGCCTGACTGCTTGTGCCAAGCTACCAAGGGAAAGAGCAGGGGTTATCTTAGGTGTATATCCCCATTACCCTGACAAGGGTGAGGGTCCCTGCTTGAACAGAGTAGAAACTGACTGCCACCCAGAGACCCCATTTCTAACAGTGAAATACAGGAAGAACACCATCATATTGTCACACTAGTGTACCTAGTATCCCTACCTACTCTACTAAGCTTCTGCATAAGAGCAAATATCAGCGGTAGCCCTAATCTGCCCATCCAGTTCTGGGAAGGAAGCCCAATTCCTAACCTGTGTTAGAGGTAACAAGGAGGACAAGGAGGTATGTTAGTCTGCTGGGAGTCCTCCCACGTACACAAAAAGAAAGTGTGAGGTTTCAGTAGAAACTACGATGATGTGCAGCATAAGATGGCAGGCTAGTTGGAATATCCCCTCTGCCTTATTTCTGGGCAGCCTGTTTTTTTTGTAATAAAACATGTTGGTGTTCTGAGAACTGCCCAGATGTGATAATTCGTCTTGTCCGTGTAAGGTAGAAACAGCACTCTCTGGACCAGCAATACCTGGTAAACTATCTTGTATAGCCTTGGAGTGAGCACAGGACGAAATGGTGTTAAGAGAAATGAAAAACAATTCCACATGGAAGGGCAACTGATATAAAATAATAAAACATCACCACTAAAACAAAGCCTTGCTAAAATAATAAGAGGAATAAAATGTGAAGTGACTAGGTGAGAGGGAACATGTCTCAGACCCAAGCTTAACTAAATGAGCCTCCCTAAAGGCAAACATAGCCTCACAACAAGCGGAGCCTCGTTTTATTTCAAGCTCGATTTCAGAGAGAACAAGACCTCTTCCAGCATCGATGGAGTCTACATGGGAACCAGCACGCTGGTCCATGATTTGGTCCATGATGCTGGAAGCAGAGTTAAGACTAGAGCTGGTGGTGGCACACACAGGGTGCTTGGAGGGTCCAGATGGAGCTATCTTGGTGGTAATCCAGATGGAGAACCTTTCTGCTCCGTGGGTCCCACAGGCACACCAAAGGGAGTTGGGCAAGGATTCAAAGAGACTGAGCATAGTACGCAGAACTCTTTGATCAGTTTAGGAGCAGCAGCCAGGCCTGGGAACTCAGGTTGAACCAGAGTGACTTCAGGAGCAAGTTCAAGATGTATGGCCCCATTTCCATGCCTTCTCAAGGGAGTGTTAGTGGCAAGAAGGGGCTGAGTTCTGCTTGGATTTCTTATGGTTTTTCTTCAACACATCTGAAGACTTTAATTGAGATGGCTCATCATGGAATCTTCCTCTGTCAGGTAAGGTAGAGTTTCACCTTGTGGTCTCGTACAGCCTTCTGGTTCATCAATGTAGGCCTCACAGTTGTGGCTCGACCCCATGCAAATCTGAAAAGGATCTGTCGCAGACATTTGTTTATGACAGTCATTACCATGCTTAAAACCTGTCATTTTCAGGGTTAACATGTCCCTTTCCCAATGCAAAAAAAATAATGTAAAACTCAGACTGGTTTCCTGCTCACTGCAACAGAGATAAAGCAGGCAGACACATTCCATCCTGTGAAGAAGTTTCAGTTGGCCAGTTGTGACTGGACTCTACTGGACCATGTGACAGCATGACTTAAGAGAGTGTCTTGGTGCCTGTGACTGTCAATGAATTCATTTCAAAGGTACTAAAGCTGCAGGTGGAAAGAGTCACCTAGCCAGAAACAAACTGTCAGTTTGTGACTGGCTACAAATATGTGGTTGGTCCCACTTACAGCTTTTTCATCTGCGGTTTGAGACTCCTTCATGACCACCTCAAATGGGTAGCCAAGCCTGTTGCATCCTCAATGTTTACAGTTTCCTGCCCTGTCAGGCTGAGGGAAAATGAGAACCAAAGAAGTGACTCACTCCATACACACGCCTTGGGACTGGGGAAAGGTATAGGATCTATTCCAATTAGCAAAGCATCCTTGCAGCTACAAAACCAGACTTTGGGCCTCATTATGACCCTGGCGGTACAGAACCGCCAGGGCCAACGGGGGCGGGAGCACCGCCGACAGGCCGGCGGTGCTCCCTTGGGCATTCCGACCGCGGCGGTAACGCCGCGGTCGGACCGGGACAACTGGCGGTCTCCCGCCAGTTTCCCGCTGCCCAAATGAATCCTCCAAGGCGGCGCAGCATGCTGCGCCGCCTTGGGGATTCTGACACCCCCTACCGCCATCCTGTTCCTGGCGGTTCGCCAGCCAGGAACAGGATGGCGGTAGGGGGTGTCGCAGGGCCCCTGGGGGCCCCTGCAGTGCCCATGCCAATGGCATGGGCACTGCAGGGGCCCCCGTAAGAGGGCCCCGCTAGTATTTCACTGTCTGCATAGCAGACAGTGAAATACGCGACGGGTGCAGTAGCACCCGTCGCACCTTCCCACTCCGCCAGCTCGATTACGAGCCGGCTTCATCGTGGGAAGGTTGTTTTCCCCTGGGCTGGCGGGCGGCCTTTTGGCGGCCGCCCGCCAGCCCAGGGGAAAACTTGGAATACCCTCCGCGGTCTCTGGACCGCAGAGCGGTATTTTGGAGGGGGGAAGTCTGGCGGGTGGCCTCCGCCGCCCGCCAGACTTAGAATGAGGGCCTTTGTCCCTCTCAGAGCTGTTGGTGCTAAAACTGAAGACTGCATGGGGACCATGACTTCAAGTACCTAAGCCAGCTCCAACCTCATGCCTTGTGCCACTGAATGATTTTGAGGATCAGAAAATGAAAAAACAAGGTAAAAACTTGCATCGGTGTGTTCTGCCACCCTTACCCGACCCAAAAAATATCACAGTAAGCCTCAAATCGTGCACTGGTACCAGTATACCACTAACATTGACTTTAATTTGCACTTTGCTGTTTATCGGGCCCTTAGTCTAAAAAGATTAAAATCCATACCTACGATCCCCCTAAGGAGTTTTTAACTATGTTTGTGTTTTTATTTTTTTAATTAAAGTTTCTTGATTTTTTGCAATTTAATTGGGCATTTTTTTGTGTTGCATACTTAACGTTAATGTTCTTTGGTACTGCTTGAAATTAGCACACAGATTGGGTTTATAAGGTTGTAGAGGTTTGGTAGCGGTCTCCCAATATCTGGCATATGTGAAACCGTTTCTCAATTTAGCACAGATACTGCGAGGATATAAATGTTACAGGAACTCAATGTGTGTACCCGGTTTTTGTACAGCTGCTTTTAAATTTTAAATTTAAAGCAGCGTTCAGACACATTCCTAAGCAGACAACTGATTTTGCCACAACAAACTATTAAGGCAATATTGAGAGGTGTAATTGGCTAAACTATAGGTGACCTCTTCGTTCTTGACAGTTATTAAAAGCAACATAGATTGATTCTACTTTCCATAGACGTATTCTTTGAAGCACTTCTAGTCAAAGAATATAATTTTTTACACAGTTTTGTTGGCAGAAGAACATGTTCTGAGCCTTCACTGGTAGATGGATTATAGATGCGAGCTCATTTATTAAGCTACATTTTATTCCAATTATGCAGCTCATCTAAAAAATGTTCTTTAAAATGTTCTATAGCCATTCATTAGCTTGCTCAGTTGTAAGCTCTTCAAGGGCAAGATGTATATCAGGAAACCTACTATATCAGCTACAAAGTGATATTATGCATTTGATCGATGTCCCCTAATACATTTCAACTCTTTTATTTTTGCCTGGCTTTTTATTAAGCTAATGGAACATTTTACATGATGATACTGCAAACCAAGAAGACAAAGCTCAGGCATCATATTGCACCCAGAGTAGAATCAGAGAACTGAACTGGCTATGGGTACTTATGCGGCGCAACCAGTAGGAAGTGCAGTGCCACTGGGGCAGAAGTGTGTCAAGCAGGGGCAGAGGAGCCTCTTTTACTTGCCTGAATTATTGCCCAAGCACTGATTGCTGCACCAGTGCTGCAACTGTGGATCCTCTTTCTGCAAGGGTATCCCTAATTTTAGAACATGTGTCAGGGAATAGAGTGCCAGCACTTATCCTTTATACAGGCAGATCTGTGTGGAACTCACTTTTGTAGGGGAATACGCCTCGGGTATACCAATAAGCAGCAGAATGTCAATTAAGAACTGATACATCACTTACAATTTGGGTCCTTAATTAAATGGGCAATGTGCGCAAAATACACATCTGTTTATTTCTTGCATTTTAACAACTAAAGAACTTTCTTGTTTGGATTTAGAAAAATGTACAGGTTGCCTTTTGATTTATTTTTTCATTTTTATAAGAATGTACATTTCATTTGCAGTTGTTACATTTCACTGCACCCGCTTTTCACTACTTTTTATATTCAACATTTGGATTAACCTGGCAGTTAATGGATTGTGAAAATTAATGACCAATCATGAATCTTGTTAACAATTGCTCTATTGTGTGAGTTCAATTACATTCCTTTGTGTTCTGCAGTTTCTATTAAGGTGCTATTGCATGAGCTAGATCAAAAAACTAACACTTTCACTTTATTAAGCAGAGAGACAATCGCGTTTTCCATACAACAACAAATTTTTTTTTTAACTCAGACTTAAGTTCTACACAGGGAAGGCAGTGAATGAGCTACATTTTATAAAATACGATTGTAATACCTTTTAAAGACAATGGGAACCATTTAATGTTTTGAAAAGAAGGAGCCAAGGGCAAATAGGTGAGTTTCCTTTCCCATCGAAGGCATAGTACCTCTGTCTCGTTTTTTTTAGGGTCGAGCCTGCGAGTGTATGCGTTAGCGCATGCGTCTCACATTCGAGACACTGTTCTATTCAGTAAAGTACTTGGAGCCCCCCTGTCGCTCATCATTTGTTGGTTTGCGTGGTACTCTTCTTTCCAGCCTCATAATTCGTCAAGGCATGTCTGGCATAATTTCCATTCCGCTGTGAGGTGCAGAGATCAAGCACTAATTGATGTCAACTTAATTAGTGCCCCTCCACTGCTCCAGATGTGATTGAGGTACTATTTTGTTCTATCTTCCAGTGCCCCGCAAACAGAAGGCTTGTGACTGGTAAAAATGTGCCAAGCAGGACAAACAAAATTGCTAAGTTTTATGTTTTTTACTCTAACTTTGTTTTATCTTGTTAAGTTGTCTTTCTCAATTTCCACTAATTTTTTGTTTTTGCTCGTGGGCGCTGTTGTCAAAAGATGACAGTTAACTTGTTTGAAATATGTGAGACCCATTGCATTGCATTGCAGATGTTTGTTTAAATTTTGGAACGCTTTTGATGGCTGAGTCTGAATCTATGACTTCAGCCACTGGGCCACCAGGTCAATGTGTCTGAAGACACACATCATTCAAAAGGGCTTTGACACCTATTTTTCCTGCCAGGGACTGCCATGCGAGGCCTAGTTGATATAAGGAGAAATCGCCTAGTGCACCACAGCAGTTAATGTTTTTATTTTTATTTTACAGAAATAAATGTTCACTATTATGGTTTCTTTATTTGAAACATACAAAATGCCAATCAGCTACCATTGGCAGCCCCACCCCCCAAAAAAAAACCCACCAGAAACATGTGTTCATTTCGGAACCCCTGCTATATACTGTAAATAGGTATGGGGGATATTAAAACAAACAAATAGGTTGTCAAAAGTAGAATGCATTCCTGAAACTAAAAATCTCAAAATCATGAGAGGTTTAACAAGGGGGGGGGCAAGTGTCTGGAAATTATCTCTAGCAGTATAAGCCTTATGAGTTCCCCACATACCATCTTTGGTTGGATCTCCATTTTCATCATCATCATCATCATCATCATCCTTTGTTTGGTTGTGTTCACTGATGAGTTCTTCATCTGCATCTTCCTCTGCCTCAGTTTTGTCTTCTGGTGTCTCCTTATCTGCCCCATAGGCTGACGATGTGGCTGACATTGATCTTTCCCTCTGCATCTCTTCATTACATTGCTCTTCACTTTTCATTTTGCTCATCATGGTCTCTACTTTTGGATCTCCAAAGTCTTCATCATTTGGGTCTCCTTTTCTTTTTTTTGGAGGAGGTGAAGGCTTTTTATCAAGACCCATTGCAATAATGCACCTGAAAATATACAAATGTTTACAGGGTATGAGCATTTTTCTTGTGTAAGAGGGAGAATGGGTATAAGTGTAACTGTGTCTTGCACCAGAACTCGCACTAAAATTACATATTTATTGTCATGAACAAAGATAAAAAACACCTTTTTCAGTCGCTTTCTCTATTTCACATTGAGCATAAATCTTTCTTCAAGAGTTAATTTAAAGTTGCTTAAAGACTGTTCACATATTTGCAGAATAACTATGCCCCAGAATAGTGGGGGTATCTAGCTGTAGACAAGAGGATGTGGCTATCGAAAGAGGTCTGTGCTTCACTCCTGCAATGCGGAGCCTTACATTGTGTGGTATATATTATGATCCTACGGTGTCAGGCACCCACAGGCATGTACAGAAAGATGAGGCTGCAAGGAGAGCACAGCCAATGTGAATTCGAACCTTTGGAACCATTAGAAATTGATAAGGTCCCACCAACACTAATAAGTGACATACATGCTGCATTGCAAAGGAAGGGAACCAACAGAAGCAAATGCCAACACAGCTGCCACTGGCTAGAAAGACACGTTACCTATACTAAGAGGCCTACACTGGCTTCCTTCGGCAGTAAGACTATAATTCAAGCTAGAGTGCATCACATTTAAAGGCATACAAAGCCAACTAGCTAAAGCAAACTCAAATCTCGCCCATACTAAAAGTACTGTTGCATACTTGCACGGGCCAGGATGCTGTTGACATCCAGAAAGTACAATAATATATTTTCTGTATTAAAAGACCTACACTGGTTTGTACCAGAAGAATAAATTTCAAGCCAGCATGCTTCATTTTCAACGTTATAAATAATCAACTCCCAGAAGTTTCCTGAGCTTCTCTCAAATTAGAAGCATCAATAAGCTACGACTGAAAACCTAAAAAATTTAAATGTTGCATTACTGCCAACCAATGGTTCCCTCAAGCAGCCCTTCTCTATTGGCCTCGCTGCCAGATGATCGGAGATGCTCAAAAGGTGACCTCAATTCCACAAAGGACTTAACACAATCTGTTCAAACTTTAGATTTAGAGTAAACTTCATACAGAACCATTTTTTCCTTTTCATCCCCAATCCTTTGTTACCTTTCTCCTTTGATCTCCCTTAGTCCCTCTACAGTTTTCTGAACTATCCCTCCTCTAGGAATTATCTCTATCTTTATTTAATATTATATCTTTCCTGGCTCAGAGACCTTCCACAACCATTTTTGTTTGTCTTCCCTCCGTACTCATGAACCTCTTCTGAGCCACTCCAGAATCCTCATACTCAGTTCAATTTGGCTCCATTCTGATCTAATTAACTATTTATTTCCATTTGAACGTCAGCTGCATTTTTTCTTCTTCTTCCTTTTAATTAATTTACATCTTATGCCCCTCCACTCTGCTGTTTATCACAATGACTTATCTTAATCTACCCTTTCCCCTTTCTCTACTCTTCAGTCATTATCTACCTCACTCTCCCTCTTCTCCAATTTCTCACCACTCCGTTACCTCTCCTTTCCACCTTCTCTCTCTTTCTCTATGAATTCTCCACGCTATAGCTTTTTTGTTTGTTTGTGCTGCTTTTCTTGCCTCAATCCTTCCCTTTTTTCCCCTATTTACTTTTTATAGCCCCTTGATGTTTAAAGCCAACAGAATATATCACTCAGCAAATTCCTTCCTTCCGAGCTAAATCGGTAACAATTTTTATGCTCTCCCATCCACTTTGGTTTCATGATAGTTCTTTATAAGAGATTGCTTTGCAAAACCAAGTTGTTCCTATGTACAGAGTAGTAACACCTTACCAGATGATGTGTGCTATGAAGAGTGGGAGGAGCTGGTAACAGCTCAGGCTTTGAACAGAATTGACAAAAGAAATGTATATCTGGCTTCAAGCTAAAGAGCAGAAATCAGAATTCATGCACCATGCTTACTAGTGGTGTTTATATCTTCGGACCTTATTACCCAGGTACTCATAGAATGTTCAAGCAAACTTTGAACATGGTTGTTAATACTCAACTCATGAGATTAAGCACTCAGAAACAAACAGAAGAGTTTTAATTCCACGTTGTCTGACGTGAGACCAGACTCGTGAGACTTTCTGATTACCGGCTGGGGAAAGTAGCCTCTCCTCTTTTGTTTGAGATTCTCCAAACCTGTATTAAGGAAGGAACTTTAGAACAGAATGGTTACATGCAAACCCCCTTGACCAAGAATAACCCAGGTCCTCCAATATTCAGTCCTGAGCAGCCAAATAAGGAGTCTTTCTCACCAAGGAAAAAGAAGCAGTATATTCAGGACTACTTTACTCCTTTAAAAAGAAAAAAAAATACCTATTAGTTCTTATCCTTAAAACACTGATCACTCCCTCTTGTTCAATCATCAAATCAAGATTTGGTCCCTAATCATGGTATTGTTTACTGTTTTAAGTCTTCATCTCCAGAGAGGGAGATTTTACATATGAAGCTCCCTTCAGAAAATGCAGTTAGGCGTACTATGTGCCACTAATTGGCTAGCTGCCTCTTTGTAATGTGTCTCCCTCTTAAGAAAACTCTGGGGCTAATTACCTAATTGAAGAGCCTGCCTCGCTCAGTCATGATGACAATATCTACAGATCAACTTTTATGAAAATACACTTCTATAATGGAACGTAGGGCCTCTTTTATTCATACAACAGCAGTGGAGGAAAGAACTCCTAACTCTTTATGCCGGAAAGTCCAATTTCTACGCTGTCAACTCTTTCCTAACCTCAGATGTAGATCATAAGGTATGTAATGCGATCCCGTCTGAGGCCAACATTACCTCTTTCTGTGGTTCTGTGGGTACTAATGGAGGACCCTACCATATGTGGGGTGGCATGGAGGCCTCCTTTCTCCAGAGCCGTCAGTGGTGAACCTCCGCCTGTCAGCAGCTCCTGTGGCCGTCGTGTCCACTTTCACTGTGTATTTCTGCCATGGTGAAAAAAATCCATATAACTTTGAATACTTAATGCATTTGTACCTGTAGCATGGAGAAGCTCCTTCGATGTTTACAAATCTAAAGTATCCATGTTTCCCTCCAAGCCGTGCACCTTTTCGATGTTTATATTCACAGCAAGAGCTTAATCGGTCAACCTGTATTCCATTGATATAAAATGTGAGGCTAAAAGGGAACCCACGATGTCTTCTAGATGTGCACTGAAAAGTCTCTGTGAAAAAGAGAAAGAGCGCATAGTTACGAGGTATGTACTTTCAGTGGCTTGAGCTTCACGTCTTAGCACCAGAACGCTTTTAAGAAATTGTGGACTCTATAAAAAGCATGCAGAAATATTTAAAAACATAAATGTGCAAGTACCTAAACAAATCAATAAATAAATACATAGCCAAAATGCATGGTGCACAAAAGCTCATTTGGCTGTTTGGCATATCCTGTTTGGATATCAGTGACCTGGAAAGGAAAATAACAAAAAACAAGCACTGTCTTGCGTTCAGTTTGCTTGAGTTGCAGATTGTAAGCAGAGAGATAAACTTAAGCACGATTCAGTTCGCTTCTATTTACTGTAGGATTATTCCACAGCCTCATATTCTGTGATTGCATATAATTTAAATGCTAAGAAACCGAATGCACACACACTGAAAACAAAAAGATGTTTGAATTTGAGGTTATATTTTGTAGCAAACACGGTCCCCACATGGTAGCAGAATATCATCACCAAAATATATTTTAACAGAAATACGTGTCCTAGGCATGCTTTACAAAAATAATCATGCCAATGGAGTTAGAAATACAACATCTACAGCCAATGGGAAGATATTTTCGTAAAATATATTTAGGATTCAATACTTCTGTTAGACATTATTTTTACTCAGGATTTCTGACATACAACCCGAAATCAGCCGGTTTGTGGAGACTGGCTTCCAGCGCTGGAATTGGAAAAAATGTACTCCAGAAATCCATAAATAGGTGGTTAAGGAATGGCAAAGGAAAGTGGGTGGGGTCACGAGGGAAAGAGCTTGAAATATATGGCAAGTCAGCTTACACATTTATTTAAACAAATCTGCTGCAAAGATATTGGCAACAAGGCGACTGTGACAGCAAATTCGTTCTATCTTACTTATTCGGTCACAGAGGCTGCATTTTTAAATATTTTACAGGAATGAGTCACCGGATGCAGAGATTTGTGTGTCCAGCAATGTAAGGGGATTATAATGGCTGTAAAATAACTCTGGTAGTTAAAACTATTCTGAGAGAATGCTATTTTTTGTTCTTTAACAGTTTTGTGTCATGAATTGGTATAGTGTTAATGTGACTGCTGCAAAGCACATCGTGTAACATGCATATCACAGATTTGTGTTTTGTGTAGATAAGTGGGCTACTGCTTTTGACACATAGGTCATTTTTTTACTCCCAGTTCATAAATTGCAATCCTTCTAATACAGCAAAGTGATGTATTAATCGGCATCAAGGACCCGCATGCAAACACTGTTGCAAGATTGTAAGACTTAAAGATAATGAGAGCCAAACAGGCATCACTGAATGTACATAAACGAATTGAGTACACTGTTCCAAGGTATTGTCTTCCAACCTGTTCATTCAAACTACTCAAGTCACCTAAAGCATTTGCTTAGTAGAAGGAAAAGCCTTCACCCACCAACTTGGTGGCATGCTTCATCATAAGGCGTTGCTCGTCGGGTCGGCACTGCAATGCACAATAGGCTCCTCAAAGAGGAGCCTTTGCCCTAGATCTTTTTATGTGAAGATGCTGTGACACTTAAATCTCTATTGTGGATGAAGTGTAAGCGAAGTGTGAATGATTGGAAAAGAGGTAAAATTGGCTATAGGTACCTACACTATCACTTTACTAAAGGTTGTTGGGAGCAATGCCAAAATTAACAAGCATTTTCAAAGCAAGGTGTCTCGCATTTGCTTGAGTTAGAGCTATTACCGTTGAAAACTCCTTACCAGACTTTGATTGCCACACAATTTAAAAGAAAAAAAAAATGCACCGCGATCGCGCTATGTAAAATGCAGTGCGATCGCGCTGCGTGGAAAATAAACAGATAAAGTATTCCAGAAACCATGCTGAAAACATCGAGCCTCGTACGTTTTTAGTAGTTTACCGGTGCTGTGTAGGTGGGCTAAACATACCAAAATGCCTGCATGTATGTTCTTAATACTAACAGACAACAATTGGTCTGCATGTTTCACATCACTATCAGTCCCTGAAAATCTATTGGCATTTCATCAGGACATTGACAACAAGAACCTAATCCTTATTTAAAAATCTACATATTATTAGGGTTATTTTACAATAGAATGTCTCTAGACTTCCTCTGCAGGTGACCTGAGGCACAGAGAATAAACATAAGATAAGTAATCCACATGGTGAAAGTAAATGCATTGTCACTGCTGATGGTGGCGCCATGCACACACTCGTGAGCCAATGTGTGGTAACAAGGCATGCCATAATGTGGAGTGCATAAAGTAGTGAAGTCTTTCCTATACTGTGAAAATGCTCTTACTCTCCCTGAACGTAGATAGGGCCCCTTAGGGTTGCGTGGATTGTGCAGCTCTTATGTTTCTAATACTGCAAATATAGATAATGGAAGGGTATGGTTTGTACTCATAATGTTCTTAAGACAAACACACATAGCAAAAAAAGACGGATAAAGCACCACTGATCGAATTCCATCACGGCTCATAAAAGGTATTGGCAACTGGAGACATGACTAAAATCTACAAGTCTTGTCCCACATATGATAATTCCTCACGGTTGACATACAACGTATATCCAATGTGCTTTTCTTGAGTGTTAAGATAGTGTTCACTCCTACAGATTGGGCAAGGCCAAAACAAAACATACCACAAGACGAAAGGCTGTGAATAAGGTCTTTATTTACGAACTCATATATGAACTCATTTATGAGCTTACATATTATTGAGTAGAAGAGTAGCCCTAGAGGTCAAATGTAGGTGCTGGAAATTAAAACGACTGTAATGACATTATATGCTAACATTAAAAAGGAATAATCCACATGTGCAGCACTAGCTGTGGAGCTATTCTTCAACTCAAAAATATGTAAGTGACCTATTAAGGTGGACATAAAATGTGGAACATGCAGTGTGTGTAGGGATACAAAGGCATCTTCTGACATGAAGATAAGGTGATTCCATGATGAACATTGTACACTTTAGTTGGAAAGGTTCAAAATTGTCTATTCTTTGGGATGTGCATGTGGGCACTTCATGCATGGTTTGCATGCAGCAGATGTCTTGTTCCAACTTGGCTGACCACATAAAGAGGTCGGTGGACCTGTGGGGCTACAGTTACGTGCTTTGGTTGATTCTGGACAAGGATTTAATATACTCTCCATTTGATTAATAGGTGTGTGAGGTGGACAATAGCGTCCTGAGGAGACCCCTTAAGTTAGTCAGGTCGAAATGGCAACAATATTCTCCCATATGGTTAAAGATGATTTATGAGTTAAGGGAGCAGTCTTGACATACAGGATACCTGATGGACTTACCAGCCTGGCAATACCATTGGAAAATGTATAATGTGCCACTGTAATTTGTTGTATATATGTGTTCTTCTATGTTTATGTGAGCACTGTGTCATCTGTTTCACTTCTTCACACAGTTCTCATTTTGTAATACATGATCAATAATTGGATTTAATAAATATTCTTATAAGATGAATTCAAAATAATGTGTCCAGCATCTCTATCTGAAGTGTGCTTTCTGAAGCACTAGCTATACAGCTACAAAAACTGGTGCTCAATTAAATTGAGAATTATATATTAAGTGACCAAATAGGAGTATCAGACTCACAGACCATTTGAGTTAGAAGCCCTGATTAAAATAAATCCTATGTGCTTATTGTCATATGTTGATTGTATTCACCCTAGTCCCATGAGCGTACCAGGTGGTCCTTGTTGTTCGAGCTGATTGAGCACCAAGCCACAAACTTGTCCCAGCTGCAAGCATATAAAGATTTTTCCAAGGGATGCATGGCTTCCAGAATAACATTTACAACTTTGAAAAGAAGGTCAAAGACACTCAGTTGCCACCACTCAATCTACAAGCATGAAGATGGAGTGTGCAAAGTTTTGGGTGCAGTATCCTGCCCTGGTGCTGTTACAGGAGAGCCTCTCAAAGAGGCAGCCTGATTGGAGGACTGATACTCATGCCCATTATTTCAATACCATACGCTCTATGCCCAGTACTGAGTCACTACGATCACTAAAGCCTGGTCAGTCCTGATCTTCTTGAGGACTTGGGGCAGGAGTGGTATCAACAGAAAGGCATACAGGAGTCATGAGTTCCAGTCCAAGTGGAATGAGACCCCTAGCGAGAATGGCTTTGGGAAACCCCAAATCACAGAAGAGCTGACCCTTCTCATTCTCAGTGGTGACAAAAAGATCAAGCCAAGGGTCTCCCCATTTGTGGAAGAGACCATGCATCACCTCCAGGTGTAGATGCCATTAGTAGTCTGTAAGATGTCAATGACTGAGTCAGTCTGGCTTTGCGGTCAGAGGTCCCACTAGGTGTTGCATGACCAGGAAGATGTTGTGATATTACAGGCACATCCAGAGGTGCAGGGCCTCCCAGCACAGGCTCCACAAACCCAACCTACCCTTCATGTTGCAGTACCACATGGCAGTAATATTGTCCTTGAACACCTGAACCAGCCTCCTCTTGATGGATGGTAGGAAGGCTTTCAACATGAAGAGGATAGTCCACAGCTTAATAAGTGTGATGTGGAGGCAGGTCTCCACTGGAGACCTGAGCTCTCTAATTTCCTCCTCTCACAGGTGTCCATCCCAGCCCAGAAGCGATGCATCAATTACCACCTTCAGCCCTGGTAGGGGAAGGTAGCGTGGGCTGCCACTGACCAATTCATGATTCAGCCAACATCACTGCAGATCTCTTGCAGTCTTCTCCAAAATATGAACCTGATCAGAGAGATTCCTCTAGCCTTGTGCCCACTAGGTCTTCAGATCCTATTACAGAACCCGCATTTGCAATCTGGTATGTTTCGCCAGCAGGATGCAGGCAGCCATCAGACCTAGCAGCCTCAGAGTCAGTCTCACTGAAATCCAGGACTAAGGCTGAAACATTGGGATCAGAGCCTGAATGTCCTGGACTCTGCGCCAGAGGGTAGGTACAAAACATCACGGTGTCCAGAATTTCGATGAAAGGGAGTGTCAAAGAAGCAGTCAGGTGTGACTTCGGCATGTTTATAGTGAACACAAATTAATGTAGAAGGGTAACCATAATCTGGAGGTGGGTGACAACTGCTTGGTGCAAGCCCACTTTCATGAGATAGTCATTGAGGTAGGGAAACACTGGCTCCCTGACGTACAAAGATGAGCTGCAACCACAACAATCCCTTTTGTGAACACCCAAGATGAACTGGTGAAGGCAAAGTGGAGTGCATCAAACTTAAAATATACTAAGCCCACTGTGAACTGCAGGCAACATCTGTGGGCCTGGAAAATTGAGATACTATGGTAAGCCTCGTGCAGATTCAATGCTACCACCCAGTCTCCAGGGTCAAGGGCAGAGAGGACTTGGGCAACAGTGAGCATCTTGAACCTATTTTTTCTCAGGAGGGCATTGAGAGGATGAAGGTCTGAACCAGAGAGGAGGCCTACTTCCTTTTTTAGCAGCATAAAGTAGCAAAAAATAGCAACCACAACCTACTTCTGTGGCTTTTATGGCCAAATGAACCTGTATTTCCTAACGCAACTAGGACAGGTAGTCCGTTGAAAGCCTTTGTACGGACAGTAGCATGGCTGGTGGTGTTTCCAGAAATAGAAGGCACAGTGCCGCTGAACGATTTACAACCCCAACTTGTCTGAGATGACAGCCTATAATTCTGGTAAAAAGTGGTGGATTCTGCTCCCTACCAGATGGCAGTGTGCTGACGAGAGAGTGCTAAAGAGTTTTCAGGGGTGCGGTAGCCGGGGTGTTGGTC
This sequence comes from Pleurodeles waltl, assembly GCF_031143425.1. Classification (NCBI taxonomy): domain Eukaryota; kingdom Metazoa; phylum Chordata; class Amphibia; order Caudata; family Salamandridae; genus Pleurodeles; species Pleurodeles waltl. Next base: position 774,140,618 of record NC_090443.1, on the reverse strand, counting down.
GACTGGACTGCATGTTGTCTCTGGGGTCCACAAGATAAGTGGGAACCTCTCCTGTGACCATGAAAAGTCTGGGAAGCTTGCTGGCTTTGTGGGTAGGGCTGATATGGGAGATGGGTCTGAGGACCCATACTATAGCCAAGGAATGGGTGAAAGAATAAAAGCAACTGGTGGGGCGGAGCGGACAAGCACAAAGAACAAGCCATGATACTACTGTTTTTAAAGGGCTCCTGAACTTCATCTGTTTTCTAGCCAAACAGGTTAAAGCAATCAAAGACAATGTCCATGGGGTTTGCCTGGACATCCCCTGAAAATCACATGGACCACAACCAAGTGTAACAATGCAGAGCCACTGTGGAACTCATAGCCCTGCCAAGCAAGTTTTTGGTGTTCAGCCCACACCAGAGTATGAACTTTGCTGCATCCTAGTCATCAATCATGGCTTGCATGAGCACCGAGCAAGCCTCCTCTGGGACCATGGGCAGCATTTATGCCTTCGAATCCCACTGCACATTGAAGTGTCATCCCAAAAAGTAAGCTGTATTAACCATCTGCAAGGCTAGGTTGGTGGAGGAAAATATTCTCTTTCCAAAAGTCGGCAACCTTTTGGACTTCCTATAAAGGAGAGTAGTAGGGAAGGCACTGGGTGGACTTTGGCTGCCAAACGTCGGGTCCCCTGATGCAGGAGAGTGACAACAGGCAATCTGGTGGTTGATTGGGACCCCAAAAGAGGGTTTGACCAGGCCCCCAGGAGCACATCCATGAGGGCTTCTGTAAAAGGGAGCAGGGGCTCTGCACTGGTTTGCCCCACCTGAACACCTCTGTTAAAACATTAGTTTTAACCTTCACTGGCAGGAGCTGAAGATCAATGACCTCAGCTGCTCGCCTTTTGGATACTGCAAAAGTCGCACCCTCCTCAGTGGCCAAACTAGGTGGAGTGACTGGACCAGTGTTAGGAGAGGTGGCTAAAACACACAGAACTGAAGCTCATGCAGAGTTTATGTTAGAATATCTAAGGGCAGGAGTGATCCCTAATGGACTCAGAGTCAGAAACATACCCCTCCTATTCGTAGAAATTAAAGCTTTTTTGGACAAATGGTCACTCATCTCCAACAGATGCTCGAGAGACTGGATGCTGTTAATTATTGAGACTGTGCGCAAAATAGTGTCTTTATTGATTAAAGAGATTGAGGAAATAGAAGAGAAATTAAAACAGACAATGCCTTAGAGGAAGCTAAGTAAAAGTTGGAGGAACGGTTGATTGAGTTTGAGTCATTTAACCAGTATCTAGTTAAAAGGAAAACAGAGAAATTAAAGAAAGATATTAGATACTTTACTGTTGAAAGAACATACCCCTATCTATCCGAAGGTTATTATAAACAGTCCAACCAGACTTTTCAAGAAAAACAGGATTGGACATTGAAAAAGATAGTTACTTTTTCTGATACATCTGATTCAGAGGGTGAGGGAAGTTCACATTAATTTGATGCTTTCGGAAACAGACTGAATCAAGTAGACCAAACATACACAAATACTTGTTTTTTTAGGCAACAGGAGAAACAACTACAGACCCAGACCCCGTTACAATCGGGGAAACAGATTTGTAAGTTTGGAACAACCAACTCAGTTCTTACAAACCATACGTAACCAGTACTGGCGGGATTAGAGAATATTCCAATATTCAATTTAAGTGCAACAACTTTAGATTCCAATATGCAAAGAGTTTTAACAAAAGGACTTTCCTTTGTCCCGAGCACGTATGTTAATAAGTTCAAACTCTTGAAAGATACTCATGCTTTTTTTAGGAGGATTCGGCTTAAGAAATATTTCAGAACATCGTCTTTACTAATAGAAGAGAACAAATCTGGTTTATGACCGGTTTCTCTGTTAACTCCGGAGATTGAATCTCTGGGACCAGAAGTTTTGATCTTTGAAAGAATAGTTCTGAAGAGAATGACTAATATGTTGAAATTTATCCCTAAACCGCGTCATAATCTAGATAAAGATGAAAAGCTTGCTTTTAAAAAAACTAAAAGAAAACAAGCATATCATTATTAAACCATGTGACAAGGGAGGAGGAATCACGGTCTTTGATACAGATCAATATATTAACAAAATGTCTAGTATGCTCCAATGCAAGGATTTCTATAGGAAGATACCTGTCAACCGAGAAATGTGGATTAAAAGCATGAGAAAAGAAATAAACCACCTAGCATTGCAGCAAGATGTAATTTGCCGGAAAGAATTTGAATTCCTCACTCCCAAAAATACCCGATTACCAGTTATTTATGGACTACACAAAATCCACAAAGATCTTAACGATCCCCCTTTACGACCCATTGTATCTATGACTGGCTCAGCCATTGAACCATTGTCAAAATATGTTGACAACTTCCTTAATCCATTGGTCATAGAACTCCCTTCTTATGTTAGGGACACAGGTCATTTGATCTCTAAAATAGAAGGGATACAGTTCAATTGTGAAACTGAGATTTTGGTCACTATGGACTTAGAAGCACTGTACACAAACATCCCACAAGAACAAGCTCTCAAATGTGTCAAACAGAGTTTATCAGGTATGGAACCTGATTGCTAAAAACAATTTATTGGTGACTGCCTTGAGACAGTTCTTTACAACAACTACTTTGAATTTAATTCGACCATCTTTCAAAAAGTCAAAGGAGTCCGTATGGGAGCAGCATGTGCTCCCAGTGTAGCCAATCTATATGTGGAACTGTTTGAAACAAAATTTATTTACAATGAGGTCGCCCCTTTCTATGAGAACATCACAAGGTGGTCGAGATACATAGATTATGTTTTTTTGTGTGGAAGGGAGAATTGGAACAACTACAAGAATTTTTCACCTGGCTTAACCTATGTGACTCTAACTTGAAATTTACCATGAAATGGGATCGAAATCAAGTAGAATTTCTATATGTTTGCATTATCCATAAAGATGGTTTCCTTACAGTATCTCTATATGTTAAACCCACGGCTAGAAACACTCTGTTGCACTATGAGAGTTATCACCCTAGTTGCCAGAGACACAGTATCCCATTTAGCCAATTTTTGAGAGTGAGAAGAAATTGCACACAGATGAGAGATTTTATTGAACACTCTGAGGTCCTAGCCAAGAAATTTTTACTCAGAGGTTATCCTCCCAAATTGATCAAAGGTTCTCTAAAAAGAGCTAAGTACTATGACCGCCAAGCGATGTTTCAAAATAGCCAAAAGGAGGCTAGCGATAGACTGGTTTGCTCTATTCGCCACTCAAATATAAATGACAAAATCAGGAAAATCATCAACTCACAGTGGCATATCCTCAATGTGAGGTCAGATTTAAAACCACTTGAAAAAACAATTTTTGCTTTCAGAAAAAATGGTAACCTAAGAAACATCTTGGTCAAGTCAGGCATAAATGCTCGGAACGAACCAGTACAAAAGTCCATTCTTGGCTTAGAGCCCATTATGGGCAACCACAAATGTGGTAACTGTGGAGCATGCAAGGGTGCGATAGTCTCCAAAAGCATCACTTGTAATAACAAAAATATAGATTTAAGGAATATGTCTAATTGTAGAACTAAGAATGTAGTGTATCTAATTCTTTGCCCATGTAAGCTGGGCTATGTAGGCGAAACAGCAAGAGAGTTCAGATTTAGGCATTATGAACATTGTTCAGCGTTTAGGGCTCAGAAACATAATGCTCCTTTGGTATCCCATTGGTTAGAACACAAACACAACAGAGAGGGCATTAAATGGACGATCTTGGAGAAGATTGTGTCTGGTTCCAAACAAGATGTTGATAGGAAAAGGAAAAAACGCAAAGTCTTCTGGATTTTCTTTCTGGATACTTGCCAGAAAGGTTTGAATGAAGAAATACCTAGGCAAAATGCGATTAGAACTTCTTTCTCCCTGGTTCAGTAAAGGACGTCCTTATACATCCTCTGCCTTCCTTTCATTTTGTAGTTGTGTAGTATAGTAGGTTTTTTTGCTGCTATATGCGCTTGTTCTTGAACCACCTATATCCAGTCAGGTCCATATAAGTGTCATTCTAGCGAGTATTTCAACCTTTTTATTGTTCATAATTTTCTTAATTTTTGTTAGCATACTTTTTCTTTGTTGGCTCTTTGGTTCAGTTTTTATTGTCCTCTAAATAAACAATACTATATTCTGGTATGTCGGTTTTTTGTCTTTAGACATCATATATGAGGTACTAGTCCTTCATTCTCATTGGTATATAGTTTGATCTAGCCAAGATGGCTGCCAAAGTAGACTATGTCTGATCTAGCTTCCCGTTTTTAGATGTCCGCCGCATCCCAAACATCTTGCTTAGCCTTTCGACATTGAGTCCTTCTTTTCTTTCAACTCCCGTCATGCTGCTCCATGAGAGCAGAATTTAAAAGGAGGGGAGTTCGCTGTGATACGAGCATATGTATATCGAATGAAACATTGCTTTGAGTGTGACGTACATTTGTTGCACGCTTTACAAGTAAGTGAAATGTATGAAAGTGTTCCTGCGTTACGGGACTTGTTATATTCTTAGACTTCCATCGATCCCTTCTTCTCGTATGCAAACTCAATCCAAACTGTTTAATATGTTTTGTGTTATAACTTTTTACGTGGCATTCCCGGAACGTGTTTAGGAAGGCCTCAAAATGAGAAGTAGACATTTGAGTATGTTTTGCGGTTGCATTTACTCGATAAGGCTCATTAATGCACAATTATTATTGTAGGCATACCATCCTTGTACTCGTTTTGTGCCGGTTGGTCTGCTGGGGCAAACTAGAACCCTATCCTTTTCTGTGTTACAGCCCGCTAGAGAAGATACTCAGTAAATCAGCGTGGATGAGACTAACGATATTGGATGTACTATTGTGTCTTTGGTACAGAATTGAATGAGGCCTTGATGAAGGTGGCTTTGACAATTATAATACACTGGGATGCACCGAAATGCGCACTGGCAATCAGTACCAAGGCTGTTAGAGTGAGCAGTATCAAAACTGCGCTGGGACTTGGCAACTGGTATCAAGTTTGAGTGAGCAGTATCAAAGTATCAAGGCTGTCCAAGCGAGTAGTATCAATACTTCACTGGGACTTGGGCAAGCAAAAATTTAAGACACACTTGCTGCCGACTGAAAAGACATTTTTTCATCATGGTTCTATCCTGACCTAAGGAACACTAAAAGTGGACAAAGATTCTGATGAATATTACTCTGTTATATCAAAATTATGTGTAAAGCAGTAAACAATTACATTTTGAAAGACTAATATAAGTAATCAATTACAACAAAATATGCAGGACCTACAATTCGTATAGGCTGAAAAATTATATGTTAAAGTAAATCTTCATAATGATACAATTTATTTGATTGAAGATTATCTGTTTAGTGTGTTATCATTTAAATGTTTTCTGAATTATATTTGTTTTATGTGTTGTCTGGTGTGTGGCGGTCCAGACTTTGTGTTGTATTGTTACTAGCAAGAATTTGTCTAATGGTAGATGTCTTTGTCATAGTACATTTATATTTTAGCTTTGTCTTAATATTATAATAATAAAGTTGAAGTTTTTTCTATTCACTAGTATTATTTATATTTATTGTTATTTATATGAATGTAGGAGAGTTGCTCGTTACTTAATAGCCTGCTGGCCTCACCAAACTCGTCATAGCAGTTTACCTGACGGGAACGACTGACAATATCATCAGAGGAGTTATAGGTCAAATTCAGCCGGGGGGCAGGGGCACCACGTCCAAGCCAGAGGTTTGCCGTGGCCTGGTCCACCCCAATTTTAACTTCAAGTGAGGCCACTGTTGTGACAGAGACAGACAATATAATCTGTTCTCTTTCTTCATGCAAATTTGGTTAAGGTGTTGAGGGGCTCATCTCTGGTGAGGGCCAATGGGCAAGGATGGGACTTTTGTCTGAAGTCAGCCCAGATCCAGGAACAAATCCAGATCACCCAACTGACATCATGAAAGGACCCCCAATACCTCTCAGCTCCCGGAGGCCAGAAGGCACACCAGAGGAAGTTGGTTTCCCAAAGATGCGGTCATGGCCTTGTAAAAACTCCTGAAGTTGGGTAGGAGTTGCTCTGGCTCCAGGAAAATGCAGGAGTCATGAAGACTGACTCTGACAGACTCTGCAGGTAAAGTGTGGGAGTGGGCCTAGAAGCACAGGAACAGCCCATCCAGGGACTTGGAGGGGAGCGGCAAAGTTGACAGAAGCTTCAACTTCTTCATTATCTTCTTAGACTTACCCAAAGATGATTTAGACTTAAAGGATAACCAGTCGTAGTAGCGACTTTTGGAGTGGGCCCAAGATCATCCACAGGTCCAAGACCATTCCCAAGACCGGGAGGGATGCAGGTTCTTTCATTACCACACCATGAGGAGCTTCATCTTACACTCTCGAATCGCCTTTGGCTGAATGGACAAGCAGGTGAGCAAGACTTAGAGTTGTGACCTGACCTCAAGCACCAAAGACAAGCCAAAGGGGGATCAGTCACCGACATCTGCCTGTGACATTTCCACAAGGCATAAAACCCATAGGATTTGGAGGGAACATCCTAGCACAACGGAAACAGGAAAAAACACCATGACAAAAGTCGAGAAAATGTTGGTCAATAAATGGTTGAGGTAGCTCCCAGGATCTATGACTGTCGGTGTTGAAAGAATGGGACTGACATTAGCACCCTAAGGTGGTGCCTATAAAGGCAACACACATTACATACATTGCAGACGTGATGACATGAAGCCAACTACTGTCATGCAGATGTACTGCTCAAGGGTTGCCAGAACAAGTCTGATACCATTGGAATATTCTTAGGTAAAGAATCTGTGGTTAGAAGTCTCTTTTGGAAACCCTGGTCAATCCTGACTTTCTCACTTGACCAAATCTTGTGATCCTAGGTAATCACAGTGCCTTCTTTCCCTTCATGATTACATTTGATAGAACATTGAAATACAGCATTTCAAGATGTGCCCTCTGCAAAATCCCCCCTTGTGCACAATTAAAAAGGCTATGATGTGGTTCCATCTATAACAACTTCATAGGCCATATATAGGAGCACAAGACATCTGACTTGGAGCTTGGTTCACGAAGGGCGACTGGGCATGGGACAGGGCAGGGGACAAAGAGTTCAACTTTTCTCCACAGTACCAACCAGCTATGACCTGTACCCAATCCCGTAAACCAAGACGTGCCCCTAAACACAGCAGTGCATAGATAAATGAGCAGATATACTGGCCTGCACTCAAGCTCTGCACCCAGCCTCCATTCTCCCAGAGAACTCAGACAGCTCTGTATTCTCCATTCAACAGGAAAGCGCTCAGAGCATTGCCTATGTGAGCTAGACTCTGGGGAAAATGGTATCTCACCTAGCCCCCTGTAGTTTCTTTTTTTTAACATCTCTTTATTGTTTCAGTAGGACCACATAAAATGGAACACGCCTGAAGCCTCAGGCAGGAACATGGGAATAGGAACATTCTTTACATCGTATATTCGGAGATAACATTACAACAACAACAATAAACTGTGCCACTAGTCAAGCATTCCGACTCCTCCCTTTGTGTCGGAGGAGGTGCAACTGAAAGGATCTTAGGGCCAGATGTAGCAAACTTTTGCGAGTCGCAAATGGCCCGAATCGCTATTTGCGTCTCCGCAAAATCGGCAATGGCATGCAAAAATCCAATTTCCGACTCGCAAAATGTGATGCAAGCCGTTACCGACTCGCAAAATTTGCGACCCCATATTGCGACTCACTAATAGGAAGTCGCAATTTGCGAGTTGCAAACCATATGCAATAGCAACTCGCAAATTGCAACTAGTCGCAAAAAAGCCCAGTTTGCATGTCCAATTTACCACTAACTCAGAGCAGGTGGTAATCATTACCAAAGTATAAAAGGGGACCCAGAAGGCATCTGGGTTACACAAGATGGCGGAGATATACCTGATAGCAGTGAGGAGGAGAGCCCACACAGCCCAGCAGAGGAGGAGGAGGAGCCAGAGACAGGAGAAGATTTACAGAACAAGGCAGACTCTTTTCCAGCAAACTGAGGAGGAAATATATGACAAATACAGATTAGCAGCGCAGCTATACTAGATTTAATAGAATTACTCAAACCACAGCTAGAATGCCAGACTGTGCGCAGGTGCGCCATCCCTATGCATGTGCAAGTGCTATGCTCACTGCACCTCTTGGCCTCGGGGAGCTATCAGGGGGTCATTGCTGTGGCAGGTGGGGTATCCCAAAGTGCACTATCAAGGTTCCTCAGGGCAATCTTAGATGCCTTACTCACAAACATGCCCCGATACATATACCTACCCAGGAATGAGGCAGAAATTAACAGCACCAAGTTAGACTTTTACCAAATTGCCAACTTTCCCCATGTCATAGGGTGTGTAGATGGGACACATATTCAGATATGCCCACCTGGAATATCTGTTCCGCAATAGAAAGTGTACCCACTCACTCAATATTCAGGTGGTATGTGATGCCCATTATGTCATCACTGACATGGTTGCCAAATTTCCAGGCAGTACTCATGACTCCTACATTTTTAGGCACAGTGGGATTCACCAACGCCTGGAACGTGGGGAGTTTGGAGACGGATACCTCCTAGGTAGAGCTGCATGCACCTTGTAGACATGCACACAGATCAATGTGCAAACCAACCACGACTTGCTAACAGTGTACGTTTTGTGCCCAACAGGTGACAGTGCATATGCACTACGGCCATGGATACTGACTCCGTACTTAACACCCAGCAATGAATGTGAGAGGCGATACAACAGTGCACATAAGAGGACCAGGAACTTGATTGAAAGAACCTTCGGACTGCTGAAAGCACGGTTCAGATGCCTCCACCGAAGTGGAGGTGCCCTCCAGTATACCCCCATAACGGCTTTCAAAATAGTTGTCGCATGCGCTATCCTGCACAACATTGCCACCCGACGTGGCCTACCTCTCACCCCTGCAGACCCAGATTCTGAGGATGAAGAGCAAGAGCAACCACATCGCCATCATGGGGATAGAAACATCGCAAATCAAGGAAGACTGAGACGGGAACACATTGCAACCCAATACTTTGGAAGGTACGTGCCAACTTCTACCATACTCACCAATAGAACAAACACTCCATGTGTTAAGTGTAACGACCAAATGATTTAATATGTGCAAAAACCAAACTATATACAAGGAAAAACTGTTCAGGGACTTCAAATGACCACCTGGCACGGGATACATTGCCATCATGGACAGTGTTTAGCTCACAGCCTACGGCGGGCTCGGCCAGCCTGGCTGGTACCAGGTTGCTCAGCAGTGCTCTGCCTTGTACTCCCACTCATTAGCACCCTGGTGTCACCAGCAGAGACACTGCTGACAGTGGAGTCCTCCTCACTGTCTTGTGGGGTGTCACTGTACCCCTGGACACCTGCCGTGCTTCCATAAGTTCTATTGCATGGGTGATCCGGCCCAGTCCCTGTGCCACATCACCCGCAAAGTGGCCCATGTCAACCTGGAGGCTGACTGTTCTCCTTGACAGCCCAGTTGTGTTCACTGCCAGTCTGACGATAGAGGAGGCCATCCTGTCCAGCCTTTGGAGCAGCTGGCGGTCCCTGCGCCGCGCACCCTCACTCTGCGTTAGCAGTCCAGCCACCAGTTCGCGCATTGACAGGGCTAGGTCACCAGTGTTGTTCCCAATGACCTCCAGTTGTGCATGCACATGCTGCATGCTGTTGGCATGATTCCTCTCGAAGCGCTGCAGAACTCCACTAATCCGCCCTAACTGTTGATTTTGCAGGTGCTGACCCCGTAGCAGTTGGGCCTCCGTTGGTGTTGTGGATGGAAGCCCTGACTCTGCCTGCTGCCCTGCTCTCCTCATCCTGCGTCACCTGCGCAGCGGTGGAGGCCCTGTGATGTCTGATGTGGCACTCCGGATTGTACCTGGTGCAGGCTCCAAGACCACTGTTGCAACAGGTGTTGCCAGAGAGGGGATGGTGTTTGTGTTGCAGGTGGGAGTGGTGGCTGGTCCTGTTGTCTCCTCTTGGGGCTGGCTGACCATTGGCACCTGGCTGCTTTGGCTGGTGGGGGTGTCTTGTGGGAGACCTGTGGGACATGGGGAAAACATGGGGAAAACACTGTCAGTGTCTACTATCTGTTAAACACTTCCTAATAAACATTTGCCTATGAAATGCCTACTTGTCTACATTGCCCATAATGCATCATTCTGGTGTTTGCTACTCTGACATGGAGCTATCTTGGTTGTGCATGCCCCTGTGTACATGGTGGGTGGGGGTATGGCATTGATAGGGGTACAGGCATATCACATGGTACTCACCGGTTGATGATCCAGGCTTAGAGGTGTCCAGTTCTCCAATTCCAGTAACAGCCTCCGGCTCCAGGGTCTCCTCAACCCTTTCCTCCAGGGGTGTTGGTGGTGGTATGGAAGATGGTCCCCCTCCTGTGCCTCTCATCTCCCGGAGCCTTTCTGCCACCCTCTCCTTTGTCCGGGAGCGGAGGTCGTACACCTCTTCTTTAGTTCATCCACACTCCTGTAGCTGACCCCTAGGGAGTTTACCTTCTCCTGGATTTCCTGCCAAATTCGTTTTTTTGTCAGAGTCTGGCACACTGAGGGCTGCCTTCCCAAAAAGCTCATCATGGTGCTGACAGCACTCATCCGTGAGCACCTCCAGCTCCTTCTCTGCAAACTTGAGCTTTCTCTTCCTGGGAGTGTCAGCCATGGTTGCTGGTGCTCTGTTAGCTGTGCTGCAGTTAAAAAAGGGTGTGGTCCTCCCTCCTCCCAGGTGTATTTGTAAACTTCCTGGCTGTGATGTCATCATCATGTGCCAGGAAGTGTTTTCCTGAGTGTTCTGGAGTGGTTTCTGGAGTGTTCTGCAGCACCTGCTTTCAATTTTCAGCACAGTCGCTATTTGCGACACCCACTCGCAAATTGCGAGTCCGTTTTTTGCGCGGTCGCAAAAAGCGACCTCGCAAACAGCGGACTCGCTATCAGCGGTGCGACTCCGGGTGCGAGTCACAATTTGTCCGCGCACTTTCTACCTGCATTCCAGTTAGCGACACACAAATTGCGAGTCGCACATGCTCGCAAATTGCGAGTCGCTAATTGTTTTGTACCTACATCTGGCCCTTAGTGAGAGGAGCGGTGTTAGGTGTCTGAGTACGCCATTAGAGTAATAGAGTGCTAGTATGATAGTAGAGGGACCACGCGCTATATTAATATGGGCTGAAGAGCAGGCTGGCGTAGGTTATGTTAAGTAGAGCGTCAGGGATGACAAGGACTTCCGCGCGTTGTACTGTTATTGGTATTGCCACTCGTGTAAGAGCTGTTGTGTCCCCAGCGAGAAACAACAGAGAAAACACCAACCCGGGTAGACCCAGGACATTCATCTGCATTAATGCCTGCAGGGAGTCTAAGGTGGACGAGTGTCGTCTCTTGCCTCCATGTTTACAATAAAGACATCCTAAATGTCAGAGCCACCCTGCACCAGTCCTCTATGTTGCAAATTGTGCAGCGTCTGGGCCTCCTCGCGAGATTGCTGCAGCACCACTCGTAACCAGCTATTGTAATTGGGAGTATGAGGTGCCTTCCAGTGGGTGGAAATTTGCCGCTTGAAGGTAATGAATGCCAAGTCAATGAACCTATGGAGATGTTTATCTTTTCTGGAGCGGTGCCACAGTCCCAGTAGACAAGACCCAGGCGTCGGCTGCAGAGCATGGGCAGTGATGTCAGATACTGTAGTAGTAATGCGCTGCCAAACCATGGATAACGGGGACAGCTCCACACCATATGATAAAAGTCTGCCAGAGGGTCTGCGCAGCGGGGGCACACAGGGTCTGACACAGGGAACATGCGCTTTATACGGAGGGGGGACAGGTAAGAGTGGTGTACGTAATTAAATTGGGTGTAATGGAGTCTGGCATTCCGAGAGACGTATTTAACAGAAGAGCGCGCAGACGACCATGCTGCCAAGGATAAGGGAGTGGGCAACGCCTCATCCCAGCACGATTTAGCGTGATCCAGTCCCTGGAGTGCCTCCGGTAGCAACGTGGAATACAGCCGCGACACCGCTCTCTGGAGCCACTCACCGAGAGGATCAAAGTGAGTATCTGCGACGCTGGGGGTTCACCGTCGATTGTGCCCCATGTGGTATGAAGTAGGTGATGCATCGTGCAATATGCCAGCCGGGATCCTCGTGTTCTCCAATAATTCGCTGAAGGTCAATAGTGTGTTGTCCGAGTAAAAGTCCCCAGTAAGAACAAGACCCGCTTCCCTCCAAGGGGACATATTGTGATGCGCTAGCAAGGTCCGTGCGTCAGGCAGGAGAGGATATAGTGGAGAGTATGGTGTGTGAGGGCTCTTGCCATGAACATAACGCAACCAACATGACTTCACGGTAGTCAATATGATGTTACAGTGTGATGAGGGGGAAGATTTGTCTGTCAGCCAAGTCAATAGTGGCAGTGGCAAAAGATCACTGATTAAGACTGCAACTGGGCAGCTGCATAAGACATTTCAAAGTTGGGGACACCCAAACCTCCCTCAACCTGTGGATATTGAATCGTGTTCGAGGCTGCGCGGCGTCTGTCTTTACCCCATATGAAATCGGTCACCATTCCCTGTAGTATCTTAGAAAAATGTGCATGGCAAAACGATTGGGAGCGCCGAGAAGTAATAGAGTAGGCGAGGCAGAATTAGCATCTTAGCAATGGATACTCTGCCCATGGGAGACAGGGGCAGGGCCCTCCAAAAGGGTAGAGAGCCCATAGTGGAGCGTAGAACTCTGCCCAGGTTGCCCTCCCTGAGGTCTTCCAGAGAGTGGTATATCTGTATGCCCAGGTATTTAAAGGTGGAATGACACCATGGCAGTTGATATTCCGGCAGTGCCATTTGACGGTCCGGGGGCACTGGAGACAGGGGGAAAATACAAGAGTTTGACTTGTTTACAAGTAAGCCGGAAATGTCCGCGTAGGAGTCCAAGAGCTCCGAAGCTTGATGCATGTCATCTGCATACAAGGAGATTATGTGATGTGCATGTGCTCTAAGATGGGCAGCCAAAGGCTCCATAGCCATGGCATACAGCAGCGGGCATCCTTATCTGGTGCCCCTGGAGATGGGAAATGAGTCAGAGATGATGTGCCCAGTCTTGACACGAGCCGTTGGGCCAGAGTAAAGTGTTCTAACCCATGTTATGAAACCCATGCGAACCCCATCACGGCAAGCGTCTGAAAAAAAAGTCCCAGCTCAGCGTGTCAAATGCCTTTTCTATATCCAATGACACGGCAATAGGAGCTGCATTATGTATTATGTGGATCAAACGCCTGATGTTCAGAAAAGTATTCCTGCCAGGTATGAAGCCCGATTGATCCTCGTGGATCAGGTGAGGGTTATAAGTAAGGAGCCTATTGGCCAGTATCTTCCCAAGCACCTTACAATCTGTATTCAGCAATGAGAGGTGATGGTACAAGTGAACGTCAAGGGGATCGCAGCCAGGCTTCGGGAGTACCACTATGAGGGCCTCTCGCTTTGAAGCTGGCAGTTGTCTTGCACTTCATCAAACACCCGAAGCATGGGCTGCAGTAGATGGGGTGGTAGAGATACAAAATATTCAACTGGGAGACCACCTGAGCCAGGCGCCTTGTTGCGGGACATTTGGGACAGTGCAGTACGAATTTCATCTATATCGATAGGACCATCCAATGCAGACGCCTGCTCCTGGAGCAGACGGCGCGGCTGTAGATAACGCAGGAAACCGGCTACTTGTCCCGATGGAGGGGGAGGGAGGGCATGCATAATTCGCTATAATAGTTATGAAAAGCTTTGTTAATCGCTGGTTGGGTGCTTACTATCTCACTGGTATCAGGACGGATCGCTCCTATGGGTGAAGAGCGGGGGCTATTGTGTGCCAGCCAAGACAACAAACATCCAGCCCTGTCCCCCTCCGCATATTGTTGTGTAATATAGTCGTGTTTACATAGTCTATCGTCAGCTTCTCTGCGATCTGCACGCATGGGCGTAAGTGCGCTTGCAGATTACTAGCCACTGTGACTTCTACTATGCGCAGCTTAGTCTCCAAGAACGATAACTCTCTGACCAGGTTGCAGCGAACCCCAACAGAGGCAGCCATGCAGTGGCCCGCACCACCAATTTGTGAGCATCCCACTCAGTCACCCTGTATGAAGTCGTGTTGTGGTTTTGTGTGAAGTAAGTGTCTAACTGAGCTAGTTCCGCACGGAAAGGGGGATCTGTTAAGACTTCTGGCTGCAAGCGCCATGTGGGTATCTGAGCTCTCGGGCAAGCACCCTCCAGAACCATACGTGAGGGGCAGTGATCCGACTCAGTGCACACTAGATAATCTGAGGCGTATACCCTGTGTACCACCGAAGGCGAGACAAAGAACAGGTCTATCCTTGTGTGTAGGTCATAGACCGGGGAGTAAAATGAGTATTTGCATTCTGCTGGGTGTTGCATGCGCCAAATGTCACACAAGCCATTCTTCATCTTCCAATATGTGAACTCGTGCGAGATCTGTCAGTTCGGGGTGGAAAGTAGTGGGGGGAAGGAGCGATCAACATGGACATCCTGCTCACAGTTGAAATCACCACCCCAAATACTCTCACAAGTGGGATCCCTAAAGAGGCTGGCAGACATAGCATGAAGAAAGCTTCCTTGGGTGGTGTTTGCACATAGAGCGCCATGAGAGCCAGAGGCGCACCATCCAAGGAGCCCTCCAATAACACATAGCGACCGTCTGGGTCGAACCGTGTGTTTGAGATCGTGTATGGCAAACCCGGTGCAATCCATATTGCAACACCACGAGCGAAGGACGAGGAAGTGGTGCCCATAAATTGAAATCTCGAGCTAGCGCGCATTCTCTCTATCGTGGTTGAGGATAAGTGTGTTTCCTGCATCATTGCTATATGGACTTGGTGTCTTCTCAGGAAAGCATATATGAGCTGTTGCTTGCGCGGAGTGGACATTCCCCTGACGTTCCATGTGACCACATTATAGTGAGGGACGTGTGTCTGGAGCTGAACAACCATTACTACACTATAACGTAAAATCATGGGAGGGCCCCCGAGCACCAGCCTTCAGCTATTCGTATAGTCACGATAGCTACTCGCCCCTGGATAAGGGTCTCAACCCGATAGTGCCAACAGATCTCTGCCCCATCCTCTTGACTACAAGCTGTGGCAAAAACTAAATGAACCAATGGGGGTCCTAGTAAAAAGGTCCCAAACAAAGTAGATATGAAAGCAAGAACATATGTCATGGATAAACAACACAAGAAAATGGAACATGGCCTGCAAGGAGGCATAATAAGAAACTTGTCCATATGGAGCGGGCGCGGTGGTAAGTATCTGGCTGCAGGAGTCTCGTCCCCGGCCACCCAAGCAACAATGTAGGCCTCGGCCGCCTCTGAGATCAGTCGTTAGTGGCCTCCTGTAGTTAAGGAGTGCACTTTCGTGGGACCCATTGATTTAGTTTTCAAGGTGCAACTTTAGGAATGGTCTCAACCCCACTTCCCACTTGCATGGACGGAATTCTCCCTAAATCACAATTTTTAATCTGATACAACCAATTAAAACGTGATTTTACTTTAATCATTCAGGAACAATTTGAGAACAACAAGAATGAAGGATAAAACAGCTATCTCAGCCAAACAGATTTGTTTTCTGAATTCAAAATCGAATCTCAAGCTTGAGTTCTCGAAACTTTCAAATCGCACTTAACACATGATTGTAATGCACATATTTTAAAACACTACTGGAGGGTTTTAGACCAACCCACTAAAAGTGCCTATTCTTAGAAAATGTCTACTTTCATTCCAAGTGTAATTCAATGCACAACAACATTTTCTATTTGTTTTTAAGCATTATCTCTAATGGGATTCAATTTTTAAAAAGTTACTTTTTCTACTCTAAAAAGAGCATTCTCTCCTCTTGATAGATTTGAATGAAAGCTGACATCAGGAAAATAATAAGCACATGTCTAGCAAGTGATACATTTTGTTAACCGTAAGTACAATGGCTATCGCCAACTCTAACGTGGGGTATTCAGTGGTCCAATGTGGTAAATACTGGCATTATTGTCCTACAATTCTTTACCAGGCCAAATTAAATGTCATCTATGTCAGTACAATACTGACTTTCTTACCTCCTTCTAGTAGGTTGCCTTTATAGATACAAAGGTTTTCACCCCCACAGTGCTGCTGAAAAACCTTTATCTCATCTTTGTAATCTATATCATCATGAGATAACCGCACACTTTTCCCAAGGTAGATCATGGTAATAGCCACGTTGCTGTGTACGGACGTTTTATGAAACCTGACTGGATCCTAGGTGAAAGAAACACAAACGTAACTCATTATGAGGTAAAGAAAAGCATGAAATTACCAACTGGCATGTAATTGCATGTCACTGTCAAATGTAACATTTTCATATAGAATGCTGTTGAATATCACAGCTTACAATAATATTCCATTTCGAGAATCGTTCCATATGGTATCTTTAAATAAAATTCCACATCACGAGTATTGATTCGGCGATAATATTAAATACAAATCCCAATTCTACCCTAATTTAATTTGGTATTTTTGAGAAAACTCCTAAACAAGAATAGGTGTGTGTGTTGTGAGTACGAAACATCTATCCACAGGCAAACATCACAAAGCAACCATATGTGTACCCATATGGTCGAGTGAGGAGGAAACAAACTCGAGCAATTTCATTGTAGAGCTAACTTTAGCTTTTCAATAGAAGGTAGAAATAAGGAGATTGTCTGAAGTGCAGTCTAACTTAGACGGCTGGCTTGTCTTCAGCTTCTACTGGTAATTCTTTCCAGTTACGTTCACTTTGATGTACTGGGCTGTGCAACTTTTTTGTCCTCAAACATTTAGGGTACTTACAAAGCTCAATTTAATATAAACCTGAATTACTTGGTGTTAATGTTTGTGGCCACAGGTCGGCAGGAGACCTCGATTTCCACAACAGGCATAAAGACGCCCAATTTCCTGATTCCGTAGACTACAATTCAGGCATTACATCTCCAGTATACTCTTCCCTATCCACAGTCAAAGATTTACAATTTTGAGAGAAAAGGAGCATTAAAGACTAGGCTACTACTGTAATTTTGGCAGCAATTACGCTTAAGTAAAATCAGCATTTTTATTTAACCCCTTAGCTGCAGGCCTTTTACCCTCCTGTGCTGAGGCTTTTTTGGCTATTTGGGGCAGTGAGAGCTTAGTCTCTCATAGCTTTTTGTCCACATAAGCTATCTACTCCAAATTTGCATCCTTTTTTTCCAACATCATAGGGATTCTAGAAGTACCCAGAGTTTGTCGGTTCCCCTAGAGGAGACCAGGAAATTAGCCAAAATATAGCAAAAAAAACGTTTTTTTCTTTAAAAAAGTGGGTAAAAAGGGCTTCAGAAGAAGGCTCGTGTTTTGTTTCCCTGAAAATTGCATCAACAAAGGGTTTATGGTGCTAAAATCACCATCTTTCCAGCTTTCAGGAAGAGGCAGACTTGAATCAGAAAACCAAATTTTTCAACACAATTTTGGCATTTATACTTAGACATACCCCATTTTAACTATTTTTTGTGCTTTGAGCCTCCTTCCAGTTAGTGACAGAAATGGGTGTGAAACCAATGCTGGATCACAGAAAGCTAAACCTTTCTGAAAAGTTGACAAAGTTCTGGTATTCGGCAAGGGGTAATCTATGTAGATCCTAAAAGGGTTTCCTACAGAAAAAAGACTGTTACCCCCTTCAGTGGGGGTGAGGGCATAACCAGGCACATACAGGTTGGTAGCTACCACCCCACTATTTTTTGCTTGTTTTTTAATTCCCTGGTCTCTGGTGGGCTTTCTGCCCCCCTTGGGGGCAGATGAGCCTTCCAAAAATATGGCAGATATGGCCAACAGTAATGTGCCCACATGGGGAGCGACCCTTGCCCAAGGGGCTGCCCCCCCAAACAAAACACACACATCAATCCCTGGTGCCTCAGTGGTTTCTGCCCTCCCGCCCCCCGGGGGGCAGATTGGCCTAATGGAATTAGGTCGATCTGCCCCCAAGGGGAGCAGAAATGGCCTAAATTAAATCACGGGATCAAGTGACTCCTCCTTCTCGGTGATACTACACATGGGCATTAACTCCTTTGCTAGATTGTTTTCCCTCAGGCGGGTGAGAAAAGGAGTGTGGAGGAAATATAGAGAAAGAGATGTCAATGCAAATGTAACTACATTTGTCCAACTACATACAAGTATAAAATAGCTGAAACAGCCACAGGCATCCGGGGAGGAGAGAGGGTGAATCTACAGCACTATAGACCACCAGCAAATGCTTACTGGGTAAGTAGCATTTTCTGCTTCATGGCACATGTGGCTGTAGACACACATGCTCTGCATAAACTGTAAAGCAGTCCTTCCATGAAAAGTGGTGGCTATCCTGTGGGAGTTGCAATTGACCTGAAAAGTGTTCTTAGTACTGCTTGGCCTACATTGGCTTACTAGCATACAAGTACATCTACACAATAGTTTTTTGTAAATTTATATGGTGTAGACCATGTAGCTGCCTTGCAAATGTCAGCTATGAATGAATTTTCAAGGAAATCTATAGTGGCTCCCTTATTACTGGTACAGTGTGCTCTGGGAGTAAGATGAAGTGGGATTTTTGCTTTAGCATCACAGGTTTGAATACATTTTATTATCCACCTAGCTATGCTCTTCTTTGATATTGGATTGCCTTTGTGAGGTAGAGGGAAGGCAACAAAGAGCTGTTTAGTCTTTCTAAACTCTTTACTTCTGTCAGTGTACAGCAACAATGCACATTTAACGTACAAAGTGTGAAGGGCTTTTTCGGCAACTGAGTCAGGTTGCAGAAAGAAGATGGGCAACTTAATGGATTGATTAATATAAAATTGAGAGACCACTTTAGGGAGGAACTTTGGATTGACATGAAGAACCACCTGGTCCTGATGTATTTGGAAGAATGGTTCTTCTAGGGTTAGGGCCTGGAGCTCACTAACATGTCTAAGTGATGTGATAGTGACTAAAAAAAGTGACTTTCCATGAAAGGTACTAAAGTGGACTAGAATGAAGTGGTTCAAAAGGAGGATCCATCAGCCTGGTAAGAACAATGCTTAGGTACCAAGATGGTGCAGGGGGCTATCTTGGTGGAATGACCCATTAAGCCCTTCCAGAAATTATTTAATTACTGGAATCCTAAAGAGGGATGTATGTTGTCTGTTCTGTAGGTATGCAGCTATAGCTGTGAGATGGAAGCGAATTGAGGTGTAAGCTAAATTAGGTTTCTGTGGATGAAGCAAGTAACAGTCAATGTCTTGGACAGTAACTTTGATGGGATTAACGTGTTTGGGTTGACAGTAACAAACAAAGCATTTCCACTTTGCAGCATAACAAGTTCTGGCAGTGGGTTTACAAGATTCTCTGAGAATTTCCATGCATTCTGCAGGGAGGGCCTGGTAACCAAACTTTATAGCCCTATTACAACTTTGGCGTTCTTTTCGTATGACCGCTGAAGCCACGGGTGACGAAAGACTGACGAAGCCACAGGCGACAAAAGACCGCCAGTGCTAGCGGTCTTAAGACTTCCCTATTACGACTGATTTCAGAATTTTGCCCGAAATAGGGTGAATTCCGCCACCAGTCAGGCTGGCGGTCAGCGGTAAAGAGGCAGTTCCACCGCCGGCACCACCACGCCAAAGAACGCTGCAGGCCATATTACGGCCCATAATGTGGCATGGTGGTGTCCTCATAGAGGGGGGCTACCGGCGGTGGTCACCTCCAGCCCGGAGGACCGCGGAAAACCGGCAGGATGGGCAGAGTATCAGCGATTTGGCTTCGGCAAACTCATAATTTGGAGGTCTTCATCTCTGACCCATCGGCAGTGAGACCGCCGCCCTGGTGGTTTTTAGACCGCCAGGGTTGTAATGATGGCCTATGATCTCAGGAGCCATGGAGCAAGGTTCAGTGATTTGGAATCTGGGTATCTGACTTGACCTTGGTTTTGCGTGAGAAGGTCCGGCCTGTTGTGAAGCTTCTCGTGGGCAACCTACTGTGAAATCCAATAGTGTGGTGAACCAGGGCTGGCCAGCCCATGTGGGAGATACAAGAATCATGTTGAAAGATGTTTGTCTGATCCATCTCACTTGGAAGGGAATGAGAGGGAGAGGAGGAAAAGCATAAGCAAATATCCCTGACCAGTTCATTCACAGAGTGTAGCCCTTGGATAGCGGGTGTGGATACCTGGAAGCGAAGCTTTGGCATTTTGTGCTTTCCACTGTTGCAAAAAGATCAATATGAGGTGTCTTCCACTTCTGGTATTATTCTGAACGACTTGAGGGTGGAGTTCCCATTCGTGGACTTGTTGCTGCAGCCTGCTGAGCAGGTCTGCAAAGTCGTTGTCTGTTCCTTGGTGATATTCTGCCACTAGGTGTATGTGATGTGGAGAGCCCATTTCAATATTGTCTGACAAAGTTGTGACAATTGGAGTGATTGTGTCCCTCCTCTTTCTGAAGGTAGTATATTGCTGTCATGCCTGTGGCATAGGTAAGTCACCCCTCTAACAGGCCTTACAGCCCTAAGGCAGGGTGCACTATAAGACAGATGAGGGAATACCTGCATGAGCAATATGTCCCTACAGTGTCTTAGTCTATCCTTAGACATTGTCAGTGCAGTGTGGCCATATAAAGTAGGTGTGCTTGAAGTTTGTCATTACGAACTCCACAGCTCAATGTTGACTTCACTGAAGTCTGGGAAGTTTGGTATCAAACGTCTCAGTACAATAAACCCACACTGATGCCATTGTTGGATTTATTGTAAAATGCTCCCAGAGGACACCTTAAAGGTGCCCCCTGTGTTTTAACCAAACTTCTAGTGCAGGACTGACCAATCTGTGCCAGCCTGACACTTCCAGACAAGTTTCTGACCACATGCTGTGGCAGCCGTTGTGCTCTCTCTGGCCAGAAACAAAGCCTGCAACGGGTGGAGGTACTTCACATCCCCCCCCTACTGTAACACCTGGCGGTGAGCCTCAAAGGCTCAGGCCTCCTATTACAGTGCCCTAGGGCACTCCAGCTAGTGGAGATGCCCTCACACCGGACAAAGCCCACTTTTGGCAGAAAGTCCAGTAGGAAAATTAGGAAAAACAATGAGGAGTGACCACTTCAGCTGGGACCACCTCTAAGGTGTCCAGAGCCGAAGTGACTCCCCTCCCTGCAGAATCCTCCATTTTGGTGTGGAGGATAGGGACCAATAGGGTTAGGAGTGTGCCCCCCTCCCTGAAGGGAGTGGGCACAGGAAGGGTCCTCAGGGACAGTAACCATTGGCTACTGCCCTCTGAACACTGTAACACCCCGAAATCTAGTATTTAGGGGCACCCCTGAACCTAGCTCACCAGATTCATGCCTACCTCAAGAAGACAACCAGAAGGAAGGACTGCTAAGCTGACCCCAAGCAGAGAAGACTGAAGACACCAACAGATTTCTCCCCAGCCCCATCAGCCTGTCTCCAGCTTCTGAAGCCCCTGCTACAAAAAGGCGACATATCCTTCAGGACCAGCAACCTCTTAAAAGCCTCAAGAGGATGGCCTACACACCAGAGGACCAAGATCTCCCTTGGACAGTGGCCCTGTCCGGTAAGGAACTCCAACAAAGGACTCCAGAACCACCCCGGATCTGCGAGCCCTGCCCACTCTGCACCCGACCCCCACAGCCTGTATCCAGGTTGGCCAATAGACTAGTGCTGGTCCCCAGGTGATTTTGACCTAGTGTGCACCCTGGGTTGACTGCTCCTGTCCACCACAATAATGCCTGCAGACTAAGGGGGTCATTATGACCCAGGTGGTCGGTGCAATAGTGGAGGTATTACCGTCAACAGGCTGGCGGTACATACCTCCACTAATATTACATTGGCGGTTTGGCAAAAGCCAAACCGCCAAGTTAACACACCGACCGCCATGACGGTAATGAACGCCGGGCTGGAGACTGGAGCCCATGGAATTTTGACCCCGCCCACCGCCATGGTTTCCGTGGTTTCTGTACTGCCATGGAAACCATGACGGTAGACACTATCAGTGCCAGGGACTTCCTTTCCTGGCACTGATAGGTGTCTCCCACCACCCTCCCTCCAGAGTCCTCCCCCACCCTCTCTCTCCCCACATATACACACATACACGCACATACATACACACATGCATACACACATTCACCAACGCATACATACATTCATACACACTAACAGCAACACACACGAACATACATACAAGTACACACACACCCACTCATGCACACACGCATGCACGCATTCAAACACAGTCACACACACCCCCACTCACGCACACAACATCCCTCACCCCCCTCTCCTGTTGGAGAAATCTATATACCTGCTTGCAGGGGGTCCTTCGGCAGGAGATGGGACGTGGCGCTGCTGCCTACAGCGGCGTCCGCCAGCAAAACACCACCAGGCCGTATCATGGGACACCTTACCGCTGCATGCCGCCATGACTGTAGCCGGAATTCCACCAGCACTTCTGGAAGAATTCCGGCGACGGTAATAATTCGATGGACGGTCCATAGCCACGGCGACAGTATGTTGGCGGCCATCGCCATGGCGGTAGGCGCCATTTGCCGCCAATGTCATAATTAGGCCCTACATTTTGAAAAGCATTGGGAGCCCGATGTTAAGTTTGCATCCTGCACCTGGCCGCCCCTGTGCCACTGAGGGTGTGTGTTTGGTGCTGACCTGTGGCCCCCCGGTGCTCTCCTAAACCCCGCAGGTCTGCCCTCCGAAGACGTACCTGCAAGCAGGCCTGATTCAGAGTGCCCCAAGTCTCTATAGGAACTCAATTTTAAATCTTGCAACTACTTTGACCTCTGCACCTGGTCGGCCCTGTGTTGCTGGTGGTGGGTGTTCGGGGTTAACTTGAACCCCAACCTGTGGACATCCTAACCCCGAAGACTGGAAATGTAAGTCTTGTACTTACCTTGAAACTATATTGTTACTTTTCTTTCCCCTTAGAACTGCCTTTGAAAATCAGGGTAAACTTTTAAAATAGATATTTGCTGTTTTATTGAAAACCGTTGTACTTGCCAAATTGAAACTAAGTGGTGTTGATACATATACTTGCTACATACTTGCAAATGTACTTACCTGCAAACGGAATCTTGTGGTTCTAGAAATAAAGTAACAAAATATATTTTTGCTATATAAAAAACATTGGCCTGGAGTTAGTCATTGAGTGTGTGCTTCCTTTATTGCTTGTGTGTGTACAACAAATGCTTTGCACTACCCTATGATAACCCTAACTGCTCGACCACACTACCACAAAAGACAGCATTAGTATTATCTACTTTAGCCTCTGTTAAGCCTCTGGTGAACTCCTGGACTCTATGCACACTATGGCCCTCATTACGACCCTGGCGGACGGTGCAATAATGGCCGTAAGACCGCAAACAGGCCGTTGGTCATTACCGCCCCATTATGACATTGGCGATTTGGCATATGCCAAACCGCCAATGTACTGCACCGCCCGCCACGGCAGTAACGACCGCCAGGCTGGAGACAACCGGCGGTATCAGGACCCCGCATACCGCCATGGATTTCGTGGGGTTTGGAACCGCCACAAAATCTACGGCAGTAGGCACTATCAGTGCCAGGGAATTCATTCCCTGGCACTGATTGGGGTCTCCCCTTCCACCCTCCCCCGAGTCCACCCCAACACCCACAACCCCCCTACCACCCTCCAAAGGTAGCAGGACCCCCTCCCCACCCCCGCCCGACCCCCATAGACTGCCCAAACATACCCCCCCCATATACGTACGCTGACACCAATCACACACATACACGCGCACATACATGCACACATGCACACATACATACATGTAACATTTCCCCTACACACATTAGACCTCTGCATACATACATGCACTCACACACCCCCTCTAAACACTCACATGCACACACCGATGCACGCACACACCACACAACTACTCCCCACCCCCCTCCCCTAACGGCCGATCACCTTACCTGTCTCGGTGATCCTCTGGGAGGGAACGGGATCCATGGGGGCTGCTCCGCCACCAACACCCCGTCACCAGAACACCGCCACCCCGAATACTGAGACGTAATTCGGTGGGCGGTGTTCTGATGACGTGGCAGTGAGGGTGGAGCAGCCTCCACTACACCGCTGACCACCAGTATGGCTGCTGGTCACTCTCCGTCCAAAAAAGGGCGGAGGGTTGCCAGCAGTCATAATATGGTTGGCTGAAGACTGCCAACACTGGCGGTCTTCAGCCCGGCAGAACCTCGGCGGTCTGTGGAAAAGACAGCTGAGGTTGAAATGAGGGCCTATATCTCATTTTGATATAGTATATACAGAGCCAGCTTCCTACAGTGGTGTTCGGGTATTGCAGGGAGCGGTGTGTAGGTTGTCTAACAACACTAGATCTTTCAAGTGACCCTGTGATTGAGTCCTCTGACAAGAAAAACAGTGCTGTAGGGGACGCATGTGAAGTCTGGCGTAGGGAACGATGGCAATACAGGAGGCTATCATCCCTAACAGGCGTATCACTGGAAGTTGTACACACAAGCTGGATTGGGGTATGCTATCCCCAATTGTGCATTGAGTATAGGTCCTAGATAGGGTTGTATCTGGAGATGTTGAAGTTGGGATTTGAAAAAGCTGAATGTGAAACCTAAATTATGCCGAAGGTCCACTGTCATCCGAGTGTGACACTGGCATTGTGCCAACATGCTGGCTTTGATGAGCGAGTCGTCTAGGTAAGGGAGTATGTAAATGTTTTGCGTCCTGAGATGTGCTGCTACTACAGGTAAGCACTTTGTGAAGACCCTGTGAGCCCTGGTGACCCCGAAGGAAAGAACTTTGAATTGGTAGTGATTTCCTCTAACCATGAGTCTGAGATATTTGCAGTGCGCAGTGTGGATGAGAATATGGAAGTAAGCGTCTTTGAGATCGAGGGCGGTCATGAAGTCACCCTGTTGTAGGAGGGGAATCACGTCTTGGAGGGTGACCATGTGAATGTGTTCAGAAAGAATGTAATGGTTTAAGGGCCGTAGGTCCAGAATGGGCCTGAGAGAGCCGTCTTTTTTGTGAATGAGGAAGTATTAAGAATATACTTCTGTTCCTTTGTGATGTAGTGGAACTGGCTCGATGGTCCCTTTGAGAAGTACTTCTTGCTTGAGAAGAAGAAGGTGTTCTTGAGAGAGCCAGTGAGAGTGAGGGGGGATGTTTGCAGGAGTGGTAACGAGCTCCAGACAGTAACCATGTTGGATATTGAAGAGGACTAACTGGTCCAAAGTCATGTTGACCCACTGCGCGCAGAAATCTTGAAGTTGAGCCCCAATAGATGTAGAATGTGGGGGAGAGAGATGTAAATAGTCACTGTTTAGAGGTTGATGTAGAGACGCTCTTACATTTAGCACTTGTGTTGCTACCTCTATAGGTGCCTCTATAGAAGCCACATGAGTAGAAGCTTGAAGGCTGTCTGGACTGAGAGTTGGAGTCTTTTGAAGATGGTGGTTTGTAACCACCTCTGAATGTAGGGCAATGAAAAGTAACTCTTTGGGAAGGGGACTGCAACGCACCCATGGTCTTTGCTGTATCACTGTCTTTTTTCAGTTTCTCAACAGTGGAGTCTACTTAAGGGCCGAAAAGATGCTCCTTATGGAAGAGCATGCTTAGCGCTGCTTATTGCACCCTGGGTTTAAAGCCAAGCATGTAAGCTAGGCACGTCTCCATACAATGATACTAGTGTTGATGCCACGTGCAGCAGTGTCTGCAGCATCAAGGGCACATCTAATACGAGTTGTTGCTGATTGTCTGCCCTTCTGTGACAATCAGTTGTCTCCTTTTGCTGTGCTCATCTTGGAGATATTGGACACATCTAATACGAGTTGTTGCTGATTGTCTGCCCTTCTGTGACAATCAGTTGTCTCCTTTTGCTGTGCTCATCTTGGAGATATTGGAGGAGCACCTCCATCTCATCTAGGATGGACAAAGTATTCTGCTCTGCAGGCGGAGTTTGCAGAGTTTTGCCCACTCTGTGCAGAGTTCTGACACAGAGTGGAGTTTTTTCTCTCCAAAGTTAAGTAAGCGAGCAAGAGAAATCAATAAGTTTATGAGCGCGAGCAAGATTTCTGAACACGGGCAGTCGCAGCAGGTTACTACAGCTCATGTTGAGGAAGCTGCTGCTGGAGTAGAAAATCTACTTAAGCAGCAGAACGAAGTTAGCATCCTCAGCGCAAACAGAGCTACTTACCCAAACTCCGCCCCTCGCTGAGCTCTGCATAGCAGGGCAGAGTTTTTTCAGCACTTCGGGGAGTTCCACTAAGCAGAACTTCGCAAACTCCACCCAGGTCTAATCTCATCTCAGTAAGCTGGATCATATCTTGCAAATAGGGCTTGCAAGTTGGCAATGCACCAGTGATTAGAAGCCTGAGCAGCCATCCTTTTACCTATGGCGTCTACCTTTTTGCATACATGTGAAACACAGTCTAGTTTAGCAACAGAGCACTCCACAGAGACAAAACAACATGTTCAAGTCAGTGGATAATCAGCCAGAATCACAGGTTCCATGACTGAGCCACAGAAGAATAAAAGAAGATGAAAAATACACTGAGAGATGACTAGGCTTTATACAGAAATTTGTGGGATACAGGTCAACAAGAGTACATTTCAAATTAATTTAGGCATCCAAATCTCTTTCAAGACATCTCAAAACAGGAGAGTCACTTAGTACTAAGATGGGGTTAGCTATGAATTGGTCCTGCCAAAAAGCATAGCCTTACACTTTTAGAAATATTATTTAACGTGCTGACGAACACAGGTTTTACAATTTTGGAACTACTTCGTGCTCCATAATAGAGGCTCTTTATTGAAAGACTCCCGTTCATAACTGATCTAGGTCCAGTCAATTACAGAACGTGTGCAGATAGTTATCATCCTGAGATGTTCGGTACCCAATATGTTAACTCAGCCAGGGGTATACCTACAATTATAGATTATAGAAGCTGCTGCCCTTATTTAGTAGATGGAGTTAGTATGTTAACAGGTACAGTGACGTTTTCTACTGTGCACTGTCAAACTTCCTTCACACAGCTCCAATGAGTTAATGATAATCAGACACTTTGTAGAATCTATTATCCTTTAGACTGTAGTCTCTTGAACAACATTTCAAAATTTGAAAAAAGGGAATTTCCCTCATAAATGCTGCTGCCTTTGACAAAGTAAAGTAAAACGCTAAACAAATAGAAATTTGAAAAGCATCTAAACCAATGTGTATTTTTTTTTAAATTAGGAACAAATGCAACGTTTATTGACACTATCTGCAACTGGGACACCATTATATTTTTCATAACAAGAACAGGCAAACAAGTAAAAATAAATTAAAACAGCAGAGTAAGCTCAGGTTAAAACACAGAGCTTACTTTGCAGAAATTAAAGGCCTCATTACAACCCTGGAGGTTAAAGACCGCCAGGGCTGTTTTGGCGATTGAACCGCCAACAGGCTGGCGGTACAATCTGGTGTATTATGACCGCGGTGGTAGCGCCGCGACGTCGCACCGCCGGGACCGGCGGATTCCCGCCGTGGTTGTCCCAGCGGTTTTAATCCGCCAGGGCAGAGATGCCCAGGGGATTACGACTCCCCTTCCCGCCAGCCTTTCCATGGCGGTAGAGACCGCCATGGAAAGGCTGGCGGGAAGGGGAGATGCAGGGCCCCTGGGTGCCCCTACACTGCCCATGCACTTGGCATGGGCAGTGCAGGGGCCCCCAGGCACAGCCCCACCCCGCTTTTCACTGTCTGCACAGCAGACAGTGAAAAGTGCGGCGGGTGCTGCTGCACCTGTCGCACGGCCGCAACACCACCGGCTCCATTAGGAGCCTGCTCCAATGTTACGGCCGACATCCCCACTGGCCCGGTGGTCGGAAACTCTGTTTCCGCATCCGTCCCAGCAGGGATGTCGTAATGCGGCCGGCGGGATTGTGGCCACATAGGCGGAAGCTCAGTGGTCAAACCTTGGCGGGCGGCCTCCGTCGCTCGCCAAGGTTGTAATGAGGGCCTGAGTCTTTTTACTGTTATCTCAATCACCTCAGAGATGCACTGCAGATTCCAGACCTTTCAGCATTTTCTGGACCAAAAAGCCATGGACTTCTAAATTATTATACTGAGTTGTAGCAAGACAGATAAGATATGTCTTCCTGAAGAAGTGCTTTTTACTAGAGAGATGTTGCTGTATCATACACTACCTTCATTGAAAGTTGATCGAGTCCATGTGGTGCAGTGGTTGGGCGGAACCGCCTTCCTCTTGATGTCCCACTCCTGTTCGTATTTGGGTTCCTACTGCTCTTTTTTGGTGGCGGAGGGACCGGTGTCACAAAATTATTAATAATAGGAAGCCGGTATGGAGATATTCCAGAGGTCTGGTCACTTGCACTGATGAACTTCAGTAAGTCTTTATCAACCTGTAATTATATGGACACCATCAATGAGTTGTAGAGCTTCCGTGACACCACAAAGTTGTTACAAAACCTTAGTACACTTGCAAGTCTGTGTGTGGGCATTGCAAGGCCATATTTGTCACATCAGAAAACCAGTTTAGAATTTATGAAGTAGTCCGATGGCTAAGATATCTACCTTGGTAACTGGTTATTGTTGCACCCCATCTAGAGTTGGAGCTTATCGTACGTCACGCAAATGGAGTGAAGTGCTCAGAATGAAACGATTTTGACAGATACCAGCATTCTGGTCCTGTCCTTGACACAACATTACACATGGCGAGCACAGCTATAGCTGCACCGAGAACAACTACAAACACCTCCTGATAGCCCAGATCAGGCTAGCCAGAAAAAATTTTGTTTCCATATATCTGTATAATGATAATGAAACACACTTTGAAGACATGCAAATATTCAGTAAAACAATATTTTAATAAGAATAATAACAATGTAGGAAAGTGGGTTATTAGTGGAAGGGGCATTCACCCTCAGCTAGTAATAATACCACAATCACTAATATATCCAGCTGAGTCTCAGTAAATTAATCCTTGCTCAACCATTGGTAGCTTAGCAAATGAGCAGTCAAGTTTAACTTAGGAGACAGGTATGTGTAAAGCATGTAATAAATAAAGTATGTAATATCAACTGCTGGAGTTGGTCCTTTTTGGAGGGTCATCCCCTAACTTTTTGTCTTCAGACCTCCTGTTTTTGCTGACTACGCTTTTGCTGGCCATACAACTCTGTGCACTTTAGCACTGCTAACCAGTGCTAAAGTGTATGTGCTCTCTCCTTAAAACATGATAACACTGGCTTATACCAAACTGGAAAATTTAATTTGCCTATAAGTCCATAATAAAGTGCACAACAAGGGCCCAGTGCCTGTAAATTAAATGCAGCACTTGTGTCACCCACTTAAGTAGCATTGTAAACATATCTCAGGTCTGCCATTTCAGCTTGTGGGTGTACAGTTTAAAATTGCCATTTTAGCCCGGCAAAATAAACTTTTTGCCAGGCCCAAACCTTCCTTTTCAATACATGTAAACCACCCCTAAGGTAGGCCCTGAACAGCCCCAAGGGCAGGGTGCAGTGTATTTAAAAAGTTGGGCATGTACTGATATGTTTAACAAGTCCTGGTAGTGGAAAACTCCTAAATTCATTTTTCACTACAGCAAGGACTACCTCTCCAATACAGTAACATTGGAATTACATTATTCATTTAATAAGTGTAATTTGAAAATGGGAAAAGGTGACCCCTTCATGTCTCGTACCTCTGGAATTACAATTTAAAAATCCTAACTTATGGTAAAATCATATTTCAAATTGCAATTCTGAAAATGCCACTTTTTAAAGTCCATACACAATAAGGTGATGGATGGAATGCTTGAATTAATCTCAGCAACTGGCAGTTGCTCGAGCTGCATCCCAATCCATCATTATTCATCCACCATGCCGACTCAGTTTGGGCTCAGCCATTTAGCAAATCAGTCTTGACCCTGTTCCTCAAGGGAACAATCCAGTCCGAAGTTCCAGAGCAGGTCCTCCCTGAACCTGAAACAAGCAACCCAAAACCAGTTATGGGCTCTTCAACCAGGTATAGCTTGGTTCCATTGGCACAATAAGCCTGGGATCAACGTCTGGGCATACTTTGTGCACTTATGGCACCAAATGAAGAACAAACACTGAGATAGATGGAATTTGTGAATTAATTTCAGCAACTGGCAATCGCTCACAGCAGCATGGCAATCCATTGTTTATCGCCCACCATGCCATCTCAGTTTGGACTCTGCCATATGCAAATCAGCCTTGAACCTGTTCCTCAAGGGAACAGTCCAGTTCAAACTGTCAGGCCAGGTCCTTCTAGACCCAGAACACAAGCATCCCAGGACTGGTTTCTCCCTTGTTATGGCTCTTCAGCTGGGTACAGCTGGGTTCCAATGGCACAGTGAGCCCAGGAACCATGTCTGGGCATACCCATCCCACTTAGGGTGACACAATAAGTATACAAAACAGCCATGGATGGAAGCCTTGAATCAATCTCAGCCACTGGAAATCAGTCAGGGACCTATCCCAAACCATTGTTATTCTGCACGCCATGCCACCTCATTTTGGACCCTGCCATCTGCAAATAGCCTTGACCTTGCTCCAAAAGAAACATTCAAGCCTGAACTGCCAAGACAGGTCCTCCTTGAACTGGAAAACAAGCAACCCAGGACCGGTTTTGCCCTAGTTATGGGCTCATCAGCCCATATTGTTTCTATTGGAGTAGGGTCGAGACTGAGTCCAAGCTGTGGTGGCATGGTGTGCGGAATAACTTTGGATTGTGATGCAGCCCAAGTGAAAACCAGTGGCCGAGATTAACTAAAGGTTTTAATCCTTCACTATCTTGTATACTTTTAGAAAGTTGGCATTTACTTACCGTAGCCATTTGGTGCCTGCTGCCTGTCTCTGGTCACATGACTGGGTATATTTTGGCAGTTAGGCTTTGTGTATTCATCATAGACAGCCACACAAATTAGGGAGCTTACGTGTGACTGGATGGGCCATCTCTAAACACACTGGAAGGAGGGGGTGGCCCCAGTCCAACTTACACTTGAATAAGCTGTGTTCTGCCTCCACACAAAGGGCTACATCCTCCCTGTAGTTAGCCTGACACCCTAGTCAACCAGTAACCCAATGTCTCACACCACCAAAACCATGAAACTGTAAATAAGCGAAAGACACAACATAATAAAAATCCAACACCAATTATAACACTAGGGAATATTTTTAGCTTTTAAATAACACCAAAACGACAAGAATGCAATGCATTGAACCTGAGATATGAATTTCTAAAAATGTAGCTAAACGTAGCATCAACTGAGGGTATCGGGTCGCTCTGGACCGGCTCAAAGTCATAGGTGCAGGTTTATCAGGACAGAGCGCATGCTGGGCACAGGACCAAGTAAGGCCCGTTGAGTATTGTACTTTCGCCTTTGGTGCGTGGTCTGCACTGGGTTGCTTTGTGAGGCTTCGCACCATCCAGAATTGGTTTCAAGGAGCATTGGTTTTGATGAAGCTGTCCGGTGAGGCTTTGCAAAGCTTCACGTCTTCTCATGATGGTTCTGTTGAAGGGGGCAGCTGAGCCGGGAGGCTTTGCGTCATCTCGCTCTGGTTCCAAGGAGGCTGCCAGCTGGTTCTTGGTTCCTTTGGGGAAATAAGTATCCTCTAGCACTGGCCAAGGGATTGGATTGCAACTTGGGAGATAGGTCTCAATCTCCCACAATACACTACCCCAGGACAGGACCAGTTACACTGGTCAGCAGGGGTGTTCTCTCTTTGGTTTGCACATGACTTCTTTATTTCTTCTGTACCTGTTGCTGATCAGGAAGTCCACTCCTTTCCTTTTGCAGTCATGCACAGTCTTTTTTTTTGTGGAGCGTTGTGAGTGCAGAAGATGCAGTCTTTCAGAATGCAGTCCTTTCTTTGGTGCAGTTAAGGGGTCCAGCAGGGCAGTCCTTCTTGTCTTCTTTTACAGGCAGTAAACTGAGGAGCTCCTGCAGCTTTGCCATGTTTATACAACATTCTGCGAAGCAGGAGGGGAAGGACACCATAACCAATAGAAGTAGCGCTCCCGCCCTCTGCTTTGACCACCTCCTGTGAAGTGTAGCATATTTGTAAAAATGGGGAGAATCTCTCCTTGGTGTGTATGTCTGTGTAACCCAGCCCAAAGTTGTAGCTAACAACTGACTACAATCCCCTTCCAGTCCTTTACCTAATCTAATTAGAAGGGGCTCCAATCTGGCTAGAGATGAGGAAGTGGGATGGTCTGTTGCCTGAGACATCTGTTTTCTGCAGAGGCTCCTGCCTTTGAAATCCAGCTTGTCTACCCAGCCCCCTTCCTCTCCCTCGCTTGTGCAGGAAGATCTCCTCCCACCAAATGGATGTATTGACGCAGCCCCAAGGTTCTTCACATGTACTCAGGGAGTAGCTTGGCTCAGGATGTCAAAAGGCTGACCAGTCAAAAGAGGCTGCTTCAGGACTACTTTAGGCAACTCAGGATACAAGTTCTAAAACTACTTTCTTGTAATAGCTATATTAAATCTGACCTTGGCAAGTTGTTGGGTTTAATTAATGGTCAATAAATTTGATAGTCTGAATGACATGTCTGGCTAGCTCCAATCAAAAGTTAGACTTTATTAAGTTTAATAAAGCCTCCCCATGTTAGCCTATGGGGCTTGCAGCACTACAATAGGAAACAACGACTGTGGATGTTTTCTTTACCAAGGCATATAAAACATCCTTCATATTGTACCTGCTGTTTGGAACAATTTACCCAACCATTTGGGCAACTAGGGAAGACCTTAGCAGTCACTTATATGTAATAAAAAGGTAGGGTTGGACTTTGGAAGTACTTTTAATTCCAAATTTGAATATGGACAAGGCAGGCCTGGCTTTAAAATGACACCAGACACCACAGCAGAGCACATTTAAGTGCATTAGGTCCACTAGGGTCTCTAAACCCATATGGCCTATGTTAGAAATGGGGTCTCTAGTTGGCAGTGGTTTTCACCCTGTCCAAGTAGCGACCCTCACTCTAGTCAAGGTGAAGGAGCCACACAGCTAAGATAACCCCTGCTCACCTCTGGGTGGCTTACACAGCTAAGATAACCCCTGCTCACTCCTTGGGTGGCTTGGCACGAGCAGTCTGGCTTATCTCAGCGGCAATGTGTAAAGTATTTGTACACACATACACCCACAGTAACACAGTGAAAACACCACAAAAGTACACCACACCAGTAAAGATATCACTTTTAAAAGATTAAATATAATTGTAGTTCCTTGAAATCAATTAAGCGCTTCACAGAGGCAAAGTACCTGAGATGCATCAGAAACAAAGACGATCCAGGGTGCAGGGGAGGTGATGCGTTGAAAGATCTAGAGATGCGTTGGTTATTTACTGTTGCAGAGGAGGTGATGCGTTGGTTCCTTACTGCTAGGCAGGGGAGGTGATGCGTCTGTTCCTTACTGCCACAGGGGAGGCAATGTATATTTTGCAGCAGGAAGTGCAAGGTCCTCAGTGCGGTGCAGTGTCAATGAAGAAAATGGGATGCATCAAAGTCAAGTAGAGATGTGTCACTCTCACAGCGATGAAGCAGGCTCTAGGTCAGAGTCAGGGCAGTGCATCATGGGCTTCAGTGATGCAGTGCTCAAAACTCTTGCAGCAGTGGTTCTTTTGACATGCTGTGGCGGAAACCTGGAGCCTGTATTGAAAACAGCGGTCGATGTGTCAAGCGAGGACCACAATCTTCTTGTGGCACCAAAAACCTCCTTCAAGGGACCTGAACTGAACTTGGCAGCACTTGACAAGGCTCTCAGCAGAGGAGCCCAGGTGCTGCAAGATGATGTCCTTAAAACTTATAGTAGGAGGCAAGTTCAACTCAAGCCCTTGGAGAACCTTGGAAAGCAGGCTGTAGAAAGCAAAGTCCAGTCCTTTCACCTCCAGGACAGAAGCAGCAAAAGCAGCAGGCCAGCACAGCAAAGCAACAGGCAGAGTTGGCAGTCCCTCCTACAACATCCAGCTCTTCTTCCTGGCAGAATGTCCTCAGTACAGAAGTGTTTCCACTATGTGGGGTCAGAGGTCCAGTACTTATACCCATTTCTG
Organism: Pleurodeles waltl; assembly: GCF_031143425.1. Classification (NCBI taxonomy): domain Eukaryota; kingdom Metazoa; phylum Chordata; class Amphibia; order Caudata; family Salamandridae; genus Pleurodeles; species Pleurodeles waltl. The sequence continues at coordinate 774,106,428 of NC_090443.1, read as the reverse complement.
TCTTTAAAGTAAGCAAACTTCAAAGAAATGTCTTTGTAGTGCACAAGACTCTGCCTTTCCCTGCTCTGGCCCAGACACTCCAGTGGACACTCCAGGGGGTTGGAGACTGCTTTGTGTGTGGACAGGTATAGCTCTATTCAGGCACAAGTTTCAGCTCCTCCCACCACTCTACCTCAGGAAGACCCATCAGCCTGGTGATAGGCCATAAGGGTTTGTAGGGCACACCTCAGCTCCATTTGTGTGACTGTCTTGAGTGAATGCAAAAACAGCCCAAATGTCATACAGACCCAGACGTGTACTCAGCAGATAGGAAGAGGTACAGAATGGTTAAGCAAGAAAATGCCCACTTTCTTAAAGTGGTATTTTAAATCTCAGAGTTCAAAAAACAACTTCACCAAAATATGTACTTTTCAATTGTGAGTTCAGAGACCTCAAACTTATATCTCTATCTGCTCTGAAAGGGAAACTACAATTAAAAGATTTTTTAAGGTAATGCACATGTTACCTTATGGGAGAGATCGTCCTTGCAATAGTGAAAAATAAATTAGCAGTATTTCACTATCAGGACATGTAAAACATACCGGTACATGTCGTACCTTTTAAATACACTGCACCTTGTCCATGAAGCTGCCTTGGGCCTACCTTCAGTGGAACTCACAGGTAACAAAAAGGAAGGTTTGGGCCTGGCAAGTGGGTGCTCTTGTCAGGTCGACATGGCAGTTTAAAACTGTACACACATGCACTGCAATTGTAGGCGTGAGACATGTTTGCAGGGCTACTCGTGGGTGGAACACTCAGTGCTGCAGGCCCACTAGCAGCACTTGATTTGCAGGCCCTGGGCACACACTATGACTATACTAGGGACTTACTAGTAAATAAAATATGCCAATCATGGATAAACCATTCACCAATACAATTTAGACAGGGAGCAAATGCATTGTAGCACTGGTTAGCAGTGGCAAAGTGCCCAGAGTCCTAAATCCAATAAAAACAGGTCAGAAAAAAGGGGAAGAAGGCAAAAAGTTAGGGGATAACCCTGCAAAAAAGGCCAGGTCCAGCACCTTACCATATACTAGGGACGTACAGGTAGACTGCCTTTTCCAATTAGAATTATACCAATGAACACATGCATTTTACAGGATAGAGCACTGGCCTTAGTCCTGGTTAGCAGAGCCCAGGGCACTTTCAGTCAGTAACCACCAGCATCACTCAAAAAATGAGGAAGAGCAAACGTGTTCCCCCTGAGCCCCAGATGAAAGGTGATGGATAACTGCCCTTGCACCAGTACTGCCCCAATCCCTTGCTCTGAAGCATCTATCTGGAGTACAAACTCCTAATTGTAGTCAGAGGCCAGTAGGACTAGTGCTGAAAGCATAGCCTCCTTTGGAGTGTCAAAGGCCTGCTGACATTCTGGTGTCCAAATGACCTTTTCTGGCTACTTCTTTGGGGTAAGCTCTGTCAGGAGATCCACAGTGGTCCCATATGTCCTCACAAATCTTCTATAGTACCCAGTCAGACCAAGAAAAGTTCTTAGGAGCTTCCCAATCCAAGGTGATCTGGATCTTGGTCTGGAAAGGTTGTACACAGCCTCCACCTACAGGGTGGCCCAGGTCTACCACTGAACGTTGCCCTAGCTGGCCTTTGTTTGCCTTTGCTATTCAGGCCCGTCTGCTGCAGGGCCTAAAGCACTTCCCTCATGTTGACAAGATGCTCCTTCCAGGAGGAACTGAATTCAGCTATATTACCCAGATAAGCTGCACTGAAAGTTTCCAATCCAGACAGCACTCTGTTCACCAACCTTTCAAAGATGGCAGGGGCATTTTTCAGGCCAAAGGCATCACTTTAAGCTGAATGAGGCCCCCTGGAGTAGAAAATGCTGTCCTCTGCTGTTCTCCTGGACCTAGAGCAATCTACCAGTTACCTGAGATCAAATGTACTCAAGTGCTTTGCAACCCCCAACCTGTGGATGAGCTTGTCAGCTCTAGGTAGTCCATAACTCAACTCAAGCATCTTGACTACCTCAACGTTAATGCTGGCTTTCACCTGGTCAAACAAGCTATACACCTGATTTTTGGCAGGTAGGCTGTCATCAGTGTAAATATCATGAACACATCAATTGGTTAGTCCGGGGGTCAGGAAGAACAGCCAATCAAACTGCCTCAACACTTATTTGCAGTCCCTCTGCTGAAGGTCTGTCAGCCTGGGGGAAGGTATCACTCTCTCCATTGGCCCATCCTGTACATTAGTGGAGAGGTGGTCTGGCAGAGGCTTGCTTTCCTTTGTCTCCCCTTTATCTGTGACCTTAAGCATGGTCATGTTTGCCCAGTTTGGCTGGGGTTTCAATCTATTGATATGGAGCACCCCGTGGGAACACCTAGGAGGAAGAAGGTCCTCAAAGTAGGTGATCACACCATTTTTCTCCAGAATGGGGTAGGGCCCAGTCTACTTGTCCTAGAGGGCCTTGGGAGCCACAAGATCTAAAACCCACACCAATTGTCCTGGCTGATACTCAGGCATAGTTGCCTTCTGGTCATAGCAAAGCCTAATAAGCTCCTGGCTAGCCTTAAGGTTGCTGCTTGTTCTCTTCAAGTACTCCGCCATGCGGTGCCACATGCCTAGCTCATAATACAGTACATTGTGTTTTTGCTCCTTGAGAGGCTTGTTTAACCAAACTCAATTGTCCTCTTACAGGCTGGCAAAACGGTAACTCAAAGGGGCTAAAACCAACACCTTCCTGGGGCACCTCTCTGTAAGCAAACAGCAGGCATGGGAGAAGTACATCCCATCTCCTGCTTAGCTTGTCAGATAAATTCATGATCATCCCCTTCAGGATGCTATAGAAGCTTTCCACCAGACCTTTGGTCTGGGGATAATATGGGGTGGTAATCTTGTAAATAACACCACATTCCTCCCCCATCGCATTCAGATAGGCAGGCATAAAGTTGGCCCCCCTGTCTGAGACCACAACATTTGGAAAACCCATCAGGGTGAAGATGCCAAGTAAGACTCTGCCTAATGTGGGAGCAGTGGGCATCCTGAAGAGTACTTCTTCTAGGTACCTAGTGGTATGGTCCTCTACCACCAAGATATACCATGTTCCCAGAGGCAGTTGGTGGGTCTAGAGGGACAATAATGTCAAGCCCTACCCTCTCACAGGGAGTCATAACCACAGGCAGTAGTATCAAGGAAGCCATTGGTTTGCCCTCTGTCTTGCCATTGGCTTGACAGGTGACAAAAGAGCTGAAAAACTCCTTAAACTTGTCAAACATAAGGGGCCAATAAAAATGGTTCACAAGCCTTTTCCAGATCTTTTTCTGTCCCAGATATCTGGCTGAGAGGATATCATGAGCCAAGGTGAGGAGAAACTATCTGAACTTCTGGTGCAGTCTCCTGGTTTCCCTGAGTTTGGGGTCCCTAGCCTCAGTGTAGAGGACTCCATTCTCCCAATAAACTCTGTGGAAACCACCAAAATCACCCTTCTCCTGCCTGGACGGGTTCTGCCTTAGGTCATCAAGAGTGGGACGATCCCTTTGTCCCTGGCACGGCTCTTCTCTGCTCCCTGCAATTTTGCCACGTGGACAGGTCTTGCAGAGGGGGAGTCCCTTCTTCTGAGACCAGATCCCCCCCCTCAGGATTGGATTCCTCCTGGATCTCTTGAGCTGTGTGGGCTCTTTCATCAGACATCTGGCACTTTTTCTTGCTCTTGGAGGCTAGGCCCATTGTTCCAGGGTTCACGTGTCCATTCCTCCCCAGATATGCAGCCTGTGGCCATGTCAAAGCACAAAGTCACTCAGGGAGGTCCAGCATCTCTTCATGGACCTGCCTTTCCACCCCCACCCACCCAGAAAATTCAAGATAATTTCCCAGTAGACACTCCACTTGAAGGGCAGGATACACAACAGCCTTCTTAGGGCCAGTCACACCTCTCTATTCCAAGCTCAACATTGCTATTAGATGGAGCTTGGCTCTGTTGTCTGCATAAGTGACCTGGTGGAATACACCAGGTTGGGTCTGCTCTGTGCAAACCAGTTTGTTCAGCCCCATGGTCACCCTGGCTTCTGTTTCCCACAGAGTCTCAAACTCAGTCCAGTTGATCTTAGGCCTTTGCCAGTACTTCCCCCATACTTGGAGGCAAGGCTGTGAGGGATGCAACTTCCACCTCACCCATGGAAACTAAGGTCACCTCTGCACATAACATTTCTCCATCTCTGGGCAAACTTTCACCACCAAACCTAGACCAGCAATCCCCTAGGACTTCCCACTGGTAGGGGGCTTACTTGTGCAGACTGCATCTCCCCTTTTGTGTCCTGGCTGCAAGCTGTCAAAACACAGCCCTGTCTTTGTGGGGTCAAAATGTTTTCACTAGCACTAAGTTAGTAATATTAGTACTAAATCTCTACAGCACCACATAATATATATCTCAAATATCAGCTTTAAAATTATTTTGGAAATTCAAATTATTCTTCCCTAAACATCAGCTTATGAGTTCTGAAAATACACACATTTTTGTTTTGAATGCACGCTTTTCAATTTTGAGATACATATATTAATTCAATCAAGCAAAAGCTTCTATTTACGTAGATTTGACTTCACATAGGAGAGCCACTTACGGGTCACTGCAGAGATACCAGTATCTCATGAGCCACCTGTTGGAGAAGCCTGGTCTAGGCCACTGAGGATGGTTCTTGAGTGTGGCATATTAGGTTTTTCAAACCATATGTTGCGGTCACCAAGGATGCATAGGTTTGAGTATATTCTATGAGGGTTAAAGGTTGGATCTAGGAACGTGTCTGGGAATGTTCCATTACTGGCTTGTGGTCTAGAGAGAAAGAGAAAGTAACATGGAAATGTGGAGTATGGGTGCATCTGTTAACGAAGGTCTCACAACCTTGTAAAGAAAAATCCTTAGCAAGATTTGTTGTTTCTTTAAATATGACGGCTAAGCTGACTACTATTTTGCCTATGTGATTTTGTACAATGGTCTTATATCCTGGTGAAACTACTTCTTGCAATACTGGCGTATATCTTCCCTAGCCATGATTCTGTAATGAAAAGAAGGTCGGGCTGTGTGTCTATCAACAGGTTAAATATGTGGTATTTGATTTTTGAAATGGAACAAGCAGTTCTCAGAAGGCATTGTAAAGAATCTTTTTTGAGGTCAAGAAAGTTTATGCTGCAGGAGGGTGAGCGTTGGTCATTAAAGTTGTGGGTGGTGTGCTATGTGCTATTCTTGGTGGTGTTAAATATCAGGTGAGAGTGGAAGTGGTGTTTATGGTGATCATTATAGTGGCTCAACAATGTATGTTTGTAGAGAGTGGTGTGTGTTGGTTGTAAGTTTGCGTGAGTTGCTGTTTTTGTGGCTCTTAGAGTGTGAAACAGGCAGCATTTTTTATCCTAAGACTGAACAGACTCAAACAGCCAACACTCTTGAACTATCGCCCTTTACCTGGATGCCTGGGCTGAACTCCCTGAGCCGTAACGTTAAATAGCCCTAGTAAGCTGGTGACCGTGGGCCAATGGAAACCCTGGCCGTAATCCTCATCAATAAGAATCCTAGCCTTAATGCCTAGAGCCAATGGAAAACCTAGCTCTAGGAACCAATCACAGCCCTATCCCTATCAAACAATCAAAAGCTAAACCAGAGGTCTAATACAAACGCTAGTCCTAGGAACCAATCGGAACCTTAGCTTTATAAACCAATAAGAACCCAAACTGTAAGTCTTAGGTGCAATATAAACCCTAGCCCTAGGGACCAATCAAAACGCTAGCCCAATCAACCAATCAGAATCCAAACCCTAAGCAATAGGTCCAATGCAAATCCTTGCACTGGGGTCAATCAGAACATAAGTGAAATAACTAAGAAAAACCTTATTTTACGAGCATTTGACCTCAAACTTAAGGGCTGTGCAAGGAGAGAGGAGGGGCCTCCTCAGGTGGCTGTGGCTCAATCACTAAACCAGAAACTGGTGTACTGAGAAGGAGGAAAACGCTTTGCAGCTCATTGTCTCCTTGGATTCAGACTGGCCTGTAACATACTTTGCAGTTCCTGTTCAACCGTGCAGGAAAGGTCCAAATGTAACGGCTCTAAATAATGTTTTTCACACACTTTAGTAGCCAAAACCAAGTGCTACATACACTCCCAAATACAATTTAAATCCCAAAACAGATTGAGCAGTCTCTTAAACGTGCAGGTTAGGCTTAGGGGGGTATTTCCTGCTTTCTGGATTTCAGATACAGTTTTAGGGAAAACAAGGAAAGAAATTTAAACAGTCATGCTTAGAAGAAAACAGCATTTGTAAAGTTAAAATTGCAGAGCACAAAGTCAATTGTTCTCACCACCTTTCCTTTAGATGTGATTCGTATGCTGTTTAGGGATCACAAAAACTGGGCTTTCAAAATAGAGGTGGATACTTTGGGGTTTGCACCCCAAACTTAAGGGCCTGTGCAAGGTGTGGGGGGAGGGGAGAGGCCTGCCTAGGTGAATGTCGGCCAATCACTAAAGCACAAAATAGTGTGCAACAATAAGTTGTGGAGGAGATATGTGTAACACTTTTGTGCCATGTGTCATGAAATGTTAAGTAACTGCATTTATGATTTTTTTTGCTGGGTTAATCTGGGTGATGAAGTTTGTGTGAGTTTGTCCTAATGCAGAAGTGGTCTTTAAACCTGTTAATTGTGAGCTTGGCACATGTGCCAATTAGTTGACAGATGATGAAATGATGAACTAATAAGTTTTCATTTGTGTGTTTAGTACAGCGAGATGATGCATTGTAGAGTTTTGTTCCATTAGGGGTGGAAAAATGAAAACGTTTGTCTGCCCATTCTCATTTTCACTTCCTTGCTGTTAGGTTGCGTGAAGCGGCTCTGCATCAGTCGTCGTCTGCGTCAGATATGGTGGTGTGTTCCTCTATAGGCACCACCCTAGTGCGCTGACATCAGTTTCCTTTTACGACTTTCCATGCCAGAAGCACAGAACCACAAAAAAACAGACTATTGGTACATCAAAACTAAGGCTCTGAAATGGGAGACCAAGCCCCTAGATATCAGTTGACAAAGCGGGGAGGATGGGTTGGTTTGTAGGGAATCTGCAGCTAGATATTGTCTCTACCAGAGGAGATGTTACTGAAGGTAAGTAACTTGTTTATCTGATAGAGACTTACAGCTGCAGATTCCTTAACTCTGAATAGATACACAAGCAATACCATCCCAGGTGGTGGGTCTACAAACCAAGTTCATACTAGAAAGTTCTGCAAGACTGAATGGGCAAAGTGCCCACCCCTTGCTAAACTCCACATGCTAAAGAAGTAGTTGCAGCTTTATCCCTGGTATAATGAGCACGCAGGTGCCTCAGGGGGTTGCTTCTCGGTCACTGGTTAGCAGATCTTAATGCAGAGTATGACCCATCTGGAGATAGTCCGCCTCTGCACCGCCCAACCTTTCTTTGCACTCATACACCCTACAAAACGTTGGTCAACAACCCTGTATTCTTTTGTGGATCAAGGTAAAACATCAATGCTCTTTTTGGGTCCAGGCGGTGGAGTCTCTCCTCTTCCTTAGAAGGATGTGAGGAGCGCTTAAAAAGTAGGCAATGTGATGGACTGGCCTACATAAAAAGGCATAACCACTTTTGGTAGACAAGATCCTAGTACAAAACACTACTTTGTCAGGGTAAACAGAAAGGTAGGGTGGCTTAGATAACAATGCCTGCAGCTCACTTACACGGAGGGCAGATGTAATGTCCACAAGGAAGGCTTTTTTCGAAGTGAGAAGCCTTAGAGGACAATTGTGGAGAGGCTCTAAAAGAGCACACATCAGAAAGGTCAAATCCAAATTCAGATCCCATTGGAGCATAATGAATGGGGATGGTGGAAAAAATGTGTAAGACCTTTAAGGAACCTATGTGCAATAGGGTACTTAAACAAAGAAGGTTGATCAGGCAACCCCCAAAAAAGCAGAAATAGCAGACAAATATCCTTTACGAGTGCCCATAGCAGAGCCCTGCTGGGCCAGGGAAAGGATGAACAACACCACCTAAGAAAGAGGGGAATAAAAGGGGTCAACAGACTGGTCTGCGCACCATACCACAAATTTCCTCCAACGACACACGTACACCATTTTGGTGGAGGGATGCCTGGCTGGCAAGATTACATTACAGACTTCAGGAGAAAGGTCAAAGGCTGTCAACTGTTGCCGCTCAATCTCCATGGAAGAAAGCAGAAAGTGGTCAGGTCCAGGTGCAGAACCCTCCCTTGCTCCTGCGACAAAAGGTCCTCCCGAAGGGGCAGTCTGATCGGAGGATAGATGGACATGCTCAGCAGATCGGGATACCAGACTCTCCGTGCTCATGCTGAAGGCACAAGGATTACATGGGCCCAGTCGTTCTTGATCATCTTGAGAACTTTGGGCAGAAGAATTATTGGTGGAAAGGCATACAGGAGGCTTGAGTACCACTTGAGATGAAAAGCATCTCCGAGCGATTGCTGCCTTGGAAACTTCAATATGCAAAACTGCTGACATTTCAAGTTTTCGGCAGAGGCGAACAGATCTAACGAAAGCTCATCCCACTACTAAAAATGACCTTACGCCACCTCCAGATGCAAACACCATTTGTGGTCCGCTTGGCATTTTCATCCGAATTTGTCCGATCTGGTGTTCAGAGATCCCGCCAGATGTGGAGCCATTAGGGATACGCCCTGCTGTTTCAGCCATATCCAGTGGCAAAGAGCCTCTTGACAAAGGGTTCACGACCCCACCCAATCCTGCTTGTTGCAGTACCACATGCATGGCAGAGGTGTTGTCCACGAACACCTTCGTCATCTTTTCCATGATAGCGTAAAAAAGACTTTCAATGCCAGCCAGATCTCACCAAGCTCCAACAGGTTGATGTGGAATCCAGATTCCGCCACAGACCAGATGCCTCTGATCTTCACCTCTTCCAGATGGCCGCCACATCCTAGAAGTGACGCATCTGTCACTACTGACAGATCTGGTTGGGGAAGGGAGAGGGGTCAGTCTCTGACCTAATCGCAGATCATTAACCACCACTGCAGATCGTTAACACTTCTCTCTGGGATCTGGACCTTGTCAGAGAGATTCCCCTGATGCTGCACCCACCGGAACTTCAGGTCCCACGGCAGAGCCCGCATATGTCATCTGGGATGTGTCACCAGCAGGATTCAGGAGGCCATGAGGTCAAGTAGCCTCAGAGTCATTCTCACAGAAATCCAGGCCATAGGCTGAAACATTGGTATCATAGCCTGAATATCCTGAACTCACCGTTCGGAAGGATGGTGGCATTGATAGAGGGGTAGTCTTGAAGGGGAAGAAGAAGCCCCTTTAGACTATCTGCAAAACCCACCTGTCTGACGTGATGGACTGCCAGCAGAGCAGGTGATGGGGAATCCTGCCACCAAATAGCCAATGGTGGGGGAGAGTCAGACTAGGCAGGTTTAGCGGTCACTGCAGAGGGAGGTGGGAGCGGACTGTCAAGATGACTGCCCACCTGATCAACGAGGATGGTGGATCCCACATTCTTGGCTGCGCAGAGGCTGGGCAGCATGTGCACCATGGTGGCTGGCTGGGAATGGACGCAGTTGGAAGAACCTTCCATAGCCACAAAAGGGGCAAAAGGCAGGCTGGGTAGGACAAGGGGCCTAGCCGTAGCCCGAGAAACCTTGATGCTACTGAGCGGCAAGTCTGCCATTGTCTTTAAAGACAGAGGGGGTTATTACAACTTTGGAGGAGGTGTTAATCCGTCCCAAAAGTGACGGTAAAGTGACGGATATACCACCAGCCGTATTACGAGTTCCATAGGATATAATGGACTCGTAATACGGCTGGTGGTATATCCGTCACTTTACCGTCACTTTTGGGACGGATTAACACCTCCTCCAAAGTTGTAATAACCCCCAGAGTGCCAGCAAAAGGCATGTCCATCAAGGAAGCTTGGACATCCCCTGAAAAGCCAGACGTACTCAGCCAGTGTGGTGCATCAGGGCCTCTGTCGAAGAAACTGCTCTGCCCAGCGAGTCGAACGTGTATAGTACGCAACAGCTGCATCTCTCCCATTGGTAACAGCTTGAGACAGTACAGCCCAGGCCTCCTTTGGGACCTGTAGAAGCACTTGAGCAACCGTATCCCACAGCGTGTGGGTATAACAGCCCAAAAGGCATGTAGGTTTCACAGACCACAATGCAAGGCTGGCAGAAGAACACATTTACTTCCCATGTGAGTCCAATCTTCTGGATTCCCTATCAGGGGGAGTGGAAGGGAATTCATCCTGGAAAGCAGTGGTCTGGACCACCCAGCTCTCAGCGGTGAGGTGTTGCGTCAAGAATCTTGGGTCCCCTGGTGTGGGGCAATGGCGGTGGGCAATCGTCCTGTTCACAGGAGCCCCTGTGCTGGGTTTGGACCAGATACCCAGTAGGACGTCAGCGAGGACATCATTAAAAGGGAACAAGGGTTCTGAGGCGGATGCTCCCGGCTGCAGCACCTCCGTCAATAGATCAGTCTTGACGGCCACTGGAGGCAGCTGAATGTCCATGACCTCAGCTGCTCTCCTCACCACCACAGCATAAGAAGCTCCTTCCTCTATAGCCACAGTAGAGGGAGAAAGCATGGCAGTATCTGGAGAAGTATGCAATCTGCTAGCCTCACATATGTCTGTACGCCAGTCCATTTCTTCATGGGCTGGTATTCTAAAGGATCCAGCATCCCCTCCCATTCATCCTCAAAGCCTAACCCATAGAAAAGGGCTCAGGATCCAATCTAGGAGGCAAGGCACCTGCCGGCCTCGGAGTTGGCAATGGTGATGGTGCCACCCATGGGCACAGGCAGCACCGGGAGCATCGGTGTCGGACCAGGGTTGGAGAACATTGAGGTGGTACGACCAGTGCTGGTCTGGAACCTAGATTGGATCCCTGGGTGCCCTTCAGCACCGCGGCCTAAGCCACTGGTGCGGAACCCAAAGGGGCCCCTCCCAACTCCACAGGGCCCAAAGGCGCACCAGCGGTGTTGGGTTGCCCAAAATTGAGGTGCACGACCATGTGCAACTCTTAGAGTTGGGCAAGGGTCCCTCTGCTCTTAGATTTCTTCTTTTGGCTCGACTTTCCCCTATCTCCCTGAAGGCTTGGAGTGAGACGACAACGATGGAGGACTCAGCGATAGATCGCGGGACCTTCTTCTTGACCGAGACCTCAACTTGCATGGAGTTGAGTGTTGAGCTGCCATCGGCTTCAGGAAAGGCTCCCTCAAAGCGGATGCATGGCCCGACAGTCAAAGCACAACTTTGGGTCGTAGTTGCACTTCAGGCACCATAGACACATAATCTGCAGATCCGTCAAGGACATTGCCCGTTGACAGGACCACTAGGCTTGAAGCTGGTCTTTCTGTAGGACATCTTTGATGCATCAGGAGTAGAACATCTGAAAAAGAATAGACAAAATTTAAAAAAAAGCCAGTCAAAAATTGATTGAGTGGTAGCTGTCTTCGGGTCAGCACTTGTTGATGTGGAAAGAAAAGAACTGATGTCAGGTTGCCGGGGTGGCAACTCTATAGGAACTGCAATGTCACGTCTGGCACGGACCGATCAAAGCCACTTAATAGCGCGTAGGGGTACCGCTCTAAAAAAATCTTACAGATCCAGTCTGACACCTGGGGAGAATTCACAGGAAAGGATTCTACAGCTAGAGGTCTCTATCCAATGAGCCCTTTTAGGCTTGTTCTGGTACAGCTCTACTTCAAAGCCTATGTCCTTACTTCACTGTACCTCCCATTCTTTCTATTGCCACTTCCTCAAACAGCAATAAATCACATCAGTATGCATTCAATCATTCAACCATGGGAGGATGCGAGCGTGCGAGCAAGGCCACAAGACTGTCACCTTCTAGGGAGGCTCTGCCTATCGGAAAGACAGTCCAGCATTTATCCGACAGCTTCGGAGGCACTGAGGCTGGCCTGGCAGTGTTGTAGCTCGTGGGGATGTGCAACTTTGATTATGCATGCCCTTGCCGAGGAGGGAGAGGTGAGTTAGGAGTTCTGGCCCTGGGCAGATTGCTAACGCCGGCCACGTGGACTTGCTGGGTTGGCGGGCAGCTTGGAGGGGGCAGCTCCTGTGATGCGGGGGGCAGCAAAGTGGCTGGTACAATGATAAGGCAGCCCTGGGGGTGAGTGGCAGAGCATGAGTTACCTGGTACCTCAAGCTGTTTGTGAGGGCTGTGCAGTGCCCTGCTCCCCCATCATACTTAGGGCCACTCCTAAACTCCGTGGCTAGAATTACCCCACTTCCTTGGATGCCCGCTGTCTGTATCAGACCTTCTTGTGTCCCCTGGAATAGCCCCCCAGGGTAAGGTGGGGCCTGGGTGTGAGTGACTGAATTTGCCTGTTTGGGGGGACAGAATGTGGTGGAGTTGCTGGGGGCGAGGAGATGGGTCCTGGTGCAACCTGTATAACAAGATAAGAGCCGCACAAGTCCCCTATGCTGTGTATGCATGCCTTCTTCCATGGTCGCGCTATATGGCACTGTGCATTTCACCTGCAGGAACAGTGCCCTGGAATCTGTGACCTGCAAGTTGCCACTGGCTTGCTCGGGCTCCCCAAGATTGGTCTCCTGGGTGAAGCGGGGCCCATGTGCGCAAAGGTCCACATTTGGACCTGGGAGCCAGAAGGACATATCCCGCACTTCTGGCATCTAAGAAAGCACAGGTTACATTCAGAGGCAGATAGGCATGGAGGAACAACACCCGCCAGAGCATGTTTTATAGAGGTACTTGACTGATCCTGCCTCTACCCACTTGCGGGTTGCACCTAGAAAGTAGTGAAGCTCTGTAGTTGCCAAAATACAGCTTGTGAGCTTAGTGCCCCTGGTCTGAAACATGCCCTTCTTGCAACCACTTACCTGGCTCACCTGCATCATGGGGAACACAGATAATAAGCAATACAAGTTGATCTCTGAATCGCATATAACAGTGGGTACTACTGTACTGCACCCTGAGGGGCTGGAAATGGGCTCTCGAGATGGCAGGGGCATTCTCCGGAGATGGTCATTCTCACCATGTTTCTAGATCTCAAGCAGAGTCTGAACGCTATCAAAACAAAAACCATACCTGCTCACTGACTGGTTTGACTTCCTGAAAGAGAAAGTTGACAGGCAGAAGGAACAGCTAGACCAATTTGATTGATGCCTGTCTGATGTGGAAGATGCATACTTCTCATGGGAAAGCCCTACTATAGATGGAGAAGGTACTTGATGTTATCCACAGTAGGAATGAGGATCTAGAAGCTCGTTTGTGATGGAACAACCTGCAAAATATGGGAGTTCCCGAATCGTCGACAATGGGCTGCATGGAGGACTGTGTGGAGGCGAGGCTCTAAAACCTCTTTGGAGATGCCCCCTATGCTCACTGTTGAGAGGGCACATGGATCGCTGGGCCAGAGGTCTCCCCCTGGCGCACCTGTGTGCCCACTCATTACCAGGTTATTAAGTTACCATGATAGAGACACTACGCTGCTCTTGCCTACAAAGCTCTTTGCCCCTCCAATATCAGGGCAATGAGATTACCTTCTTCCCAGATTTTACTTTAGCCACGCAGGTCACCAGACAGTACTTCCTTCCAGTAAAATGGGTGCTCCAGAAGACGGATGCCAAGTGCTCTTTGCTTTACCCAACCAAACTCCGCACACACCATTTGGGGACAAAACATTACTTTACTGACCCTAAGGCTGCTGTTAACTTGCCAGGGGAATTCCCACCACTGCCACTGTCTCACACCTGTCACCTGTGGGATAGGAAAAAAGGCCACCTCAGTGACAGTGGCTGACAGGATATCTTCTCCTTGACATTTATGTGACAATGGCCAGCCACAATGCTGGAACTGGTTGCCTCTCCCAATGACTCTTCTGAATTGGGAGTCTGTGGACTTCCAGTGGTTTTCATCCTGTTGAAATGGCCCCTCTTGGGATGTGCCGAGCACTGAGTCTGGCCTGCCCCCTGCCAGCTTGACCTTCTTTTTCTGGCCACCCAATGCATAAAGTGCTGGGAGAGTGTTGGGCTCCTGGTCGCCCCCTTGGGATGATTCAACCTTTTTACTTGATGTTGGGTGTTTTATTGGTGGGTGGAGTGGTAATGTTTGGCCTGACTGGGGGACCACAGTGGGAGGTGGGCTGCTGGTTGAGGTAAAGTTATTGATCTGCAGTTTAGGTTTGTTTTCTTCCCTTTATAGCCACTCGGCATTGAGCTTGTCATTACTTATATCCTCCCCATAAATAACATCTGTTAAATGTTTGACTTGAAACCTTAGGGGCCTCAATGATAGGCATACAGAGCGACATGCTTTTGCTTATTTCCAACACCAAAACATTGTCTGCTGCAGTAACTGCATCTGACTGAGTCGACACAGGCGTGCTTGGGAGAAAATTGGATAGAGGAGCCTACTATTCCAACTACGCATGGGGGGTTGTGGGGACTTCCTTGGCCCTTGGGTAGGGTACTTTGTGATAAGCAGGGGCACTATGTTATCCTGTCTGTCATTTTATGAGGGCACCCTGTGGTATTAGTCCCTATGTATGGCCCTAAGACTGATAACCCCCTTTTCTTCACTGAGGTCTGGCAGCAGGTTGGATCGGAGGGCCCAGGGACAATGCCATGGGGAGCATGGGGGGTTACTACAACATGGCACTGGATGCTAGTGTGGACCGGACAAATGGCTCACAATGCCCACACTCTGATGCTGCTGCACAGCTGCGCACCATTTTACAGATAATAGCCTTATTGACCTTTGGCAGTCTCACGATGTACACAATGCTGAGGAAACATGCCTAACTTATTCACATAACACCGGGTCAAGAACCAACTAATGGCTGGTCACCAGAGATGTTGCTTCCTGGACCACCAATGGTCCGCATTTCCCACACGCACTACTTAACCATGCTCTGGTCCTGTTAGAGTTTACTCTTCCCAAGTATGCTTCACGTGCATTCTCTTGGCAACTTGAACACCTTCGCCTCTATCTGCAACAAACTTATGGAATATGAGGAGACAGCACTTTTGGATACGCATTATCTGAGGAGGGAGACCCGCACCTGGCAGCATGGCGAGGAAGACAGGGCAAGCAAGGCACAGGCTGGTTTTTTGTGCAAGCCCTGGTGAGTGATTATGTTGTCGAACTCTTAGATGACCACCATACTGTCCATGTTGTATACACCGTTTTATGGTCTCCTTCTATACTGACCTGTACTCTTCCTATAGAGAATGCCTACCCCTCTCCCAATCGTTCAGCTTATTTGGATATGGTACAGCTGCTGTGGCTTGAAGAAGGCCATCATCTTTGCTTCAATGAACCCTTTACGTTAGAGAAAATAGTCCTGGTCATTGGAAACCTACCTGGGGAAAAAGCCCAGGGCCTTGATGGCCTTGCTGCTGTCATTTATAAAGAATACACAAACTTGCTTGCCCCTCATCTCCCAAATATGTATGAAGAGTCCATAACAAGAGGACTGCTCCCCTCTCCTGCCGTAAAGCCCTCATTGTTACTATTTTGAAGCCTGATATTAAAACAAGGTCAAGCTGATCGTCTCATGCCTTCTCCCACTGCTAACTAGCATAGTCCAGCCTGATCAGTCGGGATTTGTGCTCGGACAGCAGACAGCTCATAACCTGTGCAAATGTTTTGCTCTATTCCATATGATTGACCCTAATCTCTGTGCTGTCGCCTGCAGTGTTTTTGGATGCCACTAAGGAGTTTAATTTATTGAAATGGCCCTATCTCTTCCATCTCTTAGCTCGCCTTGGGATTGGTGATAAATTCTTGCAATTCATCCAACTCCTACTTGCTCAACGCATTGCCCACCTGAGGATCAATAGAACAATATCGGCTCTATTCATGGTGTCTCGGGCCCTTGGCAGAGGTGCCCCTTGTCTCCATGGAACCCCTGGCAGCTCCAATGCAACAACACAATTTTCACTGACTTACATTCCTCCCCAGTAGGATCCTAGTTTCCATGTATGCAGATGATGTTACTTTGTATGTTAGAGACTCTTTGACTAATCTAGATCCGCTTCTTTGGGAATTCACTTGTTTTGGTGGCATCACAGGCATTACCATCAGTTGGACAAAATCCATCTTCTTCCCATTAATGGGGGCAACCCACAATTTCATTTCTAAAGTGGGCACATGTCCCTGTCCGATATCTGGGGGGATTGGCTCAGTTGACACCTGGACGGTCTCTGAAGAGAGAACTATGGCAGACTGATGACATGGCTCGAGGACCAGGTTACATCATGGTCAAACGTTCTACTATCCCTCATCGGGAGGTTGGCTTTGGCCAAAATGGTGATCCTCCCCAAATTTCTGTACTTGTTCGTTAACTTGCAGATCCCACACCTGATTTTCTTCCATAAAAAAACTCCAGTCCCATCTTATGTTGCAGGCGTGGGTGGTCAAACAACCACAAGTGGCATGGGAGATACTGATGCTTCCCTTCGAGCAGGGTGGGTTGGGGGCACCTAATTATGGACCTATATTTATTATGAGCACATTTTGCTCATTACTGGCTGCACCCCACACAACTTTAGCTGCACACAGCCACGGAGCATGACCTCATGGCTCTGTGCCCATTGCAGATAGCTTTACATGGGGCCCGAGACGTATGCAAAATCAGATAGATGGTTGTTTATGTTTGGGGGATTTATAAAGCACAACGGCTACTCAGAGTGTCTGGGAGCTAAAGTAGGCACAAATTCTGGAGGTTGTGAAATTTAGAACACAGAGCTAAAAAGCCAGGTTTTAAGCAATCTCTAAAAACAGACATATCCTCAGCAGACCGCAGCTGCTGTGGAAGGGCATTCCAACCTTTGGCAGCAAGGTAATAATAGGAGCTACCACCCAATCTTTTCCTTCTATACTTGTGGATCACCACAAGAAGAGCATTAGAAGAGCAGAGGAACCTAGATGGGAGATAGGGAATTTTCCTTTTAGGTAGGTATTGTGGGCCAGTGCCCTGTGCTAGTATTATGGGATACAATGGCCTGTACAGTGTGGGCGTCCAATGAGCTGAAAAGTAAGGCGCAACTTGATCATTTATTTGACACATTGGAGCCAATTGCGGGACATCCCATGCTCCCTATGGTGATGGACATGGGGGACTTGTACATAGCTCCATCAGATGCAGCTGACAACCTTCATCAAAGTATACCTGAAGAGTGCTTTTGTCACCCCTCAACAGACATTTCAGGACAATGCCACCTCTCTCCTAGACGCTCTGACATACTACCCGCTCAGAGCGTCCCTACATGCCCTCCATAACACTTTCTAACCAGCACCTCCAACACTCCCTGTTTTAGAAGCAATACTTACTAACCTGTCTTCCCTGAAGGCTAACTAAGCATCTTTACATTGGTGTGCAGACAACCGCACTGATCCATGTGCCCTCAGCCAGACAAATCTGGGCTGATGACCTAAATTTATTGATGAGCGATGAACAATGGAAATACTGCTGCTCCCAGCCCAAGGCTCTCTCACCCAGTTATAGGTTACGCTTAGTACAGTTCATATACGTTCATAGAGTCTACCATTCACTGGTGCAAATGCTTTGGGTGGGTTTGGTGACTGATGCAGGATGTGCGCGCTGTGCCAAGTAGTGACTTCCTGCACCTGGCCTGGGTCTGCCTTGATGTCCGGACCTCCGGGTTGACAGTCTTTGCTGATATTTCAAGGTTCACTGTCTACTCCCTCTGCATTGCATTACGGGGTTATGTGAAGGATGTTCCACCAGAAATGCACAGATTGAAGGCAATGATGCGCCTGCTGGCTAAGGGCAGTGTGGCTATCCAGTGGGTTGGATGGCCAGCACCTAGTAGGGACAAGTGGCTCCAGGATGTGGTTTATTGCCAGGAGCAGCTTGACGCACATTGAGACCTGACGTCTGCCCAGTCTCGCCCAAAGGACATATGTGCTCCTCTGGCAACATTCCTCAGACTGCAGGGCCACACAGAAGATGCTGCAGATGACCCATGGAATCTTATTTGGCTGAGAATGAGCTTGTGTGACTCTCCTCACATTGAGGCCCAATAACTCAAACCACTAATGATGAGAGATATAAATTCAGCCTTCTGTTCGACTAGTCACTATGGAGTAGGACACCACTGCCTATGTTGACTTTCAACTCTGCTGAGTGGCCAGTTTATTCTGTTTCCCCTTTTTTTCCTTTCTTTCTTCCCTGTTGCATTCAGCTTTCTCTTGATTTGCACACTGACATATCCACACCAAGAATGCATACTGTCCTGTTGTTCTAGTTGTCTATTGCAAAAAAAAGTTTTGTAAAAATCTTTTAACTATCCATTCATGCACATACTCAGTGTAGGAAAGTACCCTCTTTCTTGGCATGGTTACCCCCATTTTCTGCCTGTTGTCCATATGTTTGACTGTGTTTGACTGTGTCTTCTGGGTTCCTGCTAACCTGAACCCTAGTAGTTTTGCGCTCTCCTCTAAATTGTACCTTTTTCTTCCCACAATTGGCATACTGGTTCCCCCATGTAAGTCCCTAGCATATGGCACCAAGATACCCAGGGCATTCGGGTTTCAGGGGATCCCTATGGACTGCAGCAGTTATTCTGCCACACATAGGGAGCCCATGCAAAGGGTTCTGCAGGCCTGCCACTACAGCCTGCATGAAATGGGTGCATGCACCCGTTTTCACTACAGGTCACTACACCAGGTCACTATAAGTCACCCCTTTGGTAGGCCCTCTCAGCCCAGAGGGCAGGGTGCAGGTACCTAGCAGAGGTGCCCTCAAAACTCCAGATCTATTTTCCTGGACTTGGGGAGAGGTCACTATCTATGTCCAGCTACATAATGGTAACTCCGAACCCGGGTATGTTTGGTATCAAACATGTCGGAATTGTGGTACTGAAAATTCTGGACTCGTGTTATAAACATCGTCGTATCACAACGATTTTGGTATCAGCAGACCGAGAATGATTAGAATAGTATGCAGAAGCATTGTATTCATATTCGGGTAACGAAATCACCCGAATATCAGAGTTTCCATCCTGAACCCTCGTGTTCCATTTAAACGACAGCCATTTTGTGATTGCCCTCACATAGGCCAATGTCTAATGCTGAAAACGAGTCTGAAGGACACGTACATCTTTGCTGACTCCTCTGTGACCTGGGCAAGCTGACTCCACTGCCTGAAGCCAAACCTGTTCGGCCAGTTTCTTTCCCAGTGGCCGAATGAGATTAGTATCAAGGGTCAACACATCATAAAACCTTTCATCACACACAAACCATGCCTAATCTTACACACACCTGTCCCTTTCTTTATGACTTGCTTTACAAGGAGGAGGTGCCTGTTTATATTGGGGGTCCGTTGATATCTGATGAAAGTACTGAGCCTTGCCGGGTAATTGATTGAGGGCTGAACAAACTGAAATATGGGCTTGTCATCATAACCCTGCTATTTCTTTGTAGTGAAAATATGTGAATGGTCAACTGTAAAATAAGGAATGTTTGCCCAAAGCATAATATTTTGTATAAAAGAGAAGGTTAGCTTTGCAAGAGGAGCAGTCTCCTGAGAATATACACCGTGTTGCACTTCTAGGATACCTGTTACTGGCTGCAGCCAATAAACAAGATCTTTGACTTCACCAAGAAGACTCTGTGTTTCTGTAGTCTGAAACAGGAAGGACTCGAAGTCTTAGGGTGTGTTCCCTGGCACCACTGGGTTCTGAAAAACCCAGTACTTCAGTTGGCGCCCAACGTGGGGCGATTTCAGCGGTACCGGTCCAAGCCAGAGGTTCTTGAGGAGCTTCGTGTGAAAATTCTGGAGGGAGGCCGCCACTTCATCGACCCCTGTATGTCGACGTGGTCCGAAAGTCTTTGCTGCGAGGTTCCCCGGTTCCCGACGGCTACGAAGGACTGCTGCCCTGACTATCGCCCTGTTTTGGACCCTTGATGATTTGGTAGAGCGAAATGATAAACGAGTCTTCTGGTGACGTCATCGATACCTCAGTTAAGTATAAGTGGAGCGTCTCCCAGTCCTTAGTTTGGTTTTTAGTTTGGTATCCCCTTGGGATCTTTGATTTGGAACTTGCAAGTACCAAAGCCGAGGGATTCGTGTATTCACGAGACTATCGTATTCGATAATCTTTTGAAGTTTGAAGCTAGACTAGAGAGAGAAGATGCCTGGTCTTAGCAGACATGGAAATTTGTTTTGTCTTGGTTATAATAGGGATTCCCGATTGGAGGACTCGTGTCCGGTTCCTCCGATTGAAACTCCAACCTATGAACTATATGTGAAACATGGCATAGGCCCCCTCACATATAATGAAGTATGGATCCGATACACCAGGAAAGATGGTGTTATAAAATGGCCCCAATATGGTAGTTTTGACACAGAGATTCTGGATAATCTGGAGGTTAAACTTTTTAAGAAGAAAGCCCGGCCGGCGATGTTTGACTCTTTCCGCCTATGGCGTAAGGAAGCCAAACAGAAGGAAATTAAATTAGCAAAGAGAAATAAGAGGGAAGAGGGTATCTCGATAATGCAAGCTGCCATACAGTTTAAAGATGATGAAGAAGAACAGATGAATGAGCAGTTGCACAGGCAACGTAAAATGGTGACCGATAAATGTTATCCAGTTTTTCCGCTTCTTCAGCAAGATGCAGCAAAAGAACTTGAGAAAGATCCTTTAATGTCACACTTGTTGAGTTCGCCACCCCCTTATGCGCAGAATGCTACAGCACCTCCGCAACCTTTAGCTGTGCAACCTCCGGTTATTGTGCCTCAGGTTCTTCCACAGCCGCCAGCTCCTCTTCAGTTGGCTCCTACTACTATGGCGCAGCCCCTTCAAGGGCCGCCGACTTCGCTACCTGCTCCATCTGTACCTCCTGCGACTTTATGTACTACATCGACTGCCTCTTCTGGTGTTCTTCCTGATACTGCCTCTGCGTCTGCCTCTGCGTCTGCCTTGCCTCCCTGTTTTTCTTCCTGTTCTTTCATCAACTTCTCCTTCTGTCCGACAGAGAATGACAGATACTGTTGCCAGCCTTATATTTCCTCTCTTTGGGTCGTCTGGTATGACCCCAGATTCGTAGCGTAAACAGTCGCGTAGTCAACTGCCTAATTCTCAAGAGAGAGAAATGTTTGACCGTATGGCGCGTAAATGGGTTGTTTACCCTTTAAGATACGATGTAGAGTCTGTTATGGATGTCTTCCGTCAATGGGGAGCACCGAAACAAAGATACGTTTTTGAGAAAATGTGTGCTTTCCTTTGTGAGGAATTGGAGGATAATGGTTTGGAAACAAATCCGCCTGATTTGTGCCGTGTACGGTTTGAGTTTGAAAAGGGCATGATTGTGGGTCCCGATGTTGAGAAAGCAGTTGCGACGTTGTTGTCCTTTAGGAATAAGGATCCTTCTCAGTCATTGTTCCAACATGACTCCTCTGTTAAAAAAAAGGTGCGACAGTACCCAATGAGAGAAGTCCCTCCGGTATGGAAGGACGCCGTTGCGGCTGATGTTGCTAATCAAATTGATGCTGTCCCAGCTCATTTTCAGCGTGTTTGGGTACATGTTCCGTGGAAGCGAGCTGAAGTTTTAGCCCTTAAGCAGACTTTGCCTGATCCCCGTAAAAACCCTGCAGGGTATTATAAGGAATTATCACAGACTGCAGACTCATGCATTATGAATTTAGCCGACATAGACATGTTATTTGGGAATGTTGTTCCACAGCCTTTGTGGGGATTGATTCGCCATACACATCATGCGCAAGAGTTAGGTGACTCATGGGCTAATATTAGTGCAGCAAATGATAGACAAGTTGGTGGTGCCAAGCCTGAGCCTTTGGTAGCAGAACTGCCTGCTAGGATCATTACTTACATGAAGACTTTAATGCCTGCGATGCGTGTGAATTGGGATAAATTGTCTGCGTGTAAGCAGAAGAAAGATTAAACAGTGTCTGATTTCTTCACCAGGTTTGAGGAAACGTTTATCGACCACAGTGGTCAAGATATGAGTACAGAAGGTGGTCAACGGTTGTTCGTCGACAAGTTTGTGCACAATTTACTTGCCGTGCTGTGTAAGAAATTGAAGGATTCAGAGAGTTCTTGGGCCGTTTCCTCTTCAGCACAAATATTGGCTACTGCACAATACTACGAAAATAGGGATAAAGATGAGAAGGATAGAGCAGACAAGAAAACTAAAGAATTAAAGACGAAGGATCTTTTACAACAGGCGTATCCGCCACGTGGTGGTCAGAGTAACTATCAGCAACCTCAACAGTTCCAGAGAAACTCGCAAAGGTTCGATTTTTCTCAACCACGTGTTCCTGTAGGTCCCAATCAGTGTTCATATTGTAAAGAAGAGGGTCATTTCAAGTATAGTTGTCCTATTTTGTTACAGCGTACGAATGGTGCTTCTGGCGCAAGAGGTCGAGGTGTTCAACAAGCTCCTAGAGGTAGAGGACGTGGAAGTTTCCCCAAGAACACGCGTTCCTTTCCGTCTCAAAACTCAATGAATAGTTTTGACCAGCAACATAACGGTTCTGGTAGGACGGCTCAGTACTATGCTGACGACTACTATGCAGAAGATGAGAATCTGGAAGGTAATAATTGCTAGGACAGCCATGGACGAAGAGAGGGAGTTTTTTTAGTTCCAGTAGATCAGAATGGACCTTATGTTAAGGTGATTACATCAGGTGTGTCGGAACCTTTTCTGTTGGATACTGGTGCTACAAAGAGTTCTATTATGCACTCAAAACTCCCTGGCGCACCTTTGTCTGGCGAGATGAATGTTTCAGTAGGTTTTTCTGGCGCCCCGGTTAGGAACCCGATTTCTAGTCCTATGTCCCTTTCTGTTGGACCTTGTGAATTGGAAGCACCCCTTATTCTGACGACAGGTTGTGGTGAAAACTTGTTAGGATTGGATTTGTTGAAAAGATTGTATGCGACATTATATTGTTCTCCTTCGGGAGTACAACTTACACTGGGTAGGAAATTGGTCTCTCCAATGTATTTGTCGAAGGATAAACTTCCGACGAATTGTCGTTTCTTCCTGATACCATTTGGGCTACTGGTCCTAATGACGTGGGTCTTTTGGAAATACCGCCTTATGTTGTGACATTGAAAGCCAATGTTAAATTACCACGCATTCAACAATACAAGATCTCTAGTGAAGGTGAAAAGGCGTTGCTAGCGATCATTTATGATTTAATTGAAAAAGATGTAATTGAAGAGACAAGAGGCAACGTTTGTAATAGTCCTGTTCTGCCTGTTTTGAAACGTACTGACCCCTCTAAGCCACCTGTTTACAGGCTCGTGATTGATCTTAGAGAGGTAAATAAAATAGTTGTGCCACAGTTTCCAGTTGTTCCTAATATCACTGCCCTATTGACTATGATTCCAGCTTCCGCCACCTGGTTCTCGGTGATTGACTTAAAGAATGCTTTCTTCAGCATCCCGATTGCAGAGGAGAGCAGGGATATTTTTGGCTTCAGTTTAGGAGGCCGAAGTTTCCGCTTCAAACGCGCTCCACAAGGCTACTGTGAAAGTCCATCAATATATAGTCAGGCTTTTAAAACACAGCTTGATGCAATTGTTTTACCTGACGGCGCTACCCTTATTCAGTACGTCGATGATTTGCTAGTCGCTACAGATACTGAAGAGATTTGTAAAGAAGCCACCTTGTCGTTGTTGCGTCATTTATCTGATTTACATCACAAAGTGTCCCTTTCAAAACTGCAATATTGTGGACAAGAAGTGACCTACTTAGGTCATCTCTTATCGAAGGAGGGAAGGAAACTGACCTCAGAAAGAATTCAGGCAATTGCTAAATTGAGTGTGCCAAGGACACAGAGAGAAGTACGTGCTTTTTTGGGCATTACATCATACTGCAGACAATGGATACCGAATTTTTCTTTGCTGGCCAAACCTTTGGTAGCATTGACCTATAAAGATACACCGAACCCCGTTCCGTGGTCTGAAGATTGTCAGAAAAGTTTTTCCGAATTGCGTAATGCATTGTGTTCGGCTCCTGTGTTGGGTACCCCCGACTACAGTAAGCCCTTTACACTGTATGTCCATGAGAAAGAGGGTTGTGCATTGTCAGTGCTGAGACAGTCTTTTGGAGACAAGCAACGCCCATGCGCATATTTTTCGTCAACTTTGGATCCGGTAGCTAAAGCATTGCCGAGTTGCTTGAGAGCCACAGCGGCCGCAGCTGTTTCTATTCGACAGTCTGCTGGGTTAGTGATGAATAATATGTTGATTGTGATGGTTCCACATGCAGTGGACACGTTGTTAAACAGGACCAAGACACAGCATTTAACTAGTGCTCGATTGTCAGGTTACGAGTTGACACTGTTAGCGAGTCATGTGCACATAAAGAGGTGCAATACGTTGAATCCAGCCACGTTATTGCCGATTTCAGTAGAGACAGATGATGTTGAACAACATGATTGTTTTCTTAGGACAGAAGAAGAAACGAAAGGGAGAGTAGATCTTAAAGATACTCCTCTTGTAAAATGTGATGGTACCTTATGGGTGGATGGTTCATGCTTCAAGCTTCCGAATGGTGATACGACTGCAGCATATGCTGTCACAACTTTGCATACGATTGTTGAAGCTGCACGTATACCACATAATTCAGCTCAAGCAGCAGAGCTGATTGCACTTACGAGAGCGTGTGTGTTATCGAAAGGAATGAAAGTGACCATATATACCGACAGCCAGTATGCGTTTGGTGTGGCCCATAGTTTTGGACGATTGTGGAAAGAACGTGGGTTCCTGACTTCGCATGGAGCTAAAATTCAGCATGGTCAGTTGGTGAATGAGCTTCTCGAGTCACTGACCTTGCCATTACAAGTTGCGATTGTGAAATGCAGTGCACACAAGAAGGTTACTGATGATGTCGGTCGTGGCAATGCATTTGCTGATGAAATCGCAAAAGAAACAGCAAAAGATGTGATGAATCGAATGTATGTTGCAGGCCCCGCAAGATGGGTTGGTGACGTTGGAATATGTGAAGATACGATAGAGGGTGTGAAGTCTCTTCAAGCTGAAGCTTCAGAGAAAGAGTTGAATGTGTGGAAAGAAAGTACGGGTAAATTGGATGAAAATGGTTGTTGGGTTGACTTGTCAGAACATCAGCGATGGTTGTTACCCGATGCGTATGTGCTTGCAGTGGTGACAATGGCTCATGGAATGGCCCATATCAGTGTGAAAGGGATTTGTAAGTTGTTGGCTCCAGTATGGCAAAATGCTGGAATTCCTAAATGTGCAGAGAATGTGGTCAAGAATTGCATGGTGTGTCTGAAATACAATCCTGGTAGGGGAACCCCAACTCCAGCTGGTCATTTTGCGCCTCCAACGTATCCGTTCGAGGTTTTGCAGCTAGATTTCATCCACATGGAAAGGTGCAACAATCTGAAATACGTACTCGTTGTTGTTTGTGCTTTTTCAAGATGGGTAGAAGCATATCCCTTAAAAGACAACACTGCCTTATCCACAGCTAAAGCCCTTGCCAAAGAATTCTTCCCTAGGTTTGGAATGCCGAGAATGGTCTGGAGTGATAATGGGAGTGAATTTGTGGGTCGAGTGATGAAAAAAGTATGTGAGGGGCTAGGTATCCAGCAAAAATTCCACGCTGCAAATCACCCCCAATCAGCTGGACTAGTAGAGTGCTATAATGGCACGCTAAAACTGAAGTTGGCAAAGATACAAGCGAGCTCTGGTCTTAAATGGCCTGACGCTCTGCCTCTAGCACTCCTATCAACAAGAATGACTGTGCATTTGCGAGTGGGACTTAGTCCCTATGAAATTGTGTTCGGCCGCCCGGCCAACATATGGGGAGTGCCAAGACCAACAAAATCCAGTGAGATCGAACACCCTGTACTGCTTGATTATTTGTATGAATTGACGGCTAAATTGCGTGTTCTACACCAACAGGTTCACGATACTCTGCCTCAGGTCTCTGAAGCTCCAGGACATCTTATCGATCCTGGATCATGGGTGCTGGTCAAGAACTTCCAGCGGACAAAGAATGACCAGCCCCGTTGGACCGGCCCCACCTCGTCCTTCTCTCAACAAGATCAGCTGTTCGAGTGGAAGGGAAAAAGAACAGGATCCACGGCGTACACTGCAAGAGGGTCCCTTTTCCTCTACCGTATGACCGGTGGGTCCAGGAGGGGATCGCTGACTCTGAGACTGAGACTGTGCCTCGTTTTTTGCCATTTAGCGATGCACGTGTAAAAGGAACAATTTCTGAACGAGAAAGTGACAATTTGCAAGAAGCTGTGCCACCGTCAATTCGATTGAACACTACAGAGCCTGAACTCTTGTTCCAGAACCAGACAGTACCTGGAAAAATCCGTTATAATTTGAGACCAAGAACTAAGGAAAAATAATTTTTTTCCCGTTCCTTTGCTATTTTTTTTTAAAGTGCGGCTCTCTCATCTGAGAAACGTTCTTATTTTTGTTTTGTTTTTCTTTTCGAACCGCCATCCGGGTTCAGCTGTAGGGTCGTGGTTGCCCAAGTCTTTGGAGTGCAGCTGAAGACGTTAGGTCGACAGTTCTGGTCGGTCTAAGGGAGTTGCCCTGGACTGACAGAAGCATTCCCTAGCATAGAACACCCTACCACCACGAGCAGCAATTAGAGAGGATGGAGTTTTTCAAGAATGAGAGACCTGCCAGACAGATGGACTTTAAAGCCAGAATGTGTATAATAATGACAAAGAAACGATTTTTGATATTATGTATTTTCATGTTGCTTAGTGTAATGACGTTTTTAATAGGATATGTTTTATTCTCTTTTCAAGTGACATTTGCACCCATTACACAGCCCATACCTCCTTCTACTGTTTCCTCGCATTCTTTTCACCCCCTGCCTGAACACGAGTCTGCCAGAAGATTAGAATTTGTCAACAATTCATTCATTCAGCTTCTACACCAACACCAATTAGTAGTGAACACAACTAACTGTTGGGTGTGTGGTCTTATGCCTCATACTACTGATAAAGGTATCCCTTATCTGGTCCTGCCTTTCAGCCATAATGGTTCTGTATGGGCATATAGAACGGTGTTCATATACGTGTATGAAGCCAACCCCCTACGTTCTGTGAAAGATAATCCTAAGAATAGTGCTCTAGCTAAGGGTATAGTAGATATGATTAGGGAAGATATTTCCTATGAGACTATCCCGAGAGA
The DNA here is from genome assembly GCF_031143425.1 of Pleurodeles waltl. Lineage (NCBI taxonomy): Eukaryota > Metazoa > Chordata > Amphibia > Caudata > Salamandridae > Pleurodeles > Pleurodeles waltl. Next base: position 774,079,232 of record NC_090443.1, on the reverse strand, counting down.
TGAGACACTAGCATATATTGGATGGAACATAACAGGATATGGAGTTACTCTGAGTGGGAACCAGCGAGCAAAGAGATCCTCCCCAATTTGGATTGTACCCTATCAGGGTCACCTATGTCTGCAAGGTAATGGCAAGAATCCCAGAGCTCAGTTAGGGAAAAGTATCTGCACTGAAACATATGTTTTTGCGTCTCAGACTTCTCCTTCATTCTTAGCAGCTAAGGGTACCTATTTCATCTGCCATAATAGAGCCTATACATGGTTGCCCCCTGACTTCTCAGGCACATATTTTGTTTCGTTCCTGTTACCTCCCACTTACACGGCCGCGGCAGATTACCATAAGACAAGAATAGTTAGAGGTGTCATAAGTAAAGAAGACACTACAGGACAAGAATTTGGAGATTTCGTAAAGGGTTTTCTGCCGTTTTGGGGTCCTATGGTTAACAGCAGGAACATAAGGCAATTGACAAGGGTGGTTGAATCCACGGTAGTTGAAACCGCCGGTGCCCTTAGTAATTTGACTGCTGAGCTCCAGTCGGATCGCATTATGACTCTTCAGAACAGGGTCGCATTAGACGTCATACTTGCAGACCGAGGTGGGGTATGTAAAGTGATCCAATCAAGTTGCTGTGTTTTCATCCCAGATAACGCTCCGACAGTCTACCAGGCCATTTCCAAACTGCATAAGATCTCTGAGTCTATTCACGTGGATAAAGGAGATTGGTCATTGATGGGGTGGTTCTGGGAACTGATATCCGCCTGGGGATGGAAGACTCTGGTAGTCATTGGGATGATCTTAGCCATTCTTTTCCTGTCCTGTCTGTGTGTACAGTGTGCTCCTGCAATATGTGGCCTCTGTGCTACATCGTGTGTAAGGAAACCTGTATCAAGGGACGAGCTAGGTAATAGGATGATGCTACAGCAACATCTCAACGACTTTATGAATATAGACCTGGACTCAGATTAGCGTGAGTATAGGTTATTGCCTATGTAAGGGCAAAAGGAGGGTCTGTGGTACTGAAAATTCTGGACCCGTGTTATAAACATCGTCGTATCACAACGATTTTGGTATCAGCAGACCGAGAATGATTAGAATAGTATGCAGAAGCATTGTATTCATATTCGAGTAACGAAATCACCCGAATATCAGAGTTTCCATCCTGAACCCTCGTGTTCCATTTAAACGACAGCCATTTTGTGATTGCCCTCACATAGGCCAATGTCTAATGCTGAAAACGAGTCTGAAGGACACGTACATCTTTGCTGACTCCTCTGTGACCTGGGCAAGCTGACTCCACTGCCTGAAGCCAAACCTGTTCTGCCAGTTTCTTTCCCAGTGGCCGAATGAGATTAGTATCAAGGGTCAACACATCATAAAACCTTTCATCACACACAAACCATGCCTAATCTTACACACACCTGTCCCTGTTTCTTTCTTTATGACTTGCTTTACAAGGAGGAGGTGCCTGTTTATATTGGGGGTCCGTTGATATCTGATGAAAGTACTGAGCCTTGCTGGGTAATTGATTGAGGGCTGGACAAACTGAAATATGGGCTTGTCATCATAACCCTGCTATTTCTTTGTAGTGAAAATATGTGAATGGTCAACTGTAAAATAAGGAATGTTTGCCCAAAGCATAATATTTTGTATAAAAGAGAAGGTTAGCTTTGCAAGAGGAGCAGTCTCCTGAGAATATACACCGTGTTGTACTTCTAGGATACCTGTTACTGGCTGCAGCCAATAAACAAGATCTTTGACTTCATCAAGAAGACTCTGTGTTTCTGTAGTCTGAAACAGGAAGGACTCGAAGTCTTAGGGTGTGTTCCCTGGCACCACTGGGTTCTGAAAAACCCAGTACTTCAGAATGATACCCCAATAATGTTGCATGTATTGGAAGTATGATTCCATGCACTCTGGGGGCTCCTGAGAGGACCCCCAGAATTGCTACCACCAGTCTTACAGGGTTTTCCGGCCAGCCCAGCTGCAGCCATCCCTCAGACAGGTTTCTGCCCTCCTGCTGCTTGACCTGATCAAGCCCAGGAAGGCAGAACAAAGGATTTCCTTTGGGAGAGGAAGGTAACAATTTCTCCCTTTGGAAATAGGTGTGACTGGCTTGGGAGGTGTGCTTTGAAGGGCACATTTGGTGCCCTCCATGCATAAACTAGTCCACACCTGTTCAGGGACCCTCAGTCCCTGCTCTGGCACGAAACTGGACAATGTAAAAGAGAGTGACCACTCCCCTGTCCGTCACCACCCCAGTGGTGGGGCCCAGAGCTCCAGCTTGTTTCCAAGGTGGGCAGGGAACTCTGGGAGCACCTGTGTGGCAAGGCCAGGTAGGTGACGTCAGAGCCCCCTCCTGATAGGTGCTTACCTGGTTAGGTGACCAATCCCCTTTCAGGGCTATTTAGGGTCTCTCTCTGGGGTGAGTCCTCACATTTGGCTTGCAAGATTCCAGCAGGACTCCTCTGCAAACTTCACTTCAACTTCTGGCCTCCAGAGCTGCGAATGGAACCCCAAGGACCCGACAAGCTGCTTCCAAGAAGAAAGGACTCTTCAGCAACATTGTTTCCAGGGCTCCTGCCAGCTTTGCAACAATTTCATCACCATGCATCCTCAGAAGACTGCAACTCTTCAGCCTGCACAAGAAGAAGAAGGAATCTCCCGTGGAGTGAAGGAGTTACTCCCCTGGAGCCAGAGGCACCTACGGCACGCGATGACCGGCTGCATGGATCCCCTGTCCTGCTGAGCTGCATAGATTCTGCATCACAGGTGGTAGTCTGGAGCAGTCCTCTTGTTCTTCTCTGCCAGCTGTCCAACTTTGCCGGAAGTAAGCCTTTGTCTTCCCAAAAAGGACAGTACTCCCGTGCACGCGTCTCTTGCAGCTGCCAAGGCTTATTTGCATCTCCTCCAAGGGATCTTCAGGCGACATTTCGTTCCAGCACCCAGCACTCCATCCTACAAAGCACAGCCTTCTACGTGGTTCTCCTGCGGTGTTGGATCTTCTTTTGTAGTATTGCGTGGGCTCCTTCTGCGACTCCTGTGTCCCCGTCCTGTGGGTGCTGCCCCTGCTCCTGTGGGCTCTCTGTGATGCTGAGGGTCTCCTGCGACTCCCCCCTTCTGGGTGGAGTCCTCCTGGGCCTTGCTGGTCCCTGGCAGCACCTCTTTTCCACTAACCACAAGTTTGCCTTTGCCAAGGCTTCTTGGTGGAAATCCTGTACCGACACCTGTCTACAATCTTCCTTCCGGTGTGGGACATTTTCTGCATCCATCAGGAACTCTTCTCCAGCTCCTGGGCTCCAGTGCTGACCTTTTCTTTAGTACCATCAACCATCTCCTGCATCCACAGCTGGGTGGGTAGTACCTCCTACTTCTCCTGGACTCCATGGTGAGTCCTGGACTCGGTCCCCTCTCTCCAAAGGTCTTCTTTCTTCAGGGATCCACCGCTGTTTTTTTTGCAGTCATCTCTGGGTGCATTCCTGGTCACTGGGGGGTACTGTGTTACTTACTTTTGCGGTACTCCCACCGCCCCTTTTTGCATTCCATTTTTTTAGTATATGGTTTGTGCTCCCCCTAGGGTCAATATTGGTTATTACTATTTGACTGTTTTCTAACCTTTTCTATGTCTGTTTCTGATTGCTAGTGTATATATTTAGTGTATTACTTACCTCCTAAGGGTGGGTCACTCGTCTAGTATTTTGTGGTGATTTGTTCCAAAAATAAAGTACCTTTATTTTTGTACAACTGAGTGTTTTCTTTCATGTGTGTAAGTGCTTTGTGACTATATTGGTATTGCATGAGCTTTGCATGTCTCCTAGCTAAGCCTTGGCTGCTCATCCAGAGCTAACTCTAGAGAGCCTGGCTTCTAGACACTGCCTACACTTCACTAAAATGGGATACATGGACCTGCTATAAGGCGTAGGTACCATAGGTACACATCACACACCAGGCCAGCTTCCTACACTCATCTACTCATTACCTTCTTCTCATTCATCTAGCCACTCACTCGTCTAATTTGCCTATTCATTGCACTCAATTATTCATCCATCCCTCCAGTCACACATTTACTCAGGTTGGCATTCATGTTTTCACTATTACAGGGACTCACCAATTAATTAATCTTACACACAGATAGCCATTCATCCATCTGTGTATGCATGCAGTAGCTCATTCATCCATCCATCACACATTTACTCACTCATCCACACAACAATGGACATACACACACACACAAAGATAGAAACTCACCAATCAATGAGGAAGCACTGTACTCATATTGCAATGTCTAAACTGTTATTGTGACAGCTTCATTGTTTTACCTAACATGGCTTTTGGGTCTTCCTCAGGTCATGCTATTGAGCTTCTCCACTCACATCACATCTGTATGGGCTGTATACATGGCTGCTCTGCAGTTGCCCTCAACTCACCATTGGTGTGCCAATGTCACATTTTGGTTGGTTACGCACTCAGATTTGACTAAAGTAACAGACCCAAGGAAGAAAACAACACCTGCCAATTCAATGAATATGTGGGAAGAAGTCCAACAGAGACAAGACGGAAATGCAGGATTTCAGGGTAGTGAGGCATGAGCCTGTGAGGCAAGAAAGAAACAAAATAAAACAGATTTCTGCTAAAGGCAGCCGAAGGAAAGGTGTGACACTGGAGAAACAGTCACAAGACTCAAGATTCTTCTCTGCGCTTCAAAGATGATATCAGCAGTGCAGACAACTGGAGGAGGAAGAAGAAAGCAAGAGCTCAAATATCAACTAAGTCTGAGGAAATAAAACAGTGTTAATCCCTATTTGCAGCTCGCACTCACATAGGCTGGGAACAAAGGAGAGGTGTGAGCTAGTTGCAGCACAGCGTGGGTGAAGGCAGTTACAGTCACTCCTCCAGCTCTCTGACTGATGGAGTGCATGGAAATTCCAGGAAACAAAACTTTGATAGAATTAAACTCTAGAATGGAACATGGAAAGTGTCTTATTTTAAAAGTAGGGCTGGAAAGCATGAAAGGGCATGCTTGAAGTGAAAACAAAGGTATTAAAGTGCACAGAGATTCACAGACAGTCTTTTTTCCAGTACTCAGCCTCTAGGAAGGCCTACAAGTACCACTATGCAATAGTAGTAAGAAAGCAGTTTCTGGAACGGAATTCAGAATGACTCTGGTTTCAAAGAGTATTAGTAGAGCTGTGATTGAACATTGGAGCATGGCACAGGTTCCAAATCAGTGTTTATGATGGAGACAGGGTCACAGAAGTTCTTCTGATAGGACCACCAGATACCAGGAGGGGAGTATCCTTGCACTCTTAGACCATGGAGCATCTAGTAGTTACGTATTGTTGTTTCCTGGCCCTTCGGGCAACATATGTGTCTCTTCTAGCTGTAGGCATAACTTAAGGTAATGCACATAATTTCTGAAGCTGCTATTAATTATTAAACCTCTACATGCTGGCAATTGGGCACAGGTGGTTCTCCCATTAAAAGTGAATATATTGTCTAAAAATATATGCTTCAATAAGGTTGTGTCCAGGCTCATGCTCTGGCGTGTTTAGTTCTTTCCTGCAGCTCCAGCAGAGGTTTTTTGTCTCCAAAAAACCTCTGCTGGTGCTGCAGGAAAGAACTAAAAGACATGTTGGTGTTGTCCTGTTGAGCTGTTGAGGTACCTCAAGTTGAATTACTGAATTGTTGGACATGTCTGTTAATTAAGCTTAGTGGCAGTTAATTTATTGGTGAACAAAGGTGAGCGTACTGGGTATGGCGGCTCCTGCAGGCAGAGAGTCTGCCAATGTGTGAGATTGCTGTCTTGCTGGTATGGAGATTTCTGTCTAGAAGAAGCAGGCAAATGAGGAGTTGTAGTAGATAGTGGTTCAGAATGTTCTGCCAGTATTCAAACGCTACATCATTTGGTGCTGCGAAAAAAAGGAAGGCGTTTGCACTAAAGATCCACAATAGGGCTTACCCATAGATAAATACTCCCTTCTGCAAGGGCTAAGAGTCTGATTTAGAGTTTGCTGGAAGGGTTACTCAGGCACAAACGTCAAAATATCCAGTGCACCCTATTACGATTCCCATAGAATATATTCAGATTATAATACAGCAGACTGGATAACCGTCACGTTTACGTTATGAGTAACCCCATCCCCCAAACTCGTAAGTCAGGCCCTAAGACTCTAAATTAGCAAACACATCATGCAGGGTGTTTTTTGCTGGCAGTGTAAATTCCTTGATGAGATCCTGCAATATGCAAAATATTGTAGTGACACATTAGAGGCAAAGCAAAAGGGGTTAAAAGAGAAGTATGCAATAGCACACACCCAACTGGTACAAAATGGCGGAATGAAGGGACTTAATGTACCCCCAGTGGGACCTGGAGTTTCCATGGCATGACTGTTAAAACAGTTGAGGTCCTGAACCTACCCCTCTCAAGAAAGGAAGTCCAAGTTATAGACATTATGAACTCAGATTACAGCACCTGTTACAGTAGAAATAGGAGACATCAATGAACAACACCAGTTTGTGATGTGTGAGTCGAGCCCCGTGAACAGTCATGGAGGTATCTTCATTGCACAATTAAAGGTGTCATTTATTGTTTGCAAGATGGAGTCAAGGTTGAGATTCACTATATGGAAGATGAAGTCGGGATTGAGACTCAAGTAGCCTTGTGGAATTCAAGTTGCTAACACCAGAGCCTGTCACCAGGCTGTATCCGGTCATTACCAAAGGAGATTTATCCATTAATTTTAGAGAGACAGTTAGACAGGATGTTTAGGATTTTACAGGAAGAGACAAATTTGATCAAAGTTGCAAAACCCCTAAAAATAATCCTTTCTCTCAAATGCGCCCTTGCAAAATGACCCCAGAAGCCATTGCAGGAACCATTCCTGTGATCAAAAGCATGATAGAATAGGGCCTTCTGAAGGAAGTAATCAGGAGTCCAGGTAACTCTTCGATAATAGCCCTGCAAAAGGCAAACAAAAAGTGGAGGATAGTTCAAGGTCTCTGGAAAAATAACCAATTTATTGTTCCATGCTATCCAGTGGTACCGAACCCTGCTGTGATCTTGTTCCAAATCCCCCGGAAACTGAATAATTCATGTCATTCACCTCTGTCAGGATTTCTTCTTGGTTCTCCTTCACAAAGAGAGACCATTTCTCTGTGTATCGGTTTTAAGAGAAGACTCATGTGTGGTGTTGGCCTCCTCAAGAGTACACTGAAAGTCCAACCTATTTCAATCAAATACTGAAAAAAGGAATCTAGAGTCTATCCAGTTACCATGTAGCCCAACCCTAATTCTGTAAACTAACGATCTACTGATTGCATTGATGACCAAGGAAGCTTGCAGACAAGGCACTATTGCTTTGCACAACCATCTGGCTGACAATTGTCGTAAGGCTTCTCCTGAGAAATTACAGTACTGTAAAAAAGATGTCATGTATATGGGACACCAAATCAAAAAGGGAGTCAGGTGAGTGTCTCATAAATGCATTGAAACAGTTCTCAAAATGAAGTTTCCCAACCACACAGAGAGAAGTGTGAACGTTCCTGGGCTTGATTGGCTATTGCAGACAATGGATCCCAAGCTTTTTCTTTGCGGTGAACAATCTACTGAGGATGATACATGTTAGTGTCAATGGCCCGGTACCAAAGGATGGTGAAAGCATGGAAGCCCTACAGGAGCTCAAGATTTGCTTTGTAGCACACCCACTGTTGGAATGCCAGGCTATACAAAATAATTTGTGCTCTTTTGCCACAGGAGAAATGGGCATGCATTTTCTGTACTGACGAAAGTCTCTGACGAAAGGATTTCTCAGCAACTCTTGATCCTGTAGCTGCCACATGGCCTGGTTGTCTCTTAGCGGTTGCAGCAGTGATCCTCTGCATTCACGAAACAGTAGCAATAGTGATGGGTTAATCACTAACTGTAATGGTCCCTCATTCAATTGAAATTTTCATGACGCATACACGCACACAGCATTTGACAAACAGCTGCTTAACCCGCTATGAGAGAATCATTCTGCCTGCTGAAAACTCTATATTAGAAGATGCAATACTCTAAACCCTGCTTCTTTGTTAACAACTTCAGAAGGAGATGAGGGTGACTGTGATGACCAAGACTGTGTCAGTGTTACAGAAGTAAGCACAAAACCAAGGCCTGACATACCCATTTCTGAATCTGACCTTACCATTTTTGTTGAGAGAAAGAAGTAACAATTTAAGAGTTGGCTTATGCCATGTGCACATTAAGTGGTGTTGTGAAATGTCCTGACTGTGCCGTGTAATGTCTGCTCAAGTAGCCAAATTGATTGCCCTTACCAGAGCCTGCTGTGAATCGGAAGACTTCAGAGTTATCATTTATACTGACAGCCAGCATGGATTCTGGGTTGTGCATCATTTTGGCAAGTTATGTTTACAGCGAGGTTTCATTCCCTCTGATGGGTCCACCAAGAGGAATGAGCGAAATAGCTCAAATCTGTTGTAAGGCTTACAATTGCCAAGAGAAACTGTGGTAGTGAAGTGTGCGGCACACAAGAATTGCAATGATGTTGTAACCCGAAGTAACCGCTATGCAAATGAAATCTATCAATATTGCACTCTTGAGTCTAGCACCTTTGACATGGATGAGCCATGTAATGCTGAAGGAGAAACTGACAAGTATGTTGTTGAACATTATACACACTTTAACTAAGTTGAGAGAACTGCAAAACTAAGCCTCAGAATTAGAAAAGGCCAAATGGGCAAAGATGGACTGAATGAAGGATGCCAGTGAAATGTGGGTGTCTAGTGATGGAAAGCCAGTGCTTCCTGACTCAATAGTGCCTGTTATGGTACAACACATGCATAGAGACAGGATGGTGTCTACCTCTCATCTGTATTTGTACAATCCCCATTTTCGATCAAGGGCAGAAAGCCTGTGTCAATGTTGTGTCACATGCCAGAATCAGAATGTGGGCAAAAAACTGTAGTGATTATGAGCTAAATCGGAAAGTCTGATGTTTTTTTAACCATAAACAGATTGATTTTGTGGAGATGCCCCGGTCTAACCAGTTGAGTGACCACAAGAGCGAAGTGATGCAGTTATTGCGCAACACACTAAGGATTGATCAGAGAATCCATTGTAACTACATACCTGAGGCATCAGGCATGGTAGAGAGACTGAATGGAACTATCAAAGTTAACCTAGCAAACCATGTGCCTCCACCTCTCTTCAATGGCCAGTCACTTTCCTTTGGTATTTATGAGCGTTAAAAGTTCCCACTGAGGATGAACAAGACTATCTCCTTACAAAGTGTTGATCCAAGTGAATCCCCTCTGTTCAAGCAGCTGCTCTTGTGAACATCACAGACGATCTGGTTCTTGAGTACTGTAAGAGATTCGCTGATGTGGTGTGTTCTATCTCTCATCAGGTAGATGCCCCTACTCCATCAGTCTGAGAATCTCCAGGGAGTGATTTTAACCCTGTTGACTGGGTTTACATGAATAAGACCATATGAAAGTTCTGTTGGAAAGGCCCGCATCAGTTGATCCTGCTCACCAACAGTGCCGGAAAGTGTGCTGGTCTGCCAAACTGGGTACAGGCCTCCTACACCAAGACAGGAAGACGGGAAGAGGAAGAAGCAGAGCTAACCTCCACTAATTCTTCAAGTCATCCTAGGTTCGAAATTTATGAGGCTTCCGAAAAATAATATGACCAGTCTGAGGGCTTGTAGTCACCCACTACGGCAACAACAATGATACTGCCCACAAGGTTGAGAATAAGCATTCACAGGGACAATGAGAACTTATGGAAAGCTGAATCAAGCCTGTCTGTGTCAAGATGACAGGAATCGGAAAGTGGTACGCTCAGGAAGTTCCACCTCTGAAAGTGAATCATTCTTATCAGAGCAAGAAATAAAAGGCACTTCTAAAGATTGTGGCTGGACTGAGGAAGGCTGGCCACAGACTATGATAAGTTGAAAGAGACTACTGACAACCAAGAAAAGACCAGTGACAAATGGGGAAATTAGTGAGCTAAAAGAATTAGACTCACCTGAACAACTTGATGTTGCAGGCGAGTCACAGTGTTGATGACTTTTAAACGACCCAAAAGAGAGAGAAAGTTCAATTGAAAGTATTCAGGTCTGGATCGGACTTATCTTGCAAGGACTGGTATTGAATCTGATGGCTGCTTGACTGACATCAATGAGCCTCCTGGAGGGCAGGGCAACGCAAAGACATTCAAGAAGGTCACTGGCACATATTTAAAGGGTGGCTAAAGAGAACTATGGTAATGGTCAGAGGACATTAGAGCCTTGGGCTTCCTGTTGACATAAAATAAAAATCACTGTAGCTTTTGAGAGATCATGGGTAGGAATTAGAGAATTAATCACCTCACTCTGCAGTTTCAATCTATTTCTTTGATTTATGGTATCATGGCGCATCAATGATGCCAATTCATCCACATAGCTCTGGCAGATGCCATTTTTCTTACTACAGTTGAATTGCTGCTGAACATCAATGCAGGCAAACAAAGTTTCACATGTCCCGCATCATGAGAGTATTTATAGTTATAGAGTTTATTTTCAATTGTTAGCTAAATGTGTTGTAGTTATGTAAGCAGAAGATTGTTATGTCTGCTCCTACCTTCAGTGGCTGAAGGGGCGGCATATTTTCACTTGCCTCTGTCTACTTATTTTGCTGTTCAGTTTTAATGAATTTATATTACCAATAGAACTCCATTTAGTTGTTTCACTCTGATTGTGATGTCTTTAGAACATTTGCCAATTGTGACAGATCTAAGTATGTATCTGTGGTCTATTAAACATGTTTCACATTACTTCAAACCCTTTAGATCAAGGGATCAGCATGAGCATATGATGAAATTATTTATTCCCTTGACTAACATGAGTGGTACTAACCAAAGCATGCATGATGTAACCTGTACAGTCAACAAAAAGGAAATACTTTTTGTAGGTGAGTTGAATGAGAGGATACGATCAGACAATGAGAAAGTGGAAAGGAAAGTTAGTCAGAGCACAACATTGGGAAAGGAAAGAAGATTTTGCAGGAACCACCCCCAAAGTTGAGAATTAATGTTGCCAAGAAGGGATCCTTATGTATGGTAAGGAAGCAGCAGGGAATCAAGACAGTTGAGGTATTGGGATTGAGCAAATGTAAGCACAGTGACCTGGTCAATGGCACGACCTTTGTTGAATTAGAGGTGAGTATTAAAGGCATGTATTATGTATGTGGAAGGCAGCCTATTTCCATTTACCACATTAATGTGTAGGTAGGTAGTTGTTACACAGCTCTAGTTTTCCCTAGAATCTATCACACTAAACAAACTGGATTTACCTCTTTGTCGCTGCATTAAGTGAAGTAAGCAAAGTTTTAAGCAGATCTTTAGCAATTTCTTTGGAGCACTTATACCTTCTATAGAAGTTGCACCTAACGATGTTAGATTAGAAAGCTATTAACCCTAGTAGACTGGCTTGCCACTAACACCACAGGAGCATAAAGAGTTGCTTGCTATGAGAGCTACGATCATGCAGAACCATCTTGCGTTAGATTTATTGCTTGCAAAGAAAGACGAAGTATGCAAGGTTATTCATACAAGGGAATGTTGTGCATACATTACAAAAAAAGATAACCAGCTTGAGAGTTATATCACTAACATTACACATGAATTAACAGAATTGTAAGGGACAGATGCTTAAAAAGGACTAGTTTCAATATTTGGGTTTATTGGAAGATGAGTTGCTAATATAGATGAATGGCTATGACGTGTGGGTGGGGGAATACTGATACTGCTTTTAACACGTCTCTTGATTATACTAATTGGCATTGCATAAGTGCTTCTCTTCTGAAGATTTTAGAAAGGAATTTCATTAGGCAAATGGTTTGACTTAAGAAGCAGTCAGCAATGAGAGGAAGAAAGAGAATTACTGTAAAAGTTGAAGAAATGCAAAGTGAACTCTAAGACACCATGAAAGACCTAGGGGAATCAAAGGAGAAGAACCACAAGTTGATTAAATCTGTGTTGTAATAAAGACGTGGATGTGATGATTGAGAAATCATCAGAGGAGGGGGTTGTGACAGTTGTCTCATCTATGGGCTTTTAACTGAAATTGAACTCATGTTAACAGAAGCTAAGACACACTTGACCTGATTACGAGTTTGGCGGAGGGGATAACTCTGTCACAAACGTGGCAGATATCCCATCCGTTGTATTACAAGTTCCATTTTATCCTATGGAACTTGTAAAATGGCGGACAGGATATCCGTCATGTTTGTGATGGAGTAATGCCCTCCGCCACGCTCGTAATCAGGTCCACTGTCTTCCATTTCGAAGTGACGTACCATACCATGGGATCATTGTTGTTGTTATTTCTTGACTAAATAAAGAACTTCAATCTTTCCACTAAAACACAGCAAGTGTTTCTATGAGCTTCTTACCAAGTTGTTCCTAACCAACGACATTCCAACCGTCCCAGGCTATTATTTTACAATGTGTCAACTAATGGGCTTGAAAAAACTATGAGAGAGACTGTATTCAATGGAGTAGTATAATGAAGGAATTCTCAAATGTATTTATTCTGTAGTAAAATGTTTCTTCTTGCGTGTTCCCTATTGGTTCATATCCTGAGAACTATGTACTTGCTTAGTAACACATGACATTCTTTGTCTAAAGTCTTACAAAAAGGATGCATTTTTCCTCCGTAACTAGGATACCCCATCCCCCTTTTGTATCTATGCTAGACTTTGCAATAAACTTTACTGTGTTCTTTGTACTGTAGTCTGCATTCCTTACCGCAAAATGGCCGATGATATGTTTTCTGTATTTTGCTCAACAACACTATATAAACTACTTAAAATCTTGTCCCGCATCTGTCATTCATACGGAGCATGCTACTGTTCTGATTCTGCATTTGGGCTCAACAGAGCAAGAGACAGTCCCAACAGGAAGCACGAAAGTTCGTATAGGGACTACAGAGCTCCCTGTCCGAACAGTTGCCATGCATAGAGTAAGGTGATGAGAAGACCGGTTTGCGCACCGACAGTTATTATTTGTCTACATTAAGGCGCTTAGTGTCGGAGCTCATGAGGAGTCAGCCATTTTCTGTGCAGTCAAATTCCCCTCCTCCTCTTTTTGCTTTCTATGGTTTGCCACACTTCATACTGTGTACTATTTGGCTCTGTGAGGGAAAGCAGAAATACCCTCAGCATACAAGCCAAATTACTCAATTCATACGGGAGACTCACGATTTGTTAAGTAAAAAAGGTTTTGATTTTAGGTGTCTCCCGTCTAAAATTGCCACTGGTTCAATATAAGCGAATGGGAAAAATACATTCCCACGATTTTGTTTTTCAATATCTCCAACTTCCCAGTTTGAAACTATTGTCATGTATGCTTCAGGTTCCATTAGAACAGATATTTCACTTTTCTAACTATTTTACTTGCAAAGTATGATGATAAAACAGTAGATTTAAACATGAAACATGCCATTTCCTGCTCATAAAACACAACAGTCCTCCCAGAGACTATTACAATAGAGATCATGTAAAGAAATAAAAAAAGGTCCTAACCCCGGTGGGAAAATGGTGATCATGTTCAAGAACTGATGTTTTTGGCTGAGTAGCTGAAGTTGTCTTTGGTACAGTTCTAATTTCTCCTCCGGAACTTGCTGGAAGAGGTTCTAATCGAACTGGACGCTGCATATTTCCTGGTGCGGTGTTTGGTCGAGAAGAAGAGGGCTACATATAGGAGATAATATCAGATAATATCAGAGAATCTTTCATTAGGGCACGTAGTGTTACAAAAAAATAATTGTCACATTCATTGTGTTTGCTTATACACTGCCATTGCTGAAAATAAGTCGACAGTCAGTTCATATTAATAGATTAATATTTAGTAAAAGATCAGTTTCACGTAAATAAAACAAGCATTTAACCAATAACCAAAAGTTAAAATGTATTAGGGAGCCTTCAACATATCGTATATTTATCATGCTAACAAAAGTTATTAAAGTAAACTAAGAGTCAGTTAATGCATAACACGATTTTTGACAAATGACACAATAGTAATGGAAACCAGGATACTCTTGGGATAATTGTTGGTAAAGCGAGCAATCCCATGTCAATGTGGGTAGAATGCTATAACTTTTGGGGTAACTTCAGTAACACTCTGTCAAGAAGAGAGGTTCCCCAATGCGTGCCAATGTAATGTAAAAATATATACAGCTGTTTTCTAAACTGACTGATTGTGTGCACGCTTTTGCTAAATCCAAACTATATAGTTTCCTTCTGCCATGTCCATATCTCACATCTGGCACTACATTTTGGTGTGTATGGGAAACCGAGTGGTGTACTTCTTTCAGAGCGCATAGCAAGGCGGGCATTGCCATCATTATTAGGCCCATGTTTTGCTGCATGATGCCGGCATTGCTTTTGTTTCTACGGTTTTAAAACTATTTCTTGCTTGTACATAAATAGGTTATTTCCCTTTTAATTAGGAAACAGACTTCGCCTTTATGTCTTATCTGTGCTGCTAATCTCCTGGGTACAGATTATTGTGTTGATGTGCTGTGTCATGTAGCAACAGTATTTTTGATTCTGCCTCGAGGGTGGTAACATATGTGTCTTGTACCAGCTTTACACTGTCTTATTCCTGTCCCCTGTGACAGCCTGACAGTTACAAAGTAATACCACAGGCCATTGCCTACATGACATTTACTGGGCTTTCTATAGCTGTGGAGCAGCTAGCCCCTCGTTAAGCTTCATTAAAGGAATAAAGGAAAGGCTCTAGTGGAAACGACCACAAAATGTTGGCTCTGATGCTATGTAGCCACTTCAGTTGCTCTAGTTGTCATTACAACAGCTTCCTATTTTGGCCTACAGCAATAAAGGTAGCTTCACCCACACATTGTACATATCATCACATACACACATCCTTTACGAAGAAGAACTACTTTGACTCTAAAACCAACCTCTATCATGCCCCTCCTGAAGAAAGTCAAACGAAGAACAAGAGATGTACATTTTTGCCACTGGAAAGCAGCAAAACCCTCACACTCTATCTCCTAGTCCAGGCCCTGGTCTGCAGCCTATTCCGACAGATTAAATGTGGCAGCTTTCTTTTCAGAACCCATCAGGTCTTAAACAGTCTTTTATAAATCACACTTTATAGAGCACTCTTTAACGTGACCTCCACACACCCTGAATATTTAGGTACACACAACCTCCTCTACTACGACTGTACTGTGCGTTATAATCATAAGCAATGCTTTGATTATTTATTTGTATTCTTGTCCCTCCAAGGTTTCTTCCTCTGTCCCAGTCTTTACATCATGACGCGTGTCCATAAGCTGAAGGCATGCACTAGGCCGCTTACTAAAAAGAAAAAAACAAAACAGTTCAGGGTACCTCTCTGCCCAAGTAAAAGAAAACAATAAATCCAAGTCCTACAATTCCAGGTGTTTCGGTAAAAGACCACCAGTGTTATGAAACCTCCAGATTCAACTGTCAAGAAACCCAACATACTGTGATCGATGCTGTGTAAGCTAGCAGGGAGGGTCAAAATGCCATAAGGACCGGGGCGAGGAAGTAGAATCAGAGTAATGGGACTGCATGTATTTGAAGCATTACTTCCTCATTGCTTCCTTATCCTCGTCCTTACCTAAGGAGGATCTTGCAAACCAAGCATCAATCAGCCTCCAAATTAGCCAGAAAGAGAGGGCAAAGTCTAGACCCAAAAGAGGAAGGACTAAACCCCTGAACGCTGAATGCAACAATGCTGTATGTGCCAAACAAGCAAATACAGGAGCACACCTCCAAAGCAGGGAACCCAACTAGGAACAGAGAAAGAGCCAGAAGAGACTCAAGGCATGAAGCCCTTCCAGCATGAAAAGATAACAGCCATGGGAAGAACCCCTCAGCATCCCTGTGGAACAGGATCAGTAATGCCAAATGTGGAGCCCCAGAACCTATACCGGAGTTCTGGGTCCCCGAAACAAAACAAACCCTAAGCACTCTTTGGAGAGCACCCAAAGAATGCCACAACACAGCACTTCAAGCTAAATCCCAAAGGGGAGGCTAGAATGAGGGTCAGTGGTCATCTACAAGGCAGCAGATCAGAGCCCAGTGTGCAGAAGGGAGGCCCCAGTCCAGAAGAACATGCATTCTGAGATAAAATAAAACAAGAAAGATCCAGGGAACACGTACCCCAAACCAAGCATGCCACTGAATAAGACAAGCCCAGAAGGTGACAGACATATGCCATGAATCAATGAGTGCTTACCAACACCAGAGCCAAAGTGGGGCCTGTCAAGTTCAGCACCTTCAGAAACACCAGAGAACCTGAACCCTTCAGCCCTGCATTGTGCCCTCTTTTGAACTTGGAAAAAGGTGCATCTCCAAACCCCACACCAAAAAGGGAAATTATAGCATAGACTCCAACAAGAAGGCAGTCAACAGTAGGCAATGCAGAGCATGTGTAGTACAAGCTCCCTCTTCCAAAAAGGACACATGTGGACACTACCATCAGAATACAAAGGTAAGAAGCCCAATAGGAAATGTTGCAGCAATGAGAAAAAGCAAGTCCAGTGAGTCTCACAATCCTAGCACCAAAGCATAACCAGCAGCCAGGCAACAACAACCCCATAGGAACCAGAGACTACAAAATGAGAACCCACCAGAGAGGGCAAGCAAACTGGATCATTAGAGGAAGCCACCCCTTGCAGCAAACAGCAACCAAGAACTGCAGAGCGGAAAGGGCATGAACATCAATAAAGACACCAACACCATAATTCCACCACACTGTAGCAGCCAGCGGACACAAGACCCAGACATGGAGAAACCCACAGCCTCAGCTGCACCCCCCCACAACAAAGTAACACCAAAGCAGCCCACAAGAATCCCATGCATCCTAAGACAAACTGTAGTGAGAGAAGGAGGGAGGCAAAGCAGGAGGGAAATACCAACAAGGGCACTAAAATGGGGTAGACACCCATAATCCCAACTCCAGCAGGAAGCAAAGGAACAAGAGATGCAAGAAGGAGCAAAGGAACCAAGCCCCAACATGACAAAAGCACTCCACCTGAATAAAGTCAGTCTCAACAAAAAGTACATGAGGTAGCTCACCTCTAGACTGCAAACCAAACAAGTGGGATTGGGCAAAAACCACTGAAGAAAAATACAGAGCTCACTGGAATTATCAAATGGCAAACAGGAAAGGCTACATGGACCCTGCTCCCACAGCACCAAGGAAGCAATGCAACACAAGACCTGGTAGCAGAGCTAGAAGAGGCAAAACAGCAAACTCACAGGAGGAAAAATCATAAGAAAACCCAACAAAAAAAAAAAGAGTGCAAAGATCCTTGCCTCAAGACAAAATACAGTTCCCTTTGCAGAGGCACAAAGTGTCAGGGAGTGAGAAAGACAGGCAACCACCAAATAATCAAGCACAAAATGAGTGGGGTGGACCAAAAGCCCAAACAAGAAGGCAATATTAATCCTTCAACAGTGTTGTGTGAGTTGCCACACCCAAGAGGAAACTATCAGGTGAAAACTAGGCCGGAAACCAAGCAGAAGAAGGAGTTAGGGAAACCACAAAATAAAGCTAAAATGGTCACCATTTCACACCAGAGTGCAACCGTGCAGCCCGTGGTCCCAACTTCATCCCAGCAGAAGCACAGGGTACAACCCAAAACCAACCACAACCCAAAGAAATAAAGGAGCTGACAGAAAGGCCGAACTGAAATGAAGCAATTCAGACACAGAAGTAGGTCACCTCCAGAAAATGTCATCCCGGAGGCCAAAGGAAGCAAAAGGGCAAAGGTGCATCACACACAGATAATGCTTAGTCTAAGCGTAACACGGAACAGGGGTGTGTGGGTTAGCCTATCAACAACCCCAAAACCAAACAAAAGCGGATGGTCAGGCAGAGCAACAGCCCCATTACACAAGTACTAGTCCATCAAGAAATGCACAAATAGCAGGCAAGGCCACGCATGGCAGGGCATATGGGATGATCACATGACAAACCTCAAACCCTGTGAAAAAGAGAAGGGGAGGAAACTTGACAACAGTGATCAGCAGAGGTGAACCCAGGCAACTGCTCCCACAAGCTCAAAGTTCAGTGTGAGCACAGGGGAAAGACCAACCACAGTCTACACCCCATTTAATGGCCATAAACACAATCCCAACACCCAAGTCCATTGGGAAGGCAGGATGGGACAGGCCAAACATCAGAAACTGCCCCACAGAGCCCCTCAAAAACCAACCATGGAAGTAGGGACACAGAAGCAGACATGAGGAAGACATATAAGGCACATGTCTAACAAGCCTAGCTTTTCAATAGAAATGGGGCTGCTTTGTGCCTGCACAATTATAGGGTAATGGAGCCTTCTGTGCTGGTAAACAGTCCCAGCATTGCCAGCAGGGAGACAAACATATAAGAAATGAGACAGGGAGACAAGGCTCATATCTCACAAGCCCCAAAACCAACAGGCAGCAGCCCAAGACCAGCCCCCACCTCCGGACAGTGTGTGGGCCACTCACCCACCCACAAAATGCAGATAGGAAAACAAAGGCTTAGCTCCATGACCAGGAGGGAGCACAATGCAGAGGGCCCACACTCAGCCCTCAAGCTATGCATGGGGGTGAAGCCCATATCAATAGCAGAGGTCCAGAGCATCTTTATGCACAGAAGGTATAACACCAGCTAAAACCCGGCAGGGAACCAGTGAAGAATGGGCTAGATACTGTACTATACCACAGCACCTAATAAGCCAAGGAGGGAGCCAACAAACAAGACAAAGAAACAAAGAATCTTCAATTAGTCCCACGTGCAGTAGGAGCATAATAGAAAGTCCAATTCAAGACCGCAAAATGGGTGGCTTCACTCACATATGTTTCAGCAAAGTTGAATCCATCAATCGAAATAAAAAGGTACAGCACAAGCTCCCCAGGAAACACACTGGGAAGGCACACACCGAGTCGAGCTAAGGTGCAAATGGGAAAAGAATCCACATACTTTGATGGAGAAACGCAGCAACAGCCGGAAGAGAAACCACAATTCCAGCATCACGCCCAGCCGGGAGCCAGGAGAGGCATTACCACTCAGCCACCAGCAGAGAGGACTGGTTTAACACAATATCAGCATATTCCAGACCACGATCCCAGTAAGACACCAGGAAGTCAGCAAAGGAGGAACACAAATCACAGCAAAAACAAAATGCAGCAGCAATACCCAAATAGGGTCCACAAGGTAAGCAGGATATCCTATCCAGAGGCTGGGCGACAGCCTTCCAACTAAGACAGACAAAAGCGGAAGGTTCTGGCTAGAGGCAGTCAGGACTTCATCAGCACACCTGAAGGGGGATTAGTTTGTTTTTTACTCTTCCGGCCCCTACTTTTCAGATCATTTGAAATGGTATTATAAATGAATATTTAAATGTGTGCAGGAGTCAAGCTTCAATGCCCTAAACTTTAAAAGTAGCACGTCTTGTTACAAGTCAGTGCAGTGCAAGTAAGAGCATAAATAAAAGATTCCGTATAGGTGAGCTCTATTGATGCACAAGTGCCTACTCTTTAAATAAAGGGTTGGTATGCAACAAATCTCTATAAGTACGTGCGAAGCAGTAACGACATATCATGAAGTGGGGTCAGGCATCTTGGAACTTTCCTTTGAAATCAAATACTGACACTGACAATCAATCACACCAAAGAAGACAATGCAGCACTTGGCACTGGGCCAACACCTCCAGAAGGTATCAATGCGCAATGTTCACCCACTAAACAGAATACAAACATAATTTCACCATAACGCAGAAGCTGAAACTTTTGTCCTCCTGCCGATAATCAGCTAGGGCCTTTTCTGTAATGTTGGCCAACTTCAGCGTCTTAATGCTTGGTGGTTTGTTGTTTCTGCCTCCTGCTAATATTCTTATCAGAGACAGGCATCGCACTGCTGATTTATTTCGGGGATTGCTTAACCACGGGTGGTGCAATAAAAGCAAGAATGGACAAACACTAACGTTGTGCAATTCTAAAAGAAAATGACTGAGCTGGGTTCAATGTTTATTCACAAATCTACTTCAAGCAGTACATAATCCTCTTAAAACGAAATGTAATCTCAAATACACATATCTGACAAAAGATGAAAGAAATGTAGGAGTCCTGTTGCGAGAGCAAACACATAGAGCAAACTGGTGACAATAATTTCTCCTAGCGGAAATAAACAACTCCTGCAGTATAAGAACATTAGTGGTAAAAAAAATAAAAAAAAGCTCCTAGCAACTTGTTTCACGCATTAACAATCAAATAGAAGCAGCAAATATCACTTGCTGCATTAACACACCAGGGTGTGCTGCTGCTCATACAACCCAACTATTAAGATTAAATTCTCTGGGTGTTTCAGAAAATACAACCGGCCCTGCAAAATGTGTGATTTAAGTCCAGTTTACCGATGCCTTAAATAGCGAGCAAGGTAACCTTATCTAGAGGTGTTTTAGGGAGGCTAGAGGGGTATGAATAGAGCTTACATGGGCGCAGGCTTAAGGACAATTTGAAAATCGTCCATAGCAGTTTTGACCGTTTAAACCTACAGCACGCCAGTGGTATATATCTTCGTCACCTTCAACACTCCATTTTGTGCAGCCTATTGCGTTTCCCCTGTCAGCAGACAGACCTAACATTTTTCTCAAAGTTGGTGTAGCCTGGTTAGTTTTTCAAAGAATGATCCTTCCCGTTTTAAAACTACATGGACAAAATTGAGATCATCATGCTCAAAACAGGTGACTGGATTTTTTTTTTTAATCATACAATTCTCTTTCACGGTTTTTTAGACATTTTCCAGGGTGAAATCTCTATTATGTATGCACAAGACAGATCTGTATACTTTGACTTCGTATGCTAAATCGCCACTCCTGCAAGAATTTGATTCTAAAGTAGCGTTCTTTCCCAGCTTAGAAGTAGCTCCCATCTCGAGCCCAACACCACCTCCCACTGCACAAGCACAAATGAGCTCTCCAGTGCGGCTCATATGCCTCATCGCCTCCAACACCATTGCCACGAGGTTCCAGCGACTCAATATAAGGAACATTCAATACAACCTTCCTTTCCAAATGGATAATTATATGACAATTAAGTTTGTGAAGAGCGTGATAGAGTACTGCAATAGTTTATCAGTGGGATTCCCATGGTATGCATTATTCGCGTAGGGCAAGTTCATCAATTTTGCCAACTGGACACCAAGCAGGATGGGTGTCTGGACAAAAGAGATAACAGTAAAATAGGCCAAACTCATTTTTAACGCCATGCCTGGCACTCTCACTCTACAGCACAGTCACGTGCCACATCCCTTATCACATATTGGTCCAAATGTTATGCCAGCTGTCTTCTCGTTCTTGTTTACAGATCCCCTATGTTTAGATCATTTAAGCTTCTTCGTCCTCGCTTAAGCAATGCTGTTTTTTACCAAGTCTATCCCTCACTATGTTTAATGGCACCCTCATTTAGCACTATACAAGAAACAAACAGCCCTGGAAGTTTAAAATAGATGTTTTTTCTATTGGGGTGATAAAGTATCCTTGAATAAACTGCATTGCTATGTCTATATTCAGTTAAATAAAACAAATTGAAACTGAGCATTTCTCATCCCATCAGCCCTCAGGCAGCCTACATAGGAAATAAAGATCCAGCACCCAAATACACAAGCTTCACCCCATCAAGAAATAATTATAGCTCTGCCCACCCACAGGGTGTCCCACTGCCTAGGCACCGTTGGCAAATGTCAGACAAAGAGAAAGGCATTACTTATTGATGCCATATAGGACCCGCGCCAAAACCCCCACCCAAAAAGAAATCAATGCAGTACTCAGTATGTTCACACACATACCTAGACCACATGAGCACGCTTAATGAACTTTTAACTCCCACAAACTCAATTGCATGCCATTCATACAGACCACCAACACCACAAATTATCTAACTTACGTTCATCAATGCTCACTCTTTAGTCACCCACAGTCCAGACATTGATGACGCCATTGCGCTACCCATTTAAGACATTTTTTTAAATGCCAACATGTTATGAACCAAACTCCTCCTTCATGTAGGCTACATCATCCATCACCAACTAATCAGAAGAAGGAATCTCAGTCATCACAATGGTATTTACTCATGGTGTGCTAGCTACCCCCAGTCATTCAAGTTCCACACCTGCTACTTCCCCTCTATCAGCATCAACCCTTTCATCGAATCTACAGGTCTCCCTGACCCAGGGAATTTCAGATCTCGCTGCTTGCCCCAACATTCGGCACAATCAAGATATATCCCTCAAAGACTTCTATTGACCAGGTGACTTCAGCAATAGAACACAATCTCTGTACACAGTCCTCACAACTCTAGACATCAAGTAGCATGTCACCGAAGCTTCAATTCACTGCAAGGCTCTAATAACCCTGGACAGGGAGAACCACTTCACCATCCCCTTCTTCATCCTTCACACCAGACAATTCTATTGTGGACTACCAAACAAAAAAGACAAAGTAACATTCTGCTCCTTCAAAGAACTCACTTTGGATTCCCTCAATGGAGAACTCCAGCCAAACTCTCTCCACCCACATTAAACTTCAACACACGCCTTGACACTACAATTCTATTGTTAAAAAAAAATCACATAGTACTCAACCTTCCATGGAAAATAGTCTTCCAAAGCCAAACCATCTCAACTGTGGTATGCCAAAGTACTCTTTAAGAACACAAGTATTATCCATAGCCAAGATAAATGGATACAGCTCAATCAGTGAGAAGACCTCATGCCATTAAAAGTACTCTGCTGTACAATGTGATCCCTCATCACCTATGCTAAAACCACATCTTTATTGGTACCATCAATAAAGTTACTTACAGAAGCAAGGCACTCATTAATGGCACAACACTGCAACAATCCAATCTCACACCCTCCAATCCACCCATCAGTCGGCAACCTGGAATGCCATGAATCACTTCTTCTTTGTGAAGATCAGGACAATCAGATTCTGCATGGAAAACGCAGGGCAGCAAAGTGGGCTCCCACACTATCTCCTAAAATCCACCTTAGTGGACTGATTACAATCTCCTGTCACTCACTGATTTACCAACTCCTGAATTCACCCAAGGGAAACCCCTTTCTACAAAGACTTTTTACATTTGAAGGGATGTTCTCATGCCCCTTGTCAACATCTCCAGCTTCTACCTCAGCCAAGGATCCTATGCTAGCATCCTTGGGCAGGACAGATCCAACCCCTGTTGAAGAAGCCCACCATGACCCTAGATTACCTCATCAACGTCCACTACATCATTGATAAAGAAATGTCTACAGAGCCATTCAAGAAGATCCACAAGAAAAATCTTCTACAGGACTATAGAAACAACTTCAGACCACACTGCAGAATGAAGACAGTTACTCCTTGCGTAGTGGATCTTCAATTACTCCTGTCGCCTGAGCTTTTCAACCTCTCAGTGGCATTGAGAAAATCCAAGTGTTGTGCTGCATCCTGGAAATCTGCATGGACGTTGCAGTCCAGAACTGGTTCACCTTCTACCTCACAGACTACCATCAATTTATTTAGCAAAGAACTGCAGAAACGTCCAATCTCCTTCAGAGAATACAAGGGTTCATTATTATACCTTCCATTTTTAATTTTACACTAGACTCCCGAGATCCATACTCACTGAAAACATAATCAACATCCATAAATACACCAACAATACTCAACTCTACCGATTAATCTCCCCTACCAACAACATTAAGTAACTCAAAAGCTCCCTTGAGTCAATCTCAAATTATAAGTCATTTTTCTTCCTAAAGCTCAACTCAACAAAGACTGAACTTCTTTTTACCACATCTCTGAACAGGCATAGATAGAAGCCTGGTTCTCCAGTATCGATCGTGATGGATTCATCTCAATTACACACTATGCAAAATTACTTTATTTAACTTTGATATGGACCTCTGATTACAAGAACACATTAGCTCTCTATCCTGAAGGAAATAAACCCCTTTCATCCAGAAGCTGATTTCAGAACAACAGTGGGCACCCTGATTCTCTCCATTTAGATGAAGGCAATGCTATGCTTAACTGCCTCTCTGACACCACTTCAGCACCCGTGAAAGGCAAGCCTGAAAAAGGTAAAGCACATCTCCTCTAGTATCAAGAGACTAAGCTAGCTCCCTCTTCATGCATGCATAATATTTGAAGAAGCTGCAGTGTCACCTTTTTAGGCCATCAGAAATGGTAATCGGACATACCCCACCAAAAACTAGCCACCTCTGGGTGACACCGGCACACATTGCTATTTTAGTTTGACTGTTCAAAAGAACCTGAGGAAACTGCCATTTGTTTGCATTCTCGAAGTCCACCAGCTCGCATCAAAAGCAACTATAACTGCTACATCAAAGACTGGGATAAAGAGGTGCAAGTAGGGGAAAAAAAAAGAGAGAAAGATATTCTACTCCATCTACTGCTAGTGACTATTCCAATGTCCAAGCAGTTGGGCATTAACTATCAAACTTAATATGACATAGGCCCTTAACTTTTTCTTCAATATTTTTGGAAACACATGCACACTTACAAATTGTCCCCAGTAATTTAGTTTTAGCTCATGGCATCTAAAGTAAGAAGAAAACATTGAGGAAGATGCCACTAGTCTAACCACCTTTGGAGAACCTAAACAACGTTCACAGCAGCATGGTGAATCATCTTAATGTCGGAAAAAAGATGGAAGACCTTTCCATGCAGAATTAGAACATAACTTATTAGAACCCGTCGGTGAAGGGCATAAACAACAAGATCAGCATAATGCGTGACTCATTTACTCTACGAAACCAGATAAGATAATAGAATTTGAAAGCTATCTGTAGTGACAATCAACGCTATCACAACTCCTACAAAAGTTTTACATGACACAGATCTTATTTACCCCAATACATATGGGTGACAGGCATGATCAATTTAGAGTCAAACATCTGAGGGTGGCAATAGAAGGCAATACTGAAAACAGGTTTAGCTGTCTTTGCAGATGTTGTCATGCAAATCATGAGGACTTTCATTTCTGGAATAATGTTTAAACCTCGAGAATGGTTGCTGAAACAAAAGGGATGGCCAAAAGTCTGTGCCTGACTATCTCAGTGAGCAACCCTGCAAGGCAGCCATAAGGGTAAAGCCAGCAAGCCTTTGACTGGTTGGACATTTTGCAAACCAAACCTCAAAAGTAATTTATGACTAAAGTAAGAATGGAGCACACTAAGAATGATTAGTTACATGTGATAGCTATATCCATGGATCCTTCAATTTTACTAAAGCTTCAATAAATAGGTATAGTGTAGTCCAAGCAGAATATCACTTGTGTGTAAAGGTTACAAGACTACATTGTTCAAACCACAAATTTAATATAAACAGAAAAAATCAATATAACACAGGTATATACATGAAAATAACTACAAAGAAGGAAAACATAAATATGACAATACTATCACAATCCAATTATACATGACACAAATCTGACACAAGTCATCTAGTATATATATAAGACAATTATTTTCCAAAGACTCTAGGTCCAGGCACACAGGTCCAATTAGTCCATATAACAAGTGTGCACTATCCAAAGCGTTGACTTGAAGCAATGAAGGTTCATTTCATCCAATTCAAGAGATTGATTGCAAGCTCCAAACCAGATTCATCCGACACGTGTTTCGTCCCATAAGGGACTTTATCAAGGCTTGTCCTCCTATGTTTAATATGTACTTCTCAGACTATGTTCGTCCAATGGGGTGCATGGGCATTGTACATCTGTGCTCCTTTAGCTCTCACGAAAACATTCCAAATAAGCTCAATTCAATTGGCATGACCAAAAAGTTCTACAGTTCCCAGAGGTAGCTCACATGATCAGACACTGTTCAGTCTTGTTACTGGCGACCTCATTGCAGCAAGACGCTCTTCTGAGTAAGCAACGCGAAGAGTAATTTACCCTTAAAAAAACTGGTGTGCTGTCTCTATTTATTCTTTGCAAATCAAATTGTCAGTGTCACACACATGATGAGTCACAACTTTATTACATCAAATCGACAAACTGTCCAACAGCACAACCCAGTTAAAAACCAAAACAACGTACAGGGCATTACATTTGGCAGTGAATTACATAAGGTGTGATAGTGTAGAGCAATGGGTGAGCATGCTACAGACCTTAAAATGAACCAGACTAAAGCACTGCTTCAACATTCCCTGACCACACCTCCAAACATATGTGCTTCCTACCCATTTTGCAGGCTTCTTGAAATTCCTTGGAGGAGGGCAACCCGATGTGCACATCAATAGCAATGTTGCAGCAAAACATTGTAGCCTCTGCCCTTTTAGTGGCACCCATAAGCCACCTCCCAGATCCAGTGAATTAAAATATATTGAACCTCTTGCATACCTTCATAGGATTGTTTGATAAAGTCATAAGGTTCTTTAAACATAGTGTTTCAGATGTTTGGGGTTAATTTGGTATCACTCACCGATTCGGAGGAATCCGATTGCTCTCCATCATGTAGGGTGTTGCGGCCATAGCTGCTTTTGGGGCCAGTTGGTGGACGTGGAGAAAACAAAGGAATGGCATCTTCCTCAGGTCTTCTTGACCGATCAACCTACAAAAGCATGACAGTTTTCATTCTTACTTGTTCACAAGGCAGAGGAAAAATGATTTGAACACTGCCAAGGCTGAAGGTATTATGGTAAGGGAAACAGCCATATGTAAATGCAAAATGGAATAATTTGGGTTAAAAAGCCCATTTTGGTAAAGTGTGTGAATAATTCTGGAAGTCGATTACTTTAAAGTAATGAGAAGTAGGAAAGCAAAGCTGCAGCCCTCTCCAGTGTGACTACTGAAACGCCATAAACCATTTCTCTACAGTATTATTACTTTTCTTTCTGAACCCTGGTCATGTTCATCTACACAGTTCTTCAAATTGATTCACTTTCTTTTAAGAATGTGTGAGAAATGGAGTTACTGGCTTAGTGTTGAAATCCTACGTATGCAGCGACCACAATATTTATTAGGGTAAGACACACGCAAAACCCAAATTAACCTGTGATCAACCTCTGGTAGCTTGGCACAGAGCAGTCAGTCTTAACTTAAAGGTGATGTGTAAAGCATTCACCCACACTTCAAACAGTAATAAAGTAAAAAACATAACACTTGGAAAATCGCACACCAATTTAGAAAAAACGGTCATTTTTAATAAATAAAACAAGACCAAAACAACTAAAATCTAATAATTAGAGCCAGAGACATGCAGTTTTAAAGATTCCAGTTGGTGTTAGCACCAACTGTGAATAGCTTCTCACGCCGGACTAGGACAAGTCACATGTCAGACCCACTACGATGAAGTGCGGCCAGCTACAGGGATCCAGTTAGGCCTGCTGAACAAGAGTACGTTAAACCCTGGGTTGCTGAGCGTTATGAGGTCCTGCGCAGAGGATGCATTGCGCAGCCGATGCAATGCATTTGTTCAGAGGAGCGGTGAAGCTGCAATGCGAGATCCTGCGTCATTGAGGATCCTGTTGCTGAGGGCTTGTAATATGAAGTCCAGTGTTGAGGAAGCTGTTGAGTAGTGGGGCTCCGAAGAAGGAACCAGCATTGTTGTTGATGCTGCCGTCGATGAGGGTTTTGTGTCAAGAAGTTTAGCTTAGGTGGAGTTTAAGAAGCTGCCTGCAAGGTGATACAGAGTCCAGGCATTGGGAGAACCCACACCATAGAGGTGATGCAACGGTTCTGCTCGGGATGGTACTGCTCAGCAGAGGAGCTGAGTTGGTTCTTCTGGGTAGGCGGGGCACCTTTGGCCCACTTCCAAGGTTCGATGACTTGGAGAGGCACCACTTGTCAGGGTAGGACTCACAGATGGCAGAGTCCAGGTGCCAGGTTAAAGGTTGTTGGAGGCTTCTTTTCCTGAGACTCTAATCAGAAGGCCAGCCAATTAGCCTTTGGAGTCACTTTGGGGGCCTTGGTTCAATAGATGCAGGTCCAGTCCTTCTCACTCAGGTAAGGGGGCAAGAGGGCAGCAGTCAGCAGGACAGCAGTTCTTTCAGGGTCACAGTCCAAAAGAGTGGCAGTTCTATCAGCTGCACAGCAGTCCTTCTTCATGTAGAGTCTCCACAGGTCCAGAAGTGTACTGAAGTAGTGGTGCCTGAGGTTCTCCTTTTATACACATTTGTGGCTTTAAAGTGGGTTAGAAGCTTTTTGAGACATGAATTTAAAGTGTAAAGACACCCTGTCTTCCCTGCCCTGGCTCCAAACTAACTACAGGGGGCATGCAGTCTTTGTTTGGAGACAGGACACAGCCTATTCAAGTGTAAGTGATGCTGGGCCTAGCTCCTCCCTCCCATCTCCACATTAGTGGCTCATTGAGTCACACCTAAACTCTCACTGTGGGTGGCTGTCTAGGAGTAATACACAAAGCTCAACTGTCAGCTACACTCAGTCATGGGATGAGAGACATGCTATGCTGCAGGCATCATTTGGCTAAGGTAAGAAAATGCCAAATTTCTAAAAGTGGAATGTAATGAACTGTAATTTAAAATCTGGCTTCACTATCACTCCAGAATTTAAATTAGGATTCCTGAGACACCAAATCAGAAGGGGTTCTCTCTTACCATTTGGAAATTACATTTATAAAATGTAATACGGTAACCACTGTTTTTCTATGGGAGAGCTAGGCCTTTCAGTAGCGAAAAACTAATTTAAGAGTGTTTCACTACCAAGACATGTAAAACTTAAAAGTACATGTTCAACTTTTTATATACTGTTAGAAATTGGATTGCTGGTTGGCTGGGTGTGAGCTCTGATTAACCAACAGCCACAATCCCTTGAAGGGTGAACCACAAAAGGTCCCTAAATTAACCTGTGCTTAACCCTGGGCAGCACAAAAAGCAGTCAGGCTTAACTTGAAGTCAATGTGCAAAGTGTTTATGCAGCACACAAACAGCAGCAATGTGAAAACACAACACAAGAAAAATCCCAAATCAATTTAGAAAAATGGAGTAAAATTTAATAAATTATTTGACATCAAAACAACTAAAAGTCATTCAGTAGAACCTGAGTTATGAACTTTAAGTTTAAGTTTTAGAATAGCTCCTACAAGATAAAAGCACCAGTCGCAGATATCTGGTTGCGCAAGTTACGAATGACCACTAAGGAATGCCGCTTGGATACAAGAAGTGGATTGTGCCCAGTGTGCACTTACCTGTGGACTTAGAAAAGATTTTGAGGAAAAGTGTCTGAGAAGGTAGAAGTTCAGCAAAGCAAGGCTGCAGGAGAGTCTGAGAAGGGAGCGTCATTGTCAGATGGCCATGGAGTGAAGCCGCAGTAAAGGTTTTTCCCTTTGGACTTATTCACCGAAATGGAAGTTGGAAATTTCCAGCAGGGTGAAGCACAGGGCTGTAGCTGAAGAGAATTCCACACTGTCGGATACCCCTTTGGAGAAGGACTGCTGGAATGGATTTGGTGCTGTGGAGAACAACATAGCGGGAGAAGCCGCAAAGTCAATCTGACCTGCGAGGCACCTCGGGCAGATAGGCGAGCAGGTTGATCCTGGTCTCCTCCTGGCTTTCAGAGCACTGGGCCAAATTTAGTTTAAGTCCTTAGCTTTGAAAAATGGCTATCCTGGCACCTTTAGCACCACAACAAGTGCCCAGGAGTGGATGGAGACCACTTGGGGGTTCAGGACTCATTCAAGCAGGGTCCAGGTGCAGGTTCTAGATTGAGGGAGCCTGTTATGTCCCTGTGGCTCTGAACAGAAGACAAGCAAACTAGCCCTTGGAGTCACCTATGGTAGTCCTGGGTGCAGGTGTAGATGCAGGGCTCAACAGCAAAGCTGGCCTCTGAGGGTTCAAGGCTAGGTTCCAGGTAGCAAGCCAGTCCTTCTAGGTACAGCAGTTGTCTGGAAGATTGCACAGCAGGTCACGGCAGTAGGCAGTTCCCTCGAGTCCTTACAAAGGTCCAATAACAGACTGAAAAGAGGATCTGAAGGTCTTATTGTTATACTTGGATGCCCTTCTCCTAGAAGATGGGAGATATTTCTGGAAAGGTTCTTTGAAGTTCTTGGAATTTCCTAACTCTCTTGCCCTGGCTCTGAGCTGACATCAGTGACAATATATGGTCCTATTGTGAGGAGATAGGACACAGCCTATTCAGATGCAAGTGGGGCTGTTCTCAGCTTAATCCCCCATCCTACCAGTTGATGGCCCATTAAGGCTCAGCTATTCCCACTATTGTGTGACTGTCTCAAAGAAATTCACAAAGTCTAACTGTCGGCTACACAAAGGAATGGGACCCAAGACAAGCTGCAGGCACGAAGGGCTATGGGCTGGAAAAATCCAACTTTCTAAAAGTGGCATTTCCAAAATTGTAATGAAAAATCTGACTTTACCATTAAAAAGGGTTTATCATTATAATTCCATAGGTACCAAACAACACATATCCACCTCCTTTCAATTAGGAATTACAGTTTACTAAATGTAATAAGGAATCCCCAATTTTATCCTATGGGAGTGGTAGGGCTCGCAGAAATGAAAAATTAATTTGGGAGGTTTCTTTTGTTTACTAGTAGCACAAGTAAAACTTAAAAGTACATGTTGACCTTTTGAATCCACAACACCCTGCAATGTGGGCTACCTTAGACCTGCCTTAGGGGTGACTTGTATGTAATAAAACAGGAGTTTAAGGCTTGGGTTGAGGGTTTAAATGGCAAGTAAACATAACAGTGTGACACCGCATTCAGTCTGCAATGGTAGGCCTGGAACAAGATTTCGAGGGCTACTTAAGTGGGTGGTGCAATAAGTGCTGCAGGCCTACATGTAGCATTTAATTTACACGCCATGTGTATATAGTATACCACTGTACAAGAGACTTACAAGTAAATTAAATACGTCAAGGGTGTGTAAACAAATTTGACCATGTTTTAGGGAGAGAGCTCAAGGACTTTGTGCACTTTACTACTGTTAACCAGTGCTAGAATCCTAAGGACAACAAAAATAAATTCAGCAAAAAGTGGAGGGTGAAGGGCATAACAGTTTAGAGGTGACCCTGAAGGGAGGGCCAGGTCCAACAAAATACATTGTACCCTGCCCTCTGGGCTGTCCAAGGCCTACCTAGCGTTGACATATGTATAAATAAGGAAGGTTTGGGACTGGCAAAAGTTTTTTTCTGGTAGGTTGAAATGGCACTTTAAACTGCACACACAGGCTCTGCAATGGCAGACCTGAAACTTGTTTAAAGGGCTACTTAAGTGAGTGGTCAAATCATTGCTGCAGGTCCACTAGTAGCATTTAATTTACATGCTCTGGGCATTTGTAGTGCACTTTATTAAGGACTTATAAGTAAATTAAATATGCTAATTGGGTATAAGCCAATGGTACCATGTTTTATGGACAGAGCACAAGCACTTTAGCACTGGTTAGCACAGGTAAAGTGCACAGAATCCTAAGGCCAGCAAGAATGAGGTCAGCAAAACATGAGTTCTGAAGGCATAAAGTTAGGGGAGACCACCCCAAACATGCCAGGTCTAAAACTGTGTTACTAGAAATCAATGATATATTCCTGGTGTCTGCCAAAATCATAAAAGTACCCTGTGTTATGCTAAGCCCTACCGCTAATAAAGACTGGGTCCCAATGACTGCCTAGTGGAAAAGGGTCCATTTACTAAGGGGAAGCAGGAAAACCTGTATGTATTTGTCTTTTCTGGGACATTGACAATACCACCATCTGTTCGTTAAGTACCAGTCGGGATATGTGTGACTTCTATGTCTTCTGATTTTCGCCACACCTTTAATTCCATTATTTATTGTGCATGCCATGCATCTAAGAGATGTCCCTTCTGCTATTATCTGTAATGCATATCTTACATATTATGCCTTGACCTTCTTTTCATATGCTTATCAAACTTGGTTTCAATCCTGATTTCTTTGCGGATTCACTCCATTCCACTATGTCTGGTTTGGATATTTGTAGGAACATCTCAGTAGTGTCTGCTGGAACAGCATTTTGGCAGCTGATTAGCAGGATGGTGTGAGTTGTGTCTCTTAAAAAAAAAACTATTATGCTCATTCTAGCGTGAGTAGTCTTGGGTACTTTTGTCTTTACAACTGGAAGTGGGGTCTCTCCTGGAACCACTACTTGTTCAGGACAGAATATGGTTCCTGTAACTGTTGTGTTGACAATTAGAGGTGGTGCCTAGGGGTGTATCATCATGGCAATTCTTACTCTGGGCCCATGGCAACTTTGCATGTGCATGAGTTTCTTTGGAGTGCCTTATCATTGTAAGGAACAGTAAACACGGTCCTCAAGTATTCTGTCACTTTCTTACACCGTATGTATTTAAAATCATAGGTCTTTTGGATACATTTGTGAAAGCAAATCGCAACTACTCAGCTTTCTATGGTTTGTCAATCTACTACTATATTTAGGTCATTTCTTACTGTCTTAAATTTAAGAAGGCATGTGCTTGCTTCTGAAAAGAATTTGTTCTAAGTTGCTACCTCTATGATTTGGAGTCACAAAAATCAGTATGGTATTTATGCTGCTTGACATGTGTTTTTCTATGAAATTATTCAGCAAGGGAGCTGATGGCACCCTCAATGTATTTTTAACTTGGTCCTTTCGAGTTTCTTGGCTGCACTTTCATATAAACAAAGCAGTCTGCAGGGACAAAGGATGTTGTGCATGGTGTTTCTCATTCCAATACTGGTTTAATCCTAACTCCTCCATAAGAGAACTTAATTATTAAGTCACATGGATAGCAGTTGCTACACCTGTAGTGGCATTTGATTGCCATAAGGATTTGGTGAATTGTGCCCACATTTTGTTAGGCGTGCAAGTACTTATTTGTTCTTCACAGGTTTGTGTTTTTAACAAAGAGAGGATTTCCAAAGGCCGTCAAAAATGATAATCTTTTCCAAATTTCTGTTGATGGATGTTTTCATGTCTTTTGTTTCCAGGCAAAATCTTATGATACATACCAGGAGTCTGGGCCCAAATTACAGCCATGCTTCTAGATGTTCTTCCAATGGTGCATACCATCTGTGTATTTGTTTTAGCATTCTCCAATATTTTTCGGGCAGTTTTTAAGAGGTGTTTGTAAATTTGGACTTGTCTTCCTTCAGGGTACATTTACTTCACATCAGCAGAATGTGGCAAACTACTATGAATAACATTACTTTAACCTCTTGGGTGCCTTGGACGAGATGATCTCGTCCAAGGCTACAGTTCCCCTGTGCCTTGGACGAGATCATCTCGTCCATGGCACAGGGGAACTTGGGGGCGCGCTAGCGCGCCCCCCGTGCACCCCCCCTCCCCCCCAAGGCGGGGATGGAAGGGGAAGACCTTCCCCTTCCACCCCCGCCCCCCCCACCCCCCCCTGTGACGTCAGCGCGTGCGCGCGCGCTGATGTGTCACAGGGGCCTTTCTCTTTCAATCACCGGGGAGGCCCGGAGGGGCTTCAAAGGGAAGGAAAAGTATTTCCTTCCCTTTGAAGTCTCTCCGAGGGTTTCAAAAGCCGGATTGCTTGCAATCCGGCTTTTGAAACCCCACTAGACACCAGGGATTTTTTTTTTTTTTAATGATATTGACAAAAGGGAGCGACCCCTTGGGCAAGGGTCGCTCCCATGGGGGGCATTTTTTCTGGAAGGCCTTTTCTGCCCCCCCTGGGGGCAGATCGGCCTACTATTAGGCCGATCTGCACCCAGGGGGGGCAGAAACCTCTAGGGCACCAGGGACCTTTTTTTTTTTTTTTTTTTTTATGTGTTATTTTATTTTTTTGGGTGGGGAGCGACCCCTTAGGCAAGGGTCGCTCCCCTTGGGGTAAAATTATATTTTGGCCATTTCTGCCCCCCTTGGGGGCAGATTGGCCTATTTTAATGAGGCCAATCTGCCCCCAAGGGGGGTAGAAACCACTAGACACCAGGGAGTTTTTTCTTTGCGTGAATTTCACGCAAAGGGAGCGACCCCTTAGGCAAGGGTCGCTCCCTGGGGGGGAGGGCAATTTATTTTAGGCCATTTCTGCCCCCCCTGGGGGCAGATCGGCCTATTATTAGGCCAATCTGCCCCCAGGGGGGGCAGAAACCTATAGGCGCCAGGGCAAGTTTTTTTTTTGTGTTTTGTTTTTTGTTTGTTTGTTTTTTTAGAGATGGGGAGCGACCCATCAGGCAAGGGTCGCTCCCCTGGGGGGGGGGGCAAATTGTATTTACACCATTTCTGCCCCCCTGGGGGCAGATTGGCCGATTTTAGGTCAATCTGCCCCCAAGGGGGCAGAAACCACTAGGCACCGGGGATTTGTTTTTTGGCGCCAATTTCACGCAGGGGGAGCGACCCCGTAGGCAAGGGTCGCTCCCGGGGGGGGGGGTGGGGTTTGGGGGGGGTCAAATTTATTTTAGGCCATTTCTGCCCCCCCTAGGGGCAGATCGGCCTATTATCAGGCCGAACTGCCCCCAGAGGGGGGCAGAACCCTCAGGGCACCAGGGCAATTTTTTTTTTGTGTATTTTTTTTGTGTTTTTTTTTTTTTTCGAGATGGGGAGCGACCCATCAGGCAAGGGTCGCTCCCCTGGGGGGCAACTTGTATTTAGGCCATTTCTGCCCCCCTTGGGGGCAGATTGGCCGATTTTAGGTCAATCTGCCCCCAAGGGGGCGGAAACCACTAGGCACCTGGGATTTGTTTTTTGTCGCCAATGTCACGCAGGGGGAGCGACCCCGTAGGCAAGGGTCGCTCCCGGGGGGGTGGGGGGGGGGGGTTGGGGGTTCAAATTTATTTTAGGCCATTTCTGCCCCCCCTGGGGGCAGATCGGCCTATTATTAGGCCAAACTGCCCCCAGGGGGGGGCAGAACCCTCTAGGCACCAGGGCACATTTTTTTTGTGTGTTTTTTTTTTGTTTGTTTGGTTTTTTTCGAGATGGGGAGCGACCCATCAGGAAAGGGTCGCTCTCCTGGGGGGCAAATTGTATTTAGGCCATTTCTGCCCCCCTTGGGGGCAGATTGGCCGATTTTAGGTCAATCTGCCCCCAAGGGGGTAGAAACCACTAGGCACCTGGGATTTGTTTTTTGGCGCCAATGTCACGCAGGGGGAGCGACCCCGTAGGCAAGGGTCGCTCCCGGGGGGGGTGGGGGTTGGGGGGAAGAAATTTATTTTAGGCCATTTCTGCCCCCCCCCCCTGGGGCCGGCTGAGCTACAGGCCAAACTCCACAGGTAGGCACCTTGCAAAAAACACCTCTGTTTTCTGTGAAAAAATATGTTGTGTCCATGTTGTGTTTTGGGCCATTTCCTTTCGTGGGCGCTAGGCCTACCCACAGAAGTGAGGCACCATTTTTATCGAGAGACTTAGGGGAACGCTGGGTGGAAGGAAATTTGTGGCTCCTCTCAGATTCCAGAACTTTCTGTCACCGAAATGAGAGGAAAAAGTGTTTTTTGGGCCACATTTTGATGTTTGCAAAGGATTCTGGGTAACATAACCTGGTCAGAGCCCCGCAAGTCACCCCATCTTGGATTCCCCTGGGTTTCTAGTTTTCAAAAATGCGCTGGTTTGCTAGGTTTCCCCAGGTGCGGGCTGAGCTACAGGCCAAAATCCACAGGGAGGCACTGCTTTTTATCAAAAAATGTGATGTGTCCACGTTGTGTTTTGGGCCCTTTCCTTTCGTGGGCGCTAGTCCTACCCACGCAAGTGAGGTATCATTTTTATCGGGAGACTTGGGGGAACGCTGGGTGGAAGGGAAATTTGTGGCTCCTCTCAGATTCCAGAACTTTCTGCCACAGAAATGTGAGGAACATGTGTTTTTTTAGCCACATTTTGAGGTTTGCAAAGGATTCTGGGTAACAGAACCTGGTCCGGGCCCCGCAAGTCACCCTTCCTTGGATTCCCCTAGGTCTCTAGTTTTCAGAAATGTACAGGTTTGGTAGGTTTCCCTAGGTGGCGGCTGAGCTAGAGGCCAAAATCTACAGGTAGTCACTTTGCTAAAAACAGCTCTGTTTTCTGTGATGTGTCCACGTTGTGTTTTGGGGCATATCCTGTCGCGGGCGCTAGGCCTACCCACACAAGTGAGGTATCATTTTTATCGGGAGACGTGGGGGAACGCTGGGTGGAAGGAAATTTGTGGCTCCTCTCAGATTCCAGAACTTTCTGCCACAGAAATGTGAGGAACATGTGTTTTTTTAGCCAAATTTTGAGGTTTGCAAAGGATTCTGGGTAACAGAACCTGGTCTGAGCCACACAAGTCACCCCTCCTTGGATTCCCCTAGGTCTCTAGTTTTCAGAAATGCACAGGTTTGGTAGGTTTCCCTAGGTGCCGGCTGAGCTAGAGGCCAAAATCTACAGGTAGTCACTTTGCTAAAAACAGCTCTGTTTTCTGTGATATGTCCACGTTGTGTTTTGGGGCATATCCTGTCGCGGGCGCTAGGCCTACCCACACAAGTGAGGTATCATTTTTATCGGGAGACGTGGGGGAACGCTGGGTGGAAGGAAATTTGTGGCTCCTCTCAGATTCCAGAACTTTCTGCCACAGAAATGTGAGGAACATGTGCTTTTTTAGCCAAATTTTGAGGTTTGCAAAGGATTCTGGGTAACAGAACCTGGTCCGAGCCCCGCAAGTCACCCCTCCGTGGATTCCCCTAGGTCTCTAGTTTTCAGAAATGCACAGGTTTGGTAGGTTTACCTAGGTGCCGGCTGAGCTAGAGGCCAAAATCTACAGGTAGTCACTTTGCTAAAAACAGCTCTGTTTTCTGTGATATGTCCACGTTGTGTTTTGGGGCATATCCTGTCGAGGGCGCTAGGCCTACCCACACAAGTGAGGTATCATTTTTATCGGGAGACGTGGGGGAACGCTGGGTGGAAGGAAATTTGTGGCTCCTCTCAGATTCCAGAACTTTCTGCCACAGAAATGTGAGGAACATGTGCTTTTTTAGCCAAATTTTGAGGTTTGCAAAGGATTCTGGGTAACAGAACCTGGTCCGAGCCCCGCAAGTCACCCCTCCGTGGATTCCCCTAGGTCTCTAGTTTTCAGAAATGCACAGGTTTGGTAGGTTTCCCTAGGTGGCGGCTGAGCTAGAGGCCAAAATCTACAGGTAGTCACTTTGCTAAAAACAGCTCTGTTTTCTGTGATATGTCCACGTTGTGTTTTGGGGCATATCCTGACGCGGGCGCTAGGCCTACCCACACAAGTGAGGTATCATTTTTATCGGGAGACGTGGGGGAACGCTGGGTGGAAGGAAATTTGTGGCTCCTCTCAGATTCCAGAACTTTCTGCCACAGAAATGTGAGGAACATGTGTTTTTTTAGCTAAATTTTGAGGTTTGCAAAGGATTCTGGGTAACAGAACCTGGTCCGAGCCACACAAGTCACCCCTCCTTGGATTCCCCTAGGTCTCTAGTTTTCAGAAATGCACAGGTTTGGTAGGTTTCCCTAGGTGGCGGCTGAGCTAGAGGCCAAAATCTACAGGTAGTCACTTTGCTAAAAACAGCTCTGTTTTCTGTGATGTGTCCACGTTGTGTTTTGGGGCATATCCTGTCGCGGGTGCTAGGCCTACCCACACAAGTGAGGTATCATTTTTATCGGGAGACGTGGGGGAACGCTGGGTGGAAGGAAATTTGTGGCTCCTCTCAGATTCCAGAACTTTCTGCCACAGAAATGTGAGGAACATGTGTTTTTTTAGCCAAATGTTGAGGTTTGCAAAGGATTCTGGGTAACAGAACCTGGTCCGAGCCACACAAGTCACCCCTCCTTGGATTCCCCTAGGTCTCTAGTTTTCAGAAATGCACAGGTTTGGTAGGTTTCCCTAGGTGGCGGCTGAGCTAGAGGCCAAAATCTACAGGTAGTCACTTTGCTAAAAACAGCTCTGTTTTCTGTGATGTGTCCACGTTGTGTTTTGGGGCATATCCTGTCGCGGGCGCTAGGCCTACCCACACAAGTGAGGTACCATTTTTATCGGGAGACTTGGGGGAACATAGATTAGGAAAACAAGTACTATTGCCCCTTGTCTTTCTCTACATTTTTTCCTTCCAAATATAGGAGTGTGTGTAAAAAAGACATCTATTTGAGAAATTCCCTGTAATTCACGTGCTACTATGGTCACCCCGGAATTCAGAGATGTGCAAATAACCACTGCTCCTCAACACCTTATCTTGTGCCCTTTTTGGAAATGCAAAGGTTTTCTTGATAGCAATTTTTTACTCCTTATATTTCAGCAAATGAATTGCTGTATACCCGGTATAGAATGAAAACGCACTGCAGGGTGCAGCTCATTTATTGGCTCTGGGTTCCTCGGGTTCTTGATGAACCTACAAACCCTATATATCCCCGCAACCAGAGGAGTCCAGCAGACGTAACGGTATATTGCTTTCGATAATCTGACATTGCAGGGAAAAGTTACAGAGTAAAACGTAGAGAAAAATTGATGGTTTTTTCACCTCAATTTCAATATTTTTCTTTTTCAGCTGTTATTTTCTGTAGGAAACCCTTGTAGGATCTACACAAATGACCCCTTGCTGAATTCAGAATTTTGTCTACTTTTCAGACATGTTTAGGTGTCTGGGATCCAGCATTGGTTTCATGACCATTCCTGTCACTGACTGAAAGGAGGCTGAAAGCACAAAAAATTGCACAAATGGGGTATGCCCCAGTAAAATGCCAAAATGGTGTTGAAAAATTGGGTTTTCTGATTCAAGTCTGCCTGTTCCTGAAAGCTGGGAAGCTGCTGAGTTTAGCACCGCAAACCATTTGTTGATGCCATTTTCAGGGGAAAAACCACAAGCCTTCTTCTGCAGCCACTTTTTCCAATTTTTTTGAAAAAAACGAAATTTTCACTGTATTTTGGCCAATTTCTTGGCCTCCTTCAGGGGAACCCACAAAGTCTGGGTACCTCTAGAATCCCTAGGATGTTGGAAAAAAAGGACGCAAATTTGGCTTGGTTAGCTTATGTGGACAAAAAGTTATGAGGGCCTAAGCGCGAACTGCCCCAAATAGGCAAAAAAAGGCCTGGCACAGGAGGGGGAAAAGGCCTGGCAGCGAAGGGGTTAACAAGGAAGTGCATTACTGTCAGTTGGTTATGGTACAGAGTTGTGATGGGATAGGTATGGCCCAAGACATTTAATGCCAGTAGGACTGTAATGTAAACAGAATTTGATGTTTATTAATCTAATGTGGAACCATTTGTGAAATTCAGTTACTAACTCAATGATCCTTCTCCACAGGCACAGAATGGTGTGGATATACTATGCCCTTTTTGCTCTTTAGTAGACCAGGGTTGTTTTGGTAAATATCAATTTATTTTCATATTTTGTAATGTGAAAGTTAGCAAATTCTGGTTTGAAGGAACAGCACATTTCTCTTCTTTTCCAAGGTGGACAATCTGTATACTCTAGTGTTCAAAGTCAGTATTACCTAACAAAGCACAGATCTTCCGAAGAACTGTAACAAAAGCAAAAGATTATGATGTCTGGAGATTACCTTAGTGAAAATAAAAATTTACTAATAAAAATGAAAGATGATTTGTCACATTAACAATTGCTGGGCCTGGCCCTCTCTGCAGGGTCAACCCCAAACTTTTTAATTTCACCCCTGTTTTTCTAAATTTGATTCTGTTCGCATTAGGACTCTGTGCACTTTACCATTGCTAACCAGTGCTAAAGAGTTTGTGCTCTCTCCTTAAAACATGGTAATATTGGGCTGCGCCTGATTGGCACACTTAATTTACCTGTGTTCCTTAGTATATGGTACTTCATGTACCTAAAGCCTGTAAATTAAATGCTATTAGTGGTCCTTCAGCACTTATTGTGCCACCTACTCAAGTAGCACTTTAAGACATATCTCAGGCCTGCCTTTGCAGCGTGTAGGGCAATTTTACACTGCCATTTCAACCTGGCAAAATAAACTTTTGGGCAGATATAAACCTTCCCTTTAAATACATATGTCACCCATAAGATAGGCCCTAAAGGCTCCTAGGGCAGGGTTCTTTGGATTTAAACAGTATGGCAAGTAGTGCCCTGGTAGTGAAAAACTCCATAAGTTGTTTTTCACTATTGTATGGCATATTTCTCCACTGACTAACACTGGGTATCTTTATTTAATTTAATATATGCTGACTTTGGATTGGAGCAGGTAGTGATGTGACGTATGGACTCAAACTAATTGTAATTTAAAATGGTATGTAATGGTAAAGTCAGATTTTTAGATTTATTTCTGAAAATGCCACTTTTCTAATGTTGTTCTGTACTTATGCTAACCAATTTGTGCCTCTGCCAGTGTCCTGGGTCACATGACTGTGAATGGCTCTGCTGTTGTACTATGTGTATTCCTTCCAGACAGTGACAGAAAAGGGGACAAATTGTTGGCATGATGGCCAACCTGCCAGAGTGGCTGAGGGAATAGCTGTGCCCTGCCCCTATTACACTTGGAAGGGCTTGCCTTCAGCACACACAAAAGTACCTGACACGAGCCTTATTTTAACCTAGACTTCTTGGAGCCTTGATATGGCAATAGAATTACTTTGGAGAAACTGATGTGGGGGTAGCCCGGGTTGTTCTCCAACACACAAAAGTTGGCACCAGATATAAATATTGAACCCTCAGAACACCACATCAGCACACTCTTTGACCATTACAAAAGAAGGGCTGCTCTGCCAGCAGATGACTTGAGTAGCAAGACCTGCTGCCTTCATCCCAGGTTAACCTGAGTGTTTATGCCACAGGGACAACCCAAGGTCCAGAGGCCTCTCAGCCGCAGCTATCCTGGACCTGCACTGGCCTGCAACTGGACCTGGCTGAGCCTTGTGGGCCTATGCTTGAGTGTGTCCCTTATGCCCAAGAGGTGTCTCTCAAGTTTATGGACTGTTGGCTGGCATCAAAGTGTGCTTCTCCCTGCCTAACTGCTGGTTCTATCAGTAGTGACGAAGTACAATACAAGTCGAAACAGGACCTCTCTTCACAGCCCCTTGCAGTTCCTAATGACAGCCTCATCAAAATTCACACGATGCAGCTTTATGCAGGACCTTGCATCACAGCTCCTGAATGGCAGTGTGTCAGAACTGATGCAGGTGATGCAACTTGATGCAGAACTTTGGATTGCAGCCCTCAGAGCTCCTCATCAGAACTGATGCAGCTCAGCGCAAAGCCTTGCATCAAGAACATAAGGTACAATTCTCAGCAGGACTAACCTAGTTCCTGTATCTGGCCCACCGTTGATCACATAGGGCTTGAACTTGCGACTTTGTCCAGGTCCAGTGTGACCAGATTACCACAGTGGGCCGTTTGTACTTCTAAGACCTATTCTCACCTAAAACTTTGAAATTACATATCTCCGGATCTACTGATTGGATTTTTGTCATTATGATATCACTTTATTTATTAAAATTTACTTTATTTTTCCACATTGATTTGAGATTTTTCTTGTGCTGTCTTTCACTTTATTGTGGGCTATATAAATAGTTCACACATTGCCTCTAAGCCTGACTGCTGTGTGCCATGCTACTGGAGGGTTAGGCACAGGTTGATTTAGTGCCTTTTGTGGTTTACAAGGACTGTGACTGTTGAGTGTGGTTGATGCATGTGTGGAACTTCCACGCCCCATCAACCAATAATTTGTTACAACAAATGGATAGAATTTGGATGCTAAAATGAAGATTGAAAAAAGATTTTAAAATGATTGCATTGTCTGACCTATTTTGCATAATTACAATCATGAAACGATGTTCTCATGAGCTCCGCCGTGGATTTACCCCTTAGAAAAATAATGATCAGTCCACTGATCTTCAGGTTTTATAATGGACGAAATGTACAGGTGATAAAATAGCCACTACTTCCCATACTGGAGATGCAGCTGCTACCTGAACCAGTGGCTCTTCAAAGCGGACGGAATCCTGTCTGCCACCTTTTCATTAACACACTCTCCACTTAAGGTTCTTTAGGCAAAGAAAGTTCCCATTTATTTCTAAATCCTATACATGCCAATTTGATATTCTGTCTAATTGCCCCGATCCAGATGACTATTCATGCTATTTTAGACTTTTAGAACTATAGGCGAGGGTATAATTACCTTATCATATTGCATCTGGAACATGAAATACTGAATTTGCAGTAGCACTTTCAGAGTTTATTACTTAACATATGAGCTTTCTTTTTATTGAAAGCTAGTTTCTATAAACCGATATTAATGTGTACAGTGTGTGACCAAGAATGCTTTATCTCATTAGAATAAAATCCATTAAACTGCTGTGTAAAATTAACTCAAAATCTAAAGACTTCAACAGATATGTACTGCTAGGTGAGAAGATGGCGGTTAGTAGCAATGACAGACGTTTATTTTTACACATTATCAGTGGGTAGCACTTAAGAAAATTACAACGTGGAATGATACTGTGAAATCGAAAATGTAGTTGTCGTGCTGTCAGACAAGATGGCCAAACAAAGATGTATGAAATTCATTTAAGGCATGGTTTGCGAGTTATATTAAAAGTACACTTGCATTAATGACTTTCAAGCACTGCTATGGGTCAAATTCACACTCTCACAACATAATACCTTAAAGATCGTGATTCTTGCACCATTTAGAGCAATATCAATAGGACTCGACGCTCAAATGCTGCAAAATGCTATAAAAGTAATCCCCCTACCCGCTCACCCCCCCCCCCCCCCCCCCAACCCGGCTTCAGAGACTCATTTTAGGCTCCTTTTTGGGGGAAACAACAGGGTATTAGAGAAACCTAAAACGAGTAAAGGAAGGCAAGGAGGCTGGTCTTTCTTTATAGGCTTGCCTGCTTAGTAGGCTTTAACAAAAGCAGAGATAAATACGTGGGTGGGAGGGAACCTTGACCTGAAGAGATGTTTGTGGACAGGCTGGCCTTCCGTTGTGCCCACTCTTTAATCTGTGTGTAAACATTAATATTGTCAGATTGCATCTACTGACCTTCAGGACGGAGCTTTCACGATTCTGAGAAGGCATATATTGCCCAGGTGTACTTCCGTGGCAGGCTCGACTTGTGTACAAATGAGGCCTTTCATTAAGGGGCAGTGTAATTTGTTTTTTTAAGTAACAGTTGATAAATACCACAATCCATCTAGCACTTCCTTATTCAGAGACAGTTTACGTACAAATGCAACAGGGGATTTTGGTAATCTTACATTCTAAATTATGCGGATTTAATTCCTTCCGACTGTACGCACGGTCCTTGCTATACATTACTGACTATACATTTTCAACTCTGAAGTATACACTCAGAAGTGCACATTTCTGCCTCAACACACTACCTAACGTGCAACAATGAATTGGAGAATACGCACTCCTGAATAAATATGTGAGCATTAGACGGGGGACACTACTGACAACGTTTCGTAGCCATATACCAATTTGGTGGCTCATAGGAATCAAAAAGATACAACAAAAGCTGCAGTGTAAAAAGTTAACTCCTTACAACGCAGCTTGTTCTATCTTTTTCAATAGTTTGTTATGTTCAACTCACACACCCAGGGAGGTCAACATACATTTAGAAGCATGTTTGTTTACTTCAGCTTACAGGGAGAGTCATATTCCAGCTAATTGTACTAAATTTTGTATTACACGTATAGTGAATAATAAAATATTCACTATTAGTGTTATGAAAAAAAAAAATAGAAAACAAGGAAAGTGGAGGAGTCCAAAACGACGGCCATGAGGACTTCCTGACACTTATTTTGCCACCTCTGAGACCAGGGTTCACAAAGGCAGTGCCAGGGGTCACAAGGGGCAAAGCCAGGGGTTGCAGCTGCGACCCCCCGCGTCCCCTAAATGGCTTCCGTGCACACCCCACGGCCCCCGCGCTCAATGCCACACCTACAAGATGATAAATGTAGGTCCTCTGAGACACACAACATTTAACATGAAATATGAATTTTCGCTTTGCTCCACTCTCCATCCTTCTTTGATATCCACAAACACATATACAATAAGATAAACAAGAGACACACAACATCTACGCTAGGTCAGTGTGGATGAAGAAAACACCTTGGCAGACCATAATTACAAATCCGGTGACAGAAACCCCACTGCCCTGGAACATTTTTAGTTTTACTGTGCACCAAAGCATTTCGAATCGTTTTTGATGTTCACAAACAATGCAGATTTAAGACACAGAAGTGAAACTGAAGGGGCAACAAAAACGCACACCCCGAGATACCCATGGCCAAGCCCTGGCTTGATGGACTATAAAATACATTTCCTTAGACAGACAAGCTGTTACTGTGACATGTTGAGTTTGCTTTCCATTGCACCGACCAGTGTATATTATTTTCGTGATTTGCAAACAATCAGTAAAGATGGCACACAAGGAACGTTATTTCACACAAAATAAGCCAACCTTATTAAAAAGAAAAAGCTTACAGATTGTTAAACACAAAATTAAAACAAAACACACTTGTTTTTAAATAATACCGGGTCCTGAGAGATCTTGAGGTGCTAGAAAATGACAATGGTAGAAAATAATATTCTCTCGCT
The DNA here is from genome assembly GCF_031143425.1 of Pleurodeles waltl. NCBI lineage: Eukaryota > Metazoa > Chordata > Amphibia > Caudata > Salamandridae > Pleurodeles > Pleurodeles waltl. Next base: position 774,034,735 of record NC_090443.1, on the reverse strand, counting down.
CTTGATCTTTACCTCCGGAGCAGAGCTTCATTCAACAAATGTGACTGGACACATAAGCAGTGATATTTTACGTTTTTGGCACTGCTGTTGGGTGCAGAAGAAGCCTCTCTACTCAGGTTCACTATTTGTGATGTTTGCACGCAATAGGCCTAGAACAGAAGTGGGTGGTCCTCTGGACCCATCCTCTTGTTCCACAGAATGGTGTAGCTGGTCGGCCGATACCCACGGACCACATCCCCGAGGATGTTTATTTCCGACACCAACGAGCAAATGAACACTGTGAAATTCACTCCCAATTGAGGGATTGCGTGCACGGCAGTATAGTTATCATGCCTAAGTCCTGCTTAGACACCCTACCATGCCTTTCCACATCACCCCAAACACTTCAAGCAATCCATTGCACCAGCTGCCATTTAACACCCATGTGCTCTGTCAAATGTATCCATAACCAAAAGTTTCTAGGTCCTCTTCTTCCAAGTGCGATCATGGAAATTTGAAAGTGAGCGGTTAGATAGACAAAGAACAATACTTAACAAAAACAAATTGATAAATACATGAAAGGGCGGGGTTTGTGCAGCTGGGATGTTGTGGTAAAATTAATGAAAAATATACCTTTTGTAATCTAGCGATCAAAAATGTAGTCGGCAAACTAGTGATCCCCAGTTGTCATTGAGCAGAATCTAGTGGCATTTACTCTGCAAGGAAGGCTTCAGATTGCCAAGAAATTCGCTTGTTTCATGTTTACGATTGTAGTGAGTGTTACTAAATAAACAACTACAATGACGGTAAGGATTGAGAGACTTGTATTAAGGCAAGGTCCAAATCCAAAGGTACACAGGAAAGTGAAAATGTGTCTCAAAGTCAAGAAATGCAACTGAAAGGTATTAAGACTAGTTTGACAGAGTACGTCCACACTATGTGTTGTGGATATTTTATATTCTTGGGATGACAAACAGGGATGCTATCCACCAAGTTGAGTGATCATGTGCCCATTAACCAGGTATCTATATGTGCCTGCATGTTGCAGGGACTGGATATTTCTCCTCCAGTTTGTGGATGGTGTCAACATTTTTAACAGCGATGCTTGCACTGATAAGTGTTTAAGCCAATCAATATTCGAGTTGCAGAGAAAGTTTTGTAAATTGTCTCTAGATTTACCTGAACATCCCGGGACTGTGAAGGCTTGGTGGCAACATGTGTGGGAGCATATGATGATGCTCTAGAGATGGATGTGGGACCCTCCTATTTGTGTATTACTTGTTTCTACGGATTGTGCTATGCTCCTTAATAATGAAAGAATGGGGGTTGATTGGTTTATTGTAGTGAGTAGATTCTGCCAATGGGTGAGTTGACGGAGAGAGGGAGGGCCAGGCTATCAGGGTTGATTTGAATTATTATCTTTCCATTAATATAGATTAAAAAAATGGGGGACGTCTGTGAGGCATTTTGAAGTTGCATGCTATCTCTGTAGTGAAAGAGATCATATATATATATATATATATATATATATATATATATATATATATATATATATATATTCAAGTAATATGAGCTGGGCTATGGTGGGCATCTACAGCATGTAAAGCGGGAAGTTGAGTGTAAATTTCAGCTTGGAAGGAGTAGGGGTTCAGGTATAGGCTGATGGTGCGTCATTCTTAAATAAAATGCATTATGGATATTTTTTTTCAAGGCCTGACGAGATTACAGATCTTTAGTTTAGGAAGACCGTTAGTGAACAGACCTGTATTAAAACTTGGAGGTTAGGGAGAGAGAGAATGATAGGGCTCAACTGTGCACTATATTTGAATGTTGGTGGTTTTCAGTGATTTATGTCTGAACATTCACATGTACTGCTTTCCTTAGGAAGGTACCGAAAATGTCATGGAAGGTGCATTATTATTTCTGTTGCATTGACTGACAAAGTTAAAGGTCTCTCATATAGGGCCAGATGTATCATCAAGGCCATTTGCGATTCGGAAATAGCGATTTTTAAGAAATCGATATTTCCGACTCGCAAAGTGCCATGTGTCACATTTGCGAATCGTTAATAGCGATTTCTTAAAAATCGCAAATGCTATTACCGATTCGCAAATTGCAGTACCGTCCCCATTCGCACCTATGGGCCTGTTGGCCCATATCTGCGAATTTTTTGCATTTCCAAAATTGTGATTTCTTAACCAGAAATCACAATTTTGGAAATGCAAAACCCCAGGGTGCTGGGGGCCTAAGGCCCCCTCTGCTGCACCCCAACATTTTTTGGGGGGACATGTAAGGTGCACACATGCCAAAAGGTCATTGTGCTTTCCATGTACAATTTAAAAATGCATTTTGCGACTCTCTAAACAGGGTCGCAATTTTAAGGAATCGCTATTTTAGCAATTCCTTAAAATTGCGTTCAGAATGTATTCCATACATTCTGAAATGGCATTTTGCATTCGCAAACAGGCATTCACACCGTTTGCAAATGCAAAATGCTTTCATACATCTGGCCCGTTGTCTCTCTTTGATTTGCTAGGTAAGGCATCTATTGTTGTCCTGCTATTCACAAGCAGCAGAACATATTTCATTGCAAAGTTTTGCAACACTACCTAACTGTTATGGCACAATCTTTAATGTATTTGTGGACACAATTTCAGACCAATACTGATAGAATGACATAATTTCCAATAAGGCTATGAAACAAATAGCATTAAATTAACTCCACATACAAAAACACATCTTGAAAGTATGTCTTGTACAATAAAGCAGTCACAACAAAAAGATTTACAATGGTCACGTGTAAGTAATAAGTACCTTCGTTTTCTGAACCCTTTCCTTCCGCGCAAAGTTTTCGAGTTTCCTTTTTATTTCAATTTGATGATGACGCTGAAAAAAAGAGAATCAAAATGTTGAAATAAGCTGAAAGGACAAAGCACGTTGTCTTGCTATAAATACAAAATGAGAAGTCCCCCCAAAACATGAAATGGTTAAGTATGCACACATATGTTTAAAGGATTCGCGCTCTGAACCAATATTACCAAACCAGTGTATCTGACAAATACCAATATGTTTCCAATATTTAAAAAAGTACTGGTTTGTGATTAGTTCATACCACATTTCTCCAGCTTCAGTCCATTTAATAAGACATAGAAATATTATCCAAGTTAGGACCTGGTGCGAATTGAGAGGAGGTGGGGGGTGGTGTAGATGGGGAGCTGAGTAACAGGTTCGAACAGTAATTATTTCCATGCAAAGTACAATTACAAGATATTTCTACTGTAATGGGACTATCAAGCAAACCTGGTAAAACTGAGTAAAATCGACCTGCCGATCTCCATTTCATGTGTAACAATGGTCACTTTTCCACTTCCATTTACCACCTCCTTACTGTAGGTGGTACATAAGAAGGCGAAGATGTGTTCGACTCTGATTTTGCTGTTTTTGGTACTCTGGGCACTTTACCACTGCTGACCAGTGCTAAAGTGCAAGTGCTCCTTTACAAAATCAATATGTAATTGGCTTATCCATGATTGGCATATTTGATTTACTAGTAAGTCCCTATTAATGTGCACTAGATGTGCCAGGGCCTATAAATCAAATGTTACTAGTGGGCCTGCAGCACTGGTAGTGCCACCCACATAAGTAGCTCTGTAATCATGTCTCAGACCTGCCACTGCAGTGTCTGTGTGTGCAGTTTTAAACTGTAAATTCGACTTGGCAAGTGTACCCACTAGCCAGGCCTAAACCTTCCCTTTTCTTACATGTCAGACACCCCTAAGGTAGGCCCTAGGTAGCCCCAAGGGCAGGGTGTAGTGTATGGTTAAGGTAGGACATATAGTAATGTGTTTTATATTTCCCAACAGTGAAATATTGCTAAATTAGTTTTTCACTGTTGCAAGGCCTGTCCCTCTCATAGGTTAACATGGGGGCTACCTTTAAATATGATAAAAGTGTAGTTTCCCTTTGGGAGTGGATAGACATGAGGAGTTTGGGGTCTCTGAGCTCACAATTTTAAAATACATCTTTTAGTAAAGTTAATTTTAAGATTGTGTGTTTGAAAATGCCACTTTTAGAAAGTGGGCATTTTCTTGCCTATAGCATTTCTGTGACTCTGCCTGTTTGTGGATTCCCTGTCTGGGTCAGTTTGACAGTTGGGCTGGTTGTACCTTCTGGTTTGTTAAAGACATTTTATGGACTTTCAGAAAGCCGACCTGGGAATGCATGCTGCCCGTTGATTGCCATTGGTTTTGTGGTTTGAAACACATTTTCTTGCTTTCCATTTGCTGGCTTTATTTGTTCAGCTGTCCAGGCTGAATTCCTCACTTCCCTTGACCAAACCTTATTTACAGTATCCTTCCAAGGGCTCCCTTCCTGTAAAGAGGCCTGCAAATCTTGTGCTTATCATGCCACATTTGTTGTGCATTCAAAGACAGAGGTCAAATGTCAGGCGCTGACTTCCGAGGGCGCTTGTTTACTTTTCTTTCTCGGATTTCAAAGTGAGAGGATTTATATGACAATCTTTCTGGATACTGTTTTCTTTTCCAGCACACTACAACATTTAAATGAACTGTGTAAGTATTTCACAATATACCAGAATTGGGAACATAAATGACGCACATTAATTCTTATTTGTGAAGTATGTCATAAACCGATACTTTAATATGCTAAATACAAATCAATTCACTAGGTGATGCAATTTCCACACACTTTCATATATGCACTGTATAGTTTTATTAGTAAAACTGTATGTCTGTGCAAATGTAAAGGTAATTTCAACTGCAAATGTGTTGTCTGTAATGGCAGTGTGCTACCACATCCTGAATACTCCTCTATATGCCACTCCACTATACTCTACTCTGCACCACTCCACACCACTGCACTATATTCTGCACCACTGCATTCTACTCTGCACCAACCACTCCACTTTACACAGTTCCTAACCACTGCACACTATGCCACTTCATGCTACGCCTCTCTACTCTACCCTTTACCACTCTACTCTATACTAATGCACTCTTTGCCACTCCACAGCACTGCACTCTTAGCTACTGCTCTCTACACCACTCCAATCTAGGTCACAACATTCTACTCTGCACCACTTCACTCTATGCCTCTGCACTCTCTGCCACTGCACTGTATGCCAATAAACTCTACGCCAATGCACTTCACTCCTTAACACTCACCCCTACGCCCCTGCACTCTATGCCAATCCACTGTACGCCACTCTAATCTACTCTGCACCTCTGCATTCTATCCCACAGCACTCTACACCACTTTTTCTTTATGCCATTACACTCTAGGCCACTCTATGCAACTGCACTCTAGCCTGCACCACTCTACTCTATTCCACTTCAGTCTACTCTGAAACAATCTATTCTATGACACTGCGCTCTATGGCACTCTACTCCATTCCACTCTATGTCACTGAACTCTGCACCACTCTACTCTTAACCACTAGGCCAATGCACTCTACAATGCATCACTGTACTCTACACTACTGCACTCACATTCTACTCTGAAACACTTCACTCTCCACTATGCCACTGTACTCTACGGCACTATACTCTACTCTGAACCACTCTATGCTACTCTACTCTGCATTACTCTATGCCTCTCGATTCTACTCTGCGCCACTGCCCTCTGCATCAATGAACTGTATGTCACTCTACTCTGCATCACTGTAAGCCACTGTGCTCTATGCCACTGCCCTCTACTCTGTGCCCCTCTACTCTACTATGCAACACCTTAATCTACACCACTGTATTCTACAATGCTACATTGTATGCCCCTGAATTCAATGCCACTATATTCCGCAACACTCTGTACATCAATGCACTCTACACTAGCCCATTCTACTCCATGCCACTCCAGTGTATGCCACTCTACACAACTCCACACTATGTCACTACAATACATGACACTCTCTGCCGTTCCACTCTACGCAACTCCACAACACTCCACAATTCCCCTCTACAACACTCCACACCATTCTCCTGTACTCCACTAACATTTAGCCATGCAGAACGCAGCAATGGCTAAAGCACATTGGCAAAGCCAAAAGCTCTTTCAGAGAAGGGGCTTATTGGCTTTGGCTATGCTTGTTGAACAATAGTGGTCACCCTGAAAAGCAGGCATTTTGAGTAGTGCTTTGGAATGCTTGAATAACAGTCCTACAAAGCTGGCATTCTTATCATATCATTAACACCTGCACAAATGTTTGAGAGACTCTTAAATGGCACACTAACTGTGTTTGGTAGTGTTTTCTGGCAAAAGTTAAAACTGGTGTTATTACTTCCACAATCAGATTTTCTATAATATTTTATTCATTGGGGGCTCCGTGTACAAAATTTAGAGACTGCATCTGCTGTGGTAAAAATATTCAGCTTTTTCGTCCTTTTCCTCTTTATTTCATTAAAAACAACAATGCTTTTCTGCTATTGTGGGCTATCAGTCTTGGATACTCTGGTAGATTATGAGGTATTTTAATATTTTATTAGTTCCTCGTCAGTGCTCTCTATAAATATCACAGGCAGAAATTTTGTCAAAATATGTGGGTGAAAAACTGAGCTCTAAAAGGCACTGAGCACTCCAAAACCTGCACAAGAGATTCAGGAGTGCCAGATGGTCTGGATTTGGTTCTCTTAACATCCCTGCTCTCGCTGAGTGATTTCACCTCAAAAGAAGGCACAACCAACACAAAGGTGTAGGCAGAATCCCAGAAAGAAAACAATGAGTACCCAAAGCTGCTGCCTTTAAATATATCCATTACTGAGTGGTGTGTTGTTTTTCACAATCTTGAAATGATTGAGACAAATTAAAACAAAATCCTATTCTCATCTGAAGGGATGATATCAAATGCAACCTGTTTGATTATTTTTTACACTGCTTATTATGTGCAAACAGATGCAAGGGGGTTTTCCCTTCTAGGAGCAGAAAACAGAACAGCAATAAAATTCTATAAGCAACAGAAACTAAATTCAACAAGCCTCAAGGACAAGATACTTACCTCTGGTAACGGTAGAGACAATATCTAGTTGCAGATTCCGTAGCTTAGAATTTCCCCCATGTGTCAGTCTGAATCTGGAGATTTTTCTTGATCAGCACCCCTGTGTGCTGTCTGGTGGTGTCTATTGGCTCTGCATCCGTCCTCGGTGTCGTCCACACTGGATATGACGTTGCGGGTCCAATATAAGCACTACCCCAGCGCCCTGACGTGAGTATCCTTTCACGACTTTCCACATCAGAAGTGCAGAGCCATGAAGAACATGCATCAAAACTAGGGCCCTGAAGGGGGAAGTCCCTGTCCCTAGAAATCAGCTTGCAGAGTGGGGAGGATGGGCGGGTCTGTAAGGAATCTGCAACTAGATATTGTCGCTACCAGATAAGGCATTACCGAAGGAAAGTAACTTGACATCTGATAGAGCCATCTAGTTGCAGATTCCTTGCCTTAGAATAGATACACAAGCAATACCATCCCAAGAGGTGGGTCTGCAAACCAAGATCACACAATAAATTCCTACAAAGACTCAACGGGCAAAGTGCTTGTTCCTATTGACCTAAATGTCTGGGCATTAGTGTTTGGTAAACATATGCAGGGACGCCCATGTTGCTGCTTGACATATGTCCAGGACTGGAAATCCGTATGGTAATGACATACCGGTTGCAGCTTTAGCTCTGTTACAATGAGCACGCAAGTCCTCAGGGGTTTCTTCTTAGCCAATGCGTAGTACATTTAAATGCAGAGTACAACCCATCGGGAGATGGTTCTCTTCTGCACTGCCCAACCTTTCTTTGTTCCCACAAAGTCAAAAAAGAGTTGATCATCCACCCAAACTCTTTGGTGCAATCAAGGTAGAACACCAATGCTTTTTTTGGATCCAAGTGATGGAGTCTCTCCTCTTCCTTTTAAGGATGCATGGGTGCATAAAAAGTAGGCAGGGTGATGGATTGGCCTAAATGGAAGGGCGTAACCACTTTTGAGAGAAAGGAAGCCTGTGTGCAAAACACCACTTTGTCAAGATAGATGGAAAGGTAGGGTGGCTTAGATCACAAATTCAAATCTCACTGGGGTATAATGAATAGGAATGGAGGAAACATATGAGTGAAGTCTTTAAGGAGCCTATTCACAATAGGAAATTCAAACAAAGAAGGCTGATCAGGCAGTCATACCAAAGCAGATTGTAATATTTAAGAGCCGGTCACGCAGGGAAAAGACCCAAAGTGAGTATTTATTTAAATGAGCAGCATATAAAAAAAAGTCCCAGCCACCTCAGAAGAGGCAAGCAACTGACAGTCCCTACACTCTAACCTCAGTCTACATTCTACATTCTAAACTCACTAAACACATTCTATTCACTAAGCACTGGCATTACTAAGTAACCATAATACACAAGGTTTCTACACACCGCCTCCCTTTTATAAAACATACATTTTTCAAAAGAAAAAATAACCAATCAAAAGATAATAACAAACAATAGAACTTAAGTCATCAAAATACACAATTAAACACCTTAAATTCAATATCAAAACATGAACTCAAAAATGTATAATTTTTCCTTCCTTTTTTTATCACCTTCCCGCATATTCATATATAGTCTTTCAGGTTCTCTGGAGGAACTGTTCTGCGTACACTGAATCTAGTCACTATCTTCTCACTACCTTTTGTGTCATCACATTTTTCTTCCAAACTGGAGTCACCACAACAATCCTATTTATCTTCCAAATGTGATTGTCATTCCGCCTAACCAAATTTGGAAAAATGTCTTCAATTTAAAAAGGTGTGGAGAACTTTGAACTCCCACTTTTCTGCGGGAGTCTCACCCTCACTACATCCCCAACTCTCACCGTAGTGTGATTAACGGCCTCATATACATCAAATCTCTGTTTGTTCCTCCATAGCTTCCATTGTGAACCTTGCCAATCATCCCTTTCATCCACTACTCTCTCGGATTTGTCACACTTCATCCAAGATGGGTTTACCATAGTGTTAGCTTTCCTACCACGAAACAACTCAAAAGGTACTGTACTCGTAACTGAGAGTGGCGTGAGCCGATATGCTTCAACCCTTTCCAACAAATCATTCTTCCAATCTTTATTTTGTGTTTTGCTAATCTGTATAGATTCCTTTAAAACTGTATTAAACCTCTCTATCATTCCATTAGTTTCAGGGTGATAGAGTGAACACTTCTTATGCTTAACTCCTCTCATAGATAAAAATGTTTCTGTGTCCTTAGACACCAATTGAATTCCGTTATCTGTCAAGATACATTTTGGAAATCCTTCCCTACTGAAAATCTCCTTAAGAAATGGAGTCACTTTACCAGTTTCCACACTTTGCTTTATGCAAATTTCTGGCCACCTTGGGTACATGTCCATTAATACCAACACATAATGTTGACTAATTTTGCTTGTAACTGGTCCCAGAATATCCAGAGCTACTTCGTGCAATGCTCTTGTTGGGGTATCTCTGACCATCATAGGCTGATTTGTTCTAAAACTCTTATCACCGTAACAGCATTCCATGCACTCCCTGACACACCTCTCAATTTGTGAGTTTTTTTCTGGCCACCAAAAATGTAACCTGATTCTCTCCTTAGTTTTTAAAATTCTAAGTGTCCACAAACTCAACTGTATAAGCCCTTCTCTAACTTTACTCTGAGGCACAAATTTTGTTCCTCTCCATAGTAACCTATTACTCTCAGACAATTCAACCTTTAGCATCCAGAATCTCAAACTCTCTTCTTTCAGACCCGTTTTTGAGTTCCATCATAAACTGAGAAGATCTTTTACTTCTTTTATTACTTCATCCTCCTCCAAATACCTTCTCCACTCTTCTTCGCTCACCACCCCATCTGTGACCTCATAAACCATGCATGTACCTAGATCATGTGTGCACATCAATATTTTGCTATGTTTGTTTAGCACTCAACCAATACAAGCAATCAGTGACTCTATTCTCCACCCTAGTGATACACACCACTCTAAACATGTAGTCCTGCAACGCTACTATCCACTTACAGATAAGCCCTGAAACAATTTCCAAATTCTTTTTCTAGAAGAGTTCTCTGAGGGGATTATGATCTGTTCTTACCTCAAGCTTAACACCCCAGAGAAATTAATTTTTTTATACACGCATACGGCTTCGTGTGCAATTATGAAATATTTGTTGTCTGGTCCCACCAAACGTCTTGAAATTAACATGATGGTTCTCGCTGTTCCGTCCTTTATTTGTTTCAGTACCTACCCAACCACTTTGATCTGGCATCAGTGATTAAAACAGTGTTAAATATAACATCAAAACTTTGTAAAGACAGTGCATTATAGAGGGCTGATTTTACATTGCAATTTTCTTGTTCACACAAAGGAGACCAAATAAACTTTGCTCATTTTTTTAAGGAAGACCTCATATTCTGTGTATGGCTAGCAACAGAAGGCACACCTTTATTATAATATTTCACCATCCCCAGGACAATTATCAATTCTTCTTTGTTCTCAGGAGCATTCAGATTATCTATAGTGTTAACCAAACGTTCTTTGGGCTTTACCCCCTCACCTGACAAGTTGTGTCCCAAATAGTCAATTTCAATTTGAATGAATCTACACTTGTTTTCTTCTAAAGTTAAATTTTGCATTCTTAATCTCTCTAGTACTACCCTCAGTCTAGAATCGTGCTCTTTTTGTTTTACCCATAAATCAACAGGTCATCCTGGTAAATTTTCACTCCAGGAACCCCAAGCAACACTTGAAAAACCGCAGCAGCCGAGTTGAGGCCAATCAGTAGTCTAGTAAATTTAAACAACCCAAAAGGTGTATTAAATATCGTCAAATCCATGGAATCTTCAAGAAATGTAATTTGGTGGTACACTGCCTAGGAGTCTAAGGTTGTGAAGATATTTGCTCCCTCAAGCTGTGTGAGCATCTCTGGTTTATATGGGAGAGGATATTTACCTACAACCACAGCCCTATTTAGGGCTCTTAGATCAACACATAAGTATAATTCCCACAAGGCCTTGAGTGCTAGAACTACAGGCACCACCCATTCTGTAGCTTCAGTTTTCACAATGATCTCTTCTTTTTCTATTTTTTCAAGTTCTACATGCATGTCCTGTCTCAAGGCTAAAGGAACAATATGTGCTTTACATGCCAATGGAGAAACATTATCCTTTAACTTAATTCTGTATGTATAATTGGATAAACACACCAACCTCTCCTCAAATACTTCTCCTTGATGTAATTCAGGTGGTACGCTACTCCCTCTGCCTTTAACCTCAGCTTTCTCAGCTACTGTAGTTGGCAAACATTTCTAAGTCATGCTTGGTTCACTGTTAGCATCAAGTATGATTCTTAGTTCCTTCTTGTGAATCCAACTAACAATATTGTCTCCCCTACATGAAACGTAAACATTCCCTGCAGTGAGACGTCCTTTGTACTCTATTTCCCTATTAAAATACCCTAGTAATTTATTGGGTTATCCTCCATATGCCAATGGGTGGATATCACGTTTGTAAAGCTTCACTTCACAAGAAAGTTTACTTGTAAAGAAATCTTTGGGTATAAGGGAAATCATTGCATCAGAATCGAAAAGCATGTCAACATGTTCCCCGCTAACATTTACTTTGTCATAGGACCTTTTGTGTTATGTTGTCTGATCTGAAGCACACCTCCCCACAATGCAATTTGTCATACTCAACCTCCTCTTCATCATATTCATCATAAGGAATTATTTATTTTACCATCTTAGTCTTGTTTTGAGATCTGCAATATTTCACATAATGTCCAAACTTTCCACATATACGACATTTAACTGAGATTGCAGGGCAACTCTCATTTGCCAAATGGTTGGCCGCACCATGTCTAAAACATTTCCCATTAAAACCCCTTTTTGTAGAGAATTGCGACAAGGAAGGGCAATTTTTTTCATTGACTAAATGTCCAGATGTCCCACACCTAAAACAATTTTCTTCAACCAGTTCTTTTGAATAATAATTTTCTTTGTTTTTAGAAACTGACTTATTCACCACATGTACTTATTCTACTGGAGATTCATGTTCTTTCTTTATCACATCTACACAAGCTAAAGAAAGTTTGATCTTCTTAGCAATCATAAGAACTTCGTCAAGTTTGGGATCATCCTTCTGCCAGGATTCTTTCCATATTTTCTCAACATTACATCCAAGCATAAACTGGCCCTTTTCACTGAAATCCAGAACAGAGGCTGAAACATTGGTATCATAACCTGAATATTTTGGAATCACCACTCAGAAGGATAAGCCTGAAAATGCACTGTATCCAGAACAGCTCTGATAAAAGGGAGCATCAGAGACAGAGTCAGGTGTAACTTTGCACATTTACAGTGAACACCAGTGAATGCAGGAGGTCCGCCGTAGTCTAGAGGTGGGAGACAACAGCCTGAGGGAGTCTACCTTCAACAGCCAGTCATTGAGATAGGGGAAGACTGAAACCACTGATCTGCGCAGATGAGCTGCAACCACTGCCATCAACTTGGTGAACATCCGAGGAGCACTGGTAAAGCCAAGGGGGAGCAGGGAGAAATGAAAGTGCTTATGGCCTACCGTGAACCACAAGTAATGTCTGTGGACAGGCAGGACAGGAATGTGGAAGTGAGCGTCTTGCAAGTCCAACGCTACCATCCAGTCTCCTGGGTGAAAGGCAGATAGAACCTGAGCCAGAATGAGCATTTTGAACTTCTCCTTTTTGAAGAAGAGATTGGAGGGCTGGATGTATAGGGCAGGAGGGAGGCCCTAGTCATTTTTGGACATCAGAAAGTAGTGGTAAGAACAACCACAGCCTATTTCTGGCACAGGGACCCTCTCTATGGTTCCCTTGACCAAGAGATACGTAACCTCCTCAAAGAGAAGTGCCAAGTGATCCTCTGTTATCTGATTGTAGGATGGTGGCCTGGATGGCGAAGCAGTCTCAAAAGGGGAGGGAGTAGCCCTTTCAGACTATGTGTAAAACCCACCTGTCTGACGTAATGGACTGCCAGAGGAGCAGGTGATGGTGAATCCTGCCTCTAACTGGTAACTTGTTCTTTTTCAACTTTTGTGTGTGCCTAGACTTACCTAATCATCCCGAGGACTTTGAGTGGAATGACAATGAAGGGGGGGGCTCTACCACCATTCTCTGAAACTTCCTCCTGACTGGGATCAGGAGCAAAGTGGAGCTGACCGCCAGGCTACAAGGAGCTTTAGGATTTGCTCCCTCAAAGCTTTTGGATTCATGGCCAAGCACTCAGAGCACAACTTTGGGTCATAGTTGCGCTCCAGACACCACAAGCACATGATGTGTGGATGCGTTATGGACATCGTCCGATGACAGGATCCGCAGGGCTTGAACCCGATCTTATGCGAAGACATCCTCGATGAACCAGGAGTGTCAACACTCACAAATATTTGACAAAAGAAGTCAAAAAGATCAGTCAAAAAGAGACTGTGGGTTCTTCGTATCAGTGCTAGGCTGGTGCGGAAAGAAACAAACCTGACATCAGCGTGCAAGGGTGGTGCCTATATAGAACCTGCAAGATGATATCCTGCATGGACAGTGCCGCTGGCTGAGGCAGAGCTGATCTACGACACCTAATGGCACGCAGGGGTACTGTTCAAGAAAAATCTCCGGATACAAACTGACGCCTGGGGGAAATTCTAAGATAAGGAATCTGCAACTAGATGTCTCTATCAGATATTCAAGCAATGGCAAAGTCAGTAGGTCTCGCCTATGTGAGATCTATTGGTTTTGACAATATTTTTTTAGCCATGTTGTACAGCAGCACAGCTGCTGAGACGCTTGGCTAAAATTAATAAAATAAAGTGCAATGATGGAGTATGAGTTATTCGAAGACTTACCCAACACTGGGGCTGATGATGAGTTCAATGCCACCATGGCGGCTCGGAACAGGCATTTCACCCCTCAACTTAACCCCAGACTATGAAAGGTTTAAGCTCTAGCAAACATGACAGTTTGAAGAGGAGTGAGTGGACACATTCTTCGTGAGCCTGCGCAGGTTGGCGAGCATGTGTACGGGCACTGATAAGCAAGATGAGATCAGGACGCAGTTGATTTAATGATGTTGCTTGTCCATTATCTGTAAACTGGTCCTGAAGCAGCCTGGCACCATGCAGGATGATATCCTTATACTGGCCCGCTTCCATGAACTGGCTGACAGTTGGTCAGGGGAAATGGAGACTGTTCTTGCACCCAGTGCAACAGGGCAATCCTCGTCACAAGTGGTGAAAGTCAAAGAGGAGAAGGTCGAAGTAGTACAGCGATGACTGGCGAAAGCAAGGGTGATAACCAATATGAGGCCTGGTGAAAAAGGGTGTGGAAACTGTGGGACTGTCCACCATCCCCCAAGAGGGTGCCGGGCACAAGAAAAGCTATGCCTTAAATGCGACCATCTAAATCACTTTGCCAAAGTGTGCCGTAACTCCAGTGCCACATCGGGAGCGAATAATAAAAGACACCGAGTTCCAAACATCAGACATTTGTCACTGGAAGATGAAGTGGAAGGCCAAACACAGGTGAACAGTGCCAACAACAGTCACCAAGAGGAAGAAGAGGAAGATGAAGAAGTGTTCACCATATCTTTTACAGGAAGAGACACCAGAGGAAGAGGCCTCCTCCAATGTGTCAGGTGGACATTGGCAGCATAATGATCATAGCCCTTATCAGTATGGGAGCTTCGGTTAATATAATGACGCTAGGCAATTCAAGAAACTATACCTCAAGACAGAAGTAATCCCGGCATTGGCCAAAATATGCACTTATGGGAGCAGGGACCCAATCCTGACGAAAGTAGTCCTAGAAGTAGAAGTAGTACATGGTGATACAAGGACACGTGCAAAATTTCATGTGTCCCAGAGTGACACTGGCACTCTACTGGGTTGTCACATAGCGGAATATCTCGGCCTGGTGTTCTTTGCAAAGCAGATACACCAATCACATGCAAACAAAATCTTGCATACTTCACAGAACAGTTCAAGGGCCTAGGGTGTCTGAAAAATGTACAAGTCAAGCTCCACATTGATGAGACAGTGCGACCAAGGGCATTGCGACACCAGAGGGCACTGGATGAGAAAGAACTGGAACAGTTGGAGCAAGTGGGGGTAATGGAGAAAGTAAAGGAGCTCACTCCCTGGTTATCACTGTTGTTCATTACTCCAAAACCCAAGCAGCCAGGGGTGATAAGACTGTGTGTGGATATGAGGTTGCCCAACCAGGCAATATGCAGGGAAAGACACATTACCCCATCTATCAACAAACTGTAGCCAACCTCATTGGGGCCCAGTGGTTTTCTAAAATTGATCTCAATTTCAGGTACCACAAGTTGATGCTAGAAGAATCCAGTTGGTATATAACAACGTTTTCCACTCATGTAGGACGGCAAAGAGTCACAGTTTTGGCATCTCATCGGCGGCAGAGGTTTTTTAGGATGCTATATGCGAAGCCCTGCCAGGAATGGTGGCAGTTATCAGTGTAAGTGACAACATATTAATATTCTCCAGTACTACTGAGGAACATCATGTCAGACTAAAATCAACATTGCGAAGGCTAGTAGAGAGAGGAGTAACCCTTCCTGGACAAAACTGTGTATTTTATACCAATGAGGTAGGATTTTTTAGATACATATTCTCTAAGGAGGAGCTCCAAGTTGATCCACAAAAGTTTGAAGCCATCAGGTCAGCAGCTGTGCCCCGAAATCAATCAGAGGTTTGCACTTACTTGGGTATATCAAATTACTCTGGCCGGTTTATACCCAATCTGGCCACTCCGTCAGAACCTCTTTGTGCACTCTCCCGCAAGGATGTAATGTGGAAATGAATCATTAAAGCAGTGCAGGCATTCAGAGAAATTAAAAATGCACTTCTCTATGATGCCACCATGGTGTATTTCAGCCCGAAGCAGCTGCGATAACTGATTGTAGATGCTAGTCCCGTTGGCTCAGGAGCTGTCGTGCTATAAATGAATGACAAAGGAGAGATGGGTTCCCATAGCATATGTGAGCAGAGGCCCAACTGCAGTGGAGACTTGGTATGCACAAATAAAATGAGAAGCTTTGGCCTTGTAAGAATTTTTATCCATATCTGTGCTGTCAAAAGTTTCAAGTGATTACAGATCACAAGCCACAGGTACCGCTCTTTGCAAGCACTGCTTAAAATGGCCCTCCAAGGATCAAAAGGTGTGTTGACAAGCAATACTACTTCAAAGTCACATACAGAGTGGGGGGTAAATACAGCAGCTGATTATTGGTTGCAGGACCCACTGGCGGCTGATCCTAGCAAGCAGCGAGATGACACAAGGGTTGAAGGATTTGTGAGGATGGTTACAGAGATGGTGTACCTCCGAGCACTGTCCTTGGAGGAAACTGTGGATGTGACCTCGGCTGATGTGTCCAGAGGATAAAGGCAGTGCTGTAAAGACACAAATAAAGATAGTTCCTGGACGGCATTCATGGTCTGAGGAAGGAGGAGCGAGATGCCAGGACACAGCTGTGGAGGCGCTACGCCGAGTTGATTGAGAGCAGGAAGAGCTTTTCCTCAGAGGCCATCAAATAGTTATTCCTTGTGGTCCGTGGACCCCGAACTGTGGAGTTGGCCCACCAAGGACATCAGGGCATTGCCAAGATGAAGGCCCGCATAAGAAGCAAAGTGTGGTTCTCGTGGATGGACAGGCATGTGGAGGAGAAAGTGAAGCACTGCAGAGCTTGCATTCCTATGAGCGGGGAGTTGCTGGTGGTTCCTGTTATCACCGAAGCTGCCAGTACAGCGTCATGGTCGTCCTTGAGCATGGATTTTGGAAGTTGAGAGGACCATCAATTCATGCTAGTAATTATGGAGAGTCAGAACAAGTCTCTAGTGGTGGAACTTGTTAGGTCTACGTCATTTGATTGTATAAAGCCCACCCCAGACTGGATCTTTCCATTGCTGTGGTTCCCAGATAAAATCAAAATGGACAACGATGCACCATTTCAAGGCCAAGAATTCAAGGAGTACCTACATGGCCTCAATATCCGTCACAGGGGGATAACTCCCCAATGGCCCCAGGCTAATGGTGAAGTGGAAAGGTTTATAAGAATGCTGAACATGGCAGTCTGAATTGGAGTGAAAGCAGGTGAAGATCTATAATGCTGTCTCCATCAGTTTTTGTGAGCGTATCGCCAAACTTCACATAGCATGACAGGTGTGCACCGAGTGACCGCTTGATGAAGCGGCTGGTGAGAGATATACTGCCGGCAGGCCCCCAGTGGGCCTGCTGTGATCAATGTAACTGCCACTCAAGAGAAGAGCAGAGCTAATAATGAAAGGGTGAGTCAACGCCAGTGGGCTGTGGAACCCTGCATTCATGTGGGAGACCAAGTTATCACTATAGATCGCCACCCCAGGTGGGAATACCACACACGTTTCAATAGAGAAGCAAGGGAGGTCATAAGAGTAAGAGGCACCATGATAATGGCCAAGAGAGGGACCATGCAATTTTCAAGAAATGTGTTGTAGTTTAGAAAAAATCACAGAGGTGGAGTCTGATTTTTTGGAGGAGGTTGTTGCGAATGAACAGGGTGACATCAATTGTGAGAGGACCCCCATGAATAATGGGGAATGAATACTGCAGAATTTGCCATGAATGAGTCCAATGCAACACGCCCAGCACCATTGCAGGACGGCAGTCAGATGACCGTTTCCTGAGAACACAAGAACCATGGCCATCTGTATCAGTTGAGAGCCAATCCCTTGCCTAGAGAGAGACTGAGAGATTTTTTTTTTCTTTTTTTAAAAGTTATAAGGGATGGTAGTGAGCCATCCAGCCACTACCATACAATGTATAAAACATACATCCAGAGGCCTTAAATAATGGCGCTACTGCCACACGTGGCAGGGTTTGTGACCATCATCTGCACTGTGTCCTGTGTCTGCCTTATTGAGTACCCCTAGGCCTTAAAAGGGTCCTTTGTGTGAAGAGTACAGCCCAATCTAATAAGGTGCAAGAGATGGGTGGGCGACAAAGAACACTTGCAAAAATGTGAGCGATGCTAGTGGTGGCAGGGGGGCTTTGGTGTTGGATAAGCCAATATGGAAGATGGCCTAAAAACAAGCACTCATATGGGGTGCCTGAGAACAAAAAAATAGCTTCAAAAACAGGAGCAGTGGAAGGAAACATGTAGTTGGTCCATGCCATGGCCATCACAAACTGGAAAGAAGCAAATGAGAGCGACGATAAATCTAATCAATGGCAAGCTATGGTCAGGCTGTAAGCCCATTGTATGTAGCCAAATATTTTGCAGAGAGAGCGCATGTAGTGTCTAGGCGAAACCTAATAAGGGTAGGGGCCAAAGCCATGTGCACTGTACAGAAACTACAACGACTACACCCAAGAGGGATTCAGTAATGCCCCTTTGTAAGGCTTTCTAATGCCTAATTTCACTGTTTTTTATTTGGTAGAAGAAAACAATTGTCACTGAAAAGACTGTTAAATATGGTTTCCCTATGTTAAATATGCAAAAGTCTCATGACAAGACAATTACCAATGCAACAGAAATGTCTAGTCATTTTGAAAGGAACAAAACAAACAAATCAAATTTACTAAGATCCTAGTCCTTTAACAAGTATTTAGAAAAGCTCAAAAGCACGCAAAAAATAAATCTCCCAACTCATGTCTGGTACAAATCAATTAATGAACTGCCAATTACTAATTATCGCTCTTTACATTTTATTAATTTCATAATTATGAGACACTATGTTATGAAAATATTCTCATTAGGAATTAAAATACGATGTTTGTCATTGTAGCATTGCTAATTTGCTGACAGTTACATGAAAAGACAATCAAATTATTAACAGGGCATGTGGAAGTGGGGAGAGTGCAAGCCTTCTTTATGAATCTTATTTCAACAGTCATTTTTACTTAAGGTTGAAGCGTGAATGTTCCATGTTTATGACATGTTTTTCACGTTCTGGACCTTGTTGAAGGAACTGAACTTTCAAAATTATGGAATTTTTAATATATTTTTACCAAGTTGCTCCTTGTTGTTGTAGTTAGTGAATCCCATTTGGACTTTCCAGTTCCTCAAAGTGTAGTGAAGCCAAAGAGCATGCAGTGGTTCCCTGTCCCAACAGGACAGGACGGGACCACGAGCGATGTAATCTGTGATGTACTAAGAGGAGGGGGCTGATGACTCAGCACTGATGTGGGCATTGCAGAGTTCCTCTCCAGCAGCCCCAGATGCTCAATAACTACAATTCAATAAAGTTCTTCCACACAAAGCAGCGATTAGGAAAGAAGCAAGATAACAATACAACTAGAAAAAATAACTAACTTACAAAGACCACGTCATGTTTGATAAACAAATAATATTTTAGTAAGAAAAGAATTGTAAGAATAAAGAAGAAATGATTTAAGGAGAAATAGCGAAGTTCAGGGGCGGCCACTGCAAATCTCAAAGGGGTGCTGTGAGGGAATAACAAATAATTTTAAAAAGACTTACCACTTTCTGTCGTAACTGCCATCGTCCCCTGCCACCTTGCGCATCCTCCTTGCCTGTTCTGTATCCCAGAATTCGCTGGGACACCAGAACAGGCTCCCAGCAATCTTGGTTCTGCTTACATGCTATACATAGCATGTAAGCAGCGTCTGGATTGGTCTGAGCGGCAGTCACTGCTGCTCAGGCACAAGCCTGGGGTATGTGCAGTTTCTCCAGTTTGAGAAAACTAAGTGCGCATGTGTGTTTGGCAGGCCTCAAACCGCTGGCCACAAACACATGTGCACTATCCCCTCCTCCCCTCTCCCTCCTCCTGTGGCCCAGCCCCACCCCTCCCTGCACAGCTGTGCCAGAAGTAGAAAAATAGAACAATAGAAAACTATAACTTTATTTTTATGCTTCTGGCACAGCCAGTGGGACGACGCTCCTTCGCCATCGTGAATGAGCTGCCCCTGGACGAGTTGTCATTGGATGATGAAGGACAATGGGTGTCAGCAGCTGACTTGACAAAAGTACATAGATGTTGTATTCTGGACATGTAAGGGTCTATTCAACAAAAACAATTGATAGATGCAATAAGTAGCTTCAAAAGGGGTTCACTCATTAAATCCCTTGTGCAGCACATTCACAACTTGTCCCAGTGCTGTGGTCAAATACTTTCAATGTGATTCTTTATTGAGCAGAGGTATATAGGACTAAAAGGATAGGATTAAGAAGCAATCAAATAGGAGGCATTCTCCCTTTCATACAGGTGCACCACTGTTCCCTATTCGGCATCACGCTCTTCTACAGGTTTCAAAGTGTATTGCCTAATAGAGGCCGGGAGCATAAAGTATGCGTCCTACCTAAGGGAGGAATGTTGGCTGAACAATATGTTCAGTGTCTAAATAATGACCTATCTTTCTGTTACATCACTGCTGATTTAAAATGGCAAATAGGTAGGGAGTGCCTCCACTAAGCTCTCTGGCTACATTACCATTTTGTATTCTTTTTAAACCCTGATCCACCCTGAATCCTGCGAAAATGCAGCATCCTACTCTCTACACCAATCACCTCACAGATTTGACTACTCTGTCTATCACCTCAGGGACTGGTGCATGTGGCTCTGTGCTGTCCCCAAAGTTTATGTTCAGTAGGAGTAAGTCAGCATTGTAGTGGATCAGTGCCTTTCATTAGGAACTACTACATTTTAGTTGCAACAGGGCAAGATGATTATTAAAAGGTCAGTCCCACTTGGCCAGACACACCAAACCTGTCATTCAATCCTGGCATTCCTGGCTCCATCGCTGGCTCCCTGTTTCCCTGGGAAGTCCCTTATCAGAGGCAGTAATGTTGACTGGCCCCCGTGCCTCTGTTCCCCAGCCTCCTGGACATCTAAAAGCCATGACAGCATTGTCAAGAACAGTGGGGAACAAGGAGCACAAGCTTGCTCTCGAACGAGAGCTCAGAGGGTTAATCCTTGTGCTATTAAACCCCATTAGACAAGATCGGATTTTTGTCACAAGGCGGTCCTAAGACCTGGCGGACACTATATCACTGAACACCTAGAGTTCACCAGATAGGTCTCTTCTCAGGAATTCTAGAAAATCTTTTGAAAACAGATGGCAGGTAGATAGTACCCTACCCAGGTTCCCACAAGTGCCCAACTATCAATCCACCCCTTTCCATATATCCAAGCTTTCCCTCATTATCTCACTTCCAAGAGCATACTAGATGACCAATCAACCCGAAAAGGGTATATGGTTCAGTCTTTCCCAACCCATTTTATCCAGCCTACAGTTGGCCATCTCCAGCAACCTAAAAAGAGCCCTCGCTAGTCTCAAATTCAAACAGTAGAGACTGTCCCCCCACCTCAATTTTAAGCTCCAGTAAGAGGAGCCACTCTGCTGTAGACTCCTAACAGAGCTGCTCTATTTCATCTCCTCCACTTCTATCCAGGCTACCCTGACCCAACTGCACTTCACCCAGAACTATCCTCATTAATGCTCACTTTGTGGTCAAACATTCACTGGAGAGACACTACATGTTACAGGAGGAATAATGCATTAAATTAGAAATGATGGAAACTGGGTTGTCCTTTTTCACTGATCTGTACTCCAACAAGTAAAAAATCCCAATCACAGAAAGAATGGTTACAACTGGGATCCTAATTTAATTCTAATCATAAACAGAACAACAAGAGAGGTGACTGGTGTATTGTGAGTTCTTTATGGACTCTGAAATCGTTAACTCTAATTGCTCTTATTTAGTGAATTAACTCATTTTTTGTATTTATAAAGTCTTTAAAATGCTCTGCCACCCATTAAGTGTTCGGCCTGCTAAATCCGCTATCTACCTGTTCCAACCCCTCCTTTATTTCTACCTTAGTTTACAGAAAACCTGGCCAATACCTTTCAGGAGGAAATTACAGATTGAGCTATTGTTCCTCAAATCTGACCACATAAATGTCTGTTGGGTGACTTTAACATTCCAATCAAGCAAGCAGGCGTTCTCCGTCAAAAACAATCTAGACACTCTAGTCTTCACCCAATTAATCTTGAACTGAACCTGCAAAGCTGGGCATATGCTTGTATTGCCATCAAGCTCATCCTATATTCTAATAATCCACTGACCCCTTTATCTGTAAACTTGAACTGCAAAAATGTCTCCACTAAAAGAACCATGCCAGAAAATCCTATTCAATGCAAATTCTGGAAAAAAGCTTCCTTATGCAACTTTCAAAGATCCTTCAATATAGTTTGGACTCCGCCTCCTTCACAGGGGACCCAGAATATATTTTTGAAATACTTCATCCCAACATCACCATAACCCTTGACATAGTAGCTCATCTATGGCCCAAGCAACCATTAAGCCTTTAATGCATCTAGAAAGTGGTTTGCCTCTAACAGAATTAGTCTAAAAAGACATGGTTTAAATCTGGAACAAAGAAGGAGGAAAATCAAGGTTTCCTCTAACAGAAAAGTTAATATAAGTCACCACATAAAGGTCTAGCATATGGCAGTCCACACAGCCAAGAACAATGATTATCCCTCTCACCATCTATGATGCACAGTAAATGCAGGAGCTGAGAAATACTGTTACTTATCACTCCAAAGAAATATCTTGAGAATAGTACTGTTCCACAGTTAGTACAGAGCAAATGGCCATGCTTCCATAAAATGTAATGCGCAAATCCTGTTATTGTCCACTTCTTTATTGTTGAACTTCCTATAAAAACATTGTTGATTGTAGCCATGGCGAAAGAGTTTCGCCCACCCTCATGACTTCTCCAAGGCTACAAAAATATACACATAATTGACATTATTTACACAAATTCTTAAAACCATTATACATACAAGACCTTGATAAAAACCAGATCATGCAGATTATCTTTCATAAAGTCCATCAATTATTCATGTGCATAACACAAGAGAAGGCGTTACCAGCAATTTCATAGTAGCATCAATACTATTTGACCTAACTGATAGTCACATTAAGTTAGTTTTATCTACCTATGTATGTATGATGGTTTTAGCAATACATGAACATATAATAAAATATGCATATATATTTTTGTAGCCCTGAAGATCAACAATAAAGAGGTGAACAATAACAGGATTTATGTATTGCATTTTATGGAAGCATGGACATTTGATCTGTACTAACTTTGAAGCCATACTATTCTCAAGAAAGTTCATTGGAGTGCTGAGTAACAATATTTCTTATTGACAAAAGTAATTGCCCAGTAGGGAGTTTACTTGTGAACCCTTCTTTCTCTTGAATCTGCTGTACAAATATCTGATTAAGTCATAGTGATAGATGCGGTACTAGCTGTTCCAGCCATCTTCTTGTAAATGCAGGAGCTGTTTAACCTGCAGGAAACAATGGAAATGGGAGCTCTAAAGAACTCTCTGGTTACCACTGACTTTAATTTCCTCTCTCATGATACAACAATCATTGGAATAGACCTATCCATTTCATTTCCAAATAATATCTTGTATGGTGTTCACAGTGCTTGATTTGAGACAGTGGTTGCAGATGGGACCCCCAGCACTAAGTTTTGGGGATCACATTTATTTTTCCTCATCAGACTTTGACCCAGAGCAAGAGAGAGAAAACACAAAAGGGAAAAATATGAGATAGATGAGAAAAATCAGTGATAAAAGGAGAAAGCAACTATGAAACAGAAACTGTAACAATGAGATAAGGGAGTAGTGAGTGTATGGTGGTGGATGGAAACAGCATGAGGTAGAATTAAGATTAAACAGCCTCGCTATTCAGCACCCCAGCAGCCATGCTCTTCAGGGCAAAACCTTGGGCCCCGGAACTTATTCTTTTACAAACTAAGCACAGAGTGTTCCTCCAGGTTTTTCCACTATGGCCTCCTCTCCTCCATCTTCTCTCCTACTTAAATTTTAAATATGTGCCCCTGCCCCAGTACCACTTTCCCTCCCAAATATATAACAGACAACAACACTCAGCTTCACATCAGAGTTGACAATAGATTAAATTAGCAAATCTACTACTGCATGAATGAGACTTAGATTTGCATTAAGATTGCACTTTTCAAAACTGGAGATTCTCAACCTGGATTCTTACTAACACTATAAACAGTTTTTGTGCCTGTCTAGTAAAAGTAGTAAAAAAAAAAAAAACTCAAGATGTGGTTTTACACAGACCTTTCCTTTGCAAAACAAATTTTTGAAAAAAAAAACAGTCTCAAACTCAGAATGCAAAGAAAGAGCCTTCCTCTCAAACAAATAAAACAGAGCACTGACTTACCAAGAATTTGATACTATCAAAACTAAACTATTCAGACTAATTTATATTCTGGCAGCCAAAAGAGATGCTAGAGATTATAAAGTGAAGAAGCCATGGCTATGCATGAATCTGACAAAATTATTTCACAATACTCTAGCACTCAAATAGCTACAGTGGTTACCGGTTGCAAAAATAATAAAACTCAAGCTTCTGTGTTTTGTCTTCAAAATACATACGGGACTTAGCCCAACCAAAATCTGAGATGAAGCAAAGCAAATCTGATCACATAATCATGTTTTAAATGTAAAGCCTAAGGAGGAACATTTATGTGCAGAACTCATGGACAGACCAGAGAAACCAGCCAAAGCGTAAGATTCAACAAGCATGGGCAAACTTGAAAGTTCTTGCCTCTAAAAACATATTGTCTTTGCTAATGCCTTTTGGCAATACTGTACGTGGTGGGAGAAGCACAAACGGCAGAACAGCACATAGGCCCTCATTATGAGTCTGGAGGTCCTGAGACCGCCAGACTTGCTGTGGCAGCGGTGAAGACACTGTATTACAAGTTGTGGGGTTTGGCTGAAACCAAACCTCCACAACTCCAGCTGGCCCACCGGTGCAGTTGCACCACCGCGGCCTCACCCTGGCTCTCACGCACTCGGCAACAGGAATCTCCATTCCTGTCACCAGCACACACATACACACGTCCCCACACATGCACACATCCCCCCACCCATCCACACACTCATGAACCCCCTTCATGCACGCATGCATGCACATGCACACACATGCAGCACACACGTACATCCACTCAGACACGCTCTCACCCATTCACATTCATTTGCATACACACATGCATTCACCACCACCCCTCCGCAGACACGCACACACACAAACACCCAAACACACAGACCCCTCTCCCCCCTTTCGGATGCCCACTTACCTTCTGAGTGGAGAAGGATGTCCGGGAAGGTATGGGTCCTGGCGGTCTTCCCTCACCGCCACCACCACGGCAGCAGGACAACGCCAAGCCATATTACGGCTTGTAATACAGAGGGCGGAGTCATGCTGGAGTGGCAGTGGCAGCGATGGAACAGCCTTTGCACCACCGGCCACCAGAACGAATGATGGCTGCTTTCCTCCTCAAAAATGGCAGTGAGCAGCCACCACTCGTAATATGGCGGTCTGCTTACCACCCGCACTGGCGGTCGTCTGGCCGGTTTGGCTTTGACGGTCAATGAAATTGACCGCCAAAGTCGTAATGAGGGCCATAGAGAGCTTAAGCAAAAAGAAAAAATAAGTTTAATGAAAGTGAGCAGTGGAAGGATAGACGTCAGCCAATCAGAGAGATGGTAAAGAAGCTATGCTCCAGCTGAGAGACAAGAACAAGGTGGCCAAGCTGGGACAAGAAAAGTTGTTCAATTAGAATCAAACAAATGAGAGGGATAATGAAGCCAATCAATGGTTAGCAATAAGTAAGCTGTAAGACCCCTGTAAGTTATTGGTCAGCAGACAATAGGTCTTTTTGAACCAAGCAGACTTGACCTAAAAAGGGAATCAGAGGACAAGCCTCTTCACAGAGGACTTCTCTTCTCCCTTGATGCCAATGGGAACCCCCACACATGGACAGAGCCTTTTCAAAAGGCAGTAACTCTTCTCTGAAACCGAGCTCCAAAGAAACCCAGATGCCCACACCCAGTCTTTGTAGAACCTTCAGCTCACTAGGGAGCAACTGCTTAAATGGAGTATATTTCTCTTGACTCATTAGCTCTTAGAAGTGAGTATGGCCCCAATTAGTGCCACACAAACAAACAAGAAACAGGTGTTTGGGAATCAGCCTGCTCCATCTGTCCCAGCCTTCACAGAGGCCCACCCAAACAAGCCTCTGGTCCATCCAAAATCACTTTGGCCATGCACTCTTGTTGGTATCCCAGAAAGTCAGAACAGTGAGTGAAAGACCATCAGATAAGGGGAATCCTGTATGGAGGAGCCAAATGTTTACTCTTCTGAGAAATAGAAAGATAGACAACACAAAAAATTGAGTATTTTATCACACAAGGCCGCAGTGCACCAGGAATGGTCACTAAAGAACTGTAAATCACGGTATTCACGGATGATAGAAGATTTGAAGTACGATCTGCCCATATATTACCAGTTTGTTGCTTTTGGATGTGTAAGTCAGAAACAGCTAAATCTCCTAAGACGATGTGGTTGCTGGTAATATCTGGACCGGTTTCAGGCAAGTAGGAACACATTTGGAGTGGTTCCCTCCACTGGAACAAAGCCCTTAAAGTATATCCCAGCACATCAATTTAAATGAAAATTCTGCCTACAGGCCACAGGATTCATCTCTTCCAAGACTCTCAATTCTCAATATGTCCAGTCCTCACTGAATACATAGCACAGCATGACAAAGTACTTTAGCAAAAAACAAGTATCCTCACAGAACAAACACAAGCCCACTCAGTATCTCTATTCATACTAGCTACCAGAGACTACTCCACAGGCGCTTTTATACATCTTTGACAGACACTCAGATAGGGATGATAATAATAAAAGATGTCAATCCCAAAAGATCTCTCCACTTCTCTCTCCCTCGAACCATGGAAGCGTAAGCCCACAGATTAGATAACCTAGTGCAGTAACTAGAAAAGCACACTGTGTTGCATGAAAACCCATTAAGGGTCCAGCAGACCTGTTCAACGCTACCAGCATACTGAACAACCATACAACTGTGCATATGTCTCTTACACTTAATCATTCAACACATTGCTATGCACTTTGTACCATAACAGAATAACCACACCTTGGTGGTCATCACACACGACATGGAACACTTCCAACATAGGACCAAAATAAAACATCCTCCCAACCACACACCCTACATGGTATAGTATTCTCCTTATGTAGGCAAGTGCTTCAGCACCACACAGTGCTATATAAATGCTGCAATACAATACAATACATTTTACTACTGGATGAAGTTTGTCAAAAAAGAAACCAAGGAAGCCCCCAATAAAAGCTAAGATAATTTTCAAATTATGCTGACTAATGCACAAGGCCATCTAGAAAAAATGCCGGCAGTAACCTAAGCTAGCCTATTATACATATCTGGAGGAAAAAGTGCACTTAGAAGTCAACAATAATTGCTCCTGAATTTATCCAATTTCAAAAGTTCCATATCACAAATAAAATCCTTCTCAGGAGAAACAGTTCTAGCGTGGAAATCTGTACCACCTGAACTGAGATACAGCATCCCAATACGCACTTTCAGTTAACACCTAAAACCCCAGCTCTTCCGCCAGCGCCTAATATAGATTCCTCCAACATGGCTGATCCAGGTTAGAAAGACTTGATAATCAAATGTTCTATGTTACATTGTTTCCCAAATATTCTTCTAGTTCCTTCTTACATTTTCAAAACATAGAAATATTCCTACTTCTGACTATAATGCAGTATTATGCTTCTTGTAAAGCTAGTTATGATTGTAGTGTATCTTGCTGCTTCAAGTAAAAAGTCCTATCACTTTCGAGCCTAGGAGTGCTATATAAATGCACTAAATAAACAGAATAAAAACAAGGAAGAAGATGTACAGTGTTTATCTGCAAAAAGATATGGGGTGACTGCCAGGAAGTCTTCCTTTCAAATCCAGTTCCTAGTTTCTAATTTTGATCTGAGAAATAGTGGCTGACCATGGGTAATTTAAACACATTGATGTTGCATCTTTGGTATGGACAACATAACCAGTCCATATATTCTCACAAGTCAATTCTGAAACTTTTCCTCCAGTATGATATAACTGAAGCATAATGAAAATAGATTTGTGGACAGAATTCATAGCAGATGTCTGAAAAAAATAAGGTGAGGGGAATCCTCCCAGAAAAATAACCCTCTTTTAACCTTGAACGCTTCTCACTCTAGCTTCAGAGATCAGATTATACCTCCAAGAGAACAAAGAAATTCATCACCTGCATGTGGAAATAACTGGAAGAATTCCCTCTAAACAATGGTATCTGGGTGACTGCTAAAACCTCTTCAATGAACAGAAACAAGGCAAAAGATTAATGTATTGGTCTTTGGCACAAACAAGTTAATCACATTTCTCCACCTTGTGACAGGAACTTTTGAACTCTGATCACAAGCACATCCTGTCAAGGGATGTTTGTTATGATCTTTTAGATAGCTTGGTTCATGTACCTCTGAGGTAAGGGCAAGACCCCTTGTCAGCCACCTTGATCTCACACAATGCCAAATGAAGGGACCAGAAGGCCATACTATTCTTCAGCAAGGAAAAGCCTTTGGAATAGAAACACTTATCCAGATGGGAAAAAGAGTCTGGCTTGCAGAGAATCTGACTTAAGGGGACGCCACTGCAGAGTTGTAGAAACAGGAATGAAGCACTAGTGCTTTCTGGAGTGAGCACTGATGAATATCGGATGGAGGAACTCTTGAATGTTTGTGATGCATCCTCATATACCTAGAGAAATGGGAAATGGCTCAAAGGAACTGGAAACAATTAGGTCTATGACAGGTCTGCTGCCGACCTTGATGGTGTTCTCTCTAGAGAAGTACTGCGCAAAGCCAAGCCCATCGGCCCACCCATCGAGGAGCCAGTCGAATGGTACACCTGTGTGCGACAAAGAAAAGATGCAAAGCCTAGGCTAATCAGCCTGGAAAGGAGCGCTAACACAGGATGCAAGGTAAGCCTCTCCAAAGCATGAAGTGCAATCATTCTTACAACTAATCTCTGACTAGATACACGTATTAGAATTGTAAGCTTTAATATTTGAAAAAGTAAATCAGATGTTCAAAAAATGTTTTTTAAATACAAAATATCACCCTAAACCAATGCCATGATTTGAAAGATTTTAATCTGACCTTTGTTATATGGTTGGTCACTATTGCACGTTGCTGGCCAGACATGTCATCCTCTCTGTCACAGAGATCCATCTGCGGATTGTGAATATATTAGAAATACCTCACAAACCAATAACTAAGTAAGACTTCAAGAGGACAGTATACACCATACTATCAGTCTGATGTATACTTTGGCTGACAGATTACTCCATCATAAACATTATGTATAGCCTGTCAGCCTTATTTCAAATACTTTATATCCTAATGCGCTTGCAATAAGAAGGGAATGCCTATCCGTTATGATTGTGATGGAATACGTCTGCCAAACCCTAAATCAGGCCCTATATTATAATCTCTAATATCGCACAACTTCTACGGCCTGATTAGGAGTTGCACAACACTGGCTTGATGGTAAATCTGCACTTGAAATCTATGTCAATGTGCAATATCACCTCACCTGTGCCTTGCAATTATAAGTTGAACCTCGTGGAATGGGGAATTACAATATAGGAATGGATTTCTGGGTTGTAAAACCACACGAAATCCCCAAGACCAGGTGTTTAATGCATATCTTAATAATGACGATCAGAGCAGAATTACAGGTCGGTAAAATCAGGTCTGGTGTTTCAACACCATGTGCATGAACACTTATGCACTCATGATCTGGTTAGCAGAATTACATATGGTAAGTCCACTCAGTATGACTCATAATCAGGCCCCAAGTGTCAGTTTTATAGCTTGACTTCATGTTATACACAAACAAACAATTGGTTTTGTCAGTATCTGACAGAACCAAGGGCCAGAAATTCACGATGCTCATTCCCATTTTGCGAGTCGGTAACCTGGTTACCGACTGGCAAAATGGGAATGCGACTCGCAATAGGAAGGGGTGTTCCCCTTCCTATTTGCGATTCGCATCGCAATTCGCAGTTAGCAGCCATTACAAATGGGTGCTAACCCATTCGCAAAAGGGAAGGGGTCCCCATGGGACCCCTTCCCCTTTGTGAATGGCTCTGAAAATATTTTTTCAGAGCAGGCAGTGGACCTATGGACCCTGCCTACTCTGAAAAAATGAAACAAAAAAGTTTAATTTTCTCAGGTGTATTGCAACTCGTTTTCCTTTAAGGAAAACGGGCTGCAATACAAAAAAAAAAAAACTGCTTTATTAAAAAGCAGTCACAGACATGGTGGTCTGCTGTCTCCAGCAGGCCACCATCCCTGTGAGTGCAGCGAATCGCAAGGGGGTCGCAAATTGCAACCCATCTCATTAATATTAATGAGGTGGGTCTTTGCGACCCCCTTGCGGTTCGCAGATGGTGTCAGGGACACCATCCTGCATATGGGTTTGCGACTCGCAAACCCAAACTTACCTACATCTGGCCCCAAACGTTTTTTGTATAGTATATGAAACTCAGATTCCTGGGAACAAAGGGTCACCCAACTGATGTTCAACATTGACTTCATATCATTGCAGGCCTGCAGTTAAAGAGGCTGCAGTGGAAGTGAAAAGGAAATGCCTTTTTAGGTCAAGCCTCAGGCAGCATATATGCACTGTCACTATGGCGATGATCTTTTGGGTTTAAAAATAAAAAACTCCACTAAAAAGGGGCCTTTAGCTCGCCCATTGCTTGAGATTCTTTGGCATCATAATCACTCTTCTTTGTTGCCTTCTAATTCAGCAGTGCAGGCAACACGTCAGTTCTTGCATCACTTTCTACTCATCATGTGGAGTTTGGCCCAAGTACAGACTGATTAAACCTTATTCGTGTCGCGCCGCTGTTCGAACCACCACCACTGAGATACTATTTCTTCTTTGTGAGGTGATTAGCTCTTCTAACATTCCATTTTTATGCCCATGTTTGATGGAATGTGGTGCTAGGTTTTTCAGGCCAGGAGCCCAAGTTTAAAATCACTACGCATTTGCAATGGCAACCGTCCCAGTCAACAGAAAGTTCCTGAACAGTTCGCACCTGCTGCACCCCCCTTGGACTGCAATGCTCCCATTTCCCCTGACTGTGCCTAAACGAACCTAATAATGTGAATCTTTGAAATTAACTGAATTTTACATATGGTTTAGGTTGTTTTGCCTAATTTGTGGAAACCTTTTTGTATTGTGTTGTATGATTATGAACTGGTTATTTCTTTTGTTGACTGTAGGTTCCACTTCACTTGGGACACTTTATAATTCTCATGAATTTTGCACACATATAATTACTGCAATATTGATTACTGGGTTTGGCATCTTTTTCTATACGAGTGCTTGGGTCTGACTCCTTTTTCTGTTATCTTATTGTTGCGTTAATAATGTAATTGTGCTTTTTTTCCCAGTGAATATACATGTATCATTAATAAGAACCGCTGTTTTTAAGAATACCCATTTCTTTTCCATCAGCCCTCCAAACAACCCCCTCAGTAGTGCTTTCGGTTACTGGGCATGTTCTCAGACGTGTCCGGTGTCCATGGCTGCAAGTGCCTAATGTCCCAGACACCCTCTGGATGAAATCATGCAGAATTCTTTCTTGGCTGTTGATTGTACCCTGCCAACTGCTATGCCCTGGCATGCAGGGGAGCTATTGCTCTAATCTGAAATAAATCACAGGAAGGTGTGAACTGGCTTTGTCTGTTACAGCCACCTCATTCCTTCTCCAGAGTGTGATATATCTACACTGGTGCCCGCTGTGCACACCAAGGTTCATTTAGAGGCAAACAAAATATGATCTGATGGTTGTTGGAAATGGCCTTTCTGCAGGGTCACCCCCAAACTTTTTGCCTTCCTCCTTCTCTTTTTCTGTCCTCATTTTTGCTGGCTTGAGGACTCTGTGCACTTTACTACTGCTAATCAGTGCGAAAGTGCAAATGCGCTCTCCTTAAAACATGGTGACATTGGCTCATACCCAATTGGATTATTTAATTTACTTGTAAGTCCCTAGTCAAGTGCACTACATGCGCCCAGGGCCTGTAAATTACTAGTGGACTGCAGCAGTGGTTGTGCCACCCACAGAAGTAGACCTCTAACCATGTCTCAGGCCTGCCACTGCAGGACCTGTGTGTGCAGTTTCACTGTCACTACGACTTGGCATTTAAAGATAATTGCCAAGCCTTAAACTCCCCTTTTTCTACATATAAGTCAACCCTAAGGTAGGCCCTAGGTAGCCCATAGGGCAGAGTGCTATGTAGGTAAAGGCAGGACATGAACATGTGTGTTGTATATATCCTGGTAGTGTAAAACACCTAAATTCATTTTGCACTGCTTAGAGGCCTTCTGCTTTCATAGGATAGCATTGGGGCTACCCTCATACTGTTTGAGTGGTAGATCCTGATCTGAATGGAGTAGCCAGGTCATATTTAGTACGGCCAGAATGGTGATACAAAACCCTGCTTAATGGTGAAGTTGGATTTTATATTACTATTTTAGAAATGCTACTTTTAGAAAGTGAGCATTTCTCTACACGTAAATCCTTCTTTGCCTTCCAATCCACATCTGGCTAGGTTTAGTTGACAGCTCCCTTGTGCATTCACTCAGACACACCCCAAACACAGGATACTCAGCCTCACTTGCATACATCTGCATTTTGAATGGGTCTTCCTGGGCCGGGAGCGTGAAGGGCTCAACACTTACATGTCAAAGGACAGTAGCCTGTCCTCACACAAAGGACTGCCACACCCCCTACTCGAGCCCTGGCAGACAGGATGGAACTGAAAGGGGACCTTGTTCACTTCTAAGCCACTCTTTGAAGTCTCCCCCACTTCAAAGGCACATTTGAGTATTTAAGTAGGGTCTCTGACCCTACCTACTCAGACACTTCTGAGGTAGACACTCTATCTGACAAGACACATTTTGTGAAAGGAGAACCTCAACCAGAACCTGCATCCTGCCAAGAAGAACTGCCTAGCTGCCCAAAGGACTCACCTGACTGCTTTCTGTGAAGGACTGCTGCCTTGCTGTTGCCCTGCTGTCCTGCTGCTCTCTGGCTGTGGTGAGAGGTGCTCTCCAAGAGCTTGGATAGAGCTTGTGTGAAAAATGGATTTCTTAAATTGGTGTGAGAGCTCCATTTTGTCCATTTGTTCTGTGCTACGAACAAAACTGTATGCCTTCATCACCTGTTTAATTTCATTTGTTGCAGATGTGAAACTTTGTAGATGTGTTAAACCGCCCTATGTTCTAGAAATGTTATCTCTGTGTTTGAACATCCTGTTCTTGTGGTTAAAAGGTGCTACAGGAAATGTTTGCTTGAAGGCGTCTGGAAATTGTGACGCATGTATAGTGTGGTAAAGTGGGAGGGGGGGGTTTGCAATAAAAGACATCAAAGGCTAAGGGAAAGGTCAGTTGCTTTGGCCAAAGAGTTTCATTTTGATACTCTTTGGAAGTGACCGTGGCAGCCACTAAAATGCTATCTTGAAGCATAATCCGAATCCTTGTATTCTATCTTGTACAAATTCAGCCTCTTACGAGAAGAGACTCATAAATTTATTTCACACTTGTCTTCTGATCCCTGAAGTCTCAGGACCAAAAAATACTTCATCTCTACAAGAAGGACTCCCTGTGTGGCAAAAAGCAACACACAGCCTGCCAGAAATGATGCACAGCCTGCATCGCAGTGAAAAATTCACTGCACGCCGAACCGGAACTACACAGCCCGACTTCACAACGAGAAGATCGATGTAACGCCAGCGTAGCAACTGGAAATTCGACGCATGACCCACTGGATCGGCGCACAGCTGAGCCAGATAGACGCAGGCCGACTTCCTGAGAGGAATCGATGCAGCGCCTGCCATGCGGTAGAAATTTCCACGCAACACCCACCAGATCGACGGAGCCCCTCTGACTTTGCCCTGTCAGTGCCGGAAATTTACGCATCATCCCCCAGGCATCCAAAAACCCCACAACCCCAAGCAGATCCAAGACCGAGCACTAGAAATTGACGCAAAGCCTTCTCTGCGTGAAAACTAAAAAATGCATCGCCGTGTGCGGCCCGAGAAATCGACACACATCTCCCTGTTTTCCACTCATCTCCTCCTCTGCAGTACTTTGCAGAGATTTTAAACGTGAACCGGGTACTTTGCGCTTGAAAGAGACATTTATTGCTTTTAAGAGATTAAAGACACTTTATATCATTTTTACAGTGAAATCTGAACATATACTTATTGCATTTCAATCGCTTTGACCTGCATCTTATCAGATAAATATTATATATTTTTCTAAACACTGTGCGGTATATTTTTGTGGTGCTATACTGTGGTAGTGCATGATTTATTGCACAAATACTTTACATAGTGCCTTCTAAGTTAAGCCTGACTGCTCTATGCATGTTCTATGTATTCCAAGACTATGGCCCTCATTAGGATTTTGGCGGGCAGAAAAAACCACTCGCCAAACTCCCGCAGTCGGGAAACACCCATCAACATTGACGCCGGCTCATAATACGGCCGGCGGCAATGCGGTTGTGCGTCGGGTGCACCAGCACCGCTGACGTGGGGCTTGTGGAGGCACAGGAAATAAATACTCATTTTGTTCCCTTTCATGTGATCTGTAAAATAATGGATTGCGGTTGAATGTGGATTAATTTAATGTCTTTTTGTAAATGATAGGTTACATGTCTGAAAAACCCACTTGCCCTTATTATCTCACACACAGGCACATATGCATACTCTCTCTCACACACGTACTCTCAAATACAGTGACAAAATCTTGCTCTCGCTCACAGATAAAGTAACTCTCTTTCTAAAACACTGTCAAATGGATAAGCTCTCTGTGGCACTTTCTCTCTCACACATACACTCACATTCATTTTTATAGCCTCAACAGATATTTAAAATGGATCACCGTCATCTATTACAGATGATATGGTTGGTGGGTTGAGCACTCTTCTATCAAGACTGCCTTCACGTGGACAAGTTACATTATTTTACCATTAGGTGGCAGAGGTCTTAAACAGGGGCGGGGACCCTAACATTCACCACTATTGAGACTTCAAAGCCCAGGTATCATTAAATCGGTTGTGTTGATATGTGTTGAGGGCAAATCTAGCTTACGGTTGTCTCTGTGTTTATGCAAAGGCATAAAGTATCTATGTGTGTATGGCCCCATTGTGTAAGATTGCACCTGCCTAGCAGTGTGTCAATTACTTGTACTGTGTTCCAGAGCACACCTTATGTTACACTTTTACCCTGACACCTTAAGAGAGTGTAATATCTTTAGAAATGTCCACTGGGATCTGCAGCACAATTTGAATTTCTGTGTGCTGTTTTGCACTGTATGGTATATGATTGTGTGCCATGTGAGCACAGTGTATGGTGTGGTCTGCAGCACAGGAAAGTGGGTTGATTGCCTTTCAGGCTGCTCACGCACAGGTGTAGAGAAATGGCCTTGTTTTTAAACTTAGCAATACAATCCACATAAATACACTCTACACCATGTCACATATTTCCAAGCAGCATAATTTCACTCAACGCCACACAATTCAACTCTACACATTTCCATTCCACACCACATAATTCAACAACAAACCACATAATTCAATTCGACAACACAATTAGACAACACAGCACATAACCCAATCCACACCACAGAATTCCACATCATGCCACAAAATTCAACAGGACACGATATAATTAAACTCCACTACATACCACTCCACATCACAAAATTCCATTCCGAAGAATTACACTCCATGACACACATTCCCATTCAAAATAGTTCCAGTACACTCAATACTACATAATTACTGTTCATATAGTTCCATTTCACACCATGCCACATAATTCCACTACACAAATCCACTCCCCACCGTACAATTCTACCATACACAATTCCACAACTAACAATTCCAATCCAACCCACATAATTCAACTCTACACCACCTACATCCACTCCACTCCAAATCAAAACACATAGGAAAAAGCCATTGTCATTAACAACACCAATAGCTCTAGCTCTCCCAAATGCCAGACCCATTACATTGCTAATGCTTGTTGTGTTTATCATCTCTCTTGCTCGGAGATAAAGTCCGAGGATAAAATATAAGCGAAGGCCCCCAAAAATGAGTGCCAGTGGGCCCCACCTTCAACCATCTGCTCAGCTTAAGCACCGGCAGTATGATCAGCAAGTGGGCAGAGAGGTCACTGTTACCCAGGCCAGCACATTTTTGAGGACCTTGTGTTTGTGCTGCCACAGTTATTTAAATATTTTAATCCAATAATGCAATTTGGATCTGCTGTATACTTTTTCCGTACAAGGCATTTTTATTAAAAACCAAAAGATGTCTTCATCCAACGGAGGGCCCCACTTTACTCAGTAGACTAGGGCCCCACAACATCTTCTAATTTTTTTATTTATTTTTTTACCATTCCAAGATAGCAACTGAAATGCATGCACAATAATGCCTTGAGGCACCAATGCAAACAATTGGCAAAAAAAAAACAGCATTTGCTGTTTAAAGGGAAGAATTATTGGCCTGCCAATGTTTGTTTTACAAACAGTATTCAGTTCACACCACTGCACAACCGTAGTCCTGAAAACAAAAGAACTGGGGACATACTAGAGAAGATGGAAATTCTCACAATTACGAATTAGTGTACAATTTCACAGTAAAGAGTATTATACATAATGACAAGCTCAATCAAAGGAGGGTTCGCCTAGAAGTAGTGTGTATATATTAATAGGCGGTGAATGTACTCTTCCAATGTTATCATGCGAGCACCTTTGATACTGTTTGGTCTTAACTTTACAGTTTCGAAAGCTTCTGCTTTATTCCAAACAGCATTTAAGGTGCACCGAGCTCTCAAAAGGCCCTAAAATGTATTTCTGTGGCTCAAAAAGCGGTAACATGGTGGCAAAGTCCATGTTTACCCAATGACACATGAAACTTTGTAATCAATACTGACAATAGTGGATTTGGCTTAGAGGGAGACTGAACGGAACAGTGATGGCTGAATACAAAGTAGCCTTATAGTGCAAGCCTTTAACCTTCCCCTGCACAGGTTAACCTTTTTTTACCACCGCAAGCGACGACCCCTTATTTTTCATTCATTAATTTTATTAATTTTTTATTGCAGTTTAATGTAGCGCGAATTCAAACGAGCCCTAGGTACATTACAAGGTGTCATAAATATATGTTTTTCTTGTAGGCATGGGGAGATTACGAGATTTGCCGTCACTGAGACTCGAACCTGATTCCCCAGTTTCACAGTCGGCAACTCTGGCACTATCGTCACATCTTCTCCCGTTTAACAACATGACAAGTTAGGTGGTCACAGTCTGGTGCCCATTTTGAAGACTAAGCTTGTCTGTGTCTCAGTCCACCCAAATACAAAAACAATCCTGCAAATTGACAAATCAAGAAAGTTGTCAGGTTATGCCACAAAGGACTGACTAATGAGGCCATAGTGGGGGAACAGTTATCTCCCCCTCTCTGTTTCACGAGGAAGCTCCTCCGTTTCTTATCCAGCGTGCTCACAACTGCAACCCTTTATCCACCCAACCTGACCTCTGCTCAAACCAGAACGAGACTGGTCTAAAAACACCTGCTAATGCAATCGCCGATATGCTTCACTATACTTCATTGAAAAGAGTAAATACACCCCTACAGTGTATAACCTGATTCAGGAGTGATAGTGAAAAGTCTTTGTAAAAGAGTGCACAGAACTACACAACCACACGGCGTGCTTGAGTTGTACGCCGCACACAAAGAAAATGGCAAACAAAACTCAAAGTCTTTGAATACGTGATATGTGCACACCCGAGTGAATCAGAGGTTATAAAGTGCACAGAAAACACTGCACCACCTTCCTTCATAGGTAAACGCACAGAAATTGTTTTAATTAGACGATATATGTACATTTCAGCCAGCAGCCACAATCAGTAGAACCAGACTGAACACGACTGAAGTATTTAAAACGCTGCTTTCGGGGTTATAGCAAAAGTGACTGAGACAAAGCACCATGAATGGTCCTTGGGAATGATGGGAAAACGAGGACCTCAGCCAATATAGTGCAGAATCACTGTCAGCACGTTCCACCCGACAGCAGCCCTAAGGCTTTGGGCTCCACGCCAACCTGCAACTGGATTGTTCAGTGGCCCCCCAGATATGTACTCACCACTTCCAGCTTCAACAGCATCCTCGCCAGATGCGACTCACCCAAAGCATTTTCAGATTAGGTCCGATGATAAAAGGAGGTACACCTAATTAGCACTGTCAAAGCTTTGGGTAAACCACTGAATTTACCCCTGAAGGGAACTGCACGAAAGAATGCATGTCAACAGTTTATTATTTTCTCCTCGCCATATTTATCTGGTATATTACATCCAGAAAACGCAGATCTTCGGATACAAAATGCTTAGTGATTTCAAAGCGCAAACAAGTATCGTGGAGGGGCCGAGGTTTTCTGTTGAGGACGGCAAAGCTATAGAACTCTCTCGCCTTGGAGTTACAGAATTGCTCATACCGACTGTCTTCTAGGAAAGCTCACAGGACTTGGCAAAAGTAGAGTTTCATCCATCTGACTCCCACCCATGACACCTACAGCGCCAAGACACCTCTGGGTTTTTGAGCGCTAAACAAATCTAAATCAAAATCAAATCAGATCTAAATCAAGTCTTAAGGACAAAGCCACTGTGCTCAGATCATGTCAAATAGCTTGCTAAACCTGGGCTGCTATGTAAACCAGAGGGTGGGAGAGCCTAATGTTTTTTGTGTAGTTTTATACAGTGAAGACTCAATCTGAATGTACTGGAGTGCTTTACATGAGCACCAGTTACAGTACAAAAGAACACATTAATTTTTTTTAACCAAGTGATTTTCCCGGAATCACAGAATGTTGAGTCGACCCTGAGACTCAAAACTGCTTCCAGCGCCAAAGTAGGCAGCAATGGCAAGAAGGAAACGCCCTCAGCCATCACTTCACATCTCTACATCAAATTCAAACAATTCAGTGTAAAATTGAAAACTCATCAGTTTTTGGGGCAGCATCCACCTAATGGCCCGCGTTGCTTGGACATTAAAGACTATGGGGGTCATTCTAACTTAAAATTAGCCCACCGAAAGACCGCGGCGGCCATTCTGGCTTTCCCGCTGGGCCGGCAGGCGCCCGCCAAACGAGCACCCGCCAGCCCAGTGGGAAAGGCCCTGCAACAATGAAGCCAGCTCTGAATGGAGCTGGCGGAGTTGCAGGGGTGCGATGGGTGCAGTTGCACCTGTCGCGATTTTCACTGTCTGCAATGCAGACAGTGAAAATCTTTATGGGGCCCTGTTAGGGGGCCCCTGCACTGCCCATGACAGTGGCATGGGCAGTGCAGGGGCCCCCAGGGGCCCCACGACACCCGTTCCCGCCATCCTGGTTCTGGCGGTGAAAACCACCAGAAACAGGCTGGCGGGAAGGGGGTCGGAATCCCCATGGCGGCGCTGCTTGCAGCGCCGCCATGGAGGATTCTCCCAGCCGGGGGAAATCCGGCAGGAAACCGCCGGACCCGGCTGGGCGACCGCGGAAATGAAGCACCGCCAGCCTGTTGGCGGTGCTTCAGCCGGCCTCCACCCTGGCGGTCATAGACCGCCAGGGTCAGAATGAGGTCCTATGTCATGCTCAACTTCATACATAAGCCACTGTAGCTCTTAAGCCAGAACAAATACCTATATTACAATTACATACATTTGCATTCCAACCTCAATGCAACCTCCCGAAAAAACACACTCTGTCCTTTGTCTTTCACGTTTGTTCCACAATGTAGACTCAATAACCCAGTATGCATCAGTGTAGGCAAAACACAGTCAAATGGTATAGCCCCAAGGTGCAATGAATGCGTGTGTGCACACTTGAAAAATAATATCAAACAAACAAAAACATAAATAAACCCAATAAGCAACATGGCCATTATTATAGGTCATAAACACAGACATCTTAGAAGTAAAAAATTGCCTGGTTAGCATTAAAGATGGTTACTTTGCAACAATCGTGAACAATTCCAACATTAGTAAGACAATGATGAACGGTAGCCTAATTTTAAATTGGCTTCTCACTTTGCAAAGCTCACAAAAGGACACAAGTAAACACAGCATTATTTGCTAATGAAGTTGACTGCTTCAGTTGGCCTAGTTGCTGGGAGATATTTTTCTAATTACTATTTGGCACTGGACACTCCTACAAACTTGGCTAGTACAATAGGAAGTCATGAATACGCTGTGATGGTATTTGTTGGCAGATAATTGTTCGAATGAGTCATCTGGTTGAGTTAACAGGATTCCGATTTCACTTCTCAAAGCAGGAAAGTATGAAAGTAACCCTGTTTATTTTGTGTTAATGGTCAAAAGGAATGTTCGTGTATTTAACTTAAGATGGTGCAGTTATTCGGACAATAATAGCGAAGCTATAAATGAAACAAACAGAAATAATAAGTGAAAGATGGCATCACAATACCGTGTAACACTGTTCGGTCACTTTTATATCTTCATCCTTCTCACAATGAGCACCCTTCAGTGCGTT
The DNA here is from genome assembly GCF_031143425.1 of Pleurodeles waltl. NCBI lineage: Eukaryota > Metazoa > Chordata > Amphibia > Caudata > Salamandridae > Pleurodeles > Pleurodeles waltl. Next base: position 773,994,195 of record NC_090443.1, on the reverse strand, counting down.
GTTGTGTATGTAGGAAGAGGTTAGCTAGAGACTCATTTGAACATAAAATAGAGGTAAATACAGCCTTATACGTTTTCAGGATTAACTATTAGAATGAAAATAAATAAGGTGAATGAATGTGGGCATAGTTGTCTGCTAGACTAGTCTTTGTTAATGTCATTTATTTTCAATAGGTTATTATTTTTTTTTTTTTTGTGCAATATTTTTTTTTTTAGGAGTTATTGGGTTCACAATGGTTGCCAACAATACTATTTTGTCTGTTGCAGTAAACTGATCAAGGTTGTACAATTTATTCTACTATGAAAATGGACTGAAATGTATCTCTTTCTATATATATATTAACAAATACAGTAGTTACTAATGTAACGTTTAGATACACGTTCATCTGTGGCCCTCCTCAGAGACATAAGTACTCATCCACTCGCCGCCACACCTATCCTGGTGATGCAGACTGGTCGAAACAGGATATTTCTACAGCCACATGAGATAGTGGGTGTTTTTCTTGTATCAGACATCAGCTGTTCACATGGTATAGAATGTGTCACTCATGCGTTTAGAAAAGTGTATTATGCAGAGACAAAACAGTTGAGGTTTCAATATTGAGCTCCTACAGGCATTTTGTAACTATTCTGTAGAAAGTCGGCCTAGGAGGTGAAAAAAAAAATAGAAAAAGAAAAAAACCAAAAAAAATCAGCCTTAAACTGTTGTCAACATTAAGGTGATGATGGACCTTGCAATTTCACAAGGCTTTTGTGCTTCATGCATATTCATGAGTTTAAGCGAGGAGCAGAGCAGCGGCAGAATCATCGCAGGGTATTGCAGTTTACCTCCATATCAAGCACTTTGTGAAATATTGCCTGCGCTAAGCACTCGCGGATGTACTTCTGGTGATCCTTCCTCATCGCATTCATCCTGTATTCTTTTTCAGACAATATTCTTCCGCTTCTCGTGACCTGAGATCAACACAGATAAACATGAGTAAAGGAAGCATTGTACTGCTCCTGAGACAAATGTCAGAAGACCCATTGTAAAGGCTATGCATTTATCAAGGAGCCCGACGATATGAGCCCTATGCAGAGTAGTTCCACAAGCATTGAGGGAAACAATGACATACCTAAACTGAATTCCATATGAAAAACTTAAATAAAAAGATAAAAAAACTCTTACCAGCCCAACTCTTTGCAGATGTCTTCGTATTCTTGTATTATTGAAATATCCAGTCAAGTGTTTGTCAGTGAGGCTGTTGTACGCTGCAAGCGGACTGGAAGAAAGGACACATTCTTGTTAGGTACCCTTCCTCATACAAGGCGCCATTTTTCACGTTGATGTGTGTATTTAAATCCCTGTAGCCTTAAAAGTGATTTGAAACCTAATTTCTTTACTATTTTATATTTAGAATTTACTTCAACTTCAATAGAAACATCAGAAAATGTCATTGCTCACGCTGGTCGTCAACATGGAATCGAAGAGAAAGTCAAGAACACAAACTGGTTTGCATTTGTTAAAAAAGCATTGGGAAAGCCAGTAAGTATGTGTTTCATGTCAGGCATTTATAACAGGCACAGAAATCCTTTTTAGTTTTAGGGCATCTCAAAGGAAAACATTTTTATAAGCACAAAAAATATATACTATTGCCTTTTAATTACTGTAATCTGAAGCCATAGTTTAAACTAACAAGGATTACTAAAGCAAATAAACAATGATGTGGAGCCAAAAGGACAGAAAAAAACATTAAGTGAAGTGTTGGTTCTTTAGCCCAGGCACTGAAGCATGCTTCTAGTTAGGCTGACATGCACGTGGAAAATATCATCACTTCCAGTGCAAGAGAGCCAATGGCTGACATGGGCTGGTCTACTGTACCATTTTGGATGCTGCAGTGGGTAAAAGAAAAATGTGAACTAGAGTTGAATGGACTAATGAAGAGTGATGACCCAAATTCCCTTTTTAAATGTACATATTTATGCAGTTTTTATTTATTCATTTTTTTTCTGACCAGAGTCAGGCTAGACAGATAAAATTACCAGTCTCTAGCTAAGTCTAAAAACAGTAATACAGTAATGACAATGCCAAGCATTTGATAAGAAATCTGATAACGCAAGAGACCGCTCAGAATATTTTCTACCAGGCTGCGGGAGGCCAAATGTCTTTAACTAAGGGGCATGATGAATCCATAGCACAAGAAAAACCATTCTTAACTGTGACACAGTCATTGATAATTGCTGAGAGAAGATCACAATTCCTTCATTCTCATCCCATCTTTTACTGTTTAATTTTTTTATTTTTTTGGCTCCTACTAACTACACTGGCTTCCCAGTCCCGAGAATGTGATTACAAAGTTGGCGGTCAAAGATTTACAGTGATACACTGATTAAATCCTAGATATACTGTCTTGTTCGTCTGTCACAAATTCATGGATTGTCCCAGAAACTGCCTCCACTAAGGCAACAACTTCATCAATGAAGCAGTGACTCCAGATGAGTGTGTCAAACTGTGGAACTAACAGTTGTGGAGGATATTTATCTTTGTGAGGAGTATGTCTACCAAGCGATCAATGAATATTTCTGGTCCTCTTCATGTTTAAAGTACAGAAATATGAAAATTGTTGAATACCTTTTAACTTATGCTTCTCCAATGAGTAGCTCGTGACCTGCTGGTAGCTCTTCAGCTACCCCTAAGTAGCTATCCTGTATTTAGCACAGCCTACTACAATAGAAGCTTTTGGATGGGTTAATTAATATTTGTATCCCAAAATTACAAATTGTGTATTAGAGATAATAACATGTATATTTTTAGAACTCATAAGACAATGTTTGGAGGAAAATGGTTACATTTCTAAAATATATTTAAAGCAGATATTTGAGTCATAAATCAGGTAGGAATAAGGGCTGTTATCTATTACCCATTTAGAGGCATTCCCAACCGGTAAAGCCTTTTCCACATTACTGCTGGCAACCATGCCTGATGCACTGAGGTGATAGCTGTTGATAATCTTGCATATGGTGGCCACTAGTGTAATCTTGTCTGTCATCACTAATAAAACACTAATAATATGAGTATCTCAGCACAATTTTCATGAAACATAAGTAGGGCTAATTACAAAAAAATGTGGAGACCACTGCTTTAATTAGGGTGATCAATATGTTTCATCAAATGGTTAACACAAATGAGTTCTAAAGGACTCTCAAAGTGAACAATCCACTGTGAATCCACCAGAAATAACTGCAATCTTTTATAAGTACATTTTAAACATACATGTCTTAACTGGCTCATCTCCATACACCCAGGGCCTAGACACAAACTGCATTTTGTAGTAGATTTAGGAGTACTAAAACAGCACTACACAGTAATACAACATTATATTCACTAACTGCAGTATAAATCTCCACCTCCACTCCTTTCATCTTTTCTATGGAGAGATCCTCACACAAGTAAGTTGACTATTTAGAGTTAAATGCCGGAGGAACCAGGAGGAGTGACTGGTAAAGGGGGATTGCTTACTTATAAATCTGATTGGTTTAGGAAGGATTAAGGAGGGGTTCAGGGAGAAGTTTAGGAAGTGGCATGCACCCACCCACAAAAGAGGATGTCCATTGCTATTCATAAACTGCACTTCTAAAGTCACTGCAGCCAAAAAGGAATAAATAAAATAGACTCCAGATCAGAGATAGAGTTAATACAGCACTGACTCTGGCCAACCACTGGTACTACAATACATTCTAACAGAAAATAATGACGGCCCTACCTTAATTAAATTTATACTCCACAGGAAATAGTGTTAAATTAAATATTTAATCAACCTATTCAGAATTTATAAATGAATGTACATTAATTTCAAATAAATTATAATTAAAGTATGTTTATATATTGCATACATCACGTTTAAAAGTAGTTATTAATATATAATAAAAATGTAATGTAAACGTTTTACCTTAAGTGGGAATTCATTTTTTAATTTCAAGTTCAGAAAAAAAAAAAATTCTATATTTAATTCTAAATTAAGTTATAGAGATAGCATATTTCTTTTATTTTGTTCTTCAAATAAATATATTAAGGTTATTTACTGTAATGTTGTATACAACAATATTTTTACTAATTGTTTCTGAGTTAAATAAACATTTTTCCTTGTCTTAGTACTTTACCATGGGGATATTCCACAGTGGCATTGGTGATTTCCCTATGGTAAGGTATAAGGATCGTTTTAAAGAATTATATTAAACTTTCTAATGACATATTAAAAACAGCTTTATGATAAATATTTTTGTAACTAAGGTACAAAATACTTACTATTATTCATTAATTATTAAATGGGGTGTATATAATTCAAAATTAGCTTAATTATACTTTCATAACAATTAATGTTCCAATAACTTAAAATTTAAAAAAAATAAAAAAAAAAATATGATTAAATATAAAAAAAATGTGTTTTATTTGTACATTAATTTAGTTGCATTTATATTTTAAACTTTTTGTAAAATGATCTAATGTAACATTATGTCATAAGAGGGTTTATTTTAAGCAGTTTCCCATTATTTTGTATAGGAGGGGGCTGCAGTATCAGGGGTTGGCCAGGTGTGGTGCCGGACCTCTCTTTCTTTTTAACAGTAGTAACTTACACTACGTACTTTGATCAGTCCCCTTTTTCAGGGAGTGGAGACATGCAGGTCTACACTTTTAAGTACCTTTACACATGGATTTGGTGAATAGCCAAAAGTAGTAGTTACTCAAAAGTGTAAGAGTAAATTTCCAGTGCATATTACTCACAAGTGTATGTAAACTTTGTGAGTAGCCCCATTAATGTTTCTAGTTAAAAGAACTATACGGCAAAACAAGGATGCACTGCAGATTTCACATTTTAAATGATCTACAGTGAACAGCAAGATATGAAAGGTTAATTGGATGCTTTAGTTTACCAAAGGGTGATTAGACTGGAACTATAGCAACAGTTTTATGGTAATTTCCCTCTGCTGTTTGCTTTGTATTTGATGGTGACAGATTAAAGCCATTAAACCGATACTGATTTAAAGAGCTAGTTAGCATTCTCTATGTGCAGGAAAGAAAAACAACCTCTTCTTGTTTCATCATTCTGATTAGAATGGAAATTATAATATTTTGAGACTAAATTGCACCTCTTGAAATGGCAGGTTTTTCAGTGTCACATGAACTCAGGATTTGGCTGTGAGCGCACAGCGAGACTATCACCTGAGAAACAGCATATTGTCACGTGCATGCTGACTATCTTAGCATGCATTTGTGAAGTCAGGTGTGCACTGGCAAGACTTTATAATGAGGCCAAACAAATCTATCTAAGTCTTTCATGCGTCTGTACAAGTTGGCCTTATCGTCATTCATGCTGGTTGGGGCGCTTCACTGAGAGTAAGCAGAAGTCTGAAAGCCACAAGGCCTCAATATACCAGGGAGCACATTTCCCTTGGCAACAGTTACCATCTACCTTGTGTCTCAAGGGCATCGATTTGCCAGCTTTTCTGTTACAAATGATCCATTTAAAATGTTAAAATCTAATGGCTTCATGAACCAAACACGCAAAAGTTTTTGAAAATAATGCTTACAATTTGTGTAATCACTAGTAATTATGCCACCTCAGTTTGTCTCGAGCCATATGCAAATCAGTCTTGGCCATTCTCCGATAAGAAAAGTTCAGCCAGAACTCCAACGCAGGTCATCCTTGAACTGGAACTCAAGCAACCCAAGACCAGTTTCACCCAGATTGGGGCTTGTCAGTCAGTTCTAGTAGCTTGGTTCCAGTGGCACAGTGAACATGGGAATCACAACTGGGCATACCCTTGCCAATAAGGGTGGTGCATTAAACCCACAGAAGGTGATGAAAGGAATACTTGAAATTTGTCTAACCACTGGCAATCGCTCGGTAGCATTCAATCCCTTGTTCATTTGTTCACCATGCCACCTCTGTTTGGACACAGCCATATGCAAATCAAATCAGTCTTGAGTCTGCTTCAGTAGAAGCAGTCAAGTCAAACTGCCAGGACTGGTCATCCAGGAACAGGAACACCAGCAGTTCAAACCCAGTTTTGCACCAACTCTGGCAATATCACCAAAGTCTTCGCTAATACTAATAAAGAGAGCGAACAGAACAGATGTTCACGAATGTTCATGCTTTTGTGCGATGAGGTGCCCATTGCATACTAGGGACATTTTGTCCCTTCTCTACCCTGTACCTTTCCATGTGTCATACAGCTTCAAGTCAAGACTCTCACAGTGAAGGAATGGTGAAGGCGAATAAAGCCCAGAGCATCCCTCCGATTCTGACCACCACGTGAACTGGCCTTTCTCCCATTGTGCATACCGAAAAAAGCCTCAAATTCATACTGCACACAAACAGCAACTTTTGTGCAAGCGTATTTGCACATTGCAAATATGTCCATGCACACAATGCAATCTCACAAAGCCTGTTGTTTAAAGAGATAAAATTAAGCGTGAGGCAAGCTCAGGAGCTTAACAAAGGCCACAGAAGCCGCGTGGTGCGGAGGGTTCCTCGAGCTCCTGCGGGCCCCCTCAGCACAGTACACTGTGCACGGGTGGGAGGCTCCTGATTGGGTCCAGGGGTTAGGCCGCCCTGAAGGTACTATGCAGGGGAGCGGCTCTGAGTTTTGTTAGAACACTTGGCACACTAAAGGTTTGAGGCTTCAAAGGTTTGTTGATAGTAGTTTTAAACGAATGTCCTGTCCCTCATTTAAGTTTTGTTTCGGTGCTTCCAACCCCGAGGTTTATATTTTGAGAAAACGAAAATATTCATGTAAAAGAAAGCGAAAGAATGTAAAGTCGTTGAATGCTCGCAGCAATGTTTTCTGCGCATAGCAGCGAAAAAATAAATTAACGTGGTGTCATAAGAACTGCTTCTAGAAAGAACAAACACGCTGCCGTTACAGATTAAAAGTGATCGTCAATTGACAACAAAACTCGGTCCGTTGTGTTTTTGTTGGGAACTGCAGGATAGACGTGCTGCACATCCTTTAACAGGAATTACTGTAAATGTGTTATGTGTTCCGAATTACATGTCGCCATTTTGTAAGGTACTGTAATTAAACGGTCACACAAGTTTTATGTAGCGTAAACCGGGATGTTATACTGAATTGTTTGTAACAGGATGTTCACATTTGCCTCGTTGGTTACTTAACAGACACTGATTCTAATGCTCTAAGGCATGATTTCCGCTCAGGATTAGGTAGCTTTAGTAAATGGCTATCTTGAATATGTACATCCAGGTCAGTGTCGAGTAAAGGTCAATGCAAAAAAGGCGTTATGATTCTTCATTACATTTGCTCCACAGGAGTACAATAGCTATAAATTCTTTAAATGTATCAAGACTGAACGTTGGTATTAGGATGTTACGGTTCCTTTCGGGGGATATGGTGTTAGCTCACAAAACATGCGTTAGTAAAGCTCTAGTGTGTAAAAGGAAACAAGCAGTATTTGCGCAAGCCTGTGTTGGCATATTAAACTCAGATCTTTCGACTTTGCCAATGCTTTTTATTTAGTGTATATGGAGCACTTCAGTAGGGAAAAGGTGAGTCTTCACTAGCACATCAACTAATCCTGCTCCACTGAAGAAAACTAAACAAAAGGGATTGTTTTCTGCATACAATGCATGCCCGATATAATGAGGTTACGGTGTGATAATTCAGTGTACTTTAGTAGCAAGGGAATACTATATCAAGCACTGTGCACAGAAAACAAAACGAAGTGAATAGTAAAACCTAGGATTAAAGAGATACATACAAGGCAAAAAAGCCTCAACTTGATGGGAGGGTGAAATAAATTTGAATGAAAAAAGTCTAAAGTGCTGCGATATTTTGAAACAATTAAAAGTGTTGATTGGGACCAGCCATTTTTGTCGGTTTTAGCCAACAGTACGCTTGTCAGAAACGCCGTAGGGCTTCCACTCAGTGACTTCAGCTACATCTGACTATTGTGGGATGGGTGGAACCCTGTCCCACCAGAGTGGTGGTGGTAATAACCTCTACCACCTGGGGAATGACCGCCATATTTAGAAATCTCCTTGCGCCTGGTGAAGCAGCCCTCAGAGTGGGTCCTCGGAAGGTACCGTAAGTTTGCTGAATGGTCACCATGTTTCACGTAGCTGCCAAGCAAATCTTTTTCTTGTTCAAAAACAAACTCCCAAAATGGGAGTTTTTTTTAATAAAGACAAAAGTGTACTCACCCTGACACTCCGAGTTTTCTCACACAGTGCAGGATAATATAATTTTTTTCTGTTCAGGACCATCATGAATTTTCTGGTGGTCATGCACAGCAAAAAAAAAATGACTTCAGAAGTTCTATTCTAAGTAGGGCAGATAGGTAGAAGTACTTAGACCGAAGATCTGGTGTTTGTGGGGCCATCAGTGTAAGGTTTCCAGAGTTAGCAAGCGGAAATATGGTGCTCGTCTGACTATAAATAAAGCGAGTGGGCTGTCTCTTTGGTGAATATGATACTCCATCACATTTGTGAGTTTCCTCTCTGTTGAACACAAATTAGCCCCCTAATTCACCAATGCATTACGTAAAAACTGGCCCACAAAAGAAGTCTGGCTTGGAATGTACTGAAACGAGGTACCATTCAGAATGGATGCACCAGTAAATTAATATTGATTCAATCACCAACATATTAGCACTACCAATTATCATAAATCTGTGGAGTAGTGTTGTACTCTCAATCAAACAAAGAACTATTCCATAAAAGGTAGGTTGTGGGATATCTGTTTATAGATAGTATGGTGTGGCATCCTGTCTTATTTTTGTGCATTTAGGACTAGCCCCTAATTTATTATTCGAGGAGCATCAATACATGAAATAAAAGATAGATGCTCCACGTGTTTTTATGTTTCTCCCCAAGCAAAGTAATACACTCTGCTGGAAGGAGGGTTTATATAAGGTGTATCTGTCACCCTTCAAACATACTAAAGGGTGGCCACGGATCTATTTGAAGATTTATAGTTTGTGGCAGCTGATTTGGTGAACACGGGGACCTGTACCCTGGGAAAGGTGTCTACTGACCGGTTTAATAAAATCCAGACCGTCTCCCCATAAGTGTGTGGTGCAATTGTACTATGTACGATATTCTTGGTGACGATGTGATGTAGAAATAGTAGTCATTGTGAGGCACATTCAATATTGCGAAGTTTGATGGTTTTCTACCGCTGAGATTAGGCCAATTCAAAACTCCTACCTTGGGAGAAGCCCAATGGCCCTGCACTTCTCCGATCTTGTAGAAGTTTTACATTAGCTCAGTTTGTGGGCTCCAAAAACAATAAAGAGTTCTGCTCTGGAACAATGCACTAGCTGAAAATGAGCTATCTGCCAAAAGAGACCTTTCTATAAATGCCCAGCAACAGCTCAGCTTCATTTCAGATGTCTGGCCAGTGATACCAAAAGGGGAAACACATTCTTTTGTTTAAGGCTACTACAGTTATTGATCTCTCCACTGGACAATGGCCTATTAATCAGGCCATTAATCAGAACCTTTGTTTTGTTTAAATCGGCAACCATTTTTATTCCAAGTTCTCACAACTGTTGCTCTGACAAAGCAACTGCCCGTGAACAAAGGTTCCTCTTCGGTAATACAGTTCAAATATAGGGGATCAGATATCAGGAAATAGTTTTCTGATCTACACCTAAAACATAACATTTGCTTTTTGAAGAGTTGACTAACTCTGGTGTCCTCCTGTTAATGTAAAATTCAGTATATTAATGGTACTAAATATCGGACTATTGAGAGTACCATGATAGCCACAATGATGTTTCCCCACTAAATATATGTTAATTTATGTACAAATGTGTGTATATTTTTAACTGTTGTCCTTTTTAAATAATTATATATTTAATAATTTGTTTTAAACATTGTTTGTAATAGTTTTTCATATTTATATTGTAATGTGTATATATTGTTTACTAATTACATATATATCCTAGTGTATATATTGTGTAATGACATTTACAAAAATATATATTAATGTATTTAAATATATGTTTGTAACACTGAAATTAATTTTAAATATAATTCCATATATTTAGTATTTTAAAATATATCTAGGGATTCAATATTGTGGTTACTTCTAATGTCATTAAAAAAAAAGTCTTTATTATAATTTTAGTCTATATTTTGGCTTCAATATTTTTATACTTAAATATTGTGATGTAACAATATTTTGCTTTCAATATTTTGGTCATTTTAATAATAAGTATAGGGTTGACGATATTACGGGTGATGATATTGTGGTATCAATATGTGTGTACCAAAATATTATTCATCTTGATATTTAGTAGTACAATATTTACACCTAGAACCCACTATTTAATGAGCTAGCAGCCTTCCACAGGGAAGCTGCACAAAGCAATAACAGAGAGTGAATATTATTTGCAAGATTAGTCTAAAGCCTATCTTGGTTACAACTAACTCCTAATAACTATGTTGCAAATTTGTTTTTTCAGATTTTAGGGCATGGACAGCCTACTGGAGCCAGGTGCAACATAAGAGTTTCAGCCTGTGTTTGCTCACAGGTCATGATTTACTTTGAAGCCTGGTAGATGGAACTGGAAAGGCAAAGACTGAATTAGGTGACAGGGAGAGTTCAGCCAAGTTTAACAGAGGAATCACAATCTTGATTTTTGTGGTGCTTGAGATGTGGATTAAATTTCCATCATAATATACAGGGAGTGCAGAATTATTAGGCAAATGAGTATTTTGACCACATCATCCTCTTTATGCATGTTGTCTTACTCCAAGCTGTATAGGCTCGAAAGCCTACTACCAATTAAGCATATTAGGTGATGTGCATCTCTGTAATGAGAAGGGGTGTGGTCTAATGACATCAACACCCTATATCAGGTGTGCATAATTATTAGGCAACTTCCTTTCCTTTGGCAAAATGGGTCAAAAGAAGGACTTGACAGGCTCAGAAAAGTCAAAAATAGTGAGATATCTTGCAGAGGGATGCAGCACTCTTAAAATTGCAAAGCTTCTGAAGCGTGATCATCGAACAATCAAGCGTTTCATTCAAAATAGTCAACAGGGTCGCAAGAAGTGTGTGGAAAAACCAAGGCGCAAAATAACTGCCCATGAACTGAGAAAAGTCAAGTGTGCAGCTGCCACGATGCCACTTGCCACCAGTTTGGCCATATTTCAGAGCTGCAACATCACTGGAGTGCCCAAAAGCACAAGGTGTGCAATACTCAGAGACATGGCCAAGGTAAGAAAGGCTGAAAGACGACCACCACTGAACAAGACACACAAGCTGAAACATCAAGACTGGGCCAAGAAATATCTCAAGACTGATTTTTCTAAGGTTTTATGGACTGATGAAATGAGAGTGAGTCTTGATGGGCCAGATGGATGGGCCCGTGGCTGGATTGGTAAAGGGCAGAGAGCTCCAGTCCGACTCAGACGCCAGCAAGGTGGAGGTGGAGTACTGGTTTGGGCTGGTATCATCAAAGATGAGCTTGTGGGGCCTTTTCGGGTTGAGGATGGAGTCAAGCTCAACTCCCAGTCCTACTGCCAGTTCCTGGAAGACACCTTCTTCAAGCATTGGTACAGGAAGAAGTCTGCATCCTTCAAGAAAAACATGATTTTCATGCAGGACAATGCTCCATCACACGCGTCCAAGTACTCCACAGCGTGGCTGGCAAGAAAGGGTATAAAAGAAGGAAATCTAATAACATGGCCTCCTTGTTCACCTGATCTGAACCCCATTGAGAACCTGTGGTTCATCATCAAATGTGAGATTTACAAGGAGGGAAAACAGTACACCTCTCTGAAAAGTGTCTGGGAGGCTGTGGTTGCTGCTGCACGCAATGTTGATGGTGAACAGATCAAAACACTGACAGAATCCATGGATGGCAGGCTTTTGAGTGTCCTTGCAAAGAAAGGTGGCTTTATTGGTCACTGATTTGTTTTTGTTTTGTTTTTGAATGTCAGAAATGTATATTTGTGAATGTTGAGATGTTATATTGGTTTCACTGGTAATAATAAATAATTGAAATGGGTATATATATATTTTTTGTTAAGTTGCCTAATAATTATGCACAGTAATAGTCACCTGCACACACAGATATCCCCCTAACATAGCTAAAACTAAAAACAAACTAAAAACTACTTCCAAAAATATTCAGCTTTGATATTAATGAGTTTTTTGGGTTCATTGAGAACATGGTTGTTGTTCAATAATAACATTAATCCTCAAAAATACAACTTGCCTAATAATTCTGCACTCCCTGTATATATTATAGAGAAAGGAAATTCATCACAATGGAGTAAAGACTGCAAGGGACAAGCCTGGTAGTATCATGAGTGACCAACTGCAAGGAGAAAATGACCTCGAACACATGAGGATAACAATAATTCCATGAGGATTCGAGGGGGAGCGTCTTTAGATTTTGACTTCTGAGTCTAGTGTGGAGTCCAAGGCTTGTGGCCTCCTCCTGACCATGCATGGATAAGCGGAAGTCACACTATCCTGCCAAAGAAGTTTGCTTGCTCTTGTGGAACATATCTTAAATGACTAGAAGCTGTCTTCCTGCAAGAGAAACCCATTACAACCAGGCATTTCGGTTGTTTCCACCTGCTGGGCTTCTACCCCGTATCTAAAGGATGTAGCTGTTCCTGTAGGCAGAGGAAGCAAGCTTTACTGCAGAGAAATCCAAAGGATCATTTGGAACTGAAGGTTTTCCTATGGACTTGCACTGGAGTTTAAAAAGGGTCTTTCAACTGGAGACAATGGACTGGCCTCTGATAAATCAATCCCAAAAATCTGAAATCTAATCAACGAAGCAGTGCCACAATAACAGTTTCTGTGATGATGAGTAGAAGGGGCGATTGTATGCAGAAATTGGGGGATTGTTTCTTAAACATGTAATTTTTTTTAATAAATACATTTCAACCTGAAGAAGGCCAAACACAGAAAACACTGATCCCCCTGAGGCTCGTTACTTGATTTTACTAATTTAGCTGGCCTAAGCAATATGTCATTCTATTTTTTTGCTATATCTTCAATACCTACTTTCAATTTTCTTCTTTTTTGTGATGTTTTTTACATTTATTTTTTTTCTTTTAACTAACTTCGCTTGCCCTTATCAAGTTATGTATTTCTTAACAGTATTCTTGTTTTGTTTAGGTGCAGCATGTATACCCAGGATTCGCCGCTTTTGCTAACATACCAAGGGTGAGTCAGGGATTCCTAACAAAAGGTAGGTACATTTTTATGGTTGGTTCTGAACTGAAAGATGGCATACCTTTGATTTAGGGTCAGATTTTTACAATTTCTTCAGTTTCAGAACTGATGGGAGACACTTGGGACCACTGACTTTAACAAGAGATCCTCTGCATCAGCTCAAAAGGAAAAAAACTATAGGCAGGATAACTTATTACATCTTCTCTTGAGGAGAAGTAAACCAAGGAACAACAGAGAATGGTTAATACACTGCCCCTAAAGAAGGCAGGGAGACAGACAACCCAATGTGTAGTGCAGCTACTTTAGCCAAGAGTGGCAATGCAACTGCCCAAGTCTGTAACACCTGCTTGTTTGACTAGATCAGAGAACTAGCAAAAGAGTTAAATGAAAGTGTAGCCCGACCTACCAGAACCAAATCAGTGATTAAGGAATCTACTGCAAGATAGTCAAGGACATGACAGAGACATTTAATGACTACATCTGCAGGTAAGTCTGTAATGATCACTCACATCTGCCACCCTCAACTCTAGATCTGCTGTACAAGCCAGTGAGTGCCTGAGCCCATGCCCCAGCAGAATCAGGGTAATGCTTGAAGACAGGGAAATAAATCCCCCTCCACACTTGTGGGGATCTGTATCCCTCATTCAAAACTATGTACAATATTATAATACACAGGGCATAAAAATAAAAAGCCTCTCCTTAATTATAAAATGGTCATTAAGGAATAGCAGTTGATAGTTACAGAATGCAGTTCTTAGTTATTTATGAGTTGCACAGATATTTTAAAAAGTGCACTCCTATGTATTACAAATAGTAGGTAATTCTGTAAAATAAAATGAGTCACAGAATCAGGATCCCATAAAAAAAAATGCTACAAAATTTCAATAATGTTGCCACAGCCAGGTAGTGTACATGATGGACGTGCTGTCTTGAGGCCCCAGTCCAACACAATGTATCTTCCTCAGGGTGCAGGCTCAATCAGCAGTGATGGAAAACTCAGCGTACTGATGTTTCTGCCCCTGAGTTTTCTAGCGCCTCTGGAGCAAAAAGAGGAGGTTGAAGAGACGTCCAGTTGGATCCTAGTGAAGACAGCGTGGTAGAAGTGGTGATCAGGTTGGCAGGGGAGTGTAGCTTATGAAAAAGTTTCACAACACCCCAGGAAGGCATCAACGATTGGCACTAGACTCTCAGGTACTGGGTGTCCTTCAATGACTAAGGCAAGGATCTGGTTGAACTCAACCATTAGCTTCAGGAGACCCGTGCCAGGTATGTGGGGCTAGCAATGAATGGTCAATGATCCCAGGAAGGAACACGGTCATTATATGAGAGGATCATGTTGAACTTGTTCCATTCTGCAGGGTCATTCCCACTCTTTTTGCCTTCATCCTCCAGTTTTCTGAGTGGGGATCATGTTGAACTTGACTCATTCTGCAGGGTCATTCTCAGACTTTTTGCCTTCATCCTCCAGTTTTCTGGACCTGTGTTTGCTGGCTTTTAGGACTCTGTACACTTTACTGCTGCAAACCAATGTTAAAGTGCTTGTGCTTGCTCCTTAAAACATAGTGAAAAAAGCGTACATCAAATTGGCTCATTTCATTTACGTGTAAGCCCCTAGTAAAGTGGTACTATGTGTCTCCAAGGCCTGTGAATTAAATGCTGCTAGTGGGCCTGCCACACCCATTGTGCCACCCACTGTAGTAGCCTTTTAAACATGCCTCAAGCCTGCCACTGCAACCTGTATATGCAGTTTAAACTGCCATTTCAGCCTGGAAAAATAAACCTTTTGACAGGCCTGAACATTCTTTTTTAAATTCCTATAAGCCACCCCTGGGGCAGGGTGCAGTATATTTAAAATGCTGGACATGTAGTTGTACATTTCCTGGTAGTGGAAGAATCTTAAATTAATCTCACTACTGCAAGGCATACCTCTCCGATAGGATAATATTGGGTTAACTTATTAAATATAATAAGTGTAAGCTTTTAATTGGGAGCAGGTCAGAATGAGGAGTTTGGTGTCTAAAGAATTGTAATTTAAAGCCCTGTTTAATGGTAAAGTCAGATTAGATTTTAAGTCACAATTCTAAAAATACCACTTTTGGAAAGTTGGTATTTTCTTGTCCCAGCTATTTGGTGCCTGCAGCCTGCTCCTGTATCACATGACTGGGTGCAGTTGGACTTTTTTAATTCCTCCCAGACAGCCATACACTAGAGGGATTAGATGTGCCTGGATGGGCCATCAACTGGAAAGAAGAGGGCAGAGCTGGGCACAGCCCCACTTGCAACTGAATGGGCTGTGCCCTGTCTTCACACAGAGAACTTGTCACCACTGCATTGTTTGTGCAGCCAGTTTAGTGCCTGTGCAGGGGAGGCAGGAAACTTCAGGAATTTCAAAGAGAATTCTTTACAAATTTCCCTACTTCAAATTGAGCATCAGAGATAAATATTGCACCCTGAAATCCACTTCTTCAGTACACGCTTGGACCTGTGGGTACTACTGAAGAAGGACTGCTGTGCAATTTTGCTGCCAGAAGGACTGCCACTCTGCTGTCCTGCCACTCTGCTGCTCTGCATTCTGAGAAGGAAGACTGAATCTGTACCCTTCATCCCAGGCTGAAGTGACTCCAAGGGTCAGATGACTGAACTCCTGTTCTGAGCTACATAAACATAACTGGCTCCAGAGGCTCCCTGAAACTGCCCAGCTTTCTGGGCCTGCAACTGGACCAGTCTGAGCCCTGCTGGAGTGAGTTCCTGATCCCCAAGATGTGCCCCTCAGGTTCAGGACCCCTTGGTGTGGCATCGGCTGAGCTCATCTCCAAAGAAAAGGCGAAATCCTGCAGTTTTGGGCTCTTAGTGAATGTGAACAGGCCTGTTCATGCCAAGATCTTGCTGCCTGTTTCGCCAGCCAATGCGAAGCTCCGGTGAACCGGACTCTTCACGAATAGAACTCTTCATGCTGGACCTTGAAGGTAACTTTTTCAGCTGGACTAACTTGGACCCTGTATCTGGCTAGCACTGCATCGTGGTCAGCCCAAACTTGTGACTTCCACCCGGTCTCAACATGACCAGATACCTTCAAGTGGAGCTTTGTGCTTTTAGTCGCTCTACATACCTGAAATCTTTAAAATTGCATATCTCCAGTTCTACTGATTCGATTTTTGTCATTTGGTATAAAATAATTAGTTAGTATTTACTCTTGTTTCTAAATTAGTGTGGGGCTTTTCTTGTGTTGTGTTTTCAATGTATTACTGTTTGCAGTGCTGCATAAATACTTCACATATTACCTCTAAATTAAGCCTGACTGCTTTTATCTCTCACCCTTATTTAGGATTATGCACAAGTTAATATGGGGTTTGCTTGTGACTTCACCCTGAAAGCAATTGTAGTTTAACCCCCTCAACTAGCAACCCCCATTTCTAACAGATCACATATAGGATGAGCTCAGGATCATGGAAGATAAACAAGGAGGTCCAAACACAATTTAATGCCTCAATCAAGTGGGGAACAGAGGAGGAAGATATATGAGATAGCAGTTGCTGATGCTGGAAAGGGGCAACAACAAATGATGGGAGTACTTGATGGAATTGTGAATAGATTGGGAGGAAGTGGGAAAACAAATCAGTGACAGTGGTAGGGGCCTGCATGAGTAAAGTGGAACGTCGAGTCCCTGGGTTGGAGTAAACGGGGGACTCTGTTGGGTCAGAATTGAATATATAGAGGACTAACTATTGGCTGGGAGTAAAAGACATGCAAACAGCATTCAAAGAGAGTGCAATTAGGACTTGATGGGAAAAAGGAGAATTAGGTATGTGAGGGTGGCTAGGAACAAATAGAACATTTGGACTTACACCTTTAAATGGAGATGTGAAGATTCTGGACTTAATGTAGTGCTTTTTCACTGATGGCCTAGTGGTGTTGAAGAAAGTCTATTGGCCACCATCAAAGGTATCCCTTGTAAAATAATGGTGCTATTATTTGATTCAGAGTGGTGTGAAGTGGCATTCTAAAAGCTGCCACCACTCACAGAGTACATCTTCAATATGCAACCCATACAGGTATTCTGTTCCCCAGGTACCTGCACTACCACAAGAAAGAATGTGGCAATTGTCAGAGGTTTTAAACAAACATTTCTAGTTGATTGTCTCATCAATGTGATTGAATCCTGCAAGACTAAGGGTGGAATATAGTGATAAAACCTTCTTTTTTAATGATTCTGATGTGGAGAAACATCTCTGAAAGGTCTAAAAAAGAAGCCTCCTGCAGAGTGAAATTCAAAGCAACGTGGGGATTGATAGCCCAAACATTCTGCCAGCAGTGTTGCTGGATTGAAGTTTTCACAGTTTGTCATGTATAAAGGGAGCGAAAATAACCACACTCAACAAGCTCGTATTGAGCTTTGAGGAAACAATGTTCTATCTTTGTAGTGTTTTGGCTCTCTCACTTTCCACTCTTCCCCTTTTCTCAAATGTATCTATCTCCTTTATTCATTCTTGGAGAAACAGCCTTTCTGTGTGGAGTTTGATGCAATGAGTTGAAAAATAATTGTGGTGTCATGCAAGGAAGATTCTGTTGTTGGCCATGATGGTTGATTTGGAAAACAGTGACTTTGTTGAACTGTGTGCTGTGGTTTTGAGTTTCAACCTAAGCCCTCTCGTTGAATAATACATATTATTGAAACATACTAACTCAAAGATAAGAGAGGGACAAAGTGTTGTCCAAAAAGTACACTACCCCTGAACATTTCAGAAAAAAACACCTGGTGATTAGACCTTTTTTTCTGAGAAGGAATATACAAGGAAACCAGCACTGGGTGCTTTTTATTTGTTGAAAACAGATGATTGTGTTTTTTTATACCTTTGTATAGTGTGACCAGTTATTTCGGATAATGGCCTAAATACATGCATATATCCCTACTGCATGAAATGGAGAAACACCATTTCTTAAGTGGGAACTGATGTCTCTCCACATTCTCTCACCATAGTTTTGGCTTTTAAAATAAATGTATATTATATTTAATGGCTCCAGCAGTCTGCACAAAAACGTGAAGCCTCTAGAAACAGGCCTTCATGATGACATCACTATTCTTGTTGCCTACACGTATCACGTCAAGAATTGCTAGGCTATACAAGGGTAGATTGTACTTGACACAAATAATATTTTTATCTAATTAACTATGAAAGAAAAGAGAGCTTAGTACAAGAAACTGACTCAATTTTAATCGCCAGATGCGATCAACTGTATGTTTGAAATCCTCTGTATTATTTCATCTTTACAGTTTCTAGTAATATGTTTTATCTTACTCATTCTTTTCCTGGCTATCTACATGAAAAAATAACCCCAAACATGCTTAGTGAAAGGGAAGATTAATTTATTTAGTAGTTCCCACAAGGGCGCATACTGCAGCTCTAGCCAGCTTTTGCAACTGACTCAACAGACCAATGCTTGCAGTCCCACCCATAATGTTATTCTGATGTATGTTTATTTAAATATGTTTTATAGCCAATTGTCTTCGTTTTTTCAGATAGCAAAATGTTGCAGAGTCAGTCATTGATGCTCGAATCACACCCCTTAATTTACTAACCCGGTGTCATCTGTGGATACATCTATGCATGTGTTTAGGGTCTTGCAGATTCGTTTTCCGTTTCATTCTTGAACAAGCTGGCATGAGATTCATCAGGAGTAACATAAAATAATTTTAATGACCCTCGACAGGCGATTAAAAAACACATAAAATCTCTTCCCAAAGGCCAAGGTGAATTTCAGCATTACTCACTAAATTTAGCTTATTCTAGTCTGGACAAAAGTACGATCTCGCAATCTTTTAGAAGAGGTTACTTTGCAATAATGTTGTTGGCGCAGTATGCACACCTTCGAAGATCATACCACATGCACTGGTTACTGCGTTGATACGACAAGCAAAGTTTAATTTTTTCAATATGCCTCAATGTTCGTATGCCCTGCAGCTGCTACAGCCCATTAAGTACTGCTTTTACTCATTCTATGTCGTTTCCCGCTCCATGTAAAATACACTAATAACAATTCAGGCCTTTTACGCTATACAAAAACGTTAAATAAATAAATACTTGAAGGTATAAATTACAGTAAAAACACCTAACTCAAACTTTTCTTACCTCACACAACCAGTGGCAGCCTAAAAATGGCGGGGCACCAGTGCAGGATATGATGAGGGGCCCTGAGTAAGTTTCCCACACCTGAAAAACATTCATGGGACTTCAGCTGAATGCCCCCCCTCAAGGTTTTAGGGGCTCCCAGAATGGTTGGGGGGCGGTTGGGCCCTATTGCAGTGGCTTGTGTTATGCCCCTGCACACAACTATCAATGTCCTTCGTAAAACAAGAACATATTCTCAGTTTCCAAATGTAATCTGTGTGCCCAAATAGCTGTTTCCAGACCTCCTGAAATCTGTTAACAATCTGTTTCAGGAGCAGAAAGCAGGGACCCAAAAAAAAATCAGTAAACTGGCACTAGACCTAAAGACTGAGTAACTAAAAAAATATGCTTGACCAACCTTCAGTGTCACAGTAATTCAATTTATTTTGAGCTTTGAGTACACGAATATTAAAAACACAGTGAAGAGGCGAGAAGGAGGTCTCTGACTGCTAGTTCTGAAAGGGTTTCTACAAATCAAATTCAAAGGTGCACCATGTCTGGCAAATTAATTTACTCAACTCTTCGGTTATCTTAGGTGCTGTAAAAATATTAAATAACTCAACATCAATAAATCTTTGTCATCAGTGCAAGCAACTAGGAGATATTTCAATACCTAGAAAGTGAACTAGTGGATAGATCCATTACTGCTTGATGTATGCGAAACCCAACTTCCACTGAATGACAAGTCATTTGGACACACCCTGGATACCAACCTCGCCCTCAAGGAACACATTGTTAAATAAACAAAAACAGGCTGGTACCAGATCTCTTGTCTAAAGAAAGTTAAACTGTTTCTTCCAGAAAGCAACTCCACTGGTTCTCTGCACACCTGCAGCCAGGACACCATCAGACTACAGACTCAGAAGAGTAAAAGAGAAAAAAACACAAGACAGCAGACCTTTTCTATCTATGCACCCAGGATTTGGGACAATATTTCCGTATCCATCAGGATCACTTGAAAGCTGCTACAATTTAGGAAACTGTTGAAGACATACCTCTATAAAGAACACTACATCACAATAAATTTACAGTCCAAAAACAGCTACCTCTCCCATCACGCACTGAATTAATGCTTGTCTATGACCCTGTACCACTCTGTGCTGCCTTCACACTATAGAAATAACACACACATACATATATACAATCTTAATTATTAAGCACATTCATAACAAGAAAAGAAATCAACTCCAAAAGAAGACAACTGTCATTTCCTGACCTTTCAACAATCCTCCGGCAGTTAGGCAAATAAGAACACACTGAATAAGGTTTTCAGTTGAAGCTCCAGGGTCAGAATGAATTACATTTGATAGATTTTCATCTTTGGAGAGTCCAATTAGAGACCAGCTTTAAAATAGTTGGATACAGATTTCTAGGAAAGTGTAATCTATACTGTCAGTGGACATTATTTGTCCTTGTCTGGATGTTACCCTCAAAGTGGGTATTCTTTCTGGGCCAAAGTGGATGATAACATTAAGTGTTCCACCTTTACCCCAAACACTATTCAAATCAGATGAACAAATGCACCACAGAAATATTTTCTGTCACCCAATAATCTGCAGAAAAAGAAAAAAGATTCCCAAACCTCTTCATTTGTTTGACTTGTCTAAAAGCGCCCACTGCACTTTACATACAGACAAGACACTCATACCATGAATCAATATATGATGATAATTTACAGTAGGATGCACAGTACTAAGAGGGCATGGAAACCAGCATGGCTATGGAATACGGGAAACATTTCACATATCCTCATTCCTTTTTCTACAATGGCACTGTCAAAGAGCGCCAGCGGTACCCAGGTCAATGACATGAGGTCACAATAAACCTGGGTGAGTGAGAACCTTGGATCTGAGTGATGAGGGTAGAATCTGGTAAGGCAGGTAGACAAGGGGGAAACACTAGGTTTGTGATAAATCCTCTTCACGTGCTCCACATAGGCACTGTCACACAATATCCCACAAGCAGCACCATTACAACATCAGTTCAACAGCAGCAAAATACCTAACCAATCCAACCCAGGTGATTTCATTATCTGGTCTTGAACTGGGATATACTGTACATAATACTAGTCTTCGAACAAGGATTATTAGTCCCTTCGCTAAAGTGAAATAGGCAAATGACAACCAGAACTAAAGTTACATTGATATTGCATCCTTCCTCACTCTAGCTCTTGATTTATATCTATTGATTACTCATTTTCATTGCTCACGTTGCCTCTCAACTATATTGTTGATCCTTCAACAAGCTATTCTTGTACTTTATTTGTCATAAAGGCACTGCACAACAAAAAAAGTGTTATCCTCTAAAACAGAGTGGGGATGAAGGTTGTTTTCTGACTTGCATCAAGAGCTATGAATAACTCTCAGACAGGGTCGCCTTTCTTTCTACCCCTCCTTTTGATCCTCATTTCTACACAGGTGCAGGGGGCGCATAAACATTTGTGTTGCTAGCAACTGAGAAGGTTTTAAGTAACATACCAGCAATGGTTAAGAATTGGGTCCTTTCTAACAAACCAGGAAACTATGTTTCTTTGCCCGTTTTAATTATCACACAATTCTAGTGCTACTCATAGAAACAGCATCTGTCTCGCCCCTTTCCTCTTCACAAATAGAGTTGCCTTGGGCAGTGGGGTCGCAGAGGAGGTATTCAGCTCGGGTAAGGGGGCCCCCATGCATGCCCCTCTACCCAAATATGTAAATAATTAAAGTGCCATGACGCACCAGGCCCACCCCAGGGTTCATTTTTATAAAACTAAAAAAAAAACACTTTTTTCCATTTTTTGCCCCAGGGAGGTTCTGGGCCTCCCAACAGAAAGAATGGGGTACAGCGTATCCCTATCCCCTATATTCTTTTGTTAAAACTATTCCAGTACAGGGTACTAAGTATCCCAAGTACATTTATTTTCATGTTGCGGCAGGCCAATCAGGGCCCTTGCTTTGAGAATGTCCCCTCAATCAATCAAATGGCTTGATTTTTTTTAAGTCCAAATATACATCTGCGCCAAAGTTACATGAAACAGAAACACTATTCTAACTATAAATACCCAGTGGCGACCACCAGTGGCTAATATATATACTGTTGTATATCAATATGTCTTCTGCTGTATAATGAACAGAAAAGGTCTTGATTATATTATTCAGAATGTAGAATTTTAGAAATAACTAACTTTTTCTGCTGTTAGAAAGTATTTTGTGCTTGCAAAACACAATGCTTGTTGAAGATGGTCTCTTCAAGGTCCAGCTAACAATTGGTAATGATGAGAATTTGCATATTTAGGTTTGTTTACTTTTCATGAATAGGTTTTTGATAAACTCCAATTGAAGCATGTTATTCTGTGGCTTCAGGGCTTACCATATAATTGCAGACATATCGCACATGGAGTATAAGATGCCAATGGGTCAAACTAACACAGTCAAACAATGTTCTGCATAATGACTTATAATCTGCCTTTCCTTGCAGCATAATCTTGATATCCAGCCACTGCATGTCATCCTCCACTGGTGTATAATCATAGCACAATCTCAAAATACTAAAGCTCCGCATAGTGGTTTGCATGCATGATGATGAAATCCAAAATTCACGGTCCACATGTAATGTACATTTTTATCCCACTGTATTTTGTGCACTTAAAAATCACCTAAACATGTAAAATATAGTGTATACATAGAGGCATACAGACTGATAGGCTATTCATAACTATTGCTGAGTGTGTGAGGGCTAGGGTTCCATGACTCAAGTAACTTATGATACTCTCTTTAGACTGAACAACAGAAATAAACATGTTGCATACCCCTTGCCATTTTTTCCATGCATATTTCTTTCAAAAATATAGTATTTATTCAAAACCAGGATGCAAGAGATTTAATTTCTGTAGTAAGTTATAATTACATTGAAGAGGCCCCTTGACTATAGAGAGTTCTCTCCATGTGTAAAGTGACATAACATTCAATCTTTGAAGCAGTTAGCTGTTTACTAATATGAAATCTGAGCTATGCATTGCAGTAATAAATATGTGAATATGAATGCTGCACAAATACATTGCTATTGAACTACATTAATTTTCACTGCCATGTGCATGCAAGGGTGGCCATTTTGGAGTGATTTAGAAAATCTGTTTCCAAGATGGTGGTCATTTGCAGACCATACATGGGATATGGAGAACCACAAACAGCACTGAAGGCTTAGAAGCAGTATGAGGTGAGCTACATTGCCCTTGTAAAACAAAGGAATATATGTATATAAATATATAAATACACAAAAAAAACAATGGTTACGGGGACGTTATAATTAGGTTCACGTTTTACACACAGAAAACCATAGAAATTCAGCAGTTTTAGCTATAAGTATGTTAAGAAACTATAACGTATGGCCAAAAGTTACTACCAGCACGAGTTATAGTTTCTTCATATATGTATAACTATAACCATAACTGCTGAATTTCTATGGTTTTGTGTGTGTAAAACCTGAACCTAACTATAACGTCCTTGTAACCTTTGTATTTTTCAGTGAATTTCTATGTTTTTTAATGTAAAGTAATATATAATTATTATATGTTAATACAACCACCACCAGGCACAGCCTTTGGCCAGGCCCTTCGGCCAATCCCCACATTCACCCTACACCATAAGGCTCACAGCCTTTGGCCGTGCACAGCGTGGGTTTGGTATGTGAGTAGGTGTATTTCTTTTCCGTTGGGATACAGATCTGCGTTCCATTGCAAAGTTACACGAGGGGTTGCGCTGAGCACTGCAGTGAATCTGCGGACCACCCAAAGAAAAATATTTGGACACATTTTGCAAATGAGGAGTCCCTCAGAGACCCCTTCATGTGTCGTGTGGGTTTAGGATACCTCTATCCTGAACTTTTAGGACTTTTTAATTCATGTTTTCTCCCCAGTTCCCAGCAAAGAAATAAAATGACAGCGACAACTTTACTTTCAGGTGTGACTAGCCAATCAGGGCCTTGCTTTCCTCTCAGGATCCGCAGATCACCCACATCCCTAGATATACAAATATTTTTTCTATAATAACTTAAAAGCTACAGAACAGATTTGCACCAAATAACAAAAAGAGATATTTCTAGACCAAGATCTAGCTTTCTGCTAAATTTGATGTAATTCCATTCAGTGGTTTGGGCTGTAGCCGTGTTCAAAAACTGCAAAATCCCCATAGATATTGCATGGAAGAAAGCATTTTTCCTCGGCCTCAGGTTGATGAATCATGCAGAATCTTACCACAGTGCCTAAAGTGAGTGGCAAACTAGTTTGGAAAATTTCGTGAAGATTCGTCAGACAGCGCCAAAGTTTTCAGCAAAAAGAAAAGAAAATGCTTTGTCTATGGGAAAACTTGGTCCTAACTACCTACTATACCAACAGGCTATAGCCAATAGGATAATCATATATATATATATATATATATATATATATATATATTTCTTTTTTAAAGGAAGACGCATTGAGAGACAAGTTCCTGACACTTAAGCATACTACAGTTTTTTCTAAACATGCACATTGTGCACAGGACAAATACTGTCACTCACTGTGACAAACGGTGACTACGACCACATGCAATGCAATGAGTACACTTGCTAACAGAAATGGTGATGGGCACGAATTGGAACACGACTGTACTAACAATACTGGGGCAGTGACCCCTTCTTCCACTGCTTCAAAAGAATAAGGAAAAAGGTGGGAAGGTCTCTCCACTGGACATGTCCAAGGAATCCGTTCAAAGAGGCATGGCCTCTTGTTATTAAGGTTGTTGGTTTAAACATGTGAACTAAAATCTTGTTCTTCACGTGGCGTGCCACTTGACAAGTATTTCACTGCTGCTCTATGAGCTTTCTGATATTGTATCAACACGTTACACAACAACCAACCGTTATCTGAAACAAACCAGACATATTGGCTTTGACAGTGCTTGTTAGCAGGAGTAGATAACTGAAGGAGGATTTTGTTGTGAATAATTAGAATTGAAATTGTTTCAATTCCGAAAATATGAGGCTGAAAATGAAACATTACAAATGTTTGTGGAAGGGGTAGTCTCTTCACATTGTCTCAATCACTTCTGTTCTTCCCTTCATACCATTTTCTTCTGCAAACTCTCACTCCCTTAAACACTGAGGTCCTTCTCTCCGCATCTTTATGAAATCACCCATCTGCATATATCACACTTCATGTCTTTCCACGCAACCCATCCACCCACCTGTAAACAATGTATTTTGTTTTACTTTGTTACTGGCATACTTTGATAGTTGTGTACCCGCTTCATAGGTGTTCCCATGGTTACAGTTGGCACATATGAAAATGTCGCTTTGTGTGCCCTCCTGAGAGGCCAAGGATTGGATGTGCATGTACCTTGCACACCTTTATGAACCACTGACAGGCACTTTAAGGAATTCGCCCTGACTTCAGTCTAGACTTCAGAGCTTTCAATCCTGCACTATCATAAATATACACCAACAATTTCAAATCACTCCCAGCTGGAGAAGAATCATTTCAAAGTCTGCAGCATACAAAAGTCATAAGATATGTTGCATAAAAACTACAGAATCGCAACATACGCAAATGCCCCTATGTAAAGATGAATTAAACCTATTGAAATGTGAACAAGGATTACGTCTCAGTCATGGAACACATCAATCATTTTTTACATTAGTAGCTGACAAAATTAAAGTGTATTTGCCAGTGAGAGTAATGAGATGATGAGATGAATATGAGCCTACTAGGGAAACGTTTGAAGGTCGGTTTTTAATTACCCCACTTAAAGTCTTGACTTCTTCCCTCACCCCACTCACGGCACATTGCCCCAGCTGTAAAAGTGGGGGGTGCGAACACTTAACTTTTGCTCTGTTTTTTTTTTTTTTCCTGTACTTGGCACTTCCACAAAAACAACAAAAAGCGAAAACACCCCTGCCGCGCCTATTTAATAAATAAAATATTCCATCCAAAGGCAAATGGACAAAACTCGCTTTTAGAGTCAGATTTCTAGATCAATTATTAAAACATTAAAAAGCGAGGCGGTGCATTTTAAAAACAATTCAGTTGGAATACTAAAAGCAATAATATCGCAGCACTGAGTTAAAGCACGGCAACTTATCTGGAA
Source organism: Pleurodeles waltl (assembly GCF_031143425.1). Lineage (NCBI taxonomy): Eukaryota > Metazoa > Chordata > Amphibia > Caudata > Salamandridae > Pleurodeles > Pleurodeles waltl. Next base: position 773,967,726 of record NC_090443.1, on the reverse strand, counting down.
GATTTTATACACTAAATACTATCATCATCGTCATCATTGTGATACAAAGTATGACAAGGACATGATGTGTCTTTTAAGCTACATGGCATGGCGGGATATTTACTTTTGCTAGATAACCATTTAAAATTGTTAATGAAATAGAGAGCTGAGGTGTAAGGTGGTTTGTACAGCTCTAAGCACTTTCTCACACAGTTGCTACGTTGTGCTGAAGTTTCAAAAACGCCTCATCTTATAATGTAAATACGGCGGCGTGTTATGTAGGGGCTTAATGTGAAAGCTACAAATGAAAGGCTCGCTGCAAAGGTGAAACAAAGTTAGGCAGCGTCGTCCTTTCATTTTCGGTTTGCACTTTTGTCTTATGGTGCAAAGTAATTGCTACCTACTGCCCGGAAAGCCACACATCCGTACACTTGCGAGAAGGCGCATCCCTGCGTCAGAGCTGCATTTACTCACCTGGTATAGTGGTGGCTCATGTCTGCTAATCCTCTCGTCTCCCTATAAGCGATGAAACACTCGGGAAGCCTTTAGCTGTCTTAATGCGGTGTTAGAGTCCGGATTAGTATCTGCAGCAAGCTGTAAGTGTCTTAACACATCAAATGGTCTCAGACACATCAGCCTGCGAACCCTCACTCATCGCGAGCCTCCTCCCGCTGTACCAATGGCATTCTCGTTGCTACGGCCAGTCACGTGATGATGCTTTCTGGAGGGCGGGCTGAGTGGATGCACAGCTAATCAGAGCGGGCGAGACTCGTTTGCTCTCTGGAAAAAGCATTTTTAACCTATGGTGGAAGAGGACGGGGTACGAGAGCCCAGCGGATTGTTCTGCTCTGCCATCAATAAGAAAGCTTTGCTGTTTCCTTGGTGCCTGTACCCAAACTACCATTTACCTGGCTTCTTTGAACGAGTAGCAGCGGCTCCAATCATGCTAATGAAATGCTGTATGACCATAAAGACTTCGTATATAGCTCAGCACAATCTGCATTATTTAGCGCGTGCAGCTTATTTGTTTTCGGTATAGCTCGAACATGGCCTTAGGGCACCATAGAGCACTGTATTAGAAAACAGTCGTCAAGAGCAAACTTATGAGCAAAGCAGTGCAAAAGCGTTTACCAGACAAAGCCTTATGCAATTAGAATTACGCGTATGTTTAAGTATAGTTTTAGCCAAACTATATTTCGAAAAGAAACATTTTGAGTTCATTTTCAGAGGTGTCATTACGGGGGTGGGGGGCAGGTGGGGTAGTCTTCGAAGGGCGGGGTGAAGGGAGTTCCGAGTCCCTGTTGCGCTTTCTGAGATTGGCTGGTTCATAAAACGTCCCTGCTTGAATGCGGGAGGCTGCGAGAAGGGGTTCGATGTTCCTGGAATCACATTAAGCAATGGACATTTTCAGTTTTCCAGAAAGGGAGGAGGGAGACGGGTCAATTAGGGCCGAGTGATTCGCGCACATTTTTGGTTAAAATACTTTTTATTACTTATGTGTATCATGGAACATATGAAACAGTATGATAAACAATTGATAACGCGTCCAGCCCTTATAAATTTCCCTGTACCTGGACACTTGGAGGTCGGTGAACCTTTTAGCCGAGTTGGGCTCTCCTCATCCTAGAATAGCTGGGTCACTTAAATCAATAATCAATGACTATTGTAATGGATAGCCAATACTCAATTAATAGATCAAAATAACACACTAGGAATCAATAACAGTTGGTATTTCGACGCAACATGACCTTTCAGTCATGAATAACCACACCAATTTATTAAAAGTTAGTGAATTTATTTCCCTATATTAACAAAGCTAGCACAATGTATATAAGTCTCAAAACCAAATGATATATGTATACGAACATCACTAGCTGTCCATAGCGGCGGAAGAAACGCAATGTACGCAAAATCTGAATTATAATGCATTCAGTTATAGCAATACAAATCACTAATGTAAGCAACTGAATTTGACTAATTTCATACATCGGTCAGCATAACAAGATTTCAATTTAGCATAGTGCATCAGATGAATACCTTGACTTGCCTCTAATTAGCATTGGCATGTGGGGCTTCATGCAAAACGAATTTAGTCAACACAAATTTGGAAAACTTCTAGCTTGGGCCCTATCAAAATAGCAGTTGGTACCTAAAAGGAAAAATACAATGCATAATACAATAATCCTTTCATAATTACCAAATACAATCAGCATTCAAGAAAGTCTTCGTCCATCAGGTACTGGTTCAATCAGCATGGTGCAGATTTAAAGGGGCAAAGTTAAGGGCAAATTTCCTTGCAGCAGCAAGGAGAATGGGGCAAAGTTACTGCATGGACAAGACGTGGCAAATTAAAGTTAAAGTCTCTAAGGGGAGAATTCTTAAAGTCTCTTTCTCTGGAATAGAGAAAAGGGCATCAAGATGTCGTCCAAGATGGCGTCTGGCATTTGGCTTCAAAGATGGCATCAAGGAAAATGGCTGACTTCTCTTTGTCCGGTGGGTTTAAGTAAGAAACATTCCAAATTCAGCAGAGTCTTCCATTGGAGGGTTCATAGGGTGGCTTCAATTTGACCAATGAATAGTGTCTTTCCCCTAGTACTCATTTATGCATACATTGTCATTGGAGCCTTGGAACACAAGTTGCAACAAAGTTTGCCAATTAATTTTATCTTAAAGCTTTTATTGTCTGCACCTGCAGGAGCTGACCTTGTATCAAAGGGGATGAAACCGGCCTAGCACGAAACCTTGTAGATAAGTGTATTAGTCATCTCTACTGGAAAAATACAGAATAATGTCCTTTTTAAAAGTGAAAAACCACGCAGTTGAATTTGAGGTCAAGGGACTAGGCCAAAGCCTCTACTAAATTTAAGCTAAGCATAAAACAGTTTCAACAAGAAAATCATAGAACACATTTGCAATTATGACGGATTAATACATTTGTCAATTCTTCATGATTAATTAAGCTCGTTTATAATATTGGCGAACTACTCCGAGGGCACAATTTCCCTCGTACATTATTTTCTTTACTAAAATCACACTACATTATACGATTTTGGTTACATGATATATGAATATATGTTGGTCCTTCTTTTCTGCATCATCAATCCCTCCTCTGATGACTAATTATGTCATCACATCAAATCTACCCACAAATTTTATACCATTAAAATTCTGTTTTTGTAATTTGGCACTTCAGTCAATTCCCTCTTTCTTTTGGTTCCTTTAGATTTTTCTCTGTATATTTCTACCATTTTGGTTTGTTCTTTCTCTTCTCTTCTCCTCTTGTTTCTTGTTTTCAATATTTTAATAGCTTTCCATATTCCCCAAATGCCTAATAAACAAATTAATATTATTAATATTCCTTTTACTATTTTCAGTAACAATCCGTTCCAAATGTTGCTGAGCCAATTTCCCACAGAAGCAAATCCTTTTCCAACCTTCAGCCATACTCCTGGTTCTTTCAATTCTTTCAAATCTGTACTTTCGTTAGTTAAATTTGTAAGGATTTTTCTAATTTGCCCGCTGTTGTCCGGAATATAAGTACAACAGTGACGTGTACCAAGCATTTTGCAAACGCCGCCATCCTTTGCTAAAAGAATGTCTAAGGCAAGCCGATTTTGAAGAGTCATAGCTCTTTCTGCAGCAAGTTCAGCATCCTTCAGGATTATAGCTCTTGAGAATTTTGTCAGCATGTTATCCACAATAGTAGACAACTTTCGTATTTTAATTGAATTCAATATGACTCCCACTGAAGGAATCATTGCTCCAAATATATCTCCTACCACACCAGAAGCTGTCTCCCTCTTCTGAACATGATGTGATTCAGACAATTTTGGGAATTTCTTTAAGTCGTCCAATTGATAAACCTTTGGAAACACTATTCCCAAATAACATCTCCCGTACCATCCTTTAGGAAGACGATAATAGGCGTTAAGCCCACAAATATAATATACCCCTGGAATAACTGGGTCTTGTCCATTCAGCATGAACGTCCATTTGGGTTGAAACAAAAAAATGTGTTTACATTCACTCGTTCCCACAAAAACTGTGTCATAATATGATTTATGTCTATGTACACAGAACCTCCCTACATATAATGCATCTAAAGCTATTTTCCCTTGTGTCTTTATCGCGACAAAAGCATAATTATCTATAGATGTCCTCTTGTGTAATTCCCTTTCTAATTTCTCCTTTCCCGCTATCCTCCTATCGTCAGTGTGATCTAAAAAACATATCTCCATCGGTGAAAGCAAGCATGTAAGGTTTTCTCTGTGAGCGTAAGCTGTGTGAAAAGGTGACAATGGTTCAAAGAAACCCCTCATTAATTTTATATAATAATCTCTTGCTACTTTACTCAGGTACTCTATTATGGGGATATATGCAAATGTAACATCCTGATTGGAATAAAAGTAGTGAATATAGTCCTGGCCATAAAATCTGGTCATTATCAAACTACCTGTAATTCCATATGTAAGAGGCATGCTATGATATGTCACCCCTTCCACTACTGAGGTAGGTATTTGTGTGCATACATAACAATCTTTCGCATCCATTGTCTCAACATACTCACTCAACAAGCGATAGAAAACATTGGATGAAAGTTCCTTCTTATGCAAATGTCTTTCGTCTTCTTCGAGTTTCTTTAAAGGAGTTAGTTCAGTAATAGGTTTGAAGTAGAAGCATCATTCGCCTCTCTCTCATTCTTTCCATGCATTCCAAGAACTATTGCTACAATGATTAGTACACATGCAGTTATTGGTCCTATACACATGTATTTACAACACTTCATTTTATGTCCCTGTATAGTGTAGCCTGTCATGATCTATATAAAATCAGAAAGTTGAAGACACTTTTATCAAATCAAATTTGCAGCTATGTATAAAGCTGAACGAGTTCAATGTTCACACTGTTTTCTTTAGCAGCTTAGGGCCAGATGCAGGAAACAAATAGCGAGTCGCAAACGGCAAAAATTGCTGTTTGCGACTCGCTATTCGCGTTTCCCAATGCAGAAATGCATATTGCGAGTCGGTACCGACTCGCAATATGCATTTCAGAATCGCAAATAGGAAGGGGTGTTCCCTTCCTATTTGCGATTCTGAGTGGTATGCAATACCATTTGCGACCGCATATGCGGTCGCAAATGGTGTCGCAGTTACCATCCACTTCAAGTGGATGGTAACCCACTCGCAAATTGGAAGGGGTCCCCATGGGACCCCTTCCACTTTGTGAATGGACCCACAAATATTTTTTCAGGGTAGGTAGTGGTCCAAGGGACTCCTACCTGCCCTGAAAAAAAAACTAAACTAAAGGTTTCGGGTTTTTTTTTAAGTGCAGTTCGTTTTCCTTTAAGGAAAACGGGCTACACTTAAAAAAAAAAAAAACTGCTTTATTTAAAGCAGTCACGAACATGGAGGTCTGCTGACGACAGCAGGCCTCCATGTTTGCGAGTGCCTAGACTCGCTATGGGGCCGCAATTAGCGACCCACCTCATGAATATTAATGAGGTGGGTCATTGCGACTCCATAGCGAGTCGCAGACGGTGTCTGAGACACCATACTGCATACCAATTTGCAAGTTGCAAATTGCGAGTCGCAGGGACTCGCAATTTGCAAGTCGCAAATTAGCATTTTGCTACATCTGGCCCTTAGTCTCTTATCGGTTAGCAGCATTGTCTCAAAATCGGTTTCAAAGTCAATCAAGTTAGCAATGTCTTAGCCGGTTCAAAAGTCAATCAGTTTGTTAATGTCTTTTTCGGTAATGTTCATGGAATTTCACTTCTCAAGTGCCAGAGTGAAGTTCCGCCTCTTCGTTCTCAAGACTGAGAGATAGGAATTCGTCTGATCAATCGTTAGTGGCTATGTATGCCCACTCCGGACCAGAATATCTTCTGCTTGGTATTCTTTTCCTTTTTAATTTTGCATCTCCTTTTGATTCTCTCTCACTGGTACTTTCTTCCTTGGCTGGATCTTTCTCTTCACTCGGTGTTGCTTTTGCGACAGACACTTCTTTTCTTTTCTCTTTCAACTTTGGCCCTTCATTTTCATTTGATATTTCTTTAGTCCTTAGTTTCACTGGCGATATGCTTTGCCTCCGTTTTGCACTGTTTTCACCTGAGGGACCTGCAACCGGTTCTGGAAGAGTTTGAACGACTTCACCCTGTCCTGTCTCCTTTTCTCCCCCTAGGAGGTCAATCAGGTTTTCTTTTTCTTTTCCTGTATCGTCTGCTTCTGGGAAAACCCTCCTCTGATCAGGCTCTCCTGCTTCTTCACCTGTCGCAGGCTCTTTGTCACCCTTAGGATCTTCGTCACTTTCTGATGTTTCTCCTCCATTCTCTTCAAATGGATCAGCTATTTCTTCTTGAGAAAATATCTCTCCCTCCTCTATTTCTGCTTGTTCGCCTCCAGGTTATCTTTGCTCTGTCTCGGTGCCTGGTACTCTCTTGTCAGTCACTGGTGATTTCAGCGCTTCAACTTCCTCTTCTGTGGGGCACGTCACCCTTTTTGTGTGACTGGCTTGAATCCAGTTGGGAACTCCCGCACACTTCACAGTGGTAGTAGTCGTCAGAATCACTTGGAAAGGTCCTTTCCAACGGGGTTCCAGGCACGACTTCCTCACGTGCTTCTTTATCACGACCCAGTCACCTGCTTTCAGGGCGTGTCCTGGACCTTGGATCAGTGGCAAGGTGGTTGCCTCCACCTGGTGAGAAAAAGAGCGCACCACATCAGCTAGACCTTTGCAGTAGTCCAACACCATATCATCTGTAATATTCAAAAGAGCATTTGCAGGAACTGCTGGAAGTCTCATGGCTCTGCCCATGAGGATCTCGTGCGGGGACAGTCCAGTTTTCCTATCAGGGGTGTTTCTCATTGACATTAATACCAAGGGCAATGCGTCAGGCCATTTCAAATTTGTTAATGCACATATTTTCGCCATCCTCGATTTCAATGTGCCATTCATTTGCTCCACTAGACCTGATGCTTCAGGGCGGTAGCTACAATGCAACTTTTGCTCAATGTTCAGCGCTGCACACAGTAATTTTATTACTTCGTTATTGAAGTGACTTCCTTTATCTGATTCTAAGGAGTTCGGGAATCCGAAACGTGGTATTAGTTCTCTCAAGAGTAGTTTGGCAACTGTGAGACTGTCATTTCTACCTGTGGGGAATGCTTCAATCCAGTGACTAAAAATACACACAATCACCAACACATACTTCAAGCCTCCATGCACAGGCATCTCAATAAAATCCATTTGCATCCTGCTGAATGAACCTCTGGCTCTTCCAATGTGGCTCAAATTTACTACTGTCCCCTTCCCTGCGTTCATTTGTTGGCAAATGACGCAACAATGGCAAACTGCTTCAGCAACTTGACAGAATTTGGGATTAAACCAATCGATTTTGAATAGTCTAACCATGGCATCCCTTCCAAGATGGGCTTGTTCATGATACAATCTGGCTAACTGTGTCAAAAGACTGTTTGGCAGAACCAATCTCCCTTCACTTGAAACCCACAAATCTTCTGGTTTCTTTACGCATTGTAATTTGCTCCATGAGAGCTTCTCATCTTCACTAACATCGTTCTGTAGGGATTTCAATTCATCAATTGTATCTACAACCTTTAGAGCAAAAGCTTCACTTGGTTCAAGTTCTGGCTCATTTATCAAGTTCCATTCGTCTCTGAGCAATATACAGTTCAATGCGCAAAACCTTGCGACTTGATCTGAATATCCATTTCCCAAAGAAACATAGTCTTGTGATTTCGAGTGTGTACTACATTTTACCACTGCTACTTCTCCTGGTAACCGAATGGCATGCAACAATTCTCTTATTCTTTCACCATTTTTCACTGGTAATCCTGAAGAGGTCATGAAGCCTCTTTGTGACCACAACTGTCCAAAATCATGTACTATTCCAAATCCGTACTGACTGTCAGTGTGAATGGTGACTTTCATTAATGCGGAAAGTTGGCAAGCTCTAGTAAGTGCTACCAGTTCCGCTACTTGTGCAGAGTAAACTCCTTGAAGCCAAGATGCTTCCAGAACACCTGTTATTGTACATACAGCATATCCTGCTTTCAATATTCCTAGTGCATCCCTTAAACATGAACCATCAACAAAAATAACTTGATCATTTTCTTCCAATCGGGTGTCTTTGATATCAGGTCTTGGTTTTGTACAAAATTCAGTCACCTGAAGACAGTCGTGCTTGATGTCTTCAGTGTTCTCAATTTCGACATTTTCACTGGGAAACAAGGTTGCTAAATTCAACATAGTGCACCTTTTCAGCTGCACATTAGGTGAACCCAAAATTATTGTCTCGTACCTTGTAAGCCTAGCACCGGTCGTGTCCTGTGTTCGGGAACGTGTCAAAAGTATCTCGACTGAGTGAGGGACCATGATTGTTGAAGGATGTCCCATCACTATTCCTTCACTCTGATTTAGGCTGATACCAACTGCTGCTACGGCACGCAAGCACCCTGGCAGTGCTGCTGCAACCGGATCCAAAGTAGCTGAAAAATATGCTACTGGTCTGTTTACGCCACCATGGGCTTGAGTCAAGACAGACAAGGAACATGCATCAAGTTCATGTCAAAACAATGTAAAAGGCTTTGTGTAATCAGGCATACCTAAAGCTGGAGCCCTGCACATGCATTCCTTCAATTCAATAAAAGCATCCATCTCATCTCTTGTCAGCTCTATTTCATCCAGCGCATCTTTCTGGGTCAGTTTCAATAATGGTTTTGCTAGAGTTGAGAAATTGGGAATCCATTGGCGAAAGTAGCTCACCATTCCCAGAAACTTTCTCACCTCTCTCCTCGTCTTCGGGGGACTCATTTGAAGTACGCTTGTTATTCTCTCTTTCATAATTCTTCTCGACCCTTTCTCTATTTGGTGACCCAAATATTTCACTTTCTTCTGGCAGAACTGTAATTTTGAAGGGGACACTTTGTGTCCGTTCCTTCCCAAATGGTTCAATAGGGCAATGGTGTCAGCTGTACAGTCATTTTCTGTCTTAGATGCGATCAGCAAATCGTCAATGTACTGCACCAAGGTTGATTCAAATGGTAATTCCAATGATTCCAAATCTTTCTTTAGAATCTGATTGAAAATTGATGGTGACTCCGAAAACCCTTGAGGAATTCGACACCAACTGTAGACTGTGTCTAGGAATTTGAAACAAAAGAGAAATTGGCTGTCCTCATGAATAGGCACAGAAAAGAATGCTTGTGATAAGTCGATGACTGAGAACCACTCAGCATCACAGGGAACTTGGAACATTATCACAGCTGGATTTGGTACTACAGGACAACATTTGACTATTATGTCATTTATCTTCCTCAAATCCTGAACAATCCGGACCTTTCCTGTCGGTTTTATTAATCCCATGATTGGTGAATTACATGGACTACTTAACACTTCTTTCAGTACTCCCTGTTTTACAAACTCATCAATGAGTTGGGCGACTTTCATGAGGGTGTCTTGCGCCATATGGTATTGTGGGGTCTGGGGAAAATTTACATTGGGTTTTACAGTCACTCTCACTGGTTCTACTCCTTTGACCAACCCTACTTCTTTCCCTGTCATATCCCACACTTCCTTTCCAACTGTTTCCTGTAACTCAGCAAGAATATCTGCTTCGGTGAGCATTGGATAAAGAGTAATAAGGGGATACTATTCATCGACTGTTTCCACTTCGTCCCCTCCTAAACTGTCCTCTTCTTCCCCATCACTGTTTGTCTGAATTTTAATCCCATCATTTGAACACATAATCGAGCATCCCAATTTACACAATAAATCTCTCCCTAATAATGATATCGGGCTTGAGTCACACACCACAAATTTATGTGACCCTTGATAGTTACCAATTCTGACTTGCACTGGATCTGTGATTGGGTTTGTCAGGTACCTATTGGCTACTCCCACTACTTGAACAGTTCTCCCTGAAAGTGGCAAATGTGGTACTTCGATGCTTCTGACTGTAGAGCGTGTAGCTCCGGTGTCAACCAAGAACGAAACGCAGTGACCCATAACTCTTCCTTCCACATACGGACCCTTTTGATCAACTTCCAAGGATGCTGCAAGCATACAATTTCCCTTCCTCATCTGAACTTTCCCTCTCCCATACATCGTTTATTCCATTCTCACTGTGTAACGGGAATTGGTGTACTGTGTCATTTTGGTTCATTCCTTGACCCGCGACTTGTTGAGGAAGCATTACTTGTCGTTGATTCATTGGTGCTAAGGGTATTTGCATTTGCTGATTAGGTACCATAGGAAACTGCTCTTGCATTGGCTGCAACTGTGCCATTTGTGCACGGGGCATTTGCAGCTCCTGCTGCGGTGGTATGGGTTGTAAACCCCGCATTTGATTTACATTATTTTGAAAATTTGGATTTGGACCTCTCAATTTCGGTCCTCTCATATTCTGAAATACATTGACATCATTGTTTTGCTGACCTAAACCTTCCTGCACCATCATTGGGCACTCCCGTTTCCAATGTCCGACGATTCCGCACGTGTGACATGGCATCACCTTCTTCATTGCCTGTATACCATTCGGAATCATAACAGTATTTAAATCAGGACCATTATTCACAAAACCTCCTCGGCCTCTGCCTCTCATTTGTGGCTGAAACATAGCATTTCCCTGCTGTTGCTGCTGCGGCAACTGTTGTTGAAAACCTTGTAAACCTTGTAAACCTTGCAAACCTGTCTAAGCTGCTCTAAGCTGCATCACCATCACCTTTTCTTTCAACCTTTTCTGATTCGTCTCAATCTCATCACTGCAGTATTTTGCGTAGTTCAACACTTCGTCGATCGATTTTGACTGCCAACAAATCAAATGCATTTTAATCATCTGACTGATCTCGGGTCTCAACCCTTCCACAAATCTGAATACAAAATGAAGCATGTCCTTTGCCTCAGTCGTTTCCGTACCACTGTAATTTTTAACGCTTTCAGCAATCTCTCATAGTACGCATGTATCGACTCTTTAACCTCTTGTGCTGTTCTGTCAATCCCCTGCCAATCCACATTTTTCGACGCAACTTTTGTTTTCAAGTGCTCAATCACCTTATGGTATAAACTCATTACCGTAGGTGATGGTGCACCTGTGTCCCTGTCCCTTTCTGGTTCACTTGTTGGCCAACCTACAGCCCTCTTACAATCTTCCCACAAATCTGCCGGAACCACAATTTCAAGTAAAGTATTCAGGTCTTCCCAAAGACATTTTGCGAGTTTCACACATCTATCTGTTTGTTGATACCATTCGATCGGTTTCTCTCTTAGTTTAGGGAAATCATCCATAAAGGATTGAATATCGTACCTGTGCCACGGTACATGTACACGTTTTCCCCCTGCTGTTTCTCTCATCGGCAACATGGTTATCAGGTCGTCGTTCTGTTTTGCTTTTTCATTCCGATCTTGGGTATTTTCTTTCTTTTTGTCCTTTTTCTTAACCCATCTACTTTCCCACTTGTCTAAACATCTCCAGACCTGCGCGCTCTGCAGTATCTCCTTAAGGTGTGTTTTCATCCCTGCATTTCTCATGTGTTCAAAGTCTTTTGTCTCAAAGTCTAGCCTGTAACTTCTGCTCAAGTGTTTAGTCTTACCTATATCTATCTCGTTTCTGTCGGCAATTTCTTGTAACTTCTTATGTATGTTGCTCACTTCTCTTGTAATCCTAGGGCACATGTATCTCAGCTCTTCTTCTGTGTATGATTCTAACCTGTTCAGACCCATTGTTCCCTCTACTAGTTCATCTGCTTCCATGCCCAATCTTATTTTATTGAGGTATTCTTCTCCCTTCCCGCTGGATGTACTCTGTGGGGAGTTCAGACTGTTGAACCATTGTGTTAGCTGTTGTGCGTTCAGTCCCATCAATGTAGCACTTACATCTACTACTACTGATGGTTGCTGTAACGTTTCAGTTTTTGAAGTTAACAGCACTATTAGTGGTGGATTTGACCTTACCACAGCTAACGGAGCACAAATTGGAATTGGGCTAAATTCTGACAAAGACCCAGATCCATTTGGCAGTGTTCCTACCGGAGTCATTTCTGGAGTGTTTTCTATGCATCTTCTCCCTGTCTCATTTTGTGTCATCACCCCTTGATCGCATACGTTTGGGTTTGCTTGTATATACAATGGCACTGGCGGCCCTACAGTGATAAGCAGAGATATTGCATCTGGATTCTGTCTGTTCCCCAAATTCTGCAGCATGTTAATCCCCACGTTATGGTTCATCATTGCTCGCATACCTAACTGGCTCTCTGTTACTCGAGTGTACCTCAGCACTTCTTGCACCTGCTTTTGAGGCATCAAAATTTGTGTTGATTCGGCTTGAATCAATGTCGGTCTTTAATAATTCTGTCCTCCCTGTGCCATTAAATCATAAGTCATTCCCAGATTGTGCTCATCACAGCAGCGCCTTTGAACCTGCGGCTGATAATTATCGACAGGATTCAATTTAGGCACATCAGGATATATTCTCTAAATTTGTGGTATTTGTGGTGCAAAGGGCATATCGGAACTGCTCTGCTTCTGTGATATTCTCAAATTCGGTGTCACATTACCTTGTATTGGTTTGGGAGGGGCAGTACTAGTGCTTGAGCCTTTTTCGCTTTCCACACATGGTGGCGGGCATTTAGCAATTGTATAATGAACTCCTCATCGTCTGACTCGTCTGATCTTTTCGAATTCCTGTTGTTTTCTCTATCTCTGGACTGACTCCTGTTTGTTTTATAGGTAGCTTTCCTTCCTTCCATCTCTGCTTCATCAGTGATTGCTGGAAACAATTTAATTCCCTGCAATACGTCTGATCTCCAAACCTTTTGTATGCTATCCCATTTAGCATCCGCTAGTGTCTTTTCTACTTTTCTTACTCTTGTGTCAAATTTCTTTTGTTGTTGGTTTCTAGCTATTAGCTCCCAAATTGCTAATGCCTCAAACTGTGCTGGTCTTGGAGGTACTTTCATGTCGTATAGCGCGAATCTTAGATTCTCCAAACCCTTAGATTAAACGACCCATGGATAGGGAATGCTACACTTCCATGCTTCTCTGTTAATTTGCACCATTGCTTTAGCCAAAGACATGGTGCGACACCCTTTTCTTCAATCACGATGTAAGCTGGTGTACCCTCAGGCAGTGTTTCTTCTCCTACATTTGATTTTATATATACATCTCCCCTCAAGGCATTCTTAAATGCTTTGAAATATTTCATCTTTCCGTCTTTTATTCTTCTAAAATGTGTAATCAATAAGTGACTTTAATTCCCGGAATACTCTTCGTTTGCCTTTCCCCCCTCCAATAGCACTTCACGGACTGTGTCCAATCCGTGTGCGACCCTTCTCACCAACCAACCTATCCCAGCGCGGCTCCTAGTGATGTCACACTCACACACTGCGGCTGACAAAGTCCTGCGGCTTGTCCTCCTTCATTCAGCTTCACTCAAAACTATTTTCCGCAATATATCGCGAGCACTAACCAAAAAGAAGAAAACAAATCTGTCGGTTTACTACAGGAAGGGTAATACAATCGCTTCAGAGACCTTAGGGATTTTTCACTAGCCTCAGCAGTTATTCCATCTTTCTCGGTTTCCCACTTTCGCAAGCAAAATTTGACCCGCAAATTTTACTCTCAACTGATCAATGAACTATTCTAGTGCACATTAGAATTTGTCAAATCTCAAAGTCGAAAATTTTCTTTCATTCCTCAATATTCATACTGACTCGTTGGCCACGCCCGATCAACCTATTAAACCGAACAGATTACAACATCAATCAAGTGTTTCATACACTTTTCAACATACTCCGGAGAACTCTTGACCTCGCAGGGCCCGTCTCAACATCAACAACCACATGGACAATTTTTCCTGCACAAAGCGCTACACACATGTGAAGTTCGACGACTTTCCTACTCTCACACTTTGGAGTCACACTCCTCTAAAATCTTTTAATTGGAGTTCGTAACCCCCTAAAATCCTCATAAACTTCTCAATTGTCTGCGGCAATAAGCTGTGCAAGCGCAAAACCCTAACTTCTCTCATACCGTCACTAGAAATGCCGGAAACATTCTCACACCTCCATTTCCTCCATTCGCATGCTCCGAGATTCCGGGAAAGTCATTGGGGATTTAGGGCATCATCATCTCTCCAACTTGTTTTATCAAAGAAAATTCTAACTCGACTTCGTCTATTGTTCGGATGGGGTCCCAAAGGGCGAAACCATCAATCTCTGCTACCATCTACTGATAACACGTCCAGCCCTTATAAATTTCCCTGTACCTGGACACGTTGGAGGTCGGTGAACCTTTTAGCCGAGTTGGGCTCTCCTCATTCTAGAATAGTCGGGTCACTTAAATCAATAATCAATGACTATTGTAATCGATAGCCAATACCCAATTAATAGGTCAAAATAACACATTAGGAATCAATAACAGTTGGTATTTCGACGCAACATGACCTTTCAGTCATGAATAACCACACCAGTTTATTAAAAGTTAGTGAATTTATTTCCCTATATTAACAAAGCTAGCACAATGTATATAAGTCTCAAAACCAAATGATATATGTATACGAACATTACTAGCTGTCCATAGCGGCGGAAGAAACGCAATCTACGCAAAATCTGAATTATAATGCATTCAGTTATAGCAATACAAATCACTAATATAAGCAACTGAATGTGATTAATTTCATACATCAGCAAGCAGAATGGGGCAAAGTTACTGCATGGGCAAGACGGGGCAAATTAAAGTTAAAGTCTCTAGGGTGAGAATTCCTAAAGTCTCTTTCTCTGGAATAGAGAAAAGGGCATCAAGATGTCGTCCAAGATGGCGTCTGGCATTTGGCTTCAAAGATGGCATCAAGGAAAATGGCTGACTTCTCTTTGTCTGGTGGGTTTAAGTAAGAAACATTCCAAATTCAGCAGAGTCTTCCCTTGGAGGGTTCATAGGGTGGCTTCAATTTGACCAATGAATAGTGTCTTTCCCCTAGTACTCATTTATGCATACATTGTCCTTGGAGTCTTGGAACACAGGTTGCAACAAAGTTTGCCAATTAATTTTATCTTAAAGCTTTTATTGTCCGCACCTGCAGGAGCGGACCTTGTATCAAAGGGGATGAAACCGGCCTAGCACAAAATCTTGTAGATAAGTGTATTAGTCATCTCTACTGGAAAAATACAGAATAATGTCCTTTTTAAAAGTGAAAAACCACGCAGTTGAATTTGAGGTCAAGCGACTAGGCCAAAGCCTCTACTAAATTTAAGCATAAAACTGTTTCAACAAGAAAATCATAGAACACATTTGCAATTATGACGGATTACTACATTTGTCAATTCTTCATGATTAATTAAGCCCGTTTATAATACTGGCGAACTACTCTGAGGGCACAATTTCCCTCGTACATTATTTTCTTTACTAAAATGACACTACATTATACGATTTTGGTTACATGATATATGAATATATGTTGGTCCTTCTTTTCTGCGTCATCACAATCGAAGGAACAGCATATGCGTAAACATTGAGTCAATGTTGCAATCAAAGTTGAGTAAGCAATAACATCAGGAAAAGAAGAGAGAGAAAAGGAAATAGTAAGAAAAACTAAAATCCCAAAAGTAGAGGCAGGGTGTGTTTTAGGCAACTCATGTAATAACATTTGAATGGGCACATTTAAATATAACAGTGCGCAGCTTACTTCTCATATGAATGAACGTGAATAAGTCAAACACCTGTCATCTTCAGGTTGTTTTATTAGGGAAGTATTTTATCAATTAGGATGAAGTGACTATCACAGATTATTGTCGAAGTGATTCAGGCAGTTTTAACCTGAGCTCTCACTTCAACTGTGTGCCACTGAAAGGTTAGCAGCATGGGAGTGATGTGCTCAAATTCCCTGTGGCTTGTCACAAAGTGAGCCAATGCATGCAGAACTGCTATGGGGGAGCTAAGCTTTTGGAAAACCAGAGAGAAGTGAATTCCTATAGCTCAATCTGAAGAGGGCCAGCGCCTGGACTACATAGTTTTTAAGCCCTGTTCTGCTTAAAAATGTCTGATGCACCAGAGAAGCCCAGCTCTCTTGTCCATTGTAGACATTTCCCTAGCAAGAATAAAACCAATGGACGTTGAATTCTGCACAATGGCTGGTCTGGAATCCAGGGTAGAGAATGTTTCCATCTGCTTGTGGACAGACAATGTGGATTTGTTTCAGGGAGATTAATAGGAATTCATTCTTTAGCAGGGTTAAGTTTGAGATGAGGTTTGGGCAAACTCAAACCGTTAGACTAGCATAAGCTTCCTCTTCAAAAAAATATACACATTTGCCCCACTGGTATACTATCTCAAAATATTAAATAAGCCAGCAGGGGCACAAACCACATTAGAGAAAGATTTATTTCGTCCAAACTATTAATAGCAATTAAATATTATTCACAAAAGGCCAACATTTCACAACATTTATCTCTCTATCAGGGCCATCTAATGTAATTAAATCATTCACACCGAAATAAAAAAAATAAAAAAATAAACCGTCACTCTGAGTTAACATTAAACATTTTTTGGCTCACACAGTTCCATTAACCATTCGATCCATGCTTTTGTATCTAAAATAAAAATGAATGCCCATAATATTTAGTTAATCCCCATATCTTTTCATAATTCATACAAATCCTGCAAATGAGCATGAACAGGTGAGACTGATAATGAAATACACTTGTGCCAACAATAGTGCCTAGTGTTGTTCTGTGTATAAGAGGCTGGCTCTCTATATAGTGTACGAAATAGATGTTCACTGTGCTGAGAGTCCACTTGGGTATCCAGAGGAAAAAAAAGCGGACCACCTAATGGTCTGTTTTTGTGGTAGTGTGGGTGAGCAGTTAGGCTTATCTTGGAGAAGTGCTAAGCATTTGTTGTACTCATAGTATCAATAAATGTGGGCACACACTCGGAAGAATAACTCAAGACTAATTTAATAAAATGCTACAGATTTTTATAACATTCTTAAGACCGAAATCAGCAATATGCGGAAAGTATTTATTTTGTTATGATTTTTCAAAGTATAGCAAATATTGTCTTTTTGGGTAATTAGGCACAATAGCAATAAATGGGAAAAACTTTAAAAATGCATATAAAATCTGGCAGGGCTGTCACAAGTGTCACCTTTTATTTTTAGGCCGAGGTCTTCAAGATGTCCTGTGGGCCAGCTGGAGAAGTTGGGGTGGTTCTCGGTTCGAGCGGGATGAGTGACCGAAGTCTTGGAGCTGGTGCACAATGGAGAAGGGGACCCCTTGGGAACACACTGCTCAGGTGGACTTAAAGGTAAGTCCAGTATGTCCTCTTGAAGTGTAGAGTTCACAAGGGTTTAAGGACCCCTAGGGCACAGCTGGTTTGGCATTGCAGGGGCCAGGAAGGGCAGGTACAGTACAGATAGGTCAGCCAAGAGCCGTGCAGCAAGGGGTCCTTGGAGCCAGGTGCAGGACACTTTGAGAGTAGATTGCAGGTAAGAAGGGCCATTCTTGGGGGTGGTTCTTGGGTGTCCAGAAGTCCCTTGACTGGTGCGTGCTTCTGGTCCTCGAAGAGTCCCGAGTGGACTTTGCTTCTGGATGTACGACTTTGGGGGTCCAGTACCCCGAGCAATGAGACGCCTCAGGCTCTGAAGGTTGCAGTGCCGCTAAAATTGGCACACTGGTGGGCATCGTCCTTTCGGTCTGTCTTGTGGATTTTGTTTGGGCTGCTCGTCCGGTTCATTGGTCAGCAGCCGGTCAGTGAACTGGACCTCACTGACTTGCTTGCAGGAAAGTGACACCTTCACTCTGAGAGAGGTTCTTGGCAATGTGCAGAAAGCTGAAAATGCTCTAGGGGTTTTTACAGTCCTTCTGGTTTCCAAGCGACTCCTCAGTGGTCACAGTCAAATCCTAGGAGCAGCAGGCAGGGTTTACCCCCTTTTTCTTCTTTCAACAGGACTTCTGTTCTCGTGCCTCTGGTATTCTTTGTTACTGGTCTTCTTGTGTCCATCAAATCTGATCTGCAGGTCTAGGGATGCCTACTAAATACTGCTTTTAGTGAGCATTAGGGGGAGTACCTGGTAGTTGCCAATGGGCCACCTACCTTAGGGTGGCTACACCCACTATGTGACCAATTCCTGTGGCAGGGAGTCACATCCCTAACACTAATTGGCTATTTTTCTGAGATCCAAGAAGGAGGAAAATGAAATGGAGTGGTCACCTTGCCTGCCACACCTGAGGGATGGTGCATGCTGAGGGGGGGGGGGGGGCACTCGTCCCACACTGGCTATGTTTTCCTGCTCAAAGTGGGGGGGAAAACCATTGGGCAGCCATCTGCTGCTAGAAGCAGAGGTGTGGGTCAGATTTCAAAGGTGGCAAGGCCTTTGAAGCTGACAGCTGGTGCAGGATGCCTGCCTGGGGAAAGAGGTGTAACATCTCCACCAAGGAATGGCTTTGTGTTTTGACTCCTGAGAGCAGAGACTCTCACCCCCTGGAGTCCAGCCTTTGTCTCGTGGTGACAGGCTGGCTAAGACTATCAGCAACCATGCCAGGGCTTGTACATTTTGCAGGGGCACCTCTAACGTGCCCTCTGGGTACATGCTTTAATAAATCCTACACTGGCATCAGAGTGAATTTATTATTCTGAGTTGTTTGATATGAAACAACCCAGCATTCAGAGAGGCTGTCATGTAGCTGGGTAACTCATAATGACCAGTGTTGAGCACATGCATTTGCAATGGCTTACTTGTACACTTACTATGCCTTAAGGTTTTGTAAGGACACAATAGGGGCATATTTGCTAATGCATACATATGCCCTGACATGCATTATAGTGCACCCTGCCTTAGGGCTATAAGGCCTGTCAGAGGGGTGATCTACCTATAGTGCATGCTGAGTGCCATATCGAGTTTGCACTTTTGAATAGATCTTTTCATGCACTTGCACTGGCAGTGTGTATGAGGCTGGTGTGGGGCCTCTCAGAGTGGCACAATTTGTGCTACAGCTCTGGAGGGGCCCTCTTCAGTACTCATGCCTTTTGTAACAGGGGTAACATTTACTAGGGACTTACAAGGGTGACTGAAGTGCCAAACATAGTGCAATTTTGGGGAAAGAGATCTGGCCCTGGGCTCCTGTTTAGCAGGGGCCTAGGACGCTTACAGTTGTTAACCACATATCATTTTCCAGGCAAAAAGTGGGAAGGAGGGGCTACCATGTCAAAAGAGGCCTTTTCTCACAGTATGGAATATAGTGGAGTGGTGTTATGAACAGTGGAGTAAAGTGTTATATAGTGGAGTGGTGTGATGTCATATAGTGGAGTGTATAAATACATTTGAATTTGGAGTGGCGTATCGCAGAGTCGAGTGGCGTGTTGTACACAGGAGTGGTGTCTCATACAGTATATTTAAGTGTTGTGTAGTGGAGTTAAGTCCAATAGTGTTGAATAAAGTGTAGAATGGCATAGAGTGAAGTACAGTGTTGAACAGTGCTGTGTAGGGGCATACAGTGTAGTACAGTGTCATACATTTGCATAGAGTGATGTAGAGTGCAGTTTTATAGAGTACAGTAGAGTGTTCTAGAGTGGACTGGTGTATATTGGAGAGTCATACAGTGGCATAGAGTGGGCTAAACTGTTGTACACTGTAGTCCAGTGGAGTGGCGTACAGTGGAGTGGACTAAAGTGTCATATAGTGGTGTCTCATATAGTACAGTGTCATGGAGTTTAGTACATTGTAGCGACATAACATACAGTGGAGTAAAGTTTTATGGAGTGGAGGGGTGTGTCATACAGTGGAGTGGCATGGTGTGTTTTAGAGTGTGGGAAACTGTTTATATTGGAGTACACTCTAGTGGCATAGAGTTGAGTACAGAGTTGAACAGAGGAGTGAGGTAGAGTAGACTAGAGTGTGGTATAGTGTGCTACAGTGGAGCGGTATACATTGTTGTCGAGTGTAGTAGCTTACAGCACCCTTGAGTAGAGTGACGTACAGTGGAGCACCATACAGTGAAGTAGAGTGGAGTGGCATAGCGTGGAGTAGCGTCCAATGGAATAACAAACTTTGAATGGCGTACACTGGAACAACATAGAGTGAAGTAGTGTATAGCGGAGTTGCCTATAGTGGACTATCGTAGACTGGATTAGCATATAGTGAAATGGGACAGAGTGGAATAGTATACAGTGGCATGGGGTACAGTGGAGTAGCGTACAGTGGAGTGCCATCAAATGGATGACAGTAGCGTGGAGTGGCGTAGATTGGAGTGGCATACAGTGGAATAGCATAGATTAGAGTGGTGTACAGTGCAGTGCCGTAGAGTGTAGAGTTGAGCAGTGTACAGTTCAGTGGTGTACAGTGTTATGGCAGACACTGGAGTGGCCTACAATAGAGTATGGTAGAGTGAAATAGCATAGAGTGGAGTTGCATACAGTGGAATAGTGTAGAGCAGATTGGCATAAACTGGAGTAGAGTACAGTGGCGTGCCATAGACTGGACTGGCGTACAGTTGAATAGCATACAGTGTAGTGTTGTAAAGTGAAGTGAAGTACATTAGAGTGATCTACAGTGGTGTAGCGTACAGTGCAGTAGCGTACAGTGGAGTGGCATAAAGTGGAATAGTGTAGAGTGTAGTTGTATTCAGTGGAGTAGGGTAGAGTGGAGTGTTGTACATTGAAGTGGCTTCAGTGGAATAGCATAGAGTATGGTAGCATAGAACAAAGTGCCATAGCATGGAGTGGCATATGAATGTAGCTTAAATTTGTCAGCAATGTAGAATATGGTGTGCAGATTAACACAAGACAGTGATTTCTGCTGCCATGCATTTCTTTAAATTTAACAAGCAAGGCCATGCTTAGTGGCCCTGTGCTGATTTGTAAAAGTGTTGTGTTGCCCATTCAAGACCATGCATGATGTAAAGGTAAAGCAATACAATAATGAATGTGTTCCACAGTATACTGTGGTAATTCTGGAGTATACCACAGTACATGCCAGGCATTTTTTTAATACACTTTATTTGTGTTCCCGGTTAGAACTTCAATTACTACTTTAATAAAGTGTTAATATGTAGAGAAATTAATTTAGATGTTTCTGTATAGTTAAAAAAACGTTAATGGAGTACCACATTAGCACCTAGTAAGTACCAAATTTTTTAAAGAAATACCTATTTTTTAAATTGCTTTCAAGTTGTACTGTACTTTTTTGGTAGCAGTACTTCATCCACTTTTGTTTCTAAAGAATTAAATATGTAAATAATTTAAAAAACACTGTAGTACACTGTGGGGGTTATTCTAACTTTGGAGGAGTGTTAATCCGTCCCAAAAGTGACGGTAAAGTGACGGATATACCACCAGCCGTATTACGAGTTCCATAGGATATAATGGACTCGTAATACGGCTGGTGGTAAATCCGTCACTTTTCCGTCACTTTTGGGACGGATTAACACCTCCTCCAAAGTTAGAATAACCCCCTATATTTGTAAAATATATTGTATTGAAGTATTTTTTTCAATTTTTACATATATACTCTTGAACATGTTTTTAAGTACCACAGTACCTCCTTGGAAGTATTCCATTACTCCGTGTCATTTAAAAAAATATATAGAAACTATATATAATTTTTCCCTTCCTATTACAACTTTAAGTGATAATAGGTAGGAAAAATAGTAAAACCTAATACTTACCTATATGTAAGCCCCTAACCCAGAACACAGGAAAAGAGGGCTTAAAAAGAACATGGTTTCCTTTAACTTTTTTAAATGCATTCATTACCCAATTACATAATGACTTGTCACTGGTGGGTCTTTGGGACTTTACAGCAACAAAAGATATCACTAAGTTAAATAGCTTATAACTTAAAAAAATATTTACTCTACTTACCAGTAGTACCCAAGAAGACCATCTGCACACCATAATCTATATTTCTGCCAAATTTCATTCAAATCTGCCCAGCTGTTGTCTACCTACTTGTGAGCACAAAGTCTATGGGAAATGCATTTTTCTTTGCACTGCCTTGATGAATCTTCACAAAACTTTGGATACTCTGCCAATGTTAAAAAAGAAACTTGTCTGCAAAGTTTTGTGAAGATTCATCAAACAGGTGCAAAGTTAGCGACCACATTTCTGAGTACTTCCCATACCTAGAAATCCTAACTGTAACTACATTGTGGCTACTGCCACTCTGTAAAATATACATATATGTGTGCCTAGTGGCACTCACCACTAGGTAATTATAGTTAGGACCTAGTTTCTATAGAAAAACCTGATTTTTGCTTGCCTGTATCTTTGGCACCGCTTGACAAATCTTCCCGAACTTTTCCAAACAAATTCAACAGTCACATGAGCTGCTGTTAGGAAAGTTTCAAGGTTATCCATTAAGTGGGGCTAAAATAAAGGGAGGGTGAAATTTAGAGCATTTTCAATGTTAATTTCCATAGAAAAAACTGAACAGCGAGAGCACAAAAACCACTCAACAGAATTACACCAAATTTTCCAGAATGGTAGCTCTTGGTCCAGAAAGAACCCTTTCTATTTTTTGGTGTAAATATATTCAGTAGTTTTAAAGAAATTTAAGGAAATCCAAATGTGTATATCTAGGGACACAAAGGGTTAGTGATCCCTCCTGATCTCGTGCGGAGATCTGATTGGCTTCCATCCCTTCAACATGGAATTGTTGGCAGCCATCTTGGGACTCGGCTGAAGCCGAGTCCCGGAAAAAAAGAATAATAAATACAAAAGGGGTCAGGGTTTGACCACCCTGACCCCTTAAATCTGGTGCTGTGATCCCAAAGGGACCCTCCCAGGGCTAAAAAGCATTTAAAAAAAAAATTCTGTGAATTTACTACAGGGTCGCAAATCCGCAGTAAAAATGTATTAAAAAAAACAAGCTCGGGCTCCCGCGCTTGTTTCTAAATAAGCGTCCGGGTGGGCAAGGTTCCGGGGGCACTTTTTTATTTTTTATAAGGGGGTCCTCGTGGCCCCTGACAGCCCCAATGACCACCACCTCCCTTGGGTACATAAGGAAACATGAGCATGGGGGCTGCGTGGCCCCCTGCGCCCAGGGTCCACCACCACTGGAGCAAAAATGCTTTTATTATGTGGGGGAGGCCTGATGGCCTCCCCCTTGTGCCCTGGGGACTACCACCTCCCCGGGGAAAATAATGAAACATGAGCAGGGGGCAGCGCTTTTAATATGTGGGGGAGACAGTCTCCCCGGGGCTATATTTAATTATGAGCAGGGAGGCCATGCAGCCCCATGGACCACCATCTCCCTGGGGCTATGTGCACATTGGAAGTCAGGCCGCACGGCCTCCCGGAAGGATCTACTAATGGCCCTGGGGGCCGCTACCACCCAGGGCCGGCTCCTGCTATGTCCTGGGGTGCCCACAAAAGGACATAGCTGTTTGCTGTGGCTTGGTGGCAGTTTTGAAGCTGCAGCCAAGTCACAGCAAGCACTCCAGTTTCTGACAGCGGGTCCTTTCCAAGAGTTCACCTGTTAGAAAGTAGAGCATTCATCTCTGTTCCCTGCACACATGTATGGGTGCAGGGAGCAGAGATGAAAGGTTTGTTTTAGCAACCACTGAGATTCTACTTAAAGAAGTTCCTTGGTTGCTGAAGTAATGGGTTCACGGGAGAGGCCTTGAGGCTTCCCCCGCAGTCCCAGATATTCCATAAAGAGCTTGTTATATAATAAATAAAATACAAAGTTAGGTACCACGGTTGAGCCCTTGAGGGCTCCCTCCAAAGCCCCAGGTAGCCCAAAAAGGGCTAAAAAAATGGAAAACAAAAGAAAATGGTTAGCTCAGCATCAAGGTCGCAGACTTTCATGCTGAGCCTTCAGGATTTGAGTGCAGCCTGACTCGTTTTCCCTATTCTGTTTTAACTACAAATGTTTACAGCTCACACTGAAAGGTGGTCTTACTCTTAAATGACAAATATATTTTTCTTTTCAATTGGTACAGAAATATCTCATTCTAAGTATATCATATATCAAAGCCTAAAAACTCTATATCTCTCTTCCTTTCACTCTCTTTCTCTCTTTCAGTCTTTCTTCCACTCACAAACCCACTCAGACAGTCATGCACCCACTCAAAGACCCACGCAGACTCTCACACACCCATTCACAGACCCATTGACACCCAAGTGCACCCACTCACAGACCCGTGCACACAGTGATGTACGCACTCTCATACCAAGATAGACAGTCCAACAGTCACTCTCACCCCCAGATACAGCCTCTCACTTCTATCCTGACACCTAGAGAGGTTGCGGCCAACTTCTGCCACACATGGACACAATAGGATGGAAGAGAGAGAGAGATTGTTATTGCAATGGTCTCTCCAAAAAATGACTTCTAAGTGTCACACTACCAAGATGTTTGGTTGAAATGTTAAAGTTAGCTTTTGATGCACAGCAGAGCAGAGTCACCTCTGGGCTACTGATAAACCTTTTGTAGTGTCACCCAGTAGGTTGAAGGTTAAAATCCTGATAACTCATGGCAGTGTGTCTGTTTATTTACACATGTTTTGAATGTTAAACATTCCTAGTGATGGAATATTTACATCTTTTTCCCATCACCATCATTGGATTGAATGTCACAGAGATGTCTGGACACTGAATAATACAGAATCACCTTTGGCCTAGTGTTTAACTTCTCATGCCCTCACATAGAAGGTTGTGGGTTCTAGTCTAGGTGTGTCAGTAGTCATTTCTGAGCGTTAAATTATTTTCAACTTACAATATTTAAGGTGCATACAGAAAGGTGATCGTGCTCTTCGTACTTCTCAAATACATTGTTTTTTCAATTTGTCAAAACATTTCTCATCCTAAGCGGAACGGGGTTGCGTGGTTATAGGGGGTGAACTAAAAGGGCCGGGTCATAGGCCAGGCCCTGCGGCCAACCCCCATTGTGCACTGCC
Source organism: Pleurodeles waltl (assembly GCF_031143425.1). Taxonomy (NCBI): domain Eukaryota; kingdom Metazoa; phylum Chordata; class Amphibia; order Caudata; family Salamandridae; genus Pleurodeles; species Pleurodeles waltl. Next base: position 773,942,842 of record NC_090443.1, on the reverse strand, counting down.
AAAAGCCGTGCAAGGTACGGGGTTGGGTGGTGGTAGGGTGTTGGCCTACGGCCAACCTGCCATGGTCATCAGTGGTTTGATTAACATATAATCATTCAAATTCCTTTACATTAAAAAAACAAAGAAATTCACTGAAAAAATAAAGATTATAGGGACATTATGGTTAGGTTCAGAATTTACTCACACAAAACCATAGAAATTAATTCAGCAGATATAGTTAGAGTTATTTCAAGTAACTATAAGTTGTACCCCCTCCATGCACTGGTAATTACCTGAGATATTAAAGCACTCTTGACAACTTTTATAGCATCTTTAAATATCAATAAAACCTTAGTAGTCAAATTATTGAGGAGAAAACTGTGTGTGCTGGGGGTGCGAGATATAGTTACCTTAGGGTGTGATTTATAGTTACTTAAAATAACTCTAACTGTAATTGCTACATTTCTATGGTTTTGTGCGCCATATCTAGAATGTACTTATATCCTTTGCTTTTTACACTAATATATATATATATATATATATATATATATATATATATATATATATACATATATATATATACCCTGAACCTTAAAATTACCCTTACCTCCATTTACCACCGCCAATCTGTTAGAAATGGGGTCTTTGGTTGGCAGTCATGTTACCCCCCTGTCCAAACAAGGACCCTCACTCTAGTCAGGGTAAGTCACACACAATCAAAATTATCCTGTGCCCACCCTCTGGTAGCTTGGCACTGAGCAGTCAGGCTTAACTTAGAAGGCAATGTGTAAAGTATTTGTGAAATAAATCATACAATAACACCATAGAGCACCATGAAAATACATCATACAGTGTTTAGAAGAATAAATGATATTTATCTGGATAAATGCAGGTCAAAATGATTAAAATGCAATAAGTATATGTTGGGATATCACTGTAAAAGTGATATAAAGTGTCTTAAGTCTTTTAAAAACAAATGAATGTCTCTTAAAAACAATAAAAGTCTCTTGAAAGCACAAAGTACCTGGTTTGCGTTTCAAAATCTCTGCAAGGGACCGCAGAGGAGGCAATGCATGGAAAACGGGGAGGTGTGCGTCGGTTTCGCCCCTTTGCACACCGACTTGTGTTGTTTTTGTGCACTCAGGGGAATACTTTGCGTTGATTTCCGGCACGCAGACTTGGTTCCTCCTTGGGCTGCGGGGTTTTCTGGTGCCCCGGGGACGATGCATGGAATCCTGGGCTTGCGGAGCGAAGTCACAAGCGCTGCATCTATCCAGTGGGCTTTGCATGGAAATTTCTACTGCAAGGCAGGTGCTGAGTCGATTTCTCTCTGGAAGTCGGACTGCATCGTTCTGGGTTGGCTGTGCATTGATCCAATGGGTAGTGCATCAAAGTTCCGGTCCCTATGCTGGCGCTACGCCGATCTTCTCCTTGCGAAGTTGGGCTGCGTCATTCCGGTTCGGCGTGCAGTGAATTTCTCACTGCGGGGCAGGCTGTGCATCATTTTTAGCAGGCTGTACATCGAATTTTCGCTGCACAATGAGTCCAGTTGCAGGAGTGAAGTATTTTTGTTCCTGAGATTCAAGGGGACAGGAGGCAAGCTCTATCCAAGCCCTTGGATAGCACTTCTCATCACAGCCAGGGAGTAGCAAGGCTGCAGGGCAGCAGTCTTTCTCAGAAAAGCAGTCCCAGTGAGTCCTTTGGGCGGCCAGGCAGTTCCTCTTGTCAGGTCTGGTTCAGGGATTCTTCACCAGCAGGTTTCTTGTTCAGAAGTGTCTGTGAGGTAGAGTGTCTACCCCAAGAAGTGTCACGCACCAGGGGGTTGGAGACTGCATTGTGTGAGGCCAGGCACAGCCCTTTCAGGTGCGAGTGACCACTCATCCCCTCCCTCCTAGCACAGATGGCTCATCAGGTCATGCAGGCTACAACCCAGCCCCCTTTGTGTCACTGTCTGGAGAGAGGTGCAAACAGCCCAACTGTCAAACAAACCCAGACACGGAATCCACAAACAGGCAAAGTCACAAAAATGGTTTAAGCAAGAAAATGCCCACTTTCTAAAAGTGGCATTTTTAAACACACAATCTCAAAACCAACTTTACTAAAAGATGTATTTTTAAATTGTGAGTTCAGAGGTCCCAAACTCCACAGGTCTATCTGCTCCCAAAGGGAATCTACACTTTAATCATGTTTAAAAGCAGCCCCCAGGTTAACCTATGAGAGAGATAGACATTGCAATAGTAAAAAACGAATTTGGCAGTATTTCACCTCTAGTGCACTTTACTAGGGACTTACCAGTAAATGAAATATTCCAATTATGGATAAACCAATCAACAGTACAATTTACACAGAGAGCATATGCACTTTAGCATTGGTTAGCTGTGGTAACGTGCTCAGAGTTCAAAAGCCAACAAAAACAGGTCAGGAAAAACAGAAGGAAGGAAGCAAAACGTTTGGGGATGACCCTGCAAAAAGAGCCAAGTCCAACACCACCCATAAATCTTACAGTCCTGCAATTGACACAGTTGCAAGGGTCAGAGGGAGACATCTCATGTTCAGTTTTGGATCTGCTCCCAGAAGACTATTTCTGGGGGTTTCATGCACTGCACGTATCCCATGGGAAGACCTCGGGTCCCCCCCCCAAAAAAAGACTATTGTTACTATTGCTGTATTGCTACTGATGATGCATCACTATCACCACTATATAGTGTCGAGGCACACTGAATTTGGTTAGGACCAGAGTCCTCACGGTGAATAATTCTGACCACACATGTATCTTAGTGGATATTTTTATCAAAGCAAATCATGCTTGTGCTGCTGTCAATTAGCCCATTTAAGCATCAAAGGCTATAACACTTGCCCAGTACCATGGCCCTACCCCCCAGACTATGCAAAACTGAACCACAGCACCTTCTTCTCTTAGGCTGGTGGGTGTGCACGTTGTATGAGACCCAGTGGTTGGGGCTCGATACACAAAGACTTTCTTCTCTGTCGTTCCTGCGTCACCATCCGGATACTCCCTCAGATGCTGGCTCCTCCCTACTAGAGGTCATGCGTCTTCAACTCTACTCTGTGATCTCTCCATTCCCCTCATGTTCTCTCCCTGCTCTTGCTCCTTCTCTGTTTTCCTGGACCTCTTGTCTCCTGGCAACCCGGAAGCTCCCACCTCCTCCTTCCTAGACCAGTTCCTTTGTCCCACCTCTAGTTTGCTTAACTCCCTGCTTGCAGTCAGATCCATGCTGGCCATCTTGAAAACCTCAGAGCTTCTCCTGTACTCCCTGCCACACTCCCTTTATCACTGCCCATGCTTAAATCTTAAAATTACCATTACGTCCCTCTACCACTACCAACCTCTAACCCTAAAATTACACTTAACTCCCATACCACTTCCCACCCCAAAACCCTACAATTACCCTTACCTCCCTTTACTACTACCCTCACCCAAACCCTAAAATTACCCTTACCACTACCCATCCCTAAATCCTAAAATTTCCCTTACCTCACTTTACCACTACCACACATAGAGTATTTGTTTAAATAACATAATACTTGTGCTTTTTAAAAAAAAATACTTACTTGTTTTTTAAGGCATGAATGTTAAAGGTATAAATACCTACCTGTGTGGTACTTACCTGCGTAGTTAAGGCTTCATGGTAAAGGCATTGCATAGTAAGAACTGTTACCATCGTTGCTGTTATTGTTCCATTTTATCTGTTTTAATTTTTGTTGACTACATATGTTTCCGATGGCTCTACTGTAGGGATTTAGGTATGGTGTTAAATGATAGGAACATTGTTTGTGGGAAATGATCACTCACCAATCAATAATCGATTTAAAAGATCTAAAAACGATTTACCAGCTCTGTAGAGGTCAAAGAATCGTCTAGGATTACTTCGCTGGATTGTGCCATAAGAGTACAACTTATTGGAGTGGTTAATGAAAAGCAGGCAGACTAGCTAGATAGTTCAAAGGGTGTCTCACCTTTAAACAAATGCTTTTGGTAATGGAATATTCTATATCCTGTCTTCTTCCTGAGGCACATGAATTCTCAATGCTGGTGTGCATTATATTCAAAGGAACCTGTTGTCTCCATGTTTTTTCTATCTTATTTGTACTTCTCAATATTTTTTATTCTTTGTCACTAGCCTTCTTCTCCATAGACCATGTCTGGCAACTGAAACTTTCTCTTGAATGTGCATGGCCATTAGCACCACCTGCCACTTTCTTTTATCACTGTGCTTTTTGCTGTTCCCCAGTCCCCGAAGCCTACCATCCTGGGTGCCACCAGGAACTGGAAAAATCTCCTATGATCATGAAGCAAGGCAGTTATCACAAGGTGGCCATCATATCCCTGCAGCATGTGGGACCAGGCATCAGGCTGTATGGATTTTGTGGGCTTTAACTGCTTTAGGATACCTGATGATCTGTTGCCATCCACCAGACTACCTTCACAGTGCATTGGACTTTAACAGACTTAAGAACAACATGATTCAATGTCTTGTACATTTGTGAAACCTCTTCTGACAGCAAATGTTTATTTGACATAAATAACATAATGTGTTTTTCTAAAGTGCACATTCACCCAGTAGGGTATCTTGGTGCTGATTAACATATGTTTATTACCATATGCCATATGTTAATGATGAGACGGGAGTTAAGTGAATGCCTACTGAATTCTTGGCCTCTCAGCTGTGTCAGTGAACTAGTGTTAATATTAGCTCCTGACACTGTGGTGTTTCCGGGAGCCCATCATATCCCCTCTATTATTCAACATTTACATTACCCCAATACCAAATTTGATTAAATCAGGCTACCTCATGTTACAACAATACAGGTCATATCCGAATCACTTTTAAAATCATGGTCTGGAAAATCCCTACAATTTAAAACTTGATGACTAATTCAGGCCATAAACACATGGATGATGAATAATCATCTAAAGCTAATTACCAAAAAGACGGCATTTATGACCTGCGGATAATAACAAAAATACCAACCTACTGCCATATGGCCTAAGGAGGCCCCTCCAAAAGTATCAAAAGAAGTCAGAAACCTAGTGGTAACCATGGACTCAGACCTATAATTATAACCACATGTTGAAAGCGTTAAACAGAGTGTCTTCTATACAATGGAAACACTATTTTGCATCTTCCCATACCTTGAATACCAACTAAAACTGCAAGCCCTCCTCACACTCATAATCTCCAAGTTTAACTATACTAACATCCTATACCTTGGCAGACTTGCATTCATCCAAAATGCTGCTGCAAGACATCTTCTCTGCCTTCACCCAAGTGAACACAGGATTTAGTCTTGCAATAATTCCACTGGCTAAATACTGCAATAAGGGCATTGTTCAAGGCACATTGCATTGTTCACAGAGCCTCCAACAAAAAGGAGGCCCATACCATTCATGCAATACAAACTAATCCGGACATTATACTCCAGACTTTCAACACTTATCATCATACCACCTCAGTACAAGAAATATGTCAGAGGAACTGCTTTCACAGTGAAAGCTGCCAGGCTCTGAACCTCACTACCAGTCAACACTGGAAGCATCCAGGAGCATATACACTTCTGAAGACAGTTGAAAACATGGCTGTTTTCAAGACAACTACAGCACCACATATCCTCCAAAAGAACTTGAAAAGACAGTTGCATCCAGAATCTCAATCTTTATTTTACAATCCAAAGATTGGAAACAACCTAACCAGCAAACTACTTTCAAGAAGCAGGGAGGTTAAGGAGGACTGAGCTATGTTTCACTGGGGATTTATATAGTTATGTAAGTTCATGCATAACATTTTTTGCCTAGATCCCCATCAGAGTTCTGGTCACCACTGGTGCTGTCACTGTCCTCAGAGGGATTGCCTCTGGGTAGCGGGTGGCATGATCCCCAATACCCAGGGTAAACCTGTTGCCTATGGCAGTTTTTGGGTCCGTGGACCAATGATGTCAAAACCAACCCTTTTAAATGGGGTGCCAATGAAGGGGAGTGAGATCAGGGGGGCCTTAAGCCTTTTCCCTGTCTTCCCACTGACCTGGCAGGTAGGACAGGACATACAGAATGCATCTGAGGCCATCTGCATTCGGGGCCAATAGAAGTGTGTGAGAAGCCTGGCAAAGGTCTTGTCTTGCCCTAAATGTCCTGCCAGGGGAATGTCATGAGCCAGGCCCAGTACGAAGACCCAGTAACACTGGGGGACCACCAATAGATAAGGTGATCCCCAGAGGCTTCACCTGCTACTTTGGCTGAGGTCTGTTGTCTCAAGCCCACAAGCGTGGGGCACTCTTTCTGTGCCTTGCAGAATTCTTTACTGGTTGGCCCACCTTCAACCTGCCAGCCAGCAAGCTCAGGTAGGTCACCCGGGGCAGCAATGTCCTCCCTGGTTGGCTCAGGGGCCTCCTCCTCCTCAGGGACCCTATCAACCACAGCAGTAACTTCTGGGACCGGTTCCCGTGCCACTTGCCCTCCTTCTTGGCAGCCGTCTGGGACATTTGTCCAGGCTCCAGATGCCCTTGGCTCCCCTCATGGGCAGCCATGGACCTTGCTGTCATGCAGACCCACTCAGGCAATCCCAACATCTCCAAGTGAGACCCTAGCTCTACCTCCCTCCAGGTAGTGTGCTCAAGGTCATTGCCTAACAGACAATCTACATGCATGGCAGGACTCACAGATACTTTCAGAGTATCAGAGAGCCCCCCCCCCACTCAAAGGGATCCAGATCCACTGGTAGATGGCTTTCACGATTGTCGGCATCTATGACTTGGTGGAATGTGTTCGGTAGGACCTGCTCTGCTGACAACGACTGACCCTTGACAGTAGATATGCTGGCTCCTGTGTAATGCAAAGCCTCCACCTGTTGCCCATGAATGGTGACCCAATGGATATACTTGGAAGTATTGGCAGGCATGTGGGCTTTAGGCACCATTTCTGTATCCCCCAGGGACACTAGGTTTACCTCTGTCTGTTCCTCAAAAGTAACTGGGACTACCCCCTCCCCGAGCGCTACACTAGCCAACCCAGGTGTCTGCCCTCTAGTGGGGGGCTGTGCCCTTTTTGGACACCTGGTGTTGCCCTTAGAGTGACCATACTTAGAGCACTCTATGCATTGGGTACAAACCTTCCTGTCTTATGGTCCAGTAACCCTTTCTTTTTAGAATTGGACTGGGGCTGGTTAACACTATTCCCTTGAGAATTATTTGGGAGTCCTTTTTGAGGACTCCTCATTTTTAAGTTTTTCTCCCCCTTCTTTCTTCTGTTGAGGACCTTGGCCACCTTTGTGGGTGTGTCCCCCTCCCCCAGATACCCTTTTGGACTCTCTGGTGCTAGCCCAGAGGTCCGCCTCCTCAGAAAGCTTCCTGGGATTAGTCAGCTTACTATCAACTAGGTGCTGGCTCAACTCTGCAAAGCAAATACTGAGCATATGCTCTCTCAGGATCAGATAGTGCAAACCCACCTGATCATTTTCATTACTGCCCTTCACCCAGCCATTTGGTGCCTTACTGGAAAAATCAATAAAGTCTACCCAGGTTTGGTTGGAGAGCTTGCTACTGTCCCTGAATCTTTGGTGATACTTTTGAGGGGTCAGTCCAAATTTGGCAATTAAAATGGCCTTCAAAGGGGTATACTTGGTGTGGTGCCCAACCTCTCTTGTGAGTACTGTGTCCCTCCCAAGTGTTGGCACATGTTTCCACAAGCCCATTCCCCATTGCTCCTCAGGAGCCCCATGATCCATTAGAGCAACTTCATAAGCAGAAAACCACTTGTCAATGTAATCTCCCACCACATAACTTGGCACCAAATCCTTGGATATACAAACCTTCTTGCCTCCAGCAGATCTTTTATGTATGCTGTCACCATCACTGTTGGAATCAGACTGCCTAGACTTGAGCTCCAGCTCTTTCAGACTCAGTTTGTGAGCGAAGATACATTTCTTTTCTGCCAGGGCTTTCTCAGCCTCAGCTCTCCTCTCCTCTGCCTCTATTTTTAATCTTGCCAATTGCAGTTGAAATTCTCTTTCCTCCTTCCTTTCTTCTGTGGTTGGGCCATGATGGAAGACACTGCTTCCAGGTCTCACAGGAGGAACAGAATTAAGGGTGTCACCCCCACTACTGCTGGCTGCTGGTAAATCCTCTGGAGAGCCATCCACTTGCACTCCCATCTCAACATGCTCTTGTGTGGGGGCTTCTGCCCTGGACCTCAGCACCCTTTGGTACTCCTCCATCTTGGAGGCTCCACGGGTAGGTACCCTCATCCCTTTGAAGAAACCCTTCAGCTGATTTATTATATATATCTCCAGCTTGGCTAGGTCAAACTCTCTAGCTCCACTTGTGGACCCAGCCAGAGACATGATGTATAGGCCAAAAGCCGTGCAAGGTACGGGGTTGGGTGGTGATAGGGTGTTGGCCTACGGCCAACCTGCCATGGTCATCAGTGGTTTGATTAACATATAATCATTCAAATTCCTTTACATTAAAAAAACAAAGAAATTCACTGAAAAAATAAAGATTATAGGGACATTATGGTTAGGTTCAGAATTTACTCACACAAAACCATAGAAATTAATTCAGCAGATATAGTTAGAGTTATTTCAAGTAACTATAAGTTGTACCCCCTCCATGCACTGGTAATTACCTGAGATATTAAAGCACTCTTGACAACTTTTATAGTATCTTTAAATATCAATAAATCCTTAGTAGTCAAATTATTGAGGAGAAAACTGTGTGTGCTGGGGGTGCGAGATATAGTTACCTTATGGTGTAATTTATAGTTACTTAAAATAACTCTAACTGTAATTGCTACATTTCTATGGTTTTGTGCGCCATAACTAGAATGTACTTATATCCTTTGTTTTTTACACTAATATATATATATATACCCTAAACCTTAAAATTACCCTTACCTCCATTTACCACTGCCCATCTGTTAGAAATGGGGTCTTTGGTTGGCAGTCATGTTACCCCCCTGTCCAAACAAGGACCCTCACTCTAGTCAGGGTAAGTCACACACAATCGAAATTATCCTGTGCCCACCCTCTGGTAGCTTGGCACTGAGCAGTCAGGCTTAACTTAGAAGGCAATGTGTAAAGTATTTGTGAAATAAATCATACAATAACACCATATAGCACCATGAAAATACATCATACAGTGTTTAGAAGAATAAATGATATTTATCTGGATAAATGCAGGTCAAAATGATTAAAATGCAATAAGTATATGTTGGGATATCACTGTAAAAGTGATATAAAGTGTCTTAAGTCTTTTAAAAACAAATGAATGTCTCTTAAAAACAATAAAAGTCTCTTGAAAGCACAAAGTACCTGGTTTGCGTTTCAAAATCTCTGCAAGGGACCGCAGAGGAGGCAATGCATGGAAAACGGGGAGGTGTGCGTCGGTTTCGCCCCTTTGCACACCGACTTGTGTTGTTTTTGTGCACTCAGGGGAATACTTTGCGTTGATTTCCGGCGCGCAGACTTGGTTCCTCCTTGGGCTGCGGGGTTTTCTGGTGCCCCGGGGACGATGCATGGAATCCTGGGCTTGCGGAGCGAAGTCACAAGCGCTGCATCTATCCAGTGGGCTTTGCATGGAAATTTCTACTGCAAGGCAGGTGCTGAGTCGATTTCTCTCTGGAAGTCGGACTGCATCGTTCTGGGTTGGCTGTGCATCGATCCAATGGGTAGTGCATCAAAGTTCCGGTCCCTATGCTGGCGCTGCGCCGATCTTCTCCTTGCGAAGTTGGGCTGCGTCATTCCGGTTCGGCGTGCGGTGAATTTCTCACTGCGGGGCAGGCTGTGCATCATTTTTAGCAGGCTGTACATCTAATTTTCGCTGCACAATGAGTCCAGTTGCAGGAGTGAAGTATTTTTGTTCCTGAGATTCAAGGGGACAGGAGGCAAGCTCTATCCAAGCCCTTGGATAGCACTTCTCATCACAGCCAGGGAGTAGCAAGGCTGCAGGGCAGCAGTCTTTCTCAGAAAAGCAGTCCCAGTGAGTCCTTTGGGCGGCCAGGCAGTTCCTCTTGTCAGGTCTGGTTCAGGGATTCTTCACCAGCAGGTTTCTTGTTCAGAAGTGTCTGTGAGGTAGAGTGTCTACCCCAAGAAGTGTCACACACCAGGGGGTTGGAGACTGCATTGTGTGAGGCCAGGCACAGCCCTTTCAGGTGCGAGTGACCACTCATCCCCTCCCTCCTAGCACAGATGGCTCATCAGGTCATGCAGGCTACAACCCAGCCCCCTTTGTGTCACTGTCTGGAGAGAGGTGCAAACAGCCCAACTGTCAAACAAACCCAGACACGGAATCCACAAACAGGCAAAGTCACAAAAATGGTTTAAGCAAGAAAATGCCCACTTTCTAAAAGTGGCATTTTTAAACACACAATCTCAAAACCAACTTTACTAAAAGATGTATTTTTAAATTGTGAGTTCAGAGGTCCCAAACTCCACAGGTCTATCTGCTCCCAAAGGGAATCTACACTTTAATCATGTTTAAAGGCAGCCCCCAGGTTAACCTATGAGAGAGATAGACATTGCAATAGTAAAAACCGAATTTGGCAGTATTTCACTGTCAGGACATATGAAACACATTAGTATATGTCCTACCTTAACTATACACTGCACCCTACCCATGGGGCTACCTAAGGCCTACCTTAGGAGTGTCTTATTTGTATGAAAAGAGAAAGGTTAGGTCTGGCAGATGGGGACACTTGCCAAGTCGATTTTACAGCTTAAAACTGCACAGACAGACACTGCAGTGGCAGGTCTCAGACATGATTACAGGGATAGGTATGTGGGTGGCACAACCAGTGCTGCAGGCCCACTATACCATTTGATTTACAGGTCCTGGGCACCTCTAGTGCACTTTACTAGGGACTTACCAGTAAATGAAATATTCCAATCATGGATAAACCAATCAACAGTACAATTTACACAGAGAGCATATGCACTTTAGCATTGGTTAGCTGTGGTAAAGTGCTCAGAGTTCAAAAGCCAACAAAAACAGGTCAGGAAAAACAGAAGGAAGGAGGCAAAACGTTTGGGGATGACCCTGCAAAAAGGGCCAAGTCCAACACCACCCATAAATCTTACAGTCCTGAAATTGACACAGTTGCAAGGGTCAGAGGGAGACATCTCATGTTCAGTTTTGGATCTGCTCCCAGAAGACTATTTCTGGGGGTTTCATGCACTGCACGTATCCCATGGGAAGACCTAGGGTCCCCTAAAAAAAAAGACTATTGTTACTATTGCTGTATTGCTACTGATGATGCATCACTATCACCACTATATAGTGTCGAGGCACACTGAATTTGGTTAGGACCAGAGTCCTCACGGTGAATAATTCTGACCACACATGTATCTTAGTGGATATTTTTATCAAAGCAAATCATGCTTGTGCTGCTGTCAATTAGCCCATTTAAGCATCAAAGGCTATAACACTTGCCCAGTACCATGGCCCTACCCCCCCAGACTATGCAAAACTGAACCACAGCACCTTCTTCTCTTAGGCTGGTGGGTGTGCACGTTGTATGAGACCCAGTGGTTGGGGCTCGATACACAAAGACTTTCTTCTCTGTCGTTCCTGCGTCACAATCCGGATACTCCCTCAGATGCTGGCTCCTCCCTACTAGAGGTCATGCGTCTTCAACTCTACTCTGTGATCTCTCCATTCCCCTCATGTTCTCTCCCTGATCTTGCTCCTTCTCTGTTTTCCTGGACCTCTTTTCTCCTGGCAAGCCGGAAGCTTCCACCTCCTCCTTCCTAGACCAGTTCCTTTGTCCCACCTCTAGTTTGCTTAACTCCCTGCTTGCAGTCAGATCCATGCTGACCATCTTGAAAACCTCAGAGCTTCTCCTGTACTCCCTGCCACACTCCCTTTATCACTGCCCATGCTTAAATCTTAAAATTACCATTACGTCCCTCTACCACTACCAACCTCTAACCCTAAAATTACACTTAACTCCCATACCACTTCCCACCCCAAAACCCTACAATTACCCTTACCTCCCTTTACTACTACCCTCACCCAAACCCTAAAATTACCCTTACCACTACCCATCCCTGAATCCTAAAATTTCCCTTACCTCACTTTACCACTACCACACATAGAGTTTTTGTTTAAATAACATAATACCTGTGCTTTTTAAAAAAAAATACTTACTTGTTTTTTAAGGCATGAATGTTAAAGGTATAAATACCTACCTGTGTGGTACTTACCTGCGTAGTTAAGGCTTCATGGTAAAGGCATTGCATAGTAAGAACTGTTACCATCGTTGCTGTTATTGTTCCATTTTATCTGTTTTAATTTTTGTTGACTACATATGTTTCCGATGGCTCTACTGTAGGGATTTAGGTATGGTGTTAAATGATAGGAACATTGTTTGTGGGAAATGATCACTCACCAATCAATAATCGATTTAAAAGATCTAAAAACGATTTACCAGCTCTGTAGAGGTCAAAGAATCGTCTAGGATTACTTCTCTGGATTGTGCCATAAGAGTACAACTTATTGGAGTGGTTAATGAAAAGCAGGGAGACTAGCTAGATAGTTCAAAGGGTGTCTCACCTTTAAACAAATGCTTTTGGTAATGGAATATTCTATATCCTGTCTTCTTCCTGAGGCACATTAATTCTCAATGCTGGTGTGCATTATATTCAAAGGAACCTGTTGTCTCCATGTTTTTTCTATCTTATTTGTACTTCTCAATATTTTTTATTCTTTGTCACTAGCCTTCTTCTCCATAGACCATGTCTGGCAACTGAAACTTTCTCTTGAATGTGCATGGCCATTAGCACCACCTGCCACTTTCTTTTACCACTGTGCTTTTTGCTGTTCCCCAGTCCCCGAAGCCTACCATCCTGGGTGCCACCAGGAACTGGAAAAGTCTCCTATGATCATGAAGCAAGGCAGTTATCACAAGGTGGCCATCATATCCCTGCAGCATGTGGGACCAGGCATCAGGCTGTATGGATTTTGTGGGCTTTAACTGCTTTAGGATACATGATGATCTGTTGCCATCCACCAGACTACCTTCACAGTGCATTGGACTTTAACGGACTTAAGAACAACATGACTCAATGTCTTGTACATTTGTGAAACGTCTTCTGACAGCAAATGTTTGTTTGACATAAATAACATAATGTGTTTTTCTAAAGTGCACATTCACCCAGTAGGGTATCTTGGTGCTGATTAACATATGTTTATTACAATATGCCATATGTTAATGATGAGGCGGCAGTTAAGTGAATGCTTACTGAATTCTTGGCCTCTCAGCTGTGCCAGTGAACTAGTGTTAATATTAGCTCCTGACACTGTGGTGTTTCCGGGTCCCATCATATCCCCTCTATTATTCAACATTTACATTACCCCAATACCAAATTTGATTAAATCAGGCTACCTCATGTTACAACAATACAGGTCATATCCGAATCACTTTTAAAATCATGGTCTGGAAAATCCCTACAATTTAAAACTTGATGACTAATTCAGGCCATAAACACATGGATGATGAATAATCATCTAAAGCTAATTACCAAAAAGACGGAATTTATGACCTGCGGATAATAACAAAAATACCAACCTACTGCCATATGGCCTATGGAGGCCCCTCCAAAAGTATCAAAAGAAGTCAGAAACCTAGTGGTAACCATGGACTCAGACCTATAATTATAACCACATGTTGAAAGCGTTAAACAGAGTGTCTTCTATACAATGGAAACACTATTTTGCATCCTCCCATACCTTGAATACCAACTAAAACTGCAAGCCCTCCTCACACTCATAATCTCCAAGTTTAACTATGCTAACATCCTATACCTTGGCAGACTTGCATTCATCCAAAATGCTGCTGCAAGACATCTTCTCTGCCTTCACCCAAGTAAACACAGGATTTAGTCTTGCAATAATTCCACTGGCTACCTACTGCAATAAGGGCATTGTTCAAGGCACATTGCATTGTTCACAGAGCCTCCAACAAAAAGGAGGCCTATACCATTCATGCAATACAAACTAATCCGGACATTATACTCCAGACTTTCAACACTTATCATCATACCACCTCAGTACAAGAAATATGTCAGAGGAACTGCTTTCACAGTGAAAGCTGCCAGGCTCTGAACCTCACTACCAGTCAACACTGGAAGCATCCAGGAGCATATACACTTCTGAAGACAGTTGAAAACATGGCTGTTTTCAAGACAACTACAGCACCACATATCCTCCAAACGAACTTGAAAAGACAGTTGCATCCAGAATCTCAATCTTTATTTTACAATCCAAAGATTGGAAACAACCTAACCAGCAAACTACTTTCAAGAAGCAGGGAGGTTAAGGAGGACTGAGCTATGTTTCAATGGGGATTTATATAGTTATGTAAGTTCATGCATAACATTTTTTGCCTAGATCCCCATCAGAGTTCTGGTCACCACTGGTGCTGTCACTGTCCTCAGAGGGATTGCCTCTGGGTAGCGTGTGGCATGATCCCCAATACCCAGGGTAAACCTGTTGCCTAGGGCAGTTTTTGGGTCCGTGGACCAATGATGTCAAAACCAACCCTTTTAAATGGGGTGCCAATGAAGGGGAGTGAGATCAGGGGGGCCTTAAGCCTTTTCCCTGTCTTCCCACTGACCTGGCAGGTAGGACAGGACATACAGAATGCATCTGAGGCCATCTGCATTCGGGCCAATAGAAGTGTGTGACAAGCCTGGCAAAGGTCTTCTCTTGCCCTAAATGTCCTGCCAGGGGAATGTCATGAGCCAGGCCCAGTAGGAAGACCCAGTAACACTGGGGGACCACCAATAGATAAGGTGATCCCCAGAGGCTTCACCTGCTACTTGGGCTGAGGCCTGTTGTCTCAAGCCCACAAGAGTGGGGCACTCTTTCTGTGCCTTGCAGAATTCTTTACTGGTTGGCCCACCTTCAACCTGCCAGCCAGCAAGCTCAGGTAGGTCACCCAGGGCAGCAATATCCTCCCTGGTTGGCTCAGGGGCCTCCTCCTCCTCAGGGACCCTGTCAACCACAGCAGTAACTTCTGGGACCGGTTCCCGTGCCACTTGCCCCCCTTCTTGGAAGCCGTCTGGGCCATTCGTCCAGGCTCCAGATGCCCTTGGCTCCCCTCATGGGCAGCCATGGACCTTGCTGTCATGCAGACCCACTCAGGCAATCCCAACATCTCCAAGTGAGACCCTAGCTCTACCTCCCTCCAGGTAGTGTGCTCAAGGTCATTGCCTAACAGACAATCTACATGCATGGCAGGACTCACAGCTACTTTCAGAGTATCAGAGAGCCCACCCCCCCCCCACTCAAAGGGATCCAGATCCACTGGTAGATGGCTTTCACGATTGTCGGCATCTATGACTTGGTGGAATGTGTTCGGTAGGACCTGCTCTGCTGACAACGACTGACCCTTGACAGTAGTCATGGTGGCTCCTGTGTAATGCAAAGCCTCCACCTGTTGCCCATGAATGGTGACCCAATGGATATACTTGGAAGTATTGGCAGGCATGTGGGCTTTAGGCACCATTTCTGTATCCCCCAGGGACACTAGGTTTACCTCTGTCTGTTCCTCAAAACTAACTGGGACTACCCCCTCCCCGAGCGCTACACTAGCCAACCCAGGTGTCTGCCCTCTAGTGGGGGGCTGTGCCCTTTTTGGACACCTGGTGTTGCCCTTAGAGTGACCATACTTAGAGCACTCTATGCATTGGGTACAAACCTTCCTGTCTTATGGTCCAGTAACCCTTTCTTTTTAGAATTGGACTGGGGCTGGTTAACACTATTCCCTTGAGAATTATTTGGGAGTCCTTTTTGAGGACTCCTCATTTTTAAGTTTTTCTCCCCCTTCTTTCTTCTGTTGAGGACCTTGGCCACCTTTGTGGGTGTGTCCCCCTCCCCCAGATACCCTTTTGGACTCTCTGGTGCTAGCCCAGAGGTCCGCCTCCTCAGAAAGCTTCCTGGGATTAGTCAGCTTACTATCAACTAGGTGCTGGCTCAACTCTGCAAAGCAAATACTGAGCATATGCTCTCTCAGGATCAGATTGTGCAAACCCACCTGATCATTTTCTTTACTGCCCTTCACCCAGCCATTTGGTGCCTTACTGGAAAAATCAATAAAGTCTACCCAGGTTTGGTTGGAGAGCTTGCTACTGTCCCTGAATCTTTGGTGATACTTTTGAGGGGTCAGTCCAAATTTGGCAATTAAAATGGCCTTCAAAGGGGTATACTTGGTGTGGTGCCCAACCTCTCTTGTGAGTACTGTGTCCCTCCCAAGTGTTGGCACATGTTTCCACAAGCCCATTCCCCATTGCTCCTCAGGAGCCCCATGATCCATTAGAGCAACTTCATAAGCAGAAAACCACTTGTCAATGTAATCTCCCACCACATAACTTGGCACCACATCCTTGGATATACAAACCTTCTTGCCTCCAGCAGATCTTTTATGTATGCTGTCACCATCACTGTTGGAATCAGACTGCCTAGACTTGAGCTCCAGCTCTTTCAGACTCAGTTTGTGAGCGAAGATACATTTCTTTTCTGCCAGGGCTTTCTCAGCCTCAGCTCTCCTCTCCTCTGCCTCTATTTTTAATCTTGCCAATTGCAGTTGAAATTCTCTTTCCTCCTTCCTTTCTTCTGCGGTTGGGCCATGGTGGAAGACACTGCTTCCAGGTCTCACAGGAGGAACAGAATTAAGGGTGTCACCCCCACTACTGCTGGCTGCTGGTAAATCCTCTGGAGAGCCATCCACTTGCTCTCCCATCTCAACATGCTCTTGTGTGGGGGCTTCTGCCCTGGACCTCAGCGCCTTTTGGTACTCCTCCATCTTGGAGGCTCCACGGGTAGGTACCCTCATCCCTTTGCAGAAACCCTTCAGCTGATTTATTATATATATCTCCAGCTTGGCTAGGTCAAACTCTCTAGCTCCACTTGTGGACCCAGCCAGAGACATGATGTATAGGCCAAAAGCCGTGCAAGGTACGGAGTTGGGTGGTGATAGGGTGTTGGCCTACGGCCAACCTGCCATGGTCATCAGTGGTTTGATTAACATATAATCATTCAAATTCCTTTACATTAAAAAAACAAAGAAATTCACTGAAAAAATAAAGATTAAGGGACATTATGGTTAGGTTCAGAATTTACTCACACAAAACCATAGAAATTAATTCAGCAGATATAGTTAGAGTTATTTCAAGTAACTATAAGTTGTACCCCCTCCATGCACTGGTAATTACCTGAGATATTAAAGCACTCTTGACAACTTTTATAGCATCTTTAAATATCAATAAAACCTTAGTAGTCAAATTATTGAGGAGAAAACTGTGTGTGCTGGGGGTGCGAGATATAGTTACCTTAGGGTGTGATTTATAGTTACTTAAAATAACTCTAACTGTAATTGCTACATTTCTATGGTTTTGTGCGCCATAACTAGAATGTACTTATATCCTTTGTTTTTTACACTAATATTTATATATATATATACATATATATATATATATACCCTGAACCTTAAAATTACCCTTACCTCCATTTACCACCGCCCATCTGTTAGAAATGGGATCTTTGGTTGGCAGTCATGTTACCCCCCTGTCCAAACAAGGACCCTCACTCTAGTCAGGGTAAGTCACACAGAATCAAAATTATCCTGTGCCCACCCTCTGGTAGCTTGGCACTGAGCAGTCAGGCTTAACTTAGAAGGCAATGTGTAAAGTATTTGTGAAATAAATCATACAATAACACCATATAGCACCATGAAAATACATCATACAGTGTTTAGAAGAATAAATGATATTTATCTGGATAAATGCAGGTCAAAATGATTAAAATGCAATAAGTATATGTTGGGATATCACTGTAAAAGTGATATAAAGTGTCTTAAGTCTTTTAAAAACAAATGAATGTCTCTTAAAAACAATAAAAGTCTCTTGAAAGCACAAAGTACCTGGTTTGCGTTTCAAAATCTCTGCAAGGGACCGCAGAGGAGGCAATGCATGGAAAACGGGGAGGTGTGTGTCGGTTTCGCCCCTTTGCACACCGACTTGTGTTGTTTTTGTGCACTCAGGGGAATACTTTGCGTTGATTTCCGGTGCGCAGACTTGGTTCCTCCTTGGGCTGCGGGGTTTTCTGGTGCCCCGGGGACGATGCATGGAATCCTGGGCTTGCGGAGTGAAGTCACAAGCGCTGCATCTATCCAGTGGGCTTTGCATGGAAATTTCTACTGCAAGGCAGGTGCTGAGTCGATTTCTCTCTGGAAGTCGGACTGCATCGTTCTGGGTTGGCTGTGCATCGATCCAATGGGTAGTGCGTCAAAGTTCCGGTCCCTATGCTGGCGCTGCGCCGATCTTCTCATTGCAAAGTCGGGCTGCGTCATTCCGGTTCGGCGTGCGGTCAATTTCTCACTGCGGGGCAGGCTGTGCATCATTTTTAGCAGGCTGTACATCGAATTTTCGCTGCACAATGAGTCCAGTTGCAGGAGTGAAGTATTTTTGTTCCTGAGATTCAAGGGGACAGGAGGCAAGCTCTATCCAAGCCCTTGGATAGCACTTCTCATCACAGCCAGGGAGTAGCAAGGCTGCAGGGCAGTCCCAGTGAGTCCTTTGGGCGGCCAGGCAGTTCCTCTTGTCAGGTCTGGTTCAGGGATTCTTCACCAGCAGGTTTCTTGTTCAGAAGTGTCTGTGAGGTAGAGTGTCTACCCCAAGAAGTGTCACACACCAGGGGGTTGGAGACTACATTGTGTGAGGCCAGGCACAGCCCTTTCAGGTGTGAGTGACCACTCATCCCCTCCCTCCTAGCACAGATGGCTTATCAGGTCATGCAGGCTACAACCCAGCCCCCTTTGTGTCACTGTCTGGACAGAGGTGCAAACAGCCCAACTGTCAAACAAACCCAGACACGGAATCCACAAACAGGCAAAGTCACAAAAATGGTTTAAGCAAGAAAATGCCCACTTTCTAAAAGTGGCATTTTTAAACACACAATCTCAAAACCAACTTTACTAAAAGATGTATTTTTAAATTGTGAGTTCAGAGGTCCCAAACTCCACAGGTCTATCTGCTCCCAAAGGGAATCTACACTTTAATCATGTTTAAAGGCAGCCCCCAGGTTAACCTATGAGAGAGATAGACATTGCAATAGTAAAAACCGAATTTGGCAGTATTTCACTGTCAGGACATATGAAACACATTAGTATATGTCCTACCTTAACCATACACTGCACCCTACCCATGGGGCTACCTAAGGCCTACCTTAGGAGTGTCTTAATTGTATGAAAAGAGAAAGGTTAGGTCTGGCAGATGGGGACACTTGCCAAGTCGATTTTACAGCTTAAAACTGCACAGACAGACACTGCAGTGGCAGGTCTCAGACATGATTACAGGGATAGGTATGTGGGTGGCACATCCAGTGCTGCAGGCCCACTATACCATTTGATTTACAGGTCCTGGGCACCTCTAGTGCACTTTACTAGGGACTTACCAGTAAATGAAATATTCCAATTATGGATAAACCAATCAACAGTACAATTTACACAGAGAGCATATGCACTTTAGCATTGGTTAGCTGTGGTAAAGTGCTCAGAGTTCAAAAGCCAACAAAAACAGGTCAGGAAAAACAGAAGGAAGGAGGCAAAACGTTTGGGGATGACCCTGCAAAAAGGGCCAAGTCCAACACCACCCATAAATCTTACAGTCCTGCAATTGACACAGTTGCAAGGGTCAGAGGGAGACATCTCATGTTCAGTTTTGGATCTGCTCCCAGAAGACTATTTCTGGGGGTTTCATGCACTGCACTTATCCCATGGGAAGACCTCGGGTCCCCCCCCAAAAAAAAGACTATTGTTACTATTGCTGTATTGCTACTGATGATGCATCACTATCACCACTATATAGTGTCGAGGCACACTGAATTTGGTTAGGACCAGAGTCCTCACGGTGAATAATTCTGACCACACATGTATCTTAGTGGATATTTTTATCAAAGCAAATCATGCTTGTGCTGCTGTCAATTAGCCCATTTAAGCATCAAAGGCTATAACACTTGCCCAGTACCATGGCCCTACCCCCCCAGACTATGCAAAACTGAACCACAGCACCTTCTTCTCTTAGGCTGGTGGGTGTGCACGTTGTATGAGACCCAGTGGTTGGGGCTCGATACACAAAGACTTTCTTCTCTGTCGTTCCTGCGTCACCATCCGGATACTCCCTCAGATGCTGGCTCCTCCCTACTAGAGGTCATGCGTCTTCAACTCTACTCTGTGATCTCTCCATTCCCCTCATGTTCTCTCCCTGCTCTTGCTCCTTCTCTGTTTTCCTGGACCTCTTTTCTCCAGGCAAGCCGGAAGCTCCCACCTCCTCCTTCCTAGACCAGTTCCTTTGTCCCACCTCTAGTTTGCTTAACTCCCTGCTTGCAGTCAGATCCATGCTGGCCATCTTGAAAACCTCAGAGCTTCTCCTGTACTCCCTGCCACACTCCCTTTATCACTGCCCATGCTTAAATCTTAAAATTACCATTACGTCCCTCTACCACTACCAACCTCTAACCCTAAAATTACACTTAACTCCCATACCACTTCCCACCCCAAAACCCTACAATTACCCTTACCTCCCTTTACTACTACTCTCACCCAAACCCTAAAATTACCCTTACCACTACCCATCCCTAAATCCTAAAATTTCCCTTACCTCACTTTACCACTACCACACATAGAGTATTTGTTTAAATAACATAATACCTGTGCTTTTTAAAAACAAATACTTACTTGTTTTTTAAGGCATGAATGTTAAAGGTATAAATACCTACCTGTGTGGTACTTACCTGCGTAGTTAAGGCTTCATGGTAAAGGCATTGCATAGTAAGAACTGTTACCATCGTTGCTGTTATTTTTCCATTTTATCTGTTTTAATTTTTGTTGACTACATATGCTTCCGATGGCTCTACTGTAGGGATGTAGGTATGGTGTTAAATGATAGGAACATTGTTTGTGGGAAATGATCACTCACCAATCAATAATCGATTTAAAAGATCTAAAAACGATTTACCAGCTCTGTAGAGGTCAAAGAATCGTCTAGGATTACTTCTCTGGATTGTGCCATAAGAGTACAACTTATTGGAGTGGTTAATGAAAAGCAGGGAGACTAGCTAGATAGTTCAAAGGGTGTCTCACCTTTAAACAAATGCTTTTGGTAATGGAATATTCTATATCCTGTCTTCTTCCTGAGGCACATGAATTCTCAATGCTGTTGTGCATTATATTCAAAGGAACCTGTTGTCTCCCTGTTTTTTCTATCTTATTTGTACTTCTCAATATTTTTTATTCTTTGTCACTAGCCTTCTTCTCCATAGACCATGTATGGCAACTAAAACTTTCTCTTGAATGTGCATGGCCATTAGCACCACCTGCCACTTTCTTTTACCACTGTGCTTTTTGCTGTTCCCCAGTCCCCGAAGCCTACCATCCTGGGTGCCACCAGGAACTGGAAAAGTCTCCTATGATCATGAAGCAAGGCAGTTATCACAAGGTGGCCATCATATCCCTGCAGCATGTGGGACCAGGCATCAGGCTGTATGGATTTTGTGGGCTTTAACTGCTTTAGGATACATGATGATCTGTTGCCATCCACCAGACTACCTTCACAGTGCATTGGACTTTAACGGACTTAAGAACAACATGACTCAATGTCTTGTACATTTGTGAAACATCTTCTGACAGCAAATGTTTGTTTGACATAAATAACATAATGTGTTTTTCTAAAGTGCACATTCACCCAGTAGGGTATCTTGGTGCTGATTAACATATGTTTATTACCATATGCCATATGTTAATGATGAGACGGGAGTTAAGTGAATGCCTACTGAATTCTTGGCCTCTCAGCTGTGTCAGTGAACTAGTGTTAATATTAGCTCCTGACACTGTGGTGTTTCCGGGAGCCCATCATATCCCCTCTATTATTCAACATTTACATTACCCCAATACCAAATTTGGTTAAATCAGGCTACCTCATGTTACAACAATACAGGTCATATCCGAATCACTTTTAAAATCATGGTCTGGAAAATCCCTACAATTTAAAACTTGATGACTAATTCAGGCCATAAACACATGGATGATGAATAATCATCTAAAGCTAATTACCAAAAAGACGGCATTTATGACCTGCGGATAATAACAAAAATACCAACCTACTGCCATATGGCCTAAGGAGGCCCCTCCAAAAGTATCAAAAGAAGTCAGAAACCTAGTGGTAACCATGGACTCAGACCTATAATTATAACCACATGTTGAAAGCGTTAAACAGAGTGTCTTCTATACAATGGAAACACTATTTTGCATCCTCCCATACCTTGAATACCAACTAAAACTGCAAGCCCTCCTCACACTCATAATCTCCAAGTTTAACTATGCTAACATCCTATACCTTGGCAGACTTGCATTCATCCAAAATGCTGCTGCAAGACATCTTCTCTGCCTTCACCCAAGTGAACACAG
Organism: Pleurodeles waltl; assembly: GCF_031143425.1. Lineage (NCBI taxonomy): Eukaryota > Metazoa > Chordata > Amphibia > Caudata > Salamandridae > Pleurodeles > Pleurodeles waltl. The sequence continues at coordinate 773,920,392 of NC_090443.1, read as the reverse complement.
GATTTAGTCTTGCAATAATTCCACTGGCTACCTACTGCAATAAGGGCATTGTTCAAGGCACATTACATTGTTCACAGAGCCTCCAACAAAAAGGAGGCCCATACCATTCATGCAATACAAACTAATCCGGACATTATACTCCAGACTTTCAACACTTATCATCATACCATCTCAGTACAAGAAATATGTCAGAGGAACTGCTTTCACAGTGAAAGCTGCCAGGCTCTGAACCTCACTACCAGTCAACACTGGAAGCATCCAAGAGCATATACACTTCTGAAGACAGTTGAAAACATGGCTGTTTTCAAGACAACTACAGCACCACATATCCTCCAAAAGAACTTGAAAAGACAGTTGCATCCAGAATCTCAATCTTTATTTTACAATCCAAAGATTGGAAACAACCTAACCAGCAAACTACTTTCAAGAAGCAGGGAGGTTAAGGAGGACTGAGCTATGTTTCACTGGGGATTTATATAGTTATGTAAGTTTATGCATAACATTTTTTGCCTAGATCCCCATCAGAGTTCTGGTCACCACTGGTGCTGTCACTGTCCTCAGAGGGATTGCCTCTGGGTAGCGGGTGGCATGATCCCCAATACCCAGGGTAAACCTGTTGCCTAGGGCAGTTTTTGGGTCCGTGGACCAATGATGTCAAAACCAACCCTGTTAAATGGGGTGCCAATGAAGGGGAGTGAGATCAGGGGGACCTTAAGCCTTTTCCCTGTCTTCCCACTGACCTGGCAGGTAGGATAGGACATACAGAATGCATCTGAGGCCATCTGCATTCGGGGCCAATAGAAGTGTGTGACAAGCCTGGCAAAGGTTTTGTCTTGCCCTAAATGTCCTGCCAGGGGAATGTCATGAGCCAGGCCCAGTAGGAAGAACCAGTAACACTGGGGGACCACCAATAGATAAGGTGATCCCCAAAGGCTTCACCTGCTACTTGGGCTGAGGCCTGTTGTCTCAAGCCCACAAGCGTGGGGCACTCTTTCTGTGCCTTGCAGAATTCTTTACTGGTTGGCCCACCTTCAACCTGCCAGCCAGCAAGCTCAGGTAGGTCACCCAGGGCAGCAATGTCCTCCCTGGTTGGCTCAGGGGCCTCCTCCTCCTCAGGGACCCTGTCAACCACAGCAGTAACTTCTGGGACCGGTTCCCGTGCCACTTGCCCCCCTTCTTGGCAGCCGTCTGGGCCATTCGTCCAGGCTCCAGATGCCCTTGGCTCCCCTCACGGGCAGCCATGGACCTTGCTGTCATGCAGACCCACTCAGGCAATCCCAACATCTACAAGTGAGACCCTAGCTCTACCTCCCTCCAGGTAGTGTGCTCAAGGTCATTGCCTAACAGACAATCTACATGCATGGCAGGACTCACAGCTACTTTCAGCTACTTTCAGAGTATCAGAGAGCCCCCGCCCCCACTCAAAGGGATCCAGATCCACTGGTAGATGGCTTTCACGATTGTCGGCATCTATGACTTGGTGGAATGTGTTCGGTAGGACCTGCTCTGCTGACAACGACTGACCCTTGACAGTAGTCATGCTGGCTCCTGTGTAATGCAAAGCCTCCACCTGTTGCCCATGAATGGTGACCCAATGGATATACTTGGAAGTATTGGCAGGCATGTGGGCTTTAGGCACCATTTCTGTATCCCCCAGGGACACTAAGTTTACCTCTGTCTGTTCCTCAAAACTAACTGGGACTACCCCCTCCCCGAGCGCTACACTAGCCAACCCTGGTGTCTGCCCTCTAGTGGGGGGCTGTGCCCTTTTTGGACACCTGGTGTTGCCCTTAGAGTGACCATACTTAGAGCACTCTATGCATTGGGTACAAACCTTCCTGTCTTATGGTCCAGTAACCCTTTCTTTTTAGAATTGGACTGGGGCTGGTTAACACTATTCCCTTGAGAATTATTTGGGAGTCCTTTTTGAGGACTCCTCATTTTTAAGTTTTTCTCCCCCTTCTTTCTTCTGTTGAGGACCTTGGCCACCTTTGTGGGTGTGTCCCCCTCCCCCAGATACCCTTTTGGACTCTCTGGTGCTAGCCCAGACGTCCGCCTCCTCAGAAAGCTTCCTGGGATTAGTCAGCTTACTATCAACTAGGTGCTGGCTCAACTCTGCAAAGCAAATACTGAGCATATGCTCTCTCAGGATCAGATTGTGCAAACCCACCTGATCAATTTCTTTACTGCCCTTCACCCAGCCATTTGGTGCCTTACTGGAAAAATCAATAAAGTCTACACAGGTTTGGTTGGAGAGCTTGCTACTGTCCCTGAATCTTTGGTGATACTTTTGAGGGGTCAGTCCAAATTTGGCAATTAAAATGGCCTTCAAAGGGGTATACTTGGTGTGGTGCCCAACCTCTCTTGTGAGTATTGTGTCCCTCCCAAGTGTTGGCACATGTTTCCATAAGCCCATTCCCCATTGCTCCTCAGGAGCCCCATGATCCATTAGAGCAACTTCATAAGCAGAAAACCACTTTTCAATGTAATCTCCCACCACATAACTTGGCACCACATCCTTGGATATACAAACCTTCTTGCCTCCAGCAGATCTTTTATGTATGCTGTCACCATCACTGTTGGAATCAGACTGCCTAGACTTGAGCTCCAGCTCTTTCAGACTCAGTTTGTGAGCGAAGATACATTTCTTTTCTGCCAGGGCTTTCTCAGCCTCAGCTCTCCTCTTCTCTGCCTCTATTTTTAATCTTGCCAATTGTAGTTGAAATTCTCTTTCCTCCTTCCTTTCTTCTGCGGTTGGGCCATGATGGAAGACACTGCTTCCAGGTCTCACAGGAGGAACAGAATTAAGGGTGTCACCCCCACTACTGCTGGCTGCCTGTAAATCCTCTGGAGAGCCATCCACTTGCTCTCCCATCTCAACATGCTCTTGTGTGGGGGCTTCTGCCCTGGACCTCAGCGCCTTTTGGTACTCCTCCATCTTGGAGGCTCCACGGGTAGGTACCCTCATCCCTTTGCAGAAACCCTTTAGCTGATTTATTATATATATCTCCAGCTTGGCTAGGTCAAACTCTCTAGCTCCACTTGTGGACCCAGCCAGAGACATGATGTATAGGATAAGATTAGAAAATGTCAAGCATTTGTAGCAAAAATAAACAAATCAAATAAATGATCTTTGACTGTGGGTAGGTAGTGTACATGTAGCTATTGTATGGCACTGCACAAACACAAGTCCTATCCTCACCTCTGATCCCCCATGTTAGAAATGGGGTCTCTAGTTGGCAGAGGCAAACACCCTTGCCCAAGTAGAGACCACAATCATAGCCCGGGTAAGTCACAACACAATCTCAATTATCCTGTGCCCACCCTCTGATAGCTTGGCACTGGGCAGTCAAGCTTAACTTAGAAGGCAATGTGTAAAGTATTTGTGTAATAAATCATACAGTAACACAGTGAAAACACCACAAAAATACACCAAACAGGCTTAGAAAAATAGATAATATTTTCTGAGTAAAATAGGGTAAAACAAAAATCCAATAAGCACCAGTTGGTATATCACTTTTAAATGGTTTGAAAGGTGCATTCTGGGGGTTGGAGTCCTAACCCTTAAGGAGCAACTTAATTTGGGAACTTTGGGGCAAGCTGTAGACTCCTAAAGGACCTTCAAAGACTTTCTAGAAGAAGATCTGGAAGTTTGGAGAAGTTTGGGGAACTTTTGAAAAAAAAGCTCCATAAAGTGACCATCCCATTGTGGTTAGCCAAGCCAGCTTACCTCAACCACAACCCAGCCTGACTTGCAGGTTCATCCTGCTAAAAAGTTCCGGAGCTCCAGACTTCCAGGATTTTACTGGGTGCTTCTGAAAAGGTGATCGGACAACTTCGCATCAAAATCGGCTTGCTGTGGAGGGTTGACCCCAATTGGAAAGAAAAAACTCAAAAAAAGTGACAAAGTCCGAATATAAAAAGTTGATCGGGACTTCCCTGGTAGTGTCTCTGAGGAGGGCTCCAGGGACGTCAGATCAAGATTCAGCTTGGGCCCGAACAAAGATTTATGTCCTGAAAAATCATCTAAGTCCTAAGGTAGAGGTCTCCTGCGACTCATATCCAAAGAAGGCTCCAGGGAGGTCAGATCGGATTGGTGACTTGTCCCGCTGTTAGGGTTTGTACACAGCAAAGAGCATGTCCCCTCTCACTGCACTAGTGGGTTCTGTAATAGCTCCCTTTTAAACTTACTATTGAAAGCCTTTCTTGTTATCTCACCTTCCCCCCCCCCTAGGCTTCTGTGTATGTTGTTTAATGTGCTGTTTTGTTTACACATTGGGCCTTGCTTTTACCAAGGCTTCTTTAAAATACTCCTCCCTAGGCCATGTGTTAATCCAACTCATTTGCATAATAACTGAAACTCTGCACACCTTTCAAGTACATGTGCAGCATGTGAGGACCACACCCAGCTCTTCAAACCACACCCAGCTCTGCACACCTTCCAAGAACATGTGCAGCATGTGAGGACCACACCCAGCCCTTCAAACCACACCCAGCCCTGTCTATAAAAGGCATCCCCGAGCCTCACCCAGTGCTTGTGCTCGTCTACCTCCCGCTTACCTGAGAACAGATCCCTCGGCGCTGGCACTCCTGCTCTTTACAGACTTTCATTGACTTCAATGGGCGCAGCTTCTGGCTCTTCCTTCTTCCGGTTTCCGGTTCCTCCTTGCTTCAGCCTCTCTCCTATGAGTAACCTGCAAAAGAGAAAGAAGACAAGGTTAGACTGATCAGTATCTCTTGCCAGCAACAAGTAAGTGCAAAACCTTTTATTACCTGAAAGAACTTTGACAACAATTTCTGGATTCGTGTATAGACAATTTGAAACGAAATACCTTCCACGAACATTGTGATTCAAACTCTTTGTTACAAGAATATTTTGCAGAACTTTGTGAAGCAAACATTGTTTTTTCTCATGGAACTTTTAAGAATCGAACAGTGGAAACCATTAACAGCAAGGCAAACAGTAAATCAAGGACTTGCACAAATTACATGCTGTATTTTGATGTAAAAGTACAGTATTTGTTTTATAAAAGATCCTGGAAATATGGGAAAAGTGAGTCTGCTATTGTGAATTTAGGCTTTAGTTATATTATGATGAATGTTTGATATTGGTAATTCTGATAACGGTATTTGTTTAATGTTTTAGAAGCTTTACAGTAATAGAAAACACATCCCAGAGCAGTAACACATTCCAAACCTGGAAACTAGAGACCAGGATCCAAGAGGTACTTTTAGAAGAGAATTTCTAATAAATAAAGGGATAGTCAGGAACCCATTTAGGAATAGGTTGCACTTATCTGTTCTTTGTTTATGTTTCATTAGGCACCAGTTTCTACAAAAGTCAGAAAGGGCCGCAGATTTGTGCAGCACTTCAACAGTGGAAACGCAAGAACGGTGTTGTCTCTCTTTTTTATTTTATCCACTTCCCCCCTTCCCTTGAGCTTCTGTTCTTAGTGCACTGTTTTAAAAACTAGTGTGCTGGAACAAGCAGTTTCAGGGTGGGGTCGGATTGTCTTCAACCTCCATCAGAACTGAACAAGAACTCAGGTGAGCTGGGCTTTGACAGAAGCACAAGCCTTAAAAAATTTCAGTTCTGGTGGACGATGAATACCGGGGAAGAAATAGAGGGCATTGACGTCACGGATATGGCGCAGGCCCTAAATGAGGACTTGGCTCATAATGAATCAGTGTCTGGCATCTTGCAACATATGCAGGAGGAAATAGAGAGATTAAAGATGGAGAATACCTCTTTAAAACAGGATTTAAGCAGGTATAAATTTAGGGGATCTCAGTGGAACACAGCTTCTACGCCTTTGTTTAAAACCTCCTCAGAGACAGGGGCGCCATCAAAACATACAACTTTGCCTTCCCCAGTTGAGGTTACTGTTAATGTTCCTAATGTTGTGCCCTTAGCAGCACCTGAACGTTTTCATGGAGATAGTAACAAATTCCATGTTTTTATCAATCAATGTCAATTACACTTCATTTGTAAGCCACAACAGTTCCCTACTGATGATACGAAAGTGGCATTCGTCTTGTCTTATTTGGGTGGCACAGCAGCCAATTGGTCAATTCCTTTCGTGGATAGAGATGATCCCATCCTCCATAATTGGAATCAATTTAAACGTACCATGACCAGCCTTTTTGCAAAACACACTTTCATGCAGGCAAGTGATAATGAGCTTTTAAATCTTAAACAAGGTAACAAGGATTTATTGACCTATCTCACTAGTTTTAATCGTTTACTCACCGAGACACAGTGGCCAGAAGAAAAGCGTGTCTCCCTTTTTTATAAAGGTTTGAGAGACGAGTTAAAAGACGCGCTGGCTCATATCGTTGATTTGCCAAAAGACTATTCGGACTTTGTAGATTTAGTTGTGAAATTAGAACATAGACTAGGAGAAAGAAAGGGAGATTAATAAAAGTTAACCGTGATTCCAGTTTGTATTTGACACGAGAAGAAAGACACAGATAATAAACTCCCTGAACCAGAGGCTATGCAAATAGGGACACTCAGAGGTCCACTCACATCAGAGGAAAAAGAAAGAAGGAGAAAATTTCAATTATGTTTATATTGTGGCAGGGCAGGTCACTTTGCCAGAGAATGTCCAGTAAAGCCTAAAACTCCACGAAAGGGTGCTGTTTCCTCCACCTCCTCAACTGAATCGGGAAACGATTAAGCTCGACAAGGGGAGAGGTTACTTGTTCGAGAAAACATCTTAATCAAACCTCTAATGCTGCAGCCTTCAGGGTACCGCACATACCTAGACATTTCATAATTCAGGTCGTTTTAATTGTTACTACCCAAGTGAGGCATTCTCTCCCTGTCCTACTGGACTCAGGCGCGACAGGAAATTTTTTAGATAATAAGTTAGCTGAAATCTTAGGACTTCCTATGTGCCTAAAGCCTTGTCCAGAAGCAGTATGTGCAGTGGATGGGTCAGAATTGACCTCTGGATTAATCACAAAACAAACAAGTCCACTTGTTATGGTCTGTCAGAACGGGCACACAGAGGTGATTAGCTTTGATCTGATAGATACTCCTAATTTTGGTTTGATTCTCGGGGTACCCTGGTTAACAACTCATAACCCAAAAATTGATTGGGTGAATAGAACTGTTACTTTGGATTCCTCTTTCTGTAGAACCAATTGCTATCAAGAAGCAGGTACAGAACAGAGCACAGTATTACACTGTGCTAGTGTTACACAAGATGAATCAAGTCTCCCTCCTGAATATTCTGACTTTAAAGACGTCTTTGATCCAGTAAAGGCTGGTGTGCTGCCCCCACATCGGTCTTATGACTGCTGTATAGATCTTATCCCAGGGGCCCCTTTACCTAATACCAGAGTATATGCTTTGACTGACGAAGAAACCAAATACTTAAGAACCTACCTAGATGACCTACTACAGTCTGGGTTCATCCGTCATTCCACATCTCCGGTGTCATATCCACTCTTTTTTATCCCGAAGCCGGATAAATCCCTGCGCGTGTGTATCGATTATAGAGGACTAAATAAGGCTACAATAAAGAATAAATATCCTCTTCCTCTAATACCTGTGTTGTTGGATCAATTAAGACATTCTACTGTATACACTAAACTAGATCTGCGGGGAGCTTACCACCTGGTCCGAGTAAAAGAGGGGGATGAGTGGAAGACAGCTTTCAAGACAAAGTTTGGTTTATTTGAGTACACAGTAATGCCCTTTGGGTTATGTAATGCCCCTGCGGCCTTTCAGTTCTTTATAAATGAGGTCCTACACGAATTCCTGGACGTTTGTGTCATAGTATACATAGACGACATCCTCATTTACTCTAAGAACTCAGAAGAACATACCCAACATGTTCGTGCAGTATTATCAAAGTTAAAAGAAAATCATCTTTTTGCTAAGTTAGAAAAGTGTACTTTTAATGTCAACAAGGTGGACTTTTTAGGATACTGCCTGTCACCTCAAGGAATAACTATGGATGTAAAGAAAATCAGTGCTATTGCTGATTGGCCAGAACCATCCTCTGTAAAAGATATTCAGAAATTTCTGGGTTTTGCCAATTTTTATAGGAGGTTTATTGCACATTTTGCAGACATTGCGGCCCCAATAACTACCTTGTTGCGGAAAGGGCAACGATTTCTTTGGACTGATGAGGCGGCACACGCCTTTCAACTCCTAAAACAAAAGTTCACTTCAGCCCCAATTCTGAAACATCCTGATCCTGACTTGCCCTTTTTTGTTGAAGCGGATGCTTCACAAGTAGCTTTAGGAGGAGTTCTCTCTCAACGAGATGCAGTAGATGGCCAGTTACATCCTATAGCCTTCTATTCCAAAAAATTATTGCCAGCTGAACAAAATTACACTGTGGCTGAAAGGGAACTACTAGCTATCAAAGTAGCCTTTTCAGAATGGAGGCACCATTTAATGGGAGCCAAGTACCCAGTTACAATCTTTTCTGACCATAAGAACCTACAGTTTTTTGGATCACTTAAAGCACTAACACCACGTCAGATGCGCTGGTTAATTTTTTTTAGCACATTTGACTTTGTTATAACCTATAGACCAGGTGCACAACAAATTCAATCTGATGTGTTATCTAGATACGGACATACCTCAGACATGAAACAAGATAAAATAGGAGAACCCATTATTCCTCCCCAAAAGTTGTTGGCACCAGTACAACAGAAGGATTTCATCACAGATCTATATAATGCACACATGCAAATAGCACCTCAGGATTGGTTAAAGGATTCCCATAACACAATACAACGAGGTTTATTGTATCACGACAACATGCTGTTAGTGCCCACCTCTGAATTACAAACACAGGTGATAATTTGGCATCACGCCTCACCGTTGGCAGGTCATCCTGGTTGGGTAAAAACCCTGTAAAATGTGCAAAAACACTTTTGGTGGGACACTATAAGAAAGGACATTAAGCAATTTGTCACTACCTGTCCAATTTGTGCAAGACATAAATCTTCTCATAAGGCTCCTGACGGCTTGTTAATACCAATGCCAACACCCAAACAACCTTGGCACACTGTGAGCGTAGACTTTATTGTAGGTTTACCACCTGTAAAATCCTTCACAACAGTGTTGGTTATAGTGGATTTTTTATCTAAAATGGCACATTTTGTACCATTACGGAAATTACCCACGGCGGCAGAATTTGCCGATATTTTTATAAGGGAAATTGTGCGTTTACATGGTTTGCCAAGCAAAGTGGTGTCAGACCGAGGGAGCCAGTTCAACTCCAGATTTTGGAAAAAATTATGTGAAAAACTGAAAATAGATGTGGCCTTATCCACTGCTTTCCACCCAGAGACAGATGGACAGACTGAACGACTGAACCAAACCTTACTTCAAACGCTACGTTGTTTATTGGCTGATTATTCTAGTGAATGGTTGGAAGCTCTCCCTGTAGCAGAGTTTGTTTATAATAATACTGAGCATTCAGCTCTACTTTGCTCACCATTCTATTTCTTGCAGGGGTATCATCCAAGAGCTATACCCATTTTGTTAGAAGATTCCCTGTTGCCTACAGTAACGGATAGACTAACGAGGTTAGGTGACATACAAGACAAAGCCAGGAAACATTTATTAAAGTACAAGGAAAGCATGAAAAGACAAGCAGACAAACACAGGTCTGAGGCCCCAATGTATAAAATTGGTGACAAGGTATGGCTCTCCACAAAGAACCTAAACATAGAGGGATCCCGAAAGCTGCAACCACGTTTCATTGGACCCTTTAGTATAACTGCCATAGTAAACCCGGTAACAGTAAAATTAGATTTACCAAAAGAATATCCAGTACATACTACATTCCATGTGTCCTTGCTTAAGCCGTACAACTCAAAAACCCGACTTGAACCACCACCTCCACCCATACCAATTAAGGGAAATCTGGAATATGAAGTTAAAAGCATAAAAGACTCAAAAAGAATTAGTGGACGTCTGTTTTATTTAGTAGAATGGAAAGGATATGATGAATCTGAGAATTCATGGGAACCAGCATCATATGTACATGCCCCACAGCTGATTAGACGGTTTTATTTAAAAAATCCAGGAAAACCCCGTCCTGTAGGAGGGCCTTTGAGGGGGGCAACTGTTAGGGTTTGTACACAGCAAAGAGCATGTCCCCTCTCACTGCACTAGTGGGTTCTGTAATAGCTCCCTTTTAAACTTACTATTGAAAGCCTTTCTTGTTATCTCACCTTCCCCCCCCCAGGCTTCTGTGTATGTTGTTTAATGTGCTGTTTTGTTTACACATTGGGCCTTGCTTTTACCAAGGCTTCTTTAAAATACTCCTCCCTAGGCCATGTGTTAATCCAACTCATTTGCATAATAACTGAAACTCTGCACACCTTTCAAGAACATGTGCAGCATGTGAGGACCACACCCAGCTCTTCAAACCACACCCAGCTCTGCACACCTTCCAAGAACATGTGCAGCATGTGAGGACCACACCCAGCCCTTCAAACCACACCCAGCCCTGTCTATAAAAGGCATCCCCCGAGCCTCACCCAGTGCTTGTGCTCGTCTACCTCCCGCTTACCTGAGAACAGATCCCTCGGCGCTGGCACTCCTGCTCTTTACAGACTTTCATTGACTTCAATGGGCGCAGCTTCTGGCTCTTCCTTCTTCCGGTTTCCGGTTCCTCCTTGCTTCAGCCTCTCTCCTATGAGTAACCTGCAAAAGAGAAAGAAGACAAGGTTAGACTGATCAGTATCTCTTGCCAGCAACAAGTAAGTGCAAAACCTTTTATTACCTGAAAGAACTTTGACAACAATTTCTGGATTCGTGTATAGACAATTTGAAACGAAATACCTTCCACGAACATTGTGATTCAAACTCTTTGTTACAAGAATATTTTGCAGAACTTTGTGAAGCAAACATTGTTTTTTCTCATGGAACTTTTAAGAATCGAACAGTGGAAACCATTAACAGCAAGGCAAACAGTAAATCAAGGACTTGCACAAATTACATGCTGTATTTTGATGTAAAAGTACAGTATTTGTTTTATAAAAGATCCTGGAAATATGGGAAAAGTGAGTCTGCTATTGTGAATTTAGGCTTTAGTTATATTATGATGAATGTTTGATATTGGTAATTCTGATAACGGTATTTGTTTAATGTTTTAGAAGCTTTACAGTAATAGAAAACACATCCCAGAGCAGTAACACATTCCAAACCTGGAAACTAGAGACCAGGATCCAAGAGGTACTTTTAGAAGAGAATTTCTAATAAATAAAGGGATATTCAGGAACCCATTTAGGAATAGGTTGCACTTATCTGTTCTTTGTTTATGTTTCATTAGGCACCAGTTTCTACAGAAGTCAGAAAGGGCCGCAGATTTGTGCAGCACTTCAACAGTGGAAACGCAAGAACGGTGTTGTCTCTCTTTTTTATTTTATCCACTTCCCCCCTTCCCTTGAGCTTCTGTTCTTAGTGCACTGTTTTAAAAACTAGTGTGCTGGAACAAGCAGTTTCAGGGTGGGGTCGGATTGTCTTCAACCTCCATCAGAACTGAACAAGAACTCAGGTGAGCTGGGCTTTGACACCCGCTGAAGAAAATCTTCAACAAAAAGACTAAGTCCGAAGGTAAACTTTTGACAAAGGCCTCCCGCTTGCTGTAGCCGAGCAGGGCTCCATCTGAGTCAGCCTCAACCTTTGACTTTGCCCCAGTCTAGAACGACCAGATAAACAGATTGGCGATTTTAGTTTCTATGCACTAGAAAACATGAATTCTTCAAAAATGTATATCTATGGTTTCCCTTATCCGAATTTATTCAATTTGGAGTAATTTTATAGATAAACATTTAGCAGGGTTTAATTTATTGAGACCTAACTAGACCTAAGTGGAGGTTAGTGGCCTATTGCTAAGTGTAGGTACTTACCTGCCCTTACCAGCAATCCACTACCAAACACCTTTGTCTCTGACACCTTCGCTTAATAAAGATGTTGCTGCATAGGATGTACAGGATCAGTCACACAGCTTTCCATCTGCTCAAGCCGCAACTTCAACAAAAGCAAAGTCTAACAGCATCTTGAGAATTCAGTTGTTTATACCCCATCAAAAGCTCTGATACCATAAACGAGCATTGGCAAGTGCTTATGCATCATGGGTGCTGCTCAATTAGTTTGGTGGGTAGTGGATGCCCTAGCCTTGGTAGTTCAATGGCAGCAGAAACACACACATTATAGAGCTTTTACGTTTTTTTCTTCTGCACACTATCAAAATTCTAAGATTGATTATTACTTCAAGAATAAATGTTTGGCAGACGTACCAGAGTTTACCATTTAGTCCATCCTTGTTTTAATCATGCCCCTCCTCCCTAAATGTGCATATATCTAAGCTAACTAATGTATGCCCAGCCAGGTCTCACCGTCATTCACTCCCAAAAGGCGATTCTTTCATTTCCAGAATTAAAGTTTCTTATCTGAATTAATAGAGTTAAATTCCAGGTCTCCAGTCTGCAAAGTTTTGAAAGCTGCTACAAGTAGGTTTATACTGCAATATGAGTGTTGTTAGCTAGAACAGTTCAAATATGAAGAGTATACAATGTGAAATGGACTGAGCTGAGCGGTCTAGAAAGACAACACACTTTCTTAGTTGAACAGGGGTCTGTGCAGTTTCTCTAGCCCAGCTGTTAAGCACAGTGTGCATGTGTGTTTGGACAGCTGGTCAAACACACAGGCGCCTTTAGATGCACTCCATTCCTCACCCCCCACCACCTGTAGCCCAGCCCCACCCCTCCCTGCACTGCTGGCCGAGCAGTAGAAAAATAACATGATAGTGAACTATTGTTTTATTTTTCTGCTGCTGGCTCAGCAAGGGGGGTGATGCTCGTTCGCAAGAGTGAAGGAGCTGCCCCTGGTGGGATCAGGATGCAGTTTGTTAGTCTGAAAGAAGGTGTACTGTTTCTAGATGAGTTTTATACAAAATGCTATTATGCAGCGGTCAGCCCAAGTTTGAAATGTATTGCTTAGCAATCTCAGTGCTCTAGATTGTACAGGTTTGAATATGGTAATGGGGCATGAGCTATACAAACAACACTGGTACGGGATTCCTCTAACTAGCAGTAAATCTTAGAAGTTCAGGGCCACGGATTCAATATTTGTTCAATGTCTTCTGACATCACATAAATGGTTTGATAATATGATAAAACATCTATATACTTTTGAATTTACTGGGAGGGATATTTAGCAAAGACTCAAAAAGTATTAGACTTAGGGGGTTATTCTAACTTTGGAGGAGGTGTTAATCCGTCCCAAAAGTGACGGAAAAGTGACGGATTTACCACCAGCCGTATTACGAGTCCATTATATCCTATGGAACTCGTAATACGGCTGGTGGTATATCCGTCACTTTACCGTCACTTTTGGGACAGATCAACACTCCTCCACAGTTAGAATAACCCCCTTAATCTCTCGTCTAACACTGTCTCAGTCAAAAAGAGGAGAACTGACCAAGTTCTTCTACTGTGAAGGTTCTCACAGTAGAACAACCTTCACTAGCTATTGATGGTGCACTTTAAGGCATGCTGCGGGTATTGATGTACAACCCACAAGGTGTAGCACAAAACAAAAATATGAGCTTTTTTGTCCTCTACATAGCATAGTATAGGATATTTTGAATGCTGCTTCAAACCTAGCTTTCTGGAACTTAGCAAGTATCAAGTTATTTCTTGAAAAGGATAAAAAGCTTTTGCTGCCAGCCCTATATAGGCCAGTTTCACTGCTATGTTCAGAATTTAAGCTCAGTTATTCATAAATCAGATAGCTAAAGCCATTTGTTCTATGCTCTCTTAAAGTCAGAATGGGATTATCCCAGCCATACTACTTTTGCTTCAGCATTAATAGATTGGCCATTAGTCGAATAACAAACATTGGCCTATGTGCTTCTCAATGCCATTAATTGCTATTGATTACTCCAGTTTTGGTTGATCCCTAACTCAAAGGCAGTGCAAACTGTCCCCTGTAGGGGAGCTCATTGATTTTTTTAAGCTTGTTTGTAAAGAGTGTAAAGAGGACCCCCTCAAAAAGTATTAAACACAAAAAGTGGACCTTTAGTGTCTAGGTGGGATTCTTTTGAGTGGGTTCACAATTTCCGCATTGACATGGAAGTGTGTGTTGCATGAGTCACTGATAGCTACACAGGGGATATCCATTGGAAGCCACCCATTGCTCCATGTGGGTCAGGCTGTTAAATGCAATGGCAGGAGCAAATATAAGCACTGCATGTGTAATACAGCCAGTAGAAATGCCATATTGGGAATGGAGCGGTTTCTTTTAACTCAATGGGGTGAAAATGTAGGAAGAATCAGCTAACTTTGAGACAAGGTGGCACTGGAATTTGAAGTGCCTTACAGAGGTCCATGAAGGGGCAACCTACTATACTGCCTCCAGCATTTGCATCCTTCAATGGATGGACATTGTCATTTGTAGACAGCATAGTAAAGAGAACCCACACTATTCATGTGCCCCACTATTCAAGTGCCTTATAGAGCAGCATGAAGGAGCTACCTACCCATCTGCCTGCAATAACTGCACCTTTCAATGGATGAACATAAGCATCAGAAGAGAAAATAGTAAACAGAAATGTATACAATTTATCAAATGACTTGCCATGCATTTTGGTATTAGGGTAAACCTCTTCAGCCAAATGTCCTCCCCAGTTGGAAGTCCATTCTTACTGATGCAACATCACTTCCACTACATGCCCCATCCTGGAGGTGACAGACAAATTAGGAAGTCCATGCCTCTCACATTTATTCTCTGGTGATTCAGTAACCCTATCCGAGGCTGCCATTCTGAGGGAAGTAAGCAGCTCTCCAGTAACATATGCTGGAGGTTAGCATAGGCCTTTGCAAGAGATCACCATTTTCGGTGGAGTTATCACACAGTCCTAAGCCCACAGCCTTTTTCTGCTGTCGGTATCCATTCCAAACTAGGGCCCAGATTTCAAAGATTTAGAAGAATCTGGTGCATCAATACTGATGCACCAGATCTCTTGTGCCCCCCTCCCCCACCGCCACCTAACGACACCATGGCGCATGTTAACCAATAGCATCAATATATTTGACTCTATTGTGGTGATTTGCTGCACTGGAGTAAAAAAGTTTGATTTCAATGGGTGCTTCCCTTTAAAAATGACACCAAAAACGGTATAATGAAATCTTGAAGATTTCATTGCATGCATGCAAATATGGTGTGGCGATTTTTGCCTCGTTGAGCCACATTAGCATAAAATAATTACACTAATGTGTTGCAAGGTGGCGCCTTGTTAATCTGGCCCTAGGTATTTTATGAAAGTCCAAGTACTGCCTACCAATACTCACTTGGGTAATGGACATTCTGTAAGACTGCTACTTTGTAAAGGCTCAGTGAAGTCAGTTACTATCAAAAATACATTTTGCCCCACCCCCATAATCCAACACTGCACCTACAATCTATCCTAGCTATCACACAGCAGCATTTCAACTACCTATTTACCCTTGACGGTGGAGCACAGAGCTATTTCGAGAAAGATATGAGCCAAGTGTGTTGATGAACGATCGATTGTTTGAAACGATTCTTCTAAAGAGCAGAGCAAGGCGGCTCTCACAACACATATATTGTGAATTTATTGCAGTGACCTCCTTTTAAAGGTCTCTGTGTCCAGGAACCCGTGAAGGATACGATTACATTTGTCAAATAGAATTTACACTCCTTACACTCCTTTATATGGTTGTGTTGAGCTGTCCTAGCAACACAACTATGAAAATAGTCACTGCTTTTTCTTCAGTAGGAATCTAATCAAATATTTGATCTTATCATCTGCGTGTTCACCTGTACAAACAGACCTACAAACGTGACTCTTATCAGCTTGTATTTGTAAAAACCACGCCACAAACATTGGATGTTATTATATTGTGTACAGCTTTGCCAAGGTATTAAAGGCGAGACCCAACATCTATCCTAAACAGATATGCTCTGCACCCATCTTTATGAAAGAAGGATCCGATTGTTTGACTAAAACCTTTATACATATGTCTATATTAAAAATATTAGATCTATGTAATCTTTTAAAACATGCAATATTGGTCACGCTGGGGCCGTACATGCATTCTAAACTAACGTCTTCATGTCGGAAACTAATGAAAACACAGTAACATTGAAGATTTAATACATATACATTCACATCTAGCACCAGAAATGGTAACAGCTCAGAATATACAAACAGGGTTGCAAATTAGTTTTTCAGATTCAGAATCCCATACAACTGTTCAGATTCGAGGATACGCATATTAAAAAACACTGTTTCCAATGGAGGTACCAGAGTGGTTATCCCTGCATAGATGGAATGTTTATCCACATGAATTGAAAATATTGAATTATGGATTTACTGTTCGATTCACAAAAGAATCTTCTAGTATGACTGAGATGATGTTTTATGTCATATTTTTTTCAATATGATCACGTTGGGATTTGATTGCAAACAACCAATTGATTTAGATGTGAATGATCATTAATTTTGATAAGAGTACAATAATGTTTTATAATTGCTTGCAAATGAACTAATTAAGATGGTATGGTATTCATGAATAGAAAAAGGAAATATATTATGATATTTCAATTTATTAAATTAATTCACATTTGATTTGGAAGAAGCATTTAAGTGGCATTTATGATCAGGAAAGTTATAATCTATGGAGACAATGATAAAAATGACTGTATCAATGACATCTGCAATATAAAGTTTTGTTGAGTACGCTAGGCCAAGATGGCAGAAGCTGGGAGTTATATGACTAATTATATACGTCTGAGGTTCAAAGTAAACAATAACAGTCATATTAAGGTAAATTTAGCTGTGATGTCAAGGGAAAGTGCATGAAGAGCGGCAGCAGAAATATTGTTTGAGGAACAAACTGTACTAACAAGTGCTCTGAGTACCCATTAGGAATATGGTACTATAAAGATTCCTTGAAAGAGAAGTTTTTTTTTTTATTAGAGAAGCTCTTTGGGAAGGAACTTCGCAAGTGGTGGGAAGCCACATCACTTTAGAAATATTTAGATGCGGGGAGGGTCCCAAGAGGTCTCTGGATATTAATTATTCAATAATATTGAAACTGTTAGAAATGGGGCTTCTAGTTGACAGTGGTTTGCACCCTGCCCAAGTAGGGCCCCTCACTCTAGTCAGGGTAAGTGAGTCACACTGCTAAGGTATCCCCTGCTCACCCCTTTGGTAGCTTGACACAAGCAGTCCGGCTTATCTCAGAGGTAATGGGTAAACTATTTGTACACACACAGTAACAGTGAAACACTACAAGAGAATGTCACAACAGTTTAGAAAAATAACCACTACTTATCTGAATACAATAAGAGCAAAACAACAAAAATCCAACATACACAAATAAGATACACATTTTCAAAGATTAAATGTAGTATACTGCTTAGAAACACAATAGCTCCAACTGGGGCTGCCAAACCGCTTGACGGAGTCGCTTCCAACAGTCCAGCACCAACCACGAGGGAGCGTTGGCTGACTATGGAGTCATATAGACTCTGATTACAGTGCCTTGGAAAACAATGAGGAAACAAAGACATTGCTCAGTGTTGGGGAGGTGAGGCATCGCTAGAGCCAGTGCGGCATCAGTTCCTTACTGCCACTAGGGAGTTGAGGCTTTGGATCCTTACTGATAGGCAGGGGAGGAGAGGCATTGATTACAGTTGGAGCAGAGGTGATGCGGCATTGGCCGCAAGGCGGTGGTCCCTTATGCCAAGGCAGGGTCAATGAATCCAGCAGGTCAAGACGTGAGACATGCACTTTGTGGTGTTACGATTACACCACAGGGCCATGGGTGCTGCTGCGGAGTCGGGTGTCAGGGACGTCGGTGACATGGTGGGACTTCGGAGGCACAGCATCGGGGGCTGTGTTGTAGGTCACAGTTGTTGCACTCAGCAGGGACCATGGCTCCATTGCAGGCAAGGATGCTGGGTTGGGGATCAGGTCCAGTTCTGAAGTCTCTCTGGAAGTCAATGTACCAGTTTCTTCTCGGTTGCACCAGAACTCACTTTCAAGGGCCCAGGAACTGGATTTGCACATCTTGGCAAGTCAGGACTCTCACCAAGAGAGCCCAGCTGCTGGCAGATGAAGTCTTTGATTTCCCTGAGACTTCTTAACAGGAGGCGAGCTCAATTCAAGCCATTGGAGAACCTTGGAAAGCAGGATGTAGAAAGCAAAGTCCAGTCCTTTCAATCCCAGGACAGAAGCAGCAGGCCAGCACAACAAAGCAAAAGCCAGGGTGGCAGCCCCTCCTACAGCATCCAGCTCTTCTTCCTGGCAGATTGTCCCCAGTCCAGAAGTGTTGTAACTATGTGGTGTCAGAGGTCCAGTATTTATACCCATTTCTGTCTTTGAAGTAGGCACACTTCAAAGAGAAGTCTTTGTAGTGCACAAGACCCTGCCTTTCCCTTCCCTGGCCCCAGACATACTCTAGGAGGTTGGAGACTGCTTGGTTTGAGGACAAGCACAGCCATATTCAGGTGTAAGTATCAGATCCTCCCACCGCTCTAGCTCAGGAAGACCCATCAGCCTGGTGATGGGCCATCAGGATATGCAGCTCCCTGTGTGTGTCGTCTACAGTGAATGCACAAACATTCCAACTGCCATCCTGAGCCAGATGTGTATTCAGCTGGCAGGCAGGCAAAGGCACAGAATGGTTAAGCATGAAAAGGCCCACTTTCTAAAAGTAAAATGAACAAGTGATGGACTAAATGCTGAACAATGTCAAACATTCAACCCCAGTAAAGAAATCTGGGCCTAAATCCATCATTTGTTTGCTACCCATGCCATTCCAGTTTGACTGATTTGCATATGGCTGGGTTGAGCAAAAAAAAAAAAAACAGTACATTAAACCTATATCTTTGTGACTGGAGGTGAATGGTTGCATTGTTCAGCATTCCGTTCCTCATTTGTTCTTTTTTTCCTTTATTGCCCTAAGTGAGAAGGGTATGCAAAGTGTGGGTCCTGTGCTCACTGCACCACTGGATTCAAGCTACCCTGAAACTCTAGGTGATACCCTGAAACTGGTGCCAGGATGCTTTTTCTGTTCCAGGGAGAACCTGGCCTGGCAATTTTGGCTGGACTGTTCCCGGGAGGGGGCAAGGTCAAGACTGATTTGCATATGGCTGGGTCCAAACTGGGGTGGCGTATTGGAGTAACAAAATTATGACATAATCCCAGATCTTTTTGACCGGGAGTGAATGTATGCATTGTTCAGCATTCCGTCTATCATCTGTTCTTTTTTCCCACTTTGTAAAAGTGTCATTTTAAACTTACAATTCAAAAAACAACTTCACCCAAAGATGTATTTTTAAATTGTGAGTTCAGAGACCCCAAACCCCACATCTCTAGCTGCTCAAATTGAGAAATTACACTTAACAGATATTTCAAGGCAATCCCTATTGTAGCTTATTTGAGAGATAGGTTTTGCAATAGTGCAGAAAAAAAACTAGTAATATTTCACTATGAGGACATGAAAAACACACCAGTACATGTCCTACCTTTTAAATACACTACGCCCAGCCCATTGGGTTGCCTTAGGCCTACCTTAGGGGTGACTTACAGGTAACAAAAGGGAAAGTCTGGGCTTGGCAAGTGGGTGCACTTGCCAGTTTGACATGGCAATTTAAACCTGCAGACACAGACACTGCAATGGCAGGCCTGAGACATTTTTGCAGGGCTACTCGTGGGTGGCACAATCAGTGCTGCATGCCCACTAGTAGCCTTTGATTTTCATGCACTAAAACAACAAAAACAAAGGAAGCAAAAACAACAGGCCAGGCAGGGAGACCTGCAGCCAACAAGGCAAAGCTAAACAAGGAGCAAGATAAAACTATACCGAACTTGAGTCAAGATGAACTGAGAACTGAAGTGAAAGAGATTTTAAAACTTGAACAGACTTTTTTCCCCGACAGTAAAGAGTAATTACAGGAAACAAGGCTAGACCTTTGTATAGATTTGTGACAAGTTAAAATTAAAGAAAATACACATGCTGGATGATAATAGCAGAATGGGACTATCATCAAATGAGGCAGTCAATGAGACAGGCATTCTGCCAGTAGCTGATTTGGAAACTGTCAAAACTCCTGAGCTATTGCAAAGAGAGTAAAATAGGGATTGAAGAGAGTAGTGGAAAGAGTGGGATGAAACCCAAATCAAGATACATCCCACATGCATCCCAGGATGATAAAGACACTTTAAGTGGGATGGTGAGCAAAAATGTGAAGCTCATTGGGACATAAGGGGAATGTTCATGTAAAGAGACATAATTTAATTCCCAGGCAGTGGACATCCCTGAATTCTCTTAAGGAGGACAATGATATAGTAATGAAGCACTCAGACAAGGAGGGAAATTATGTTATGATGTATAAGGATTAGTATAAGAGTGAATCCTTGAGATAACTGAGAGAGAGATTGCTATGAAAAAAATCAACAAATTGGAGTATAACGATGCTGATAGTAAATACTATAACATGTTGAATGATTGGAAAGATAAAGATCTTTGTTTATGAGTAATTTCTGTATTTGAATATTGGTCATCCACATTTTAGCATTTGCCAACAATAGACAAGAGCACAGAAAATCCTTCAGGGTGCCCAATTATGTCACCCAAAATGAGCCTATTGGAAAACATGTCTATCTACATGTGATGGGATGGAAAACTCTCTTGCATGGTAGCAAACACATACCCTGTCCCAAGTGCTCTAACTGCAATGATTACTGCTTCTCTGGTACTGGTTTTTCTTGTCATGGGTGAACAAGGACCATGTGTGTCTACCATGACATAGACCTGTCTCGCCAAATGTGAAGTTAAGTAGAATGAGTGCAGTGGTGGCAACATACCTCGTAGTAATCCGTAGAAGGGAACGTGCCCTTTTCCCTGTGTCACTGGAGTGAGTCCTACTGGTTCACTCGTGTAAAGTTTGGCTGCTGTGTGCTTAAGTCACTTTTTTCCTACTTCAAGTTAAAATGTAGCTCGGTGTAGTGCATTTGCGTAATGTGCATGTGCTGGGTGTATGTGTGCCTGTGATGGTATAGTACATAGAATTTTGTGGGTTCCATTTTGGGAGACCCAGGACTAACTGGAAGAGCATGAGGAGGAAGAGGAATGCCACCAGACAAATTTGCAGATTGCTGAATTCCTGTGAACTGGATGAGAACACACACTGGAGAAAGAACAGCCAGCTCTTCTGTATACTTCAATGGGTACTCTTTGATTCCAAGGGAGATAGGGCTGATAAGAGAATCATAAAGAGTAGGGATGAGACCCCTGGGTAACTTTTTGAGACACATATCGCTGCAGCTAACATCCCAGTGTGAACCTCTAGTCACGCTCAAGGCCTGTGTTGTGGAGCTAAACAACTCATAGACACTCCAGAAGTGACAGACTGCTTTCTGGAGGAAGGGCAGTTCAGAAGAGAAGGCACTTCAAAAGAAGCAGATACCCAACACAAGCTTCAAAGACTCAGACCCTAAATCACATGTGGTGTCTGGAAATGAACTATAAGAAGTATAAGCCCAGAAAATGTTATAATGTTAAGTGGCAGTCAGGCTGTGTGAGGAGGAGAAGCTCTGCAAGACTTCTTCCTGTAATCAGGACTGAGGGTTAAAGCCTGTCAGTCTCCCAGCTTGGTGAGGGGACATCAACCAGGCAAAATTCAGGACTGCATGCCCCTGGAGTATAGAACACCAGTGAATGCCTGCTTGCCAAGACCAGTGAGCCCTGTGAGGAAAAGGAGATTGCTGGAGGGAGCAAGGTCCTGTGTGAGATCCTGGTGAGTGGATCCCTGTTGGGAGGTGTGAGGGGAGGATGGCCATGCTGATCAGGCCATTGCCTGTGTGCAAGTTATCAACCCTCTATGCCAGTGGGGGACACTTTAAAACAAACTATGCCGATCAGGCTTTCATCCTTGTGCAGCGAAGAGCCAGTGACCTGATATGCCAGAGGAAGCCACTGTAAAGAGGAACTTGTTGCTGTATTCATCGGACTGTTGACCAAGTGCAGAGTAACCATAGTGAGCTTATATGCCAGAGGGGACCACCAGAAAGAACTAGGATTGTAGCCTAGTAGATGCCAACATTAGGAGGAGAAGCTGCTGTGATGACCCATGCAGGCCAAAGTCAAGACTGGGGATCGGAAATGAAAACCATCAAATTCCCCTCCCCCTCACGCCCACCTGTGGAAAGGATCAAAGGAAACCTACTGTTTGATGGGAGGTGTGCCAATGAAACCAAGCCACTGCCATGCAGAGCCACACATGTTACTAATGAAGGCAGCTGCTGCATCCTCCTCCCCCATGATTGAGACTCTCTTGGAGACTCCATTCGGGAAATCTCTGCTGGTGCAGGTAAGACTGATCAAAGGGCATCAAGGCCCTGATGGGATTTTTCTCCCAAATAGTGATTCAGCTCTGGAACACTTTTGACTATTCTAAAAGAGTCAGACTGAGACTCCTGAGACTGCCAGTGGGGTGTAACCTGAATGTCAACTATAGTGAATGGGAAACAGCCTACTAGGCTGGTGAGAGGAAAGTGGGACTCAGGGGCCTGCCTGTTAAATACTAGCACCATGACTTTAGGGGGCTTATGTATTGCTTGTGTATGCTGTGTTTCACTTTGCGTTCATATATGAATAGTACTTTTACTACAAAAGACAGTATTTGACTGGCCAATTATTTATTGCTGCTATTGAACGTTTTTTGAGTTGTGAGCCTGTGTTCATCCCCCTATCCCCCTGTATCTATCACCTCTCCACCCCTCCCCTGCCCAAGGAGCCGTGAACTCCTCGGCCTGCACCACCACTGAGAGTAAAGTGCAGAAGGGGTATTTGGCCCATTTGCTCAGGATCCGTACTAGGTCAGGCCCTGGGACATCAGAAGTACAAGGCCTCAATGCCAGTGATTGTGACTACTGAGAAACATCTTTTACAACAACGTTTTTACCAAGCAGTGCCTTTAAGAAGCAGCATTTGCAGCACATGCAGATACCACACATGCAATTTTTGGCACTTTTACCATGCATACCTTCTCACATGGTAAGTATAGTTAAGGCAAGTGTGTGTGTGTGTGTGTGTGTGTGTCTATATATATGTACATATATGTAGACACACACACACACAATGAGGTTTTAAATGTGGTTAGGGTATAGGCTGGTAAGGGATTTTTTTAGAGTAAGGGAAGGTAGGGGCATAAGGTGGTAACAGTATTTTTGGGTTTAAGGGTGGGTAGTGGCATAGGGTGGCAAGGGAATTTTTGGGGTTTAAGGGTGGGTAGAGGCATAGGATGGTAAGGCTATTTTTAGGATTTGAGATGGGTAGGGGCATAGGGTGGTAAGGCTATTTTAGGGATAAGGTGCGGGTAAGAATATTGGGCTATAAGGGTGTTTTTAGGTTTTAGGGGTGTGTAAGAATATCGGGTTATGAGGGTGTTTTTAGGTTTTAGGGGTGGGTAAGGGAATTGGGTAATGAGGCTATTTTAGCAGTTTTGGGCTAAGGATATTGGGTTGTAACAGTGTTTATATGGTTTAGGTGGTGGGTAGGGTTAAATGGTGGTCAGGGTAGTTTAGGGTTTGGGGTAGGTAGGGGCATAGAGTAGTATGGGTATTTTTACGGTTTAGGGATGGTAGGAGCATATGGTGGTAAGAATATTTTTAGAGTTTAGGGGTGGGAAGGGGCAGAGGGTGGGAAGGGTATTTTTAACTTTTTACCTCACTGAGAATATTTTTGTTTTTCAGAGGGCACATGTACAGGCAGAAGAGAAATACTGAAATGGGTACATGCTTCACCCCAAGTTACACAAATCTTTTCTTTATTTATTGGGAGAGGCAGGTTGTCTGGGCAAGTAAAAAAAAAGTCTAGGTAGAACTTCTAAATCTGTTTGTCACATTCATAGATGACCTCTCATGATATGGAAGGGCAGTGAAATACAAGCTAAAGATTTCAATAAACAGTTGAATCACAATGATCTTATTTGCAGTTCATTGGATCCATGAGCGCTGAACAGGTCAATTTGTTATGTTATCCTGACAGTCAAAATAATACTATACACAGTAGCCTCTTTAGAAAACTAGATGCTGATAACAGTATTTTGCCCGGGACCAGCAGTCATCCTAGAGATCTCAAATGGAGAATCCCCTTTCGGGAGTTACTTCAGATCAAACTGAACTGCACAAGTAAGGAAGAGTTTAAGGATGCACAAGATACAATGTATGAAATATTCAGGGACTACAGACACACAGAAAAAGTACTGACAAAAGCAACAGTGGGACTAAGGGATTACAAACACGAAGAATTGCTACAAGACATGGTACAGAAAAGAGGAAGAAATTAGGTCATATTTTGCACACCCTTTGCTACTGACATTTCAACCATATTCCTTATATTGACAAAACATTTGACTATGTTATTAGCAGATAATATCATAGGACATACTTTGGAAGCCCTTTCCTCAGATTATATTTAGAAAATCTAGATCCTTGAAAGATGGTAATAGGTCTTGCTTCCTTGCGTACGACAGATAAAAGAACCCAAAAAGTGACATTTTATCCCTGCATACAATGCAGCGAAGCAAATTTAGCAGCAAAAAACATAACTTAAATGCTTCAAGTGAGAGGTAAACCATGGAGGATGGACACATATCTGAACTCTTATTTGACTGTGTACTGTCTGGAATGGCCGTGTGGGATGAACTAAATAGAAAGAACTATGCATCTTACCAAATGCAGGGTTCCAGAACATATGTGAACATTCATCAAGAAGGATCCTGCATATATGGCAGCCTGACATTTTCAGGCTTTTCAAGATAGCAGTGGAAATCTCATATGCTTCTTTTGCTTGGATAGGGTTCTCCTCAATCTGAGAGGTGTCTATCAGATGCTAATACTTACAAATCATGAGCCACGCTATATCATAATGCTGGAATCAAAGATCCCTATGGGGTAAAATATGGATGAAGAATGTGCCACACATTTGGGCTGAGACTCCAGTGCACACAGCAAATCTCATGAGGTATACAGTAGTGCTACTGCAAGCTGTAGGGACCAGTGAGATCGGACATTAGGAATTGTAATGAGTAGCCCACTATGGATATATATATCTGAATCCCCTACAACTGCACAGATTCATGGAGACTCTTGATTTAAGGGTGTGCAGATTTAAAGTACTTTTTGCAATAAAGGTACCAGAATGTTTATCCCTGTATCCCAACAGACGTCTCCGTTCCTCTCTGCTCGCTCTTGCAGCCGTCCCAAAGATCCGGAAAAGTACAGCAGGAGGAAGATCCTTCTCCTACTAAGCAGCCCGGACATGGAATGCACTACCTCTAACCTCAGGCAAAGAGCATCACTAAAGCAGTTCAGGATGGACCTTAAGACCTGGCTCTTCAACTGAGGAGCATGCCCACATTCAGCACCTTGAGACCCTATGGGTGATTAGCCTGGTGTAGGAAGTTGGCTCTGTATGCACTATTTCAAAGTAAGGAATAGTATGCACAGAGTCCAAGGGTTCCCCTTAGAGGTAAGATAGTGGCAAAAAGAGATAATACTAATGCTCTATTTTGTGGTAGTGTGGTCGAGCAGTAGGCTTATCAAAGGAGTAGTGTTAAGCATTTGTTGTACATACACACAGGCAATAAATGAGGAACACACACTCAGAGACAAATCCAGCCAAAAGGTTTTGTTATAGAAAAATATATTTTCTTAGTTTATTTTAAGAACCACAGGTTCGAATTCTACATGTAATATCTCATTTGAAAGGTATTGCAGGTAAGTACTTTAGGAACTTTGAATCATTTCATTAGCATGTATACTTTTTACATAAAACACAATAAGCTGTTTTAAAAGTGGACACAGTGCAATTTTCACAGTTCCTGGGGGAGGTAAAGTAATGTTAGTTTTAACACGTAAGTAAGTCACTTACAGGTTTCAGTTTTTGGTCCAAGGTAGCCCACCGTTGGGGGTTCAGAGCAATCCCAAAGTTATCACACCAGCAGCTCAGGGCCGGTCAGGTGCAAAGGTCAAAGAGGTGCCCAAAACACATAGGCTTCAATGGAGAGAAGGGGGTGCCCCGGTTCCAGTCTGCCAGCAGGTAAGTACCCACGTCTTCGGAGGGCAGACCAGGGGGGTTTTGTAGGGCACCGGGGGGGGCACAAGTCAGCACAAAAAGTACACCCTCAGCAGCGCGGGGGCGGCCGGGTGTAGTGTGCAAACACGCGTCAGGTTTTCAATGGTTTCTTATGAGAGATCAAGGGATCTCTTCAGCGTTGCAGGCAGGCAAGGGGGGGGCTCCTCGGGGTAGCCACCACCTGGGCAAGGGAGAGGGCCTCCTGGGGGTCACTCCTGCACAGGAGTTCCGTTCCTTTGGGTGCTGGGGGCTGCGGGTGCAGGGTCTTTTCCAGCCGTCGGGAAACGGAGTTCAGGCAGTCGCGGTCAGGGGGAGCCTCGGGATTCCCTCTGCAGGCGTCGCTGTGGGGGCTCAGGGGGGACAACTTTGGTTACTCACAGTCTTGGAGTCGCCGGAGGGTCCTCCCTGAGGTGTTGGTTCTCCACCAGTCGAGTCGGGGTCGCCGGGTGCAGTGTTGCAAGTCTCACGCTTCTTGCGGGGAGTTGCAGGGGTCTTTAAATCTGCTACTTGAAACAAAGTTGCAGTTCTTTTGGAGCAGGGCCGCTGTCCTCGGGAGTTTCTTGTCTTTCTCGAAGCAGGGCAGTCCTCAGATGATTCAGAGGTCGCTGGTCCCTTGGAAAGCATCGCTGGAGCAGGGTTCTTTGGAAGGCAGGAGACAGGCCGGTGAGTCTGGAGCCAAAGCAGTTGGTGTCTTCTGTCCTTCCTCTGCAGGGGTTTTTCAGCTCAGCAGTCCTCTTCTTCTTGTAGTTTCAGGAATCTAAATTCTTAGGTTCAGGGGAGCCCTTAAATACTAAATTTAAGGGCGTGTTTAGGTCTTGGGGGTTAGTAGCCAATGGCTACTAGCCCTGAGGGTGGGTACACCCTCTTTGTGCCTCCTCCCAAGGGTAGGGGGTCACATCCCTAATCCTATTGGGGGAATCCTCCATCTGCAAGATGGAGGATTTCTAAAAGTTAGAGTCACTTCAGCTCAGGACACCTTAGGGGCTGTCCTGACTGGCCAGTGACTCCTCCTTGTTATTCTCATTATTTTCTCCGGCCTTGCCGCCAAAAGTGGGGGCCGTGGCCGGAGGGGGCGGGCAACTCCACTAGCTGGAGTGTCCTGCGGTGCTGGCACAAAGGGGTGAGCCTTTGAGGCTCACCGCCAGGTGTGACAGCTCCTGCCTGGGGGAGGTGTTAGCATCTCCACCCAGTGCAGGCTTTGTTACTGGCCTCAGAGTGACAAAGGCACTCTCCCCATGGGGCCAGCAACATGTCTCGGTTGTGGCAGGCTTCTGGAACCAGTCAGCCTACACAGATAGTCGGTTAAGGTTTCAGGGGACACCTCTAAGGTGCCCTCTGGGGTGTATTTTACAATAAAATGTACACTGGCATCAGTGTGCATTTATTGTGCTGAGAAGTTTGATACCAAACTTCCCAGTTTTCAGTGTAGCCATTATGGTGCTGTGGAGTTCGTGTAAAACAGACTCCCAGACCATATACTCTTATGGCTACCCTGCACTTACAATGTCTAAGGTATTGCTTAGGCACTGTAGGGGCACAGTGCTCATGCACTGGTGCCCTCACCTATGGTATAGTGCACCCTGCCTTAGGGCTGTAAGGCCTACTAGAGGGGTGACTTATCTATACCTGCATAGGCAGTGAGAGGCTGGCATGGCACCCTGAGGGGAGTGCCATGTCGACTTACTCGTTTTGTTCTCACCAGCACACACAAGCTGGCAAGCAGTGTGTCTGTGCTGAGTAAGGGGTCTCCAGGGTGGCATAAGACATGCTGCAGCCCTTAGAGACCTTCCTTGGCATCAGGGCCCTTGGTACCAGGGGTACCACTTACAAGGGATTTATCTGGATGCCAGGGTGTGCCAATTGTGGATACAAAAGTACAGGTTAGGGAAAGAACACTGGTGCTGGGGCCTGGTTAGCAGGCCTCAGCACACTTTCAATTCAAAACATAGCATCAGCAAAGGCAAAAAGTCAGGGGGTAACCATGCCAAGGAGGCATTTCCTTACACCTGGTCTGCAATTTGCCAGTAGGTTCCCCATCGGTTCCAACTTTGAGATATTTTACACTGACTTCCAGTCAGAAAACACATCTTTTTCAAGTTCTGCTGCCTTACTCTAAGGCTCTGATGGGGGATGTCCCCGCCTGTCTGCATAGGATCATGGGCCTTCTGATCTGAGTCTGGGCTTCAGTCAAGTTGCTACTTGGATGAATTCTAACTCGCGTAATGGTGATAAGATGGAGGTCATGGTCCTGGGTGAGCCTGCACAACTTTGGGGCCCTCAACACTGGCCAGAGTCTTTGGAACCTCTCCCCATTTTGTCCTCCAAAGTGAAGAACCTAGGCTTTGTTCTTGATGAAAAACTATTGATGAAGCCTCAGGTGTCTGAAATGACCTCCACCTGCTTTGCCATGCTAAAATGGGTGAGAAAGATCATCTGGGTGATCCCTCAATCTGCTCAGAGGACTTTAGTTTAAGCCCTAATTATATCGCTTCTAGACTATGGTAACATCTTTTACTTGGGAATATATCAGTCTTCTAAAAAATGTCTGCAGATTGTTCAGAATTTGGCAGCCAGACCGCTTTATCGGCTCTCTAAACATGCTTCAGTTGCTTGCCCTGTTTTGGAGCTACATTGGCTCCCTGTCCTTAAACAAGTTCAATTTAAGGCCCTTTCCTTTATGTTTAAGGCCAAAGCCAAAATAGTTCCTTGTTACATTCAAAATCTTGTGACACATTAAACTCCATCACATTTTTTAGGTCCTCCAATCTGGCTCCCCTCCCTGTACCTAGGTTTTGTCTGGCCAAGATGGGAGGACATTTGTTTGCAGTGATGGGCCAGAAACTGTGGAATTCCCTCTGTAAATTTCTCAGGGACCATACATCTCTGCTTCCCTTCTGCAAAGGTTTGAAGGCATGGCTATTTTAAGTTGACAATTTGGCTGCAAGTCATGCATAGCTCCAGGAAACCCTTTTTGGGTAGCTGTGCGCTTTATAAGAATAAATATCTAAGGGAGAAACTGAGTTACTACTGTCGTGCAAGAATGCTTAGATCAAGTAATAGATGCAAAAAGAGCAAGTGATGGACGGAATGCTGAACAATGTCAAACATTCAAAGAGAGTACCGAGATCTGGGCCTAAATCCATTGTTTTTTTTCCTACCCCTACCATCCCTGTTTGGACCCAGCCAAATGCAAATCAATCTTGACCCAGCTCCCCATGGGAACAGTCCAGCCCAAGCTGCCAGGCCATGTCTTCCCTGGACTGGAAACAGGCATCCTGGGACTGGTTTTGGGGTATCACCTCTCATCAGCCAGGCTAGTCTGACTCCAGTGGCATGGGGAGCACAGAATCCACGTCTGGGCATACCTGTCCCACTTAAGGCAACAATTGCAAAAAGAACAAGTGATGGATGGAATGCTGAACAATGTCAAACATTCATCTCCAGTAAAGAGATCTCAGCATAAATCAATTGTTTTTTTTGCTACCCATGCCATATGCAATTCAGTCTTGACCCTCCTCCCCACGGGTTCAGTCCAGTCCAAACTGCAAGGCCAGGTCCTCCCTGGACCGGAAACAAGCATCTTGGGACCGGTTTCGGGGTATGACGCATGAGCTGTGATTATTAGGCCGATAAAACAAAGCATAGTAACCCGCATTATGAAAATAATGAAAAAGATAAACAGTTCAAACATGATAATGCTACTGTATTGGTAGACTCCTATTACCTACTCAATAGAGAGCATAGTGGGAGTACCCTCAGCCAGATAATTTGGGATAGCTCAACCCTCCATAAGTGGGTAAGATGAACCGTTTCGTTCCTTGCAGAATGGAGGTCAGAGTCAGCAGGACTGCATCTCGTTCACAGTGCACCACTTTCCAGGTTAATTACAGCAGAAGTGCTTCTCTTTTGAATGTAGCACAGAGGCAGTTTTTATAATGAAGTTACTGTTCATAACGCACTATGTCAGAGGTGCAGAACCAATACGATAATATGTCTGCAAGAAAGGATGCATCTCAAACAGACAATCATAATACAAGGACATCAGATTCTGTGTGCCTACCCTTAGACAGAGTGTACAGACTGCATGGCAGAAAATCTTCCATTGAATAGGCTGTATGTACAGTGTTTTCTCCATACATTATCACAAGTGAAAAATGTGTGAAGAGCCATTGTTAAAACTTAGGTCTCTAGTCGGCAGAGGAATGCACTCTGTTCTAGTAGGGACCAGAATCCTAATAAAGATAAGTCACAACAAAACCTAAATTATCCTGTTCTCACACTCCAGTAGCTTGGCACAGAGCAAGCAGGCTTCACTTAGAAGGCAATGTGTAAAGTAGTTGTGCAATAGCTCATACAGTAACACAGTGAAAACACCACAAAAAGTACCAGTTTAGAAAAATGTATAATATTTAGCTGAATTAAACAAGACCAAGATGAAAGAATCCAATAGACACAAGTCAAGATATCACTTTTTAGGAGTTTAGGTATGTCTTAATCAATAGGAATCAATAGTTGTATCTTGTACCTGGAATGCGTCAAAAATAACAATGCAGGATGCCGCAGAGGAGGAGATGCGTTGGAAAGTAAAGTGATGCATCAATTTTTCTGGCATGGTGGAGGTGATGCGTAGATTCCTCATAGGCATTGTGATGCGTAGATTCTTTCCTCACAGGCATGGTGATGCGTATGTTTCTGGGTGTGAAGCCTTGGCTCCTTACTGTAGTGCAGGGATATTTTGATGCCCATGGGCAATGCATGGAAAATCCAAAATATGCTGCAATGATGAAACAGGCGATGTGTTGATTTGTGAGGCTCTGTGGTAATTTTTCAACCACGAGACAGACGTTGTGTTGATTCTGCAGACCAGGCATCAATTTTTGCAGGTGTTGCATTGGTTTTCTAGCGCAGTGGATTGTTTCCCTCTGGTGAAGTCTTTGATGGCCCTGAGACTTAACAGGAGGCAAGTTCAGTTCAAGATCACTTGTGGGGGAAGGCAAAGTCCTTCCAGCAGAGACAGGGAGCAGTAGGCAGCAGGGCAACAAGCAGGCGAGCAGTCCTCCCAGAAAAGCAGTCCAGGTGAGTCCTTTGGGTAGCACGGCAGTCCCTCTGACAGAGTCCAGTTGTAGGTCCTGAAGTGTCTGATATGAGAGGGGTTACAGACCCAGTATATAACCAAATGTGCCTTTGAAGTGGGGGAAGCTTCAAAGGGTGGTTTTGAAGTGCACCAGTTCCCTTTTCAACCCAGTTCTGTCTGCCAGGAGATCTGTGGAGGGGTATCAGTCCTTTGTGTGGGGTCAGAGCACTTGCCTTTGAAGTGCAACTGAGCCCTTCCACTCTTCCTGCCCAGAAAGGCCCATTAGTATACAGACAAATGCAGATGAATTTGAGTTTCCTGTGTTTATGGCTGTCTGGGTGGAATACACAAAGGGGAGCTGTCGATGAGAACAGACCAGACGTGGATTGGAGACAGGCTGCATGGCACAGACAGCAGTAAGTGCAAGGAAATATCTACTTCTAAAAGTGGGATTTCTAAATAGTAATGTTAAATCCAACTTCAACAGTAAGCAGGATTTCTCACTACCATTCCAGCCATACCAAACAGGACAATGCCACTCCTTTCAGATCAGATCAGTATATCAGGGAATTTCAATGCTGACCTACAAGAGGAGCAGGCTTTCACAATAGTAAACAAGCATTTGCAATGCAATAGGTCATGCATATTTAGAACAAGTTAATTGTCATCTTTTGACAACATTACCCACAAGCAAAAACAAAAGAAAACATGCATGGAAACTCAGAAAATACGATTTTGGGAAAATAAAAAAGTTAGCTTTAAAAAATAAAACTTTGCTATTTTGTTTGTCCTGATGGGCACGATGTTGCCACTCACAAGTCTTCTGTTTGTTTGGCACTAGAAGTTAAAAAGAATAAATAGTACCACAATCACATCAGGAGCAGCGGATGGACACTAAATAAGTTTAATCAATTAGAAAATTGGGTATGAGCTAGTGTTACCATGTTTGAGGGAGAGAGCAAATGCACTTTACCACTGGTTAGCAGTGGTGAAGTGCTCAGGGTCCTAAAGCCAACAGAAATGACATTAAAAAAAAAGAGAGGAGGAGGAAGGCAAAAAGTTTGGGGTGACCCTACAGAGAGGGCCATTTTCAAACAGTCAGCATCAGAAAGAAAGGCTAAATTAAATGTGTGATCTAAAATGGAGGCTCTAATAGGGCCATGCCATGCTTTATCACAATAAGGTTGCACCAAAACAGTGCTCCTATCAGAGGCTGACATGACAAGGAGAAATAAAGAGTTTTCTCCTTATTTTTCCACTTTGCATGTGTGCTGCATTCTCGAAGGTATCTCTCCCTGCCAAAAAGTATCCTGACCACAATACAGGCACCCTTGCAGCATGACTCAAGGATGCCTGCATTGGTGCTAGCAGCCATAAGTGCGCAAATGCTGGGAGGGAGCAGAACTACACCATATGTTTGATAATATGGTGCAGTTCTGCTGGGTCCCTTTCCCCCATCCCAGCACAGCAACTTCACTTGCTGTGTTACATTGCAGGAAACATTAGAAAGTATTCCCTTAATGTAAAATGAGATTCACTATTCAGTATGGATGAGCTCCAGAATAGTTGGGGACTTAATCACCACACTTGTAAGTTGTAAGTGAAGGCACATCACTTTCAGCAATCCCCTGTGTTAATGGCATACAACTCCACTTCATTGTTTAGCTTCTTCGATTACCTCAGAAACAACTCATGCACTGAGGTGTACAACATGTTTATTTTCTTTTATGCAGCACCTTGAATGCATAATCATTGTCTCCTATTTGCAAAATAAATTATTGCTGATCTAATCTTGATTTTGCTTAGGGTTGATTGTTTATTATGGTTTGTCTTATTGAGAGTATTTACCCACCCTCCCATTACGTATGAAATGCTACATGACTATATTCATAGAAAACAATGATTTCTGTAATATAAGTACCTTGTTAAGCAGAAAATACAAAGGAATGTTGATAAACATTTCTTATAGATATCAGGGTATCACATCCTTCAGATATAAGGTTGCAATAGCTATTTCAGTAGCAGGATATAAGGAACTCATACCATCCCTCACCATTCCCCTACTGGTGAAAGTGTCATGTTCTGGAACTAACGAAGTTGCACCTTCTGGGATTGTCTTGCCGGTTGCTGATTGGTTATTGTTAACTTGCACACATCCCTACAACAACCTGTTAACAAAATAATTTATCCACCTAAGGGTACTCAATCAGTAATTGATTGAAGTAGAAGGTATCAAACCTTCTAAACAATCAATAGAAAGAATTCTGCAGAATTTGTGGTAGTAATAATAAATTGAGGCAGTATGTCCTTTCTCACAACACTGCAAGCTGGACTGTGGCAACGCACTCTATACTGGAATCAAGGCTCAACTGACCAGAGGACTCCACACAAAATTCTGCAGCCAGGCTCACCCTCAATCTTCCCTCCTGCATTCACAACACTTCCTATCTCAAAGAGCTCCAATGGCTTCAAATCCACAAACAATCTTCAAACTCCTTGCACACATACTGTCGCGTTGGCTCTCATTGTAGCAATGAGGCTGCTGGATTTCGGCAGCAGCATCACCTGAATTGTGGGGAACGGAGTCCAATTCCATGCCATGTGACAGCTGTCGGCCTCATCTGAATGGGGCCAGCTAGCAGCGCCTCTTCTCTGCCCAAGAGCAGGGATGATTTGTGGAAACGGGGTGCGTGACATTGTGACTTCTCAGGGAAATCGTGGTGGATCAGATCTCATCCTTTTCTCTCAGTTACATTAGTCTCACACATGCAAAGACAAACAGAGGCAGGAAATGGGTCAATAAGATTTATTGAATCAGCTGCATCTTGGATAAAATAACATGAAATGCAATAATTAGGAAGATGAAGCTAGTAGAACCAAAATGGTGACAAGAAATGTGAAACACAAGAAAAGTCCCACCATACTGTCACTATAAACAATATATGTGACTCCTACCTATGATACTAATGTTCTGTATTAAAGCACAGTAGGAAAATCCCTAATCCACCATTCAGGATCCCCCCTGGGAAGACATCACTCTGCCATACCTGTGTATGATAGTAGTGAAGAAACCTGTTGTCTATAGAGACACCATCCCCATATAGGCCAGGGAACGGGTTGTCTCAGTAAGCAGCTGTAAACAAAGTCAGACAGCAGACAGTCGTGATAATCTGGCTGGAACCTCTCTCTAATGGGCCTCGGACTGGGAAATGTTTTTACAATAAAACAACTGATGTTCTGAGAAAGTGTCCCCACGTATCAAAATGTGTGTTTCTGTGAATGTTAGAAATGCAGTGTACCACTTGTGCCGACAATCCTATATCGCTGCAGCCTTGAAGAAAGGGTAGGGTAAAAGAATGTTGTGCTAAGAAATGTAGTTCTTTCCTAGGAGAAAGAACAACAAGATAAAGGAAAATAAAACACCACCACGAAGTGCTGCTGGGAATCCAAATTTTTGGTGACTTAGCCACTTCTACGCAAACTCTAGCGAATGAGTGGTTACAGATAACTTCGATCCATCCCCGAAAAAGTGTCCCAAAACCTGCTTTGACAAGAGTCAAGCCCAGTCAACCCTGTCAAAAGCTTTCTCCACATAAAAAAACGGTTCTTTGAGATGTTTTCATGCTTAATCAATAATGTGCAGGGCTTTTTAATGCTATTGCTAGTAGATGTGGACATGACAAAGCCAGTTTGGTTGGCACGTAACAAACTTGGCAAAAGGGATTCCAACCTGTCTGCAAGGATCTTCGCCATTATTTTGGTGTCAATGTTCAAAAGAGATATAGGTCTGTAAGACTGGCAATTAAGAAGATCATTGCATGGCTTCACAGTTGATAGTAGCCTAAGCCATCACTGGAGATAACCTGCATGTCTCCATATTATATTAGACCTTAGTTAATAAAAGAGCTAACAGCAGGGCAAAGACCCTTTAGGAAACTGCAGTGAAGTCATTCGGACCAGAAACCTTGCAGAGCTTTAAATCTTGACATACATAAGGATTTCCATTACTGATATAGGTTTATCTAGGTCATCCCGATCTGAGAGTGAGAGCATGGAGACTGACTGATTGTAGATAAGGGTTGCATGCTGGGCCTCAGCATTAGGATTGGATGCCATGTATAGTGTGCTATAGTACACATGGGCATCCTGAGCCTTCCCCTCTTCAGAGATATGGGTAACATCAGCCGCATCTTTAACCTCCTTAATGGACCCCAAACACCGTGAGTGAGGATCAAAGGGTCCTGGCTGACATCTTGGATGAGCAGTAGCCAGCGCAGATCGAACAAGATGTAATAAATTCTAGCAAAGGTGTGATGTGCAGCCAAAATGTGCAAATATATTGCCAGGAGTCAACCAACCCCAGATGAGAGATGGCAAGGGCCCCTTCCCCTCTTTGATGGGACTTATCAAGCTCAAGGTGCAGTACACTATTAACGCTCCCACCCCCAAATACAAGGGTGGTGTGTGGAGCTA
The DNA here is from genome assembly GCF_031143425.1 of Pleurodeles waltl. NCBI lineage: Eukaryota > Metazoa > Chordata > Amphibia > Caudata > Salamandridae > Pleurodeles > Pleurodeles waltl. The sequence continues at coordinate 773,884,688 of NC_090443.1, read as the reverse complement.
GCGAGTGAGAAAACAAACAATAAATGTACCCTGAACCACATGGCACCTGGGTGAGGACTGTGGTAAGAAGTAGTGTGAGAAGTAGGCATAGGACAAGGATGTGAGGGCAAAGTGTAGGGTCAGAATAATGTTAGGTTTACAATGTGCTCAGGGTTAGAGACAGAGATAGACCTAGGGCGAGAGTTAGATTTAGAGTAGGAGTAAAAGTTATGGTTTAGGTGATTGATAGGAATGTTAGGTTATGGAGTGGAATAGAATTAAATCAGTGACTTAATATAGTCAAAAACAATATTGATTCACAAAAATATCACAAAAGATATTGTTTACAAAAATGGTGCCATCCCATACTTAACATGAACACAAATATCACTCACCAAAATAGCACCCTTAAAAATATCTATTGCTACTGATATTGAAACCACAACTATCGGAAACAAAAATATGGTGACCTATAAATAAATAAATATATAAAATGACAAAATATCAAAATACACAATATGGAGTATGCTAATATCACAAAACAAATAAAACTAAATATTACCAAATAATATAACTAAAATAAAATCAAACTCTTCATAAACTAATAAATTGTCTAACTACATTATTTAAATTGTATAATAGAAAACTTTGAACACATAAAAACATAATACACAATTCAAAACATCAAATAATTAATAAACATTTAACATATTTACTACAATTAATGTAATATAAAACAATGAACATTTATAAAATTAAACATAAAAAATACATCCAAAATAACAGAAAAAACAAATGGAATACTAATTAGCGTCCACCATAAATTTGAACAACTGCTAAAAATCAAACTACACAAACTCTAATCAATAAGAACAACATTTAAGCAAACTAACCAAAAATATATTTAATTAATTAAATATACAATACAAAAGTAGCAAAACATTTTAACAATTACCACATCAAAAACACTAAGGCTGCAAAACTATGAGCCAAATACCCAACAGAAAACCAAAAAGGTAAACTGGAAGAAAATATATAACAGCTTTCTCAAGTAAGCAAGGAATTTATTTAAACATAGTAGAAAATAATGTATTTAAAAATGTAAAGATATAAGTAACTAACCAAACTCCCTATTTTTATTTATCCAACAAACTTCAGGTACTACAGAAAAACTACAACATCATCTAAAACCTACAGAATCACAAATACATTTCAACAACTGAACACCTGGACAAAGGTACATAAGAAAAATAAGCAAAATCAAAACACTCCTAAATATCAGCTAAACCTTTAACATAAAAAAATACAAATAAAAACAAAAGTCCTCAAGCCCTATGCACTATCCAGAATTAAATGTTTAAAATAAAAGTAATACAACATTCCCCATCGGAAAACAAACCACCTGAGCCACGTTGAAACACCTTGAATGGAAAACTGAAAAAGGAAATGCAATTATAATCACCAACACATATGTAACTATAAAATGCAAAACAATTGTTGTAGTATTTTATGGATATTTGCAAACCAAAAATAAACTTATTGCAATTTTTAACACTATTGTCAGACAGAATGACAGAAAGAGCAAGATATATCACATCACAGAAAGGCAAACAATTACTCTTGCACATAGGCTACACTTACGGTCTGGAACGACCAAGCACCAAGAATGTTTATTGAAAACATACAGGGAGGAACTGTCCTGGCAGTTTGGGCTGGACTGTTCCCATAGGGAGCAGAGTCAAGAGTGATCTCCATATGGCTCCATATAGCTGGGCCCAGACTGCAATGGCATGGTGTACAAAAAAAACAATTGATTTAACCCAGATCTGTGACTGGGATGAATGTTTGATTTGTTCAGCCTTCCGTCCATCATCTGCTCTTTTGCATTTGTCGCCCTAATAGGGAAGAGTATGCCCAGATGTGGGTCCCGTGCTTGTTATGCCAAAGGATTAGAGCTAGCCTGGCTCATGAGGGGTGATACCCCGAAACCAATCCCAGCATGCTTGTTTCTGGTGCAGGGAGGACCGGGCCTGACAATGCGGCTGGACTGCTCCTATGGGGAGCAGGGTCAAGACTGATTTGGATATGGCTGGGTCCAAACTGGAATGGCATGCAAACAAAAACGATGGATTCAACCCAAATCTTTGACTGGGGGTGAATTTTTGATTTGTTCAACATTCTGACCATCATCTGTACTTTTGGTCATTAAAGTAATGACATTTACTATTCCTATTAGCTAGTTAGGTAAAGTTGTTGGACTCTAAAGTGGTCACATTTACTATTCCTACTCCAAGCTAAGCTATTTGCGGAAAGGTTTTGGACACAAAAGGGGTCCCATTAACTATTCACAGTCGAATCCAAACCATTCAGGGGAAGTGTTTGGACAATAATGAGGTCCCATTTAGTATTCCCACTCCAAACTAAGCCATTTAGGGTAAGGTGTTGGACACTAAAGAGGTGACATTGACTAATCCAGCTCCAACCTCAGCCATTTATGAGAAAGCATTGGACATAAAAGTTTTCAGGTTTACTATTCCAACACCAGTCGAATCTATTTAGGGGAAAGGTTTGGAGACTAAAGATTTCACTTTACTATCCCCACTCCAATTTACACTATTTAGGTGTTGGACACTAAAGGGGTTATATTTAGTATTCCCACTCCAATTTAACCCATTTAAGGGAAGTTTCTGGGCACTAAAGAGCTCACATTAACTATTTCCACTCCCATCTAAACTATTTAGGGGAAGGTTTTGGACATGTGATCACATTACCTATTTCCAGTCCAAGGACAAACAATGTCACAGTCAATCTTTTCTCCAAGATTTAAGGAATGCAGTGAGTTGTATGTGCTGGATTGTTTGCAGGAGTCTGAGAACAAAGTGTTGGAATAAAGAGCTGATGCGTGGACCCACTGCTTATTTCCTGTATTGGTCTAGATGATCAATAAAGAAAAAAATTAGAGCATGGAGAATTTCTGCGACATTCCATGAGGGAGGCAATGGTAAGCAAGACTTACGTGGCTGAAAGCAGGCTGGAAGTGTTTCGGTAAGCAGCTAACTGGTTGACTGTTGGTGTATTTGCAAAACAGGTCACTTGAACAGTTGGTTTCAGAAGGCATTAAACATGCATAATACTAATCTCTCTTTTTACAATGAAATGCTTCTCTGTTTTCTACTAAGAGAGAATCTAGATTGCATTAAAGACACAGAGGCTAGCATTAGTCAGTCCACCTCTCCCAAATGTATAAAAAAGGAAGAAAAGACAAGACTAGAAAAGGGGAGTTGTTGGGATGAAAAACTCTCCTGCATTGTGATGAATGTGCACCCTACCCTGAACTGCATGAATATCTGGATCCCTGGTATTGATTTTTAGTCATGGGCAACATGGCCTAGGCATGTCTCATGATATGATCTTGTTAAACCGGGAGGAGTGTATGAGTGCTACCCTCGTAGTGGTAAGGGACTGCTGCCCTTACCTGAAAGTAAGTGGCATGAGCATGGTAGTCGCAGCATATTCACTTTGTGTTTCATAGTGATCGGTAATATGAACTGGCCTTTTTATCAGTATCACTGGAGTGGTATTGGCTGGCTCATGCGTGTAAAGGTCAGTGGCTTTGTACTTACATCACTCTTAGCCTGCATACATTGTGTGTAATGCTGGAAAGAGCATGATACTTGGGGGTGCACGTTGGGATGTGTGTGTGCATGTGTATGGTTCATGTATGGTACATAACATGGAGGCCTGGTGGTTCAATTTTGGAAACACAGGGCCTAAAAAGGCTAGTGGGGATGAGGACTGCAACCTGCAGATAGAGGTTAGAGTTGCTGAGATTCCAGAGGGCAGGGAAGGGAACACACACAGTGGAGAAAAAGCAGCAGAGAATCCTCTGTACATATCACAAGTCTCGTTGATTCCAGGTAGAATTACTGATAAGTGGGGCTAGGCTCATTTTCAGACAGATGGTGAGACTGATAGGGTTGGCGTTTTTGACCAGGGAATCATGATGGAGAGAAAAGCTCAGGCATTTAAACCTTTATGATTAAATTTCAGTGGAGGCTGAAAGCCAGGTGTTATCCTCAGTTACTCCCTTGGCCTGTGTTGTGGGGAAAGAATTTTAGCCACTCCTGCTGTGGCAGATTGTCCCTTTGACCAAGGGCTGTGCAAAGGACCGAGCACTTCAAAGGAACGGACACTGATCACCCGAATTTTAAAGGATCATGCACTAAACAACATTTTTGTCTGGATCAGGACTATAAAGGTGGGAGCATGAGTCCCATGCTTTGTTCAACAGCATAGTTCATTCAAAGGAGATCACCAAGACTTCTAGCTGGTGGGACAAGGACTAGGAACCAAGGTCTGCTAGTGTCTTAGTTGGGTGAGGGACCATTATCCAGGAAATCAAAATCACTTGCCTTGTTCCGGAAGTACCAGTCTGCCAAGATTTGTGGCCCTTGTGAGGACGAAGAGAGCACCTGGAGGGAGAGAGTCACATAATATAATATAACAGAACATAACATAACGTGTATTTGTAAAGTGCACATTCACCCAGAAGGGTATCTTGGTGCTGAATAACAGGTGTTTGTTGCTACCCAACTCAATGGTACTCATATTTTATCGACTTCGGAAGGATGAAAGGTTGAGTGCACCCACTGGGATTTGAACCTGTGACCATGAAGTCTAACACAGGCCCCTACAGTGGACATGTCAGGGCCATCGCATTTGTGCAGCACCAGTCAGTGACCCCTATGAACTAGTATGGGGCCACCTTAAAGTAAGGGCTGTCACCCTCGATTAAGGAAATCAGTGACCCTCCTGGTCCAGGAGGGGCCACAGTGGAGGCAGGGCAGTTGCCCTAGAATGTCGTGCCCCAGCTGCAGTGAGGGCTGTGAGTGTGTCTCACCTTATTTGGCTTTTTCTCTTAGTAGATAAGGGGACGCATTAGAGGTTCGATTGACCTTTTGACTCATTTAAGATGTTCACACTTTAAGTCTATATCTGACATAAATATCATCAAATCCAATAATTTGGAGTCAGTAAATTTCATACACCATGACCCATTTGGTCAGGAATAACCACACCTTTAGTATAAGTTAGAATGTTTATTTCCTTAGATTAACAATGCTAGTATCATGGAAATTAGTCTCAAAACCACATGATATAAGTATAAAAACAGTGCTGGTTGACCAAATCTTCTAAAGAAACTCAACTTGACTAAAGCATTAATAACTAATCCCTCTAAAGCAAAAGTACAGACCAACAATAAGAGTAATTGTGCAATGGAAATAACATTAATTTGAATTCAGCAATTAAGTAACATCAAATATCAATTTAGTTGAACAAGGGATTACTCCCCATCCTCAGATTAGCATTAGCATGTGTGGGCTTCATGCAAAAAGATTGTCAACATGAATTTGGAAAACATCTACCTATGGCTCTATGGATCAAAAATCATCAGTTGGTACCTTGAAACAAAAGTCAAATCAACAATAAAAACATAGGCAATTAGTATACCTTTCCTTATTGATCAGCAAGCAGTGATAATAATCTTCATCAAGTGGGCATCAGCTCGGTCAGCATCAGCAATTGGGCTAGGAAAGGGAATCGTTTGGTAGGTGGACTCTAAGCAATCCGAACCATCATAAGCAAAGTCTAAGGACCAATGTCCAAATCAAAGTTTAGGCAATAAAAAGAATGAATGAAAAATATGAACGAGTGGAGAGGGATGAAGAAATGGAAGTGGTCTCAAGTGGTCTGAAGTGAATGGTGTCATCCTTGGGTTGCAGTCCGGTTAAGTTATAGTTATCCAGAAACTTTCCACGTTACCATTGGTCAGAAAATCATGCGACAGCCATTAGTCCAATAAAATTAATATTTTGAATCTAAGATATAACTAAACAGTCTTTCACACGTTACTGATTAGCTCATCTTTTCATGCACACATCGTTTGACTCGTCAAGAAACAATTTTTGTACCTGTCTGTCTTTTTTTTAGTACATCCATTGTTAGCCCCTGGGAACATCGCTTTCTCACACTTCGAGTTAACATTTGTAACAGTTTAGAACATTCAGGTTTCTACACACATTTCCTCACGAGAAAACATTTTGCTGCTGCTGCGATTCGGACAACCTTCAGTTAGAACAATGCATCTTTATTATTCACCAAACATGAGCTCATACTTTATTCTGACATGGCATTTTTCCAATATGAGGCTGTGCAGTACTGAGGACTAGGCCTCGCTAACTTGAGGCCTGCAGTTAATTTAAGAAATACTTAGCATTTAATTGTAAATATAACATACTAATGCAAATTTTACATTCATATATGTTCTAAATAATCATCAATATGCTTTTAGTAAAACATTACATAGTAGGTAGCGGCCATTCAAGTAGGCACATTTTCAAGTTGTACATTATTTTCGATGTTAATTCATTTTCTATGCAGATTAAAAATACAGAGTACATGAAATATTTATTAGTAATAATTTCAGCGTTCACAGGAACACTTATCTATCCTGAAGAACTGTAGAGAAGAAAAATGTCCAACACCGATGCAGGCTCTCTCGAAATTCAAGGAGTTCCAGTGCATTAGAGGAAATACAGTAAGAGATCTTGGAACATCTGCATTGGTAGTCAGGAGCCTGTAGAGATGCACATCAGACCACCTGCACTCCCGGGCTGCTCTTATGTGGGTTCATAGTGTTCAAGGCCAACATGCTTGTTAGGGACTCAAATTAATGTAGTGTGTTGCTTTGCTTATGTTGACTCTTAAGGTCAAATGTAGACTTTGTTGCATGGGGACTATCATGAGCTGCATCTGGGAGTCACCACTAATACAAATAGGATATTTCTAGCTTCACTAGAAAGGGACTGAGGGTCTTGGGGATACTGCTCAGGATGATTCTAGCACTCACACATTAAGAGACTGTGGTTATTATTTAGTGCGTTGTCTCTATGCTTTGTCTATGTTTTGTGCTGATATTAAAATGCTACTTCATAAAATCAAGTATTTGACTGGACAATCACCTTATTGTGGTTACTGTTTGTGCATTGAGTCTTGAGCCTGTGTATGTCTCACACCTACCTCCCCCTCGAAAGTCATGTTCGAAAAGGGTTAATACTTGGCCATGTTAGTCAGGATCCATAGTAAGTTAGGCCTAGGACATCAGCAGTAAGAGGCCTCAACCCCCACAGTTGGGCCCAGTGACTCATGCTTGCCTCTAGGTCTTTTGAAAGGGGTTCTAACTAGAGTTTAATGAAAGGTTCTATTTTTTAAGTGATGAGAGGATTTTTTTTTGTCTTTCCCAGTGATAGTAAAAAGAAAGTACTGTTAACAGATGGATGTCCTGTACTATTTGTATTTTTTCTTCTTGGAAAATCTGTCCTTCAGAGGGAAGAAATGGGAAGACTGGGTGAAAAGGGGATCACCTTTGGAGCCTAGAAGTTAATTGAGTCGCAAATTTGGAAGAGGATTCTGACCCAAGGGGCTATATAGCGACTGCATGTGTTCCAATTTTGGAATTTATGAGGTCATGTAATATTTAAGTGCTACAGGAGCAGAATTGAACAGAGTGTATACATAATGCTAGCCATAGTGTAGGAAAGTACCATCTTGCCTGGCATGTTACCCCCATTTTCACTGTATGTATGTTGTTTTTAGCCATTGTGTCTCTGGGATCCTGCCAGGCAGGACCCCAGTGCTCATAGTATGTGCCCTGTATGTGTTCTCTGTGTGGTGCCTAACTGTATCACTGAGGCTCTGCTAACCAGAACCTCAGTGTTTATGCTCTCCCTGCTTTCTAAATTTGTCACTGCAGGCTAGTGACTAAAATTACCAATTCTCATTGGCACACTGGCACACCCATATAATTCCCTTGTATATGGTACTGAGGTACCCAGGGTATTGGGGTTCCAGGAGATCCCTATGGGCTGCAGCATTTCTTTTGCCACCCATAGGGAGAACAAACAATTCTTACACAGGCCTGCCACTACAGCCTGAGTGAAATAACGTCCACGCTATTTCACAGCCATTTTTCACTGCACATAAGTAACTTATAAGTCACCTATATGTCTAACCCTCACTTAGTGAAGGTTGGGTGCCACGTTACTTAGTGTGTGGGCACCCTGGCACTAGCCAAGGTGCCCCCACATCGTTCAGGGCAAATTCCCCGGACTTTGTGAGTGCGGGGACACCATCACACACGTGCCCCATACATATGTCACTACCTTTGTACAGCGTCACAATGGTAATTCCGAACATGGCCATGTAACATGACTAAGATCATGGAATTGTCACCCCAATACCATTCTGGTGTTGGGGGGACAATTCCATGATCCCCCGGGGCTCTAGCACAGAACCCGGGTAATGTCAAACTGCCTTTCCAGGGTTTCCACTGCAGCTGCTGCCAACCTCTCAGACAGGATTCTACCCTCCTGGGGTCCAGGCAGTCCTTACCCAGGAAGGCAGAACAAAGGATTTCCTCTGAGATAGGGTGTTACACCCTCTCCCTTTGGAAATAGGTGTGAAGGGCTGGGGAGGAGTAGCCCCCCCCAGCCTCTGGAAATGCTTTGATGGGCACAGATGGTGCTCATCTCTGCATAAGCCAGTCTACACCGGTTCAGGGATTCCCCCAGCTCTGCTCTGGCACGAAACTGGACAAAGGAAAGGGGAGTGACCACTCCCCTGACCAGTACCTCCCAGGAGAGGTGCCTAGAGCTCCTCCAGTGTGTCCCGGACCTCTGCCATCTTGGAAACAGAGGTGTTGGACTGCTCTGAGTGGCCAGTGCCAGCAGGTGATGTCAGATACCCCTCTGATAGGCTCTTACCTCTCTTGGTAGCCAATCCTCCTTTCTTGGTAGCCAAACCTCCTTTTCTGGCTATTTAGGGTCTCTCCTCTGGTGAATTCTTCAGATAACGAATGCAAGAGCTCACCAGAGTTCCTCTGCATCTCCCTCTTCGACTTCTACCAAGGATCGACCGCTGACTGCTTCAGGACGCCTGCAAAACCGCAACAAAGTAGCAAGATGACTGCCAGCAACATTGTAGCGCCTCATCCTGCTGGCTTTCTTGACCGTTTCCTGGTGGTGCATGCTCTGGGGTCACCTGCCTTCACCCTGCACTGGAAGCCAAGAAGAAATCTCCTGTGGGTCAACGGAATCTTCCCCCTGCTAACGCAGGCAGCAAAAGACTGCATCACTGGTCCTCTGGATCCCCTCTCATCCTGACGAGCGTGGTCCCTGGAACACAGGAACTCTATCCAAGTGACTCCCACAGTCCAGTGACTCCTCAGTCCAAGTTTGGTGGAGGTAAGTCCTTGCCTCCCCACGCTAGACTGCAAACCTGTGTACTGCGTGATTTGCAGCTGCTCCGGCTCCTGTGCAGTCTTCCAGGATTTCCTTCGTGCACAGCCTAGCCTGGGTCCCCGGCACTCCGTCCTGCAGTGCTCAACCCTCTGAGTGGCCCCTGACGTCGTGGGACCCTCCTTTGTAACTCTGCGTGGACTCCGGTTCACAAATCTTCTAAGTGCCTGCTCCGGTACTTCTGCAGGTGCTGCCTGCTTCTGTGGGGGCTCTCTGAGTTGATGAGTGCCCCCTCTGTCTCCTCCAAGGGGTGACATCCTGGTCCTTCCTGGTCCCCAGCAGCACCCAAAAACCTCTACCGCGACCCTTGCAGCTAGCAAGGCTTGTTTGCAGTATTTCTGCGTGGGAACACTTCTGCAACCTTTATCGTGGCGTGGGACATCTTCCATCCAAAGGAGAAGTTCCTAGTCCTCTTCGTTCTTACAGAATTCCAAGCTTCTTCCATACGGAGGCAGGTAGTTCCTTGCACCTTCATCCAGGGTTTCCTGGGTTCCTGCCCCCCCGGACACTCTCGCGACTCTTGGACTTGGTCCCCTTACCTTGCAGGTCCTCAGTTCCAGGAATCCATCCTAAGTGCTTTGCTGGTGTTTATTGTTCTTGCAGAATCCCCCTATCAAGACTATTGTATCCTTTTGGGGTAGTAGGTGTACTTTACTCCTACTTTTCAGGGCCTTGGGGTGAGATACCTTGGACACCTTGACTGTTTTCTTACAGTATCAGCGACCCTCTACAAGCTCCCATAGGTCTGGGGTCCATTTGTGTTTCATATTCCACTTTTGGAGTATATGGTTTGTGTTGCCCCTAGACCTATGTTCACCTATTGCAACCTATTGTAATTCTACACTGTTTGCATTACTTTTCTGACTCTTACCTGTTTGGGGTTTGTGTACATATAACTTGTGTATATTACTTACCTTCTAACTGAGGGTACTCACTGAGATACTTTTGGCATATTGTCATAAAAATAAAGTACCTCTATTTTTAGTAACTCTGTGTATTGTGTTTTCTTATGATATTGTGCATATGATATAAGTGGTATGGTAGGAGCTTTGCATGTCTCCTAGTTCAGCCTAAACTGCTTTGCCATAGCTACCTTCTATCATTCTAAGCTGCTAGAAACACCTCTATTCTACTAATAAGGGATAACTGGACCTGGCACAGAGTGTAAGTACCTTGGGTACCAACTACAAGCCAGGCCAACCTCCTACACATAGTATCTGTGATAGAGTCTAGGTGGCAGTTGTCATAGCTAGGGGATGATCTAGAATGTTGGGGATGAAAAGCAGTCTGTACAGGAGGTAGCAGATGTTATCTGTTTGCTCTCCAATAAACCTAGTTTTACACAACTTCTATCGCGTTGTCACTGCACTGTGTCTGTAATGGAATCCAGAGCATCTTATAGAAACATGAGATTCATCATTCTCTTTCACCTTCAGCACCAGCTCCAGCATTCGAAGGATGGTAACACTGAAGCCTTGAGCTCCGGCTGGTAGAGGAACATTCTGCACAACACTCATAAAACACAGGTTGTACAGCTAAGCAGCCAAAACCCCCGAAAAATGCATACCCACTCTTTAAACCAGGCAAATGTTGCCATCAGTCCTGCTCAGAGTAATTTACAATGCATCATATTGCAGTGCACCATCATCATCACTGCTATTCAGGCATTTATATGCAAGTATTTGAATTATGAGCCTCGTATGCGCTACACAAGGCTGTGGTTTCTATAATTAGTGAATGGTAATTACATTGTCTTCAAATTGGATTTTGCATTTCACATATTGAGTTTTTAAGACCAGAAATTCAAAAGACAAAGCACAGACTTTCATATTTTATCTGTCACTTGTCCTAGCTCTTCAATTGATATCTATCGGTGTAACGTACTTTTTCCAATAAAGCCTCTAGAATTACATATTTCAAGTGCAATAAACTGCGTCCTTCGTATTAGGGACAATGACTGACATCTACATACGTTCAGCCAGCTCCTTTTTGTTGGATTTATTGGGATTCTCAGCATAAAGCAAAAAATTGAGAAACGTGAATCCGCCGGTCACAGTGAAAGAGTAATACCAGCTTGCAAACCATCATTACGGCTGGATTTTTATCTCCCATCACATCGCACAGTTTATCATTATCTCTCCTCTTCAAGGGCATGCTCACTTTGACAGAAAGTTCAGCAGCAGTGTCTTATTGACATATTAAAAGTGTATTAGCTGAAAGATTTATTTCTTTGAACTCTGTATACACTGGCATTTTTTTATTTCTCATTTCTGATGTCTCACTTATCTGGCTAAGGGAACCAATCACAGATTATGGCAACTAGTCTCTTTCGTACAGGAACTGAAAGGGTGCTCTGCAAAGGAACATAAATCAAAGTTTCAGCATGACAAACACTAAACTCACCTAGCTGCTGAAACAGGAAGTGATATTCAGGCCAGGAGCCCGACTTCCTACAAGGTTCAATTAGCCTTCCACAGCACAGTAAATTGAGTTCCTGAAATTGGGTAACAGTAACACAATTATTCATAGTCCCTAGAAAATGCAGAAGATGGTATGAAATGCTCTGAAAACACAAATAATTACATCAATGAATTGTGTGTACAAACATCCATTGGTTATTTATGTGAATAGCAAAATACACGCTTGTCATCAAGAATGCTTGTCCTAGTAGGCACAACTGGTTTGGACACTGCCACAGTTGTAGGAGTTGGTTCAGCCTTGCAGATCCCACATTATGCATATTTCAGGGATGGAGGCTGGGATAGTTCCCTCGGAGCTGCCACATATTCTTCTACAATGCCATGCTGAAGAGGTGTAACTGCAGGTCCAGTAGGGGTCGATGAGTTCCAAAACTGGGAAAACATCTCAGTAGAGGTAAGTCAGGGGTCAGTTGGGATGTGTGTATTTGAGAAGGGATGGGACATTTCTTCATCATTACTTCACACAACCAGTCAGTTGGGGGGCAAGGAAGAAAAATTACCAATGTTATACCAATCATAAAGGGCTATCTGTGGCCTAATTAGAGGACCCACTTTAAAAACAGATGGTAATGGATAGGAGCAACAGGAAACTTTCACCTATTTGTCTCTTAGCACCCAGTGATTTTCAGTCCGATGAAAATCTTTAAAAAATGGGTACTTTGTCGAAAACAGCTATGGACACTTACTTGATTTCTTAAGGGTAATTGTCTGACTTCTCACTTCTGTGATATACCAAATTCCTTAAATTGGGATAGTTTCAGATCCGGCTTGTTGCATACAGACCATTCTTACAAGGCACAACTTCACCTACCTTTAAAGTGAAATGAACCAAAAACTAGGGAGCATGTTAACCATTACATTCTGTACAACTGAAACCAATCACTGGTTCCTTATGTAATTAGGAACTATGGCCCTCACTACAACCCTGGCAGTAAAGTCTGCTGTAACAAAACAAAAGGATGATGAACGGAATGCTGAACAATGCAAACACTCACCCCCAGTCACAGATCTGGGTTTAATCCATTGTTCTTTTGCTCACCATGCCACCCCAGTTTGGACCCAACGATATGCAAATCAGTCTTGACCCTGTTCCTCATGGGAACAGTCCAGCCTGAACTGCCAAGCCAGGTCCTCCCTGGACCAGAAACAAGCATCCTGGGACCGGTTTCAGGCAAACTGGGGTGGCATGGTGAGCAAAAGAATGATGGATTAAACCCAGATCTGTGACTGGGGGTGAGTGTTTGAAAAGATTCAACACTCCATCCATCATCCTTTTGTGTTAGTAACGTCTGCTGACCACCGTGCTGACGGCCGCCAACATACCGTGTCTGCGTCGGAAATCCGCTACGGGTATTATGACCCACACTTAGAAATCCTCCACAATACAGACACCCACACAAGTGCGCCACACCAAAGGTCAGTGATAAACTGGAGGTACCAAAACCCACACCGTTAGGCCAACAGGAATACGCCCACACTACCACAACCCACAAATCAACGCGGCAGTCATTTAACCGTGGTAAACCATTGGCGGTACACACTACTGCACTCAAGATACACATACATTTACAAAACACAACCACATTGGACAATTCAAAATACACACACCTGATACACATACACACACCACACCCACACACCACTATAAAACACACACCCACATTACCAATAACCCCTTACAATGATATTTTTGGAAGAAGCAGAGAGAGAAAAAAGCTAAGACAACACCAGCATCCAGAGGCACACAACACCATCACTCATACACCATCCACGCACAAAACACCACACACCCCAACACATCACACCACACACCACACACCACATCAACCATCACCTCACACATCACCCACACCACATCATGGCACCTCAAAGACACCCCAGGTTTTCAGGAGGAGCTCAGGGTCATGGTATAGGAAATCATCCGGGTAGAGCCACAGCTATTCTGATCACAGGTGCAGCAGACGTCCATTGCTAGGAAGATGGAGCTATGGCGGAGAATTGTCGACAGGGTCAACGCAGTGGGACAGCATCCAAGAACACGGGATGACATTAGGAAGAGGTGGAATGACCTACAGGGGAAGGTACGTTCCGTGGTATCCAGACACCAGGTAGCCGTACAGAGGACTGGCGGTGGACCCCCAACTCCTCCCCCACAACTAACAGCATGGGAGGAGCAAGGCTTGGCAATCATGCATCCTGAGGGCCTCGCAGGAGTAGCAGGAGGACTGGACTCTGGTAAGTCATATCTCTACTATTATATCCCCCCACCCTACCTGAATGCCATCACAAACCCCAACCCCTACCCTCACACTCATCACTCCAACACCTCACATATACCCCACTATCACAACCCACACATCCCAATACCTACCTCTGCATGTGACAACAATGCATGGACATCCATCACAGACCTGCATGGACACCCATCACCAAAGCATGTCCAAGGGAGAGACTCACCCAGGGCACACAATCACCACTCACGCAAGGGCCAAGGCGATATTGCAAGCACAGTAGTAGAGGGAAACACACCCATTGCACAAGATGGCACACACAGATACAATAACAATGCATTTACACCCCAACAGGACCCCTGCACAACGTCACCGGACAGGAGGTGCCAGCCATATCCAGTCCCCCCACAGAACAGGCCCACAGTGACAACAGCAGCTCTGCACGCCTGGATCAAGATGACCAGCCTGGCCCATCAGGGACCTCTGGACAGTCGGTTCCCCTGCCACAGTCCCAAACCACCACTGAACCTCCTCCTCAGGAAACACCACCACAGCACCCACCCAGTGGGCCCATGCGACTGTCCCCAGGACACGTCAATCAGCAGTGTGTCCACCACTACAGGGGCCCCAGGCAACCCCACTAATACAGGACAATCAGGGACCTAGGGTCAGTGGCAGTGGGCACATGGTTCAGAGGACAGAGGCACAGGACAACAGGGAAGCTGGGAGGGCTGTTGTGCGACAGGGGGAGGACAGGCCCAGGGAACCCACTCTCCAGGAGGCACTCTCCAAAATCATGGGAGCATACCACCATTCCCAGGAGACCATGGGCACGGTACTGGCCAAGTTTCAGGAGGCCCAGAGGCTGCAGGAGGAACAGTACCTGGAGATCAGGGAGGACTTGAAGTCCATTAACATCACCCTGGTCACCATTGCAGGGGTGCTGGCAGACATGGCCAACACCATGAGGGGACAGTGGCATACCATCCGGCCCCTGACACCAGCCCGAACAATGAACAGCCTTCCACGTACGCCGGCGCTAGTGAACAGGAGGTCCCGCCACAGGACCAACAGGCCACCAGCACCCCACCCCCTGCAGAAGGAAAACCACCCTGCCAACGGTTCCTGCGAACCAGGCCCAAGACAGAGAACATTGCCAAGACCCCTGCCAGGAAATCAGACTCTCCTGATTGTCACCCTTCTGTCCCACTATGTCACCATGACCATCTTGAACTGCCATTGCTCTAGTTTCTATGCTCCCTTGGACAATGCACCTGTGATACCAAGAGACTGGACTCTACTATGGATATTCCACCACCATCACCCCAGCCCATTACACATCCCACTCTACTTATTAGCACTTAAATAAACACCCTTGAATCACAAAACAATCTGGAGTCAGTCTGTACTTTCACAAATGTATTATTACAACTTCTTTGATAAATATCAATGTAAATGTTAATTTGCACATACCAAAGTATGACAGTTGTTGGGCAGCAGTAAACATAGCAGAAGGCAGAATGAGGTACCCAGATCTGTGAAAAGGAAAGCCAAATTGAACTGTCAGGGTCTATACACAGAGGTTAAAAGGCTGACTTATACAATGTCCTTGTGGTGGGGGACCGGCGGTACAGAGGACTCTGGGTCGTAAGTATAGTGCAAAAAGGGATTTATTGTGCTGTACGATGTTGAACAATAAGTAACGGAAGTTGATTTAATAATAAAACTAAGTGAAGGTTGATGATGTCTAACTTCTTCTTCGTAACGTCTCTGGTCTGTGTCTTTCCTAGGTCTCTTGGATGGAGTCGACTCTTGTGACCTCCCAGATGGAACCGGAAAGATAAAACACAGAAGGGGAAACAAAGGTAAGTGGTTTGCGGTGTTCTGGGGTAGTTGGTGTTTAGTCATGCAGGGAGAGGGGGAAAAATGCAGAAGATAGGGGTAGGGAGTGGTTATAGATAGTCCCGCTAGTGAGGTTGTGTGAGTGTAGGGATACTTGTGACAAGAAATCTCTCAGCAGTGCTGGCCCAAGTTGTGCTTCACTTATATATCCTTTTTCCTCTGTGGCTCCCTTCACACATGCTCTCCCTCCTCCCTCCCCTCTGTTCCTCCTCCTCCTCTCCCTTGTGCTCTATACAATAAACAGGGATTTCTCTGTCCTTGTAACAAGGACCGTACCTTGTTAAGCCACGACTCTCCAGGGTCGTGGTGGTAAATGCTTGTCTCCGGGTCTCGGCTCTCTCCTTCTGCGCGTCCTTCCCGGGTTTCCTGAGTGTCGTCTGCTTCGGTCTTCTCCTGTCGTGGCGTCTCCTTCTCGCCCTCTCCCGGTGGCGTTCTCCGAGAGAACTCCTTCCCGTCTCCTCCCGAGTCCGTCGTCCCTTTTTGTTAGGGGACCCAGAAATCCGCTTTGCGCACGTCTGTAGGCGTTCCCATGTTTCCATGGGAACGCGTGAGCCCTTCAGCTGAGGCGCGCGAAAGGCGCCAACCCGAGGAGTTGGTAGGCGTGGTCGAGGAGACCCGTCTACACTCCTCATCCCATGATCGGGACTGGTAGAGGACCGAAGAATCGGGAAATCGGGAAAGATAATCGGCAGGGCCCTGCTGGGAACCAGGAATATGGCGGACCTGAAAGGTAAAAGGTTGGAGCTCCAGAAACCATCGTAACACCCTGGAATTCGTGTCTTTATGGGAGGCTAACCAGGTCAATGGGGCATGGTCAGTGTAGAGGATGAAGGGCCGTCCTAATAGATAATACCTCAAACTTTCTATGGCCCACTTAATAGCCAGGCACTCTTTCTCAATAGCGGGGTAGTGACACTCCCTGGGAAGCAGTTTTCTACTTATAAATACTATGGGATGTTCGTGGTGTTCACTGTCGGGTTGAGTGAGAACAGCCCCTCTACCAACGTTGGAAGTGTCCATATATAAGTGGAAGGACTTGGAAAAGTCTGGACATTTAAGGACGCGTTCGGTCGTGAGGGACCGTTTCAGCAGGTCAAAGCTGAGGAGTTGCAAGTTGGTGAATAAGGGTAGTTGGGAGGGGTACTGTTTTTTTAAGAGGTCAGTGAGAGGGGAGGCAATCGTAGAGTACTGGGGAACGAACCTGCGATAGTACCCCACCAATCCTAAAAAGGACCGCAGTTCTTTCTTTGTTTTGGGCACAGGTACTTGTAATATGGCCTCGATTTTATCTTTCTGTGGTCGCAGAATCCTGTTACCAATAAGGTAACCGAGATAAGCGATTTGTGTGTTCCCTAAGACACATTTTTTTGGGTTGGCCGTAAGGCCAGCCTCATTTAAGACGCGGAACACTGTCTCGAGATGTTGTAGATGATCAGACCAGGAGTTACTAAAAATCACAATGTCATCTAAGTAAGCCGCTGCATACGCCTGGAGCGGTTTTAAGAGTCGGTCCATTAGGCGCTGAAATGTAGCTGGAGCCCCGTGGAGACCGAAGGGAAGGACAGTAAACTGATAAAGGCCGGACTGGGTTGCAAAGGCTATCTTCTCTTTGTCTGCAGCGGCGAGCGGGATTTGCCAATACCCTTTCGTTAAATCTAGGGTCGACATATATCGGGCACTCCCTAGTTTCTCCAACACATCATCTACTCGTGAAATGGGATATGTGTCAAAGAGGGATAAGTCATTTAACTTACGGAAGTCGATGCAAAATCAAATGGATCCATCTGGTTTAGGAACTAGAACCACCGGGGAGCACCAGGGGCTTGTGGATGGTTCGATAACCCTTAAGGTTAGCATTTTCTTTACTTCCTCTTCAATAAGATGTTTTCGTGCTTCGGGAATTCTGTAGGGTCGTAGACGAACGGTTTTGCCCTCTGGTGTTCTGATACTGTGTTGGATCAATGTGGTTCTACCCGGTATACCAGAAAGAAATTGGGAATGTTTTTGTAATAGGGTGTATAGTTGGGCTTTCTCGGGCTCTGTGAGGGACTCATTTATACACAGACTTTCCCACTGGTCTTCTCTATTGTTGGGATATAGGTCCATCTCTAAGGCAATGGTTGGGGTGATTAAGAACCCGGAAGCAGAGATATTGGGAGTGTCTTCTGGTATCTCCCATTTTTTAAGTAAATTGACATGGTATATTTGTGTCCTTTTTGGGAGTTGATTTACTTCGATAAGATATGTGACAGGGGAGACTGCTTTTATTACTCTGTAGGGTCCTTGCCACCTAGCTAGCAGCTTATTTTCGGAGGTTGGTCGAATTATCAGAACCTGGTCATTAGGGTCAAAGGACCGCAACTTGGTCCCCTGGTTATAATAAGCCTTTTGCTTTGTCTGTGCTTTTTCTAGGTGCTTCCGTACATCTTCCCATACCGTTTGTAGGTGACATTTCAATTTATTGACATACTCTAACAGAGGTTTTTCTTCCTCCCCCTCTTCTTCCCACCTTTCTGCGGCCATATCAAGCAAATTACGGGGTTGTCTCCCGAATACTAATTCGAAAGGACTATGTCCCGTAGAGGATTGTTCATGAGTTCGGATGGCATAGAGAACCAGAGGCAGTTTCTGATCCCAGTCCCTTCCGGAGTCTTCCACTGTTTTCCTCAGCAAATTTTTGATGGTGCAGTTATAGCGTTCTACTAGACCGTCAGTTTGGGGGTGGTATACAGAGGTCTTTATCTGGGTGATCCCTAGTATTTTGCAGATCTGTTTCATAAGAGAGGACATAAATGGAGTACCCTGGTCTGTTAGGATCTCTTGGGGAAATCCGACCCTGGAGAAGAAATTTATCATGGCTTGGGCTACTACCTTTGTATTCATACTAGACAAGGGGATTGCCTCCGGGTATCTGGTAGCGTAGTCTACCAGAACTAGTCTATAGGTGTGGCCCTTGGATGATGGCAATAGTGGTCCTACTAGATCCATACCCACGCGACTGAAGGGGATCTCAATAATGGGCAAGGGTTGTAAAGGTGCCTTCCTCAGGGCTCCTGGTTCTATTACTTGACATCTCGGACACTGTGTGCAATATTTTCTGATGTGAGCATAAACCCCTGGCCAATAGAATCGTCCTAACAAATATTCCTCAGTCTTTTCTCGACCGTAATGTCCATCCCCGGCTAGTTATGGGCTAAAAATAGGACCTGATTCCGATAAGGCTCAGGTACCACTAGTTGTTTCTTCTCTCCGTTGGTGGATGTAGTGATTCTATACAAAAGGTTCTTATGAATTAGAAAATAAGGGCCCACCTCCTCTGTGGATTCCGTTTTGGCGTTTTTCCACGCGTGACTGAGAGTGGGGTCCTCTCGTTGGCTAGCTCTAAAAGAGAGAGTGGTATTGTCGCTGCTGGCTACTATTTTCTCAGGTAATGGTTCAGTCCTTGAGATCTGGTATTTGTGCTGCTCCTGCCTTTTCTCCCTTCTAGTCAATTTAATGCGAACTGGGGAGCTCTCTACGTGACTGTTGGAAAAGGGCGCTTCCGACCACGAATCAGAAGATAGCACAGGTGAGTTTGTTTTATCTAAAAGAGCAGTGAACCAGATATAGTCCGTACCGATGACACAGTCTTCTACCAATCTGTCCATAACCCCTACTGGAAGGAAGTCATGATATTCTCCCCACTCTACCCTGATCAACGCTAGCGGATAGTTTCCTTTATCCCCATGAATGCAACAGATGGTAACCCACTGACACGTTTACTTTGATGATCTGTTTGAACTTATGATGCCCTCTACCAGTGCACAGTACCCTGCCCCGGGTGAGCCCTATTTCCATGGGTTCCACCCGGTCGCCTTTTCTGGGACACACTCTTGCAATGTGTCCCCACTCTCCACAGCTAAAACATTGTGGCTGTTGCATGGGGTTTGTTTCTCCGGGTCTATGAGTTTCTGGTTCTTCTGCTGATCGTCGAGGAGGATACTTGAGGGTACCCACTGGAGGCTTGATAATGTTCCGGGGACCTAATGTCTTGACATCAACAGACCGGTGATATGCGCAGGTCTACAGCCAGTTCTGTATCTATCTTGGGGTGTTGTCTTATCCAGTTCTTAGTACTGCCTGGAAGGGAATCTAGATATTGTTCAAGGATAACAGCTTTAATGATATCTTCTCGGTCGGTTCCTAATTGTCCTAGCCACTTTAGTCCCAAATCCTTTACCCTGAAATAGAACGTACGGGGGTCCTCACGCTGTCCCCATTTCACCTTTCTAAACTTCATCCTATAGTACTCAGAATCGTGACCCACTCTTTCCAAAATACTACTCCTAATATCTTTGTAAGGAGTAGTACCCCCACGATTCGCGGCCCGGTAAGCTGTCTGAAGGATGCCCGTTAGGAGAGGGGCAACATACTGTCCCCAGCGCTCTTCCGGCCATTGGGCTGAGGAGGCCACACGTTTGAAATTTGTGAAGAAGGAATCAGGGTCCTCTCCTTCTTGGAATTTTTGTAGGAGTGAGCTCGGAACATTAGGGTGTACCTTGCTCGCTGCGATGGTGTCAGTTAATTTCTGGAGCGCAGTCTCATGCACCAGCTGATTGTTAGCCATAATGGTGGCTTGACTTTTTAAGGCCGTTTGAAGGGCCTCTCGGTCCTCCTTTGCTTCTCTTTGATGCGCCTCCCATACCAGTTGGAGGTGTCGTTGGCCTTCCGCCAACTGCTTAATCATATCTTCCAGCGTAGGTTTCTCCCCCATCCTGTATACTTCCTTGTACCGCCTATGCTGTCACATCCGACTTCTGATACCACTGTGGTGGGGGACCGGCGGTACAGAGGACTCTGGGTCGTAAGTATCGTGCAAAAAGGGATTTATTGTGCTGTACGATGTTGAACAATAAGTAATGGAAGTTGATTTAATAATAAAACTAAGTGAAGGTGGATGATGTCTAACTTCTTCTTCGTAACGTCTCTGGTCTGTGTCTTTCCTAGGTCTCTTGGATGGCGTCGACTCTTGTGACCTTCCAGGTGGAACCGGAAAAATAAAACACAGAAGGGGAAATGAAGGTAAGTGGTTTGCGGTGTTCTGGGGTAGTTGGTGTTTAGTCATGCAGGGAGAGGGGGAAAAATGCAGAAGATAGGAGTATGGAGTGGTTATAGATAGTCCTGTTAGTGAGGTTGTGTGAGGGTAGGGATACTTGTGACAAGAAATCTCTCAGCAGTGCTGGCCCAAGTTGTGCTTCACTTATATATCCTTTTTCCTCTGTGGCTCCCTTCACACATGCCCTCCCTCCTCCCTCCCCTCTGTTCCTCCTCCTCCTCTCCCTTGTGCTCTATACAATAAACGGGGATTTCTCTGTCCTTGTAACAAGGACCGTACCTTGTTAAGCCACGACCCTCCAGGGTCGTGGCGGTAAGTGCTTGTCTCCGGGTCTCGGCTCTCTCCTTCTGCGCGTCCTTCCCGGGTTTCCTGAGCGTCGTCTGCTTCAGTCTTCTCTGAGAGAACTCCTTCCCGTCTCCTCCCGAGTCCGTCGTCCCTTTTTGTAAGGGGACCCGGAATTCCGCGTAGCGCGCTTCTGTAGGCGTTCCCATGTTTCCATGGGAAAGCGTGAGCCCTTCGGCTGAGGCACGCGAAAGGCACCAGCCCGAGGAGTTGGTAGGCGTGGTAGAGGAGACCCGTCTACAGTCCTACAGTAGTCAGATATGAGATGAGCAGTGCCAGTCTCTTACCTGTGTCTCACTGAAAGTACTGCATGATGGTGTTGTTTCGGTTGTCAATATCTTCTTCCTCTGCTTCCTCTTCCTCACTATCCACAGGCTCCACAGCTGCCACAAGACCAACATCAGGCCCATCCTCATGCAGAAAAGGCACCTGGCGTCACAAAGCTAGGTTGTGCAACATACAGCATGCCACGATGATCTGGCACACCTTCTTTGGTGAGTAGTATAAGTAGCCACCTGTTAGAAGGAGGCACCGGAATCTGCCCTTCAGGAGGCTGAAAGTCTACTCAATAATACGGCGACTTTGCCCATGTCCCTTATTGTAGCGTTCCTCTGCCCTTGTCCTGGCATTCCTCACTAGGGTCAGTAGCCATGAGAGGCTGGGGTAACCAGAGTCACCTGCAAATGTCGATGGATATTTGTTAGACACACACCAACCCTTAGGGACTACCCCATACCCAGACACCTATTCATACTGTGTAGGGACCTTGGGCTCACCTATTAGCCACACACAGGGCCGTATTTATACTCCGTTTGCGCCGAATTTGCGTCGTTTTTTTCGACGCAAATTCGACGCTAAACTAACGCCAACTAACGCCATATTTATACTATGGCGTTAGAGGCGTATAGCGCCAAAGTTCCCGGAATGTGCGTCATTTTTTAGCGTGAACCCCTTCCTTGCGTTAATGATATGCAAGGGAGGCGTTCCCGTCTAAAAAATGACTCCCAGGCCTTTACGTGGTATTTATACTCCCGGGCAAAAGAGACGCCCGGGAGTGGGCGTGGCTAAAAACGGCGCATTTGCGCCGCTTTTTAACGCCTGGGTCAGGCATGGCGTTAAGGGACAAGTGGGCTCAAAATGAGCCCAGAGTGCCCTCCCCTGCCCCCAGGGACCCCCCCTGCCACCCTTGCCCACCCCAGGAGGACACCCAAGGCTGGAGGGACCCACCCCAGGGACATTCAGGTAAGTTCAGGTAAGTATTTTTTTTTTTTTTAATAATTGTTTTTGGCATAGGGGGGCCTGATTTGTGCCCCCCTACATGCCACTATGCCCAATGACCATGCCCAGGGGACAGAAGTCCCCTGGGCATGGCCATTGGGCAAGGGGGCATGACTCCTATCTTTACAATGATAGGAGTCATGTTGATGGGGGATGGGCGTCGAAAATAAATGGCGCAAGTCGGGTTACGATGATTTTTTCGACGTAACCTGACTTGCCCCATTTTAAGACGCCCATGCGCCATTTTCCCCCTACGCCGGCGCTGCCTGGTGTACGTGGTTTTTCTCGCGCACACCAGGCAGCGCCGGTCTGCTTGCGCCGGCTAACGCCATTCAATAAATACGGCGCCCGCATGGCGCTTCAGAATGGCGTTAGCCGGCGCAAAACTTTTTGACGCTAAACTGCGTTAGCGCAGTTTAGCGTCAAAAAGTATAAATATGGGCCACAGTGCCTCTGGAGTTGCCCCATCCCATAAGGGATGCTGCTATTCCTCAAAATGTAAGTGTCATGCACAGAGCCAGGATACTTGGCATTCACATGAGAGATGTACTGGTCTGCCAAACACACCATCTGCACATTCATTGAATGGTAACTTTTTCGATTTCTGTACACCTGTTCATTCCTGCGGGGGGGACACAAATGCCACATGTGCACCATAAAAGGCACCAATGATGTTAGGGATATGTCCCAGGGCATAGAAGTCAACTTTCACTGTGGCCAAATCCTCCACCTGGGGGAAAACGATGTAGCTGCGCATGTGTTTCAGCAGGGCAGGTAACACTCTGGTCAACAAGTTAGAGAACATTGGCTGAGACATTCCTGATGCAATGGCCACTGTTTTATGAAAGGAACCACTTGCCAGGAAATGGAGCACTGACAGGACCTGCACGAGAGGGGGGATACCTGTGGGATGGCGGATAGCTGACATCAGGTCTGGCTCCAATTGGGCACACATTTCTTGGATTGTGGCACGATCAAGTCTGTAGGTGATAATGATGTGTCTGTCTTCCATTATCGACAGGTACACCAGGGGTCTGTACACCAGAGGATGAAGCCATTTCATCATCTGCCCCAGCGGATGTGCCCTATGGAGGAGAATGGTGATCAGAGGGTCATGTACCACATAGGTTGCAAAAGTGTTTTTGCAGTAATGTGAGTAAATCCGTGTGTGGCGTTGTCTGTCCGTATCTCTGCCCAAATGTGCTGTGACGCAGTTAGGTGCCCTGCCATGTACCACCCTAAAATGCCAGCTGCCTGACCTATAAGGAGGGACAAGGGGAAATTAGGTAACTGCGCTGGCTTCGTGCAGCGTCGCGGTAGGCGGTCGAAGACCGCCGCGCAATTCAGCATTGGTTATCATTGGGCCCTATGGGTTCCAGGAGCCAATGACGATGTACGCCGGTGGTGATGGTACGCACCACCGCGGACCTGACAGCCATTTTCTATCTGTTCACTAACTTGATACCTGACCTTCAACAGGAGAGGACCTACACTGCAAGTGCTGCTGTGACCTGTGTCTGGAAGCAACAATGGCTTGAGTGTCTGGGGAAAGGGCCCCTGCCTTCACTTCGGAGGAGTTGGAGAGACTAGTGGATGAGGTCCTCTCCCAGCACATGCTACTCTACGGTCCTCCAGACAAACAGGTGAGTAAACTGTGATCATGATGCGTGTGACATGAATGTATGGAGTGGTGTGGATGGAAGATACATGTGGGGGGGGCTGAGGCCTGCATGTGAGGATGGTGAGTGTATGTGTGTCAGGGCATGGGTAGGAAGTGGTGGGCAATGACTATGACGAACCAGACAGGGGAGTAATTTCCTTTCATCCTTTACCTTTCCTCTAGGTCAACGCCCACCAGAAGAAGGGTTTTTGGCTTGTCATCGCCAAGGAAGTGCGGACCCTGGGGTCTGTCTAAAGTGCATCCTAGTCAACGCTCGCTCCGTCCACAAACACGCCGTTGAACTCTGGGACCTCCTGGACTCCATAGCACCGGACGTCGCCTTCATCACAGAGACCTGGATGAACGCCTCCTCTGCTCCAGACATCGCCACCGCCATCCCCGAAGGCTACAAGATCTCCAGGAAAGACCGCACCAACCAAGCAGGAGGAGGTATCGCCATTGTCTTCAAAGACTCCATCAGCGTCACCACCTCCACCGAGGACACCCCTCTCGCCGCGGAACACCTGCATTTTCAGATTCGCACCGACCCGAGGACCACCCTCAGAGGATCCCTCGTCTACCGTCCTCCCGGGCCACGCACCCCTTTCAGCGACGCCATCGCCGACTTCATCTCCCCGCACGCCCTCGCCTCTCCGGACTACATCCTCCTAGGCGACCTCAACTTCCATCTGGAACAAAACGACGACCCCAACACCACCACCCTGCTCGACAACCTCGCCAACCTCGGCCTCAAACAACTGGTGAACACCGCCACCCACATTGCCGGACACACGCTCGACCCCATCTTCTCCGCCAGCAAACATGTGTTCTTCAGCCACGCCTCTGCCCTACACTGGACCGACCACAGCTGCGTCCACTTCACATTCCGACGCGAGACCCGCCACCTCCGCACCCAACCCATCCCTCGTCGACAGTGGAACAAGATCCCCGAAGAGCAACTCTTCTCCGCACTCGCCGCCAACCAACCCACCCTCACCACCGACCCCAACGACGCAGCCCTCAACCTCACAAACTGGATCTCCAACTGCGCAGACATCCTTGCTCCCCTCAAACGCACGCATCGACAGACCAACACCAAAAAACCTCTCTGGTTCTCTGACACCCTCAAAGAATCAAAGAAAACTTGTCGCGCCCTTGAGAAAGCCTGGCGCAAGGGCCACACCGCTGACAACATGACCGCCCTCACGAACGCTACCCGCGAACACCACCACCTGATCCGCACTGCCAAAAGGAACTTTTTCACCGACAGACTGGACAAAAACAGACACAACAGCAGAGAACTCTTCAGCATCGTCAAGGAGTTCTCCAACCCCAGGGCCAACGCCAACGCCGTCACGCCCTCACAGGATTTGTGTGGATCCCTCGCCACTTTCTTCCATCGCAAGATTAGCGACCTCCACGACAGCTTCGGACACCAGACCCAACCAAACACCACCGAACCGACATTCACGGCCATCACCCTCAACAACTGGACCCACATCAACACGGAAGAAACAAAATCCATCATAAACTCTATCCACTCCGGCGCCCCTTCGGACCCCTGCCCGCACATCATCTTTAACAAAGCCGACGACATCATCGCCCTGCACCTCCAGACCGTCATCAACTCTTCTTTTTCTTCTGCTACTTTACCCGAATGCTGGAAACACGCTGAAGTCAACGCCCTACTAAAGAAACCTACGACTGACCCGAGCGACCTGAAAAATTTCCGCCCCATCTCTCTTCTGCCTTTCCCAGCCAAAGTAATAGAGAAGACCGTCAACAAACAGCTGACCACCTTCCTGGAAGACAACAACCTGCTCGACCCCTCACAAACCGGATTCCGAACCAACCACAGCACTGAAACCGCCCTCATCTCAGTCACCGACGACATCAGAACCCTGATGGACAACGGTGAAACAGTCGCCCTCATTCTGCTCGACCTCTCGGCTGCCTTTGACACCGTCTGTCACCGCACCCTAATCACCCGCCTCCGCTCCACCGGGATCCAAGGCCAGGCCCTGGACTGGATCGCCTCCTTCCTCGCAAACCGTTCCCAAAGAGTTTACCTCCCTCTGTTTCGCTCAGAACACACCGAAATCATCTGCTGCGTACCCCAAGGCTCATCACTCAGCCCGACACTCTTCAATGTCTACATGAGCCCCCTCGCCAACATCGTACGCAAGCACGACATCATCATCACCTCCTACGCCGACGACACCCAACTTATACTCTCCCTCAACAAGGACCCCGCCAGCGCCAAGACCAACCTACAAGAGGGTATGAAGGACGTCGCAGATTGGATGAGGCTCAGCCGCCTAAAGCTGAACTCTGAAAAAACGGAAGTCCTCATCCTCGGCAACACCCCGTCTGCCTGGGACGACTCCTGGTGGCCCACGCCCCTCGGCACCGCACCGACCCCCACAGACCACGCCCGCAACCTCAGCTTCATCTTGGACCCTCTTCTCACCATGACCAAGCAAGTCAACGCCGTGTCCTCCGCCTGCTTCCTCACCCTCCGCATGCTCCGCAAGATCTTCCGCTGGATCCCCGCCGACACCAGAAAAACCGTGACCCACGCCCTCGTCACGAGCCGCCTGGACTACGGCAACACCCTCTACGCCGGGACCACAGCCAAACTCCAAAATCGCCTGCAACGCATTCAAAACGCCTCGGCCCGCCTCATCCTCGACATACCCCGCAGCAGCCACATCTCCGCACACCTGAGACACCTGCATTGGCTCCCAGTCAGCAAAAGGATCACCTTCCGACTTCTCACCCACGCACACAAAGCCCTCCACGACAAGGGACCGGAATACCTCAACAGACGCCTCAGCTTCTACGTCCCCACCCGCCTCCTCCGCTTCTCTGGCCTCGCACTCGCTGCTGTCCCTCGCATTCGCCGCTCCACGGCGGGTGGGAGATCTTTCTCCTTCCTGGCGGCCAAGACCTGGAACTCCCTCCCCACCAGCCTCAGGACCACCCAGGACCACTCCGCTTTCCGGAGACTCCTAAAGACCTGGCTGTTCGAGCAGCGATAACCCCCCCTTTTTCCCCTAGCGCCTTGAGACCCGCACAGGTGAGTTGCGCGCTTTATAAATGTTAATGATTTGATTTGATTTGATTTGTCATAGACAGAGCACCCACTGCCGCAAGAGATGGAAGGACCTGCGCTGCTGGAGCAAGAAGACGGCGGAGGCCCAGCTGGGGATGGCCTCCCAACATGGAAGGGGTGCCTGTTGCACCATGACCCCCCCTGATGTTCCGGATCCTGGCGGTAGCATATCCGGAGTTTGATGGGCGCTTGAGGGCATCACAGCAGCCACAAGGGGGTGAGTACAGTCTCATTCAGCTGACTGCATGCTTTACGAGGTGTCTGGGTGGGGGATGTGGGCTGTGGGTTACCCTAGGTCAGGACGAACTTGGTACGGTAGGTCCCTTGTTAAGCAGGCTCTGTGTCACTCCAACCCCAATAGTGGTAGTGGCCATCTACAACTAGTCAGCCTCCTGTGGGCTCCGGGTGTGCAGCAAATGGGGTTAGGCATAGTCCCCCATGGGCAGGTGTTTTTCCTACTAACTGCTAGTGCATGGCCTAGTGCATAGGGCTGCTCCCTGTGTGTTGTGTCTGCCAACGATAGTGGTGTTGCTGGCATTGACCATGTGTCTCCTCTGTCACCCCCCCTTTTTGTTTTGTCACCGTGTCCTTATGTGCATTAGCATCATCTGGCGGAGGAGCAGAGGCACCGGAGACGGAGGGCGCTGCATCCCACATGGCCCAGGAGGGTGAATGTACAGAGTCTGAAGGCACCAGGGGACTGAGGGCGAGGGGAGCTCCACGACTGGGACAGGAGGGGACACCAGTGACAGCGACTCCTCCTCTGATGGGAGTTCCCTTGCGGTGGCGGGTACCACTGTGCCCACCGCAACAACAGGTACAGCTGCCATGCCCCTACCAGCACCGCCCTCCCAGCAGCCCTTCAGCGTGTTTCCCGGGCCCACTCACCCAGGAGGGTGGGTATCTCCTTCGCCTCAGGCACCTCAGGCCCTACCCCAGTCAGCCCTGCTGCCCTCAGTGAGGAGGCTATTGACCCCCTGAGATCCCTCACTGTTGGGCAGTCAACCATTTTGAATGCCATCCAGGGTGTTGAGAGGCATTTGCAACAAACAAATGCATACCTGGATGGAATTCATTGTGGCGTGGCGGCCCAGCAGAGAGCATTTCAGGCTCTGGCCTCAGCACTGATGGCAGCCATTGTCCCTGTGTCCAGCCTCCCCCCTCCAACTTCCAGTACCCAGACCCAATCCCCTCTACCTCAGCCAATCCCAACCACACCATCAGACCAGCATGCACACACATCAACACAGAAAAGTGGCTCAGGCAAAAATAAGCACCACACATTCCACAGGCACTCCCACTAGCACCATACCCATGCAGACACACCAACATCCACTGCCTCCACTGTGTCCCCCTCCTCCACCTCCCTCCCAGTCTCGTCTCCACTCACACCTGCATGCACTACATCCTCAGCCACTACCTCCATCACCAGCATGCCCATCACTACACACCACTCATGTGCAATCACCACCCCCACTACCATTCACACGTCCCCTGTGTCCTCTCCCAGTGTGTCTGTGAGCCCTCCTCCCAAAGTACACAAACGCCGGGACACACCCACTCAACAGCCATCCACCTCACAAAAGCCTCCAACTCATGTACCTTCACCCAAACTCAGCAGACGTACACCTCCTACAACCAACACCTCTTCCTCCACTCCCAAAGCCCCTCCATCTTCCCGTCCCAGCATGTCTAAAAAACTTTTCCTGGCTATCATTGACCTCTTCCCTACACCTCCCCCCGTCATTCCCCTAGGGTCAGGATGTCTAGAGCCCAGACCAGCACCTCAGCCACCAAATCGCCGTCCACTGTGGTCGCTGCAAGTCCAGGAGGATCGAAGGGGCACCCATTAGGACTGAAGCTAAGGACCACCCGATTCCGCCACCTGCCAAGGTAAAGAAGGGGCCAGCATGCAGAAGGGAAAAGCCGCACCACCCACCCAGCAAGGCCTCATCCAGAGCCAAAGAGTACAATGCCAAGGTACCAGCAGTGACTACCAAGGTGTGGAAGGGACATAAAAGCAAAGGACAGTCACCTAAGGGTACGGAGCCTCCTGGTGAGGAACTGGTGACCCCCATTTCTCATGACAGGCCAGCAACTCTGAGCACCGCCACCTGCACAGCAGCTGCCACAACTACAGTCACCATCTTCATCCCCAGTGGGCAGCCATCCGAGGCTGCAGGGGACTGTCTGGTGTCTCCCTCCACTACTACAGACCCCTGTGCCACAGGCAGCACTGCCAGCATCTCCGCCGCAGACACCGCCGCACCCACCCCCACCTACCTAGCGACGTGCCCAGCCAGTGCCACTACAGTGGAAATCAGCAGCATCCCCAGAGGGCAGAGGTCTGAGGCTGCAGGAGACATCCTGGACCCTGCACACACTACATGAGGCACCACCACCAGCACTGGCACTACCAGCAGTTTGCAGCCTAAGTCGCCGCTAGGTGGAGTGTGGTTCTGCCTCCATGCAGTATCATGCTACCTGTTCCCTGAAAATCTTGTGGCTTAGACACCCAGGTGAGGGAATGGGAACTGCCACACCCCAGGTACAGTATCACTGGGCACCAAGCCTCCTCCAGAACCAGAGGAGAAAAGCATCCACCAACACAGTCCTTGGCAGGATAAGGCACTCTGGGCACCAAGCCCCCTCCAGAACCAGTGGTGAAAAACATCCACTAACCCAGTCCTTGGCAGGATAAAGCACTCTGGGCACCAAGCCCCCTTCAGAACCAGTGGAACATGTCACCAAGAGACTGTGGCTTCTTACTCCCCAGGACCAAGCAGTGGGCAAACCACCCACTTGAGAGACTGTGGCTTTGTACTCCCCAGGAGCAAGCAGTGAGCAAACCACCCACTTGAGAGACTGTGGCTTTGCACTCCCCAGGATCAAGCAGTGTGCAAACCACCCACTTGAGAGATTGTGGCTTTGCGCTCCCCAGGAGCAAGCAGTGGGCATGGAGCCCCCTCAAGGAGCAGTGGCATCGTCCCATCATCCAGCTGAGGTGCCCCCTCCCCTTCCCCCTAAGGTGGCTGTTTTTTTTCCGACCTGATGCCCCTGCAGTGTTCTTTCCATTTTGAGGCAGGTGTCATGTGTGGGCTTCACCCATGCTTTTTGGGACCACTGGTCCACGGACATTTAATGGGACAGTGTACTGACTTGTGTACTTGCTGTAAATATTTGTATATACTGATTATTACTGTTCTCTTGGGCTATCTGATTGTTCGAATATTACACTAGTTAAACTCATTTCGTTTGGTCCTTGTGTTCTTCCAGGGGGTGATGGGGTGTATCTGTGATGTGATTGGATATGTGTGTGTGTTGTTGTGGGTGGGGGGTGGGGGTGTTGTGTATGTCTGTCACTCTCTTTTCCCTCCTCCCCTCAACTATGTGCTAGGTGCAGTACTCACCGTGGTCGTCGCCGCTGCCGCCCTTTGTACTCCTGGTAGATGAGAAGATACACCAACATTGGTAACACCAGTTGTTCGGGCTCCATGGTGTCCTGGTTCCTCGTTGGGTTCGAGAGGTGAGTGGTTTCCCTTCCAAAGACTGTTTTCGCTGTGCTTTTGATGGCGTTGGTACCGCCCCGGAAAAGCTGGTGGATTGGTGCCTTTTAATGGTGTGGGTGGTACATTGTGTTCCGCCTGTATGATGTTGGTTACCACCGCAGTGTTTGTTTCTACCGCTGTGGTGGTCGGTGTGGTAAAGTGGCTGTCTGTGTTGGCGGTTTCCGCCATGGTTGTAATTCCATTTTGTTTTACCGCCTGCCTGTTGGCGGTATTACCGCCGCTTTGTCACCAACTGCCAGGGTTGTAATGTGGGAGTATATATGTTTAATAACGGAAGAACCTAACGACAGATTTCCATTGGATGAGAATATAGAGAACAACACTATAGGAGAGTAATCTGCTACATACAAATGTAAGCAATAGCACAGACATAGGTCCCAAACTACAAAGAGTATACATTGTCTGCACAGTTTTTTTATCACAGGCAGGCAATGGATATGCTGAATCATTGTATGATTGGTGAGCGATTGGATATGTGAAAAGGGGAAGGACTTGTTCAAACAAATTCAACTGGAATAGTGGAGTGTAAACAACTGCAGACTTTGAGTCACCATACACTACCTAGTAAAAACACTGCCTTGCTCCTAAGTCAGCCTTGGGGATAGGACACTCTGGCCCTCATTACGACCCTGGCGGTGGGTGATAAAGTGGTGGTAATACCGCCAACAGGCTGGTGGTAATTACTGCCAAACTATGACAATGGCAGTGATATCTCCGATAGACAGCCAATGTACCACACCGACCGCCAGGGTGGAAACAACAGTCACCACGCCAGTAGCCACCTACAGCCAGGCGGAAGACAAAGTACCACCCACCATATTAAGACACATGAATCTGCCACCTTTTCTGGGGCGGTATCAACGCCATCAAAAGCCTGGTGGAAACAGAGCACAAAAGTCAAAGGACTCACCATTGGAGACACAGGGAAGAACCGCGCCACCATGGAACCCAAACTGCAAGTCTTCCCGATGATCTTCTATGTTATGCTCCACCTGGAACACAAACGCCGGTGAAGACGATGACGGTGAGTACAGCTGCCAAGCACACAAGGCAGAGTGGGAGGAAAACGAGAGTGACACACACACACACGCACGCACCACACACACCCACCATACACACAACTATATGCATTACAAAAACAATTTGACCCAGAAAATCTGCAGAATAATGCAAGGACAACAGGAATCGACTAAAGTGATTGTAATCAGTCCAACAATAAAAACAACAATCCGATTTGGCCGTGAAACAGATATGTACACTTGTATAAAAAAAAGGGACACTGCCCAGTCCATAGTTCAAAGGGCTCAATGGCCACAGGGCACAGTCCAAGCCCCCACTCGAATCCTGCACCAATCTGGATACAACACTGCAAGGGCGTCAGTTGTCAAATAGGCAGGCACCTCAGGGGGGGGGAGGGATGCGGGAACAAGCCCACTGGTTCTGGAGGGGGCAACATGCCCTGTGCTCTTTGTCCTGGGGAGTGCAAGGCCACAGTCTCTCAAGTGGGTGTCTTGCCCACTGGTTCTGGAGGGGGCAACATGCCCATTGTTTTGTCCTGGGGAGTACAAGGCCACAGTCTCTCAGGTGGGTGACTTTCCCACTGGTTCTGGAGGGGGCAGCCTGTACCGTAGCCCCTGGAGGGCGGACTACATGGCGTCCGCCAGCGGTGATGGCTGCAATGTGGTGGTGGTTGGGGGAGGCTCCTCCTCAACCCCTGCACTCTGTGATGGCTGCACAACCATGGCTGGTGGTGGGGGCCCTGTGACAGCTGGTGGCGGTGATTGGTTGACAGCTTCCACTGGCATAGATTGCCACATCTCCTCCTGGTCATGGGTTGGGGATCCCTTACCCTTCCTGGCAGGGGTGGATGGGCTCTTCTCCCCTCTGCCTGCTGGTGCAGGCTCCTCCCTCTTCTTTCCAGCTGGTGCAGGCTCCTTCCCCTTCTTTCCAGCTAGTGCAGACCCCTTCCCCTTCTTTCCAGCTGGTGCAGGCTCCTTCCCCTTCAGTATTGTTGGTCTGGAATCCCTACCACCCCAAGTAGGTGGTGCTACCACTGGGCCCGTGGACTGTTTGGCTGAAGTGCTGGGCTGGGTCCTTGCTACCCTGCCCATATGTGCAGGATGGGGGTAGGGGTAGGGAAGAGGTCAGTCGTGGAAAGGAAAAGCTGTTTAGGTACGTTGGGGCGGGAAGAGGGAGGAGTAATGGGAGTGGAGGATGAGGGAGTGGTTGTTGGAGGTGTATGTCTGCTGGATTTGGGTGCAGGGGCATGGGCTGTATGGTGTTGTGATATGGATGGCTGTTGGGTATCTGAGTGCTTGCGTTTGTGTCCTTTAGGACAGGGGCAGACACGGTGGGAGAGGACACGGGGGACGCATGCATGGACGTTGTGGAGGTTTCTGCCACCAATCCACAGTGAATGCCTTCCAGAAATGCATTTGCTTGCTGCATCTGGGATGCCAGTCCCTGGATGGCATTAACAATAGTTGATTGCCCTACAGAGATGGATCTCAGGAGGTCAATAGCCTCCTCACTCAGGGCAGCCCTCGGGGGTGAGTGGGCACGGGCAACTCGCTGAGGGGCTACTGGGAGGGTGGTGCTGGTATGGGGGGTGGCGGCTGTACCTGCAGCTGGGGTGGTCACAGAGGTGCCCTCCACCACCAGGGAGCTCCCATCAGAGTCTGTGTTGTCCCCTCCAGTCTCTGCCTTGGTGCTCTCCTTGCCCTCCGTCCTACTGGTGCCCTCAGCATCAGTGGACCCTGCCTCGAGGGTCCTGTGGGATGCAGCTCCCTCAGTCACCGGTACCTCTGCTCCTCTGCCAGATGATGCTAATGCACATAAGGACAGGACGACAAAACAAGAAAGGGGAGAGAGAGACAAAGGATACACAGGGTCAATGACTGAACCAACACCACCGTTGGTATACACAGCACCCTCACACACTATGTGCTATGCATGGCACTACCAGTGAAATGATTAGTCACCAAGGAATGAGGAGGGGCACACACCGACAACTGCAGCACACCTGGGACCTACGCAGCCCTGCCAAGAAGTGAATACTAACAAGTTAGGTAAGCAGTATTTCACATTCAAACCCTTAGCCACCAGAGGACCTATGCTGCTATGTCTGGCCTGGTCTAGGGGCACCCAAGGACACACAACCACCACCTGGATACCACCCCACCAGCAGTAAGTTGTTATGATAGCCACTGTACTCACCCCTTGTGGCTGCTGTGATGCCCTCAAGCGCCATCCATCTCAGGGTAGGCCACTGCCAGTATGCCTCCGGGGTCTTCGTGCCGAGTGTCTCAGGTCCTCACACCGTTTCAGACAGTGGGTGCTCCACCTGCCATAGACCCCCAGGGTCCACAACTCCTTGGCGATGACATTCCATATTCCCTTCTTTTGATGGGCGCTGACCTGCAGAGGCAGTACAGACAGGAGAACACCATTAGGCAAACAGTCCAGCCTGTCACACAAATGGCCCACCATACCCGTTTGCATCGCCATTGGCACACACATAGCCCAGCCCACAACATGTACACCGCCAAGAGGACATCCACCCACCCCTCATTACACAAGGCCTTCACACACAACTCCATGCATTCATTCCACATGCATCGTGCCCACAGTGTACTCAACTGTTGGTCTGGAGGCCCATACACCAGTACGTACTGGGGTAGGACCCCATCTACCAGTCGCTCCAACTCCTCAGAAGTGAAGGCTGGATCCCTTTCCACAGTCACATGGGCCATGGTAGGTTCCAGACACAGGTCACAGCAGCACATGCAGTGTAGGTCCTTGCCTATGGAAGGTCAGGAATCAAGTGAGGAATCAGATAAGAAATGGCAGTCACATCCGCGGCAGTGCATACCTTCACCACCATCGTGGATCATCATTGGTCACTGTACCCCATAGGGCCCAATATTAACCAATGAGTAATTGCATGGCGTTTCACGACCACCTACTGCCACGGCGCACAACGTCAGCGGCATTACCTCACTTCCACCTGTCCCTACACACAGGACAGGCGGTTGCCAATTCAGGGGGGCGAACAGGCCTACCGATAATTGCTGCGTCACAGGATAAATAGGCACATACTTCACTAATTACACTGTCCCGTAACATGTTTGCACATTGTGGACTGCTGTTGTGGCTCCATTGTTTGTGACAGCCTACTCACTCTTGTGTCCCTTAGATACCTACTGCTGTGGATGAATAGGAGATGGAGACATATCCCCCTTGTACAGACCCCTGGTGGAATTGGCTACAATGGAGGACAGGCACATAATACTCACCTGTAAACCGGACAGGTTCACAATCACAGAGCTCTGTGCCCAATTAGAACCTGACCGGATATTAGCTATCCATCATCCCACTGGGATCCCCCTCTTGTGCAAGTGCTATCAGTGCTCCATTTCCTGGCAACTGGTTCTTTCAAAGTGACAGTGGGCTTGGCAGCAGGGACGTCACAGCCAATGTTCTCAATCGTGCTAACAAGAGTGTTGTCTGCCCTGATAAAACATGTGCAGCTACATTGCTTTCCCCCAGGTTGAGGATTTGGCCACTGTGAAGGCCGGGTTTTATGCAAAGGAACATATCCCCAATATAATTAGGGCGATTAACGGAACACATATTACATTTGTATCCCCCGCCGGAATGAACAGGTGTTCAGGAATCGTACGAGTTTCCACTCCATGAATGTGCAGATGGTGTGCTTGGCGGACCAGTACATCTCCCACATCAATGCTAAGTATCCTGGGTTGGTGCATGATGCTTTTGTCCTGAGGAATAGTGTCATCCCAAATGTGAAGTCCCAACTACAGAGGCGCAGGGTGTGGCTAACAGGTGAGCCCTGATTCCCACCCAGTATATGTTGGTGTATGCCTATGGTGTTGGCCATATAGGATAGTGTGTGGCTACATGTTGTCCCTCAATATTTGCAGGTGACTCTGGTTACCCAAACCTATCATGGCTGCTGACCCCTTTGAGGAATGCAAGGACAAGGGCAGAAGAACGTTATTATGAGACACATGGGCGAACCAGAAGGATCATTAAAAGGACCTTTGGCCTCCTGAAGGCCAGGTTCAGGTGCCTCCATCTGAATTGTGGATCCCTGTACTACTCACCCAAGAAGGTCTGCCTGATAGTAGTGGCATGCTGCATGTTGCACAGCCTGGCCCTCAGACCCAATGTCCCTTTTCTGCAGGAGGATGAGACGGGAGATGCCCCTGTGGCAGCAGTGGACCCTGAGGACAGTGAGGATGAGGAGGCAGATGATGAGGATGTGGACAACAGACTCTTGGTGATACGTCAGTACTTCCAATGACACACAGGTGAGAGTGCAACTTCACATTTCTATGAGTATTGGTGTATTCTGTGGGGCATTGGCATGCTGGCATTGCCCACTTCTTAGTCCTACTTACTGTTCCCTATGGATATTAATTTTGCAGATGTTGGTGATATGACAACATTCTCCTGGTGTTATCACAACAGCCCGCTACAGGTCATTAATTCTATGCTCATTCTATGTACAGTTCATTTGCAACAGTTGTAGCTGTTTCAATCAATACAAATTTGCAATACATGAAATACTAGTAGTCAAGTTTTATCCAACAGTGTTTATTGTAGCGTTAAAATATAGAGGGGAAAGTGCAATGGAATGGGATGATGATTGAGGAAAGTCCAGGGTATTGTTACAGTCTGTTTGTTGCACAGGTGCATTGCCCAGGGGACATAGGAAGGGGAGCAATGACAGTTCAAGGTGGACAAGGTGACTGAGTGGGACACAAGGGGGACAACCAGAAGAGTCTAATTTCCTGGTGGGGGTCTTGGCAAGTGTCTCTGGCTTCTGTCTGGATCACAGGGAATGTTTGCGGGGTGGTTCACCTTCTGCAGGGGGAGGGGTGCTGGTGGCCTGTGAGTCCTGTGGTGTGGCCTCCTGGCCACTAGCGGCAGCAGATGTGGAAGGCTGTTCAGCTGACTGGCTAGTGGCAGGGGCCCGCTGGTGTGCTGTTGCCTCCCTCATGATGTCGGCCATGTCTGCCAGCACCACTACTTTGGAGATCAGGGTGTTGTTAATGGCCTGCAAGTCCTCCCTGATCCCCTGATACTGGCCCTCCTGCAGCCGCCTGTTCTCCTGCATGTTGTCTAAGATCTGGCCCATCGTGTCGTGGGAATGTTTGATAGGGTCCCAGGATCTCGGAGAGTGCCTCCTGGAGAGTCGGTTCCCTGGTCCTGCCTTCCCCCTGGTGCCCATCAGTCCTCTGTGGTGGTCTGTGACTGACCTTGGGTGACCGACTGTGCAGTGGCCCCTGATGGGCCAGGTAGATTGTCCAGATCCTGAAGTCCATTGTTACTGTCATCACTGTGGGCCTCTTCTGATGGGGGAATAGATAGTGGTGGCACCTCCTCTCCAGTGACACTGGCTGGGGTACCTGTGGAGATGTAATTAATGTAATATGCTTCATGTGTCTGACATTTGTACTTCTGTAGCTTCCCCTCTATGGTTGTTGTTCCCCTGCCAACATTTGCTTGTGTATGTTGGTGTATAGTGGTTATGATAGTTTCCCTATGCTGTGCATGTTTTGGTGATGAGTGTCCATGCAGGGCTGGGAGGGGTGTCCATGCATTGGTACAGCATGCAGGGCTTGGCATTGGGATTAATGTGATGTAATGGTGGAGTGTGGGGATGGAGTGGAGTGATGGGTATGAGGGTGAGAGTGTGTTGGCAAGCAGGTATGGGGGTGATAATTGTTAAAAGTTGACTTACCATTCCCCAGTCATCCTCCAACTCCGGCCAGTCCCTCAGGATGCAGTAATGCCAAGACCTGCTCCTCCCATGCTGTGAGTTGTGGGGGAGGAGGTGGGTGTCCACCACCAGTCCTCTGTATAGCGAGCTGGTGTCTTGCTGCAATAGAACGTAGCTTCCCCCGTAGGTCATTCCAACTCTTCCTGATGTCATCCCTTGTTCTTGGATGCTGTGCCACGGCGTTGAACCTGTCCACAATTCTCCGCCATAGCTCCATCTCCCTTGCTATTGATATTTGCTGCACCTGTGCTCCAAAGAGCTGTGGCTCTACCCTGATGATTTCCTCCACCATGACCCTTAAGTCCTCCTCAGTGAGGTGCCATAGGTGTTGTGTGATGTGTGTTGGTGAGGGTGTGTTGGGTAATCTGTTGGAGTGTGTGATGTGGAGTGCATGAGGGGTATATGGGTGTCAGTGGTGTGTGGCTCGTTGTCTTTGTGCTCTTCTCAGTCTCGTGGTAGCAATAGTTGTTGGTAAAGGGCTGTGGGTAATGTGGGTGTGTGTTTTATAGTGGTGTAGGTTTGTGTGTGTACGGGTGTCAGGTGTGTGTTGTTTGAATTTGCCAATGTGGTGTTGTTTTGTCTGTGGGTGTCCATTCTGAGTGCAGCGGTATGTACCGCCAATGGTTTACCGCTGTTGAATGTCCGCTGTGGTGATTTGTCGGTCATAATGTGATGTGCGTTTTGTTTGTTGGCGTAACGGTGTGGGTTTTGGGACTGCCAATTTATCACTGACCTTTGGTCTGGCGGATTTGTGTATGTAGTTGTATTCTGTCGGATTAGTGTGTGTGTGTGATAATATGGTGAACGGATATATGCCAGCGCTGCAGTAAGTTGGCGGCCGTGTCAGCGCGGCAGTAAGCGGCATTTACCATCAATGTCATAATGAGGGCCAATATATTAGTATATTGGTGGGCATACACATTAACAGTGACAATCCCACATGTTAAAGAAATTATGACAACATTCCTAGACCCCCCCACCATTACGGACACAATGGCAACTATCTTGACTTAGATGAGGAGACACAAAATGGATAACCAATCTTTACACCTAATTGAGTCAAGATAGACAGAGAGAGGCTACAAGGGTAAAGGAACAATACTCAGTTGACTGGCCTAACCCACTGATGGTGTGGCTTTGGAAAACACTTGTAAACAGGTGCAATTGATCTCCATAAAACTTATCCAAAAACTCATATGGTTTGGGACTGATCCAACATAAATGGATTCGGAGATACAGCAGTCACAGCTCTGGGAAAGAAACAAGTACACTACCTGAGAAGACTACTAAATACAGAAAGAGATATAAAATGAGACATGTTTGCGGTGCTGGTAACTGTGCTAGCAGAGTGTATAGTAGAGATCCACAGCACCTAAGACAGGGCGCAGGGGATGGAGGTTATATACTAGAGTAGGCAACTGAAGATTAGAATATCGAAGCCACACAAGATGAGGAAAAAGTGACTGATGATATTGCTGAATGTGCAGAAATCTTGAGATGTTTAACTGACCCACCAATTACCGGACACCCATAAAAAGGTCACATGACCAGGACAACTATACATGATCAAAAGTTAAAGTAGAAGAAAAATGCTTAGTTACTGTCCATGTCCAGGAGTGCTACTATAATCAAATGAGAAAAGCAAGAATGTACACTAACAGAATTGAAGATGTAAGAGGGAATGTATCTAGAACAAGGTGCAGATACTACGGTTATACATTGATGATTAAGGCAATATAGATTGCTATGAACAACTGACTGTGTATCAATGCTTGTTCTCCATGCTGGATCTGCTTATGGTGCAATGTTTATAAATTCAATACAAATATATTAGTACAAAAACAGTGAAAGCACATACCCTTTGGCAGCAAACGGGACTACATAGTCATCCACTTTCTCCAGGGTCAGAAGAACCTCTGCAATGTAACTCCTCAAATCCCTGCTTGGCTGCTGGAAGACCCAGTGCATCGTCTTCAGCATCTGACGCATCTCTGACTTTGTGTAGCCTAGAGCCTATGCAGCGCCTCCATATGAAAGATCGACAACAACGAATCACCTCCTCTTCTCCCCACATTCTGGCTTTGACTTTGACATATCCAAGATCCAAGGTATTTTTTCATCAGGCCAAGGCCAGTCCCTGTATCTGACCCAGGGTCCATTGCGGTTGGCCTGAAATTTTTTATTTACTGACCAGATAGCCCCAGTTGTCGCTTTAAGCGCTACAGCTTCAATTAGTCTTTAAAAATTAATAACTTTGGTTATACTTATTGGATTTTTGGTGTTTTGGTCATGTTTTGTTCATACAAATATAAGCAATTTTTTAAACTGGAGTGAAGTCTTGTGGCGTTTTCACTGTATTACTATTTGAAGTGTTGCACAAATAATTTACACATTGCCTCTTAAGTTAAGCCTGACTGCTCTGTGTCAAGCTACCAAGGGGTACGTACAAGGTAATTTAGGGTGTGTTTGTGACTTATCCTGACTAGGATTGTGGTTCTTACTTGGGCATACCTCTACAAAACAGAACCTCAATTTCTAACACTGTTGGCAGCAGTGGGATAGGACTTGTGTTTGTGCAGTACCATACAGTGACTTGGTGTATACTGCTACTCCATAGCAAGACCATTCAGAATTTTAATTCTCCCTGACTTTATTTTTTAACATTTTCCCTATTCCTATTTTTCCTGTTGTGCCTGTGACCTCACCTGCCAAGATGGAGTTTGCAAAAAGAACAGATGATGGATGGAGTGCTGAACAATATCAAACACTCACCCCAGTCACAAATCTAGGCCTAAATCCATCATTTGTTTGCTCAGCATTCCATTCTAGTTTGGACCCAGCCATATCCAAATCAGTCTTGACGCTTCTCACTATGTGAATAGTGCAGCCTGAATTGCCAGGCCAGGTCCTCCCTGGGATAGAAACAAGCATGCTGGGACCGGTTTCAAGGTATCACCCCTCATCAGCCAGGCTAACCTGAATCCGGTGACATAGCGAGCCCGGGACTCATGTTGAGGCATACACTTCCCACTTAGGGCAACAAATGCAAAAAGAACAAATGATGGACGGAATGCTGAACAACATCAAACATTTGCCCCCAGTCACTGACCTGGACCTAAATCCATTATGTTTTTGCTCGCCCCGCGATTCAAGTTTGAACCCAGACATATGTGCATCAGTCTTGACCCTGCTTCCAGTGGACATAGCCCAGTCCGGACTGCCAGGCCAGGTCCTCCCTTGATTGGAAACAAGCATACTGGTAGCAGTTTTGGGGTATCACCCCTCATCAGCTAGGCTAGCCTGAATCAGGTGGCATAGCAAGCACAGGACTCTCTTCTGGGATGTAGCCCAAAGCGATTGTCAGTGGTGAAGATCAATTCAAGCATTCTATCCATCACCTTGTTTGTTTGTTTTTTGGATGGAGTTTGAACTGGTCCACCTACAGAGCCACACAGTGGTCCAGCTCAAGGGATTTGTCTAGGGGAATAGGTTGCTTGCCAAATGGAAACCTAGGAAAACAGAGCTCCAAAAGGCTTTGAGAGCAAGTGTAGAGGTCCACCAGACCCAAACATATAGTGAGAAGGAGATGGTCAAACTCTGAAGGAGGAATTGAAACAGGTCCTGCCTGAGGGTGTTGACATGCAACTTGATGGGTAGGGGGGAAACATCTTCCCAGAACTGGAAGTCCATTCTCTTGCAGGAAGCAGGGTGCCATCTAGTAACCTGTCCCCAGAGGAGCTGAAGGACAGGAGCAAGGAGAGAAGGCTTAACCAGGAGCTTGCAAAACTAGAGAAGGAGCAAAAGCTTGCAAAACTAGAGAAGGAACAGGAAAGGATGCTTGCCATGGAGGAAAGGAGAATTGCCAACGGGCTAGGCCTCAGACAGCTGGACATTAAAGCCATGCAAATGTAGTCCAGCTGCAAAGGTGGCAGCATACCTGCAGAGCTCGCTGGAGACAGGAAGGTCCGCATTCCAAAATATTTGGTAATCAGTTTGATGTGGGGGATAACATTGACAAATGCTTTACAACCTATGAAGTGGCTCTAAGGGTGCACAATGTTCCTGATGAGTCCTGGGGGGTAGCTTGTGAAGGTATATACCAACAGGGGGGGAGGAACACACTACAAACACACTGCCATGAAAACCATTCTTGTCAATACATTTGGGCTGACCCCTAAGAGGTATAGGCAGATTTTTAGGGGCAGCCAAAATATCTAATCACAGACCTGGGTGGATTTCCTTGAATATGTAATTAAGGCACAGAAGGATTGGGTGAGGGGCAACAGGGCTGATTATTATACTGGGCTGTACAACTTGATTGTAAGGATTGCATATTAGTTATTTGTTTACCAGAGCTGCTAGTTGATAACAAGCTGACTGACCCGGGATGGTTGCAGAGGAGACGGACATTTGGATTAGCACCAGGGTGTCCAAGAAGGAATCTGGAGGGTGAGGAGGCTCCAAAAAGGGTAGCCAGGGTTCGCACCAGACGAAAGAGGAGGAAGAAAAAGAAGGAGTACTCTCAAGGCTCCTAAAACAATTTACAGGGGAAAGGGTCCCATTCCCAATCTGACCACCAGAAAAAGAGCTTCCCTGACAAAAGTCAGAACAAAAACCCTAAGTGCTATGATTACTTTTAATAAAGGCACTATGGGGGAGAGGGTCCCCAGGGTCACAAAAGGGCACAAACTCCCACTGGAGTAAAAACACCAGGGGTGTTGAGTGTAGTGCTTGGGGGGTGGCGGGCGGTTTGTCCCAGGTAATGGGGGGGGGGGAACTCAGTGAGGTTACCCTAGTGTCCCTGGGTGATGTGCAGATTGCCCCAACAACCCATGTGCCTTCCAATACTACAAAGTATAGGCTGTGGTTTACCATCAATGGGAAAGGTGTTGAGGCTCCGAGGGACACAGGTGTCAATACGACTACGGTAAGGAATCAGCTGGTGGCCCCTGAGTGGATATTCCCAAATATATTTTACCAGGTTGTGGAAGCTGACAACCGAGAGGGTCACTAAGACATGGCCCTTCTTCCATTTGAATGGGGGCGGAATGGGGTCTCAGGTCTTCTGAAAGTAGCTGTGAGCCCTGCCATGCCTGTGAATTGGTAGGGAAGGATCTTGAGTACACTACCTGAAATGAAGTGGAGATCAGTTCACAAATAGACATTTTGGGGTTACCTGAGTGTTGTGTGCAACCACCAGGTATATGGCTGCCCAGGAAGGGAGCAAATGAGGCCTAGAACCTAGAAGAATGGACCAGGCCACTTCCAAAAGAAGGAAGGGTAAGAGGCATGGGAATCCAGCCCCTAAATGACTCCCAGCTGAGGTGGATGGGGCATCTGAGAAGGTTGCCGGGAGCCCTGTGGGGAAGACATAGCCTCTCTTGGTGATCACCCTGAAAATGCTGGGTAGCCAGTAGAAGGAGGGCCTACTAGGGAAGACTTATGCAAGGTGCAGAGGGAGTGCCCAGCCTTGAAGGGGTTGAGGCAACAGGCTGAAGCCCAGGCAGATGATGATGCCTTTGGTAGTGACTGGATTTACTGGGATGGCAACTTCCTGTATAGTGAGCCTAAACCTGTGCATAGGGCAACAAGGGCCATAGTGGTCCCCTAATGCTACCGTGCTTTTCTACTGGAGCTGGCTCATGAGATACCTGAGGCAGGGCATCTGGGAACAGGACAAAAGCTTTGTCAGGCTTGTTACTGGCTCCAGACGAAAGTGTCCTCCGATACCTTCAGGAGGACATTCCTGACCTGCCAGGCCAGAGGGAAGACAGGGCAGAAGCTGAAGGCTCCCCTGAATCCCTTGCCTGTC
Source organism: Pleurodeles waltl (assembly GCF_031143425.1). NCBI lineage: Eukaryota > Metazoa > Chordata > Amphibia > Caudata > Salamandridae > Pleurodeles > Pleurodeles waltl. The sequence goes on along the minus strand of NC_090443.1, from coordinate 773,841,061 downwards.
ATTTGCACCCCCTTTAAAAGGGTGGGCATTGGCATTGTAGGGCCCATTGAACCCGAGATAGCCTGTGGCTGCAGGTTTATCCTTGTTCTGGTGTGCCATGCCATAAGATCCCAGGAGGTCATCCCTCTGAGGATTGCAAATGCAAAGGCTAAGGCCTGGAAGTGGAAATGGGATGTACTCTTACCATGCCTAGTCTTTGCTTACAGAGAGTTACCACAGGGGGTTAGATTTTACCCCTTTGAGCCTCTGTATGGTCATAAAAGGAGGGGTGGGAGCAAGCTCTCAGGAAACTCCCCCAAGATGCTGTTAGTTACATGCTAGCCTTCAGAAGCCAGATGGATAAGTTGTGGAAGCAAGCTTCTGACAACTCATAGGCTAGACAAAAGGTATTGAGACAATGGTAAGACCAAATGGCTACCCCTGTGGAATTTCAGCCTGGGCAGAAAGTGTGGGTGATGAAGTCCAAGGCCCTCCAAGACTGTTGGACTGGACCCTATGAGATTGTTGAGAGGAAAGGGGAGCTCTCCTACGTGGTGGATCCCAAGACCCCTAAGCACCACTAAAGGATGCTCTATATCAAACCACACTTTAAGAAGTCAGAGGTCACTATGTTGTTGGTGACAGATGGTGGGGTGGAATAAAGTTAACTTTTCTCTGACCTCCTAGCATCAAAGGAGGAAGGATGAGTCAGTGGGCGGGGTAAACCTTTCCCCTACCCTGAATTTAGAACAGCAGAGAGATTGTGACCAGTTGCTGGGACAATTTTCCTCTCGGTTTTCCCTCCCTCCTTAAATTACCCATGATGTGGACACAGGAGACAGTCTCCCTGCCAAGAAAAAAATATATATATATGCTGTCTGACTAAGTAAGGGCCAGCATCAAAGATGAGATTTTCAGATTTGTGTCATTTTGGTCTTGTTTTGTTCATAAAAATATAAGCTGTTTTTCTAAACTTGAGTGGAGTATTTTTGTTACGTTTTCACTGTGTTACTGTTTGAAGTGTTGTAAAAATACTTTACACATTGCCTCTTATGTTATGCCGGACTGCTCTATGGCAAGCTACGGAGGCTGAGCACAGGTTAATTTAGGGTGTCTTTGAGGCTTACCTCACTAGGACTGTGGTTGCTGCTTGGAAAGGGTGCACACCTCTGCCAACCAGGAGCCCAATTTCTAACAGTGGCACAATAAGTACTGTAGGCCTACTAGTAGCATTTGATTTACAAGCACTGGGGATATGGTATACCACTTTACTGGTGACTTATAAGTAAATGAAATAGGCCATCAGGTGTGAGCCAATTTTACCATGTTTAGGAGTACATACAAGTACTTTAACACTGTTTAGCAGCGGTAAAGTGCAGAGTCCTAACGTCAACAAAAGTGAACTCAGTGAGAAGACTGACGATCTAACAGAGGGGCTCACTGCTACCCTCAGCTGTAATGCATTATATAGAGTAAACATAAGATGTACAAAGCAGGAAAAAACATTTTCAACATTGGCAGTGAATAGCCCAAATACCTACCCTAAATAGATGTAGGTAAAACACAATTACATTAAAATTACATTTAATAATAGCTTTTTATTATTTCTAAAAGCTGTGAATGACAAGAGTTATTAATAACAAATAAAATTGTATTCAATATGTATTGCCCTCAGATGGAGGAATGTGCTATTTGGCCAGGCAGCGACTACATTTCAGGGCCACCAGGTCATACTAGATGTTAGAGGTGAATGGCAAACATACTATACCCTTACTGATAAGGTTTTCTACAAAATTAAAATATTTGCTCTTGACATTTTCAACTGTCAATGGAGAGATAGAGTTGCCACAAAAATTATTCAAATGTTTGTTATAATGGAAGAGAGCACCGACAGCCAAGTGGCAAAAAGGATTGGCCGTTGCTGCTACCCGCATGTGCAAAACATTCATTATACAGTTTAAAAAAAGCATAACAGTAACTTTCAGTTAGACAGCTTGTTAACTCCTGCAAAATAACTTATGGTGCATCTACTACACAAGAGAACATTTTGTATATACACAGACTCCTTAACATTCTTGCCACCTTCAAACAATGTTGCAGGAACTTACTCCCAGATGCTCTTAATCCATGCAACAGATTTAGTGAATGATGCAGATGGGATGCATTTAAGTTTCTTATGTGCACAGCTGGCAAGTGCCTTTATAGCATGTGTGACACAGGGAAGAAGCACACCACCACGGAACCAGAACTCCAAGTCTTTCCGATGATCTTCTACGTCATGCTCCACCACGAAGACAAATGCCGTCAAAGACAACGACGGTGAGTACAACCGTGTAGCACACAAGGGAGGGGGGTAGGAAAACAAGAGTGGCACACAACACCCCCCCCCCACACACACACACACACACCATACACACAACCAGCTGCACAAGAAAACAATTTGTCCCCGATAATTGGCTGAATAATAAAAGGACAACAGGAATTGACTACAGTTATTGTAATAAGATCAACATCAAAAATAAGAAGTCGATTTGGCAATGCAACAGATATGTACAAATGTACAAAAAATGGACACTGCCCAGTCAGCAGTTCACGGAGGCCACATGGCAAAGTCCAAGGCCCCACTCGATCCCTGCACCAATATGGAGAGAACGCTGTAGGGGCATCAGTTGGCAAATAGGCAGGCACCTCAGCCGGATGCCGAAACAAGACCACTGGTTCTGGAGGGGGCAACATGCCCTGTGCTTTGCCCAGGGGAGTGATGGCCCACAGTCTCTGGAGTGGATGTCTTTCCCTCTGGTTCTGGAGGGGGCAACATGCCCTGTGCATGGTCCTGGGGAGTGCAAGGCCACAGTCTCTCGAGTGGGTGTCTTGCCCACTGGTTCTGCTGGTGGCAGGCCGTACAGAAGATCATGTAGGCTGGATCTTATGGCGTCCGCTGGTGGTGACAGCTGCACTGGGGTGGTGGTTGTGGGAGGCTCCTGCTCAGCCCCTGCACCCTCCGATGGCTGTACTGTGGTGGTGGTTGTGAGAGGCTCCTACTGAGCCCCTGTACCCTCCGATGGCTGCACTGTGGTGGTGGTTGGGGGAGGCTCCTGTTCAGCCCCTACATTCTCTGACAGCTGAACAACCACGCCTGGTGGAGGGGGCTCTGTGACAGCTACTGGGGCAGGCTCCTTCCCCATCTTGCTGGCTGGTGCAGGCTCCTTCCCCTTCTTGCTGACTGGTGCAGGCTCCTTCCCCTTCAGTATTTACTTTTCACCACAAGTAGGTGCTGCTGAAACTGGGCCCATGGACTGTTTGGCTGAGGTGCTTGGCTGGGTCCTTGATATCCTGGCCATACGTGCAGGATGGGGGGGTAGGGAAGAGGTCAATCGTGGAAAGGAAAAGCTTTTTAGGGACATTGGGGTGGGAAGAGGGAGAAGTAATGGGAGTGGAGGATGAGAGAGTGGTTGTTGGAGGTGTTTGTCTGCTGGATTTGGGTGCAGGTGCATGGGTTGGATGCTGTTGTGAGGTGGATGGCTGTTGGGTATCTGAGTGCTTGCATTTGTGTACTTTAGGGGGGGACAGACACGGTGGGAGAGGACACAGGGGACGTGTGCATGGATGTTGTGGGGGTGTCTGCCAGTGAGGCGTGTGTTCTGCCTGGTGTGGTGATGATGCAGGTAGTGGATGATGATGTACTGCATGCAGTGCATGCAAGTATGGGCGTAACTGGGAGGGAGGTGGAAGAGGAGGGGAAGTCAGTGGAAATAGTGGGTGTTGTTGTGTCTGCAACTGAATGGTGTTTATGTGAGTGCCTGTGGGGTGAAGTGTGGTGCTTGTGTTTGCCGGTGACAGTCTTGGGTGTTGTCTTATGTGCATGCTCGTCTGCCTGTGTGCCAGGGATGGGTTGGGGGAGCCGGTTGAAACAGGGACAATGGCTGCCATCAGAGAGGAGGTCAGAGCCTAGATCGATCTCTGTTGGGCGGCCAGTCTACTGTGAATGCTCTCCAGGAATGCACTAGATTGCTACATCTGGGCTGCCAGCCACTGGATGGCATCACAATGGTTGATTGCCCTACAGAGATGGATCTCAGGAGGTCAATAGCCTCCTCACTCAGGGCAGCAGGGTTCACTGGGGCAGGGCCTGAGGTGTCTGAGACGAAGGAGATGCCCACTCTCCTGGGTAAGTGGGCACAGACAACTCACTGAGGGGCTGTTGGGAGGATGGTGCTGGTACGGGGGTGGCGGCTGTACCTGTAGCTGGAGTGGTCACAGAAGTGTCCGCCACCACCAGGGAGCTCCCATCGGAGGAGGTATCAAAGTCTGTATTGTCCCCTCCAGTCTCCGCCGTGGTGCTCCCCTCACCCTCTGTCCCACTGGTGCCCTCAGCGTTGGTGGACTCTGCCTCCTGGGTCCTGTGGGATGCAGCTCCCTCCATCGCCGGTGCCATTGCTCCTCCGCCAGATGATGCTAATGCACATAAGGACAGAATGAAAAACAAGAAAGGGGGGTAGAGAGACAAAGAATACACGGGGTCAATGACTGCACCAACACCACCGTTGGCGTACACAGCACCCTCACACACAGGGAAAAGGCCTACACACTATGCAGTGCATTACCAGTGATATTGCTAGCCACCAAGGCCTGAGGAGGAGCACACACCGCCAACTGCAGCACACCTGGGACCCACAGAGCCCTGGCCAGTAGTGGATGCTAACAAGCTAGGTAGGCAGTATTTCCCCTTCAGACCCTTAGCCAACAGAGGACCTATGCTGCTATGTCTGGCCTGGCCTAGGGGCACCAAAGGACACACAACCACCACCCGGATGCCACCCTTCCAGCCATTTCCTTCGATAATGACCGCTGTACTCACCCCCTTGTGGGTGCTGTGATGCCCTCAACCGCCCATCCAGCTCTGGATAGGCCACAGACAGTATGCAGGTCGTCAAGGGGGTCAGGGTCTGATGGGCAGCCCTTCCACATTGGGAGACTATCCCCAGCTGGGCCTCTGCGGTCTTCCTTGCCCAGCGTCTCAGGTCCTCCCACTATTTCTGACAGTGGGTGCTCTGCCTGCCATAGACCCCTCAGGTTCCGCACCTCCTTGGTGATGGCACACCAAATGCCCTTCTTTTGAAGTACGCTGACCTGCAGAGGCAATACTGACAGGAGAACACCATTAGACAAACATTCCAGCGTGTAACATGAATGACCCACCATACCTGTTTCCATCTCTATTGGCACACACATAGCACAGCACTCGACGTGTACCCAGCCAAGAGGACATCCCTCCCCCTTACACGATGCCTTCACACACACCTCCATGCATTCATGCCACATGCATCGTGCCCACAGTGTACTCACCTGTTGGTCTGGAGGCCCATACAGCAGTCCGTACTAGGGTGGGACCCCATACACCAGTCTCCAATTCCTCTGAAGTGAAGGCTGGGGCCCTTTCCCAGGTCACACTGGCCATGGTAGGGTCCAGACACAGGTTACAGCAGCACATGCAGTGTAGGTCCTCTCCTTTGGAAGGACAGGAAACAAGTGAGGAATCAGAAAAGAAATGGCGGCCACGTCCGCAGCGGTGCATACCATCACCGCCCGCGTAGAGCACCATTGGCCACTGTACCCCATAGGGTCCAATTATAACCAATGAGGGATTGCACGGCGGTTCACGACCGCCTCCTGCCAAGGTGCACAACGTCAGCGGCATTACCTTACTTCCACCTGTCCCTCCACACAGGACAGGCGGATGCCATTTTGGGGGGGGGTAGGCCTATGGAATAAAGCTGTCACAGGATAAATAGGCACACACTTGACAAATTACACTATCCCATAATATGTTTACAGATTGTGGACTACTGTTGTGGCTCCATTGTTCAGTTTGTGACAGCCTCCTCACTCTTTTGTCCCTTATATACCTACCGCTGAGGATGAATAGGAGATGGAGACATACCCTCGTGTACAGACCCTTGGTGGACTTGGCTACACTGAAGGACAGGGACATTATCCTCACCTACAGAGTGGACAGGGCCACAATCAAAGAGCTGTGTGCCCAATTGGAGCCTGACCTGATATCTACTATCCATCAGCCAACTGGGATCCCCCCTCTTATGCAAGTGCTATCAGTGCTCCATTTCCTGGCAACTGGTTCTTTCCAAGTGAAAGTGGGCTTAGCAGCAGGAATGTCACAGCCAATGTTCTCAATAGTGCTGACAAGAGTGTTGTCTTCCCTGATAAAACACTTGTGCAGCTACATTGCATTCCCCCAGGTTGAGGATTTGACCACTGTGAAGGCCAGGTTTTATGTAATGGGACATATTCCCAATATGAGTGGTGCAATTAATGGAATACATGTTGCATTTGTCCCCACCCCACCAGAATGAACAGGTGTTCAGGAATCGTAAGAGTTTCCACTCCATGAATGTGTAGATGGTGTGCTTGGTGGACCAGTATATCTCCCACGTCAATGTTAAGTATCGAGGGTCGGTGCATGATGCCTTTGTCCTGAGGAATAGCAGCATCCCAAATGTGATGTTCCAACTACAGAGGCACAGGGTGTGGCTAATAGGTGAACCCTGGTTCCCACCCAGTATATGTTGGTGTATGCCTATGGAGTTGGCCATATAGGATAGTGTGTGGCTAAATGTGGTCCCTCAATATTTGCAGGTGACTCTAGTTACCCAAACCTATTATGGCTGCTGACCCCTGTGAGGAATGCCAGGACAAGGGCAGAAATATGCTATAATGAGGCACATCGGCGAACCAGAAGGATCATTGAAAGGACCTTTGGCCTCCTTAAGGCCAGGTTCTGGTGCCTCCATCTGACAGGTGGATTCCTGTGCCACTCACCCATGAAGGTCTGCCAGATAGTGGTGGCATGCTGCATGTTGCACAACCTGACCATCAGACGCCATGTCCCTTTTCTGCAGGAGGAGGAGACTGGAGATGCCCGTATGGCAGCAGTGGATGCTATGGACAGTGAGGATGAGGAGGCAGAGGATGAGGATGTGGACAAGAGAACATCTGTAATCCGCCAGTACTTCCAGTGACACACAGGTGAGACAGGGCAACTTTACATTTCAATGACTTTGGTTGTATTCTGTGTGGCACTGGCATGCTGGCATTTCCCACTTCTATACCCACTTATTATTACCTCTGGCTATTCATGTTTTTCAGATGTTGGTGATATGACAAATACTCCTGATATGATCACAACAGCCAGCTACAGGTCATTGATTCTATGCTCATTCTACTGTACAGTTCATTTGCACTGGTTGTACCTGTTTCAATCAATACATATTTGAAATACATGACATACTCGAAATTGATTTATATCAAAGGGTGTTTATTGTAGTGCTAATATATAGAGGGGGAAGTGGGGTGATTATGGAGGAAAGTCCAAGGTATTGTTCCAGTCTGTTCGTAGCACAGGTGCATTGTCCAAGGGGACATAGGAAGAGGAGTTCAAGGTGGACAGGGTGACTGAGTGAGACACAAGGGGGACAATCAGGAGAGTCTAATTTCCTGGTGAGGGTCTTGGCAAGTGTCTCTGGCTTCTGTCTGGAACGCAGGGAATGTTTGCAGGGTGGTTCACTTTCTGCAGGGGGGAGGGGTGCTGGTGGCCTGTGAGTCCTGTGGTGGGGCCTCCTGGCCACTAGCGGCAGCTAAAGTGGAAGGCTGTTCAGATGACTGGCTAGTGGCAGGGGCCCGCTGGTGTGACACTGCCTCCCTCATAATGTTGGCCATGTCTGCCAGCACACCTGCTATCGAGAACAGGGTGTTGCTGATGGCCTGCAAGTCCTCCCAGATCCCCTGATACTGTCCCTACTGCAGCCGCCTGTTCTCCTGCACGTTGTTGAGGATCTGACCCATCGTCTCCTGGGAATGTTGATAGGCTCCCAGGATCTCAGAGAGCGCCTCCTGGAGAGTTGGTTCCCTGGTCCTGTCCTCCCCCTAGTAGACATCAGTCCTCCCAGTGTCCTTGTTTGCCTGTGCCTCTGTCCCCTGAACGGTGTGCCCACTGCCACTGACCCCAGGTCCCTGATTGTCTTGTGTGCGAGGTGTGGCCTCGGGTCCCTGTACAGGTGGGCACACTGCTAAATGACATGTCGAGTGGACAGAGGTTTAGGTATGCGGGGTGGGTGCTGTGGTGTTGTTTCCTGATGGGGGAGGCAATGTGGTGGTCTGTAACTGGGCTTGGGTAACCGGCTGTCTAGTGGTTCCTGACGGGCCAGGCAGCTCGTCCAGATGCTGAAGACCAGAGTTACTGTCATCACTGTGGGCCTCTTCCGTTGGGGAACTGGATAGTGCTGGCACCTCCTCTCCGGTGACATTGGCTGGGGTACCTGTGGGGATGTAAATGATGTATTATGGTTCATGTGTATGACATATTGTGCATCCCTGGCTTCCCCTCTCTGGTTGGTGTTCCTCTGCCAGCTTTTACTTGTGTATTTTGGTGTACGGTGGGATTGTTAGTTCTCTATGCTGTGCATGCTTTAATGAAGAGTGTCCAAGCAGGGCTGTGAGGGGTGTCTATGCATTGGTACAGCATGCAGGGCTTGGCATTGGGATTAGAGAGATGTCATGGTGGAGTGTGTGGGATGTAGTAGAGTGATGGGAGTGAGGGAGAGGGTATGTGATGGCATACAGGTAGGGGGTGATAATTGTTGAAAGATGACTTACCAGAGTCCAGTCCTCCTCTGACTCCGGCCAGGCCCTCAGGATGCAGTATTGCCAAGGCTTGCTCCTCCCTTGCTGTGAGTTGTGGGGGAGGAGATAGGGGTTCACCGCCAGTCCTCTGTATAACGAGCTGGTGTCTTGCTGCTATGGAACGTACCTTCCCTCATAGGTCGTTTCACCTCTTCCTGATGTCATCCCTGGCGTGCTGTCCCACGGCGTTGACCCTGTCCACGATTCTCTGCCATAGCTCTATCTTCCTGGCTATTGATATCTGCTGCACCTTTGCACCAAATAGCTGTGGCTATACCGTGACAATTTCCTCCACCATGACCCTTAACTCCTCCTCAGTGAAACAGGGGTGCCATGGGTGTTATGTTATGTGTGTTGGGTAATGTGTTGGGGTGTGTAAAGTGGGGTGCGTGAGGGATTTATGGGTGTATGTGGTGGGTGTATGTAGTTGTGGCAGTGGTCTTGGTGTCAGTCTCGTGCCAATGATTTGTAATCGTAAAGGGTTGTGGGTAATGTGGGTGTGTGTTTTATAGTGGTGTGGGTGTGGTGTGTGTATAGGTGTCAGGTATGTGTTGTTTGAATTGTCAAATGTAGTGCTGTTTTGTTTGTGGGTATCCATTGTGAGTGCGGCGGTATGCACGGCCAATGGTTTACCACCGCTGAATGTCCGCTGTGGTGATTTATGGGTCATAACGTGGTGGGCGTTGTTTTGTTGGCGTAACAGTGTGGGTTTTGATACCGCCACTTTATCACTGACCTTTGGGCTGGCGGATTTGTGTCTGTGGCTGAATTCTGTCAGATTGGTATGTGTGTGCCATAATATGGTGAACAGATTTCCGCGGCCGCAGTGGTAAGTTGGCAACCATCAGCGTGGTGTAAACTGGATTTACCGCCAGGGTCATAATGAGGGCCTTAAACTCTCTTCCAGTTTGGGCCATGCACATCTTCACAGGCTCCCTGTGGATCTCTAAGGCTCTCTTGGAATTTCAGGAGAGGGCAGTCACCAACTAGTAAAGATGGACAACAGACAGTCGGGCCTGGTCTCTCCATTGCTTGGCAAGACAAAGCACAACATGGGGAAAGAAACCAAAGACATGATGGATGCACAAATGCAATGGGCCTGACAGAATAGAGATTTGTTACCCACCCAGACATCCATGTAGTCTGAGGTGCAGGTTCTAGAAACAGACAACCACATTTGGGTTGTCACTACAGGAGAGGACAAAGATGATCCAATAAGGAAGCCCTATTTGTGTTTTTCGTAGAACACTATTCACAATGACCAGAGGCTACCTGTCACGCTATGCACATAAAAGATCAATACGCTGATGTAACACATGCAGGACGTGGGCTGTGGGAATAAAAGTCCTAGTTTCAGGGAACCGAATGGAGTTTACCAGAGTTTCACAGCAAGTAGTTTTCCCAGCAGGAGTACAGGTAAAAAGATCCATAACCCTGACCTCAGAAACAAATGCTGTCCTCTTGATAGTATGGTTTAAGTGGGTATCAGTCACTATATTGTTTGCACGTTGCTTGCCTTTTAATGTAGTAGATGTAAATCATAGACATATAATTTAAAAGGAGGCCTAGTGCTGGAAATAAATGTAATTTTTGCCACTGGTGTGCTTGGTTCAAGCCTATGGTGGAAACAGTCTTTGTCTTTATTCTGATATACAGAGTTGATGATAGGGACTCAGTAGTTCTAGATCAGGTGAACTTTCATATTCAATGTGTTGTTTGGTTTTATTAAAGCTTTGGCACCATTTCATAGATCTGCATGAAAGTGGCATACCCGTGGTGAAACCATCCAAGATTCAGTATGCCAAGTTATGAGCTGATCAGAGCAAAGGGAAAATGTAAGCAAGGAATGCATTGTCAAAAAAGATGAATTTCCCGTTTTAGCTCCCATAGAAATGTTGCTCTCTGATATAGCAGAAACTACTGAACAGATTTACCTGGTGTTAAAGTAGAAGAACATAATTCAGAAAGTTTTTTTTTTTTTATTTGGTGTAAAAACTATTCAGTATTTTTTAGGAGTATTAGCATTTAAAGATGCACTGCATGGGCAACAAAGAGTTACATTTTAGGGATGCAGTGGACATTAAACTTGTGACCTTACAACTTGTGAATTCTGTCAATGCTTTCAAATGTGTCAGGAAAAATGACTTCAATTATTTTTTTCTGCCACCTTGGGTGCACAAATTCAGTAACATTTACACATACTGCACCATGAAATAATTCAATACAGAGAGGAGAAGAGAATCATGACTGGTTCTAAGCACCAGATGAGGGTTGTAACTCGCCTGCCAAGATCTAAATCAGGCCGTAAGTCTTTGTCCAATCCACAGGACTGTAAATAGTTATAGGCTCTTATACTCAACTATTGTTTAAGAAACTAATACATGTACAGACTTGGAGGTAATTTACCAACAAATTCTGAAATTAAAAGATCCCCATGTTTTGAAGGATTGTCATCCCCGTCTACAGTAGAATGACACCTTTGAAACTGCTGAGCTGCAGCAGCTTAATTCATACCCATCTATTCCTAAACACCTGAATTGTGGTACTTACAGCATCCTGCCACTTGCTTTTTTTGTATTCTTTGTATGCCTTACCTACATGTGGTACTGTTACTGAAAGGAGAGCTGCAAGATTTGACACTTCCAGCCAGTATAACTTCTTAACCAACATCTTGTTACACTCTGGTAGATGTAGTTTGACTTTATCATTGCTAGTGTGAACTCCAAAGTCTCTGCCTGGAATGTACTGTTGAGCTAAATGCCAGAAATAGCTGACAGAGTCACACTTGAATAATGGACCATCTATTTCACTCAACATTATTGCAGCTAGTACATTATTCTATAGATCTTATTTGTTTATTATCTTCTCAAAATACAAATTTGAAAACACACTTTACATGTTGCCGAGGTATGGATTTATTCAAGTTCCAAATCAATTTCCATATTAGAATAACTCTCTCACTAGCTCAAGCACAATCCTTTGTTTTTGGTTAACACTTTCATTTGTTCTACTCCTTATTGTTTATTCAGAGCTTGTTCCATACACTGATAATCATTCCGCCTGCTACAGAGATTGACCTGTAAAACTGTTCAAATATCCAATACAATGTAAACAGAATGATTAGATTTAATCTAATTTAATAGCATTCCTAATCCCCAAAATGCAAGCACACCAAGATTATCACATTCTTCTTCCTAAAATAAAGTGTCATCATATTGCCCACTACAGTAAAAAGATATAAAATACACATTTTCTTACTTAACTTTCTTTGCCATTTAGTGTGCAGAGAAACAAGCCAAGTGCTTATCAGTGTTCTTTTCAGTGCACATGGACAGGGGCTATTTCCCTTTTGGTGGGGTCCTACCAGTGTTTACAGGTCTGAACTGAAAATTGAAAAATCTAGTTATTATGAATAGCGCTATAATGGCTTTGTGATAAGTGGAACTTTAGAACACTTAGATGGATTATTCGATCTGTCAAACAAAGCTACTTATGTATGTGGATATTTCGTAATGTCCCAATCTAATTTTAACATGTACTAATGTATATAATTACAGTTTATTAGTGATCTGTTTGATTTTTAAATACATTAACAAAGTTATGAAAAGGGGTAGGCTGCCATGTTCCTTAGTTAAACTGTAGCTATAGGCTGGTTAAATATACAAACTTCAGTTTTCAATGTAGCATATTGAGCCAATATCACATGCAAACTATTTTGATATGTTGACTTCGTCCATGCTTGCGTCTTTGAAAAAAACAATAAAGATTGGCACAGGTAAAAAAAAAAAAATTACAAACGTAACCATTTAAATCAATTAAAGAAGACAGTGACACAAACGTTATTTGTGAGATGGAAGGTTGCGTCTTCCCTTTAAGCTGATAACTCAAATTACAACATTAAATAGCACATATATAACAGTAACAAATACTTATATCTGTCAACTGCAAATCAGAACGGTCTACAGTACATCCCACAGAGTCAAATGCTTTTTACCTGAAATAATAAATATCCAAATTTAGCAAACTTAATAAAATAAACTGGAAAGTTGAAAAACAAGTTTAGAAGACAATTGATTTATGTTCAGCTTTGGTATTATTGACAATCAAACTAAACTACAATATGTTGTAAAAGATGGAATGATCAGACGTTAATTCAACACTAAATGATATTTGAATGTGTAATGACTGGCCTCTATGCTGAAATGGAATGAGGCACATCTGTAAGTAAAGGGGTGTAAGAAGATTGAGCAGCAATTTTTCAGAATGGCAAAAAAAAACATAACAAGGCATTTTCATTAAGGGCTGCCAGTATGGAACAAATTTTATTTATACGATTCACCTTGCTCTTAAAATCCTTGAGATGGTAGTCTTGCAAACCTATTATGCCTCCCTTTCAGAAGGACTCGCTTCAGTTTACCATAGCCACTGACACTGCTGGAATCCAATAGGTAAGCTACTCAGAATGAACACCCAGAGGTGTCTTCGAACAATTAAAATCTGTTACCATTTGAAAAGTTGCTGTACCTACAACGGATACAAAATAACTCTAAGCAACCTTGATTGCAAAAGATGATTGCAACACTTTAACATGTCTTTTGCTTCTCTTTCCATGCAAACTGAATTCCTGTTGCCAAGACAGCACTCACAAAACTGATAAAAATGACTTTATGAACGTCAGACAATGCCTATGTGCATATTATTTGCAAAATCCTGAAAATGGGCTATTCAAGTAAGAAGCCAAGTCTAATACTGACAGGGTGACAGGACCTTGTGGGATGTGTCTGGGACACATCCATAGGAGATTAGGACCAAATTGAGTACCATCATTTGTTGCAATAATATTTCAAATTAAACCTAAAGTGCAATTTACAGATCAGAAGAAATTGTTTCATAACATAAAACCGTCTGTAAAGCAATGCAACAAATATACATAACACCTCTTTACAGTGAACTTGATATGAAAAACGTGAAACATTCAAGCAGATTTTAACCAACTGCTACTTGGGTAAATGTGATTTGGATTCAATTTGCCATTAACAATTTCTTAAACGAAGTAGTACAGTTCCAACCCACATTACTTTTTCACATTATCAAAACCATCTTCCCTAGGGCCCCCTTGCTACTGATGATATCTTCATGAGCTTGATATGCTTTCTCCAGTGGATATTCTGGGCCAGTTACTGGCTTCAACCAACCAGATTCCATCCCAGCAAATAGAGCTGCTGCAGAACCATCTCTCTCTGCCTGAATCAGAAAGGCATAATATTAAAGACAACATTTATTACAATAAATTTAGTACAGGTTCAGAAAATATATGTGGATCACTCATACATCTACTTTAGCTGGTACTATAAAAACCGTAAACTTGTTTCCGACCAGTCCTACAAATAGTACATTTTGACTCCAGGGGCAGTTTTGTTAAACATAAGAAGGAAATGGAACTTAAAGCTGTGGCCTTGCAGGTGGCCTTTTCCAAACTAGCTAAGGTTTTAAAGGGGCCGACCCTTCTCCCTTTAATGGATGTTATGAGAGCAAAAATCACTCCTTCATTGGCCTGTGGTCACGAAATTCTGTTGGGCAATTGCTCTTGCTTATTAAATAGGTTGGTTAATAAAATCTACAAGAGAGTCTTTCATGTTCCACACCTGGCCCCACCCGCGCAGGTACGGCTGGAATTTGGGCTTCCGGATTCGGTGGCAGTTGACACTGGTGCTTTTTTGAAGTTGTGTTATAAAATGCGTCAGGCCTTGGAGGCAGTCCTGTGGCAAGTAATTAGTGAGCCAAAATCGAAGTGCACCTATTCCAAATTTTTGGTTCACTGCAAACGGCGATTGGTTTCTGGCGATCTATGGGAAAATAATCCCCCTTATTCCTTGTTTAAATCACTTATTCCAGTGATTAAAAGGCTTATCCAACTGTATTCTTATCATTCAGATTGCTCTCTTCTTGTCCATCGGAAGCATGCCTGGGCAGTAATTGGTTCCTTTAAGCCAAGTATGCCCTCCAGTTTTTTCTCTTGTACATACGGGTTTTGGTTGAAAAAGGCCTTTCTTGCCCTAAGGATGGGTGATTGGGGTTTTTTAAAACACCGGCCCAAATGGCAGCTACCCCCCGGGGATAGCGTGACATGTAGAGGCTGTAGTAATGCGGACAAAACCACTGACCATGTGGTTTGTCTGTGCCCAGCTCTACTAAAGGAGCGCAGACTCTTGCTCCGGAGCAAATGGATCGAATTGAGAGTCACTCCTGTCTAAAAGCTATTATCCAGTATCTGGACCCTAGCAATCCAATGCTAAATGTGTTACTGACCAAATTTATTAAAATTGCACGATCTAAATTTAATGGCACTGCAAGCAACGAACACGTCTAGTTGGAATGTTTCCACGCTCTTGTCATTTTGCTCAATATTGGTTAGGATGAGGAGCTCTAACTGTATAAGCTGATGCCCAGCGCAATTACTAATTCATGCACCATGCACCTTAAGGCTGTGCCTATGTATTTTGCCTTGTGTTTTATGTGGGGTTTTGGGTTGGGTGATTTGTATTTTATTTATTATTGGGAGAAATGTTTTTAACATGTCACATGCGCAACTTATGATGTGCTTTTAGTTTGAATTCAGTCCTTGAGGGTATTTATTTTGATTGTCATTGATTGTTTTTTTTTTGTTTTTTTTATTCCCTTGTTCATTTGTATTGGATTTTATTATCTGTACAATAAATTACTACTTACTATCATGCATCTACTGTAGCAAAATAGGGTCAAAATAATCATTTTAAACTCATTATGATCTCATGTACTACTTTTAAAAAGGTGTCATGCATTAGGTCTTGCCTCTAGCAATTGTTTTACTCAGACATTTTGGAAACATGGGTGGCAGAACCTAGAAGCTTAGGATGCTCAATTATATCTTCCGCAACACTGAATTTTACTTACTAACAGAAAGAGATTTCCCAAAGGCTTTCAAAGTATGCCTTCTTTCCCTTTGGCAGACTGGCCAAGTTTAAATCTTGACTTCACAACAATTACTGGGGGATTTAAGGCCCAAAAATAACAATACAGTGCAGTAAAGAAATACAAATTCTAACATCCAAATCAAGGTGCATATGAAAATGTTTTTATATGTTTATGTTTATTAATATAACGCATAGTATGCGGGGGCCTGAAAACCCTACATTAAAAGCCACCTCTCGTTTTAATATTACAGTCTTGTTGTGAAGCCTCTGGTCACCTGTAACAAAAAATAACATAGCCTCTCAACTGTAATAACTCAGTACAAATGAGTAGTGACTTCATATTGCCTATCAGAGAGAGAAGTCAAAGTGAAAGGCAGGTGAAGTAGCACAATGGAACTTGCAGATTGAACAGCAAATGGATAACTAGCTTTTCAATCTTGTGATCTGTTTTTGTTTTCTAAAATTAACAGTGATCAACAGAAAGGACAGATGTACAGCAAAGTGTATTTTCTGCATAGAGCGCATTACAGGAAAGACTCTCTTAGCGTGTTACTGTTCTTTCTGAGTTATAACCCTTTCAAACTATGGTTTACAATAAGCCGATTCAAATATATTTGTGCAACAAATTAGTAACTGTTGTTGGTCTGTTTAATTTCATACTACACATTACATTTTCATTCTTCATGACTGCAACAATGACATCTGTCTCCTTCATAGGAGAGAACAAGATGCAAGTATTTAAGATATTTGGGAGAAGTGATGGCATGTTCTAGTGTAAGAAGGAATAAAATAGTTTCTTGTTTATGTAATAAGGATATTGCAAGTCACCTTGGCATTCCTTGACCATATAAAAGGAACCTGGCCTTCAGCCTTGTTCCTCTGTATGGCCATGCAACTCCTAAGTGACTTGCAATATCCTTGCAATGTATGGCAGGGGTACTTTATCTAATGTATATGACTAACACGGATCAAAATGTAAGCAGGATAAAAATTAAGGAATATCTCCTATAGTTAAACAAACATTTTTCAAA
Source organism: Pleurodeles waltl (assembly GCF_031143425.1). Classification (NCBI taxonomy): domain Eukaryota; kingdom Metazoa; phylum Chordata; class Amphibia; order Caudata; family Salamandridae; genus Pleurodeles; species Pleurodeles waltl. Next base: position 773,824,401 of record NC_090443.1, on the reverse strand, counting down.
ACAAATATGCATTTAACTGCAACAATCTTTATGGCAAAGCTGGGCTACAAACAATCTTATGTTGAAATACAATAGCGAACTGGTTGCAAGAACAGGTATTGTTTTAGACATGGAAGAAGTTGTGAAGCTAAATTGATTCAAGCCATAGGAAGTCTAAGGTTTTTCCTGATGCCAAGTCCACAGCCATAGACTGATTGTTAAGGAGCTCTCAATAAAGCAATGAAAGATTTCAGACAGGAGTAGGTTTTTTCAATAGCCAAGGCAGGGCACTTCATTGATGTGTCAAAATGATGGCATTCAGCTAACCATTTTTCAAACAGACAAATATTAGATCATGGTTCTTGAAGGTCACAGGTAATATGTTTAAAAAAGTTCCACCGCAGCATATCCATGTGTTGGTAAACCCATGTAAAGCACCATATGTATTTAGTGTCTCCAAAACAGATCCCGACAATATTCTGCAACAATATGGAATGGTCGTTACAGAAAAATTGGGAAGATTGAAAGGTTTCCAACATTTTATCAAACTGAAGGGGAAGGATTTGCCTATTAGACAGAAGGTACACAAACTATTGCTTCTTGCAACCAAATAAGTCGACAAAGTACTGAACAGAGGGCTGAAAGAAGGAACAATTGAACCTGTCCCAATATCTTCATGATTGTCGCTGGTCGTAATAGCCAAAAAGAAAATGGTGATATTAGACTGTGTATAGACTTCAACCACTTAAAGCAATAAATGGTTGCTGGAAGTCAATCCTTGCCCCATGTGCATGAAATGATGGCCGCCTCAGGCAATGCGAAGGTGTTTTCTACACTTGGAAAGATACCAGGGTGGTGGTTTTTAGGGGAATTGGCACTCACAAACATCCAATCCTTAAAGTCTCTCTTTATCCAAATCTCCAAGAAGGCGGTGCACTTAAGGGGGAAAAAACAGACCCAAAACCCCCAAATTTGAACAATCAAAGACTGTCAAAAACAAGAAGTCTACATTTAAGGCACACGCCTATAAGCAATTTCAAGACATTATTCACTTATGTTGTCGGTTTTAATCAAACAGATTTATCACTCCATCACACTCACGATAATTGGTGATGAAGTAATAAATCTGTTTGATCATATTCTGAGAAGGTTTTTGAATGATATTTTCAGCCCTGACGAAGTCGGTGGGATATTTCCCAGGACGAAACATGTGTTGGCTGATCTGAGGATGATTTGAAACTGATTAAAATCGACTGAACTGCACTGAAGGACTGGAGTTTCAATTTGTGATAGGCCGAATTGAATCAAGCCAACTGGAGTTTGGATCTGGAGCTTAAGTGTCATCTGATGAATTAACATTACTTTATATATGGAATATCCACAAAATAAGTGAATAATGTCTTGCAATTGCTTCTAGGCGTGTGCCTTAAATGTAGACTTCCTGTTTTCTACACTTGACTTCACAGCACCCAATCTCAAAATTGCATTGCACACACACAATCTCACTCACTCACTCATTACTCTCAATGGTGCATTCCCATTTTGCCACACAGCCTTTGGCTTCAATTCAGCTCATGCTGTATTCCAAAACGTTATGAATATACTTCTTGAGGGAATGACCTCTAGGCATACTGTGTCAATCTTCAGAGTGAAGGGCAAAAGGCCAAAATAAATAATTGAGAAATTTGGTAGGCTTCCCTCAACCAAGCTACAGCCCGATTGGTTCAAAAAAGGGGCAAAGTATGTTCTTACAATAAAGGTTGAGAGAAAGAAGTGATGTGTGGCATTTTTTTAAAAAATAGTATAGATTAAAGCAGTATATTGATTGAAGAGAGCTGTGACCCAAAGCTGAATATGTTGGGGATGTGGTCAGAATCAGCCATCCACATAAACTCAGTGGTGAAATATTTGGTAATCCCAAGGGGGTAATTAATACCTCTAGTTCAGGTTGATGCTAGCGAATGGGAATTAGTGGAATGTTACACAAGCTGTGTGGTTATCACCACACAATGTGCTATCTAGACATCCTTCTAATACCAGGGATGATGGACCTGTGAAGTGTGGCCCTACTAATATCTCCATACAATGAAACACATGCATGACTGTAACCCCACCACCCTGTGTGACGGTGCTGAAGATCCAGTCAAAACTCTCTAAGTGTTCCAACCAAACATTAGAATGAAATGAGTGGACAGTCTTTGCATAACGTCAGCATGCCGGTTAGGTTCAAAGATTATGTAATGGACTGACTTTCTATAAGAGAGTGAGTAGATCTAATATAATTTTACATAGTATGCCTGTGATGCCTCTCATGTTTATTATTCATTGTTCTCTCCATGTATTATCATCACTGTTGGTCTCACCTATTCATGCCATCCTCCTGCTTTTGATCACACAGATTGCCGTGCACTGTATTTTAGAATTTTGGGAGACTGGGAGTGGGCCGGTTCAAGCATTCTGTGCAAGAAAAGGCAACATATGGTAATTATGTATTGTGCTCTTACCAGACACTCTTATGATCATTACAGACACATTGAGTAACTTTTAGATTTGACTCAAAGCAGAGAACAGCACATAGGGGTAGATAGCATTGCATGTCGCTCCATTGGTTGCTTCACCCATAAAAGATGTGACAACACCAGCTTTCATAAGGTGCTGTCTGTTGCACAGGCATCAATTCCTGTTTTTGCCATCATTACCTTGGTTCCAAAGCTCTTCTTTGGAGTCAACCAAAGATTTGTCAGTCATTTCCACAATGACAATGGTAGATGTAACCATATTGGATCTCAGGTTGGAAACCCAGATGACTGTGTCCTAATTAGATGGCTATCAAATCCCAACAACAGTTGCATCAGGTTTCTGGGTATCAGCCATGTCCCCAAAGCCTGTGACTCCTTTGTTGTCATGCACACAAATGCCTTTAGGACTGACCCATGTCCCTAGGGGACTTGGGTCAGTCCCATAAGGGCACTTCTAAACGGTCTCTGTCATCCCACAAAGGGAAAAAGGTCTCATCTCCTTCATAGACACGGTCCAGCTCCAAGGAAGATATGCTTAAGATGATGAATTTGCAGGAAGAAGTAGCCATGAAAAGCAGCCTTTCTCTGTTACAGGACTTCCCTGTCAGCACTTCAGATCAATGCAGGCAATTCCTCCCACCAAGCTACTGCAGCTAATTTTCTGCAAATCTGCTTTAGCACTCCCATCCCTCTGGCCTCCTCTGCCCAGCAACAGGCCTGTACATTGCTCCTAACGTACATGCTGTGCCCTCTACATTTCTAGCGGTCTGCCTGCAGAATTCTGCAAAAGTGCATCCCGTTAGGCCCCAAAAGCAACGTCTATACATACGTTCCTGAAGCATTCTTCTCTCTTTGCTTCTGAAACACCCCCTCTGTCTGCACTGTATAGCTTTAAACTGACTACACATTAAGAGAATGATTTTCAGCCAACATGGGCAAGCATGCCGCGACATGGGAAAAGGGAAACTACACGTCTCAAGATGCTTAGTTTGTTGGCTAAATAGCCACGGCTTGCTGAAAGTTACCATAACGAAGTTACCCATGCCTTCACATGGATGTTAAGTATGTGTGTTAGGTATACAAAGCATCACTCAAATACTTATGAAATTAAGAGAAAACATTCAGGGATCCATTAGACATGTGAAACATCAGTGAATGGGGGACAAAAGTAACACTGATCCCATGTCATAAAATGTTGTGGGGTATTAGGATTACTTAGCAAAACAAGCAAGTCATACTTGAAAAATAAAGTAATAAGGTAAAACAGAAACAAACAATTTTCAACAGTTATTTATCGTTTACTCTCTTTTGAAACACTGTAAGGCACGGCTGCCTTATCTATGATGCTTATGCGGAGATCAGAGTGACAGACACTAGATACTAAATAGGGCGTAACGTGTATGGCAATGTCAGCTAAAAAAGGAGACAAGCAACCCAACTACAGCACATGGCATAAGGAAAAAGGCAAACTGGAATCCACCATTTCACCTCCTGTGTACAAGACAGTTATTCATTATTTTGAATTTGAGCATAATTTCTAGAAAGCAACAAATTCCCGTAGAACGTCAAGGCGCTGTATTCTTGGACAGCCACTCAGCAAAAAAATTTGGTTTGCTAGGAATGTAAGATAGGCTAACTCTCCTTGTAGGATGAAGAGGTGGGTATTTAAGGCTTTCCTAAAGGGAGAGTGCATTTTAATACAAATCAGATGATGAAGGAGCGAGTTCCAGAGCCTTGCAGCTGAAACCAAGAATGCTTGGCTTCCCCATCTTTTCTTCCGAACTCTGGGCACAGTTACCCGATTGTGGTGTGAGCTCAACAGAGATTTCACCCAGGGATATTCCAATGAAACACAACCTTGATTTTCTCTGGACTAACATGATAGAGGGCCTTGTGTATAATGCAAAATGCCTTGAACATTATGCGCTTTCTTATTGGAAGCCAGTGCAGGTCATGTAGTCCCTTGGACACTGACTGCCATTTCTGAATATCCAAAGTAAGCCTTGTCAGCAAATTCTGCATTAATTGCAATATGGTTTGCGTGTTATTGGTGGTCTCAAGCTAAAGCGAATTGCAATAGTCAATCATTGAGGAAACCAATGTCAAAGCTACTTGTTTTCGTGCCAGGCGAGAAATGAATGGAAAGATTTTTTTTAAATGTTCTCACTGCCAAAGCTTGGAATACCCTCCCCCTCCAACTCTGCACCGCACCCTCGCTGACCAGTTCATAAAGGGACTGTAAATCTGGCTTTTCTAATAAACACCTGCAGCAATCTCTTGGATACCCACATGGTTGACAAGCCATGCTATACCAATAATGCCTGACTGATAGATGATCCAGAAGCAGGAAGTCGTAGTGAGATTGATCTACCGGTCCAGTGAAAGCTCACTCTCCAGAATCACCCCTAGATTCTTGACCATGTTTACTGGAGCTGGTAAGGTACCCAGCATCTCAGGTCACTAATTATTGTTTCCCATAAAGGTTTGCGTTACGCAGAACATCAATCTCTGTCTTCTCGCCATTAAGCTTCAGATCATTTGTTTTAATGCACCCAGCTACTACTGTCATACAGCTATTAAAATTGGCTGTGATAGCATCCATCTCTTTAGAAACAGACATGATTAACTGGGTGTCTTTAGCATACAAGACTGGTTCAAGCCCAAAAGAGCATATGAGCCTGGCCACAGGGGGTATGGAGATTAAATAGCGTGGGGCTCAAAGATAAGCCCTGCGGCACCCCACATGTCAGGGAAAATGTGTCAGACTGAAAAATTAACAGACAGCCTTTGACATCTGTCCTCAAGAAATGAGGACAGCAGTTTCATAGCCCTATTTGTGATACCTAATTCCTGTAGGCCTTTGATCAGTAGTGATGTGGGGATTGTATCAAAGGCTGTGGACCAATCCAACAGACTCAGCGCACGGTACTGTCCGCAGTAGATAACGGAGCAGTTTCTATTCCATGATTTTTCCAGAACCCAAACTGTGACACGTCCAACAGACTCTGCTCCTCCACATAAGCTATCAAGTGGCTGTTATGATGTTTGTCCAAGATCTTGGCTGGGACTGGGAACAGAGAAATAGGATGAAAGTTCTTAAGGTCATTAGGGGCAAGATTGGGCTTCTTGAGAAGAGGCTTGACAGTCACTTCCTTCCAAAGCAGAGGGTAGCACCCTGAGATGATGGCTTTGTTCATCATCGCTGTTAAAAGATGAACTACCGTCCCGGCAACCATTTTTAAAATATATGGTGCACATGTCTCAAGTGGGGAAACGGATATGATGTTAAGAAGATACAGTTCAACAAGCTTCGGTGTAAGAAAAGGGAAATGTGCAAGCGTCTTTACAGATTTTTCCTTGACTTTTGTAGGTATTAGTGAGTCTGGCTGCAGCTCTGAAAAGACGAATATTCAGGAGGATTATTTGTGTGTGTTTAATTCAGCATTGATGACAGCTTCCATGTAAAGGGGCACAGAGAAAATAACGGAATGTGATGATACATGGAACTCCATGACATCATGAACACATGATGTCATGAAATTCCAAACAGCTCCCATCAGTGCCACCTAGTAACATCACCACAATTCTCCCTTCCTTAAAACAAGAAAATGAACTACACAAAATAACAATGCATTATGCATACAACCATGAAATTAACAAAATATCCTACCCTATGCTAACGAAATATTCATACAAAAAAACAATATAACTCTTTATGTGAAATACCATGGAGAAAACATACAAGGATAAAATAAAATACAAGCACATCTAAAACATAACATAATCTTGATTTTTTTTTATTTAAAGTATACTCTTGTGCTTCTCCTATATTTGTACTTCCCATTTTCATCATAATCTCTGACGGTTTTCTTGACAGGTCTTGTGTTACCTGACTGTACTTGTACACTCGGATCCGAAGCTATGCGGGAAGTGCTCCACCAACTCCCATCTGACAATTTCACTGCATTCTTACGCATATCAAATTTGTTGTGAATCCTTGAACTTGGACAAGCCTTTCCTTACCAATACAGGGTTCTTCACTCTCACCCAATCACCGACCTTCAACCTTCCACTATCGTCGCAAACCCCACTTAGCTCCCTTTTGCTCACATTATTGGAATCGTTTTCTGCCTCTTGCCAGATTTCTTTCAAATTACACCCTTCATTAAATAATTTAACCATCCAAAAAGGACATAACTCGGTGGATGCTATCCTCCCTCTCATAAGTTCAAAAGCACTTTTGCCTGTAGCCACATGTGGAGTGGTAGGATAAGACCAAATAAGTTCATTGATAGCACGGTCTACAGGCATATTATTTCTATACGTGGCTTGAATACAATCTACTAGCACACAATTGAATCGTTCCACAATTCCATTACTTTGTGGATGATAAAGCGGTGTCCTAATATGTTTAACACCACATTTGACCAAAAACTGAAGCATTTCTGCTGAAACAAATTGGACTCCATTATCAGTTAATATCTGTTCCGAGAACGCTTCACGGATAAAAATTCTCTTTAAACATTGAATTATTAAAACCTTATCACTACTTCTGCATCTTGAGCAATTTCTAACATACTCATCAATTTCTTTATCCATTCTGGGCCACAAACTGATGTTGCTTAGCGCGCATACAACACAGCGCGTGAGTCAAAGTGGTAAGGCGGTGCGAGGGGTCTGTGTGTTATGAATATGTGCTCCGACCTGCGTGCACGTCAACTGGCGAATCAAAGAAATCTCGGTGCCCCCAGTAATTAAAAACAACTCCGCTATATCACAAAACTCACAGCACGAGTTGTGCGTTGTGCGAGTGGCGCTGAGTGCTGAATGTCAAATGATCACCAACAACGGCTAAGTCCTCTATGAACGGTGCAGATCATTAAGCCCATTATGGCTAAGTCCTCTCCCGATCCACAAGTGAAACATCAACTTTGTTGTTCCTCGCTCCTTGTTTTATCCTTGTAGTCACATTGAAAAGACGAATACTCAGGAAGATTATTTCTGTGTGTTTAATTCAGCATTGAAGACAGCTTCCATGTAAAGGGGCACAGAGAAAATAACTGACTGCGATGATACATGGAACTCCATGACATCATGAACACACAATGTCATGAAATTCCATACAGCTCCCATCAGTGCCACCTAGTAACATCACCACGAGCTCTCTACTTGAAGCCAGCGTGTCATCGGATTCTGTTTTAGGTACTTCAATCTCTTTATAAATGTTAGAGATTTAAGTTGAAAAAACTCTGCTAGCTGAGGGCATAGCTCTGGTGAGCCTTTGATTTCTGGCCTTAGGCAGTGGCAAGGTGAGTAAAAAGGAAACTGCCCTATGGGCCGACCAGCTGAGGGGAACCATCTTCTGAAAAGACAACCGGGGGGGTCATTGGAAAAAATCCTGTCTAGTGTGTGTCCTGCTACATGAGTTGGGGCTTTGACCAACTGTGAAAGCCTAAGGCAGGCCAGAGTCTTTTTTAGTGTGATGAGACTATTATTACTGTCCTCCAAGTGAAAATTAAAGGCCCCTAAAATAGTAATGTTATTATTCACCATGTGGGATGTCCTTGGCCTGTAGTTTAGCATTCCTGAAAAGTACATAGTAGGAGAAATATTAATATTAAATTATAAGGCTTCCAAGAGCTACTACATAAATCTGACTCCAAGTGACATTGATTCTGTACTTTATATACAATAGCCAGTGCACCAGACTCTGTCAAGAATAAGGATTGAATATTCATATCCACTAAATCATGACCTGAGGCTTCTTTGGCCAATGCTCCATGATAAACACCCAATCTGGGTGCCCATTGAGACGGAGAATACCACAAATACAGTTCAAAATTTTGATGGGAAAATATGTATTTTTGCTAGGGATACTTTCACATGCACGTCTTAAACACAGCAGTACAACCACCATAGCCAAACAGGGCTTAGGAGAGGACTCCAAAAGTGAAAAACAGTGCATTGTATACTCTACTGTTAGACCTGACAGCCTCAGGGTGGTCAACCCCTAACTTTTTGCCTGACTCCCTCCACTTCTTAGATACTTTTTTGCTGGTTTTAAGACTCTCTCCCTTTAAACATGGTAACATTGGATCATACCCAACTAGACTATTTAATTTACTTGCAAGTCCCTGGTAGAGTGCACTATATGTGCCCAGGGCCTGTAGATTAAATGCTACTAGTGGCCTGCAGCACTGATTGTGCCACCCACTTAAGTAGCCCCTTAACCTTGTCTCAGGCCTGCCATTGGAAGGCCTGTGTGCGCAGTTTCACTGCCAATTCGACTTGGCATTTAAAAGTACTTGCCAAGCCTAAACCTCCCCTTTTTCTACAGATAAGACACCCCTAAGATAGTCCCTCAGGTAACTCATAGGGCAGGGTGCTGTGTAGGCAAAAGGCAGGAATTTACAAGTCCTGGTAATGTAAAACTCCTAAATTCATTTTTACACTGTTGTGAGGCCTGCTCCCTTCATAGGCTAACATTGGGGCTGCCCGCATACATTGTTTGTATAGTATGGCCAGAATGGTGATACAAAATCCTGCTGACTGGTGAAGTTGAGTTTAATTTTACTATTTTAGAAATGCCACTTTTAGAAAGTGAGCATTTCTCTGCACCTAAATATTTCTGTGCCTTACAATCCACATCTGGCTGGGTTTAGTTTACAGCTCCTTGTGCATTCACTAAGACACACCCCAAACACAGGATACTCAGCATCACTTGCATACATCTGCATTTTGAATGGGTCTTCCTGGGCTGGGAGGATGGAGGCCCTGACACTTGCATGTCAAAGGACAGTAGCCTGCCCTCACACAAAAGACTGCCACACCCCCTACTGGGACACTGGTAGACCGGATTGAACTCAAAAAGGGGACTTTGTGCCCTTCTAAGCCACTCTTTGAAGCCTCCCCCACTTCAAAGGCACATTTGGGTATATAAATAGGGCTTCTGCCCCTACCAACTCAGAAACTTCTTGGAGAAGAGAACCTGAGGTCCTGAACCAGGACCTGCATCCTACCAAGAAGAACTGACTGGCTGCCCAAATGACTCACCTGTCTGCTTTCTGTGAAGGACTCCTGCCTTGCTGTTGCCCTGCTGCCTTGCTGCTCTCTGGCTGTGGTGAAGAAGTGCTCTCCAAGGGCTTGGATAGAGCTTGCCTCCTATTCCCTGAAGTCTCAGGACCAAAAAGACTTCATCTCTACAAGGAGGACTCCTTGTGCAGCAAAATTCAACGCACAGCCTGCCAGAAACGGCGCACAGCCTGCACCGCAGAGACAATTTCACTGCACGCTGAACTGGAACGTTGCAGCCTGACTTCGCAGCAAGAAGATCAATGCAGAGCCAGCATAGTGACCGGAAATTCGACGCACGGCCCACTGAATCGACGCACAGCCAAGCCGGAATGACGCAGCCCGACTTCCAGAGAGGAATCGACACAGCGCCTGCCGTGCGGTAGAAAATTTGATGCAACACCCACCGGATCGATGCAGCTCCTGTGACTTCGTCCTGCCAGCGCAGGAAATCTAAGCATTGTCCCCGGGGCTTCTGAAAACCCCGCAACCCAAAGAGGATCCACAACTGAGTGCCGGAAAGCGACACACAGCCATCCCTGTGTGAAAACTTAACGACGCATCGCCGTGTGTGGCACGAGAAATCGACGCACACCGCTTTGTTTCCACGCATCCCCTCCTCTGCGGTTCTTTGCGGATATTTTTCACACGAACCAGGTACTTTGTGCTTGAAAGAAACTTTGTTTGCTTTTAAAAGACTTAAGACACTTCATATCACTTTTCAGTGATATCTCAACATTTACTTATTGCATTTTAATCGTTTTGACCTGCTTTTATCAAGATAAATATTATACATCTTTCTAAACACTGTGTGGTGCATTTTTGCGGAGCTATATGGTGTTATTGTATGATTTACTGCACAAATACTTTACACATTGCCTTCTAAATTAAGCCTGACTGCTCAGTGCCAAGGAACCAGAGGGTGGGCACAGGATAATTTGGATTGTGTGTGAGTTACCCTGACTAGAGTGATGGTCCTTTCTTGGACAGGGGGTAACCTACCTGCCAACCAAAGACCTCATTTCTAACATCTACATTTTGCTACACTGAAAATGTTCACCCCCTTGACAAGTGGGAAAATAAACCCAAAGGACTGACACTCACAGATGTCCTACTTTTATAAGGAATAACGTTTATATCCATTGCACATACGTGAGAATTAGATTTAAAAGACAACGGTGTGTGTTCGCATTAACACAGTTATTCCCAGGCACAGGAATGCCTAAGATCCCTATTAAGTTAGTGATATTTATTATTGGATGCCACAGGCATCTCTTCTTTTGCAATATTTTGGGCTTTTGCCCACCGGCACAAGGATGTGTGTTTCGTTTGCTGTACAGTCAATCATTTGCTTTTAAACATTTCTTTAAAAAAAAAAAGCTATGATCAGCAGAGTTTCGATGTGCAATAGTTTAACTTGCGCCTGTCTATTCTACTCAGAAAACATAATGCATGCACCACTTTTTCTGGTTTCAAATTGGCAGGCAGTCTTAAAATAGTACCGGGTGCGTAAACCAGGTAAGCTCGACTTCCAAAAATATACGTACGCAAAATGCACCTGGGGTAATTGACTCTGTGTGGACCAGATTTACAAGCATTCAAACAGCAATTTGTGAGTGCAAAATCGTAATCTCGATTCATAGAATCCGAAGGGGTGAAATTTTACCCCCAAAAAGTGCACTTGCAAAGGTGGCAATCCCTTCATTATGCTGAAAATAACATAAATGCAAACGTAGCATTACAGGAAGGTTGGTGTATATAATTGCATAATATTGCCTGCAAAAGGAAGTGTGAAAATCCACACACTTATAAATTGTGGGTATTCACATACCACTTGCAGACAGTTTCCTCGTGCTCGCAAATTTACCCACATCCATACTTTCCCAATAGAGTTTTCTTCATCTCCTCAGTCTCCCTCATGCTGCCAACTGGATAAGTGGGCGCTAGCACAGGTTGTTGCTGGATACTCGTCTGAAATAAGCAGAAAGGGTGCAGGACCATCGTTTCTTAGTAGATGTCCCCAGTAGAGTTAGAACGGTGTAGTTCCAATATTGGTTAAAAGATGAAAGGTGGACCTATCCCCAGACCTCGCACTACATCACTACAAATAGCAATGTGCTCTATTTACAAAGATAAAAACGAATATACCTTTTTAACACACTCTAGGTATCCAGAAGAGGGAGCTTGAAGGGCACAACATCCATTTACTCCTGTGAAGTGCTCTGACAAGAAATCAAGAGTAATAAATTACCATTCAAGGAGTGGGTCTTCCAAAGTGTGCTTTGCCTCGAAGTTTGGAAAAACCCACAAGCCTGTACGTTTCTGGGAATTCTTAAATTCTTCTCCAATTCGTTTCCACCCTGGATATAGGCAGAGATTTACTCCAGCCAAGCGCTGCAACAACTTCCTTTCCATGGTGGGAAGGGAAACGGATCACTCCCAGATTTGTGGGGTAGTGGCGGCAAGAGCTTTCGTCAATGAGGTAAATCATTTTCCTCGCGGAGAAAAGAAAATGCATTTGCCCAAGAAGCTCCTTTCCCACGGCCAATGTTTTCCACTATGAAGAACTACTGACAGCAGTAATAGTAGCCCGCTGAAAGTGTCACTGGACATTCCAAGTCGCACCCCACCCCTTGAAACCTGTGCTTCAAACACTTTTCCCAGGCATACTGCTTAGAAAGTTATTGAAAAGTACGCTAAGGCGGAGATGTAAATCTACACCCGTATTTTTATATGTTTTTCATTATTGGGGTCCAATATCTTTTCTTCTTACCTCCCATAGTGTAAAAGGCAACATTAAGACCTAAACTAGCTGAGTAAACTACACAGTGTATAAGCAATTGTTCTGCTCTTGGTACCTTCATAAAATTGACAGCACATAACGGTAATGCCTTTATGGAACAGAAACTATATAAATACATGCTTGTTAAAAGCCAATAAATTAGTTACAATTTCTTTTAGAAAGTCATTCACAGGTAAAATCTTCCTATTGCACAGGTCACATCCAAATACCACAGATCCATTAAATATTCTGCAGCTTGTCTTCGATCTAATATTCCATACTTAATGAGATTTAGAATTAACAATATTTTCCATACCAGCTGTAAACACATTCAATCTAATCAAATGTGTAGCAAATTACATCTTATATTCAAACCACATGTGCAGTTACTACTGTTATCTATCACTGCATTATTTAAAGCGGAAGACAAAAGAAATGGATACATCCAAATTCTAAACTTTCGCAATGCTCATCTCACAGCTACACTGGGAATACATCAATATATGAAAACAATTCTCTTTGGGGTGCGCGGTTAAATTTCTAATGCTCAACATGTCTACTTAAAAACATTTGACTGTTGTGTTCCTTCAAGAGTGTGCCTAGGAATAGGAGGCTGAAGATGGGCTCAGTTAGCTCTGAACAGTGGGTTCAGGCTGACAACAGGGAAATTCCAGTTTCCCTGCTCAAGTGTAACCTGCAGTAGTGGTATAGGGATATGCCAGGATCTTTGGCTTTGACAGCCTGGGAGAGCAGTACTCAAGGTGAGGTCGGAGCTGGGACCAAGAGAGCTACTGCCAAGATTACTGAAGATAATGACTGGGACGCCTAGCCTGAAGGCAGGCTGTGCTGCCTCGAGGAGCAGTGCCAGGCTACGGCTAGGAGAACCCCTTTATGACTGCTGACCAATGAAAACAACTGAGAAAAACTATGACGGTACAATAATCCTGTGAGGTCATTCAAATGTGGCAGACACTTCAGTTATGCAATTGCTGAACTGGGCGGTGACTCAACCTCCTCTGTGTATACAGGGAGTGCAGAATTATTAGGCAAGTTGTATTTTTGAGGATTAATTTTATTATTGAACAACAACCATGTTCTCAATGAACCCAAAAAACTCATTAATATCAAAGCTGAATATTTTTGGAAGTAGTTTTTAGTTTGTTTTTAGTTTTAGCTATGTTAGGGGGATATCTGTGTGTGCAGGTGACTATCACTGTGCATAATTATTAGGCAACTTAACAAAAAAAAATATATACCCATTTCAATTATTTATTATTACCAGTGAAACCAATATAACATCTCAACATTCACAAATATACATTTCTGACATTCAAAAACAAAACAAAAACAAATCAGTGACCAATATAGCCACCTTTCTTTGCAAGGACACTCAAAAGCCTGCCATCCATGGATTCTGTCAGTGTTTTGATCTGTTCACCATCAACATTGCGTGCAGCAGCAACCACAGCCTCCCAGACACTGTTCAGAGAGGTGTACTGTTTTCCCTCCTTGTAAATCTCACATTTGATGATGGACCACAGGTTCTCAATGGGGTTCAGATCAGGTGAACAAGGAGGCCATGTCATTAGATTTCCTTCTTTTATACCCTTTCTTGCCAGCCACGCTGTGGAGTACTTGGACGCGTGTGATGGAGCATTGTCCTGCATGAAAATCATGTTTTTCTTGAAGGATGCAGACTTCTTCCTGTACCACTGCTTGAAGAAGGTGTCTTCCAGGAACTGGCAGTAGGACTGGGAGTTGAGCTTGACTCCATCCTCAACCCGAAAAGGCCCCACAAGCTCATCTTTGATGATACCAGCCCAAACCAGTACTCCACCTCCACCTTGCTGGCGTCTGAGTCGGACTGGAGCTCTCTGCCCTTTACCAATCCAGCCACGGGCCCATCCATCTGGCCCATCAAGACTCACTCTCATTTCATCAGTCCATAAAACCTTAGAAAAATCAGTCTTGAGATATTTCTTGGCCCAGTCTTGACGTTTCAGCTTGTGTGTCTTGTTCAGTGGTGGTCGTCTTTCAGCCTTTCTTACCTTGGCCATGTCTCTGAGTATTGCACACCTTGTGCTTTTGGGCACTCCAGTGATGTTGCAGCTCTGAAATATGGCCAAACTGGTGGCAAGTGGCATCGTGGCAGCTGCACGCTTGACTTTTCTCAGTTCATGGGCAGTTATTTTGCGCCTTGGTTTTTCCACACGCTTCTTGCGACCCTGTTGACTATTTTGAATGAAACGCTTGATTGTTCGATGATCACGCTTCAGTAGCTTTGCAATTTTAAGAGTGCTGCATCCCTCTGCAAGATATCTCACTATTTTTGACTTTTCTGAGCCTGTCAAGTCCTTCTTTTGACCCATTTTGCCAAAGGAAAGGAAGTTGCCTAATAATTATGCACACCTGATATAGGGTGTTGATGTCATTAGACCACACCCCTTCTCATTACAGAGATGCACATCACCTAATATGCTTAATTGGTAGTAGGCTTTCGAGCCTATACAGCTTGGAGTAAGACAACATGCATAAAGAGGATGATGTGGTCAAAATACTCATTTGCCTAATAATTCTGCACTCCCTGTATGTGTAGTTAGCGTTGTTGGAATGGGCTCTGGCAAACAACTAAGGGGGGTTCTGTTGCAAGACCTAAATGCTTCCCCTCTCCCTAAGAGTTTACAAAACAGGTACTTTCAACAAATGGCCAAGGGGAGCTTTTCACCCACTAAGGAGGTATATTCATGGAGTAGTTTGCTGTATCAGTAAATAGGAGCTAACCACTGGAATATTTCCAAAAATGAAGAAGTCAGAACTGGACTACACCAAATTAAAGGAAACTGTTTTGGTCTCTAACCTGAAATGAGTAACAAGCTCTCAAGCTCACCCCATGTCTCCCCCAGCCACTTTGCGGTTACTGCTCACTATGAAAAGCGTAACCATATCATTTTTTTCTGGCCGTATGTCAGAACAAAGTTCTTGATTTGGGAGTAGTGACGAAGCCCATAAGCAAAATGCTTAGTTTTTGTATGATTCACAAACATTTCCATAAGCATTTTGCACCAGAACTAAACTGCACAGGCTGCAAAATCAAACGTTTATCGCCGCTTTGTGCTCATTCTACAGCTAGTCAAGAGGAAACGTTTTAGCAGTCACGTTATGCCTGTAATATATTTCAACGTGAATTGGGCACAAGGTATGTCTGGGCCTTCAGGACACACTGTCTCAGAACAGCTTTTGAGTACAATTTATTAATACACATTCAAGTTCGCTATTTCCTACACAGATATCTAGCATCTGGAGAAAAAATGTCTGACTAAATATAGAAGGGACTAGAGGCTAGAGGTGCTGGCTACATTATGAGACTAAGGAAATGAGTGGAGTGACAAAGGCACTGTTTATTGTTGAGGCAGATATATATCTTGAAAATAAAGCTTGTATTTACAGTACTTGGTGAAAAAGTAGCCTCATAACTGAGTCCACAATTGCAAGCTTTATGTCTCATGAATTTTAGTCAACCAACAAATCATACTCATTCAGTTCATTTGGTACTATAAAAATGCTAGCCTATCGTAGAAGGAAAAGCACCCCTAGAAGACCAAAAGACTACGCCTTTCCAGAGTCAAAGGCATTTTCACTTCACTTAACGATATTCCCAAAGGTAGCAATTAGTTTTTCTTAATTTACATATGACATTACAAACAAGGAGGTACTATGGGAAACAACCACTCCAAATATCAAACAGTAGGTGACTTTTTCTATCAGAAAGATTCAGCAAAAGCTTTTTTGGTGGAAATTTTCACCAATACTTAAAATATTGAGAAGATGACAAACTTCATAAGTTCCTGAAGTAGTAAAACTTCACTGGTGAAGTTATCATTAGAAACACTGGTAGTAAATATTCACCTGTTTCCAGTTAACCGTACTTTGGAAAAGTGATTACTGAACATTATCCACATCCCATAAGAAAAAAAAATGAATTAAATCCATTAGTCACTGTTTATTTAGCAGCGAGATGCCACTCGAGGGGGTGATCCACACGAATAAGAAAATGTAGCATAACATAACGCGGGATCACCAAATCTGACGAGGGGCATTCAGAAACCTGTTAAAATATAGGGTATCGTTTTTGCATTGGGCACCACAATCTATCACTGACCGTCCCGCCGTACTCATGCTCTTGCTAGGTAATTTAACTGTGGGAGGGAAGGTTAAAGTGTGGCACAAAATCCACCTATACCCCCAATAAAAGGACTGTGGGTGTAAAGTCTGGTGAATTCATTAATGCTCTGCATGTTGTGTTTGTCCAATTCCAGTGATCTAATAACATTCAATCCGAAGCAAATAATCTCCGTAAAAGAAAATGCAATAACGTGGATTTGCCTTTTTGTTGGCATAACCAAGACTGAGTTTTCTTACCTTGGTTTGACTGAAAAGTGAAACACCAGTTATGCTGGTTTCTTTCGCCATGGTGTCCCTGGGGTTTATTTCGATTGAGCCTCTACAACCTACGACCTATTACAGAACACAAAGTTTAAAAAAGAATTTCAATGTTGTGCAAGAAATTGAAAATACTCCATTTTAAATCCCTTACACCTACAGTATTTGCATACAGGAAGAACTCGAGCTACAAAGTTCCATCTCAGAATGCTTAGTAAATCTCAGGGCTTGGCTGCTTTTGTTGAAACTTTTGTTTAACATCAGAGTCTCTGTGACAAAAAACACATTTATTTTGGTCATTCAAATTTCCTCTGAGAATGCCCGATAAAATAGAACTCCTCCCTTCAGATTATATTTGCAGTTGCACAGGCCCAACACAACATGTTTAAGAGACGAACACAAGGTATGCCCTACTCGGTTTACAAATAACTTGAATACTGCAGTCACGGTAACAATTTCAAGAATGACACGAAAGTTCTTCATGGTTAGTCTAGACGGCACGTATTTATTTTCATGAAAGAACTTTCCCAGTCGATAAATGTGAGGATGAGGTACATTTATTAATTGTTTTTTTTTGTAATAGCTGCCCAATCGTACCAGACAAAGGAGGAAGCATGAAGTTCAAACGAGATATCATATAAAGATGACAGAATTTTCTCTCTCCAGCCCACACTATAACAATTTTCCATCTCTGAAGCAATACATTTGATGTTGGTTTCCACAGGCCACAATCTCAACTAATACTCAGCGATTGTGGTAGTCGACATATTTACAGTGTGGCTCAAGCGTGCAACCTCTGCTGCAGGTCTATGCCACGCCCTCCATTGCATGCCTAAGCTGTTGCGTGCCGAAATCACACCCTCCATTGCAGCGTTGACTGTTCTGACACACAAGCAATCCAATTAGTATCATCAACGTAATTGCACAACACAATTGTCAACTACAATCACAGCTGCACAACAAAATACTTACAATCACTCTTCCTCCACTTGACAGAAGTTTTAGATCATTGCTGAGATTAACGTTTGACAACATTTCTATTATCACATTAACCCCTTGCTCACCCGTTGATTCCTGAAAGAAAAAGATAAGATACAGCATTGTATAATTATAAACCAAATTACTTTTAAAATCAAAGTAAACTGATCTGACACATCCTGAAAGATCATCAAAGTCGTTAACTCCTTAACTGACATATGGTCTTAGTTTTAAGTCCTAAAGTCCTAAAAATGTATTTTTTTCCTTATCGTAAGTCACTTTAGTCTGAAAAAAGATAGGAACTAACTTACTTACTTTCAGCTGCCTAATGGGAAGTTAAGCATGCAGTAACATAGCCAATATGACAGGTCACATGCATAAAAACAGGGCGATTGGGTTTGCTAGGACTTTTTTCACTGAGGTTGTTAACATGCCAAAATGGCCACCTGTGCATTATAATGAGAGTGCACGGTGGGCCATTTTGGAAGGGCTTTTCTGTTAAAGAAAAGCCATTTCAAGATAGCTGCCGAGGCACACAGATTTGTCGCGGTAAACTGGGGGCCACTACAGCATTTGTATAATAGGTTGTACTCCTCGTGTGGAGTTGAAAGTTTATGTTCACAATTTGACCCACTTAGGGAGTTTTGGGTGTCATACGAGACCTGCAGAGGTGCTCCAGTCTGGGTTCCAAGCAGCGGTGGTTCCTCCTTTAGGGCAGAGGAGCGTCGCCCCACCTGCTGCAAGTGCAGCAGGCAGCAAATGTAAATTAATAACATGCCGGTTAAGATGACATTACCATGATTTAAGATTGTGCCATTGTTTCAGCGAGGATGGGGGCGGGGCTATTCCTGCTGATTGACAGCAGGAACAGGGATGACTTGACTTGCCTAAAAGCATAAACTGCCATGTTGGATTTGGCCAACCCGACTTGCGCACTTCTGACTGCACTAATCGGAGCCGTTTTAAACAGCCGGGCATAAGGGAGACAGAGACTCGCAGTCTCAAAAGGACACGCTTACATGAAAAGCAGAAAAAGAGACTTGCATCAGGAAAAGCCATTGAGAAAAGCATAGAAAAAACGGGGGGTAAAAAAAAAAAAGAAAAAAAAAATCGGATTGACAGGGCAGAGAGATGTATCCATGAGATAAACAGTGAGAAAGAGAGCATAGAAACGGAGAGAGCGGAAGAGAGAATCCTAAAGCGAGGCAGAGGGATAGAAAGGAGAAAAGCTACTGAGAAAGGAAGGGACACAAGAGAGGAAGAGAGGGAGAGAGTGTGAGAAAAATAATTAAAAAGGGGCAGTGAAGGACAGAGAAGCGAACGGAGGTTGGGAGGGGTGTGAGTGACAAAGGCAAAATAGTTGCGAGGAGGCAGGTTCTGCTGATAAAGGCTGGCGAGGGGTTCTGAGGCAGGGATTTGACAAAGGCTACGCAGTGGGACTCTTCGGAGACCATGGAATGGGCCAGAGCCAGGGCCTGCGCATGCAGTAACAGCGCTGTTCAATTAAGCACACACACAGGAATATGGCACAGTGCGCAACTGCCTCACCGTGCAGCGCGCCCTTTATTAATAGCCTCTCTGGTGTCACCCGCCCTCACGTCTCTTTTGGCTACAATGTTTGAGAGAGCCTGGGTGGCTCTCTACATCCCTCCCAGGTTTTATTTAAAAACAGAGGATGCTTGGAGAAGGAAGAACCATGGTCCCAAAGAAGGCAGAGTGCCGAGAGCTAGAAGGAACAGAGCTAACAGATAGACGAAAGAGAGGGACAAAGGCAAGAAGGACAAATAGAGACATGGACATAGAGGTGTTGCACCTGCGGAATACTGTAATAAAACATAGCAAATCGAGGGCTAACACATAAAGGTGTTCATTATGACCCCAGTGGCGAGTGTTTAAGTGTCAGTAGTACCGCCAACAGGCTGGCGGTACATACCGCCACATTATGAGAATGGCAGATTGGCAGCAGCCAACCCGCCATTTCTCCACTCATACTGCCAAGGCGGTATCAGCCGCCAGGCCGGAGATGTCAATCTCCAGCCCGGCAGCCGGCATAGTACCATCAGAGGCATTTTGAGCCTGCCTACCACCATGGTATTCGTGGCATTAGCAACGCCACGAAAACCATGGCGGTAAGCCCTACCGGTGACAGGGAATTCCTTCCCTGTCACCGGTAGGCGGGTCCCTCTCCCCCCTCCAAACTCCCCCCACCACCCAATCCTCTCACTCCCACCTCACCCCCATACACACACACACCCACAGACATGCACCATGCATACACCCATTCACTCAAACTGGCATATACATATTCATAAAAGCATACTTCCAGACATGCTCGCGCACATTCGCACATTCTTACACACAATCACACTGACATGCAGACCCACACTCACGTCATCATTCTTACATGCATTCACTCACACGCATACACCCACGCTAACACAACACACACACACGCATTCACACACACACTCACAAATTCATACACACAATCAGGCACACACACACGCTACACCCCCCACCACCTCCCCTGTCGGAAGCCCGACTTACCTTATTCTAGGAGGTCTCCCGGCAGGGAACAGGAAGGGGCGCTGCTACCGCCAGCAGAATACCACCAGCATAATATCGCCAGGCCGTATCACAGGTCATGATACGTCTGGTGGCGTTCAACTGGCGTGGCGGTGTTGGGGATAGCAGCGCCAGCTTACCACCGTCCGCCAGTATGATTACTGCTGAATTCCTGCCCTTCTTGTGGCGGAAGTGCGCAAGTGATCATGATATGAAGGACGGATGGTAGCTGCGGTGATGGTATTTTGGCGGCCGTCACCACAGCGGTAGGCGGGTTTTACCACCAATGACAAAATGATGGCCAAAGTCTTTCAATCTCTGGCTAGGAGGTGTACTGGCCCGCAAGTGATACCACTCACTCCGGCCTGTCAGCTCACCGGGCCTCTCCAGGCTCCTCGGAAGCTCAAGATTACAGTGTGGTGTCAATCGATTCACCAGATCACCGTCAGCCACCACCTCTCTTTCTGCATTCCCAAACTCTTCAACTACCTCTCCGCTGGTCCATGCTCTCTCAGGATCCACTCGCTGGAACCAGGATAAATTGCGGGTGACCTGTTGCTCTCCTCTCTAGGCAGTCACCATCATCCCTCTCACTGCCACCACTTTCCACAACTATGGTTCATAGGGGGTCCTGAATTTCCACCCCAGATATCGGTCTTTTACCACCACAGTATCGCCAACGTGGAGATCCAGGAACTGGGTCCTCCTCCTATCACTAGCCTTCGCATTGGTTCTCCGGCGTTTGGCTTGAGCACTTCCCTGATCTAGCTTGTCCGGAACCCACTGGGAATCTGCAGGAATACAATCCTGCTGTGATTTTCTAAACATCAATGCGGCAGGAGCGCATCCGGTGGTGCTGAGGGGTCTGCCGGTATACTCGTAGAAACTGGTGCATGCACCCCTCGAGATCCTCTCCTTGGTCCACACCAATCCTCAGGGCCCTATTTAGGGCGCACATAAAGCTTTCAACACCCCCATTGGCCTGCGGCCAGTAGGGAGTAATCCAGCGGCGGCGCCCCGCCATTTGGCTGAGATAGTCCCGGAACTCCTGCCTCTGAAACGGTGGCCCATTATGTGTCCTCTTCTCCTCCGAGAGGCCAAACAGGGCAAATGTTTTCTCCAACACCGGTTTAACATTTACAAAAATTGCCGAAGCCACCAGCTCCACGATACAAAATCGCTAGTGAGAGTCTAAAAGGACCAAAGTCAGCCTTCTGTCTGGGAAGGAAACTGCCAAAGTCCATGACGACCTTGGACCATGGTCTAACGCTGGGTTCTTCTGTGATGGCCGGCGCTGTGGGCTGGGCAATGATCATACACAGATGGCACCTCCTTACTCTGTCTTCCACAAGGGGGTCTATGCCTGGGAACCACACTTTGCTCCAAAGACAGGCCTTCATCTTAGCAGCCCTTTGGTTACCCTGATAGGTCAGCTCAACCACATAATCCCACAGACAGTGAGGAATCACCAGCTTCTGGCCCCTCAGCAGTATGCCATCGCTCACCATGGACAACTCATTCCTCACCTTCCACACCACCTGCGTGGCGGCACGTTCCTTGGGCTCCTTGTTCCATCAAGGAAATGCTTCCATTCCCGCTCAGTGCTTCCTTCACCCGGCATATGATCCGGTATTTGAGTGACGCTTCAGCTATCTCTGGCAGAGTGAGAGCCACTGGACATGATGCGTGCACCACCATCCTCACAAAGCTTTCGGTATTTTCTTCTTCTTCATCCAGCCGACCTTCGGGTAGAGCAAAGCAAAACACAAATGACGGATGGAATGTGGAACTAATCAAACATTCACCCCGAGTCACAGATCTGGGTTTAATCCATTGTTCATTTGCTCACTATGCCACCCCAGTTTAGACCCAGCCATATGCAAATCAGTCTTGACCCTGTTCCTCATGGGAACAGTCCAGCCTGAACTGCAAGGCCAGGTCCTCCCTGGACCGGAAACAAGCATCCTGGGACCGGTTTCAGGGTTTCACCCTTCATCAGCCAGGATAGCTTGAATCCAGTGGCATAGTGAGCCTGGCTGATACCAGTCTGCCTTAGTATAAGCTTTCACAGCATGTTTGAGCAGCACCCTTGGATAACCTGCGCCCTTATTTCTTCGTGCTGGTTAAGGCCCACGCAAGTGCTCGCCAGCCTCCTTAGTCTAGCATAAAACCTGTCCACTGACTCTGTGTCAGATTGTTGGGCCTGGTGCAGCTTGAACCTCTCCTAATTGTGGTTGAGTTGAGGATCAAAGTATTGGTTCAGGGTGGTCACTGCTGCGTTGAAGTCGTTGGCTGCCCCCATGTTTGGGAGCATGTTGAAGAGTTCATACAGCTCATCTCCTCTCATGTGTAGCATGCGGGACCTTCGCACAGCCCCGTCAGTTTCTCTCGTGGCGCAGAAGTAATTATCCAGTCTGCCAAGCCAGTGGCGCAACCTCGGCACTGCTGTGGCAGGGTCCGCTAGCTGACTGAAAGGGGTCAGTGCTGCCACTGACGAGTGGGCTCCTCCTGCTGATGGTGAAGGCTGTTGGACGCAATGTTGCTCGGATAAACTCATGTTTCTGTGTGTTTCTTTTTCTTTTTTTTTCCTAAACTACGTCTACTGTCCCACTGTTTTCACTCACGTGGCTTGTGTGTTGGGTTAATCCTGTCACTTTATTTCTCCCCCATTCATCACCTTATTTTATTATTATTATTTTATTTTTCCAACAGGCCTCCTTTTTTTTTCTTGTGCCCTGTGAAGTCTCCCCCTTTTCCTGCAGCTCACTGTTGTGGTTGAGCCTTGTTCTGTACTGCCCGGGCATCTGCCTCACATGGCCTGCTTGCCCTCGCTGTGCCTTGTGCCTCCCTCTCACTGCTGTCCAGATGAGGAGGAGAGGGGCAATGGCTGGCCTTACCTCTGCAGATGTTGGGTGCTTGAGGCACGCGCACCACATGCTTCTTCTCTTCAGGGTGGGGTGGGCGCTCCAGGTCTTGTCTTGGGGGCGGGGCAGGGGCCTCTTTACGCGCCGGTCAAGGCCGCAGCCGGCTCCATCATCACAGCACTCCTGCTCGCTGGAGGCATCGGGCGGTGCGTGGGTCTCCGCGCCTTCCTTTCACCAGCGCAGCACTCTGGTGCCTGGCATGGCACCTGCCCGCAGGTAAGGGCACTGCTCCTGGTTGCCAGCTTTTCACAGTGCGCCACTGACGTACACCGTCGGGGAACAGGCTTGCGCATGATGTTTTTGGGCCAGCACTCCACCGGGCGATCCCGCTCTCATCGGCAATGTGGAATGGGCCCGAGCCAGGGCCTGCGCATACAGTAACAGCTCTGTTCAACTAAGCACACACACATTAACATGCACAGTGTGTGACTGCCTCACAGTGCAGTGCGCCCTTTATTAATAGCCTCTCTGGCGTCGCCCGCCCTCACGTCTCTTTTGGCTGCAATGTTTGAGAGAACCCGGGTGGCTCTCTACAGAGACTATGTGCACTCTCTGGTTTGCCCTGTGGTTGATCCCCGTGCTTCTTTGATTTGCACCAATATTTCTCCGCCAGCTCCACCTTTTCTTTCAAGATTTATTTAGTGTATTTAAAAAAAATCCTGTGGTGGGCACAGCCTGCGTTGAAACACAACTCTTGTTTCACGCTGTTTGGGTCAAGCGCTACGGACCTGCAAACCTTAATGTACCTTTAATCTATTACTTGTGAGAAATGCAAAAATATGAAACAGAAAGTTAAGGCAAGCCACATGCTTCCGAAAACTGGATTTTCTAACAGAAAGTTCTGACATGATAACTGTGATAATCTGGCAGCCACACATAAAATAGCTTTTCTAAAGCATAACTGTGGGGGTGTTGAGCTGGTCGGTGCTGTATACTAGTGGAAGGATGAAGTACAATTTTTGTTTGAGGGTTATATTTTAGCTGATGGGCGATATGAACTCTAAAGTAGCATTTTGTTTGTCATGTGTCATCAGTGTAGTGTAGCTGATTGGTTTGTGAGCATGATCCACATTTTGTGGGACGCTGAAGTCTTTTATGGTCAGTGAAATAAGTTTGTGTTGGAGCAATGGGCACCAGAAAGCAGATCAGTTTACTGTGCACTTTATATGAGAAATGCAATGACATTGTTGTTTTGCAGCGGGCCACAGTAGTGCTTGTGTTGTACAATATAGGCACGTATCATCGGCCATTCTTGCATATTACATGACCTTCAAGGTACCATTGATGATGGTAGGACTGCTGGAGGTGGTGGTGGTGGTGGCTTGGGAAATTGCCTGTGAAGCATGAGCTCCTATCATTAAACATTGTGACTGGACTAAATAATTTGGCTGAAGTGGAGAGGAGACAAAATGTCTGAGTCTGTGCCTTACGTATCATCATTGTGATCCCAGTATCAGTTCACAGGCTCTAAGATGCTTCATGCCATACAGGTGTCGTGCCTAGGTCTGTTGTGCTGAGGACCTCAGATATAAAAATAGTGCTACACATATATTCGAATAAATTGTGGGCATGCTTGACCTGATGGTGCTTATCAATGGTGAAATTGGTGAACTGTAATAATGACAGTAATATTTCACATATTTTGTGGGCAGTCGAGGAACAGTAGTGTCCAGATTGTGAGTAATGCTCAAACTAGCACAATATTAATAATTCTTACCATTTTTATTACATTATTATTTTTGCCTGATGTAGCTTGTACAACTGAAGCAACTTGTCTCTATTGGACCCAGCACTCACTCAATCAGCCATGCAAGTACTTACCCACTGATCCAGACATCCATAATGTATTCAATTATCATCCATGCAATCTCCCTTTCGTCCATCCATTCTTTCATTCACTCATTAATTCAGTTACTATGCACTCGGTTACCATCTCATTCCTCCACCCAACCAACCATCTCATTCTCACATTCACCCACTAACATACCCACAGAACCACACACATAAACCTATCAATCAATGAAGAAGGACAAGCATTTTAGGAAGTAGCCAGATTTATTAGTTTTGCCAAGGCATTTTTTACTTCGGTGTCCATGAAATACAGGTCAAAGACAGTTGCTGAATCAACCCCTTCAATTCATCTGTAGGGTGTAATAGGGTGTAGTTGTGATATTTTCCTTATTTTTATATCCCAACACTGCCTTTTCAGAACCGCCCTGTGTTCTATGACCAAGTTCAAAAGCTGCTCCTTTTTAAAATGCACTTAATGCTGACAACGGAATACGAGCTGTCTGGTTAGTGACATTGTGTCTGCAAACAAAGTGCAGTCAGCACCTGCAATTTTGTATTGTATTAGCTTTTACGCCCCACCATTTTCAAATGTCACTAGCTGCCACTGGTTCCAAGCGATTTCTGTGGTTATATAATTTGTTGAGACTATGCAAATCTAAGCTTCATGGTTTATAGTTGTTTTTGTCGCTATTCAGATGCTTCCTCATTTCCACCCTAGTGTATCATGCTGAACTACAACTGTCTGTGGAAAACCTTCCCTCACCTTAAGAAGGATACAGAGGCCACACATACTTGTGGTGATTCAAGAGTACAGAAAGGAGCACAGTCTCCGGTGCTGTCAGGACATCACTGCGCCAGGGGAACACCTGAGCTTGCAACACACTGTTTAAAACCATGTGTTGAGCCAAAGCACATTAGAGCCGATTTGTGGGCAGTTTACAGCCTGCTGCTTCTCTCCAGCCGTTTGAGGATTTATACAAATAGACAATGAGTTAAAAAACTTGCTTTGTGACAAAGCAAAACAAACAAGAAGTCACCTGTTGATACCTTGTTGGGTCGTATTCTTGAGTGTTGGTAAAGTAATTCGTATGTTCTGCATTCTCGTGCCGAGAGATGTCCTTAGAATTAGAATGCGGGAGGAGAGGGAATTCGTAATGGAAACGGGTGGGGTGAAATTATGGACGAGTATGGTGTCGGATGGCATTCGTATGTTCCGCATTCTCGTGCCGATCTTTCGTTCTTATAGAATGTCCTTAGAATTAGAATGCGGGAGGAGTGGGAATTAGTTTATGGAAATGGTTGGGGTGAAATTACGGACGAGTATGGTGTCGGAAGGGGAAGCGGTTTAATCCTGCTGGATATAAAACAAAATCATCTTGAATCTCACCAAGGTGCTTAATTTCAGACCCCTGTCTGCAAAAAGTAGAACTGCAGCTTTTGAACACTATGCTAAGAGGACTATAAGCATACGCATAATACTTTCACCTATATTTAGTTAGCCTGATTACTTTTAACTACAGATAAAATGTTTAATTTTAGTGTTCATATTATATCAAATCACTCTACCGCCTGATATAAATCTTTCTTTTTCTATTATTAGCAGCACTAATCACGTTGTGACATAATTGTTCAGTCACAGTGAATAAGAGGAATATACAATTTTTAGGGTCGAGGGCATGCATACACTCTGGATCATGTTGTAATCTCTCTGTGGGCTTCTAACCGCGCCCATGTCACACCCGTCACTTTCATTAGTTCGTGAGCTTGCCATTTAAAAATCGCTGGGCAGAAGTCAAGCTCTTTGCATGACATGACTGTGTTACATGGATAATTCCACTTTTGCTGGTTACATGGATAATTGTACTTTTGTCAGTAACATGGATAATTGCGCTTTTGACGATGTTTCACTGCGAGAAAACTTCTGTTTCTTTTTCTGTGTGTCCTTCATGCTCATCGCGACCATTGGCTCGCATATGTGAAACCGTTTTCCATTTCATTATTAGTTTATGTGGCAAGAAAAGTCAGTTTAGGAGCTTACAGCTCTAATAGCTTTAACGCGAGCAAACGCGAGACCCGTTGCATTACCTCCCGTCCCTCCCTCGCCTTCCTTTTAACCAATGAGGCCTCCCGCCTCCCCCCTAGACCCTCCCTTCCCCTTTCAAACCCCCCCCCCACCCTTATCCCCTCCTGTTCTTTTGTCTAGCCCACGCTAGACGTATCTCTTTTCCTTTTCTTACCTGCACTGCGGGGCCTGGAGGTCGTCGAAGGAGGCACTCCTCGGGACGCGGAGCTCCGCGAGGAGTGCTACGGCTGGGTCGCGTCTTGGACGAGCAGCATGGCTGCTGGAGAGGCGTGTACTGGGGGCCGGCTGACGGGGTCAGCCGGCCCTCTGTGGCTGGGGCGTTGGTTTCCGGGTTTCCGTGCCGCGGAGCCGCGAGGAACCGAGGAACTTCGATTTTGGGTTGCTTTTCAGGTAGGACGGGCGTTCTGCCCGTGATTTTTATGAAATGTTACAAGGAGGTTGACCTTTTTAGGGATTGGTGGAGCCCTGTTGGGGGAGGACCGGGGTCCTTTATATAGGGTAGATTTTTGGAATGGAAGTCAGTGTTTTTTGATGGTTTACGATGCCTAAAGCTCCAGCAAAGAGAAGTAGGATTGTCTCTTCTTCCTCCTCGGAGGAGGGAGGTGAGGATAGCATTGCTCTTCCTGAGAACCCACAGGTCCCTGACAGGGGTACTCCCCTCATGTCTAGAGAGGAAGTGCAGGATATGATTGAGGTAGCTGTTACCAGGGCACTGCAAGCTGGCGTGGCCAGGTCTGCTCAGCCTAAGCGTGCGCACTCATCGGTAGCAGCAAGGAAATCCTCATCAGAGAGTGAGGATGAGGCCCCATCAACGTCATCTGGGGGGAAATATGTTTCCAGAGAAGAAATGTGGGAAGTGATGGCACATGTTCGGGACAATTTGGGTTTCCCAGTGTTTCAACCTACAACCTCGGATTCTCATTTATTTCCTCAATATCAGACGCCTTCAAAGTTTGCCATGCCTTTCCAGGGACCTGTGAAGGATATGGTGTTTCTTGAGTGGAAGGATGTGGAGAAGGCTCAAGTTCCACGATTCCTTCAGAAACTTTACTTACTTGAGGGTGAGGAGGTTTCGCCTCCTTCAATACGCCTGGACTCTATTTTGGCTACTCTAATTGGCAAAACGGCTGTCAATCCGGAGGATTGTGTGCCTACGGATGCCACAGACCGTAAAGTGGATTCGGGTCTTAAGAGGGCTTTTGCTGCGGAGAATCTGGCGCTGAAGGCAGGGATTTATTCTGCTTATGCGTCACAGTCATTGGTTCAAGACTTTGATAAACTGGCGGTAGCTGTACAGGAAGGGGCGGAATGTTCAGACCTCCTGGCTGGTATGGAGCAGCAGGCCAGATTGTTGGCTGATGTGTCTTCTGATGTGGTCCGTACTTCGGCTCTGGCTTCTGGGTCTTTGATTGGGGCTCGTAGGTCCCTCTGGTTGTGTTCCTGGAAGGCTGATCCAGGGGAGAAGGCGGCCTTGTTGAGACTGCCGTTTGAAGGCCGTAACCTGTTTGGAGAGCAATTGCCGTCCATGCTTTCCAAGGCATTTAAGGAGAGGAAGCATGCCTTACCTTGTAAAGGGGGTTCTTCTTCGGGTAAAGGGTGGAAGAAGCATTCCAGAACTTCTCCTACTAGGGATGCTAAATCCTTTTCATTTAGGAAACGACGTTATCAGCTGCGTTTTTCGCCTAAGAAGTCTGCTCCTGCGACCCGGGGTGGTTTCAAGAAGGGGTCCTGACAATCACAGTGGGCCTGGCAGAGGGCCGGTTGGGGGAAGACTGAGTCACTTTCTTTCAGCTTGGGAGGACAGTGTAAACGATCATTGGGTAATAGACATTGTGACCAATGGTTATGTCATTGATTTTGTTGTGGTTCCTCCAGATTCAGGGGTACGTCCCACACCTCTGCCTTCAGGGGGGTCACGGAGAAGAGCATTGTTGAACGGAGTGCGAGACTTACTGGTCAAAGGGGCCATTTCCCGCGTTCCGCTAGACGAACGGGGTCAGGGCACTTATTCAGTCTTTTTTCTTGTACAGAAGGTTTCAGGGGGATTTCGGCCTGTGCTCAATCTAAAGGAGGTGAATACCTGGATCAGGACAGTGCATTTCCGCATGCTGTCCATTCAGACTATTTTTCCATTGGTCAGACAAGGGGACTTTCTGGTGTCACTGGATCTGCAGGATGCTTACCTACACGTGCCTGTGGCAAAATCCTCTCAAAAGTTCCTGAGGTTTGCTGTGGGTCAGGACCATTTTCAGTTTTGCGTTCTGCCTTTCGGTCTAAAATCTTCTCCTCGGATTTTCACAAAAGTGCTGGCTCCTCTAGTGGCTTTGCTTCATTCAGAAGGGGTGTTTCTGCATCCTTATCTAGACGACATTTTGATTCATGCCCATTCACGAGACCTTTTGCAGAGGCAGGTGGCCCAAGTTCTGGGGGTCCTGCAAAACCACGGGTTTTTGATCAATTGGGAGAAATCAGACTTAGGGGGTCATTCTGACCCTGGCGGCCGGTGACCGCCAGGGTCACCGACCACGGGAGCACCGCCAACAGGCTGGCGGTGCTCCCAAGGGCATTCTGACCGCAGCGGTTCAGCCGCGGCCAGAAAGGGTAAACCGGCGGTCTCCCGCCGGTTTACCACTGCCCTACAGAATCCTCCATGGTGGCGGAGCGCGCTCCGCCGCCATGGGGATTCTGACACCCCCTACCGCCATCCTGTTCCTGGCGGGTCTCCCGCCAGGAACAGGATGGCGGTAGGGGGTGCTGCGGGGCCCCTGGGGGCCCCTGCAGTGCCCATGCCCATGGCATGGGCACTGCAGGGGCCCCCGTAAGAGGGCCCCACAAAGTATTTCAGTGTCTGCAATGCAGACACTGAAATACGCGACGGGTGCAAACTGCACCCGTCGCACATACCCACTCCGCCGGCTCCATTCGGAGCCGGCTTCCTCGTGGGGAGGGGTTTCCCGCTGGGCTGGCGGGCGGCCTCCTGGCGGTCGCCCGCCAGCCCAGCGGGAAAGCCTGAATGGCCTCCGCGGTCTTTCGACCGCGGAGCGGCCATATGGCGGTTCCCGCCAGGCGGGCGGCGACCGCCGCCCGCCGGCATCGGAATCAGGCCCTTAGTGCCGTCCCAGGATCTGGTTTTTCTAGGGGCTCGGTTTCAGACTCTTCTAGGGTTGGTGACTGTGTCCGAAAAAAGGTTGGATGTACTCCAGGCTTTGGTAAAGAAGGTATTGTTACTGTCTGCGCCCCGAGCTCTTCTATGGTTGCGACTGCAGGGTCATTTGACGTCAGTGATATTTCTGGTTGCTTGGGCACGTTTCCATCTCCTGTGCTTAATGACATGGTTCTTGAGAAGGTGGGCTCCAGGGTCCGGTTCTCTGAAGGACAGGGTTCCAGGGTCCGGATTGATTCACAGAGAGTTGCAATGGTGGTTGGATGCAGACCACCTGAGGGTAGGGGTGTCTTTATCGCCTCTGAGACCCGTGGTGGTGACGACGGATGCCAGCCTCTCCGGTTGGGGGGCATGGATGGGGTCAGCTCAGATTCAGGGGTTTTGGTCCCCTCTGGAGGCGAGTCGGTCATCAAATTGGCGCGAATTGCGGGCAATATTCCTGGCTCTGGTCCATTTCCAGGATTCCCTGAGGGGGTTGGCGGTTCTGGTTCGCACAGACAACTTAGTGGCCAAGGCTTATGTCAATCGGCAAGGGGGGACCAGATCGAGGGCTCTGTTCGATCTAGTCAGGGAGATTTTTGTGTGGGCTCAGGAGTGGGTTCCTTCTCTCAGGGCTACGTACATTCGGGGGGTGGTAAATGTTCGGGCGGATCTACTGAGCAGAGTGATTCCTTCCTCTCAACTTTTCTCTCTCCGGAAGTCTCTGTTTCAGCATCTGGTCCGGCTTTGGGGTCTTCCAGTGCTGGATGTGTTTGCGTCAGTAGGGAATGCGAAAGTGGAGCACTTCTGCTCACGGTTTCGGTGTCCCCAAGCATGGGAGGTGGACGGGATGTCATGTCCTTGGCCGCAGGGCCTTTTATATGCGTTCCCTCCGTTTCAACTACTCAGGGCGTTTCTGTTACGAGTGAGGGATCTGGGGTCCAGGGTTATCCTGATGGCGCCACTTTGGCCGAGGGCGAATTGGTTCCCATTGTTGTGGCTGATGGCGGAGGGGAGGATGTGGGCTCTGCCTCTTTGTCCTTCTCCCCTGGAGTTTCCCTGCCTCCCATTGGGGTCATTGAGGAAGTTACACTTGACGGCTTGGAAGTTGAACGGAGGGGGTTGACAGGTCTAGGGGTACCGGTGGCTTTGAGTTCTACCTTGCTGGCTTCAAGGCGACATTCAACTTTGCTTTCTTATGGTAGTCAGTGGAAGGTGTTTTCGTCTTGGTGCTTATGTCGTGAGTTGGATCCTACCTGCGCTTCTCTCTTTGAGGTGATGCAGTTCCTGCAGGACGGTGCTCATTTAGGGTTGTCAGTGGCATCTCGTCGGGTACAGTGGGCGGCTATTCAGGCATTTAGAGGACCGTGGCGTAATCTTCAGGATGAAGGTCGATTGATGCCTAGATTTTTTCAGGGGCTTATTAATTTATTTCCTCGCCCGGTACGTTCTTTTCCTTCATGGGATCTGTCCTTGGTTTTGGATGTGTTGACGGAGGCCCCTTTTGAACCATCGGGGGACTGTGATTTGCGACATCTATCTTTGAGGACGTTCTTTTTGGTCGCCATTACTTCGGCTCGTCGGTTGGGGGAATTGGGGGCATTGGCATGTTCCTTTCCTTTTTGTAAGATTTTTCCCGATAGGGTGGTTCTGGTTCTGGTTCCGGTGCCTTCCTTTATTCCAAAAGTCAATTCTTCGTTCCATTCCAGGCAGGAGGTCATCCTTCCGTCATTTTGTCCGAATCCCTCATCAAGGGAGGAGGTCCGTTTGCATTTGTTGGATGTACGTAGGGTTTTGTTGGAGTATCTACGGGTGGTGGCTCCTTTTCGTAAAGGGGATTCACTGTTTGTTAATTTTGGTCCGGCGCGCAAAGGTGAGAAACCTTCCACGGCTTCCTTGAGTCAGTGGGTTCGATCTTTAATTCTGTTGGCCTATTCCTTGAAAGAGGTGGTTCCTCCTCTAGGGATTCAGGGGAGATCTACCAGAGGCATGGCGGCGACGGTGGCAGAGCTTCAGGGGACTTCGGTGGTGGAGATTTGCAGGGCCGCCACTTGGGCTTCTCCTTCGACGTTTGTGCGTCATTATAGGCTGTCGGACTTGGGTAGTTTGGAGTCGGTGTTAGGTCACCGGGTCTTATCCTCTATGAGATGATGTTTGGGGATGTTCTTGGTGCAGGATATTAAATAAAGGTCTTGCAACTCGATGTCCGTCTCCTGTGTGTTTTTCTTGCTATGTCTCATTGGTTAAAAGGAAGGCGAGGGAGGGACGGGAGGTAATGCTTCCATTTTCTTACGATAATGGCATTACTCCTAGTCCTACTCCCTTGCCTTCCTTTTCCGTTCCCTCCCACCCTCCCGGTACGGACTGTCCGAGTTGCAGCTTGGGCTTGGTTTTTGTACAGGAGGGGATAAGGGTGGGGGGGGGCTTTTGAAAGGGGAAGGGAGGGTCTAGGGGGGAGGCGGGAGGCCTCATTGGTTAAAAGGAAGGCGAGGGAGTAGGACTAGGAGTAATGCCATTATCGTAAGAAAATGGAAGCATTGCAAATGCTTGTTCTTGGTATGCATTAGCACCAAGGAGGTCTCTGGAACCGTGGTGGCCTGCTGGTAGGTCTGTTACTACACGAGCGACCTGGAAGCAAAATAGTTATCCTTTCTCATCCCCACAGAGCGTCAATCATGCTTGGAAAACATACGCAAATACTGCTCTCTTAAAACAGTCCGCATCATTATAAAAGCAGACAATTAACGAAAATTAAAATTTGAGAGAGAAGGCAAAATAAACAAGCAATCATTAGTTAGGCTATCCTTCAGCGGTAAATGGAACTGAAGCTTTTACACATTTATTTATTTGCTCATGGAGTTGTATATAGCAGAGATATTACCAAAGCTGTTGGAGCACTTAGCTCATTACACAAAGCGTATGAATTACATTACCTAGGGATGTCGATACATTTACAAAAGACAAAGAGCATTAAAGTACGGTATAAATTACAAAAGTCATAAATATTGACAAACAGGATGTGGGTAAGTGCCAGATACAGGAAGAAATCCAATGAATATGAGGTACAAAAGTAAGTCTCAAGACAACTATCAGTGTGGAAAGTTAGCTAACCAGGGACCGTATTACTCACAGGGCACATTTTTTTCCTGTTTGCGCCATGAGGTATGCCAGGTGCAAACAAGGAAAGTAAGCCCTGTTACAGTGAATACACTGCCATTAGGGCAGCTGTAAACTCTAGCTGTCCTGGGGGCTGCCCATTCAAGTGAAATACAGAGCATGTTTTACTCTGCAGGCGGCAAACCATCTGCACTTTCGCGGGGAGACAGATGCCTTACAGGCAGTGGGTGCAGTGACTGAATGCATGGCCTGGAGGGAGGAGTTTGGCGACCCTTTTTCTCCCTATACAGAGCGCCGCCGTGTGGGGGTGCATTGCACCGTCAATGTCCCCGACCCCGGACAGCTTCTTTGCCTTTGCTCATCCATCCCTAATACAGCACTTAATACGGCACGGGCACAGATGCAGAGATTTCATGTGCATGGTGCCATGCCCTATTCAAATGATGGAACCCTCTCTCATGATTGTGCTATCAATATTATAGAAGGGATCACATAAGAGTCTGTCATCCCTTCTGTGCTACCACAGGGCCTTTGGTGAACACAAAGTGGCCACACACACACTCACTGTGTGCCATGGGGCACTTTGTGTAATACAGCCCAGGTGTTGAATGGAGAAGAGAGATTATCTAACATGTCTTTAAAAAAGAAGGTGTCACTGGGTACGTCAGTGAGGACACAAAGGCAGCGGGGTATGAGTTCAGGTGAGTTTTATTATTTATTTTTGTGGTGGTTTGGCGTACAAGTTACATATGCTGTACTGTTCAATCGTCTTCTGGCATCGGCTGGACTTCAGTTCTCCTTTCTTTTCCCTCCTTCATCCAGGGCTCCCAGGAGGCACATGTAGGGAAACACAAGATAACGCATCAGTAAGTTCCTTTCCTACTTCTCTGGTTCTTCCCTGTTCTCTGTCTTACTCCTTTTCCGTATTTTCTATCTCGGTTGTCTGGTGGGTTTTCTTTGTTTTCTTTTCCCCTTTGTCTCATATTTCTCTCATCTGTTTTTCATTGCCGGTTCCTGGGATAACCGTCTGTCTTTCTATCTCTCTCTTCACAACTTCCTGTTGTACTGGTTTGTTTGTTTTCCTTGATCCTCTTTGGATATACTTCTTCTCTATCTTTATTAGTCTCTTTGTTCTTTCGCTCTCTCTGACCTCTTTTTATTGCTTTCTGTCTCTCGTATCTCTTTTCGATTGGCTTCTTTTCTATTCTCTTGTTGACCCTTTTCTATGGTTGTGTCGTCCTTGTTTATTCTCTCCCCCCCTTGCTTCCCCTTTATGTCCTTCCCG
Organism: Pleurodeles waltl; assembly: GCF_031143425.1. Taxonomy (NCBI): domain Eukaryota; kingdom Metazoa; phylum Chordata; class Amphibia; order Caudata; family Salamandridae; genus Pleurodeles; species Pleurodeles waltl. Next base: position 773,789,725 of record NC_090443.1, on the reverse strand, counting down.
CTTCCCCTCCCAGCCACCCTTGTTTTTCGCTTAATCCGTACTATGGACGCACCTGGGTTGGCCACGCTTCTCCTGAAATGTGGCTGGAAACTTCGCAGTGCGCCTCATGCGCCTCTGTCGGAGCTGTGGATCCCTCCGGGGCACTTTCCGTCCGTTTCCCGTGGCCGTGTGATTCCTGGATCCTCACTGGTCGCTGAAGCAGCCGTCTGTCTTTTTCTCCCATCACTCCTGCTTCTTCCGCTCTCTCCCCCCTATCAGCCGGGGTTTCCTCTTCAGTTGCCGCTGCCCTGTTATCCCCAGAAGTTCAAGGCGATTGGATGCCACGCTTTCTCTTTCCGGGTTGGTGGCGGCAGCGTCAGCCCCTGCCGCCTCCTTGGACGGGCCTGATAGCATTGGCCCGTCACAGAAGGGCTTTCAGTTCAGATTTTAATTTAGCTGGAAAGATAGTGGTGCATCGGTTCGGATGTAAGGAGTTCCAGACTCTGGTCACACTTCCTGAAAAAGACTGGGCCATTGAAGGTTCCTTTTAAAAGGTCAGGAGTTCTAGCTGCAGAGCTTCAGCATTCCAAGATGGTCTAGCACCATAACATAACTTAAGCATGTCGGACAGGTAATGTAGAAAGCCTTGTGAATGATGCATGCAGTTTTGTGTCTAGCCCTGGATTCAATAGGAAACCAGTAAAGTGTTACAAGAATCAGTGAAATATTAGCATTCATTTCAACCTCAGCTGATAGACCCACATTTTTGAGATCTTGCTCTGGAACGATGCAGCGAATTCCCCAGAGATGACGCAATTGAAAGTGTACTAATCTAGCCATGGTATTGACTTGGAATTGTAAAAGGAGTCTTTGGTCTAGGATGACTCCAAGGGATTTGACACAGTCAATAATAGGTTTGCTGCTGAGGATGTTGAATGAGTCCATCCAGGATTGTAATCATAGTGATGATTTAGATGAGGAAATGTAAAGAAATTCAGTTTTGGAAGATTTCAGGCACATATGATGGAAAGTCATCCAATCTCGAACTGTGTTTAGAATGTAGGCAAGGTGTGAGATGTCACTTAGAGAGAAGACCTTTAAATGCAGATGTGCATCATTGGCTTAATGATGATAAAGAATCACCACATTGTTTATTAAGACTCCAAGGGGTTTGATGTAAAGGTTGAACAAGATCAGGCCAAGGAGAGTTCTTCGCGGAACCACTTTAGTGAAGCTAATTGGTTTTGAGAAGCATGCATCGATTTTTAGCCCCCGTGTAATACCCATGTGGTAGGATTCAAACCATTTGAGGATCACACCCTCAATGCCCATCTAGTTTTTTTGATTGTATCAAGAAGCATGCAGTGTTTTATTGCATTCAAGTCCGCGGACAGGTCAAGAAGAATGAGGATGCAGGAAATGCCTGAATTCAGGGCGCAGTATGCATCATCGACCACCTGAAGCAGTGCTGTTTCAGTGCCGCAACCATGATTGAAACCAACTGGTATTTGTCTAGGAGTTTGTTGTCTTGGATGTGTTGACTCACTAGTTATCGTTTGATGCTGGAAATGGGAGGAACATTGCTGAGAACATTTGTGTCTGCAGAAGATTTTTTGAGGAGTGAGGTTACTTGTCGACTCTTGAGGTAATCCGGACTCACTCCCTAGCTGAGTGGGAGATTCACTAGTTTTGTCCACTAGGGAGGGATGTGTGTGTAAAGGTCTTTTGGCAATTTTGCCAGAAATTGGGTCCACAAAATGATTTGAGGGTTTGGTCTTCATGATGGTTTTCAGTAGTTCTTCCTTCCCAATTATGTCAAAGAGTTGCCAAATGATCTTGGATTTGTATATAGTGTTCATGTTGGATTGGTCATTTGGATGGATAATCAGTGAATATTCCATCAATTTTAATTTAGACTCAAATTTGTTTGATTTTGTGGTTGGGTCATCAAATCTGGACAATAACTGTCCTACACAGCATTTGGAACTGATTAAAACTGCTTAGTCAATATGAAATATAAAATTAGTTGCTTTTGCATCACCAATGTTCCTCTTGTAAAACGATCTTGCATTTAGGAGGAAAGTGAGGTTAGTGGGGGATCACAACTGTCTTCTCTCTCAATATCAGGGCTCTTCTCCCTGTGTACAGAGTCTTATAGAACTAGGGAGCACACTGTGCTGAGCAGGCAACATGCGTACCATATAGTTTTCACCTATATTCACATAGCTTGAATCCTTTTTGCTACAATTAAAAACTTTAGCTGGTCCAAACAATATTTAGCCTGAAGTTTTCCATTTATTGTACCATGGTGGATGTTTAGCATTTATGGTAAACATAAGTAACTCTGTTCCATGTAAATATGGATTTTCCTAGTGCTTTGAACACTAATAATTCTGTAATATAGGGTATTTTGACTTCTCATATTTCATTGTTTTTCCAGAGTAAGCGGTATAAATCAGCGTTTGTGATCTGAGATGGTTTTGCCTCTCATATCCTCAGAGTGCAATTGTGGAATAGCAGTGGGGAACTGCTGGAAATTGTGTATACTATGTGACCAACTACTACATGATCCATAAGCAATAGCTTCTATCTCTAGCAGATCTCTAAATAATATGAGTGCTCAGCAGAGTTGTGTGTGTTGTCCCATAGAGCAGCAGTGAAAAGATACAACCCATTCCATTAGAACACTATTAAACCTACAACTGAGATAGACAATAAAGCCATTCAGTCATGAGTAAGGGGTTGATATGAAGCCTATTCTAGATGTAGGATATGTATTGGAAACAACATGTCTGCCTTAACTGGGAATTATAAAAACATTGCCACACGAATAAGACACACATGCACATCAGCACCAAAAGGGTTAAATGATTGTTGAACCATAAAACTCACTGCTGACCGAATTATGAAAATTTCACTCTATAAGGGCCCGCTATTGTGAGAGGTGTAAATGCTGGTATGTGTAACTCTTATTAAATGGTATTCCAAAAAATGGCCTATGTCGAAATTTAAGTACCAAAAATGAACCGTAAACACTACGTAAAATGATAATTCCCTACCCAACACCACCCTCCTATGCAGAAATTAGACCACCTGACAACTGAAAATTAAGCAACTGCATGCACAAAACTAACACTCACAATTTTACAGTACAACACATTTACAGCATGATCTAGATATTGTGAAAAAGGCAAGTTTATCACAAATAATACTGAAATAATTAATATTTATTTATGAGGATTTGGTGTACTACATGATATGGCTATGGGGCCGTGTTGTCCAGTACACTGACAAATACTGGCTTGGCTCCAATTGGCTTGTTTACTTAAATTTAAGAGCAAACCTGTCTAGCTGTGGCTGCGAGCCACAAGGCTTGGCAAAGAACTAGGTCTGAAGTATTTAACAACACTGAAAAATGAAATAAGAAAGTCACACAACAAGAAAGAGACAACAACAATTTATAAAAATAGAGCATATGTTTATGAATTTTTAGAGTTCTTGATCATCAAAATGCACTGGAGGGTTCCCGAGATATGAATTTTTAAAGCATGAAATAACTTTTACATTAACTGCAAACAAACATTGAACAACAAAAAGTTTGCAAACTTGTGAAAAGTTTGAAAGAGTTAGTCGTGCAACTCTGACCAGAGTTGGGTGACCAATTCAGACAGGGCAGAGATCTAGGAGGCCAATAATGATACTCTGGGCAGTTACCTGGGCGCCAGAGCCTTTTCCAGTCCAGTTCCTAGCTTTTAGGATGCAACTGCCTTAGATGACAATGGAGTGGTCCTGATGCAGGATGAAAAGATGCTCAAGGATGCTCCTGATGCTGTGCGGTCGACGGGGGTAAGTTCCGTGTGAGTCCTTGGTCCACAGGTGAAGAGGGGGGAACTTTGCCACTGAACTTGGGGTCCCACAAAGTTCTCTTTGCCATGGTGGAAGGGCTGCTGCGGCAGGCCTTTGGTTCTTGCGACACAGTGGTCAGGCTGCAAATCTTTGGTGGGGGCTAGTGGCCCTCTTAGGCAACGCATCGGAGAACAGACAAGACCCACGGGTCCGGCAGACATGGGTGCAAATATTGATTATCTCAAATAAGTCTTTTGAAGTGGCCAGTGTCTGGTGACGTCAAAACGTCTGCAGTGGCTACCAACTTGCCGATTTGGGATTTTTTAGCTTTAATGTCCCTGGTGCTGTTCCAGGGGGCCACCCGAATGACCCTTGGAGTCACTGCTTCAATCTGGGACTGGGAATCAAGTTTTCCCCAAGCGAGGAGCCAAGGATACAATCCAAACTTTACTTGCCCAAAGTGCAGCAGGTGCAGTCCTTCCAACGGTGCAGCCTCTTTTTCTGTGTTTTTAACGACAGCGGATTGGTCCTCCTTTAGTCCTTTCTCCAAATCTGCTGTGTACTGAAGTCTAGGAAGCCAGGGGTGCCAAATTTATCCGAGGAAAGTGCCCCATGGGGCAACATGGTCGCTATTCTATGGGCTAGTAGGTCCACTCCTGTTGGGTGATGAAGTTCCAATCTGGGATGGCAGCTGCCTATTGCAGAGTGTAACATTCTTGCCTCTTCCAGGATGGCACGACCCTTCCTTGCTCGCCAGGACATTGGTAGCCCACCCCAGAGGTTCGGCTACCTACGTGCTGCACACATATGGTTAAACTGGTTCAGACACTGAGTTTCCCTCTCTTTCCCCATGTCCAACCTATGTACAGGAACAAAACGTAGCCTGCTCAGGAGTATTATCACAATTTGCCCTTCAAAAGTGGCTTCCCCTTTGAAGCTCGCTTTTTGGGCTAACACCCAAGTGGTCATCCTGTGGGAGGAGGTCACACCTCACTGTGCGGCAACTGCCTTTGTTCCTGAGCTTGGGAGTTGTTCATAAGTCTCCCCACACGGTCAGAAAGCTGTCTGTGTGTTAGGGCCCTTGTGAGGCCACTAGCTGGGGCTCAGAGTGGCAAATTTCTATGTTACTTAACTTTAAAAGTGACCTAAATGTTGATTTGACCATCAAGTCACAATTAAAGCCACGATTAATTTGATACCTTACAGTCCCCAGCTAGGTAGTCCCATTCAGGAGTTAGCCTGGCTTCGCGTGCCAACCGGTAACCCTGTGTTAGCAAATGGGGCTATTAACTTTATCCACAGAAAAAAATTACAATTTGGAAGAAGCGGTGGAAGGACCGGAGATGTTGGGCCCAAAAGACTGCGGAGGGAGGGGTGCCCGTCGGACCCTGACTGCCCAAATGGCCCTCATATTGGCAGTGGCCTATCCTGAGGTGGGCGGGCGTTTGAGGGCAGCACAGCAGCCATAAGGGAGTAAGTACTGACTGTTTCCTGGTACTTGGCTTAGGTTCTATGGTGTTTGCTGTCTCACTGTAGCTTCTGTTACAATGTAGTAGATGACGAATGTCTGTAGACTAGTGGGAATCAGCTGGTACCACCTGGCCAATGTATGAGATTTGGATCTGACTTCATGGTTAGCTATGTGTACGTTTTTTACTCTTGTAGCAAGACGTCATTCTGACTGTATGTGGAGATACTCAAAGGTCAGTGCCACACGTGTTGCACCATCCTGCCATTCCTATGGATGTGAGCTGGTGTTTCACCATATCCATTGACTCAAACCTGGTTCATCCATCTGCATATGAGCCTTAGTGGCTCTAAGGTGTCTGACCACTACCATCTGTGCTGATCACCTGTTGTATCAACTGGGTAACAAACTTATTTGGTACAGGGTCTAAACATAACTAGTACTGGTTCAGGTATGGACTCCATGTGAGGCTGCCATCTCAATTGCACCACAGATATGGTCTGTGTAGGACAGTACATATCTGTGTATGTTCTTGAACCCCCATTGTCTGTTGATCTACATTCAATGGGGTATGTGATGGTTGCAACGAAAGGAGATTCTACTTTGGTTGTATGATTTATGCATTTAGACTCATCATGCTTTTCCATGTGATCTACATGTGGGCATTTCTTCCCTCTGTCCCAAATGATTGGTTCTAGAGGAGGTGACTACATTTGCAGAGCTAACCTTTTACAATATGCTATGGCATAGCTATGTATGCCAATACCCTACCAATTTCTTAGCAAACATAGTAATATGCTGCCTACATCATGTCTCAATTGTTACTTGGGGGCACAACATATGAACTGGGACAATCTTTGCTACCCTTGGCCTTGCTGATGTGTCCAGTCTGGTCAGGATTAGTTATTGCATGACTTATGTGATCATGATGTGATGGTTTTATTGAACCACTGTTTTTTTAGAAGATATTTTTTGTAATGTGAAATGTTGTATATGCACTGGCAGTTGTGTAGGACCATGTGTGCATGTCATTTCTGTGTGCAATTTGAGTAGTCTTGAGTTAGGTACAGGTACTCACTTGTCCGGTATGGTGATAGTGATGTTGGTTTACTCATGTTGTCAAGTCCTGGAACTGGAACTGCATGTCAGGTGGAATGGTAGTTGGCCTATGATGTCAATCGTGGCTCCCTGAAGTATAGTTGTTGTGACATAGCCCTCAGTGATTGCCTATGGATGTATCATGTGAGCTATGTGGGCCATTGCAGCTGCACATGCATTTATGCAGTGATGTGGTGTATCTGTGTTTCGTCAGCAGATGTTCCTCTGTGAATGTGTGACTGTCATGCCATGCCTGCACTCCAGACATGTATTCCACACTTTAGTTGTCAGCTGTATGGAAGACCTACTTGTTCTGCCTTCATCAGTTCGGGTACCCATGTAGCCATATATGTACAGGGGGTCACCCAGCCATTTGGTATGTATGGCAGGTGCTGTGTGGTATGTGCATAAGGTAGTCTACACTATCAAGGGACATTACTAATTGAGAACTACTAGTCAAGTGTTGTCTCAGGACATGCATGATGTGTTGTGATCAGTCACCTGCTCTTCCAATAGATGTTATGAGTTTCGAGGGATGTAATCTGGAATATGCTTGATATACCTACTTGTGGCAGGGCATGAGTAGCATGCTGACATTACTTTACAGGTGTTCAATTGGAATACTCCATTCGTGCTAACTAACTTGGAATAGGATGTGGGTGTGAGGGATGACACAGGGGTGGATAGTTGTAACATGTTGTGACATGATGGCAGCCAGTCACCCTTTCTCATCCGTTCCCCCTCCATCTTCCTCTTCCCAATCCCACACCCCTCTTCCCCGTCCCAGCCACAGCTCACAGACACCTCAACATCCAAGGGATCTGCAGACAAACACAAGCACCACAAGACCCACCACTGGCATGCACACAAACAAGAGCTGCCCTGCAGACACACCAACACCCACTACCTGCACAGACAACTCCACCACCACCCTACCTTCACAAACACTACACCTCACACACCTGCAGACACAACATCGACATTGAACGATACAGTCATGACTCCTATCCTACCCACAGTCAGCACAATGGTAGACCTGCAGACAACCACCCCAGTCAACACAGCTGCAGATACCACAGCCACAGATGCCCACATGCAGCACATCCACCATACCTGCAGTCACTAACCCAACAGACAGTCACACATCCAGCACGGCAACTCCCAGCTCCTCCACCCCCCTTTCCCCAAGACACAAACGCCCACACCAACCCACCCAACAGACACCCAGCACACCCAAGCACTCCTCGCACACACATGCATCCAAAACATCCACCAAGACATCTCTTACAAGCACTCCCGCTTCCTCCACTCTGAAACCCTTTTGCCATGACAGTCCCCATGTGTCTAAGAAGTTTTTCCTCTAGGAGTCGAACCTTTTCCCTACTTCTCTCCCACTCTGTGTGACCCCCCAAAAGATAAGTTTCCCTCCCCATGTCCAGCCCTGCCACCTCCAAGCACTCCCCTGCAACCACTGCTACTACCCATGCCCCGCCAAGACATCGACCCCTCCAAAGTCTTCCAACCCCTCTCCTAAGCCATGTCCAAAGCTCCTCCTCGCAAGCCCAAAGACCACCCTCCCAAACCAAAGTACAAACCCCCACTCCACCCCCCAATCCCCGAGGTGCTTGCCTGCTCCCTTGATGCCTCTATCCGTGGAGGTAATTTAGCGTCAGGAGTCAAGTAGGGGGCACTCTTATATGCCATTTATGCATTGTGCACTATATAGTTTGGACTGGTCTAAGGCCAATTTTGTATTCTACATAGTTACTTATTTATATTTTTAATATACATACATCTGGGGTGCCCAGTATTTGGTCCCAACGTTACATCTTTGTCCTGCCTTTCATTCCTCATGGCTGTTATGGTCTTGCCTGCTTTCTTTTGTGAGTGTGTTTTTTGTGTGTGGTGGTTTTGCTACCAGTTGTGTTTATGCTGCTTGTGTGGTTGTGTGCTTTGCATTTGTACCGCTATGATGGGTGGGTATGGTGTGTTGGGCATGTATGTGTTTGGGCCATTCTTTTATGTTTATATTTTGTGTATTGTTTGTGTTGGCATCTGTTATTTAGAATGTGGTATGCCCTTGTGTAGTTGTACTGTGTGCATGTGTGTGGTGATTGGTATATCCGAACTGCTGTGTGATGTGTTTGCATGGTGTGATGTAAGCCTTGTTGTATGGCTGTGTGATTGTGTATATTGGTAAAATGGTGATGTAATGTTGTGTTGTTTGTATGTATTGTCAGGTGGGAGTGTGTGCTGTGGAGTGTTGATGGTGTGTATGAGGTGTTGCGGTTGTTGTGTAGTTGTGTTGTTTGCTGGTGCTGTGTGCTGTTGTGTTTGACAGTGCCGGTGCTGTGTGCCTGTGGCACGGTGTGTGTTTCAGTAGTGTGTGTTGGCCGTGGTGTGTGTACTGAGTCTGTGCGTGTGGCTGTTTGTGAATGTGTCAGTGTAGGAGTATGTGTATGTGTCGCCATCGCCACCCGTTCGGGATGTGTATGTTGTGTGTGCGTTGCGGCCTTGGCATTATGTAACAGTGACAGGTAAGTGTGTGTACTCATGGTTGATGCCATTGTTGTCATCGCTGGTTCCAGAGTCGTTGGGCGAGCAGGATCAGCGGGAAGACATCTAGTTCATGTTCCATGGAGGCTCGAGATGGGTATGGCTTCCTGAAGGTGAGTGTTTCCATTTATACTGTTGGTTTCAGCCAGGGTTTCCATGGTAATGCGACCGTGGCGGATAGCTTGGCGTTGTGCAACTTTGTAACCTGTCCGGCGGAAACATGGTCTCCTCCAGCCTGAAGGTGCCTCCCGCCATCCATGGCAGCCTGACCGCACTGGTGGCGAATTGGCTGTATTCTGTTGTGTAAACCGCCATGATTATAATTTGGCGGTCTTCTCCACCAGCAAGGAACCACCAAACTCGTAATGACCCCCTGAGTGGCTAAATTAAGTATCTGAGAGGGGATGAGTGTTCAGAAGGAAGACTGAAAAAGGATAGACTCAGCAGTGAGTCTAGTATGGTGGGAATGCATTGCATCTGTTTTAAAGCCCCCAGATCTGGGGCTATGCCTGTATCATCCTTCGCTTACTTCAGGGTTTTCAAGTGAAGAAGCATTTAATGAAGAATCCGAGACATCTAGGGTTGATGTCGGTTACAGATAGTTACTCTTCTAAAATGCAGCCATGTTTCACTCCACAGGTAAAATAAAAATTAAATGTGAGGTCCAACAAACTAAATGGATCTGTCCACCGATCCAGTTTGTTTTCTGATTATTTGATAGAATGGACATTACAGGTACAACAATACTTGGCAACATGAACTTTAAACTTACTTTCTTTCGCAAAGTTTGGGTCACTCAATTTGAGGGCTCACCCCATTGTAAAGCGGGCTTGCATCTTTGGATGCTCAAAATAATCTTAAAAAGTGATTACATAGGTAGGGAGCATAGGGGGGAAGATGCAAACTTCCAGCAATTTAGTAACTGTCATAATCTAAAAAGTTGGAACTCGTGCAAAGTGATTGGGCCCATTTGTATGAGCCAATATAATACTCTAAATCAGCATGATAATCTAAACAATATATTATGCTGAAGGACCTTATTTACAGTAGTGCAAGTATTTAGAAGACTAAACAACATGTGTGGTATTTTTAAAGTTTGTAAAATGAAAATAATGTGCATAGTTGAAATACTTTATAAAATGGAAAACAGCATAAGCATGTTTACACGTTTTGATATAACAAGTGCATCAGAAAACAAGAATGTAGTGGTATTGCATATCACAATATCAGACGTTGGTGGGCGGGAAGTGCACAGTGAACACAGTTTAAAAGAAATATATGTATATAAAATACCTTAATTTTATTGATGTAATTCTCTTCTTTGTGATTAAAAACTTCATGGGCTCCATTTTCTAAAACTAAATTCAGTCCGTCCTGAGATCCAGCTGTGCCGAGGACCTTCAAACCATAAGCTCTGGCAATCTGACATGCAGCAATACCAACCTAAATATAAATATAACCAATGTTTTTTAAAACACCGATTTAAAAATATTCAATTTATATTAAACAACTTAAAAGTTTACTTTATTAACATTTCATCACCTATTGTTACATAGCATATAAAACGAGCTATATGAAATAATCCTGCCATTTAAACATGCATATCATACATTTTACCATCCAAATGCTTCCATGGTAAGAATTAGCGTGGACTGCGATACATGAGGGATTAATATTTTCATCTAATTTACAATGGATCAAACACTGTAAATAAAACCATATTCTGACAGTGTTTTAAGCTTCAGAAGGTCCTAGCTTTCCTGACACTTTTGTCATGCGAGTGCAGGTCTGCACAATCTTCTGCCATATATTCCTTTTACAGGTGCTGTTCCCACTTAGTCTTAAGAACGGTGCTTGTCAGTTTGGAGTATAGTTCACTGAAAATATTAAAGGCCAGACACATAATGAAGTCCACAAGTAAGTTTATAGCTTCCTAGCCAGGAGAAAGACTCACCGCCCGACTAACAATGTTCTCGAGCACAGTTACAGCCAATATTTCACATATTTCTGATGAACAGAACACAACACAACACATCTCCCTCCATTAATCATTCAACAAAAATGTGAATAAATATGAAATAAGTATCTTATACACATAAAAGATAAACAGAATCTGTAACTCAAATTCATCAATAAAGAACATACGATGTGAAAAATACAATTTACAAAGCAACTTTACCAACTGTAAGCAAAGAATACACACACTTTCCTTACATATATGTTAAAATGTGGGTAGTCACACTTATATAGAAGTGTGAATTACATCATGTATCCAATTTTTTGGGGAAGTTTGAGTTCTTTGTGATCCCTAAGCACTCTGGGCATTTTGTCCTCACACACCTTTGCTCTGGCTTCATGGTCCAGCATTCCCTGGTCTCTCTGTTCTTTCGTCAGTGAAGCTTTCACTATTTCTTTTTCTGTTCCATTCATTACCTTTCTTAGCCATCACCACTGGAGCTAGCCACTCCGACAATTCTATTTCCACGATTACTCCACTATCACATAACCTTTGCAATTCTTGATGCAAAGGTTGTCTCATCACAAGTGGTAACCCTCAGGGTTTACGACCCACAGGAGTTACCCCATCCTTCAACACTATTTCATGCATAAATCCTTTGAGAGTACCCAACTGTTTTTAAGAACATAAGGATATTCTGTCATGTATGACTTGCCTACGTTTACCACAGTCACTCCAGCATGTGCACCCAATACTTGATCTGGATGATTTGGATCTAAATGTGTTCCTAAGTCCAATATATACAAAAGGTAGCAGAACACTCTTAATTGTAATCAAACATGTTTCATAAAAAGTGGTCTAGGAACATGGGCAATATAAATAGTTTGATTATCAAATATCTATAAAGCAAATTATCCAAGGATTCAGTCAAAAAGACACACTTTAGTTACTTTTGTAGTCAGTCATTCATGTAGTTTGTAGATCACAAAGATACATTAATTATCTCAATCAAATGAGGAGTTCAGTCTTACAATAAAATTACAAAAGATCTTTAGTGCATTGATGATCTTGGTCTAATCAAGAGTTCAGCTGACACATGTTTCGTCCCTGTCCCGGGACAGACAGACTTCATGGTTTCTCACAAATCAAATTATTTTAATCATAACTTTATTAAGCGAACCGGATGCCAATCATAGACCCCTACAGAAACATCCATTTGAGTTTCAAATCAAAACAACTTTAAAGTCCAAAGCTACGTGTCTTGAAGGTGCCTTATACTGGCAATTTCCAAATTGGTATGAAAATCTGTACAAGGACTGATATGACCGTCCCGTATTATGATTGAACAAAAACAGCCAAAATCCAACTGCTGCTGACTGGTAGTACAATAATAGTCGTAGTCTAGTCTGTAATGGGTAGTGGACCTTGAAAAGTCTTCAAAGACACAGTCTGAAGCCAACAGTGTCAATATCTCATCGTAGTCTATTTGCTGAGGTCAACCCAACAAACAAGAACCCTCTTTGGCAAAATATACTTTGATATAACAACCTTCTGCTGAAATTCTAATTCTATGGTCTTATTTCCATATGCCACTAACCTCACATCTGGATTCTACAGTTGGTGTTGAGGGAGTTTTTTTTTTTTAAGTATTCTTCTCCACTAAGTGCATATCTAGCTCCCGAGTCTGCCATCATTCTCACCTCAATGCCATCACCTCTAATGCTGCAAATGGATTATCTTCACTAACTTTACCAATTTGTTGAACTTCTAAAATTATAACCTGTTCTTCACTATCATTCTCTGTTTCTGCCATCACATTCATTGATGGTCTTCTCTTATTCGCATTCCCCATTCTTCCACTACACATTCTCGTGTAATGACCCTTATTCTTACATTTTCTGCATATTTGTCCTATGGCTAGACAAGATTTATAAGTAGGTACATGACCTTTAGACCCACATTTATAGCACATTACATTTTTCTTATCCCTCATTCTTTTCAACCCACTGTCCCTCTTCCTTCCTCGGTTTGCATGTATCTTTCTGAATTCCTTCAACTTTTTCTTCTAACTCTTTTAGTCCTTCATCTGTCAATTCCATTATTTTCATTATATCAATGGCCATTTGAAGAGTCAACTATTCTGTGTTTAACAGTTTTTTCTTGTACCTTATTATTATTTACTTTCAATAATGGCTGGTCACTTAACATCTTGTCTTGGAAATTCTTGTTGCAGTAAGCGATCTGAATTTGTCACATAACTCTTTACTGACTCCCCAGATAGCTAACTTCTTTTCAGAAACTTGATCCTCACAACTACCTCATTATTTTTTTTCCAGAATTAGCGTCTAATTTTCTTGCAGCAGTTTAATACACATCTTCTACATCCCTTCAGTCTTCTTCCTCTTCTTCTACTTCCACAGCTAAAGCTGGCAAATGTTTTAATATTCGTCTACCCTCTGCACCTAAACAGTGTTTTAGCAAGGCTAATTTCCTGGCAGCTGTGAAAATGTCACTCCCAATAGCTTGAACACAGGCTTCAAAACCTTCCTTCCAGTCTTCCCAAGATATCATAGGCTTTGCGGGACTTTGCGAAAAACAAGTAGGAGCCACTAAACCATCCTTATTTAAAATGTGCGAAAATGTAGTACAGTAACTGACCCGGAAAGCAGCACTTAAGTGTGGGTGTCACTGGAATTGTATTATAACAATATATAAAATTGAAGCAAGATAAATTACTAGTGGCATTTCACTGAAGCAATATCAACAAGCAGTGTTTTCCATTTTAGTGTTTGTGTCACTGAAATAATTGTGCTTGAAACGAATATAAGCTGTGAGTTTATTCTGTGTATATCTTAAAGTTTTTGACTGCACTCACTTTTTTTCCACTACTACATTTTTAAATTGCTCCGTCCCTGGTGTAATCTCTTTGTGGCCTTTTACCCACGCCCATGTCAAGCCCATCCGTTTGGTTGGTTCGTCGGCTTGCCTTTTAAAATTAGCTTGATTTCATTAGTGGAAGGCATACACACGTCAGGCCTCTTCCTGTGTTTAGCCTGCCTCGAGTGCACTGGCCAACTACTAAAAACATATGATGCTCCATGTTTTCTGTATGGTTTCTGCATTATTTTTCCTCTTTTTTTTCATAGGCAGCACGATCTCGCTGTGCAGAAGCTGAGCGATATGCATGACACCGACCCGGTTACATGGATATTTGCACTTTTGCCAGTTACATGGATAATTGCACTTTTGCCAATAAGTTTCTCTGTGAGAGGACTTCTGTTCCCTTTTGTGTGTTTCCTTTGCACACATGGTGGCTGTTGGCTCGCTTATGTGAAACTGTTTCACTTTTCAGTTTATGTGGCAAGAAAATCTGGTTAGGAGTTTACAAGCTAATAGCTTTAACTCGAGTAAACGCGAGACCCACTGCATTGCAAATGCTTGTGAAATAGATTCTATATGAGTCCCATTGTTTTATAAGGCCCTAGTCTGCTGAGTAAAAACTAAATGAATGAAGATGTTTCCGTTTAGATGAGGATGGTGCCCCCCCATCTACCACTACTCACTTCAGAGGTCCTTTTTCTCGCTGAGGAGGAAGTGGTTTAAATCATGTTCTTCAGGGAAGTGTGTTACAAACAGAGCATGTTTGAGCATTATTCACACGCAAATGCAATGAACATATCAGACGGAGGACCCAGCACAAAGGGTTGTATGTCACCATGGAGTCCGTTACATAGAATCTACTACATTGAAATGAGCCCCTCTGAGATTACCACTGCGGGGATTACCACTCCTGAGGTTACCACTACTGTGATTAGTACCTCTGAGATTACGAGTGCAAAGATTACCTCTGATGAGATTACCACCTTTGAAATTACCACTGCAGAAATTACCACTGCTGAGAATACCACTACTCTGATTACTGTCTCGGCGTACCACTGCAAGGATTACCACTGCTGAATTACCACTATTGTGATTACTACCCCTGAGAGTACCACTGCTGAGATTACTACCTCTGAGATTACCCCTGCAAGGATTACCACTGCAGAGATTACCTCTACTGTGATTACTACCTCGGAGATTAGCACTGCAGGGATCACCACTGCTGAATTACCACTAATGTGATTACTACCTCTGAGAGTACCCCTGTGGGGATTACCACTACTGTGATTACTAATTCTGAGATTCCCACCCACTGCTGATATTACCACTACTGTGATTGCTACCTCTGAGATTACCCCTGCAGTGGTTACCACTGTTGAGGTTACCACTATTGTGATTACTACCTCTGAGATTACTAGTGCAGGGTTTACCTCTGCTGAGATTACCACAGTTAAAATGATCACTGCAGGGGTTACCACTGCTAAAATTAACACTACTGGGATTACTACCTCTGAGATTATTACTCCTGAGATTACCACTGATGTGATTACTACCACTGAGATTACCACTAATGATATTACCACTTCTGTGATTACTACCTCTGAGATTACCAGTGCAGGGCTTACCACTACAGTGATTACTACAGCTGAGATTACCACTGTTGAGAGTACCACTACATTGAGTAAGATAGATGTAAGTGTACTGACCCTATGCTAACCTACACCTTAAAATGAAACCTTACTTTATAACTACCCACCACCCCATCTTTATGGCCATACAGTGCCCTCTCATTAACCCAGTGGTTACATTGCGCCGGACGGTGCCAGTGGGCCCACCAATACATATTTTGGAGAATCAGGACTCTTCCACTCTGTCCCATGGTGGTCTTATTGGTATTTACAGTGTATGGGCCTGCCCTGTCCATTAGTTCCACCCAGGCCCAAGCATAGACATGACTGAAGCATTCTCAAGTGGCAGGGACACCAAGCGCTTCATTTTCCTGCATCTATTCTTATGTTAAACCATTCTGTGACCAGGCACAGGCATGCTTCATTTTCATAAAATAATATTTTGTACCCTGTAACAAGCCCAGCGTTTAGGATTTTTATTGAGTATTTCCCTGTTCTTTGTCCATGTACACAGGTATGCTATCAGTTTTATGTGGACCAGCCCCTTTGATATTTTAGTAGATGCTGCTTTGTTTCACTCTTCCCCATAGAACACAAAAAAATGTGTTCCCATGACATCCACCCTGATACATGAATATTTGCACTTTTGCTGGTTGTATGGATAACTGCATTTTTGGGGTTACATGGATAATTGCACTTTCGCTGATAAATTTCACTGCGAGTGGACTTCTGTTTCGTTTTTGAGTGTTTGCTTTGCGCTTATGGAGTTTACAACGCTAATAGCTTTAACTCGAGTAAACGCGAGACCCATTACATTGCAAATGCTTCTCTGAATTTGTTGACACACAATTAGTGTAGTGTGCGCATCACTGACTTCCTGATTTATGTTTTATTGTTTTTGTCTTTACGGTATTCTGCAACAGGCTGATGACTAAACATTTTCACTGTGTTACTGTAGTACATTCATATGGCCACTGGATGGCGCTTCTCTCCTATTAATGGCTTTCTTCAAAACACTGTTGTTTTCCTAGCGCAGAGCAACAGTCAAAATCTTTTTTTCCTGCACAATAGTTTCCCAAACTGAAAATCTTACTGACAGTGTTACCATGCGATTTTCTTCATGAAATCGCAATTTAAGAGAGGCCGATCCTCCTGATTGATAATGGACAAGTTCACCACAACACCAATGCCTGAGAGAGGTTTGTTAGCGTCTACGCGGCTCTCTTCCCGGTCAAAAGGCCAACCATTCTTCATCGCCAATGAAAAGATTAAAGGCCAGAAACATGATGAAGTTGACAAGTAAGTACACTGCTTCATGACCGGGAGGCCAACTGCTCGAGTAACAATGTTGTAGAGCACTGAGCACAGTCACAGCCGCGCTCCAAATATCCCATCAACATGCCAGAACACAGCACTCACCTACCAGGGTTTCATATAGTTCATGAATTATCCTCCTAAAGCTGCTCTATTTGATCGAGTAGCTGTGCACTTTAGCCTGGAATATTTAGGGCAGCCTTCCCAGTTTTTGTGTGAGTCAGTGTTTCAGTTTTTTATATCTCCAATGTGGATTTGAATCCAGATCAAACTCTGTGTGTAGCTGAGGTAATGTTTTAAATTAGCCCTTGGTTAACAATTTCTCTATTACTGCAATGCCCCAGGAAGTCTAATTACTCCTTTGAAGAGGCTGATTATAGATAGGCACATCAGCCGTTTTCCAGAGAGGAGCATGAGAGTGCAACAAGCCATTTAAACTAAATTGTTTATGTGTCTCCAGACATATCAGGTACTGGATAATAGGGTTGTTTGGGCCTCCAGTAGCCTTTTGTCTCCTGTAGAATATTTGTAGCCCTGAGGAATTGTTTTGTAGGTGCTCTATTGCGGTCCAGTCAGGCACTTCTAGCTGAGAGGGGGAATAATATGCCAATTGGGTTAAATGAGGTGCTGTGAAATGAAGTTGTATGTTTGGTAAACGTAGGCCCCCTGATGTTGTTGCTACTCACAGATTTGTTGTCACTATTGTAGGAGACATGCTTCCCTAAACATACGATCTGACTGTATAATCGAGACTTAATTGTTTTATGGATATAATCAGAGGAATCAGGCCAAAGCATTTTTAATTGCTCTTATTGAACGTTTTACATGTTAAATGCAGAACAAACAAAAACACATGCATATCTTTGCAGGAAGTGTTTATTCAGAGCATGTGGGACACAACAGTCAGACAACATAACTTCTTCATATCCACAATCGGTGTCCATGGGAATGAGCTCGTGAGAGGTCAGGGCAGTTTTACATCCACCTGTGGGGCGAGGGTTTGCACGTTCTTCAGCTCTCCTCTGCACATGGACACGTTTCACTGTGAGGCTCGTACTCTTCTACATTCACTTCAACAGAAGCAGGGCTATTTTCCTAGCTTTAGATCCTGCAAGCTTTAGAAAACCTATTAACTCCTTCTTTTTTGTTTTTTTATTTATATAGCTTTGTTCTTTCAACATTTCGTTCACAGTGGGATTTTGGGTACTACTTTAAGTACGGACGCACAGAGCTGTACATAGGTTATTTAGGGAACATTTTTTCTTATTGATTTCTATTTTTACTGATTCTGCTGTATGCAAAACACATATCCTCCTCTGTTCTTTCTACCCTCTCCTGGTGATCCTTTAGTTCCATGGGAAAAATGGAAAAAGGGATTTATTAATTACTTGTAGGTATGTGGCCAAAACATATCAACTGAGCAGAACATCTGAGCAATATTTCTATTGATTATACTGGCTAGAAGCAGAAGGTCGATTTGTCACATACCATGAAAAAAGATGAAGTACAAGCATTTCTGGGTGTTGAAGCAGATATGCTAATTAGAAATTATTAATGAATGTTTATATGTTGTGATTAACAAAGGTTCATAGAGAAATTAATTGTAGAGAAAATAAAGTGCACATCTGAAAATATGCCCACGGAGAGTGGCAGCCAACTTATACAAAAGCTGTACTAAAATGATTAAAAATGCAAATGAAAATATGTAAAAATAATGCAGTAGTGTGTCATATTAAGATGTATAACCTAACTTTTGCATTATATTGTAGACTTAACTTAGCCGGAGTTGTGGCCTAGTCTTTCCAGGACTCATGCAGGAGCCGAGTTAATAAACACACAATGTAGAAGTTGCTGGTGCATTGAACTGACTGTGAACCGTTTGCTGCTTAGTAAAAATGTGCTTTGCTAGAGTTTTCTGAAATGTACTGAGGGACAGGAGATGATGGAACTAAAAGTGTTACAATTCGGTGTAGGGCAGACTCGATGTACTTTCCCAGTACTCAAACAATAGAGACACTGACTGAAGAAAAAGATGCAACATTTTCGATACCTGATGAGCCGGATGATGAGGACATAGTACAGTGAACAAATCAATGAACTAAGAACGGTGAAATATTAGAATTCTTAGATTTGCAAAAAATACTATTATTGGATAGAGTCATAACTGGTGATTAATTGACCAATTAGGAATTAGGGGGATGGACTGAAAACCTCTAATAAAAAGTCATGACAAGGGGCTAAAACTTCAGATTGCGAGGGAGAGTTGATGACGTCAGGAGACGCAATTCGAGATTCTGACATTGGGCTCATTTGCTGAGAGTCTGATGTGTTGTTGATCAATTGATGAACTGAAGACAAAGACAGAATTTGTTGCTGATCCATTCTGCGGAAAGGTAGCTATGACAATGTGACTGATTAACCTTTGTGCCTTTCATTCTAGGTACCAACTGCGCTGTAGGAAAGTCCTCCTTTTTGCCCTGGTCACCCCCAAACTTTTTGGACAGGTACTGGTGGTTACTGACTCTTGGCTGTGCCCTGGGTACTGCTTACCAGTCCCAGGGCCAGTGCTCTGTGTAAAGTGGATATGCAAATTAGGCTAATTATAATTGGCAAAGTTAACCTACCTATAAGTCCCTAGTAAATGGGAGGGCATGGAGGTTTAGGGACCCCAGCATAGGTAGTGCCCCCATAGGTGCGCTGCTGAGGTGCCCAGTGTCATTTTAAAGGCAGGCCTGCCTTGCTGGCTGCTTTTAAATTAAAGTTACATGGAAATTCGACTTTGGAATTAAAAGTAGTTCCAAAGTCTTAAATTACCTTATTTTTACATATAAGTCACCCCTAAGGTGTGCCCTATGTGCCCCTATGGCTGGGTGCCATGTAATTATAAGCAGGGACCTTATAAAAATAGTTTTATAAGCTCTGGTGAGGTAAAACAGCCAAATTCGTTTCCCCCTCATTGTAGTGAATGGCCTCCATAGGCTAGAATGGGGAGACTTTATTTTAATTTTAAAAGCCCCCTTAAGTGACATATACCAAGAGTTTGGTATCAAATGTTTTGTTATAATAAATCCCACAACTTCCAGTTGTGGGATTTAATATAACTTGTTCAGGTAAAGAGTTTTAAACTTTACCTAAAAAGTTGCCAACTTCAGCCCTGTGGTGTTTTTGCTGCTGTGCTCTGATTGGCCAGCCTCTGGCAGCCTGGCAAGGCTGCCTTGATGAGGTGTGAAGTGGTCTGGCTTCACACAAAGAGCTGTGCCTGTGGGAGGAGATCTCCCCTCAGCAGATGGTGAGGCAGGAAGGGGGAGGGCTGCCAAACTGGTCTTAAAAGGCAGAGAAGGACATTTGGAGCAACCCAGCAACACCCCCATATCATGCAAACCCAGACAGTTAGGTGCCCCCTTGATTAGATTAGGAGAGGGCAGGAGAGGGTTGTGTTTAGGATTTTTAGCCACACCAGTGGGTGGGCTCACCCAGATGTAACCTCCAAAAATCACTTTCAGCCATGATGGAATGTTGCCTCCTGGGATTGCTTTTTGCCACACTTCCAAGGAAGTGTCATCACAGGGGGAAGGACCCTGCATCTGAATGGAGAACTAGGACACCCCTGTTTTTCACCCAGGAGCGAGGATAAAACTGGCAACCTGCACCCACACCTCAGATCCCCATCAGATTCCAACAAGGAAGAACCACAGAAGAAGAAGGACTGCCCTGCTGGACCCCTGGCCTGCACCTGGACCCTGCACTCTGAAAGACTGCACCAGCTGCACACTTTGGCTTCACCACAAGAAGGACTTTGTCTGGCTTCAACTGGTTCAAGGAGGTACTCCCTGTTTGCTACAGGTGAAAAATTGCTAACCAGAGTCCACTGCACCAACTCCTGAAGAAATCAACCAGCTGACCACTGTCCAGTGGCCAAAAAGGAGTTTGCACCAGGTGCATTCTGAGAGTTGTAGTCCACAACCCCAAGGATCATCTCAGAGCTTCTGGACCCCTGGGGTGAGCTGTGGACCCCAAAAGAACCTTAAAGGAACATCTGGAAGAACGTCCAGAAGTTTGGAGAACTCTTGAAAAAAAAGCTCCATAGAGGAACCGACCCGCCACGGCAACTCTAGCCGGCTTGCCTCAACCGCGACCCGGCCTGATTTGCAGGTTCATCCCGGTGAAGAAAATCTCCAAAAAAGAGACTAAGTCCGAACGTAGAAAGTTGACCGGGACCTCCCAGCCAGCGTACCCGAGGAGGGCTCCAAGGACGTCGGATCAAGATCCAGGTTTGCCCCGGTCGAAGGATTTTCACCTTCGAAAAAACGACTAAGTCTGAAGGTAAAAATCTCCACCGAGGGCTCCCACGACGCATATCCGGAGAAGAGTTCCAGGAGGTCTGATTGGACTGGCAGGTTCGTCCCACTGAAGAAAATCTTCAGAAAAACGACTAAGTCCGAAACTTTTGACCAGGGCCTCCCGCGGGCTGTAGCCGAGCCGGGCTCCATCGCGGTCGGCCTTAAAGTTTGACTTTGCCCAGGCCGAGGTGAGACCAGATGACCAGATTGGCGCTTTTTGTTTTTAGGCACTAGAAAATAATAATTCTTTCAAAATTCATATCTCCGGTTCCTCTTATCCAATTTTATTCATTTTTGTGTCATTTTAAAGATAAAAATATAATCTATTTTTATGCACTGGTTTTGAATTTTTAAACTGTTTCCTGTGTTTTATTTAATTACTGTTTTGTGATAGTTGAATGCTTTACACTCTGTCTCCTAAATTAAGCCTGGTCGCTCGTTGCCAAGCTACCAAGGGTTGAGCTGGGTTTAATTTACTGAGACCTAACTGGACCTAAGTGGAGGTTAGTGGCCTACTGCTAAGTGTAGGTACCTATCTGCCCTTACCAATAACCCATTTTCCAACATGCGCTGTTTTTATAGTTTTTCTTCTAGCTAGATGTTTTTCAAATTCACGTTTCTTAATTGTTTTCGCATGAAGTCCCACATGCTAAATGCTATTCTGGGTTAGGTAAGGATCCTTTGGGTGACGTTGACAATTGATTGACGAACTGATTGCTGAACTCTGCTATTGATGTTGACATAGTCTTCTTTGTTAACTTATGCTGAAGCATTAGAGCATATGTTTTCTCAAGTTCTGATTAGTTTATGTTATTGATGGTCGCTAATAAACTAATTCTGAGCTGATTGAATAAAGTTTGAGTTAACCTTATGCACTAGAATTCTAATTAATAGGGAAATAAAAATTGTTAAAACGTATATGGAGTTGTGGTTATTTATGAAATGTTGATATAATTGTCTAATAATTAATGATTCTCTTAGTGGTTATTGATTGGTTATATTGAATATTGATTACATTGGTCACTACATGGCTAGGATACTCCATGCTATACAAAAGGTTCATTGGCCTATACGCGTCCCCTTGTAAGTTTACTTACTAAGGACCAAGCGCCCCAGCATGGCTGAGTTGTATGTTTTTTTTCCCCGAATGTTGCCAAATGCTCTTGTGCCATTCACGACTTAATTAAAAAAGATGTTCAATTTACTTTGATGATTTGAAGTCTTGTTTATTGCCAGCACAACGTTTGGATAGTTAAAGGGGGTGAAGAAGAATTACTCCATGTTGGGACAGAAAAGTCCTCTGCATGGTGATGACATGTACCCCCGGCCCTGACTGCCCAACTGTATTGTATGGATACCTAATGCTGATTTTTTTTTTATGGAGAGCGGTGCCTAAAATGTTACCCTCACAGTGGTGGAAGGATACTGCCTTCACCAGAAGTTAAACAGCACATGTGCAGAGGTGGGAGCATACAATGTAGTGATCAGTAGTAATGAACAGGTCCTTTAAACCCTGCGACACTAGAGTGAGGCTTACAGTCTCGCTCACCTTTTTAAAAGTTCTGCTGCTGTGTGTTTAACTCACCCTTGGCATACATTAGGTTGATGTGGAAGCGCATGTTTGTTGAAAATGTGCTGAATGCATGCGAGTGAACAAGTCATACACTACACAGAGGGTTAAGCGTGGAACAGTGTGCACATGGTAAACATGTGAGCACTGGCAGTGTGTGTTTGAGTGACATACTCTGGTGCAGTACAGAGAGACTGTATAACCGAACAGTGTGTGCAGATTGGCTGCATGTGAGAATGCTGGTGGTAGCATAGTACATGGGCACAACAGTATTAGAGTAGAGTGTGCTGTGAATGTACACTGAATGCATAAGTGCCTATACTGGTAATTACATAGAGGACCTTGGGATCCATTTTGAGAAGCCCAAGCCTGTGTGGTGAAAACATGAGGAGTAGAGGAATCCCCCCAGCGCCAGATGTGTATTGCTGCATTCCTGTAAGCTGAGTGGGTCAAGAACTGGATAAGGGGGAGCCAGGCTCTCTGTGTGCATTTCAAAGGGCTCTTTGATTTAGTGACAGATCAAAGGAAGGAGTCTAGCACATCTCAGGAAGAGGGAGTTGGGACTGATAAAAGAATAATACAGGGTACTGAGAGCCTAGGATTAAACTTTGTTGCACATATCACTGTGGCTTACATCTACATGTGAGCTCTGGACACTCCCATGAATCTTGTTGTGGGTTAAACAGCTTCAGAGTCCTGCCTGCTGTGACAGACGTCCTTTCAGGAGGAAGATGAAGGGGAGAAATGTCCATTTTAAAGAAGCAGAACCCCAACATAAAACTTCAATGGTCCAGACCCTAAATCACATTAGGTGCCTGAAAAAGAACTATAAGTAGGGAAGTTTGAGACCCCCTTATCACCTGCTGAGCAGCCAAACATGCTGCATGAAGAGGGGAAGCTCTGCAAGACTTCTGCCTTTGACCAGGACTTGAAGCACAGCCTGCTAGTCTCCCTGATGGGCGAGGGGACATTACCCATGGAAAACAAATCAAATCAAATCAAATCATTAACATTTATAAAGCGCGCTACTCACCCGTGCGGGTCTCAAGGCGCTAGGGGAAAAAGGGGGGGTTATCGCTGCTCGAACAGCCAAGTCTTTAGGAGTCTCCGGAAAGCGGAGTGGTCCTGGGTGGTCCTGAGGCTGGTGGGGAGGGAGTTCCAGGTCTTGGCCGCCAGGAAGGAGAAAGATCTCCCACCCGCCGTGGAGCGGCGGGTGCGAGGGACGGCAGCAAGTGCGAGGCCAGCGGAGCGGAGGGGGCGGGTGGGGACGTAGAAGCTGAGGCGTCTGTTGAGGTATTCCGGTCCCTTGTTGTGGAGGGCTTTGTGTGCGTGGGTGAGAAGACGGAAGGTGATCCTTTTGCTGACTGGGAGCCAATGCAGGTGTCTCAGGTGTGCGGAGATGTGGCTGTTGCGGGGTACGTCGAGGATGAGGCGGGCCGAGGCGTTTTGGATGCGTTGCAGGCGGTTTTGGAGTTTGGCGGTGGTCCCGGCGTAGAGGGTGTTGCCGTAGTCCAGGCGACTCGTGACAAGGGCGTGGGTCACGGTTTTTCTGGTGTCGGCGGGGATCCAGCGGAAGATCTTGCGGAGCATGCGGAGAGTGAGGAAGCAGGCGGAGGACACGGCGTTGACTTGCTTGGTCATGGTGAGAAGAGGGTCCAAGATGAAGCCGAGGTTGCGGGCGTGGTCTGCGGGGGTCGGTGCGGTGCCGAGGGCCGTGGGCCACCAGGAGTCGTCCCAGGCGGAC
Source organism: Pleurodeles waltl (assembly GCF_031143425.1). Taxonomy (NCBI): domain Eukaryota; kingdom Metazoa; phylum Chordata; class Amphibia; order Caudata; family Salamandridae; genus Pleurodeles; species Pleurodeles waltl. Next base: position 773,765,345 of record NC_090443.1, on the reverse strand, counting down.
GGGGTGTTGCCGAGGATGAGGACTTCCGTTTTTTCAGAGTTCAGCTTTAGGCGGCTGAGCCTCATCCAATCTGCGACGTCCTTCATACCCTCTTGTAGGTTGGTCTTGGCGCTGGCGGGGTCCTTGGTGAGGGAGAGTACAAGTTGGGTGTCGTCGGCGTAGGAGGTGATGATGATGTCGTGCTTGCGTACGATGTCGGCGAGGGGACTCATGTAGACATTGAAGAGTGTCGGGCTGAGCGATGAGCCTTGAGGTACGCCGCAGATGATCTTGGTGGGTTCTGAGCGAAACGGAGGGAGGTAAACTCTTTGGGAGCGGTTAGCGAGGAAGGAGGCGATCCAGTCCAGGGCCTGGCCTTGGATCCCGGTGGAGCGTAGGCGGGTGATTAGGGTGCGGTGACAGACGGTGTCAAAGGCAGCCGAGAGGTCGAGGAGAATGAGGGCGACTGTTTCACCGTTGTCCATCAGGGTTCTGATGTCGTCTGTGACTGAGATGAGGGCGGTTTCCGTGCTGTGGTTGGTTCGGAATCCGGTTTGTGAAGGGTCGAGCAGGTTGTTGTCTTCCAGGAAGGTGGTCAGCTGTTTGTTGACGGTCTTTTCTATTACCTTGGCTGGGAAAGGTAGAAGAGAGATGGGGCGGAAGTTTTTCAGGTCGCTTGGGTCAGCCGTAGGTTTCTTTAGTAGGGCGTTGACTTCAGCGTGCTTCCAGCATTCGGGGAAGGTAGCAGAAGAAAAAGAAGAGTTGATGACGGTCTGGAGGTGCGGGGCGATGATGTCGTCGGCTTTGTTAAAGATGAAGTGCGGGCAGGGGTCCGAAGGGGCGCCGGAGTGGATAGAGTTCATGATGGATTTGGTTTCTTCCGTGTTGATGTGGGTCCAGTTGTTGAGGGTGATGTCCGGGGAAGCGGGTTCAGTGGTGTATGGTTGGGTCTGGTGTCCGAAGCTGTCGTGGAGGTCGCTGATCTTGCGATGGAAGAAAGTGGCGAGGGATTCGCACAAATCCTGTGAGGGCGTGACGGCGTTGGCGCTGGCGCTGGGGTTGGAGAACTCTTTGACGATGCTGAAGAGTTCTCTGCTGTTGTGGCTGTTTTTGTCTAGTCTGTCGGTGAAAAAGTTCCTTTTGGCAGTGCGGATCAGGTGGTGGTGTTCGCGTGTAGCGTTCTTGAGGGCGGTCATGTTGTCTGCGGTGTGGTCCTTGCGCCAGGCCTTCTCAAGGGCACGACAAGTTTTCTTTGATTCTTTGAGGGTGTCAGAGAACCAGAGAGGTTTTTTGGTGTTGGTCTGTCGATGCGTGCGTTTGAGGGGAGCAAGGTTGTCAGCGCAGTTGGAGATCCAGTTTGTGAGGTTGAGAGCTGCGTCGTTGGGGTCGGAAAACAAGACCACCTGCCCTGAACTCTGAAGCACCAGTACCTGCCTGCTCGTCAAGATTGGTGTGTCTGTGAGGGAGTGGAGCATGTTGGAGGAAGCAAGATCCAGATGGGGAGCCCAGATGTGTGGGGACCCTGAGTGAGGTGTGAGGAGCAGTGCTGCACCGATAGGGCTGTCACCCATGTGCAGTGTTGTGAGTTTGGTGACCCTGTATGCCAGGAGGGGCCACCATGCACAAAGGACAAGTGCTGCAACAATCAGGCCATTGCCCATTTATAGCATTGTGGATGCTGGTGACCCCCATATGGCAGGAAGGGCCACTGTGTGCCAAGGAACTGTGCTGCATCAATCGGGCCAGATCCTGTGTGGGGGAAAGTTGCAGCAACCTTGTATGCTAGAAGGGGCCACAGGAGAGGCACCATGAGGCCACCATGACCCTACAAGTGAGTTTCTTTGGAGCAACGCTGTATGCCAGAAGGGGCCGCTCTGAGGTCAGAGGACCAGGTCGTCACCATGACCTGAAAGTGCTGCTGTGGCCAAGACGTGGGGAGTTCCGTGTCCAAGGAGGTCCGATAACAGAGGAGACGACGTCAGAGCCCTGCCGGTGCATGGAGACTCCACTCATCCCAGAGTAAACAGAGACAGGACTAACTGTGTGTGGCTGGAGCCAGAGCAACTTCGATCATCAGGACACTGGTGAGTTCAGCTCAGAAGAGAGCCAAACCCTGCCAGGAGCTGCTCGTGTGAATGTGTGCAGCCTGACGTTGCCTATCTTGGCCAGAACCCCACTGAACCATAGCCAGGTAGGTCTCATACCGCCGGTGCGGGTAAGTTTAGAACTGAGCCTACCGGGCTCCAGGGAATGTAATACCTTTAGTTTCTGGCACCCTACTTAACTCTAACTGACTACACCTTATTGACGGAGTCCGAGAAGGGAATACCTCATGATAGTTTACACTACTTGGAGTTCACCATACGTGAATGGGGAATAACAACACCCATTACATGGGCATCAGGGAGTGACCTGACAACTACTAGAATGCCTACCTCACAGGGGGGAACTGTGTTATTGCTTTTTGAATGTCTTTTACCTTTTGCATGTGTAGAATTAGAATTAAAACACTTCTTATACCAAAAGCAAGTATTTGGTGAAAAACTGATTTACTGTGTATGCTGTGTGCATGTTGAGTTATGAGTTGTGTTCACTAAACTGTATCTACACTGCCCCTCTGAGGGATCCTGGACTGCTCGTGTCACACTATTAACTGACAGACAGGTGAAGAAGGGGATGCTTGATCCAAATGAGTGGGATCCACAGTAGGGTTGGCCCCGGGACATCGGGAGTAAAAGGTCTCAGCCATCTAGGTTGTGCCCTGTAGCTCCTGCAGGGCCAGTGACCCTCCAAACGGGGTTCTGACCCTCCACAATAGAGAAAGAGGCTCTTGCAGTGTACTTTTGTGGGGTAATAAAGTTGTGGTTATGTCTGACCATAAACCCTTGCAGAAAGTATTTGCTAAAAAGGGGCTAGATTCAATTTAATCTGGTATCTTAGTGGTTAGTAGCGCTACAGGATTACCACTTTGTGGGGACATATTTACCTGGTACTGAAAACTAGACTGTTGTTTATCTAGACTGGTTGTGGATTCATTGGTGACAGATATTGACCTGGACTCTTGGTGGATCGAAGTTTAAGTCAAAGTATGCAACATCACTTTACGGCGTGTCTCTGAGGAGGAATGGTTATCAGAGATGTAGAGATTTTGCATTGAAGGTGATTTGTGGAGCCATTATGGAGGGCAAGAGTTTGAGATGTATCGATGACAGTTTAGCAGGTTTTGCTAAAGTGTTGAATTAGCTCTTTCTGTTAACAAGAATTTTCTACCCAAGGGTGGTAGGCTGGTACCTCCACAAGATGTGGGAGAGAGTCTGGTCTTCTTCTAGGCTAAATTACTGTAACACGCTGTACCTAAATAGCCAAATTGCAACTGGCTCAAAACGTAGCGGCAAGAGTGATTGTTGATGTTCCTAAAAATTAATGTCTCTGCGTGTATTCAGAAGCTCATTGGCTACCAGTGAACAACCACATATTTTCAAAGCTCTTTGTATTCTTCACAAAGCCTTGTACAACATTGGGCCTGAAAGAATCAGAGTCAGAGTCAGAGTCATGTTTCAATGGCACATTCCCACCAGGTAGCTTCGATCTTCTAGCTGGAATCTCTTAGGGGTCTGCAAATATCGAAAGGCAAGGTGGGAACCTTTCCAGTGGCCACATCCAAGCTATGGAAATTGCTCCCTGGCTCCATCTCCTGACTTCAGTCCCATACCCTATTCCATGAAGCATTAAAAACCTGTCTGTTTATTCTTTATTGGGTGGTATGTATATCTAGATCATGTTATGTTTTTCCTCTTGCTTCTTTCGCCTCTGTAGGTTAACTGTTATCAGCCCCTATAGGCCTTCGGGCATTTGTTTGCACTTTATGAATTTTATTCATTTCATTTCTTGCCCATGAAGGCCACCAGGGTATCTGCAAAACTATGGAGAGATTGCATAGCTCCTTTTGGTGGTCAGGCATAGATTTGTTTATGGAAAGAATAGTAACAGACTGTTGTGAGTGTAGTATGACTTTGAAGTTCAGAAATTCTCCCATGGTTTTTTGAGACATTCCCAAAGTAGTCTGGGATAAGGCTGAATTTGATAGTCTTGGACACATTGGAGGAGAAAATTCTACAAAATATCTGTTTGTGTTAATGGATATGGTCTGAAGGTGGCCCGAAGTGAAGAGGCAGTTTCTAATGAGATTACTACTTCTGCTGTGTGCAGATTTGACAGATGTGTTTTCCAAGGAGGGCAATCCAAAAAATGTTCTTACTGATAATGGTGTGCAGCTTACATCCAAGGAAATGGAGAGGTTTCTGAGTGAAAGATGAATTAATCATAAAAAGAGTGATTTGTATCACAGGGAAACCAGTGGTGTGGTTGAGAGATTCAACAGAACACTTAAAGAAACCATACAATTGGCTTAATTACCATTGCCCAAACTGGGTAGAATTAGTGAAGAGCATGGTAGAGGGGTATAGGTTTAACCCTCATAACACTACTGGCTGGAGCCCATTCAAGCGGTTTAAAAAAAAAAAAACGCAAACCCGCTACAGGAATTTCTGCTCTTTGGATCGAGGGTTATTGCACGAATGCCTTTCAATGAGAAAGTGCTCTCTCATTGTTAGGGAACTGGTATTGCAAGAGAAAAGAAAGGAGAGGTTTGATCTTCATAAAGCAGCTAAAACCATGTTCATGATTGTTGGTCATGTTGTGAAGGTCAAATGGCCTAAGAGAACACAATGTTCCTGTGTTAGTGGGGCCTACAGAGTGACCAAAGTGTTTCGGCAGGCTGTTAAGTTGGATGATGGATTCATCTGGAACTTCAACAGAACTGTGGTGATAAATTGGTTGTTATGTTCTTAAAGTCTAAGCCTTATATATTTTTGCTTAGTTCTCGCATTCTTGTATATCTTTGGTGGGTTTGTATATGTTTCTTATTTTTGTATTTGGGGTCTTTTCTTGTATTTATAGGGGGAAGGTGTGTGTGGTATTGTTTCTCTTTATTTACATTGCTTAGTTGTTACATAATCATACTTACCTGTATCACCTGTTCATGGTTTGTTCCATCAAGAATGTTTGTGTTTATCTGGATGAGCACCGTGTTCAGTTGTTCTACTGATTCTCCCTGGTTCCACCGTGGCTGGAGTTACGCTTTACAATAAAGTTAATCTTGGATTGTCATCTCCTGGATTACTCATTTTCATCTACACCACACAGAGCTCTTCAAACTAGAGTAATTTCCTGGCTTTGTGCAGGTGTCCCAGAGGGTCCAGTCCTGGTAAGTGCCATATCTCCCAGGTGGTTTAGGTGCCTAGTTTGGCACATCCTGGTATAAACTGAAGACACTAATTTGGTGAATATCACTGTTTTACACCATTTGTGTTGAAGGTATCAGGGCCAACCGTGTGGAATCACGCATTACAGAGGGAACCAAGTCCCCGTGGAACGCGTCCCAGAGTGCCTTCAGGATCTCTGTGCGGGAGATTCTAGGCCAAAGGGTAAAAGTCTCCTGTGATGCCTCTGGAGCCAGACAGGTCATCGTCATTGTAGCTATGCTACCAGGTAGTATGCTTCAAAATCTGGCAGTCCCAATCCATCATCTCTAGGTGAGGAAATAGTTTGGCTAAGGCTACCCAATGTCATCCTTTCACCCACATTAGGTCTGATAGTCAGGAATTATGTTTCTGAATCACCAAGTCAACCAATTCTCTACAGACCTGGACACCCACTTGAATGTTTGCTGTGGACTGCCAGGAGTGCACCCTCTGCCATGAAGAGCACACAGGCTTCCATGAGTTGGAACATCCAGGATTTGGCCACGTTGACCCCATGGCCTCAGCGTTCCCAGAAGGAACAGCAGCTCCACTGCCTGGTCCAATTCATCATCCACATCTCTCAGATATATTAAGACATCATCTGTAAAAAAGGGATATGATGTGAGTAAAAGTAAATTTCTGGATTCGGAGTGTGGGGCCCTTTCGTCGCATCCTGCTCTCCAAGTGCTCGACTGTGAGGGCGAAGTGCAAAGGCGACAATGGGCACCCTTGCCTGGTGCCTCTATGTATACTCTAATGGTCAGAGTACTCCTGTTCAATGTTAACTCGAGCATCAGATTTGTGTAGAGAAGTAGCATTTAGACAGAGGCCCATATCGGCCACTATCTCTCAACTTAGACTGTAAGTTCCTGGGCAAAATCCTGGTTAACTGAATCCAACCAGACTTAACATCTCCAGTCCGCCCAGACCAAAATTGGTTTCTACTGGGGAGAAGCACATCCCGGACATCAGGTGGCCTTTTCACATCCTGGACGGCCCACATCAGCGATGTAGTGAGCTGTAGAATTCTCTGTTAACATGGAAAAGGCATTTGACAGCCTCTCCTGTCCATACCTTTTCACGACACAGCATTATATGGAGTTACTTGCTTAAAATGAAGGTGCTCTACACAAACCTGAAGCCTGCCCTTAATGTATAGAGCCTCTTTGCTCCAGTGCTACAATCATCATCTCTTGAGATCTTCACCATTATTTGTCCAGCATCTCCATCCCACATCACCCATGGCTGAGGCTGCACACATCAGGATTTTGGCACCAATAGACACTCTTGAAAATACCAGTTGCAGCAGTGGCCCTGGAAGCCTCAAGAAGATAAGCACCATGTGAGAAAATGAGGAGTAGTAGTAGACCTCCCTCCTCCCTCCTTCTCCTCCCCACCTCCTCCTCCCTCCTTCCTCCTTCCTCCATTTTACTACCAGGCTCCTGCAGCTGGGGGCCTGGTCCCCATCGTGCCTTTGTACAGCTGAGATAAACATTCAATGCAGTTTTTAATGCCACTTTAGAGTGGCCAATGGGAGTGGCAAATTCACAGTCAATTATCTTCCTCGTGGCCAGGATTTGCCTCCGCCAGTGTGTTTCTAATGACTAAACTATTTTGATTACCTGGGATTGCTCAGCGATTCCGTCCTTCATTGATAAAACTCAAAGAAAAATGCAGATTAATAGTGACCTGATAGAGTGATTATTAACTGCAAATGTGTCACCTATATTTGCCTTTTTGGGAAAAATAAAGTTAAGAGAAAAGTGAACCCTATAGCAGCTTTTTCCAAATATCCCCTCCTAGTAAGAGATTGTAATTCTGGCCCTTCCTATACATTTATTTGTTCCATAGTGCTGTTCATGTAACCATCACCAAAGCATTTTCAGAAGCTTTAAATGGAAGCTTACTTAATGGTTTCAAGGTTACTGTCATAGTTTAACAATCCAGTTTGAAATATACAAGCAAAATGCACGTCAGGTAATATTTACCCCAAACGAGAAAATATCAATTCCAGATTCTCATCCATAACCTTACATGCTTGAACTGTGTATAAACCCTTCACTTTATTAATGAAAATATGGAGTTACTCTGTCGGGTGCCTACATAAAGAGGTTTTGAGATGTAGGGCCTGATTACAACTTTGGCAGAGGGGGTTAATCCATCCCAAATGTGACGGATATCCCGACCGCCGTATTACGAGTCCATTATATCCTATGGAACTCGTAATACGGTGGGCGGGATATCTGTCACATTTGGGATGGATTAACCCCCTCCACCAAAGTTGTAATCAGGCCCATATTCCCTTAGACACAAATTGTGTTACACTTGGACAAGCAAATTGAAAATAAATTGTGGGTACCGTTGGAGGTAAACAAATGTTTAGGCTATATCTTCCAAGCTGGTCACTAAGGGGACATTGGAGAATCCCTATGACTGACTTATAAAGAGAAGTTGCTAATATTTTGGCATGGTAAAATTCCATAGCAGTCCCCAGAATATGCCATGATACCTCTGTATTACTCAAGTAGGTTCAGGCCAAGGATAATCACACTTTTATTTAATTTGGGATGTTGTGATCTAGATTGAAACAAACAAATGTCCAAGTTATCAAAAGGACAACATGCTTTGCATCCTGAATTCTATTTTTTTGATTCAGCTGGAAGGGATTACTTTTCTGAATAAGTTTTTGGGGTATTTACAATTCATTACCGCAGTTCATTAGTAAAGGTGGTGAAGTACACACCTTTAAGGTGCTTCCTTTGCAATTAGGAATGGACTAGTAAGTTTGCTTACAACTAAAGTAAACATTTGCATAGGTTCAAAAGTGGAGTTCAAGCACTCTGTTTGCTAATTATGACATCATTACTGCAGTGAACAGAGTTTTCCTCAGTGAGTCTTTTTCTACTTCATCACATTATGTTTGCAAATCAATAAACGTTACACAAAGTGCGCCAAATTTTAAGAAGTACCAACTTGATTAGTATAAGCAACAACTTCAAATCTTGTCCAGTCCCACAACCTGTTGGAACTTCGAAGTTTTGTGACTATTATAGTATTTTATTTGATCCTCTTTTGGCTTGGATCCAACAAAGCTTTTGATACGTCGTAGCACAGGAGCGTCCAACTGGTCTCCATACCAGCATATCCAAGATATCTTGGATATCCAGATTGGATACATTTATGTGTGACGTTCTAAATCTTGGTAGTCAACCGCATTTGATCATGCCTCTTGTGGTTGGGTACTGGACTCTTCTGTCTCGGCCACAGCATTGACAGTGGAGCTGTTTCTGGTATGGAAGCTGCGCCAACAATAGCATTGACCCACCTTTAAAGCTGACAGGGTGTGACCAAGTATGAACTATTCATATACGAAATATGAAAATATGCAAGCTAATGTTCCACTGTGTATTCTGGATGAAGGATCTAATATACAGACATTTATCCATTAAGATACTTTTATAAATGTACTACATCAGTGTCAGATAAAGATGACATTTTTATCTTTCAAATTAGTAAGAGCAGGACTCGTCTTTAGCAATCTGGGAAAAATAAATGTTTAGAATTCTTTCTTACTGCAAAGAATTAGAAATACTGCTGCTAGCATCTGTACTCAAAATACTTGCTCATTTCAATAGAGTCCACATCTGAAGCAACATTATCCTGAGCACATAGCGAGAACTAGATTCTAAGACAAGGGAGGACCCCAGCCGAGAGCTATTATCTTATTTGTGAAGGGCTACCATCACCATTAAAGGTACATACACTGCTTTTAGTGGATGCTGCTTCACTTTGTATAAGGCAGAGAGACAAGCACTATCACATGAAAGAACAAAACAAGGTTCTTGTCACCATCATCATATTACAACTATAAAATAAGTTCAGTACGATAGTGCAAATTTAGAGTTTTCCTGTTGTCACAATTGATTTTCTTAACATTTGACCTAATAAAGCTGGAAAAGGGCAGAAATGTGATGCTTTCCTCTGAGATTTGGAATCTTTAAAATGATAAACAAAATCCTAAACTATGCTAATCTATGGTAGTGATTAAAACTTCATGAAAACACACAAAAGTTGATAGAAGAAAGCTAGCAATAGTTCTGACATTTGCCAGTCACTTAGGGTAGCATTCCATCTCATCATTTTCTGGCCCACCATGCCACTTTATTTTGGAACCAGCCATATGCAAATCAGTCTTGATCCTCCTCCAATAGCAACAGTACCCGAGCGATTGCCAGTGGTTAGACTTATTGCAAGCATTCTTCCCATCACTTTTTGTGTGTCTGATTATATCGCCCTAAGCGGGAAGGGTATGCCCAGACATGGGTCCCGCGCTCACTGTGCCACTGGAACCAGGCAACTTCTGACTGAAGAGCCCCAGACAAGGGCAAAACTGGTCTTGGGTTGCTTGTGTTCCAGTTCATGGAAGACCTGGACTGGCAGTTCAGACTGGGCTGTTCCTATTGGAGCAACATGCCACCTCAGCTGGACCCAGCCATCTGCAAATTAGTCAAGACTAATTTGCAGATGGCTGGGTCCAAACTGAGGTGGGCATGTTGGGCAAAATAATGATTAACTGGGATGCTACCATGAGTGATGATTGCCAGTGGCTAGACTTGTTGCAAGCATTCCTCCAAACACCTTTCGTGTGTCTGATGTACCACTCTAAGTGGCAATGGTGTACCCAGACATGGGTACCATGCTCACTGACTAGAACCGAGCTGCACCAGTCAGGGTGAAACCAGTCTTAGGTTGTTTGTGTTTTGGTTCAAGGAAGACCTATCCTGGCAGTTCGGATAAACTGTTCCCACTGAAGCATGGGCAAACGTTATTTGCACATGGCTGCTTCCAAACTGAAGTTGCATGGCGGTAAAAAGAACAATGAATTGGAATGCTCCTTTTGAATGAGTGATTAAACTTCTCCACAGTGGTGCCTCAGAGTATCAAGTATTTCGACCAAGCTGTCAGTCCAGTGATTGAGTAGGTCAATTTCACACCAAACTCTTTGTCTTGCATGCTAGAAACTGCTAAAGAGGGAGGGAACATCTTTATGTGCAATGAAATAACTTGTGAAGTGGATGTAACCCATCAAGTAAATTCACACACATTTTAGCGGTCAAAACAATCATTTCAAACTTAAGCCTCCTCCAACTTCTCCTTTAGTTTCAGATTACTAAGATTTGTTATCCAAGTGTATGAATAGTTTGAAAATACTTACTCCTCCACTGGCACCATGAACCAGCACAGATTCTCCAGGTCTGGCACCTGCTCTAAAATGTGAGAAGAAAGAAGGTGTGCGAATAAAACACAAAATTAGTTCTTGCATGAAGCACTGCAAATTTTAGAATGGTACAGGAAAGTAAATGAATGCAAACAAGTAACATGCATGCTCCCTCTTTCATACAACTGGTGTATTAACACCTGAAACAAGCTTCTGAAATAGCACAAACACATGATTATTAAAGCTAAAGCTAAAATATGGCAGGAAAAACTCTGAGATGTAAATTGTTAGTCTAGTCAGCCTTAGGGTGGTATTTCTCCCAACCTTTTGCCTTTCTCCTCCATTTTTCTGGCTTTGTTTTTGCTAATTAGGACTCAGCACACTTTACCACAGCTAACTAGTGATAAAGTGCTTGTTCTCTATCCTCTGAAACATGGTCATATTGGCTTATACCCAATTGGCAATTTTATTTTACTTATAAGTCCCTATTAAAGTGCACTACATGTGTCCAGGGCCGGTACATTAAATGCTAATAATGGGCCTGTAGCACTTATTGTGCCAACCATTAGGTAGCCCTTTAAACATGTCTCAGGCCTGCTCTTTGAGAGCCTGTGTGTGCAGTTATAAATTGCCATTTTGACCTCGCAAAGTAACATTTTTGGCAGGCTCAAACCTCCCTTTTTTATACACATGTCACCTCTAGGGTAGGCCCTGAACAGCCCGGAGGGCAGGGTGCAATGTATTTAAAAAGCAGGGGATGGTCTTGTGGGTTTTACAGGTCCTGGTGGTGAAATGTTCTCAAATTTGTTCTCTACCACTGCAAGGCCTACCTCTACCATAGAATAACACTGGAGTTGCTTTATTACATTTTAGAAGTGTAATTTTGTTGGACCTGGCCCTTCTTACAGGGTCATCCTCAAACCTTTTGCCTCCTTCTTCCTATTTTTTTGACCAGTTTCTGTTGGCTTTAGGACTCTGGGCACTTTACCACTGCTAACCAGTGCTGAAGTGCAAATGCTCTCTGTGTAAATTGTATTGGTGATTGCTTTATCCATGATTGGCATATTTGATTTGCTAGTAAGTTCCTAGTAAAGTGTACTAGAGGTGCCCAGGGCTTGTAAATCAAATGCTACTTGTGGGCTTGCAGCACTGATTGTGCCACCCACATGAGTAGCCCTATAAACATGTCTCAGACAGAGGAGTCTGTGTGTGCAGTCTTGCACTACCAATTCGACCTGGCAAGTGTACCCACTTGCCAGGTCTTCCCACTTGCCAGGCCTAAATCTTCCCTTTTTATACATGTAAGGCACCCCTACGGTAGGCCCTAGGTAGCCCCATAGGCAGAGTGCAGTGTATGTTAAAGGTGGGACATGTACTGATGTGTTTTACATGTCTCAGCAGTGAAATACTGCCAAATTCGGTTTTCACTGCTGCAAGGCCTATCTCTCTCATAGGTTAACATGGGGGCTACCTTTAAATATCCTTAAAGTGTAGATTCCTTTTGAGAGCAGATAGAGATTCGGAGTTCGGGGTCTCTGAACTCACAATTTAAAAATATTTCCTTTGGTAAAGTTGGTTTTTAAATTGTCTGTTTGAAAATGTCACATTTAGAAAGTGGCAGACTGACAGGTGGGCTGTTTGTGAGTCTCTACTAGACAGTGACACAAAGAAAGCTGGGGTGTAGCCTGCAGCCCGCATATCCTGATGAGCCATCTGGGCTAGAGTAGAGGGAGGAGTGGCCACTTGCACCTGAATGAGCTGTGCCTGTCCTCACGCAATGCAGTCTCCAACTTCCTGGTGTGTGCCTGGATCCTGGACTGGCCTGGCCAAGGCAGGATCTTGTGAGCAACAGAGACTTTCCTTTGAAGTTTGCCTACTTCAAAAGGCAAAAAGGGGTATAAGTAGTGGACCCAAAACCCCAGACTTTAAATTCCTTCATGATTACTTCTGGATTCAAAAGAAACCTCTGCTAAGGAGAAGAGCTGGAGGAGTACGGCCCCTTGCCTGTGACTGTGCTTTGCTGGGTTGGCCTGTACTTGCTGCTGCTTCCTGAGAGGGTACAAAGGCTGGACTTTGTGGTAAATTCCTGCTTGTGAAGAATCTCCAAGGGCGTGAAGTGAGCTTGCCTCCTGTTTTGAAGTCTCAGGGCCATCAAAGACTTCCTCTGCCAGCACCTGGACTCTCTGCTGAGACTCCTGCCCTGCCAAGTGGTGCCCTATCCATACCCTGGGCCCTTAAAAGGTGAAGCTGGTAGAAAGAGGGCAGAAATTCATGCACAGGGAAAATTTAGATGCACCACCTGCAACGCAGCTGAAAACCGAAGCACCACCCACTTCATGGCTAAAATCGACGCTCCACCTGCATCGCGGCTAGGAGATCGATGCATCACGGCTGGAGAAATAACGCAATACCCGCTTGCAGCCACTGATAACGATGCAGTGCATTTTTTCAACACCGTGTGACAGGATTTGTCACGCATCATCACCTTGGCGTCAAAAGTTAACACAAGCCTGAGAGGATCCAAGGTGCCTGCCCAGAAATCAATGCATCACTCTTTTGCAGGAGAGACAAACAACCTGACAAGAGAAGGAAACTACACACGGTCTCGCTTGCGAGTGAGAAATTGATGCATCGCTGACTTTTTCGATGCTTGCTCACCTGTGCGGCTTCATTTTCAACGCATACCAGGAACTTTGTGTAACAACAATGTTTTCATTGATTTCTATGGAGTAAGACTCTGATTCAATGAAAAAATTAATAACTCCACTTGTATATGTTGGATGTTTGTTTTGGTCTTGTTTGATTTAGATAAATATTTCCTATTTCTCTAAAGTGGTGTTATGTCCATTTTGTACAGTTTTCACTGCATTACTGTGTATGTTGGTACAAATACTTTACACGTTGCCTTTGAGATAAGCCTGACTGTTTTTTCCAAGCTACCAAGGGGGTGAGCAGGGGCTATCTGAAGTGTGCATCTCCATTGCCCTGACTAGAGTGAGGGTCCCTACTTGGAGTGATAACTGAATGCCAACCAGAGACCCCTTGTCTAATAAATTTCAAAATGGGAAGAGACAGTTTCTGCAAGTTTTGTGTCTCTGGAATCACAGTTTAAAATCCTAACTTATGGTGAAGTTGGATTTTAAATTACAGTTCTGAAAATGCCACTTCTAAAAAGTTGGCATTATCTCACCTTAGCCATTTGGTGTCTGCAGCCTGTCTCTGGGTCACATGACTGGGTGTGGTTGGCAGTTGGCCTTTGCGTTTTCTTTAGAGACAGCCACGCACAATGGGAGCTTAGATGTGACTTCATGGGCCATCGCAAGGCAGGATGGAATGAGGAGCTGGACACAGCCTCACTTACACCTGAATAGGCTGTGTCCTGTCTTCAAACAAAGGGACTAACAACCCTGTATTGTCACTTTGGCCAGCTTGGAGCTACGGCAGGGTAGGCATGGAATTCCTTGCACTGCAAAGCTACTGTTTAGAAGTTGCTCCCATTTTCCAGAACCAGGGCACAAGGGTATAAAAAATGGACCTCAGACACCACCACTTCATTACACTTATGGACATGTGGATACTCTGCCAGGAAGGACAGCTGCACTGAAGAACTACCATTGTCCTGGACTGCACTCTGCTGGACTCCTGACTTGCTTGGGTGAAAAGGACTAAACCCAGAACGAATCCACAAGCTAGTTAGCTGGCCTCCCGATTTGAGGTCTCAGCAGCATACAAGACTTCCACCCACCCTGCTTCTGCACCTGGACTCTGCCATCTGTGAGTCAACCCTGGCAAGTATTGCCACCCCAGTCTTGGACCCTTGGAAGTTGACCTAATGTGCTTGCCAGTGGCACTTATGCATCCTCTCTGATGAGCGACACATTCCCGAACAAAATCTATTCATTGCAGCTGCTGCGAGTATTGGACTAGTCACAAAAGACTTGCATTACTGCAGCATCCCACATCTTGAGCTTGACGCACTGCCTTCTGAACTGCTGCTGCACAATGCTTTTGTGGAGCAGATTCTCACATCTCTGTACAGCAGCAGCCTCAGTGACGACACAGGAGCTCCACATTGCAGTTTCATCACTCCCTGGAATTGACACATTGCGTAGACTGCGCAACACATTTCAGACACCGACCTTTGCATCACAAGCCCAGTCAATGAGGTCCTTGGAATCAACGCTACAGGACCTCGCACCACAGCCTTGCCACATCTCGGAACTGACGCATTGCCTTGGCTGTGAGACACATCTTCGGCATAGATCCAAGCAATGCTCTGCCAAAATGATTTAAGGTACTTTGTTCAGCAGGCCTAACTGGGTCCTATGCTCCATCGTGGTTGGCCTGAATTTGTGACTTTGTACCGGTCCGGCATGACCAGATATCCCCAATAGCGCTTTGTGCTTTTTGGAGCTATTTTTACCTAAAACTTTCAATATTCTAGTAATTGGATTGGTGTCATTTTGGTCTGGTTTTATTTATTAAAATCTACTCTAACTCTGCTGTGGGCTCCATTTGTGGTGTGCATTCACTGCATTACTGTTTGAAGTGTTGCACAAATACTTTACATGTTGCCTCTAAGTTACACCTGAACTGCTCTGTGCCAAACTAATAAGGCGTTGAGCACAGGTTAATTTGGGGTTTGCTTGTATCTTATCCTGATAGGGATTGTGGTTGCTGCGTGTCCAGGGCTCACACCCCTGTCAATCAACAATTCAAT
Organism: Pleurodeles waltl; assembly: GCF_031143425.1. NCBI lineage: Eukaryota > Metazoa > Chordata > Amphibia > Caudata > Salamandridae > Pleurodeles > Pleurodeles waltl. The sequence goes on along the minus strand of NC_090443.1, from coordinate 773,750,125 downwards.
TTCTTACACAATAATGAATACATAAAACAGGCAACTAGTGTCTAAAACAATAAAAACTGAATGTTTTTAATTTAAGACTTTATACATAGTACAACTCTTCTCGCAACTGCAAATTAAATTGCTTTCCCTCCTTCTCAAAATGTACTTCATTGATACTGGAAGAATACATTGGTGCAGGTGCCTGGCACTTTAAACCAGACCTACATACTCTGTACATTTTTAACTCACTGATATACCAGTGTTGCAGGTAAACTTCAACAAGCTCCGCCTCCTGTTCTGGATGAGGAAATATGTTTTTCATACAGTGTTGACTGAGTTCATAAAGATGAGAGTATCCTTTTGTCTATTCTGCTTGGTAAAAACAAATAGGGGTGAAGTAGTTTAATCTTCTACAGAGATGTAGCACAGTTAAACTGAGGGAGGCAGATGGCTTTGTAGTCAAGATTAGAAGCAAGGATGGAAGATGTTTGTGCAATATCTGAACAGTGGCTAGGAATGGCTTCCTCTATACAATGCAAGTGCAAGCTGGAGTATTACATAATGAGGGTCATTCGAGAGAAAGATGATCAAGCATATATAATAATTCAGTCTGCAGTCATTAGCAGGTGATGAATCTAGCATGTCAGAGAAAGAAACACGTAGTATCAGCGTATGTGATCAAAAAGAATTAAAGAGTAGGATGATAGTGTCCTTAAAATATGCCGGTAGTTGCCAATTCCCGCCTCTTTAAGGCGATTTCAAAAGTCAGGTATATTTTGTAATATACAAAAAATAAGGTTTTCTCAACAACCCTACTTAGAAAAGCCAGGGTAGAAGATGATTGGGTTATATTAAGTTAGATGATCCTAAAGTTTAAAAGCAAATATTTCAAAAGAGGGTGAAAGTCCTAGGAGGCAAGACTGCTGCAGCTTGCAAAAGCTCCTCATTCCGCACCAAAATAATACCCAAGTATATTTTTAAAACACTTTCTATCCACTCTGTACCTCAGGCTGTAGCTAAAGGGGCCATTTATGCACCTGACAGGGTAAATTTTACTTGGCGAGATGCACAAAGATATATACTGCAGCTGAGTAGAGGATTTTCATACCCATCTTCCCAATCATTTGTAGTGGCTGGGCTGAGTGTGAAAGGGCATCTGTTGACTGGAAACACGGTGGCCTGCTCTCTGGTCTAAGGAGCAGAGCCATCCTGATGAGAGGCTGGGATTGAAGATGTCTCAAGGCCACTTTTTATGGGCCTTGCTGGAACCTGCAGCACAACCCAGCAGTGGCAGACAGGGCCTGTATTGGAGAAGTCAATGAGCGAGGTGGCTTGGAAGGTGGTAGTGCCTGCCCAAGCTTTTCCTGTTGCCAGATACCCAGAAGAAGTACACCAAGGAAACGCAAATCTTGCAGTTTTGGAATGCTAAGCCTATGTTACAACCAGGTGAAAGGCTACCATATAGATCATCAGCAAAAATAAGAGGGGTAGCTGTGAAACAACCAACATGGCTACGATGGGCACCACAAAAGGACAATTACATATAAAGGCACATAAATTCAATCACTTCCTTCTAGATGGAAGAGAGGCTGCAAAATAGATTATACAGCACAGAGTGACTTTGGGAGCAGGGTGATACCTTCAGATTGAACCACAGTGGACGAATGCAAGTTGACACACCAACAGCACAAAGGCTTGGCATCCTGAATAGGTCAGTTGTCAAAGTGAGAGCTGACTGAGTCAGTGTCTCAGTAGGAGACTATACCTGCATCTTGAGTTGGTGGTGTTGACTTACCGGCACTCAAATCAAAGGTAAAGCTCAACTTTTACTAAATAGTCAACTCAATGTTTACTATTCATGCCACTAAACACTACAGAAGTGAGATTGAAATAATACACTTGGTAGGCTGGATGATGAGATTTACACATGGGAGCAAAAATTAGGTAGCCCCGTCAAAGATCGACATAATTTGGGAAAACAAGTTTAAACTGATGGGACATGAAAGAAGAGCCAGATTATGCCAATAACATAAGCTAGAAAAATATGCATTCCTATGTCCTAGGCCAAAAGAGGAAGCTAGTGACCCTCCTCCAGCAGAGAATAAAATTTCGACTTGGCTCCATTTTTTTTAACCTTCCCTGAGAGAACTAGTGCCCAGAGGGGAAGCAAAAATAAATAATAATGCTGGAGTAGAAAAGAAGAATCAAGATTTTCATTTCCTTGGAGGGAAAGGAGACACAGAGACAAATGTGGACCCATGAGGATGGATAGATCAGCTGGATGCAAAGGAGTCTGACCATGTAGGCTCACAAACAAAAGAATGATATACTCAGCATGAAGTCCCAAGTTTCCATACAGAATAAGAAATTACAATGATCACGGCCCTAGCAAGGGACATGGCTTAGGGTCCCAAGCTGACGAGTCTGTGCTAAGGACTATAATTATGGAAACCATTTTACTGAGGAGCTTGTGTTAACTAGACAGAAAGTATTCTTGTATAGTGTGACTGTCAAAACTGATGGCATACTGTATTTTCAAGTGTAAGTGATTTTGCATTATGTTGGGGCCGGAGGCACTTTTTGAATTGAGTTTAAACTAACCACAAAATGTCTCGGGTGGGCAATGGTGGGAGTTTTATCTATCCTTATATTTTGACTAGGATAATGCACAGTCACGGCACAGGAGACATGGTCTGACTGAAAGAAGAGACAAGAGAAGGAGAAAGAAGTGGCAAACCGCAGCATCTCAAAAAGGACATGCAAAGTTCATAGCCTGGGGATCAAAAATGAATAAAAGGAGTGGTAAATCAAATGTTGGTTAAGCATCTCCCTGAAGAAAGAAGTAGAGAATATCCTGTTTGTTAATGTATATGGTCCCTCGGACGTGGAAAGGACTATTTAGAAAGGATACACTCTAATGGTAGATCTTCTGGAAACTACACCAATAGTGGAAGAAGATTTCAATATACTAATGAAATTCAAAGTTGGCAGAATCTCCCTCAGACACCTAGTAGCACATCTGCAACTAAGCTGGATAGACTGGAATGGACAGTAGGGCTGAAAGATATCAGCACTCACAGCCTTAAATGGGTTTGGTAGATCTTATTATATAGTGCAACTCTCTGCTCATTCCCCCCTAAAGGTTGAAATGATGACACCTACCAGAGGTTTCAGAGATGAATATGAATGGATAACTGCCACATTTGGGTTTCCCTGAGCTTTTTGACCATTTGAGAGAGGCCTTAAAGAGAAGTCTGGCTTGACTGTTTCAGAGATGGCTCTTTAGGACTCATTTAAGTGTGCACTTGTGGGAAATATAACATCTAGCTCAATTTGGAAAGGATGGTGGACAAAACAGCACTTTATATTACTAGAATGGGACACAGTACAATTAGAAAAGGATCATATGTCATAGTCAGGAGACAATCTGCAGACGAGACTGCAAGTTCAGAACAAATATATATATATATATATATATAGTTAATGGCTCGTCTTTGGCCATGCACCTGAAATCACAGGGTTGGATATAGATAGAATTATTATAGGCAACAACACAGGAAAATATTACTGCATACCTAAGTAAAGGAGAGGTTGGCACCAGACATAGACCCGCACTACAAGCAGAAGGTGGTATATAGTAATGGAAGGCAAGGAAGTGGTAGGGTCAATCACATATTAATTCTAGGCCTTTTATTAAATGAGAACAGGGGAAGAGATGTGAACATTTGGAAAGGTTTGTTGCGGAGTGTAGTATGCCAAGTTTGAGGGTGCAGGCTAGATTGGGACAAGAAGAGGTGGAGACAGCAACTAAACAAGTATAATCAGGCGATTCTCCGTAACCAAATGAGATAACCATAGAATTTTATAAAAACAAACAAATAAATAACTAGCTTCATATCAAGAGTAATAGTGAACAAATTTGCAGAAGCTAGGCAGGAAAAGCAAACTACCGTTGTATCTATGGTAGGCACCCATGCTGCTGCTTCCACATAATGAGGAAATATGAGATAAGACTGTCCTTAGTAAAGTTTTATCTTGCCTTTGATCAGAGACAGAAACCCTCATGGAAATCCTAGAAAGTAGGTTACTTGCAATTACACCAGAATTACACCATCCAGACAAGCCAGTTTATACCAAATCAGTCCATCAAATGAACTTTCTAAGCACCTGGCCAATGTCAGCAAGTAGGGCACCTCTGGGAATGGCCATGTAAGCAGCAACAGTTCAGTGTAGTATGTAGTAAGGCAAAACATGTCTGGGGTCCGATCCTCCTTGGTAGGTTGTGGAGGAGAGAAGAAAAAGTAATAGCCTGAGCCATATAAAATGCAGAAACAATAGGCAGGTTGGAAGAGCCCAAATTATAGGGATGGAAAACTGTATGGGATATACGAACTCTTAGGATTTGAAGTCTGCCCCTACACATCAATGTTGCTGCCAGCAACATAACTTTCTCCAGGGCAGGAAATCAAACTGGCAGCTGTGCATTGGCTCAAAGGAGGATGCCATCAGGAAACTCAAAATCAGGCTCAAATCCTATTTAGGAGCAATAAATTGAATGAGAGTAAACAACTGGAGCAATGCTTTCAGAAAATGCACCACTAGTGAAGATCAAAGCAGGGAAGGTAGATGAGTCAAACACAAGAAGGTAGACAGGACCACCAGACAGTTGCAGCTCGCTGACCTCTAAAGGGGCGGGGCGGGGTGGGTGCAGGACACTGGGGGATATTTAATAATAAAAAGAAAAAAAGAAAACATTGTACCTCCTCTGTTGCCACCGCCCCGCTCCTCTGTCCCTCGTCGCTCCAGACTGCAGGCACAGGCTTCCAGCCTACCCTCCTGCCAATCCTGAAGCTGCTCAAAGCAGCATTAGGACTGGCTAGAAGCACCCAGCCAGGGTGCTCCCAAGCAGACTGGGAGCCTGTGCAGGCTCTCTTGCCGGACCGGAGAGAGCCTACTGCGCATGCTTGTTTGGCCGTCCCGAGACGGCCGGCCAAACACACATGGGCTCTGTGCACTCCCCTCAAGTGCTCGTCACCGCCAATGACCCGCCCCTTTTCAAGAAAACGATAATAAACAGTTTATTATTGTTTTATTGAAAAGGTTTTGCAGCTGCTGGCGGGAGGGGGGGCGACACTACTCCGCTCTAATGAAGGAGCCGCCACTGCCACCAGATAGCTCTAAATTGCAGCCAATGGTAGACCCTTGTGTGTAAGGGATAACAAACTGCAACATGTCCGAAAGGGGAGACTAAAAGGGGTTGGTAACTTCCTACGTGCCCCACTGGATTAAATTAGCCCAGCAAGTTGTGTGGAAGGATTTGAAGGTGAGCCTCTAGTTTTATGTGCAATTTCATCAGGGTTCCAAAAGGTCTCTAACAGGCACTGCTCAATTTCCACGCCTGCAGACGTAGCTGTATGGGCTGGAGAACGTCACAATCATGCTGCAAGAGCAGGTCCACTATGCAGCTGAGAGAAAGGGGCAGCTGAATTCAAAGTGTCAACATACTGGCATGCTAAACATCCCGAGCACAGTTTGGGGAAATCAGAATCAACTATGCTGGATCCTCCAAAACTGTCTGCAGCACTTTTCACACAAGTGAAATCTGTGGAAATGTGTACATCAGGTCTTGAGACAATCTGAACCCAAAGGCACCCAGAGGAAATCACATGGCAGAACACCTGATGACACTTCCTGTTCTGGGCAATGGCCAAAAAAGCTCATTGAATGGAAACCTCAATCAGGAAAAGAGCACCTATGTAATTTCACTGTGTAGGGGTCACTCACTGTCCTCCAGTGACAGAGGGCTGAAAGCATTGGTTCTCACACTAGGGGGGCCTTCTAGATATACCACTACCTGTAACATTTTCCACTGCTGCACCCACTTTAAAAGGTAAACTGCCTCTCAACATAGGGTCCACAACTCCATGTCTGTTAATATAATGGACAATAGTGATGCGGTCTTACAGCATTTGAATGTTGTTACCCAGGACAGATGGAGGCAATGCCTTCACTGCAAGATAGACCACAAGCAGCTTGAACAGATTTATGTGCAGGGTGTGCTGGTGCTGCTTCAATGTTGACCAAAGTGCCTAGGCCTATCATGTGGCCCTGACAGGGACCCAAGATCATCAAGGAGACGTTTGTGACCATGGAAGCCTGAGCCAGCAGATGGCTGGAGGGATGACTTACCAAAAGGTTGAAGGGCCCATTAACCAGTGTAGAATCAGATGAACAATATCACCACCCAAGTCAACAGACTGTTGTTGAAGCCACTGAGACCTCAGATACAAATGAAGGGCATTTATCCATCATGAGGCATAACAAAGATGCACAAGGTCATGAGGCCATGTAGACACAAGATAAGGAGAACCGGGATTAGAGCTTGACTCAGAAAGCTTAGAATCATCTCCCAAATATCCACCATCCTCCAAGAAGGAAGAAATGCCTTCGCCTTCATGTGGGTTGTATCCAGTACGGCTCCTATGATGGTAGGCCTCTTTGATAGATGTGGGATCTATAGTTGTGGTAAGCCTCAGGTCATAGAAGAAAGTTCTTGCCCACTAAAGGTGATCCCTCACCATCACTGGGGACTTTGCTTTCACCAGCCAACCATCAAAGTATGGGAATACCTGGACTCCTGATTGTTGCAGTGTAGGTGCTACAACCACCAGCACAGCTATGAAAGCTTGAGAGATGGTCATCAGATCAAAAAGGTAGAACTGTGAATTGATAGTGCTGGGATCCAGCTGAGAATCTCAGGTCATGTCTGTGGTGTAAGGAAATGTCTCCTTGGCATGGTTACCCCCTGACTTTTTGCCTTTGCTGATGCTATGTTTTGAATTGAAAGTGTGCTGAAGCCTGCTAACCAGGCCCCGACACCAGTGTTCTTTCCCTAACCTGTACTTTTGATTCCACAATTGGCACACCCTGGCATCCAGGTAAGTCCCTTGTAACTGGTACCTCTGGTACCAAGGGCCCTGATGCCAGGGAAGGTTTCTAAGGGCTGCAGCATATCTTATGACACCCTAGGGACCCCTCACTCAGCACAGACACACTGCTTGCCAGCTTGTGTGTGCTGATGAGAACAAAACGAGTAAGTCGACATGGCACTCCCCTCAGGGTGCCATGCCAACCTCACACTGCCTATGCAGTATAGATAAGTCACCCCTCTAGTAGGCCTTACAGCCCTAAGGCAGGGGGCACTATACCATAGGTGAGGGCACCAGTGCATGAGCACTGTGCCCCTACAGTGTCTAAGCCAAACCTTAGACATTGTAAGTGCAGGGTAGCCATAAGAGTATATGGTCTGGGAGTCTGTCAAACACGGACTCCACAGCACCATAATGGCTACACTGAAAACTGGGAAGTTTGGTATCAAACGTCTCAGCACAATAAATGCACACTGATGCCAGTGTACATTTTATTGTAAAATACACCTCAGAGGGCACCTTAGAGGTGCCCCCTGAAACCTAATCCAACTACCTGTGTAGGCTGACTGGTTCTAGCAGCCTGCCACACTCGAGACATGTTGCTGGCCACATGGGGAGAGTGCCTTTGTCACTCTGTGGCCTGTAACAAAGCCTGCACTGGGTGGAGATGCTATCACCTCCCCCAGGCAGGAGCTGTAACACCTGGCAGTGAGCCTCAAAGGCTTACCCCCTTTGTTCCAGCACCACAGGGCACTCCAGCTAGTGGAGTTGCCCGCCCCCTCCGGCCACGGCCCCACTTTTGGCGGCAAGGCCGGAAGAGATAATGAGAATAACAAGGAGGAGTCACTGGCCAGTCAGGACAGCCCCTAAGGTGTCCTGAGCTGAAGTGACTCTAACTTTTAGAAATCCTCCATCTTGCAGATGGAGGATTCCCCCAATAGGGATAGGAATGTGACCCCCTCCCCTTGGGAGGAGGCACAAAGAGGGTGTACCCACCCTCAGGGCTAGTAGCCATTGGCTACTAACCCCCCCAGACCTAAACACGCCCTTAAATTTAGTATTTAAGGGGTCCCCTGAACCTAAGAATTTAGATTCCTGCAACTTACCGAAGAAGAAGACTGCTGAGCTGAAAACCCCTGCAGAAGAAGAAAGAAGACACCAACTGCTTTGGCCCCAGTCCTACCGGCCTGTCTCCTGCCTTTTAAAGAAACCTGCTCCAGCGATGCTTTCTCCAGGACCAGCGACCTCTGAATCCTCAGAGGACTGCCCTGCTTCCAAGAGACCACGAAACTCCCGAGAACAGCGGCCCTGTTCAACAAAGACTGCAACTTTGTATCCAGAGGAGCCGATTTAAAGACCCCTGCAATCCCCGCAAGAAGCGTGAGACTTGCAACACTGCACCCGGCGACCCCGACTCGACTGGTGGAGAACCAACACCTCAGGGAGGACCCTCCGGCGACTCCAAGACCGTGAGTAACCAAAGTTGTCCCCCCTGAGCCTCCACAGCGACGCCTGCAGAGGGAATCCCGAGGTTCCCCCTGACCACGACTGCCTGACTCTAAAATCCCGACGGCTGGAAAAGACCCTGCACCCGCAGCCCCCAGCACCTGAAGGATCGGAACTTCAGTGCAGGAGTGACCCCCAGGAGGCCCTCTCCCTTGCCCAGGTGGTGGCTACCCCGAGGAGCCCCCCCCCTTGCCTGCCTGCACCGCTGAAGAGACCCCTTGGTCTCCCATTGATTTACATTGCGAACCCGACGCTTGTTTGCACACTGCACCCGGCCGCCCCAGTGCCGCTGAGGGTGTACTTTTTGTGTGAGCTTGTGTCCCCCCCGGTGCCCTACAAAACCCCCCTGGTCTGCCCTCCGAAGACACGGGTACTTACCTGCTGGCAGACTGGAACCGGGGCACCCCCTTTTCCATTGAAGCCTATGTGTTTTGGGCACCACTTTGAACTCTGCACCTGACCGGCCCTGAGCTGCTGGTGTGGTGACTTTGGGGTTGCTCTGAACCCCCAACGGTGGGCTACCTTGGACCCCAATTTGAACCCCGTAGGTGGTTTACTTACCTGCAAGAACTAACATTACTCTACCTCCCCTAGGAACTGTGAAAATTGCAGTGTCCACTTTTAAAACAGCTAAATGTGTTTTATGTAAAAAGTATATATGCTATTGTGATTATTCAAAGTTCCTAAAGTACTTACCTGCAATACCTTTCAAATGAGATATTACATGTAGAATTTGAACCTGTGGTTCTTAAAATAAACTAAGAAAATATATTTTTCTATAACAAAAACCTATTGGCCTGGAATCGTCTCTGAGTGTGTGTTCCTCATTTATTGCCTGTGTGTATGTACAACAAATGCTTAACACTACTCCTTTGATAAGCCTACTGCTCGACCACACTACCACAAAATAGAGCATTAGAATTATCTCTTTTTGCCACTATCTTACCTCTAAGGGGAACCTTTGGACTCTGTGCATACTATTCCTTACTTTGAAATAGTGCATACAGAGCCAACTTCCTACATGTGGGCAGGCAGAATTGACATTGTAAACAAGTGTCTTGAAGAACAATGGACGTCATGCAGTCTCCTGCATTCATGGCCAGTAGTATGTGGCTTAGAGATAGCATCTTGAGTTCATCCTGTGCCATGAAAGGAGGGGTACAGCTGTTGAGGTATAAGGACAGGCTGAGAAGGTTGCCTCTGATGAGGCTGTACTGCCTTGAAGTAACCACAAAACTTGAGACTGTTGGTACAATTGCTGCAGTGGCTAAGCCCAGCATGTGAGCTGTAGTAAGCTTTTTTTGAAGCATTCTTGATAGGACTCAGATATCTCTCCCACCAGCTGCTTGACATTGAAGGGCATGTCTATGAGTGTGGTTTGAATATATACAGAGCAGCAAGTAGAACCCATCCAAGAGTGCCAACGTAGCAAGGCAACTGCACCCATGGACAGAGCAATGGTGCCCGTACAATCCATGTCTCCAAGATTTGTTTAGATGCATCCAAACAGTAATTGATCAATTTCTAAAACAACTTTTTCATGTGGTCCAGCAGGCTGACTACTGCAAGTTTCACCAGTTCCCAAAAGGCATGAAAATGTCAACACAGGAGCCTGGTGGCACTATAAGTGTGTTATTCATTGCCTCTGTGAAGCTCAAGTAACATTAAGAAACATGTGGTTCTGATGTGTGCTTAGTCAGTATTGACCCTATATCGTTCCCTGGGTCAAATCTTTGCCAACATCCCTGCATATATAAATTGATGACACATGAACATATTGTGAGTGGTAATAGGACTCCATGTTGTTTGCAGTGTGAATTCTGAAGCCAATGGGTTTTCCCCTTGTTTTACATTGCACAAGGTAGAGTTTGTGATACTGCCTTCCCAGACAATTGTAGGCATAGCCTGTATTCTTGGGCTAGAGTGTTTAGCACTAGACACAGACGTGTGTAAGGATGGTCTTTAGAACTTTTATGGTAACCTTTCTGGCAGGAGATTGCCGATTAGTCCTTCCTTAGTCCTGCATTTGGATGATGGTGGGGGAATGAGAGTGAGTCAGTAGAGTCATTTTTCAAAGAAACAGACGTTTCCTATTCCTATTACTCAGTGTTTCTGAGCAGGGGTGGTCCTTTTCCCTTCTCCTTCAGCTGATGACAGCCAAGAGCAGAGATACACAAGTATTATGCTCATTATAAGGGTATCATCATTACCTGCTGAAAAAAGCCACAACCTTACACAAGTCCTATGTCTGCACCGCATCCATAAAATGAAATGTGAAAGGGAGACCCATCAAACTGGTTCCTGGACTTTAGACAGTGGATCTACAACCCCTGTCTGGAAAAGTGAATATAGGTTGGACCCAAACTTTCCCACTTGGTTCCACTTCCAAGCTTCTTCGCAAGAACAAGGGTACTGTGCAGTGTACTCAGAGAGCTTCTGGAAAGTAGGTCTGGTATTGCTGATAGTCAGTCACCTGGAGGTTAGGGAACATCATTTCTAGTCTGTGCATCCTAATGTATAACTGAGAAAAAACAATTAACATACAAATTCCCTATATGTATCCCCTAAGGGTGGAATGATTTAACCTCATCATTCTTTCCTTCGAAAAAAAACACGAACAAATAACATGTAGACAAAACTAAAAAAAAAAAAAAAACAACACAACAAAAGGAAGCAAGCCCAAGGCCCAAAGAATCAAATGTAAAGGAAGTGATGCCCTCTTGGTATTTCAAAGTGAGGACCCAGGACAAAATGTACGAAATTGCAGGTTTACAATTCCCCAATAGCGCATTTTAGCAATTTGCTATTAGGAAATAGCAAACTGCAATGCAACAATATATCTCAGACACATTTAGAGATTTCCAGTGGGTCACAAACGGACCTACCACATCAATATTCATGAGGTAGGTCACAATTTGTGGCCCATTGGGAATGGCTAAAATCCAGTTTTTCTTCTTATTTTTAAGAGTAGGCAGTGCAACTGCATTCCAGTCGCAAAACATTCAACCACATTTGGGGAAGTGTTGCAGTTTTTTCCCTACTTCAGTGGCTGGCCCTAGGTATAAATAATGGACCCTAAGACCAACTATTCAGTTCACTACTGGACCTGCAGAGGACCCCTTGGGGGACACAGAGGAGTTCTCAGCTAGTTGAGACCTACTTTGTACCTCAAAGGACTACCCCTCAGCTACAGAGGGGGACCCTGCTGCTTGAAGCCTCCCTGGTACCTACCATGGACTGCCCTGCTATTGAGGCCTGCCTTGCCGCTTGATCCCAGGAGTCCTATAGTGACTCCAAGGACTAGTTGACTGGTAGCCTTTTCTGAGCTACAGAAACACAATAAGCTCCAACAACCTTGAACTTGCACCTGGACCCTGCCTGACGTGAGTCCTGACCTCAAGGTGGTGCCCCACCAGTCTTGGACCCTTGGAAGGGGTGCTAAAGTTGCCCAAACAGCCATAAGCTGAACCCTGGGACTTAAAACACTTCCCACCAAAAATGGGTCCAAGAACCTGTAGACCAGTAGCTACCTGCTGACCTATCTGCCCAAAGTGCTTCACAGGTCAGCTTGACTTTGCTGTAGCTCCCGCTATGTTCTTCTCGGCAGCAGCAAATCCTGTTCAGCGGCTCTTCTTGGAAGGGGTATCTGACCTTATGAGCCCTTGTTGGCTACAACCTGCACAATCATCCAGCTGGAGATTTTCGGCTTCCAAAAAAGTGACTAAGTTTGAACACAGAAATCTTTACTGCAACTTTTTCCAGCAGTTTCCTGGTGATGACCTGCCTGACCCACTGAACTTTACCTTCTCAGCAACCTTTTCTTCAAATTTCTTCCGAAGATAAGCTAACACCAGCCCTAATCCATCTCTTGTGTCCGAACCACACTCCTTCACGGTTGGCTGTAGCATTTGACTTTGCCCCCTGTCTTGCACAACTACAGGCCTGCGGTGGAGCTTTGCTTTTTTGACACTACTTGTCACTAAAAAGTTTTAAAAAGTCATAACTCCGGCCCTGCTGATTAGATTTCATCAATGTTGGTGTCAAGGTGTTTATTAATATATTCTCTACTTGTCTAAATTGGTGTGGGCTTTTACTTCTGTTGTGTTTTAATTTTACTACTGTTTCAGTGCAGCTAATACCTAACATATTGCCTCTAAGTTTAGCCTGACTGCTTTTGTGCCAATTTACCAGAGCATTAAGAACAGATTAATTTAGAGACTTTTGTGGATCACCTTGACAAGGATTGTGGTTGTTGCTTATAAAGAGCCTTCACTCCCACCAATCAAAAGCCCAACTTCCTACAATACCTATGACCCCTTGCATATAGGAGTTCCCACAATTCAGACTGGAGTGCTCTCTAACTTACCAGATCCTGCTGTTCTTGGAAAAATGTATGCAGGGTTGACATACCTCAACCATTTGGGCCTTGCAGGGAAAATGAGCCAGTTGAGTCACTAATAAGAGAGGTCCCTTTTTCACAGTGGAAATACAGGAATGGGAGCAGGATAAATGCATAACAAGGAAAGAAGAAGAAATGGACCAAGACGACCTACCTGGAGGTGCCCATAGTGGGAAAATGGCAAGTGCCGACTGGGATGAGAAGGATGAGAGAGGGGATAGGGACACCTCCAGAAGGACCAGAGCCTTTGTAATTAATGTCCAGCTACACAAAGCAATGGAACTACACCCCAAGTACCATGTTTTCAGATTCGAACAGGATGGAGATACTGGATTGTATACAAAGACAAGTACAGCCCCTATTGAAACTATTAATGGCTAACCATTCCTTCGGAACAATAATCGGAGTCAAGGTAGCAAAAATAAAATTAAAAGAAATGATACCATTCTTATGGACATGAGTAATTACAGCCTTAAACAGGGAGTGAGCCCAGTGCTATACTCTTCACTTGTTAAAAAAATAATAATTAAAAAGACGTATTTCCAGAGCCCCTAGGCATGTTCAGCCAACACTGCTTGCTCTATTCCTGTGTATGAGAATGGATAGAAATGGATGCCTAAAGATGTTCGAGAAAGCAAAAAAAAAAAAAACAACAACAACAAAAAAAAAACACACCAGAACTGGCGGAGTATAATATCAGTTGGACAGAATTAACAAGGATGATGTTGATTACCTCTTCTAGAAGTGAAATTAACTTAGGGCTAATTATTTAATATGTAATTTAAAGAGTTTCTGTCAAACATTAACTTGTATGAGAAACTGCGTTGCTTCTCAAGCAACAGCCACATTCCTTGCCAGGGAGAAATCACACAAAGTCACAAAATTAACCTGTGCTTAATTCTCTGGTAGCTTGGCACAAAAGCAGACAGGCTTAACTTAGAGGCAACATGTGAAGTATTTATGCAGCACACAAACAATAACAAAAAGCTAGCACAACACAAGAGAACTCCCACACCAATTTAAAAAATACATAAAAAATACATGCATAAAAAAAAGCACATAATGAAGAGTTTCTGCCATTAGAAAGCCTACTGGTGCCGTAGCCCTTTCTGATAACTGGGGTGACCAAACACCACAGCTTTGTCTGGTGCCAACGAACCAAGCCACTGATGGCTTACAAGCTTTTATGACCCTATGACTTGAAGTGACTTCTAGAGCTTTTGGGATTAATACTCATTAGTAGCTGGTTGACCTTACATTATGAGACCTCATAGCACAAGAGCCATCTCAACGTCAATGGTTTTCATGCTGGCATGAGTAATTAGCTTACACATCTCTCTCTTCCATTGCGAATAAGTTGATGTCTCTGTCTTTTGGTGGCAAGCCACTATGGAGGCATAGCTTTATAGCAGTACAGCTATTGTATGGTGCAGTCCTCTCATGTTGTTACCCTCTGAGAGCATTTTCCTTTCATACCACACATGTGAATCCTTGTGAAAATGTTCTTTATTGCAGTAAACGTACTATGGCTGAAAAAAGTGCAGCAAACTACAGGCGAAAGGATCAGACTACACATACTTTCTTCATTTTCAAAGTGAGAAATGAGTAATGTCTGAGCGGTTGGGTCAATGCGGCATGAAGGTGTGGCCTCACAGACACTTCCCTGCTGATTTTGGCACCCACCCTTAACTAACTGTCCTGCACCATTGTTAGTCAATCGCATCTAAAGTTCCCTTCAGGAGCCCTATCATAACATATGCTACTGGAACTTCTCAAAGAAACACACATCTATTTGGCTAGAGGATTTTCGAGTTTGTTGGAAGTAAGGCTCCAAAGTATATCTAGCTTAGATTTAATAATGACAACTGCAGGTCTGAGGGGGGCATACAAGAAAGCAGTAAATGTTGTAATTAGTAAGCCCTTTCAGTAGCTGACTGTACAACCCTAACAACGAAAAAGCCATACCTAACATATTCAAGAGCCTATGAATAAGAGCACTGAATAAATGACAACGTGCTTTCACTGAAAGCAGCCAGGGTTGGTATCCATAAATATGAGAGAGAGCCTTTAGACTCGGAGAAGATGAATTGTAAACTAGTACGCCTCTTTAATTCCATTACACTCATTCTATTTGAGAGGCCTAGAGCATGCCTGTCTAACAAAAGTTAGGTTTAACAATGGATCAGTATACAATGAGAGTGAAAGGTATTATAAATATGAATTCCAATCTCCATTATGTACAGAAATAGAATTAAAACAGATGAGAGGATAGTGCCTACCATTCAGTCAAAGAAACTTTATTCACTGGGCTTTCGTAGCATAAAAGTACAAGTAAAATAAAAACACATTAGAAGGAAGAAAAACATTCAAAAATTTAAAACGTATACCGCCTACTTACAAAGAATAGTTAAAAAAAAAGCGAACACCATACTTTGACATTCCAAATCAAAGGAATCCCCAACCCCATAAAATACTATTATACTATGATGTTTCACTAAAAAGTTTCCTTGGGCCTGACGCCGCTCTATAACCTATACACGACACTAGCCATAAAATGCAATCCTACAATCTTGAGGAAAGTTACCTCTTTGCAGCTAAAGACACACCATGGAGACCCACTGCCTTTCCAATACATGCTTCTAAAGTTCAGCAGAGCCAAGGAACTGCACCTAGCCTTAGGTGCAGAGGATTACTTCAAACAGCATACAAAGCAATTAATTGGGTTTGAGAAACAGCTGCACAAAAATGTTTGACCCATAAAACTTCTGCAATAGCAACGAAATTAAGGCGTAGCTTGTAAAACATTCCATAACACCGTGGTATGTAATTAAATATCTGATAAAGTGCTTCGAAACTATAGTAGTGCCAAGGAGTTGCACTCAACCTTGGGCGCCTAAAAAATAAATAAAAATAAAATGTATAAAACATTTCAATGTATTCAATAGTTCAGTGAGTATAAGTGACAGTTGCACTAGATTAGTGAACCCATACAAATTCTACAATCAGAGACATGGATTCATACAGTAGAGCACTAGACATTCCATAAACAACATACATTAAAAGAACATTATGCAGATCAGTCCCTTCTAAACTCCCATCATAGCAGTGTGCCTCTTCTTCTTTAGGCTCTGCCATACGAAGAGAGCCATACTGTATCAGACCAAGGGGCCATCAAGTGTAGCGCAGGTCTGCAGTCTCAAATTATAGGTTTTAAGGAGTGGTACAGTCAAACTTTTCCTAGGGACATCATAAAACGAGCAAAAGAAAACAATGTGCAGGTTAGTTTAGGTGGCTGTTCCGTCACACGGGCAAAGGCCTAACTCCTTCAAGGTATGACACTTTTAAGGATAACCCATCATAAGAGGCAAGTAATTAAAACGGAACCTAGTAAGAACAGAGTGGTGCTCCTGATTGTGATGCTACATGCAAAGAGATTGAATTATAAGGAGGGAACTGCAATTTTATTTTTATTGATCAAAGCTCTTTTACCACAGCATTCGCAAGAAATGTCTGCTTCAGCTTTGACTTACTACAGGGCAAACAGGAATGAGGTGAGGAAAATAAATCGGGGAGACCAATTTCCTCCAAGGTCCGTTTGACGTAGGAGATCCAGGGTATCTCAGAGGCTGCATCTAATTTCAGACAATCCTTGAGGGCTTTTTGATTTAGAGTTGCATTCTCCCTTGCCGCAGCAAAAGGACAGTTAGCTTCATTTTTTCTGTAATGTAGAGAATACCTAGCTTGTCCTGACACACATTGCAAGGGACTGCTAAAAGTGTTTTGATAAAAGCGTTCTCAGCTGAATCTTGTGTCAACCATGCCCCAGATGCATGCCCTGTAAGTGGCTATTGCCACAGACTTTGCAGAGTAAATGATCAATAGCTCACAAACTGGTTTCAATCTAAGATTTTACTAACATTTTGCAAAGCCAGCATTGTCTTATCTAACATAGCCACTCTGCTTGACACCACTGACTCCACGCATATGTGGCGCCAAAGAGAACACCCAAGTAGGAAAATGACAGGGTGTCACCCACTTTAGAGATGCGAAAAACAGGCTCTTCTTTCGCAGATCAGTGAATAGGTTTTACTTTCATTATTCTGTAAATCTAGCTCCAGTGTAAAGGTGGCATAGTCCTCTACTAGGCTTTGCAGTGCCCGCCCAGTTCTTGCCACTAGCACTGCATCGTCTGCATGAAGGACTATTGGAAGCGGACGTGTACCAATGTATGGAACGTCTATGGCTGTCCTCAGAAGAGCGGATTCGAAAGAAGAGGGCAAGCTTAACCGCCTGTTTGATCATGAATGGTTGAGTGCATTCAATCTTCCTGCCATAACGGACTCAGGCAATCTACTTAGAATACAGCAGCCTAGTAAAAGTAATGACATCCTCGATTCCCACCTCTGAAATAAGTGTCCAAAGCCTGGAGCGTGAAACACAGTCGAACCCTGTCGATAGGTCCATAAATGCCAGGTAGATGGAATCATTCTTAGTGACAGCGTACTTTCTTACAAGCATAATCAACTGTGGGCACTGATCAATGGTATCTAGCCCCTTTTTTAAACAATATTCGGTATCTGCTAGAATATTATTAGTCACTAACCAATCCTCTAATCTGTGCAACAAGGCAAGACCCATTACCTTAGCTGGGGAACTGAGTGGGGATATGGGCCTATAATTCTAATGGAGTGACTTATCCCCCTTTTTATAAATTGGCAGGGGGAGTTGGGGGACTGGTGCAGGGGGTACCCTTGCAATGGCGTTAAAACTATTCATGAGCAGGGAAGCTCATAAGACCCCAACAGTCTATAAGAACATCCACAGGTACCCCATCGGAGCCGGGGGCTTTGCCACTGCTCCATTCACCCAACGCCCTCTGCACCTCCAATAAAGCAAAAACTAGATGGGGTGACACCCCGCCTTGCTCAGTCATGACAGTGGCTTCAGTAGACCCTACACCACTGGAATAGATTGTGGAAAAATAACCTAGCCCCCGAATTTTCAGCATATGCACATGTATAGAGGGGGTCTGTAGCTTCCCTAAAATAGGGAGCATTAAGCTCTTTCCGGAACTCATGACTATCCTTCTTAATACTAGCTTCATTAAGTGACTCCCAGGCCCTCTCCTTTATTCTGACAGCTCGTGCTTCTTTGTAGACTTCGTGTAATATTTTAATAAGATCCTTATATCTTCGGGCAGTGTGCAGGGCCAGCTGTAGCTTTGCCAGGGCTCTGGTGCATGCTGAATCGAACCAACCTTGGGAATGTGAATTTGCGTTACGGAGATTGCATGTCAGAACTTCCTTTATGTGAACCAAAATATCCAGGAAGGCCAGCATAACCTGCCATATATGGGTCTAGGCAAACATGGACCTTTGCCTGCATGTGATTAACACCACGGGGGAAATTCACTTTATCTACCTTATCCCATCTAATGGAAAAGCCATTTCTCTTTGCTAGGAAAGGTTGAAAGCCCACCCTGGGCCGGGGCTTGCCTACCCCCTCCAACAACAGCCTGCAGGACAATTTTGCATTAACACTGAACCCCAAAAATGTAACCTCAAAAGAGTCTAATAGAGTGCCAATTCCCTTTATACTAAGATGTAATCAATTGTAGAGTTACAGTCAGCACCCCTAAAAGTGGGAGCAAAGCCACCCAATCAATCACCTCATTCACCAAACCAAGGTTAAGTTTCACCAAAAAAGACTGTTGAGGACACTGCCATATCTTTATGACCAAAGTGCACCAGGGTGTCCACCTCATTATCTGTTAGACCACAAACTGGTTTATCAACCTTCAAGCAGTGATGGACATTAAAATCACCCACCCAAAGCAACTTCAGAGTCTTATAATGGTCGTTTCTGATGTATCGTAAGGCTGCCTCAAGTTCTATCACTACCTGTGAGGCATTACCATCAAAACAATTATTATAGTAGTTACCAATTAGCAAATCCCAATCTCTGGCAACACCACACTCTAGGCAATTAAAATAAGGGGAGTTATTAATAAACTTGATCACCACCCCAAAGAAAGTGTTTGCAATCAATGTGAGTAGGCCATCTTCAGCTCTGCCGGTAGTTGAAGGTAAGGCTGGAGTGTAGAATGTAAAGAACCCGTCTAGGTAACTTGGCTCAGTCTCCCAAGATTCTTGTAAGCAAATCACCTGGTGCATGACCATGGACGCAATTCAATCTTCGTCCCCAAGCTATTTCCTCAACCCTGCAATATTCCAGGTTATGACCTTAACTGGCTTAAGAGTATTAACAATCAGCAGCATCAGGCGACCCAAATCTCTGTGTACCCTCCCTACTAGCAGGGACCTCTGATTTCAATGGAGTAATCAGTAAGTCACGCCCCTCCCCAACCCTTCCAAGGGAGTGTACTTGCTGGTAAGCATCCCCCCAGTTGGGCCCCGAATGCTGTCTTGAGCATTGAAAACCCCAGGGGTTATTCTTTCTGCACAACGAATAGGTGGGGAGAGATTGTAAGACTTATAAAATATCCCATTGGGGGAATAGATATTTGAGAAACCCTTCAGGAAGAGGTGGGATGACATCAAACCTTTTAAGAGTCCAGTTTTGTTCAAATTGACCACTATGCAGACACCAGCGATTGTTCTGAAGGAAGGACCCACCCAATCCACTCTTCGCACCATCAAAATATGTTCAGATAGGGGGTATTCATAGGCAAAGCATTTCGTTAGCTAGTGAAGAACTTTTAAAATAAGCTGGCCTGTGGTCTCTGTCTGTACCAGCTTAAGTCTGGGGGCATTCACTAAGATTAACATGTATGGGCACGCTGCTGAAGGAAAATTTAACACTTTAACATCACTGCCTGGATTTCCATTCCGCTTCTCTCTAGATTCCATCCCCATTCTTGGTGTAGAACCTCCCCACCCCTGCACCTAGTGACAATCAACATCCATCACACAAGATAAGAGCTTGATCCAGAGTTGCTAGATATTAGTGTAATTATCATACATATTAGATTAAGTTTTACATTATATGAAACCATATTTCATTGTTTTTTTCCATTTGGCTTTCAACTTTTAATGTATCTATAACTCTTACTTGTAGAAGAGAGCCCGGTATGCAGTAAAATATGGCACTGAAATAGCTGCTCCTTGCTTAAAGCTTATCTTTTCGGGAAGGTGGAAAACATCATCGGAAGATGCAATGGTGTATTCTGCATAGCCACCCGTTACTGTGGAACAAGTAAAGACTCTGTCCCCGGTCTGCAAAAAGAAAAGTCAAAAGAGACTTTATGCTGCAAACCTGGTCATGAGCAATGGCAAGCAAAACTTAGCTCACATGTTAAATTTGTACACTTCAACTACATGTTACAGCTTTTAGATTATGAAGTACTTGTCCTAGTGAATTCACCCTTCAGCGTGGTCTCCATTCAGTCTCTGATTTTAGAACAATTATTTTGCTGGCACACTTTGACTCTGGGGCCTCAGATGCTTCTGAACAGTCTGCCTTTACACCTGGTAACTGATTTGCCTAACATTTAGGTATTGCATGGTTCCATGACGTGGACGCATTACCAGTGACCCAAATGTCACAAAGCCACATGACCCACTTTAAAAAAAAAAAAAGAATTCAGGACTGCCACTGCAGTCAAGCAATGATGTGAGCATGCTGCAGAAGTCACACATCAAAGGAAAGCATTTTGATGTATATGAAAGCCTTTTTTACAACATTAGCTAAATCACCTATATGCGATACCTTGGAGCCCACAAGGTCTGGGTGATTATTGGCCAAAAGTAGCACAGGCCTAATGTGCTTTACTGAAGCTTCTAGTCTAGATTAATCTAATCTCATCTCATTTTCTATAGGCCAGGCTAGGGGAAAGCTTCAGGCCACATCTGCATACTGTTACATGGTTTTTCCAACATCCAATTCATTGGTGAACATAAACCTTTGTTTAATATATTGTAAAGAACATTTATATAACAATCATGCATAACTGGCTGAAGACCTGGATAGTAATTAATTCAGTTTTGTTAGGCTATACCTTTCCTCCACTGGCAGTAGCTAACCCTATGATGAGGTGTGAAGTTTGTTCCTGGGAGAAGACGTTGCACGTCGCTTT
This sequence comes from Pleurodeles waltl, assembly GCF_031143425.1. Taxonomy (NCBI): domain Eukaryota; kingdom Metazoa; phylum Chordata; class Amphibia; order Caudata; family Salamandridae; genus Pleurodeles; species Pleurodeles waltl. The sequence goes on along the minus strand of NC_090443.1, from coordinate 773,729,217 downwards.
AGAACACTTTTGTATGTGAGCCTGTAAAATATTCGGATGCATGCACAAAAATGTTCCTGCATTTACATGGAGCCACACCTCCATGCAAAAGTGAGAATGCTGGGCATCCATTTGCTGAGTATTCATTTTAAACCCTTGCAATGGATATTGTGGAGGGAGCAGCCCAAAGTCTGTAGTCCCTTTTCTAATGAAGGGGTGGGCTAAGAGTCCTAAAAGCAGGCGCACACCATTAGACTCTAAAGTAGTGGGTCCTGGTCTACAGGCTTATCTTTGGGAGTTGACCCAAATTTGGTCTAGAGCTTTGATATACAGAAAAAATATAAAAAGAAAGCATACACCCTACTTTATTCAAAGACCAGCCCAAATTGAAGTTCATCGAGCCCCAAGCCCTGTGTTATCAATTGCTATGGTGAGGGTGAAATTAGCACATAAGTATTTGAGTCATATGTGGATTCTCTCCTTGTCTGAAGGCTTGCCTGTGGCAAGAGAACCCTGCCAGTCTCACATCTGTGGCACAACTATGTATTTTGCTTGGGAGACTGTTTCCTTACCCACCTACAGGCTGTGCAGCATCCAGCTTAACTTCCACGCAAGACCAAGAGCAAACTGCACGTGTCTTATTTCTTGGGGAGAACTGGCACTAGGGGAATAAGGCCCATCATCATTAAGAGGACAGGGGGATTATGTAGCGTACCCATGCAGAGAACGCTTCAGTCAAAAACATAGAGAAGACAGGAGTTGCCCTCACACAACCCGGGTTCCCTCCTGACACAGTGTGCCTTTGGTCATTTGAGTCCTTTCCCCAGGTACATATCACTCAATTCTGGAGGAAATGTTTGAAGAATAGGACTTGCAAAAGACAGCAGGAATGGGAGAGAGTTGAGAATATTGTGCAGTTTATCCTGACACTCATGGAGAAAAGTCAATTCAGGGTGGCGGTCACAGGCAAACTGGCAGGAATCGCTTTTATGGGAAAGCTAATTTGGGGGCACCCACATTACACAGGAGAGTTTGGGGACCAGGATATTGGAAGGATGGGCTAGGGATGTGGGAACCAAGGGGTTAGTTAGAAGACCTGTGTCTTTATGGATACTTACTAACATTGTATGGGGTTTGGTCTCAATATGTTTCGACAGGGTGGAGATGATTTTATTCAGTACATTGATGGTGTGGATTTTCTTTGGGTTCTTTTGGGTCTCAGAATTGTTGGGAGACAGGGGAAGGTGGGGAGCCTTGTTGGGGGGTGGGGGAGATTGTCCAGTTTAGTGGGGAGGCAGTTTGGATCTGGCTCAGTAGGTCTAAAACGGACCAGAGAGGGTGAGGCATTACTGTTCAGTTGAGGTCATACCCTGATAGGACCTAATGTCCAGTGGGATGGGGTCATAGGTTACAAATGCAGAAGCAAGCTCTTCATGTGCCAGTGTTTATCCACAAGGATACTAAGCCAGTGACAGTGTTTCAACTCCTGTTTGTGCTCCAGACAGCAGGTAAGCCACTGGGCCTCGAGCCCGCAGCTTTTGACATGCATTCGTTTAGGATTGGCCTGGCTACGGAAGTGGGATAGAGGGTTCCAAGAAGAGAGTGCATCATGAGGACAGGTTTTTGACAGTTTTTAGCATTACATGCAAGGGGAGGGGGAAGTGATTTAAATCCGCTGTTGGAGATTGTTTTATTGTATTTTTGACCCTTTACAGGTTCGGTGACTGGCCCGGAGAGCACGGTCTTGTCAGTTTGCTTGGTGGGCCACTCCGTTATCAAATGGATCAAAATTCAAGCACAACAGGGCAGCCAGGGAGGAAGTTTGGGACTGGACCGGGCCTCATACAGTTTACAGCGGAATGTCAAGGTGGGGATGTGGTGGTCTGAGCCGTTATCTTCTTTAAATAAATAGATGGCGAGGGGTCAGTGCCTGGACATTTGGTTACTCCAGCTGGGGGACAATAATCTAGTTTGTCAGAAGGGTTTGCAAATTCTAAAAAGCATGAAGGACCTTAGGGAAATACAGCAGCAATGGTCAGGGATTCATATTGTCTGGACAGCTTTTGTTCTTGGTGGCCTTGAGCGAATGAGCAGATGAGGAGGAAGTTCAATAAGGAGATGAGGGGATTTTCTAGAGAGAAAGGTATCACTTTTTTTTTTTTTTTTTTAGATCAGATGGACCTTAGATTCGAAGAGGATGAATTTTTCAAGGGGGTTGGGGTCCAATTGTCTTTTATGGGCATAGGAGTTTATTTGTTCCATATTAAGGATCATTTGCGCAGAATGCTCCGGGTCTGCTACTGTATAACTGGGGGTGGAGGATGGGGGGAGGGCTTGCAGAAAAGCCTGGTCAGGCTGTTTTTTGGGTGGCGGAGGCAGGTCAAGTTGCCTTGGTTTTCTGAGTTTTATACTTAAAAGCAGAAGCTGAGGTGGAAAAGGTAAGGATAGATGGGGCGAAGCCTGGACGAGCCAGGTTGTTCAATGTTCGGCATGAAGTTATGCTAGTTACAGATAAATCATATGTATAGTGAGACTGTTATTTTTGTGTAAGCAACGGCCTAGGTGTGGTATTGGTAGGTGCACCCGTTTTAAAAAAAGCTGCCTTTTTTCACACAGCCAGTTGTAAGTCTTGGTTATGCTCCCCCTTTTCCACAAATCGCAATTTAAAGATTTTCATATCTGGACATTTGTGTACACTGTAGATAACGAACCACAAGTAGTAACCAAATGATTGCATAGAAATAGGGATAACTAATCACAGTTATAAAATTAAGTTATAAAATATCAAATCAAACTATAGGTATTTGCATGATAACATGCACAATCTCCTTCCCAACTGCAGAAGCAGCACACTCAAGCACTATATACATCATCAGCACAATATAAACCATACCTTGAATTTAGTCACACCTTTTCCTGTGGCTTCAATGACTCCAGCGACATCCGAGCCAGGTGTGTAAGGTAATGTTGGCTTTCTAGCATAGACACCTGCACGTATATATGTGTCAACTGGATTCACACCACAAGCATGAACTTTGATAAGAACCTATGAGAGATTGGATTTTGTCAGATCTGGCACACTGGTACACTGTATTATTTGATAATATGTTTTAAAATTTTCTTCGGGCTTATGACCTCTTAACCCAAGACAAACTCCTTTATCCACCTAAATTATATCCACAACCATCTAGACAGTATACCTGTGCTAGATGGTGGGGGTAATCTGTGCTGGGAAAGACTGAGTTCCAAGCATATGGGAAATGTCTCAAAAGTGTATAAGGAAAGTAAACTGGATCCTCTTTTAAAAGTTTCCCTTTATTCATTATTACAAAACTATGATTTTACCCAATTAAATAAAAAGAAAAAAGAGGACACTGACAAACTAGCCTTGTAAATTACCCATTCTTGCTGTCACCCCTTCTCTTTATGTGTAACTCAATTAAAGATGTGAAGAAGCCCCTGAAGACCTCAGAAACTAGAACCTCAAATGTTCACTTAATGGCAGATCTACTGCAATACACGCCTCAGCAGAGCAACCAACAAAATATAAAGCAATATTCCGAAAACAGCAGGTAGCGTTACGGTTTTAAGTGTGATCTTTTGTAATAAAATAACTAGTAAGAACATAAAAACCATATGTGCATTTTGAACTACCCGAAATGGCGTTCAAATGAAGATATCAAATCAGCACACTATCTGCAGGTAGTTTATGGCATCAAAGATGGAGTGGTGGGTACCTCTATTCATATTAAGTTGCAGTGGCGGTAATGAGTCCTGACAGCTGTATGACTGGGACCGCCTGCCTCCTAAGGGGTCTGCTTTCGTTTCTGAATCGACTCATCTGTTATAAATCATCGTTCACAGTGATTATATGCATTTGTAAGTAATCATTTCCACCTGATAGTCTTCTGGATTGGGTACCGCAACATTTGACTGGACTTTAACCACATCAGGGCCACCGAATTCAAGAACTCTGACAGCACGCATCAGCATTCTGGAACTTGCCATGGTGCTTTTAACAGGGAAAACAAAACATTTTAAAACATCATCATAATTGGATTCCCAAAATGGCAGACAAAACAGCTTATTTAATGCAAATCAGGACCTACTACAGCTAGTACAGAACTTACTGCATTCTACAAGGCTAGTGATATGGTAATATGGAAGAAACAGACCAATGATATTTCCACAACATTATCAAATATGTTTCAGACACAAAAATAAACATAGGACAAAGAAGTGCAGTCCAGCAAAGTTAGAACCTTTTGATCAAAGATAGAAAAACTCGAAGCTAGGGTGTACAGACTAGAAACAGTTTTGGCACAAATAAAAGGCAGGCAAGGCAGTGTGACATGGCACAGACTTAAAGGGTGCTTCGATTAAAATAGTTTGTTTTTACTATATTTGTAAAGTATAACCAAGTGCCAGGACTTTACCTAGCTTTGAGGAGTCATGCATCACAGATTCACTGAAATAAAACAAAGGTTACAGGGACGTTATAGTTAGGTTCTGAATTTACTCATATAAAACCATAGAAATTCAGCAGTTAGATGTCTTTCAAATAACTATAACTCGTGTCCTAAAGTAATTATAACTCGTGCCTTCACCATGCAGAGCTAATTACTCCACATATTATTAATTGATGAGATCTTGTATGGCATCTTTGATATTATCACTGCAACATTTGCAATAAAATTATTGATAAGAAAACTGTGCATGTCGAAGGTGCGAGTTATAGTTACCTTAGAGGTTTTTTTTCAGTGAATTTCTATGTTTTTTTTTTTAATGTAAAGTAATTTTAATTACTATACGTTATTCCAACCCCTGCTGCGCACGGCCTATTGCCATGCGTGGCAGGGGTTGGTTGCAAGGCCTGGCCTGCAGCCATACCTTGCAGCCTAGCTCTTATAACCACATAACCCTGAGCCACGCAAGGCCTTTGGCCAGGCACAGTGGAGGTTGGCCACAGGGCCTGTCTCGCTCAGTGGATCTGGGAGTGGGTACGTGAGTGTCTGAGTGGGTCTGAAAATGGGTGTGTGAGTGGGCCCATGAGCCTTTGCGTGCATGTATGAGTTAATAAATTAGTGTATAAATGAGTCGGTGTATTTTCTTTCAATTTCTCACATTCACGAATATTTTGGGCTTTATTACTAGTGGTACTTCAGTTTTAGGGTGGAAGACCTAAAGGTATAACTGCAAAAGCTAAAGTCATTAATACCTTCATTGCGGAGCATAAGGATATTGAAAAGAAGGGTAAGACTCCACAGAAGACACAAGTCTGAAGGGTGTCATATGGCAGATGAAAGCTGCAGGCTACGATTGTCATTAACCAGTCTGTCTAACATGCAACAGTACACAGCTCTGCAACAGTACATAATATGGGAAATTTGTGGCTGTTTTTTCTTCACACATTGCGCCAAGTGAGGAAGTGAATTCTAGGACATAACTGGAAAAAAATGAGAAGACATTTAAAGCCTTGTGTAAATAAACTTTAAAATGACTGTACCTTCAAGATTAGTGATGAAGACAGACTTCTTCGTGTGGGACGTTTTAGTTGCACACATTTGATCTCTTTCAAATGGAAATGCTCGGTATTGTGTTCTGTGCCACTATTTTCCAGTTACACTGAAGTGAGCAGCTGCCTGGTAATCTCCAAAAACCAAACTCATGTTTCACGTTTCTTCATTTTCACAGAAATGTGTAAGGAAAATAAGGCACCATTTCAACTGATGTCCCACGCACCTGTAGAGCAGTGCCTGTGAGAGTGGATGGGTTTAAACACAGATGGGCCCAAGACCAACCGTGAGCACAATTTGAGCTTGGGACACTCACTTTACTTCATCGTTATAAATCGCAATAACAGATGTTTCTCCTAACCCCATTCTGCGGCATTCGTTTTATGTACCATTGGAAGATGAAAAGTGGAGAAATCCCTAAGGGAATGGGAGCCGGTGAGCTGCAGGTTCAACATAGTTTATACCACCTGCAGGGGCATTCAAGCAGCCCTCTTCATCCATTGGTTTATTATTGTGTCATTGAGATGTGTCTTCCTCCCACTACAACACACGGCATGGGGCTATTTCAGTATAAGAAGTCTGCTCTTTCACAAGGAGGACATCCATAAACAAAATAGTTACTTTCGGAACCACGAATTACTAATTGTGCATTTTGAGATTAAAAAAATATTTAGTTTTTTGAAGAATGTCTTTATTTTTATATTGCTGAAGGCACGGCAGCTCTCCCAACAATAACGTTTTACAAAATCCAGACAAAACACAAGTACTGACGAAGCTAAAAGCTGGCAGCCAACTCCAAACCTGTTAGCTTTGCTAATCCTTGTTATCTGTTTTACGGTGGTCACAAGCATCACCCATCAGGCCCTCAAGGACTTGTGGGACTAAACAGGGCAGAGTGCACACATACTCGATACTCCTTTTTAATCACGGCTCCCTCGGTCGGTCTGATTATTTCCATCTTTGTTTTCTTTAAAAAAAAAAAAAAAATCGACTGCCATTTTAATTGTAGGAACATAATTAATATGGCAGACAGAGCGCAGTTTTTGAAGTTGTTGAACCGTTGCCTGAGGGAGAATATTCCTGCAAAATATTTTTTTCCCAAAGAGAATACACCATTAATAAGAAGGCGTTCTGAGTGTGGTAGGCTGGCAGTGAGGTCGCTAGGACAGGCAGATAGATTTTTTTGTAGTCTTTCCACATTCCACTTTCCTTGCAAATATTGCCAGCTTTAGGAAATTGTATCAGTCCTCGATAGCTATGATTAGAATTTATGACCTTAATTGACGACATTGACAATTTCTTTTTTGAAAAGCAAATAATATACAGTCTTGTTAGGATTACGCCTTTATAAGTATCAATCATATTTTTGGATGGAGGTTTACAGAACTACACATGTCCATTCCTTACATGCTCTAAGAGTTTGAAAGCCGTCTGGAGAGGATGACACTAGGCAATATTACTGCTGCAGAGGGAATCTAAATGGGTTATAAAAAAATAAAAAGATAAAATTAAAAAAAGGCAACCGCTGTAATGTGCAGTCAAAAACTAAATATTCCCCTATCCTTCACACATCACTCAGTCCCAATTATTAGTCAGGTTGAGCGCTATCAGAGTGATGGATATCGCTCCGCCTGACCATAACTATCCTGGTGTCCCCACATCAAGTTTTTTTCAGAACTAGGAGCACTAGGCCCAATTTTACAGACCAGCAATTTCATTCGGAAAAAAAGGTAGGAGGTTTTGGCTGCAAATGCGCCAAGTCTCGGCCTTTGCTCTACCCTCACTTTTTCCAACTCCCCCTACATTGCTTAACACAGACACCTCCCCCCTCCCCAAATCTACCCCTTTTTTTCTCCCACTTAGGCATATTCACAGCACCAGAACGTCTTTTTAGGGTCGAGCCTACGTAGCATGCGCTTGCGCATGCGTATCGCTTGCGAGACGCTGTAGTAGTTAAAAAAGGGCTCGGAGCCCCATCCATGTCACATCAGTGTCTTTCATTGGTTTGTGGGCTTGCCTTTTAAAATCTGCTTGCTTTCATTAGTGGAAGCCATAAATATGTCATGCCTTTTCCATTGGTTAGCCCTCATCGAGTGCAGCGACCAATTACTGAAAACATACGAGGCTCGCTGTTTTCCGTCCGGTTTAGGACTACTTTTTCTTTTTTTTCACAGCGCGATCTCACTTGTTTAGCAGTGTGATCGCGCTGGTGTTTTGTTTTCTCCATTTAATGAGGCAAGAAAAGTCTGGTTGGGAGTATACAACTGATAATAGCTTTAACCCGTTACATTGCATATGCTTGTTTCAGGTTCTGGTTCCCCGTCCCAGTGACTATATAACAAAATGCACAAAGCCCGCACATTGCGAGCTATATGTCTTTCTGCTGCCAAGGTATACACTTCACCTGTGCTGATGCAGACATGTAAATCTGTTGTGGCGTCCAAACTTTCTGGTTTGCAGATAGGTACAATTGTCTTCACTGAGGTCTTAAGCTTCAATTAATAGGGTCTCTGTTAAGTTAGGAGAAGCAGGTGATATCAACATTAAGTACGCAACCTTCCCTTAAATTAGCCTTGTATTGTAATATATGTATTTAACACAATGCACTGAATTTGTGCTCAAAGAACTAGACACAAAGCATTACTTTTTTATTTAAAGCAGGAGAGGGACAGAGATGTACATATAGTGGCTAAATTAAACAATGTGAAACCAGGAAACTTGGCATCAGTCTCGGCTTCCCAACTTCACCATACTGTGTGACCCCAAGCAATTAGTTTATTTCTCACAGTCTCGTTTTCCGTCATTATCACGTTGCAATACATCCATTCATGGTGCGCACTGTACAAAATATTTTCTTCTACTTGGTTTCATAGACTATAATGTTGGTCTATCTATAAGACCACCCTGGGCTACAGATAAGAGGAACAAGGCAACTGAATTTCCTCTTGGTTCACTAATGTTATCTTCAGGGCACTGTGGGGTATGCATGTTTCTACGTTCATATTTAGAAACTATCACTTCTGATAATTATCAAGTAAGCATGACATTTTACAAATTAAATTTACCATTAGGTTGTCTCACTAATGTTTGGATCGTGCCCTCAATTAAATGAGTATTGGGATAGATTCTGTAACCTGGAAATGCAATCTATAAACATTCAGATTAATCCACTCCCAGTTTCCATATTAATGGGTAGTAAAGCTTAATTGGGCATAAGCCCTAATGCAATGAGATGACATTAGCCATATCGGTAATCTCTACTCATTGGAAAATGAAAAGCTCACCCCTTTTCTCAGCATGAATACAAAAATTGCAAACAATATACAACAATGAAAAAACATATTCAAAATTAATTTGTGTCATTATGAAGTTTAACAAGATATGGGTATACTCTGAAAAAATGAACTGATAACCGCTTTTTTGACAATGATCATGATGTGTATAATATGGCAAAAGATTTATATAAAGTATTAGATAATTATTGTTGAGAAATGGAAGTAACAGATATAGGTTAAAGAGGAATTGTTGAAGTCTAATATTTGGAAAAACCTATGATAATAAAAAAATAAAATCGTTTGCCTAACTTGGAAGTAGCTTATGTTGATTCAATGGGCTTGAATGATTGATGGCAAACAGAAAAGACAAGTATAGCTGAAACTCAAGTGTAGCTAAAGCATTTGTTTTCAAAATACGTAATTGGAATAAATTATAAAGAGGAGTTATGCAAGCTTACTTGTGTAACCACTTGAATGTGGAGGGCGAGACTTTCATGTCCTCCACATTACCTCCACTCTCATCGTAAGCATTCAGCAGCAAAATTCTTCTGCCCATACACCACCCCCCTTCCTAAAGCTCCACCAGTCTTCCTACACATGGGAAAGACTGAAGGATATACCCTCAAGCTGCCAACGGGAGGAGTGGAGGCAGAAAGCCCAGTGGATGCTAAAGAGTAAAAAAGAAAATGTGGTGGAGCTAGCCAGTCCTGACATCAGGCCACATTACCACTCCTAAAGCCCCAACATTCTTTCTGCCCCCTGGAGTCTAGAGCATCCCCATTACTATGGCAAGAAAGAGGACATTTGGATTGTTTTCACACATGGGCTGGCAGAGTGGCAGTATGTCACAATGTCCTCACACACACACTTGGCAGGGTGAATGGCCTCACTCTTCACCCTCTGGGTCAGCTGGCAACCCAGGAACGTTATGAACCTGGGCATTTATGGATCCTAAAGACCTAGGTGTGGCTTGCATCGATCCCACTATATTTTTATGCCCAGAATACCACGCAAACATCACATTTCAGGTAAAATCATACACTTCCCTCATAGTTCTTTGAAGGAAACAAACAGTCTGCGGGATTCCACAAAATTCCTATTACTCAGTGTTTCCACAATTCTCCCAATAAAAACAGTATCCAACCCGTACCGTGGGTGATGAGCCCAGCCAAACAAATTGGGTACTGAGAAGTGTGAGAATGTAAAATAGTAGAACATTTATTATTTAGCTTTGGGGAGGGAGCTGTAGGGAGAGTTTTGGAGGCCTACAATGCTAAGAGGTTAATAAAACTCATGCTAAAAGAGAAAAGGACTATGTTATGCTCAAATTAAAACTTCTTTAAGTGGGAAAGAATCCCTAAGGCACTCAGTAAATTTAGATCTGTCTTTGGGAGTTTCTGATTACTGTTCCTAATATTTCCAACAACCACCAGAAGAATAATGATCATGCGGGCAAGTCAGTTAGCCTTTTCATTAAATGCTGGAGAAGCCTGGGTTAAAAAGATCCATATGCTAATGTGCAATTGTGCTGACAAAAAAGCCTGAGGTACTGGCACACATTTTTACTGTATTCAAGATTTCTTAGCAAGCTTAGGAGGTTTTTTTTTTAAATAATGTTATTTGGTGAAGGAAATATTAAATCTATATCATAGGCTTTCTGTTTGGTATTTGGGTTTGATTAGTATGGAGTTTGCGCTGTGGGAGTACAATTTAAAATAGCCTGCATTAAGAAAATTACGTTTTAAATTTGACTTTTCACAGTAATATGGGCATAGGTATCAAACTTAGTCAGAAAAAAAATTTAAGTTTACATAATTTGGATGGTTAATAGAAGGAAAGGCTGAATATTTGTGGTAGAATGGAGTGGTAAGTAATGACAGAAAAGGTGATGCACTTCATGGGAATATTACTGATAGGAATGATTTGATAGATGAGCAATGTCAGTTTCAGACTTGTGGTGGTAGGAACCTGAAAGATGGAGGGAGGGGAAAGTTAAGGAGCATGAGAAGAGAAGGGGAAAAAAAGAAGTGCCCACCTTTGGAAGTTACCTAGTTGGCTTAAAGATTATAAACGTATGGAAAAGGAAGCTGATAATTTGTTTTGTGTACATTTCCCAATATCTGGTTGTTATTTTAAACTATTAGGCTTATGATTCTTGTTAGTTAAGTATACACACTCAACAAAAGAAACCCCTGCAGGCTAGCAATTGCTTAATTTAAAACACATAATACAGTACATCAATCCTGTGTGTGTTAACTATTTTTTTTATCATGTTGTTGATTTGAGTAGTACAAGAAGATTATTATATAAAAAAAAACTCAAGTTGCAAATGTGTTATACAGTTATAGTGGAAAAAAAAAACCAAAAAACCTTAACAGATAACATACAAGACATAAATACAAGCATCATCCTAATGGGTAGTTACTTTGATTAAAAGTTTTGGACAAAAGATCTGTATATGTAGGAAGGTGGCAGTATTGTGTGGTATGGCTAGAGAGGTCTTACCATGTAATACTAACACATTACCCAGATATGGACCTCAGGTTCACACCAGTAAACCTTAGCTCAGTCCTGTAGAGTGGCAAAGAGCAGTCAGGCTACTTAGAGGAACATGTGTAAAGCATTTCACAACATCAACATGGACAGCAGAGTCCAAAGTCCTGTTGTCAGTGATGCAGTCTTCTCTGTGCCTCTTCTCGGATTCTAAGTTGGAATGGAGGTTCTGGTGCCAGAGGAGCCCCTTAAATATTAGTTTGGGGGTGTTAAAGGTGTGAGGGACAGTGATCAATGAGCTACTGGTCCCTGCAGCTAATCTCCCCCTGAGGTGACAACTTCCTGTGGGAGTACGTCACTTTTCTACCCAGGATCCACTGATTCAGGGTTTGTCAAGATGGCAGGACCTTTCCTTGGAAGTATGGACCTCCTAGTCCACCCTAAAGGTGTGGCTAGCCTCTCAAAGGTGTATGCCTCCTGCATAACTAATTTCCCCACCTGACAGCTTGGACGAGGTGGGAAGGGCTTTGTCCTTGAGTGGGGGACAAGAGATTACCTATCAAGGGCGGTGAAAGCCTTTGTGCTCAATACCTTGATTACTATAAACACTAGTCATCCCGAGAGGGAGGAGGTGTGACCTTCTACCTGTCAAGGTCCTTTGTCTCTATCATGGGAGGAAGTGCTAGCACAACCAGCAGAAGGGCAGACGCTTGGCGGAAAATATGTCAGGCAAGCCTGCCCAGGCAGCACAAAGCTGGAAACATGGTGGGCATCCTCTAAGGATGCCACCAGGGTAACATGCTAGGTAACGCTGGGCATAAGAATCATGCTCAGGGTGAAAAAGCACAGTTTTTGACACCAAACATGGGGGAAGCCGGTCGGGCCATCATGGAGCTGGACATCTGGGGTTTGCCCAGGTGTCAGCCTATGTTATCCTATGGCCCCCGGTCTCTGGAGGTAGCATCAAGTTTTAAATGCTATCACAGGGTCATACATGCTTGTGTATATATAACCTCACTCTTAACACAGTGCACCCTGCCTCCTGGGCTATAGAAAGTGCCCTAGGCAATCCCCCAGTTCTGCATGTGCAGGCTTACAGGGTCCAGCTGCCAGCCCACATTGCTGCTGATCCCAGACACTGTTCTGTCGTGCTGCTGATGAGCCAGGCTTAGGCTGGAGGAGCGAACAAAGGATTTCCTGGAAGGGAGAGGTGTGACCACCTCTTCCTGTGTATTAGATGTCTAAGCGCTGGGGTGGGGTGGTCTCTGAGCCCCACCAGATTGCTTAGGAGGCGACATTTGGTGCCCTCCTTGCATAATTTGATTTGGACCAGTTCAGGAACCCCGGTTTCCCCTCTGGAATGAAACTACTCAAAGGACAGGGGAGTGACCACCCCCCTGTTTAGCACCTTCCCTAGGGAGGTGCCAAGAGCTTTGCAAGGTGACCACTTGATTCTGCCATCTTGAAAATAAGATGGGCAGATGCCTCTGGGAGTATCTAGTTGGTTAGGTCAGGCAGGTAACGTCCCTGACCCTCTCTGATAGGTAGGAGACTGCAGAGCGTGACCAACTCCCTTTTAGAGTTATTTAAGGGCTCCCTCCTGGTTGGGTCCTCAGATTCATCAAGCAAGACTATAGAAGGGACTCTCTTCAAGACATCTTCTCTTCTGCCCCTGGCCTCTGGAACTGCTGCTGGTCTTCGCCTTGAGCCGAACAAGTCTGCTTCTGGTGGGAAGGCTCCCGCTGCAAAACCATTTCCCCAGATCCTGCAAGAATTCTGCAACATCCAAAGCTGTGCATCTCCAGGGTCACAGGAACTCTGTTTGCACCAAGTAGCAAGAAGGAATTTCCCTTGGAGTGAAGGAGTCATTCCCCTGCAACGGCAGGCAACTCAAGGCATCGCCATCCGGTTGGTGGGGTCTGCTGTCTCTGGACACCGAAGATCCTGAAACACAAGTGGTGAGTCTGTGGTCTCCTCTGGGCCCTGCTTTGCTTTTAGCCACCTTGGGAGATTGTTGGCCCTTGCTCCTGCCACTGGACTGGCTCCCCTATGCAGTGCAACTGTTGCTTTTGCCAAGGCTTGATGACTCTTCCTCTTGGAAATCTTCAGCCTCCGAGAAGCCCCGGCCCCCAGCACACGGCAAACCGAAGATCAGTTCCTGTCCTACAACTCCTCTGACGTGAGACTTCTGTTTTGCTGGGCTGATGAGGACTCTGTGTGACTCCCCATGTTTTACTACCAAACAATAAGTACATCTACTTATAATCAACAAGTACATGTACTGTGTGAAAGGGCTGCACAATTAACTAGGATGACTAAATGTCAACTGCCAGCAGTTGAAAATGAACCTGCCAAACCAGTGTTTTTCTGAATTAGGATCTTGTTTAAATGGCCTAGACGGCTGTACATTTGGAGCAGTCTGTCTTGGTAAATAGAGCTGTAAAGCAGCAAATAGGAAACTGCTGAAATGGCAAAGCACAATTGAGGAAACTTGGCTGATACAATGGGAGAATGATGCAAGAGAAAGAAGGACAGGTAACTGTCCTACAAAACCCAGATTAAATAACCATGTTAGAGATGGTGGAACCCCGACAAAATGTTTTGAAATCTGAAAATATGGAACACACTAAAATAAATTAAACTTCAAGTGGACACCTGGAGATTTAGTATAAACTTAAGATAAAGACGTGCCGCTCACTAATACTATTCTCTTCCTACTCCCACGACTCAAGGAGTCAGAATCTAACATTTGGTGGTTTCCTGATAAATATAATATCGGATATCAACTTGTGATCTGGTTTCATAATACACTCTATTAAATTCATGATCCAGAAAGCTCCATGCCCAACATCCAGGCTACTATCAGTCAACCAAGTCTTTTATATTTTAAGTACATCATTAGTTGTGTAGCTGCCACCAGAAAATACAACAAAAGAGGGATGTTGCATTGGTAAATTAAAAAAAAAAGAAAAGTCCAGACTTGTAGCTAGATAAGTATCTGTTTATGTGTGACGTTGCACACATATTTTTTAGTACAGTACAGAATATAATGCTTAAATCACTAATGCATTAAGAGCCAAAACTAGTGCGCTCATAAAAATAAGAATGCATTGGACAAGTTTTCTGCTCACATTTACTTTGGTCTGAGTCTGCACGAAGCAAATTAAACATGTTGCACAAGAGCAAATAAGGTCAAAAGACAGGTCATTCAAATGTTAAAATATGCTGTTTGCTATGCTCCTGCATGTGACAATGAGATGGAAAGGTATGCATATTTGCAAATTCTCATTTGAAAGTCTATTGAACTGTTGTATTGTCAATGTAAGGGTACTCAAAACAATGCAAAGCATGTTAAACAGTGACATACCAGAAAGTAGACTGTAAACATGGCATACAGTAAGAACTTGTGAACTCACCTTAAGACAAAACTTGATTTCCTGCTGCAGCCGGCTGGTAAACTTCAATATGGGGTGTTTGTTAGCAACCTAGATGGTAGCAAGACACATTCTGTTAGATGGTAGTAAGAAATTGGGTTACTGGTTGAGGGAGTTGGAAGCCCCACTCAGGCAACAACTATAATCTTTATCAGGGTGAACCACAAAAAGAAAAAGAAAATCACTAAATTAACCTGTGCTAATCTTTTGGTAGCTTGGCAGAAAGCAATGTGTAAAGTATTTATGCACAACACAAACATTAGTAGGTGAAAACACAACGCAAGAAAAATCCTAAACCAATTTAGAAAACTACAGTAAATTGTAATGAATAAAATGACACCGGAATGACAAATATCCATTCCGTAGAACAACAGATATTCAACTTTAAAGCAGGTAAAAATAGCACCTGAAAGCATAAACCACCACTCACGGTTATTGGTCATACTATACCTGGAAAAGTCACAAGTTAAGGCCAACCGAGGGCAGGATAGCTGGACCAGGATAGTTTGGCTGAGAGTTGTACCCAATACCCTTAATGCATGTGTAGTGAAAATAGGTAGGTTTGACCACTGACTTTGTGTTTCACCAACGTGCATATTAGTTGTTCAATGTTCACCAGTTGCAGATTACATTTTGTATTCAGTTTAAGCTGCCTATTGGCTTTATCGTGGCATAAGACATTGGAGTTGAGACATTGAAGATGAGCTGTGTTTTTCCACATGGTAAACTAAGCTTGTGTTCTTCGTATTTTCTCTTACCGATAGCATGATAAGGAAGCAAATATATTTTTTTTTCAGAGCAGGGAACAGGTTGGCCTTGGAAGAGGGAGTCTTGAAATGTTGGCCAATTTTCAAAAATGTTTCTTCCAACTCTGACCTACAGTAGCCAGCATGTTTTGAATATTTACATCTGAGAGGGAAGGGCCTTTCAGAAGGCTTTTCCATGATTGTTTAAGCTATAAAAGAAGTGGCCCTGGTCAGTAGCGAGGGGAATTTCCGAGACCTCGGTCAGGATTGGACGCCAAATGTGTGACACAGACACTTGTCCCGTGAGGGTGGATATCTCTTTCTCGCAGTTGAACACAGGTCATCTCCTTGCTGGCATGAGAAAGATGAAGAGCCTTGGCAGGTCCTACGGTGATGAATTTTGACTTCATCCTCTGTTTTGCGTTTTTGCTATAATGTAATCACATTTATTTGCTGTGTACATTGCAGTTGAGAATCACTTTGATATATTTTTCTTTCATTGCTGTGACTATTTTTATATGTGTGCCTTCGACCTACTAATCCTTTTTTAGGGACCTTGTGGTGAAGTAATAATAAATGTCTTCTTTAAACTAAGAAGTGCATTCCAGAGATTTTTGTCAGCTCGGTCATTAGTGAAAGCAAAGCAGCATGGCTTCAGGTAATGCTGTGGCGATTCCGATCAGGGGCTGCGGCACAAAGTCCTGTGTTGAGCTGCACTGCACTACATCTGTCCGGTCAGGAGCTGCAAGTACTGCAATGCACATTCCTGCATTGAGATTCATCATGGCACGTTGGATGAAGCCACCAATCAGGAGCTGCAAGGGGTTGCGATGAAAGGTCACGTCGCACTGCCTCGGATTTGATGGGGCCCACAGCTAAGCAGGGAGGAATACAACTCTAATGTCAACGAAGGGTGAACAACGTGAGGGGGGGACACCTCTTGGAGATCTGGGCTCATTCCAGTCAGGGGCCAACAGCAGTGCTCAGGCAGGTCCAGTTGCAGGTCCAGGCAGTTTTAGTGCAGCAGGTCAGCAGGGCACTCCTGTTAGCCTGGGATGAAAACAAGCAGATCCAGACCTATTTCCCTGGCAGCAAGGAAGTCCCTCCAGCAGCAGGGAGGAAAGACCTCTACTTGCACGGAGTCTTTCTTCTGTAACTTCCACAGGTCCCGAAATGTTCTGAAGAGCAGCTCTGGAAGTCCAATATTTATACTTCATGCCAGCATTTGTGTGGGGGGGGGGGCTCTCTGTCGTACACCAATATCTTCTTCTGGAAACTTTTTCTCCTTTTCCCTGTCAAGGCTCCAAATTGACTGGGGACACGAAAGGCAGGACAGGCCTGCTGTCAGGTTCCTTTGTGTGTGCAGGAGGCAACGCCCTTAAAAATGCAAGTTGAGGCTGGGTACAGCCCCTCCCAGTCATTCTGCCAGTATAGCCAACCCTGTCTACACTTAACCCTTTCCCAGTGCTAAGACTCTTAAGACATTCAAACCTTTTGCTAGGTCTTTCCGACTGTGTCACCACTATACCCCACCCCTCCCAGTGCTAAGACATTTTTTGACTATTTGGGGAAATTTGCGCTTATGCCTTGTTAGAAAATGGGGTCTCTAGTTAGCAGAGGTATGCACCCTGTTTAAGTCCTGGCCCTTTTTGCAGGGTCATCCCCAAACTTTTTGCCTCCTTCCTCTTATTTTCCCTGAACTGTTTTTGTTGGCTTTTGAACACTGAGCACTTTACCACTGCTAACCAGTGCTGAAGTGCATATGCTCTCTGTGTAAATTGTACTGTTAATTGGTTTATCCATGATTGGCATATTTGATTTATTAGTAAGTCCCTAGTAAAGAGCACTAGAGGTGACCAGGGCCTGTAAATCAAATGCTAATAGTGGGCCAGCAGCACTGACTGTGCCACCCACATAAGTAGCACTGTAATCATGTCTCAGACCTGCCACTGCAGTGTGTGTGTGTGCAGTTTTAAACTGTAAATTAGGCTAGACAAGTGTCCCCACGTGCCAGGCCTAACCCTTCCCTTTTCCTACATATAAGACACACCTAAGTTAGGCCCTAGGTAGCCCCATGGGCAGGGTGCAGTGTAAGGTTAAGATAGGACATATACTAAAGGATTTTATACGTCCTGACATTGAAATACTGCCAAATTCGGTTTTCACTGTTGCAAGGTCTATCTCTCCCATAGGTTAACCTGGGGCCTGCCTTTAAACATGAATAAAGCGTAGATTCCCTTTGGGAGCAGATAGACATGTGGAATGTGGGACCTCTGAGCTCACAATTTAAAAAATACATCTTTTAATGAAGTTGGTTTTAAGATTGTGGGTCACTTTTAGAAAGTGAGCATTTTCTTGCTTGAACCATTTTGTGACTGCCTGTTTGAGGATTCCCTGTCTGCGTTAGTTTGACAGTTGGACTGGTTCCACCTCTCTCCAGACAGTGACACAAAGGGGGCTGGGGTGTAGCCTGCATTTTCCAATGAGCCATCTGTGCTAGGAGGGAGGGGAGGAGTGGTCACTCGCACCTGAAAGGGCTGTGCCTGCCCCCACACAATGCAGACTCCAACCCCCTGGTGTGTGCCAGAGGCCTGCCAAGGCAGGATTTCACAATCAAGTGAGACGTTCCTTTTGAAGTAAGCCTACTTCAAAGGCCAAAATGGGTATAAGAAGAAGAGCCAAAACCACAGACCTAAGACACTTCTTGGGGTAGACACTCTACCTCACAGACACTTCCTGGAGAAGAAAACTGGAACCAGAGCCTGCATCCTGGCAAGAAAAACTGCCTGGCTGCCCAAAGGACTCACCTGACTGCTTTCTGTGAAGGACTGCTGCTTTGCTGCTCTCTGGCTGTGGTGAAAAAGTGCTCTCCAAGGGCTTGGATAGAGCTTGGCTCCTGTTCCCTGAAGTCTCAGGACCAAAAAGACTTCACTCTTGCAACTGGACTCCTTGTGCAGCAAAATTTCAATGCACAGCTGGCTCAAAACGATGCACAGCCTGCCCCGCGGTGAGAAATTCATTGCACGCCAAACCGGAACGACTCAGCGTGACTTTGCAAGGAGAAGATCGGCGCGGCGCCTGCGTTGAGACCGGAAACTCCGACGATTGGCCCACCGGATTGACGCACAGCTGACCTGGAATGACGCAGCCCGACTTCCAGAGGGGAATCGAAGCAGCGCCTGCCATGTAGGAGAAAATTCCATGCAATGCCCACTGAATCGACGCAGCGCTTGTGACTTCGCTCCGCAAGCCCAGGATTCCAAGCAGAGACCCCGGGGCGTCAGAAAACCCTGCAACCCAAAAAGGATCCACGACCAAGCGCTGGAAATCGACGCACAGGTGTCCCTGTGTGGAAACTAAATGATGCATCGCTGTCTCCAGCCCGAGAAATCGACGTACACCCCTTTATTTTCACGCTTCTCCTCCTCTGCAGCCCTTTGAGGAGATTTTTCACGTGAACCATGTACTTTGTGCTTGAAAGAGACTTTGTTTGCTTTAAAAAGACTTAAACACTTTATGTCACTTTTTCAGTGATATCTCTACATTTACTTATTTCATCTTTGATCATTTTGACCTGCAAATATCCAGATAAATATTATATATTTTACTAAACGCTGTATGGTGTATTTTTGTGGTGCTATATGGGGTTATTGTATGATTTATTGCACAAATACTTTACACATTGCCTTCTAAGTTAAGCCCGACTGCTCAGTGCCAAGCTACCAGAGGGTGAGCACAGGATAATTTGGATTATGTGTAATTTACCCCGTCTAGAGTGAGGGTCCTTGCTTGGACAGGGGGTAACCTGACTGACAACCAAAGACTCCATTTCTAACACCGACATTCATCCTAAGAGGAAAGATAGCTGCATAAGCAGAGATGTGTACAGGCTTGCACACAGATGTGGTGCATTTATTAATGCACTGAGGCTGGCTTCCTCAGACATTAACCGAGGTATGGGGTTACACCATTTCAACTAAAGTCTGGCAGAATGCTCTCACTATGATAGGACTCTTAGTATTAGGTAGGAGTAACATTAGGAACAATTAGTATCATTGGATTGTTTGTGTTTTTCACCATTCTAATAATGCTTATATCAATGATGTGTCTCATCTTTCTAATAATCTGTTTGTTTTATTTACAAGAATTAGATCTTTTCAATAAACATTTGAAAATGTATTATTGCGTCTTCTCTTTTAATAGCTTTGGCACGCAAAAATTAGAAACGAAAGGGTGAGACCTATTTCCACTAATTCCTTGGGAATCAGAGTGGTCATGTTCAAGGTTACAGACAGCATCTACAACTCTGCAGGTTTAGGAATTTAAATGTGGTACTGTGAGCTAGTTGGACCAACATTTACTTATTATAAAGGTATACTTAGTCACTATATAATGATGTTTTGTTGAACTATTAGACTAGTAGCAGCTGTATAACAATATATCTTAATAATATATCTCTGTATCTATCCATAGATCTTGGACAATGACAAATCCGAAAACTAAACTTCAACTCTTACCAGCAAGCACATTACTCGTCATAAGCACCATCAATAAATGTGAAAACGCACTTCAAATTTATCTCAGAGGCCTCTTGGACCGAAATTCAACACCATTCTCAAAACATGATAAATACAAAAAATGCAAACACCATAACTCAACAACTCACAATCAAAATTGTATAACTCTACTGATACTCATACCCCTAGGACACTGCAAGCACTTCAGCAATGCTGGACTGCCATCAATAATCCAAAATGCACCATGGGAGCACGGTAATGTAGACTGGGTTAGGGCAATTTTTTGGACACAGTGCAAATTTCAAATCTTCTAAGCCTCGGTGTAACCATCCTATGCTACCAATTTTGCTGTAGCATTTTTCTCAGTGCAAATTCTGGTCCATAATGCACGATTTGATTAAACAGAATCAACTACTGAGGCACACTGAGCTCCACAATGAAGATAGAAAGTAGTTGAGTTGTTTGAATGAAAAGGTTTATTACAAGAATAACAAGTTTGAAAAGATATCAGATTGTATTAATCACTAATCAATAAATAAATGCATGTATGAAGTTAAAATCAAAGTCATATATGCAAGAGGGCAAAATTAGTATAAGGATGTCTCAAATGCATATGGTTAAGCAAATCAGTTCTCCCATAGAGAACACCCTACTGTGCTCTAAACTGTCTAGGAAGTGGACAAAAGCATGTTCATGTGCATCATGGAGGTTCTGCCAGTATCCTCTGCCAAGCCTGCTTCTCATGTCTCTTGCACTAGCTTGCATCATACAATTTCTAACTTTGTAACACCTACACATAGTTGCCATAAAACACTCCAATCAGGTTAAGGCACACAGATACTCCTTAGTGTAGCAGCATCGTGTAAAATGAAGTTTCTCTAAGCAACCTTTACATTTATAAGTGTCTGCAACAAACAAGATACATTTGACAGCATGTACCCTGGAGGTGCACAATTATAGCTAATAGAAACATTCTACTGTTATCACATAAAGAAAACATTTCATGTGAGAAGGAAAGCAAGGCCACATGGTGTTCTTTAAACTGTACTTCAGCTACTCTTAGAAATAAGAAA
The DNA here is from genome assembly GCF_031143425.1 of Pleurodeles waltl. Lineage (NCBI taxonomy): Eukaryota > Metazoa > Chordata > Amphibia > Caudata > Salamandridae > Pleurodeles > Pleurodeles waltl. The sequence continues at coordinate 773,708,184 of NC_090443.1, read as the reverse complement.
GCACACAAATGTATGAAACGAGTTGGAAACCTAAGATTAGCCCTGGTTAAATACAGGCCTACCACTAGTGATGTTCAATTCAAACGTGAACATACGTGAATTAATGCATTTGCGTGGTTAATGTTGATATGACTGCAAAAACATTTGTTATGAAAAAAAGCTTCTTCGCCTTAATGAAACAAATTGATCCCCTCTCAGCTTCCTGTTTTTATTAACAAGGTATGTTGCATATGACAATTCCGTTACTCAAATTAGTCTTCCGCTAGTCTGTGGTTCAAATGACTATTTTGTCAAGTATTGACTATACAATTCAATGTGCACTGGTCTTGCAAAAAGGTTCACACAGAGCATAGAACATATCTAAAATCCAGGAGAGCGACTTCTATATATCTTCCCCCCGCACTGTTCTATTTCTGGCCGTTTTTGAGAACCTCAATGACTTCCTCTAGAACAGCGAATTATTTTTAAGGCCTTGTGTATTTATCACAGAACCCTGCAACATCGTGGACTGACCTTTATTCGATCCACAATCATTCTGTTGGAGCTACTCTGGCATGGGCTGCTAGCATCCTTCAATCTCGTATGGGAGGGACACCTTTTTTATGTGGCTCATAAACAATGGATTGCATACATGCTCAACTTCACCAAAACGCCAATTACCTCAGATCATAATTGCTTCAAAAACTGGTTATTTTGTATAATCTGTTTTCCCTCTATTAGCTTAAGCACAACGGCACTTTTTTTTTTATAGATGTGTATTATAAAAACACATTATCCAGCAACAGCACTACTACCTGGGTTACCAGATGTATCTGAAGAGTGCCTCTTTGAATCCCTGGCTGAAACGTTTCCTGCCACTCGTTTGGGTGCCTTCACCTCCACTCTGCCCATGTCCCACCACTGCTGCCTTTAGCTGGCCGCCACTGCAGTTCCTTCCTGTACCTTACTTTTCACATTATGCTTCCACACTGGTAAAGCACCGTATCCATCCTGCTACAATATGGCTGCTTTGTAGCTAGATACATTCTATCCAAGCCCATATACAGACATTCATCTGGTCACTCAGTGGAAGCACAGGTCTATAGGAACAAAGGCGACAAAATTGCCATCCAGCAGGGGTAGCTTTCATACTGCTCACACATAAGCACTAATAACAGCAATGTCACACAGGATAAGGTGGAACATAAAGCGGAAGAGTGCCTAGAACATGCTTCCCAACACACTTACATTTGTGTCAAACTCCAGTTCCACTGTCTCTCTGTTAGCTTTACCCTTGAATCCACCTACTTTTGTTCCTCTGGTCCAAGTTCCTGACAGTCCAAACAGATCTCACTGGTTCAATAAACACTGCTCATCAGCCACTGCAAATACCTTGTACTGATCTCTCACTCAGTTTAATGTGTAGTGGAGTGCAATGTCCGTGTGCTTCTGTTCTTCTGCAATGTAAAACTACTGAGTAATCAGTAACTAATCACCTACACTGATCAACCATGTTTCTAGTCATGCCCTTTTATTTAAAAATAATGTTTTCTAGGTGCTGCAGTCGTGAGCTGCCTCCACCTAACCAACTGGATTAGCACACCCACTGATAGTATTTTGTGACAGAAAAGCCCAAGAAATTAAAGTAGTTTCAAGACAACATATAGCAAGTTAGCAACCTTACGGTAAATGCAGCAAGTAACTGATTTATCTCAATCAGTCAGGATTTTGAATAGCGCAATTATCACTCGTGCGGGTATCCAGGCGCTGGGATCAGATGCTCGGGAAGAGCCAAGTCTTAAGTACCCTTCTGAAATCCTGGAGGGAGGTGCTGCCCTGGGGTGGACGGGGAGGCTGTTCCATGATTCGGTGCGCGTAAGAGAAGGAACAGCCTCCCCTATTTGCAAGCATCTGCGTGAAACTCAAAAAGGACCATACCTAGTTTTTTGGTAGTTTTAAATAGAGCGAACTCAACCCAAAGGTATTGAGCGCTTTACATGACCACCAGTTACATTACATGCAGCTTGTCTTGCCGAGGGGTCACGGGATGGAATCTCGGCAGGGCATTAGTACCATCACGTTGCATAACTAAAGTAGGTCTACTGAGATTCAAGCGTCAAATGACTTTTTGTTCTACATAATTTTATTTTTATCAATACCACCTTTGATTTTTGTGGCGGGTGTTTCAATTAAATTTAGTATTCCTGAACGGACCGTGGGACAAATTGAGGTTGGGAAGAGACGAAAGGGCTAGGGACCTGACGTTATCGCACATGGTGCCATTACATAATATAATACATATACGGGTAAGACATAGGCTGTTTCCCATTTCCTTCATCTGGTAAAAGCAACAACGTTAACATTTTGTTCGTATATAATTTTGTAGCGTCGCAGAATTACAATATAGCAAAAAGCCAGTATGTTTACATTTAGGCTTGTGTAACTCCCGCTCGACAACTGAGCTGTAAATGGTTGACAGATAACAGGGCAAAGAGCATGCGAACATCTGGACAGGCGGAAGAAGGTGGTGACGAGCTCAGTGTGAAAGGTAAAGTCCTACTGGCTCCCGGCATTGGGTTGCGCCACAGACGCTGCAACGCGTTAGACCGGAGGCAAGTAGGCTGAGGCTCACGTTTAATGAGACTTCTTACCAGCGATCCTATCATTCGCACGAATCACTGCTCCGTTGATCCCGTAGCAAGACTCTGCAGAACATTTCAGTAAGTTAATTACCAATCTAGATGCACTTTGGTCAAGGGGTGCAGCCAATGAAAAATTGACTAACTCCACCAGCCAATCACCGGTTAATATTTCCTCCAGCCAATTGCAGTGAAGCGCACATTCTTGGAAGCTGAGAGAATGTTTCTGCATGCCTGATTGGGTTTAGTTGTAAGCCGTGTGCTGTGTCTCCACTTGTGGTTATGGACAAATTCATCATATAGTTACACATTTCAATAAGAAGTAAAACAGCGCTGGCGCAAAGTGTACCTGGGAGGCAGTCGTCTGCACTTGCCCGCACGCGTGTCGGTGATGTTCTAAGAGCATGGCACTTTCGGAAGAGTTTAAGAAATGGAAACAACAATGCTTAAATAAAGCCGACTTCAGTAAGAAGGGTAGCGTGGATGCAGACATCGCAGACCTAGTGCAATACTTGAATGCTCGCGATCACTTCTTTACTACCAGCTCTTGCTCAGGGCGGATAATACTCATTGATACGCAGGTGAGCTGGGGTAAACCCCATAATGGGGTTTTGCCTTTTAACTTTTGACGTCTAGTGGTTAGCCTATTAGGTAGTTTGGTATATAACCCTGCATCTTCGTTTTGTCGTCCCAAGACCCGACCCTCTGTGCTTTCTTTCCCTTGTAAAGACATTGTTATATATCTAGCGATTGATCTTTATGCCACAGCACGCAGGTGGGAGGATGTATAGGCTCATGGTTTTGACAAGTGATACTTGTACCACCCGTGTTAGAACATTATACATAAAATAATGCTTTGATATTAAGGTACTTATTAGTATCAAGAAATACATGTTTTGAAAAAGAAACCGGTGTCTATGATGAAACCATAAACTTACAAGGTTAGGTTAACAAAATATCTTCACGACGAAGAAATCCCTATTCTTTAAGCTATATATAAATCTGTAAGGTTTTTGGTTCCTGTTGTGACAAACTAAATTCTTCCTTAGAGTAGATCAGTTGTGGGTGCTTACATCATCTGAGCAAACCTGGCCCCTTTTAAAATGGCTGAGTACAGTAATCAATAGCTGAAGTGTGTCCAGTTCATCTTTTTAACACAGTCTTTGGTACAGTGTTTATTCACATGCTGTTGCTGTTAATCCCTTTTGAAATATTTTATGTAGAAACAATTTTTTTTTTGAAGATTCAGATTAAGCTACAAATACTCGGTCATGCAGGAGGTTTGACAGATGTATTTTCAAGAGAAAACACTGCAGAATTAGTGACCCTTATTAAAAAGATGGTCTAAAAATTCCAGGATGCCTATTCTTTTGGATAAAAAGTTGGGACTAGCTGAAGCGTAACACCCGACGTTTCTTGCACAAGGACAATGCATAGCCATGTTGGGAAAGAAGGTTCCATCCTTGAGCTGCCTGGACCAGAGGCAGTCATTTAGTCAATCAGGATGTGTAGAATGTAGCTATTCACCCATGAGGGTAACCAGGCACCAGGATCCTGCTGCAATCATTTGAAGAGCCAGGTCTGAAGTCCCTTTCTGAATTCTGTGGGAGAGGTTGATGCTCGGAGGTGGAGGGGAAGGTCGTTTCAGAACCTGTCTGTGAGGTAGGATAAGGAACATCCACCTCTGTCGCTCCAGTGGATGCAGGGAGTGTGCGTGAGGATCAGAGAGGTGGAGTGCAGGTGTCTAGGGCATGTTCTGACCATTACAGTCTAATGCCAAGTGTATAAAGGAATGCTCAAACACAGTTTATTTCTGATAAAGGTTTAATGTGCTGTATAGCTAAATATTTATAAGGTCCCAAATGCAAGACCTATTGGCTACGCCAATGCTTGTTTGGGATTCTTTTGTGTAAAACACATTTTTAGGATCCAGAGGCGTGTTTCATTTGTAAAAATAAAAAGGGGTGGTTTAGGGCTTGAAGGATATGCATGTACATTGGGTAACAATGTTTTCTTTGTTTTTTGGGGTGTGATTCTGTTTAGAATCCAAGGGTTGTTAACGTTAATAAAACATACATGTAGAAAAATGAAGGACTCCAAAACTTTTATTAAAAAATTAAAATGTGCCAAATTATTGGATAGTCCATCTTCTGGACCATCCAGTTTTGGAAACTCCAGAACTCAATCAAATTAATCTCTTTGTTAAAATGTATTGTGCAGAGTTAATTGATAGCAATTACTTTGCTTTTCTCTCTAGTGTTCAGAGAATTTAGAAGTGCAAAAGCAGAACCGCTCCTGGCTCTTCGTCACACATGAGAAGTGTAAAAAAAATGAAGTGGTAAGAAATGGAATTTATATGTTGTAGTAATAATACACCTGATAGAAATGTTTCAACGAAAATGCATTCTGAATGAATTTCAAAGTTGCAGCGAAAGTTATTGACTTTGCTGTAATGCACCATGCACTGCTAATTACCCCAGATATTACAGCACTCATGACAACTTTTATAACGTCAATAAAAATATCAGTTAAACATTAGAAGTTACATTAGTGAGAAAAAAAACTGTGCATTGCGGGGGCGTGTGCTATAGTTATCTCAGGCCATGAGTTATAGTTACCTGAAATATCTCTATACCAGCTGAATTTCTGTGGTTTTGTATAATTCAATTCAGAACCTAACTATAACTGTCCTGTAACCTTCGTTTGTTAAGTGAGTTTCTATGTTTTATTTAATTCTGTTTCCTAACTATAACTTCCCTGTAACCTTTGGGGTTTTTAGTGAATGTTTATGGTTCATAAATTATTTTAATTACTATATGTTAATCCATCCTCTGCCGTACACGGCCTATGGCCATACACTGCAGGAGTTAACTGCAGGGCCTGTTTCTCTGGATGTGAGACAAGCTGAGAGGGTGTCTCTGGGTGTAAGAGTGGGTGTGAAAGTGTCTGTTTTGGTATGATAGTGTGTGATTCACTATGTGGGTGTGAAAGTGGGTGTGATAGTGTCTGAGTGTGAGAGTAGGTGTAATAGGGAGTCTCTGGGTGTGACAGTGTCTCTGAGTGGGTGTGTGAGTGGGTGTATGAGTGTTTGTGGGTCTATGAATGGGTGTGTGAGTGTATGGGTCTGTATGTGGGTAAATGAATGTCTGAGTGGGTCTGTGAGCGGATACCTGAATGTCTAAGTGGGTCTGTGATTCAGTGTGTGAGTCTCCCAGTGGGTTTGTGAGTGAGTGCATGAGTCTCTGTGAGTGGGTGCGTGAGTCTCTGAGTGGCTAAATGAGTGGGTCTGTGAGTGTTTAAGTGGGTCTGGTAGTGGGTGTGTTAGTATCTGAGTAGGTATGTGAGTGGGTACATGAGTCCCTGAGTGTGCCTGTGAGTGAGTGCATGAATTTCTGAGTGGGCCTGTGGGTGAGTGCATGAGTCTCTGAGTGGCTCTGTGAGTGGATGCATGAGCCTAAATGGGTCTTTCAGTGGGTGCGTGAATGTCTGACAAGGTCTGTGAGTGGATGCGTGAATGTCTGAGTGGGTCTGTGAGTGGTTGCATGAGTGTCTGAGTGGGTGTGTGAGTACGTGAGTTTCTGAGTGGGTGCATGAGTGTCTGAATGAATGGCTGAGGGCATCTGTGAGTGGGTGTGTGAGTGTCTATGTGGATGTGCCAGTAGCTGTTTAAGTGACTTGCCACAAAGGAACCTCACCTGCCCTTTTGTCCAACAAAAGTCTACAGCTTTGCACTAGTGGAGTTCTTTCTGCCTCCTTGAGTAAATGTCCAGTATGTATTCTACACTACAGCTGCGTAATGGAACACAAGGAAATGTCACCAGAGACCTTGTGTGCATTTGACACTGTGATTGTTCCTCATGTGTATTTCTCCAGAATTCTGTGATAACACAAATCCTCCTATAGAGAGCCCAACAAGACTACAAAGATGTAAATCTCCACAAAACCAGGGTCTTTCCTTTTATCTATATGAGGTAAGTGCGTCCTTGTTTTGTTGAGAAGTCCTCATATTCCCCGGCATCAAGAGCGTGCCGCTAAAATTGGCAACAAACACAGTGCGGAGCCAATTGGTGAGCTGTCTGTCTTCGTGGCAAACTGTGGGAAGACCTTTGCATACTACTAAGGTGGACAAAGGGGCCAAGCCGGCAGAGCTTCCAGGTGATTTGCACATTTGCATCCCTGTCACAATTTAAAGGGAGAACCATGGAGTCTGATTTCACCATGAAAGGACAAGAAAGAACCCACTTTTCACAGTCACATACAGATTGTGCTGCACTAGATGCATTCACCTCCACAAAGGATTTCAGATCATTTTCAATATAAAATTGCTAAGTGAACACACCTGCTTTGCCTCCGCCAAGCCCAGGAGGTAGGATAATTTGTCATTTCCAGAAGTGGAGCTTCAACTGGGGCACCTGCTACGTTTATATTTGTAAGTGTTTCCTGTTGAGGTTTAATTTCTGTGAAATGAGCATCATGGCCTGAACGGAAGGTCATCTGCTTGTTAATCCAATAAGAGTCAACAGTTTTGCACAAACTGTCTACCCAACTTTCTACTGGTTACTTAGTAAGTGCTACCTTGTTGGGTAAATGGTCTGTGTCTGGGGGTGGGTGGTTTACTGGGGCTGATTATGGCCCTGGGGGACCTCGTTCCCCCAGGGCCTGGCCTTAAAATGTATTTCTTTTTTTGGGGGGTGAGAGGCACAGCCCCCCTCCCCGTACCGATCTTATCCCAGGGGACCCCATCCCTCAGGGCCTGGCCATGTCACCTGGGTGCCCCCCAGGGCACCCAGTCATCACTGTTAGGAACCGCAGGGAGAGCCTCAAGGCCCCCACGGTCTCAGCCGCCTCACTGCCTCCTGTGGGAGCTGGCTTTGCTTTTGCAGACGGGGAGCTGCTAAACATGAGGCTCACTGTCTGCAAAAGCAATCATTTCTTTTATTTTACTTCCCACATGTCTGCGAGCAGGGAAAGAGATGAAACCTCTGCTTCCTGCGGGCAAGAGCATTTTGACAGCTCCGGCCCGCTGGAAGCAGAGTTTTTGCTCCGACTTAGTGGGAGCTGTCAAAGGGTTGGACACCCCGGGCCATAGCAGTAGCCACACCCTGGGGGTGGTGATCCCCAGGGCCATTATTGGCTTCATGAGGGGGGCCACGCCGCCCTCCCCTCCAACATTTAAACAGCCCCGGATAAGTGGTGGTCCCTGGGGCCGGGGGTCTGCTACAGATCCCCTTTTTTCAGTTCTGCCCTGGAAAGGTGGTGGCCCCCGAGGCACGGGCAGGTGGCCCGCAGGACCCCCCCCTCATTATAATTGACATTTTGCCCCAGGGAGGTGGTGGTTAACGGGGAGTAGGGGTCATGTGGCCATCCACATGGTATTTATTTTAAGCCCCAGGAAGGTGGCGCTACACATGGCATAATTAAGCCCTAGGAGAGGAGCCCCGTGCACCCACCTCCTTTATTTTTTACATGCCCCTGGGACCTGGCCCACCCAGGGACTTTACTAAAACAATCCAGGGGGACCACACTTTTTTTTTTTCCAGCGAATTTGCGGTGTCCCAAAATCTCTGCAAAATTGTTTTTTAAAGTGCTTTTTTGCCCTGGGGTGTGCCTGTGGGACCCCAGCACCACAGCTAAGGGGTCAGGGTGTCCCTACTCTGGCCCCTTTTCTTTTTTCTTTTTCATTTGTTTTTTTTAGAGACACAGCTGAAGCCGAGTCCCAAGAAGGCTGCCAACACTTCCTGGTTGAAGTGTTGATAACCAATCAGAGCTCTACATTTCCCTGCACAAGTTTGTTATTATTCACAAAGTTGTCGGGGAGGAACCGCAGCCTTAGATATACACATTTGGTTTTCCTTAAGTTTCTAAACAACTACTTAACCGATTTACACCAAATAACAAAAAGCACAAACTGTGGAGCAAAACCTAGCTTTCTGCCAAATTAGGTGTAAATCTGTCCAGTGGTTCGGGTGTAGTCGTGTTCAAAACTACTATGAGAAGTAACATGGGAAATGCAATATTTTTTTTTTTTTTACTCCTCCCTTTTTCTTGGCCCCAGCTGGACAGATCACCCCGAAACTTTCCATGCTCAACAAGACCCACAGGCACAATTTTATTGAAATTTTTTGTGAAGATTTGTCAAACGGCGCCAAAGATATATGCAAGTCAAAAAACGCTTTTTCTATGGAAACATGATCCTAACTATATCTACCTACTGGTGACCGCCACTGTGATTTATGTATGTATGTATGTATGTATGTATGTATGTATATATATATATATATATATATATATATATCTATATATATATATCCTCCAACACTCCTCCAAATCACAGGAGACCCAGGACACCTCCAAGGTGCAAATCAATTTATTTCAGCACACAAATCCAACGCGTTTCGGCAACAGCCTTACTCATGGATACATCATTGTTACAGTGCTCCAAGCTAAAAACCATGTAATAATAGACATAAAAAACAGACAAAATCTCAAATCCCCACCAAAAGACACAAAATGTGGCGGCCATCTTAAAGTGCATCTATAAATAAGTTTCACAGTAGTTTGTACCATAGTCCTATCAAAATACAACTCTAATTATTGTTCAAATCCATCAGAATCTTTAAATTAATGTGATATCATACTTCGCACAATAAATAGAGTGAAATTTAATTGCCAAAATACAAAAATTGTAAATAGAATAATTCATTGCATTATAAAAGTTTGTTAAATATAAATATTTTCAAAATTTAAAATTTAATATGTCACTTATAAATCCTGAACATTATTACCTGTGCTTGAATTAATTACATTTCATCCTATACCATCCAAATAGACCTGTACACCTACACAAAACTTTTGGGGGATCTCATATTTTTGGGGGATCTCATATTGGTATATGGAGCTTATCTACCCAAGTGGGTAGACGGACAAGTTCTTCTGCTGTAGAAACCTTATAGACCCCAACACCTGTTCCCTTCTACTAAGAATCAAATAGGATTAAAAAAATCACCCCTACTTCACATTTCCTATCAGCCGACCACCCACCAAACAAAATATCGATTACCCTAGATGGATGCTCAGCTCCTCACTCGAATTTAGCCCTACAGGTTCCAACGTTTCGAAGTCTATTATATATTTAGACTCTAAAACACGTAACAATCTCTCTCTATCGCCTCCCCTTTTACTCATCCTTACTTGGTCTATAACTACAAACTTCAGCAGATTCTCATTGCCAAAATGATGGCTGAAGAAGTGCCTAGCTACTGGATAGTTTTTATCCTGATTTCTAATGGCTCGTCTGTGTTCCAAAACTCTTTTCTTCGCATTATGTATCGTACTGCCCACATACAATTTTTCACATGGGCATATCAGACAGTACACACAGTAAGATGTATTGCAATTGTAATTACCTCTAATTGTAAAGCTGTCTAACCTTCCTGGAACATATAATGTCCTGCAGCTATTGCTGGTCTTGCAGGCTTTGCACTTCATACAACAGAAGAAACCTTCCATTCCCGTATTCTGTATCCGTCCTACTGATGTTATCTCGTTACGACACAAGTTGTCCTTGAGAGATCTATTTCTCCTAAAAGTTATTTGGGGATTATCACTGATCCAGTCTGCCAAAACAGGGTCCGTCTGCAAGATATGCCAACTCTTCCTAAGTAATGAGCGTATTTTGTACGACTGATTACTATAAGTTGTAATGAATCTAAAGGACTCACTTTCCTTCTCTTGCCTTCTGTTAGTTCCATACAAAACATCATCTCTACTTAATGTCACCACTTTGCGTTTGGCTTGATCGATCACTTTAGCCCCATAGCCTCTGTTCCTGAACCTCTCACACTTCACATTACACTCTTGGTGAAAATCAGCTTCTTCGCTACAGTTCCTCCGGGCTCTCAACAATTCTCCAAACGGAATACTCCGGATTAGAGTCCCCGGATGTGCACTGTGAGCACTTAGTAGACTATTGCCGGCTGTTGCCTTCCTATACAATTTGGACACTAATCTACTACCCTTCACAGAAATTTCCACATCGAGGAACTCTATACACTTCGAATCCAAATGCTCAATAAATCTTAGGTTGCACTCATTGGTGTTCAAATCTCGCACAAATTGCTTGGCTGCTTCTTCATTACCCCTCCAAATTACAAAAATGTCATCAATAAAACGACACCACAAGACCACATTGGTATCGAATTGGGTAATTTCTTCTGACACCTGTTCCTCCCACCAGCCCATAAACAAATTTGCATAGCTGGGGGCAAAACAGGTGCCCATAGCTGTCCCTTGAAGCTGTTTGTACAGATGACCATCAAAGATGAATACATTGTTCTTAAGACAAAACTCGATCATAGTGCATAGCATTTCCGAATGGAAGAAAAAAGACAGTGACCTTGCTCTGAGAAAGTGTCTAATAGCTCTCACCCCCAAGCCATGATCTATGCTCGTATACAGACTAGTCACATCTAGGGTTAACAGTAAGAAGTCATCTTCCCATACGATACCCTCAATGATTTTAAAAAAATGTGTGGTGTCTTTGACATAAGAGGGTATCGACTCAACTAGTCTGTATACGAGCATAGATCATGGCTTGGGGGTGAGAGCTATTAGACACATTCTCAGAGCAAGGTCACTGTCTTTTTTCTTCCATTCGGAAATGCTATGCACTATGATCGAGTTTTGTCTTAAGAACAATGTATTCATCTTTGATGATCATCTGTACAAACAGCTTCAAGGGACAGCTATGGGCACCTGTTTTGCCCCCAGCTATGCAAAATTGTTTATGGGCTGGTGGGAGGAACAGGTGTCAGAAGAAATTACCCAATTCGATACCAATGTGGTCTTGTGGTGTCGTTTTATTGATGACATTTTTGTAATTTGGAGGGGTAATGAAGAAGCAGCCATGCAATTTGTGCGAGATTTGAACACCAATGAGTGCAACCTAAGATTTACTGAGCATTTGGATTCGAAGTGTATAGAGTTCCTCGATGTGGAAATTTCTGTGAAGGGTAGTAGATTAGTGTCCAAATTGTATAGGAAGGCAACAGCCGGCAATAGTCTACTAAGTGCTCACAGTGCACATCCGGGGACTCTAATCCGGAGTATTCCGTTTGGAGAATTGTTGAGAGCCCGGAGGAACTGTAGCGAAGAAGCTGATTTTCACCAAGAGTGTAATGTGAAGTGTGAGAGGTTCAGGAACAGAGGCTATGGGGCTAAAGTGATCGATCAAGCCAAACGCAAAGTGGTGACATTAAGTAGAGATGATGTTTTGTATGGAACTAACAGAAGGCAAGAGAAGGAAAGTGAGTCCATTAGATTCATTACAACTTATAGTAATCAGTCGTACAAAATACGCTCATTACTTAGGAAGAGTTGGCATATCTTGCAGACGGACCCTGTTTTGGCAGACTGGATCAGTGATAATCCCCAAATAACTTTTAGGAGAAATAGATCTCTCAAGGACAACTTGTGTCGTAACGAGATAACATCAGTAGGACGTATACAGAATACGGGAATGGAAGGTTTCTTCTGTTGTATGAAGTGCAAAGCCTGCAAGTCCAGCAATAGCTGCAGGACATTATATGTTCCAGGAAGGTTAGACAGCTTTGCAATTAGAGGTAATTACAATTGCAATACATCTTACTGTGTGTACTGTCTGATATGCCCATGTGAAAAATTGTATGTGGGCAGTACGATACATAATGCGAAGAAAAGAGTTTTGGAACACAGACGAGCCATTAGAAATCAGGATAAAAACTATCCAGTAGCTAGGCACTTCTTCAGCCATCATTTTGGCAATGAGAATCTGCTGAAGTTTGTAGTTATAGACCAAGTAAGGATGAGTAAAAGGGGAGGCGATAGAGAGAGATTGTTACGTGTTTTAGAGTCTAAATATATAATAGACTTCGAAACGTTGGAACCTGTAGGGCTAAATTAGAGTGAGGAGCTGAGCATCCTTCTAGGGTAATCGATATTTTGTTTGGTGGGTGGTCGGCTGATAGGAAATGTGAAGTAGGGGTGATTTTTTTAATCCTATTTGATTCTTAGTAGAAGGGAACAGGTGTTGGGGTCTATAAGGTTTCTACAGCAGAAGAACTTGTCCGTCTACCCACTTGGGTAGATAAGCTCCATATACCAATATGAGATCCCCCAAAAATATGAGATCCCCCAAAAGTTTTGTGTAGGTGTACAGGTCTATTTGGATGGTATAGGATGAAATGTAATTAATTCAAGCACAGGTAATAATGTTCAGGATTTATAAGTGATATATTAAATTTTAAATTTTGAAAATATTTATATTTAACAAACTTTTATAATGCAATGAATTATTCTATTTACAATTTTTGTATTTTGGCAATTAAATTTCACTCTATTTATTGTGCGAAGTATGATATCACATTAATTTAAAGATTCTGATGGATTTGAACAATAATTAGAGTTGTATTTTGATAGGACTATGGTACAAACTACTGTGAAACTTATTTATAGATGCACTTTAAGATGGCCGCCACATTTTGTGTCTTTTGGTGGGGATTTGAGATTTTGTCTGTTTTTTATGTCTATTATTACATGGTTTTTAGCTTGGAGCACTGTAACAATGATGTATCCATGAGTAAGGCTGTTGCCGAAACGCGTTGGATTTGTGTGCTGAAATAAATTGATTTGCACCTTGGAGGTGTCCTGGGTCTCCTGTGATTTGGAGGAGTGTTGGAGGATTTATTAGGGCCTCTCGGAGCCCACCCAGGGCCGCTGTGTGGTGTTCCTGCAGTCAGAGTGTTTTATGTGAATTATATATATATATATATATATATATATATATATTATTATTTTTTTTTTTTTATTTTTTTTTTAAATATTATATCCGCTTCATATGGCAGATGCCGCTGAGTTCCAGAATGCTGTTGGTGCCAATTAATTCTTTCCCTCTCCCTCTCCGATCCAGTAACGAGCCGCCACACAAGAGATGTGGACCCATCAATGCATTTCAGCTTCGTCTGAAGCCTTGGACTGAAATAAGTGAAACCATCACAATGCTGAATAAAATGTACCCACAATGTGAAAAAAAAGAGGCAGGTTCAACATAGAAAACACACTATTGCCTCTCCATAGGATTCCAGTCTATACAGCACAACTGTTCCGGTGCCATGAGTTAGTAACAATCCCTCCCACAAATGAACAGCATTAGACCCAGAACTTTTATCAGCCACAGTTTTGAACATCCTTTGCAAATATACATCAGCTTTCCAGTGGCCAATTTTTATCGGAAGTGAAGTAGATCAAAGAATGCAGTTGAAAGCACCAAGACTGTGGAAATCCTTCTAAATGTTTAAGCGTAATTTGCAGAGAGAATTTATCGCTTACAAGCCTTATTATAATGCAGTAGCCACAAACTAGATTGAAATCACTGCAGGAAATTAACAAATAATCTAAAACTCCCCTCTTAATCTTTGAATGGTATTTATATTGAATGGGCATATGTGAAACAAATTATCCATATATTGACCGTATATTTTAAGTAGTGGCTGTTATTATTTTTTCAAAAACATAAAAAGGATACATGTGGAATCCAGCACACAGTTAGCATTTGTTATAACATTCCTATTGTCTAACAGCTCTATGCATATTGCATACTTGAATGTAATTCTTTCACTTAAAACGACCCCTTCTAAACACCCCATGCCCCTTGTGAAAACTAGGTACACCTCAAACCCATTTTATTGTCTAGTTTATGCAGATATTATTTCTGGGGTTTGGTTTATAGTCTGTGGATCACTTGTCCTTCACTCACTCATATCCTAGCAAAACAGTTTAAGTTCTTGCAATCTCCGTGGTATGTGCAGTTTGGAATGCCTTTGGTTATGTAACTAATCATCAACTCCCAATGTTCCTCAAAGAATTTAATTCTCATTAAACTTTCCATGGACTGCAGACGTCATAGCATTCAATATCATAGTGTCATTGGAGGCTTTTCAGCATCTTCTTGGCTGCTTCTAATCCGTTCCTCATGATCATTTTTTTTTACCCTCCAGTTGTTGTGGTTTCAACCCTGAAGCTATGAAGTTTTAGAGTAATGGGTACCCTAGGATTTGTTTCATGGCAGCTAGCATGAAACAAGTGATCTGATGGCATTATAATCTGATAAACAGGCAATCCACCCATATGTGCTAAAATTCTCTTTGGTGTCACATTTTCTCCAGAAGAGTTTTCAAATGTGTGGGAAGACTCTATGTAAACTCACTAGGCATAAGTACAACTTGAATATGGGCAGGGACACCGGAATTATGCAGCAGTGGAGTAGCAAATTATATGACAGGGTTGACCAAATTATACAGCAAGAAAAGACAAATTAAGCTGCAAAATGCAGCACATTTTCCCATACTATTACTTAATTTTTAAATTATTTTTACACATGTTAAACCTGTCTGGCCAAATATTACATCTCATTAGTACCAGTTGAATAAC
This sequence comes from Pleurodeles waltl, assembly GCF_031143425.1. NCBI lineage: Eukaryota > Metazoa > Chordata > Amphibia > Caudata > Salamandridae > Pleurodeles > Pleurodeles waltl. Next base: position 773,693,101 of record NC_090443.1, on the reverse strand, counting down.
CGAATACAGAAAAAAATCAACTAAAAGATGACCAGTTGCCATTGCGAAGGGATTTTCACTGCGCAAGAATCCATGTTGCCATATTTTTATTACCTTTTGATTAGTTTGAGCTAGAAACAAAATATGCTTTGTTAAAATCTGCAGGTTATGTAGCTGATGATTGGGTTAAATGGCAAATGATGTATTACAAAATGGGTTTTTGATTGAGTTGAGTGTGAATCCTTCTCAAGCAGCAACTACAATCCCTGTCAAAGTGAATCATATAAAGTCACAAAGTTAACCTGTGTTTAACCCTCTGATAGCTTGGCACAAAAGCAGTCAGGCTTAACTTAGAGGCAATGTATAATGTAGCTAAATAGCACACAAAGATTATTAACGTGAAAACCCCACACAAGAAAAATCACATACCAATTTAGAAAAAAATAATAAATTATTTAACACCAAACTGACAAAAATCCAATCAGCGGAACCAAAGCTTTGAATTTTTAAAGCTTTTAGTAAAAAATAGCGCCTAAAAGATAAAAAAAAATGGCATCAGGACAAAGTCGAAAGTTATGGCCAACCGCAAAGGAGTGCAGTTTGGATACAGGACATTGATTAGGTTCAGTCTCTGCTTACCTTCAGACTTAAAAGAATTTTTGAAGAAAAATGATGAGAATGTAAAGTTCAGCAGTACAAAGCAGTTGGCGACATCCAAGTATCAGCCCCGTTGTCAAGGAGCCACTGGACAAAGCCGTGGTGAAGATTTCTGAGTTCTGACTTACGGCCTCGTTATGAGTCTGGTGGTCGGAAAAGCCGACCACTAGACCTATTTCAAGGGTTCCAGTGGGCTGACAGGGTTTCCACATGGGACCATGGCCAAAGTAGTCGCACAGGGGGGACTACCAGCATGATTTGAATACGGACTGCCATGGGCCTGCTGTGGCCCCTGGTACTGGCTTTCTGCCAGTCCTTCCATGGTGGGGTCCCTGCCGTGGAAAGGCTAGCAGAAAGCTGAGTCCAGCGCCGCCCTGGCTGAGTAGAACTCAGACTGCCGTCAGCCCATCGGGAACCATGTTCCTGGGGGACAGCGGTCCCCTGGTGGTCTAACCGCTAGGTTTGTAATGTGGAGGTCAGACCTCCACAGTTGCGGCAGTCTCACAACCACTGTGAGTCTGGCGGTCCCCTGAACGCCAGACTTGTAATTTAGCCCATAGTCCCTTTTTATGGAAGTCAAAAATCTCAAGTGGGAAGAAAGTGCAGGCTGTAGCCAAAGAGGCTTCCATGAGTCCGGATACCCCTTCTGTGGGAAACCACTGAACAGAATTTGCTGCTTCGGAGAGGACTGTAGAGAGATCTGCTGCAAAGTCTGGCCATCCGACAATACATCTTCGGCAGATTGGTGAGCAGGTATGTCCCAGTTTCCTCTCGGTTCTCTGGGCATTTTTTGGCTGAAAATATTTTACGGCCCAAGTTTTGGTTTTAGGTTATTTGCTTTTCTGCTTGAGGTCCGACTCAGAGTTTTAAATGTATCATCCTATAGTGTTTTCCACTGGATGTCATTTGTCTCAGTCTTTGTCACCTGTTCCCAGTGGGTTTTAATGCTAATAGGGTAAGGTTTAAGATATGTTACTAGACTATATAGATTTTATATGATTACTTTTATTCCCAAGTTGTTACAATTTCCTATCTGCGTCAATTCTCCTCCTGCTACCTGTTGCACTTCAGAGTGCATTACCCACTGCCTAAACTGCACGTAGTGGATTCTCCCTTTATCATCCAATCAAATGGGAGTTTCAGTCTCTTTGCTTCTTCAGTTAGAAAAGTCAATTTAAAAGTTTCTTATTTTGCCCTGTTTATCTCAACTTTATGTAAATGTGTAAGCGCCCAAGGGAGGGAATCGTTTGGTGGAACCAATGTTAATACGATATCACCCACAAACAGTGAACATTTGTGGGTGACTTCACAAATAATTTGACCACGATTAAGTGGTCTTCCCTTATCTTGACCACAAGAGGTTCAATGACAAACTCAAAAATAAATAGAGACAAAGGACGCCCGGGCAGTTCCACCACTCAGCAAGACCAGTGTAGTTAATTTTGTATTAATGCTCATTCGTGATGTGGAATTGTGATAGCTTGCCAGCAACCCAGCTTGAAATCTCGGGCCAAGGCCTTTTTCTAGTACATGGGTGAGAAATGCCCAGTTGATGTGAACCTTTTTCAACCTATAGTGTTAGAAGTCTGGCTTGTATCAATTTCTTATTTACTTTCTCAATCAGATGTCTTACCTGGCAGGCGTTATCATGTTTTTGCTGTCCCCTTTTAAATCCTGATTGGTCTGGATGTATAATATTTGTATTGCTGGCTCAAATATGGAGGGTAGATTCTTAGTATGTATTTTGAGGTTGATATTTAGTGGGGCAATCAGCTGCTAAGAAGCATATGGTTTGGTCTTTTTGCCTTGATTTGCTTTCTCTGCATTGTTGTTTGACTCAATCCCTTTGTGCACTATTTCAAAGGGTTTAGGGGTTACTCACTTGGAGGTAGGGGGCAGGGGTGGGGGGGGAAGGAGGTGGGGTGTAGGGAGAGCAAAGTAGCAGCGAATACTTTGTAGAAAGTTGCCATTATGCCTCCTGGGCCTGGGTCCTTTCTCAATTTTAATGTCTTAATTACAGCTAGAACTTCACTTTGGCTAATTGGAACTGTTGTTTCCTCCATTTGAGCTTGGGTTATTCTCAGCATGAGAGTCGTTCTCACATAGCAGTATTATTTTCCATCTGAACTTTGCTCAGCCATGTATAAGTCTGTATAGTCTTATCTCAAGGCCTCAGTTGTATCTTCCTTTGAAGTGAATGATGTGTCTCCTGGTCAGTATATTTCCCATATATAGGCCTTTTGTAATTTTTGCCACAACTGTCGTGACAAGTGTGGGCCCATCTTACTTCACCTTCGTAGCTTGTTCTAGGAGATCATCTTCATAATGGAACACAATATGCAGTCCAACTCCCAGTGGGATGCTCCAGGCCTCCCCCAATCGATGGAACTCTGCTGCCAAGGGCTCAATTGCAAGGTTATTTATTGTAGCACTTAATTTGGTGTGGAGGTCAGAGAGGCTTTTTATTAGGTCTCAGTTTATTTTGTCTCAGTGTTGAATGTCTGCCAGTTTGTTACTTGGTCCTCTATTGTAAACATCATCTTGGGCTCCTGGGATAGATTAGGCTTGCCTGTGTCCACTCAGATTGCTTGATTTGGCTCTCCTTATTTGTTGCTGTGACAACGAAATTTGTGACTTTCTTCTGTGTATGCCTTTTTGGACACATGTGTAGCTTTAAAATCTTTCTAGTGATTGTCATACACTAGGTCCTCTAAAGTTCAATGGGCCCCAAGTGTGCCCTGTGACCCCTGTGTTTAAAAATTCTCGTCTGTTTTGTGTTTCTTCTTTTGCCTCTGTTTCCACTTCTATATAGAAATAACACGTTCTTCCGCCTCCACTGCAAGTTTCTGTGTTTGTTGGATTGGCCCGATAGTAGCTGGGCCCACTCTCCCATGTTCATTCTTATCCCTGTTGGGGTTTAGATTGCCAGCACAGTCTTTATTGATCTGCCCCTTATTGTAACCCCTGCCTCAGGCCACTCCATTAATATCCAAAGCCTCTCATGTTCCTGATAAAGACTTCTACAGGCCGCATGTCTTGCTGAGAGTTCCTGCTACTTTTTATGGTTGTGCCTGCAAGTGCATGCGCTAGCACATGCGTCTCACTTGTGAAGCTCTGTTGTGTTGAGTAAAGGGCTTGGAGCCTGTCTGTCGCTTACCATTTGTTGGCTTGCATAGCACTCTTCTTCAGAGCCTTGTAGTTCATTACTGCAGGGCAAGCATAATTTCTGTTCCTCTCTGTGGAGCATGGGACAAGGATTGATTGGTACAACGTAATCAGTGCCAGTCTGCTGCTCCCAATGTGATTGAGGTACTATTTTAGGTTTTTTTCCACTTCTAGTGATCTGCACACAGAAGGCTTGTGACTGGTAAAAACGTGCCCATTAGAACAAACTAAATTTGCAAAGTTTTATTTTTTTATAGCTAACTTTCTTTTATTTTGCCATGTCGTCTTTTCTCATTTTCTACTCAAGTTTTCTTCTGTTTTTGCTCCTGGGTGCACTTCTCAAAAGATAACAATTATCTTGTTTGAAATATTGCAAAGCAACATTGTTTCTTTATTATATGTGATTTCTAAAATTATGCTTTAAGACATAATTGTGCAGTCCACTCCAGCCCACCCCACTCCTCCCACCCCACCCCAATCCAATTTGCCCTACTACAATCCAAGACAATCTGTACCACTCCAAAACAGTCTGCCCCACTCCAGTCCCAAACAATCTGCCCTACTCCACTCTGCCCCACTACAATCAAAAAGCAATCTCCCCCACTCTAGTCCAAAACAATCTGCCCCTATCTAAAACAATCTGCCCCAGTCCGGCCTACCCCACTGCAATCCATAAATATCTGGCCCACTCCAATCCAGAACAATGTGCTCACTCCAGTCCGCTGCACTGCCATCTTCCCCACTCTATTCAAAAGCAATTTGTCCCACTCAAATCTGCCTCATTCCATTCGAAAACAGTCTGCCCCACTGCAGTCCAAAAGAATCTGTCCCACACCAGTCCACCGCAATCTAATCAAAAACACTATGCCCCACTCCACCTCACACAAACCCAATCCACCCCACTCCAGTCCACCCCACTGCAGTCAAATTCACCCACTCCATTCCACCGTAATACAATCTGCCCTACTCCACTGTGCCCCACCCAAGTCCAAAACAGTCTGCCCCACTCCAATCCAAAACAATCTGCCTTACTCCAGTCCAAACCAATATGCCCCACTCCAATCTGCCCCACTTTAATCCAAAACAACCTTCCCCATTCTAACCTCCCTCACTCCAATCCCAAACAGCCCACTCCAACCCAAAACAATCTGCCCCGCTCCAATCCAATCCACCACACTCCATTCCTCTAGAATCCACCCCACTACAATTCAGTCCACCACACAAATCCAGTCCCCTCACACCAATCCAATTCACCCCAGTCCAGCACAGAATCTAGAATCCACCCCCACTCCAATCCAAAACACCCCACCCCAATTCACCCCACCTCACACCAGTCTAATCCACCCCACCCAATCCACTCCAGTCCACTGCGCTCCATTGTTATCCACCTCACTCTAATTCTATGACAGGACCTGAGGCGAGGTTTATGCAGTTCTTTCTTCACTTTTTATTACACAGCAGGTTCAAAGTTCAACATCAAAAAACATTAAAACCACAAATCCCATGAGTCCGTAGTCATGGCAATCATAATCCAATGAACACTGATAACACCGACAGTATAAATGCCCACAGTGACGTCATCCTCCCTCTTTCTTCACTGCTCGTGGTGACAGATAAGTGCCTTTCTGCCTCTACGCTCTTTTTGACTTGGTCACGGGTGTGTATTTTGATAACTTGGCTCGCGCGCGTCAATCGCGTCAATCCTTTCACTTTCAGGTGGTTCTCTGTTATAGCAACGCTGCTGCTACACGCGCGGTAGGCTTTGGCAAGCCCGAGCGTGTTTACACTGGGGTGATGCGTCGGGCCCTCTAGAGGGCGCGCGTCACGTTTTTTTCATTCACGTTCACAGCGCACAAGTCATTTTACGCTCGGTGCCGTGTTTTCTTAATGCGTTAGGGCAAATTTCGTCTGCCCTGTGTTTTTTGCCCGCTCTAGTGACACCGTTTGGTTGGGATTACCTTGAGCGGGAGGTACGCTCTTGCTACACGGTCACACGGGGTTGTGTACCGTTTTTCCTTGACTTTAGGCTGGTGAGCTTTTAAGCCTTTGACTGGGACAGGAGTGTGAGGGGGTTACCCTGCAAGGCTTTGGGGGCGTGTTTTTTCTCCTGTCATTACCCTCATGAGCGGTATGCAACCTGCCCAGGATCAAGACTCCTTTCCCTTCATGTCTTCTGAGGTCCCTTCTCTGCGCATCCTCCCCCTGGGGGTGGATGTGATCCTGTCGCAGGCCATCGCGCATGCTCTCGCTCCTATTAAGGAGAGCATGGCGCAGTTGGCCGAACAGGTTTCTAAAGGGCCAGGCGTGACGGGGGTGACGGGGGTTGCCCACGAAGCTTCCCCCAGGAAACCACGCAAGCATGCTGCGGAGCACCTCGGAGAAACGGAGTCTTTTTCTGCACTTCCCGGTAAGAGTGCGTGCACGCAACTGTGCTTACCCTCCCGGGAGGGTTCTTTGCCCGGGGTTACTGGTGACGAGTGGCACCCCAAATCGGACCTCCTTCTGGGGTCTTCAGTGGGCATGGTTGGCGACTCTGAGGGAGATTCCTCCTCTGTGGAGGAGGTGGAAACGGGTCGTCCGTGGCACCCGGGGGCCTCTATCCCGGAATCTCTGGTTCCGGGAGAGTCGGATTCCAACATGTTTGAGCCGGAGGGCATCTATCACCCCGCTCATCTGAATGGCACCCGTATCCCAAGGTTGCAGACTACGTGGCAAGTAAACTTCGCCAACCTTTAGATAAGGATGTACGGGCGCGGCTCAGGGCCGAATGCCCCCGCCCTACCCTCCCTGATAGGGTGGCTGTCACCCTAGAGATAGACCCTAAACTGTGTACCTTCTTCGGAAAGTATGTGAAGGATCCTAAAAAAGGGATTGATAGGTCCTGGCGAACGTGCCAGGATAAGCTCCTGGACGTGGTTGGACCTCTGACCCAAATTATCCAATTGGCCGAGCGTGCCAAATTGTCAAATACACCTCTCCAGACAGAAGTCGTTGCGGGTTGGGCCCAGAGGGCATTATGCCTTCTCGGCAATGCCAACTGCGCTATATCAGCAGAGAGGCGCCGCTCCCTGCTTATTAAGATTGACCCCAAGTTGGGGGAACTGTCATCCTCGGAGGCAGGGGCGGTGGCACAGGGTAATTTGTTTGGTGATCCCTATGTCAAGGAGCTTGGGAAATTCGTGGCCACTTTTTCGGCCCTGGATAAGGCCCAATCGTCGATAAAGAAGATTTTGCCTGGGAAGGTTCTTGGCGGTGCCGGACGAGGAAGGGGTCGCTCTTCCGGCCGCCAATTCCAACAAGGCCCTGGACAGTTCGGCTGGCGAGACGGTCGTCAGGGGACTTTCTTCCCCAACAGGGGTAAAGGACGAAGTAAAGCGGGTAGAGGAGCCCGTGGTGCAGCCAATGCCCCAGGCAGAACCTCGGGTAAGGATTACTCCTTCTTTCCCTCAAAAACTGGGAGGGCGACTTCGCTTGTTCAGACACAACTGGGAACTCAGACGTATGGGTCTTGCAAACATTGTCAGGCTTCCACATAGAGTTCTGGGGGACTCCAGTTCAGGAATCGATTCCCAAGCCTATGGTTTTTTCGGACTCAGACTCCCTCCTCATAGACGCAGAGGTACAGGAGTTGCTACGCAAAGACGCTATTTGTCCCGTGTCGCTTCACCCAAGGGGTTTCGTCAGCAATCTTTTCCTTGTCGAGAAGAAGGACAAAGGTTTTCGCCCGGTGATCAATCTGCGTGCCTTCAACGACTGGGTTGTCTATCGGCACTTCAAAATGGAGGGTATTCACCTCCTGCGGGACATTTTACTTCAAGGGGACTGGATGGTTCGTCTAGAACTCAAGGACGCGTACCTCACGGTCCCCATTTTCCCTCCGCATCGCAGGTTTCTGCAATTTCGGTGGTGACAACAGATGTTCGAGTTCACCTCTCTCCCCTTCGGCCTTTCTTCAGCCCCTTGGTGCTTCACCAAGCTTCTCAAACTGGTGGTGGAATTCCTTCGTTTGCGGGGAATTCGCCTCATTATCTACCTGGACGATATCCTTTTGATGGACCAGTCCAAACCTCATCTCTTATCCAATGTGAACATGACTATTGCGCTGTTGCAAGATCTGGGGTTTGTGATCAACTTCCTGTAGTCCGATCTGACCCCCTTGCAGTCAATGACCTTCTTGGGTTTCCTGGTAGATTCCCAGGCGGCTTCTCTGAGTCTTCCGCTCCAGAAGATTGCAAAAATCAAGAAGGAGCTGAGGATCGTGCTGAGACGGGACAAGATCTCGCTTCGCCAGCTCGCCAGTGTGGCGGGCTTACTATCCTCATCGATTCAGGCATTTTTTCCAGGCCCTCTTCATTACAGGGTTCTCCAGCGCCTCAAAGCACATCATCTTCGCCGGGGGCTGACTTACTCTGAACGGATTGCCCTCAATTCGGAGGCCAAGACAGAGTTGCTTTGGTGGTTGGACCACATGGAGGACTGGAACGGCAGGGCCATCTTTGGTTCTTCTCCCGATCTTTTCATAGAGTCGGATGCCAGTCTGCAAGGCTGGGGAGCCCGATGCGGGGACCTTTCCTTCGGCAGTCGCTGGACGCCCCAGGAACTCAGCCTGCATATCAATTGCTTGTATCTCCTAGCGGGTTCGTTTGCGATCAAGTCCATGACTCGGGACAGGGTCTCTTGTGTGGTGCTCCTTCGGATGGACAATATATCGGCGGTTCAGTAAATCAACCGCCTGGGGGGGGCACCCGATCAAGGGCACTGGCGGAATTGGCAAAGGATTTTTGGCATTTTCGTCTGGCGCACCAGATATCAGTCACAGCGGAGTATCTCCCGTGCATCCAGAACGCTACGGCGGACTGGAATTCCAGGTATCTGACGGATTCCAGCAATTGGCAGCTGGATCCGACGACTTTTCAGGCGATCATGTCTTATTGGGGTCCTTGCGCGGTGGACCTCTTTGCTTCACGGTGGAATGCGCATCTTCCTCGCTATTTCAGTTGGCGTCCCGACCCGGGAGCGGAGGCGGTGGATGCATTCCAACAGACCTGGAGCCCATTTCTAGGGTACGCTTTTCCCCCATTTTTGTTGATTCCAAGAGTTCTGTCTCAAGTGCGTCGACAACAAGCCACGCTTATCCTGGTGACTCCTCTGTGGCGCTCTCATGCGTGGTTTCCAACCCTACTGGAACTGTCGTGCGATTTTCCCCTTCGCCTCCCGTCTTACCCCTCAATCCTTCGGGATTCCTTGGGCCAGTGCCACCCGCTGGTGCTCCAGGGTCACCTGCAGCTGGTAGCCTGGAGGATTTCCGGAACCGCTGGCATGATTGCCGACTTTCACAGGAAGCTCAAACCTTCATCTCTCAGGCCTCTGCTCCAGGGACTGGCAAGAGATACAAGTCAGCCTGGTCTTGTTGGTCTCGATGGTGTCTGGACAGACATACAGATCCCATGGGGGCCCACACTACAGATGTGCTGAATTATCTGGCGGAATTGGCAGCGTCGGGTCTATCGTATTGCACAGTGAATTCTTTTAGATCTGCTATTTCGGCAGGACACCCCCCTTTGGAGGGTCATCCAGTGGGAACTCACCCGTGGGTGTGCAAACTCCTCAAGGACGTTCGCCTGTCCCGTCCTCCTCAACCCAGATACACTGAACTGTGGGATGTTAACCTGGTATTACGGTTGTTATCCTCTTGGCAGGACAGTTCTTTCCTGTCTAGGAAAGAGTTATCGGCTAAATTGGCCATGTTGTCTCATATCCTGCAAGAGAGTGTCAGATGTTCGGGCTCTTGACGTCTCGTCCAGAGTTTTTTCTCCTGAAGGAGTAACCTTCCTGATCGCCCGAAGGATGAAATGTAATACTAGGTCAGTGTCTTATCCGGCGTTTCCGTTTGCTCCTAAATTGTGCGTGGTTCGTTGCCTAAAGGCGTACGAAGAGGTGACAGCTGCCCTCGGCCTCCTGGTGAAGGCCAGCTACTGATTTTCTCGAAGAAGCCGTTTAAAGCGATTTCCTCGCCTACCATCGCTAGGTGGATCAGATGGATCCTGGCGGAAGCTGGGGTGGACCTTCAGGCTTTTGGAGCCCACTCGACTAGAGGTGTCATGGCCTCTAAGGCAGTGCAGGTAGGTGGTAGGCTCGAGGACATAATGAGTGCAGCTGATTGGTCCTTGGAGTCGGTTTTCAAAAAATTATATTTTAAACCAATCCATGAGGCGGCCTCATTAGTGGTGAGTAATCTTTGAACTTGCATAATCATCGCCTCCGGTCGTGTCCTAGAATGAGAAATTTCCTAGCTATTGTGAAGGAAAGTTTCAATTCTATTAAGGACAATGAGGCGAGGATTATCCCACCCGTGACATGATCCATTCCTTCCCATCCGGAGAGGACAGTTTGGATCACGTTCAAAGGTGGTATACATGGCTATTTTTCGGAGTGCATTCTCTGCTTCTAACAGTCTGTGTCTACTTGCTGTGTATTTCATATGGGTGGATCTGCAATTCTGGTAACAGATACTATGTTGTGGGTTTATACTGTACATTATTTGCATTGTTACTTCATGTTATTCCTGGTTTCAGATGTACATCTCAGAATTACATTTCGTGTTGTCTGATGCTGTTTACAATCTCTCTTAGGTCCGGAGACAGCGACTACTTGATGTTCAGATGTCCCTTCGCAGTGAAGTCGAGGGAGGATGACGTTACTTTGGGCATTTATACTGTCGGCGTTATCGGTGTTCATTGGATTATGGTTGCCATGACTACGGACTCATGGGATTTGTGGTTTTAATGATTTTTGATGTTGAACTTTGAACCTGCTGTGTAATAAAAAGTGAAGAAAGAACTGCATAATCCTCGCCTCCGTGTCCTTAATAGAATTGAAACTTTCCTTCACGATAGCTAGGAAATTTTTCATTCACTCCACCTCACTCCACTCTATCCCACCCTACTCCAGTCCACCCCACTCCAGTCAAATCCACCTCTACCCAATCCTTCTCACTCCATTCCACACATCTAAGTCCATCCCACTCCAATACAAGCCACTTTAATCCACCCCACTCCACTCCAGTCCAATGCAATCCACATTAATTCACACTACTCCAGTACAGTCCACCCCACTCCAAACCACTTTAATGTACCCCACTTCAATGCAGTCCACCCCTCTCCAATCCAACCCACTCCGATCCAGTCCACCCAATGTATTCCAATCCAATCCACTCCAGTCCCCTACATTCCACTCCACCCCACACAGATCCGATCCACTCCACCCCAATCCAGTACACCTGAACCATTCCACCCCAATCCAATCCACCACACTCAATCCATTCCACCCCAATCAGTCCAATCCACCTCAGTCCAATCTGATCCACCCCAATCTTGTCCACCCCAGTCTGATCCACTCAATCTGATCCACCACAATCAAGTCCACCCCATTCTACCCCACGCCAATCCAGTCATCTTCACATCAATATATTCCACCCCAGTCTAATCCGCCCTACTCCAGTCCACTGCAACCCACTCCAATCCACCCCCTTCAGTCCACCCCACGCGATGCCACCCCACCCCACCCCACCACATTTCAATCCACCCCAGCCCACTCCGAATACACCTGATTCCAATCCAAACCACTCCACTCGAACCCACTCTACCCCTGTTCATCCCACCCCATCCCAGTTCTTTACACTGCACCCCAATCTAATCCATCCAATTTACGCCACTCCAATTACTCAATTCAAGTTCATTCCACCCCACTCCAATCTAATCCATACACCACACCCCAACCCAATCCACCCCATTTCAATCCACCCCGCTACAATCCACTGCACCCACTACAATCCACTGCACCCACTACAATCCACCCCACACCAGTCCACCACATTCTACTGCAGTCCACCCACTCCATTCCATCCTAGTTCAGTCCACCCCAATCCTATTCACCCCACTCCAGTCTAATCCACCTCACTCCAATCCATTGAAACCAACCCATCCCAGTCCAATCAACCCCACTCTAGTCCAATCTAATCCACCCCACTCCAATCCAATCCACCCCACCACTCCAATCCAAACCACCCACCCAATCCAATCCAATCCACCTCACTTGTCATCCCAATCCCATCCACAGCACCCCATTTTAATCCACCACACTCCAAGCTAATCCACTCACAATAATCCATCCTACTCAATCCACCCCACTCTACTCCAGTCCAATCCAACCCACAACCTCAGTCAACCCCAACCCACACCACCCTATTCCACTCCACTCTGACACTCTGTGCCACTGAACTCTACTCCCCTCCGCTCAACTCTGACACTCTACTCCTCCTACTCCACTCTACCACATTTCACAGCAGCCACACAGGTGTACAACATGGCAAAACACATTGCCAAAGCCAGTAGCTCTTGTATAGGTGAGACGTATTGTCTTTGCCAATGCTTGTTCTTTATGCTTTTGTATTCAGCACATTAACAGGTCTGGCAATGTCATCCTTGGCAGCCTGAATTGCACTCTGGCTGGCCATTATGCTCTGTTCGGGCCACTTCAACCAATTGGTAACTACTCTGTTTTATTCGGGAGCAGGTTGTTTTGGGGGTGCAGGGAGAGTGTTATGTGCGTACTGGCAGTTGTCGGTCTTCCCCTTCCTCCCATAGCTTCAGTCTTTCCCCCACTGCTGGTGGGCCTGTCACAATGGGCCCGCTCCCACTTCTGCCAATAACATCTACTTGTCTCATGTGGATTTTACAGCTCCTGTAGCTCCATCCGCTCGCTGCTCACTTTCAGCGGCGGCAGCAGGGCCTCCTTCAGCCGAACCTCAGTCAGCTACCTTCTGTCAATGCCATTTTGTTTCTCCGTCTTGTCATAGAATAGTCACGACGCCGTGTATAGTTTGCCTGGGCGCTGTTCTCATCAATTATCACTTCAACAACTGCACCAGTTCTTGCTCGTTCAGTGCCAGTTTTTATTACTTAATTTCACCATGGGGGCATTTTGATGAGAGTCGATGTTTTTAGGCCGAGTGGGAGGCGCCCTTTCACAGGGACTTCACAGGCTACTCTTATTTTAAATAACTCGGACTTGGCGAAACAATGTTTTCATATTATTCCCTTTTTTGTAACAGCACGTTATTCCTAGGGATCCCCTAGTTTCCTACAAGACGTAGGCATTATGGTAATTGTACAACTCGGTGAAGCCAAAACCCCATTCAGCTGACCACAAGATTACCAGTGAGCTACAAAGATCCCTAAGTATCACCCTCAGAAATTCAGTAAATATGTTTTGAATGTTTATGCATTCATTTGGGGATTGTTCTTGTGATTTTAGAACAGTTTGTCATATATAATACAATAAAATACGTTCAAACGAGAAAGCTCACTTAAAATCCCATTTGCAGTATTTATGGAACTCTTGAAATATCGTTCAGTTATTTTGCAAAAGGATTAATTGCTCTTTCCCCATTTGCTCTTCTGTCACTTCTCACCTCATACCCATTTATCTTGCTTTTCTCTTTTCTGCGTCTCCTTGATCTGTTTTTCTCATCCTCATGCCTCTTTTACATTATTAATTTCCTTCTTCTGCCCTTACTGTTTTTCTTATCAACGACTCTCATCTCATTCTTGTTACACTCTTGCTTTCCTCCTATTCTTTCCCCATTTTCGTCACCCCATTTCTGCAACATCTCTCCATCTATAGGTCTGGCCTTTGAGACTGCTTTAGTTTCTTACCAGACTGGTGCTTTTCTAAAGTCCATACTTACTTTACAAACTTAGAGGGGCTTTTGATCAGAGGGCTTCATCCATTGCTCTGTTAAATTGTCCTTCAAATACTGCTGCCTCCCTACACAGTATACAACATGGCGCAAAGGGTAAGCCATCTTTTGTGCATTGACTCCCTTCACTTTTAGTGACTGCTCAAAACGTGAACATTTTAGAGTGTTTTTCTTATGCTATTTTATTTTGTATACTAACTTTAAATACCAACAATTTTTTTTGTCTGCGCTCTGGGTGCCAAGGAATGACAGTGTTTAAACAACGTTGTAGCTGCCTATAATTTGAGTGCTCGATAATGTATTGATTTATTCTTGTCTCCTTGACAAATTGTAACAAAAATAAACCACTGCACCTTACTAAAGCCAGCCCTATTAGCTTTGGCAGTGGTTGTTGACCTAGTCCTCCTTCCCGTTGTCCTTTTCCTTCCGCTTTCTCTTCTGAACCTCCTTTTTAGCTTTCGCCTGCATCCATGCGCTTCCACGCTTGCAAAATCTTTTGTGAATAAAAAAAAATCTTAAAAGGGACTTAGAACCTGCCTCCTACTTACCTGAACTTACCATAGGCTTAGTGCAACGTAACTCTAATTTACGTGCCTCTGATTGGCCAGCACGTAGTCTTCTTTCACTTCCGGCTATCTGCTGCTTTGCCATCCTGCCATCTATACTGTCGTATGGAGCCTAGACCAAGTACTCTTTCTGGTCACTTCCAATCGCTAATGGCCAGTCTCCTCCTACTGGCTAATTTACTGTGAAGTTACTTTTCTTGATTTACACGCGAACATTCCATCTGCACTCCTGCCCTCTTCCCACTCTCCCACGAGGCAGAACGCAAGACAAAATGCTGTTTCCTCCTGTCTTCAGTGCAGTAGTTTGAGATTGATTGATATTTGCATTTCTACGTTGTTTTGGCACTCGGGCAGTTAGGAAACCAACACGGGTAATGTTTGATTGCTGGCCTGTGTAACATGCATTTAAAAGCAGACGCTGTCAGTTTTATTTGCCTGTAACATTAATTATGTCTTGTGAGTTGTGAACAGAGACGCTTCAGTGCCTCTTAAAATCATGTGAGAATACCTTAAAGAACTATAGGGGATACTAGAAGCTACTATCTCTCCCAAACCTTGCATTGCAACCAGACACTAAGATCTGGCCAATGAAGTGTTACATTACTTCTGTGATCTTCATGCGACCCTCACAGAGATAAGGGGAGTTTTACTGCCCACCTTTAATGTCTGACTTCAGCATGAGCTACAGGTCATATTCAATCATTAAAAAGCATGATCCGAGCATAACAATGCTTTCTATTTGAAAAAAGGATATTAATTATAGATCAGTCCCCTGCAACCCTCTCCAAACCCACTGAAATCACTTCTAGACCCAAGCCGCACTAGGATCTTCATGCAAGCATATATTGAGCTGTGTTTGTTAACAGAGTATTCTGACAAGAAACAATGGCCCATATTTATACTTTTTGACGCTAAACTGCGCTAACGCAGTTTAGCGTCAAAAAGTTTTGCGCCGTCTAACGCCATTCTGAAGCGCCATGCGGGCGCCGTATTTATGGAATGGCGTTAGACGGCGCAATCAGACCGGCGCTGCCTGGTTTGTGTGGGAAAAAACCACGTAGACCAGACAGCGCCGGCGTAGGGGGAAAATGGCGCATGGGCGTCTTAAAATGGGGCAAGTCAGGTTACGTCGAAAAAATCATCTTAACCCGACTTGCGCCATTTTTTAACGACGCCCATCCCCCATCAACATGACTCCTATCATTGTAAAGATAGGAGTCATGCCCCCTTGCCCAATGGCCATGCCCAGGGGACTTCTGTCCCCTGGGCATGGTCATTGGGCATAGTGGCATGTAGGGGGGCACAAATCAGGCCCCCCTATGCCACAAAATATTATTAAAAAAAAAAAAAAAAAAACTTACCTGAACTTACCTGAATGTCCCTGGGGTGGGTCCCTCCAGCCTTGGGTGTCCTCCTGGGGTGGGCAAGGGTGGCAGGGGGGGTCCCTGGGGGCAGGGGAGGGCACTCTGGGCTCATTTTGAGCCCACTTGTCCCTTAACGCCATGCCTGACCCAGGCGTTAAAAAGCGGCGCAAATGCGCCGTTTTTAGCCACGCCCACTCCCGGGCGTCACTTTTGCCCGGGAGTATAAATACCACGTAAAGGCCTGGGAGTCATTTTTTAGACGGGAACGCCTCCCTTGCATATCATTAACGCAAGGAAGGGGTTCACGCTAAAAAATGACGCACATTCCGGGAACTTTGGTGCTATTCGCCTCTAACGCCATAGTATAAATATGGCGTTAGTTGGCGTTAGTTTAGCGTCGAATTTGCGTCGAAAAAAACGACGCAAATTCGGCGCAAACGGAGTATAAATACGGCCCAATGTGTGTAGCATCAAGGGTACCTTAGAAGACATGCAGTTAAGTGATTGCATAGATCAATGGAGACTCCCACTGATGAACAACATTATAGGTGACGTATAACGTACATCACTCAAGTATATTTCAGTCATTTACTTTCATCATCGAACAGGACATGAAGGCAAAGCCAGTGTAGACCGAATCATGGGGCTTTTTTGTAACTTGTAGCTTGGACTGCTGTGTAACATATTTTTAAAAATGAAAGTGTTCCTCTGTAATGTAAGTAGTGCTCATGTAAAGCACTACAATATCTATGGGTCGATAAATAAAAGTAACAACAAAATTGTTTAAATAAAAAAACACGTTACAGTGTTATTTTTGGCGGTGCTTTTATATAGCGCAAACGACCCAAAGGTATTGGATTGCTTGACATGAGCACATTTTCATTTTTAATAACATGTTAGGCTTAAAGTTAAAAAAAAAAAAAATGACACAGTCAACACTGGCCGCTCATACAGGGAGTGCAGAATTATTAGGCAAGTTGTATTTTTGAGGATTAATTTTATTATTGAACAACAACCATGTTCTCAATGAACCCAAAAAACTCATTAATATCAAAGCTGAATATTTTTGGAAGTAGTTTTTAGTTTGTTTTTAGTTTTAGCTAGGTTAGGGGGATATCTGTGTGTGCAGGTGACTATTACTGTGCATAATTATTAGGCAACTTAACAAAAAAAATATATATACCCATTTCAATTATTTATTATTACCAGTGAAACCAATATAACATCTCAACATTCACAAATATACATTTCTGACATTCAAAAACAAAACAAAAACAAATCAGTGACCAATATAGCCACCTTTCTTTGCAAGGACACTCAAAAGCCTGCCATCCATGGATTCTGTCAGTGTTTTGATCTGTTCACCATCAACATTGCGTGCAGCAGCAACCACAGCCTCCCAGACACTGTTCAGAGAGGTGTACTGTTTTCCCTCCTTGTAAATCTCACATTTGATGATGGACCACAGGTTCTCAATGGGGTTCAGATCAGGTGAACAAGGACGCCATGTCATTAGATTTCCTTCTTTTATACCCTTTCTTGCCAGCCACGCTGTGGAGTACTTGGACGCGTGTGATGGAGCATTGCCCTGCATGAAAATCATGTTTTTCTTGAAGGATGCAGACTTCTTCCTGTACCACTGCTTGAAGAAGGTGTCTTCCAGGAACTGGCAGTAGGACTGGGAGTTGAGCTTGACTCCATCCTCAACCCGAAAAGGCCCCACAAGCTCATCTTTGATGATACCAGCCCAAACCAGTACTCCACCTCCACCTTGCTAGCGTCTGAGTCGGACTGGAGCTCTCTGCCCTTTACCAATCCAGCCACGGGCCCATCCATCTGGCCCATCAAGACTCACTCTCATTTCATCAGTCCATAAAACCTTAGAAAAATCAGTCTTGAGATATTTCTTGACCCAGTCTTGACGTTTCATCTTGTGTGTCTTGTTCAGTGGTGGTCATCTTTCAGCCTTTCTTACCTTGGCCATGTCTCTGAGTATTGCACACCTTGTGCTTTTGGGCACTCCAGTGATGTTGCAGCTCTGAAATATGGCCAAACTGGTGGCAAGTGGCATCGTGGCAGCTGCACGCTTGACTTTTCTCAGTTCATGGGCAGTTATTTTGCGCCTTGGTTTTTCCACACGCTTCTTGCGACCCTGTTGACTATTTTGAATGAAACGCTTGATTGTTCGATGATCACTCTTCAGAAGCTTTGCAATTTTAAGAGTGCTGCATCCCTCTGCAAGATATCTCACTATTTTTGACTTTTCTGAGCCTGTCAAGTCCTTCTTTTGACCCATTTTGCCAAAGGAAAGGAAGTTGCCTAATAATTATGCACACCTGATATAGGGTGTTGATGTCATTAGACCACACCCCTTCTCATTACAGAGATGCACATCACCTAATATGCTTAATTGGTAGTAGGCTTTCGAGCCTATACAGCTTGGAGTAAGACAACATGCATAAAGAGGATGATGTGGTCAAAATACTCATTTGCCTAATAATTCTGCACTCCCTGTAGCGCTTTTTTAATGTACACTTTAAGCCATGTTCTACAGCAGCTCACACTGCTGTGTAACGTGTCTAACTAAAAATTGACAAAACCAATAGAATTCATAATTGCAAAACGTATTGGCTTTGCCAGTGCTTGTTTAATCCATCCCTCCTTCCCTCGTTTAATCCCTGGACTGTGTTCCCACTTTGCTCTAGCCTGATTCAAAATCATATGAATTTAGGTGAATATTAACCCTTCCTTATATTGCTTGAAGACATCAACATGCCATTGCTGATGCCCCCTCACCGCAGACACAAAGAAATCCTATTTATTCAAAGATTCTAGCATTGGTAGTTAGATAGTGTCTTTTTGAGAGGGTAAACAGTTCTGCCTTTATTTCATAAATGTGAGTGGCTCTGAGCTTAACACCACGAAATTGATGCAGCCTCTTAGCTTAGCTTAGGGATGGTTTAAAATTCCACATTATGCATTGTGTGTATTTATATAACAAAATTAATCTGTTTGTTTCAGTCAAAGCATTTGACCAACATTTCCCAAGAGTAATCAAGCATAGGATTGTGATCTTTTCAACTATGTTTTTTTGTCACACACAGATTTATATGTAGTGTAAATACACATTTATTTACACAAATATGCATACATAAAACACATTTATATATGTACTTATTATAGCATGTTGCCTGTATTCCACAATGACAAATATTTAGGTTTGCTCTTTTGCCAAGGAAACCCTTTTCGTCAGACGCTTTGATTGCTTTAAATGCATATTTCCTAACCAGCAGAACCATTTCCTCGCATCTGTTTAGTCTAGTGCACAAAAGTTTTTTGCAAAGTTTCTTAGAAAAACGTTACTCTGTTAATGAGGCCTGCTTGGAAATCTGTTGTTAAAAATAGCATCACCATTCACTGTACCCGATTTCCCAAACAGATATTTATTCCATGTTAATCCAGGTCCCCATGATAAAATATGCTAGATCACCTTTAATTGTTGCTGATGATTTGAAACTGGTGCATGATAAACCATAAAATGGTGTTACGGTATGTTTGTAGGTCTTGCTTTTCCTGATGTTTTTTGTGCTGTTGTTTACCCATTTATTTTCAAAATTTGTTAGATGTTTTTACATCTCACTATGTAAATTGCATTAGGTTGGAAGTTCTAATGAACTTTTATGATGATTGCTACCCTCTATTTTGTTTTAGGATTTTCATAGCCTGATGTGCATGTGTGTGTCTGTACTCACTTGAAATTACATACAATTGCAGATTCACCTAGCCAGTTGTGAATGAGAGTCCTGACTTTATTAAAGACCCAGGAGGCGAGTATTATGCAGACTCTTTTCTTACTATTTAAATCATACAGCACTTAAACACAGTTACAATTCCCACAATTCTGTTCACTAACATAGGAAACATCAACACAAAATAAATACAGCAGCACACTATAAATAGGGCGGTCAGCGAGTCACATCTTCTTTTCTTGATACCCCCCAAAAGCTTTTTATAGTCCATGTGTATACCTGAATGTGAAGACTGTCCCTATTAATGATGTTGCAAAGTCACACAGGAGTCCATGGATAGCTACCTTCCCAGGATGGTCTTGGGAACGCAGAAGGGTGTTGCTAAGTTGTTGTGCAATTTGAAAAGACTAAACCATGTGATTGCCTGATTTCTGGGCATTACAAATGAACTAATCATCAATTTAACTAGGACTTTCACTGATCGATTTTAGGCAGAAGACTGATTCCCTTGATGAGGAGAGATGCAAACCTTTAATCCCTGGCCCGCATTTTTCCCAGTGCTGTCTGAGAGCGACTTAGGGATGGATTTGGAGTTTGGTGGAGTGGGTTACTCCGTCACTAAAGTGATGGCTATCTTGTCCGCCTTATTTCAATTCCATTATAGTCTATGGAACTTGTAATATGGTAGACGGGATATCTATCACGTCTGTGGCGGAGTAACCTCTCCACCAAAGTCTGAATTAGGCCCTTAGACTTTCACCTGGCCCAATGAGAAGACTCTGGACCAAGCTTAGGAAATGTTGACACCTTCCCTTTTTATAAATTTTTTACTTTCTTTAGTTAGCTTCTTTTTGCCCCAGATGTCTTTTTTTCCGGTTTGTTTTGTCTTGTTTCTGCTTTTTAACTTTTTCCCTCATGTCCTATAAGTAGAGAGAATTCCCAATGGCCCTAACGCGTTAAGTTAGATGTCTTTTACTTGCACTAATGTGTAAAGGATTGGGACAGCACTTATTTTCAGAACACCAAATTCTTCTGTTGTTATTCTGTGTCTCTGTAATTGAATGTTTAGTTTGTCTTATTTTAATCCGTCTTAATTTTTTTCGCTGTTTTGGTCACCCCATGGTGATTTTGCACGTTAACAGCTTGTTCTTGAGAATTGTTTGCATTAACCGGAGTATAAGTTTGTAGTAAAACCCCTAAGCTTTGTTTCTGATGTTGGTTTTCTTCGTGTGCCGAAATTGGTCATACCATCACCATTTTGTCCTGAGCTAGAAGGCTGTAACTCAGAACGAAAGGGCATCTCAACAACGGAAGGAATACTGGAAGATGAATTGGGTAGTCTTTGGCCCGTTCCAGTAACATCAGACAACCAAGGCCAACTCTTCCACAAAGTCATTACTACCTCCACTGAAGCCAACTGCTTGTGAATCTGGGCCAAATATCTGCAGATCATGGCAAATGGAGGAAAAGCATAATGATCCTTTCCCCCAACCCCAAGACCAATCCTGGGGAAAGGTATCCATTGCTAGGGTGTCCAGATCCAGTATCCAGCTGAAAAACCTCACCAGCTGAATTATTAGTCCGACAACTACCACATCTATATCTAATGGCTTTTATGTTTCATTCAGAGCTTTGAACACCTGCCCATCTAAGTTCCACCCACTGCTGTCATCCAATGGTGTAACGAAACTCGAGCCCCCCCCCCTGCAAAGTACAGAGAGGGACCCCACCTACTGGACCCAGTCAGAAACTCGGTCAGTGTACTGTGCAAAAATCCCACACGGCTTTGGCCAACTCTGCTAAAGGTTTTGACCTTGTTCCTCTCATTGTTTGTATTTTACTGCTGTTAAGCTATGCATTTGAAGAAGCACCATACACCTTGCCTGGTGTTTTATAAACCTCTGGATTGCAAAGGAGCCTGCAAGAAGCTTTAACAATTCATGTGCATTGATTGCTCCTTCTCAGACCATCTTCCTTCAGTCTAGAAGCTGCCTCACGTCCCCCCATCTCCAGAGCCTTGCATCTGACTCTAAGACAAGATCCAGGAATATGGAGAACATGGCTCTTCCATTTCAGGCCCCTAAGTGGTCTAACCATCATACCAACTTTACTCTAGTATCCTAGTCTAAAGGAGCCATATCTGAATAACTGTGTTTGGTCTGAACATGCCTGGAAGTGACCTGAAAAGACTGCCTGAATAGATGCAAATAGGAGACCCACAAGCCTCTCTAGTTGCTTGAGGGAGATCTGGGCCTGACCTAATACTCCTCTCAGCTCCTTTCTGATGAAATTTAGCTTTGAATCCAGAAGAAGAAAGGTACATTTCTCCAAAAGGAACCGCACGAAATGCATTCTCATCAAGGGTGTTAGTCTGATTTATTCATATTTATTATTGAGGTAAAATGGCAGAGACTTCGGGCACACACCAGTGTTTCACCCACGGTTGTGACATTACTTTCTTCTTGACAGTGGAAGACTGGGACCGCCAGCCTAAGATATCTTTCATACCTTCAGACCTTCACAGTCTTTCCTAGTCTGTTTAGGTACATCAAGTGGTTGAGGAAGGCAGATGGTAATGAGAGACCAGTAAGAACCTGCACAACAGCCAAGTATTCATCTCAGGACACCTACAGTTCAGAAGTTTCATGTATGGGATAAAAGACATTTAGGCCCTCATTCTGACCTTGGCGGTCTTTTCGCGAGACCGCCGAGTTACCGCCGCGGTGAAGACCGCCGACCGCGGCGGTATGCCGCTGTGCGCATTCTGACCGCTGGGAGCGTTCTGCCGGAAAACCGCCAGCAGCCACACTGGCGGTCGGCGGGAAAGTGGAGACTGGTCAACCTCCACCGCCACGCCAGCAGAACACCGCCCACAGAATTACGACCCACATTTCTGTGTGGCGGTCTTCTGTTGGCGGTCTTCTGTTGGCGGTCACCTCCCCATGGCTCCTGTCCCCTCCCGGAGGACCAACGCACAAGGTAAGTTGATCGTCCGTGAGGGGAGGGGGTGGGGGGGTGTTGTGTGATGTGTGCGTGCATGGGGGTGTGCGTGTGAGTGTGTAGAGGGGGTGTGTGAGTGCGTGCATGCGGGCGGGGAGTGCTGCTGTGCCTATGGGCAATGTGTGTAGTTCGGCGGGTGCGCATGTCGGCATGTATGTGTGCGGGTATGTGTCCCCGTTGTGTATGTGTGTGTGTAGGGGGTGTGTATATGTGCATGTTGGGGGTGTGTGCATGTCGGGGTGCGTGTATGTGCATGTCGGGGTGGGGTGGGGAGGGGGTTCGTACCACCTCTGGGGAGTGGCAGGGGGGTGGAGGGTGTGGGGGGAGGACTCGGGGGGGCAGTGGGGGGTGGGGGAGACCCCTATCAGTGCCAGGGAAGGAATTCCCTGGCCCCGATAGTGCCTACCGCCATGGTTCGCATGGCGGTTCCCGAACGCCAGAAACCGCGGCGGTAAGCAGGGTCATGATACCGTTGGCGGTCTTGGGTCGACCGCCGGACCGGAGTGCGCAGACTCCAGCCCCTCGGTCTTGACCGCCGTGGCTGTCGGAGTGGGGAAGTGGCGGTCGGTCGCGGCGGTGACCGCCGCGGTCAGAATGCCATTTTTAATACCGCCGGTCTGTTCGCGGTCCGACCGCCGCCTCTCCGCCGACCGCCAAGGTCAGAATGAGGGCCTTAATTTGTAAATGGTCAAAAGCGTCATTTGTGTGGGATTCAACTGAGACTATTTATGTGACATCACTACGTATCTCCTAGTTTTGCTGAAATGGAAGGTCAGATATCACACAATAGTTGTTGTCTCAGCCCTAGAGCAATTGTTTATTTTACATGTTTCCTCAGTGCTTATACTAGAGAGTTTGATGTCATGTTCCCTCAGCCATTTTCGACTCTTTAGCAGAAGTACGTATTGAAAGGACTGTTTTACCAAGTCTCCTCGGCAGGCATTGCAGACATAAGGTAGGTTTGAGAGGCAGGTGGAGTGTTCATATGTTATAATGAATTGGATGATTAATAGCCTGAAGCTTATTTCGTTATTTCATAAAGAAGTATTTCATCTGTATGCTTCATTAATGGTGTGTGATTACCCCTATAGTCAATCAATCAAATCTTTATTTGCATAGTTAATTAAAACCATTGCAAAAGTAAAACAGAATTGATGTGGTCAACAAATGTGTGGCAATTCATCCAAGCGTTTTCGTTACAACTAAAACAAAATAAACACTAAGATATTTAAAATGTATGACTTCAGCGGGAAAAGTCTTACACAGCTAAAGGCAAAAATTGATTCAACATTAATTTTGGTATGCTAAGCTGAACATAGGTTACTTTCATCTGTGTAACCCTCCCTGTTAAAAATAAGCTTAAATAAAACCAATCCCGGCTAATGCTGCATAATAGTTTGTTTAAAAACTAGACTCCCTTAAGTTATAGTAGTTAGAACTTTGAAAAAATACAAAAGAGAAAAAAGTGCTTATCAGTGCAGAAGGTTGGATGATCTTCTCTTATCTGGGGCATTGTGGTAATGTCTAGCCATTTTGTGCAACTTTGCAGAATGGACTTCAACAAAGCCAGTCCAAACTGAAGCATCAGTGGATCAGTGTACAGTTTGTCAGGTGATCCTGTTTACTTGAGTCATTCCTTAACCCTCCAACTGATTAAGATTGCAGTACTGCTGTATTAGCC
This sequence comes from Pleurodeles waltl, assembly GCF_031143425.1. Classification (NCBI taxonomy): domain Eukaryota; kingdom Metazoa; phylum Chordata; class Amphibia; order Caudata; family Salamandridae; genus Pleurodeles; species Pleurodeles waltl. The sequence goes on along the minus strand of NC_090443.1, from coordinate 773,669,180 downwards.
CAGGGCAGGGCTTTTCTGATGGTCGTAGCTTCTTTGGAAGGCATTGAACGTAAGCCTCAAACTGTTTGTTTCCCTCAAATTCAGGGTTTTACCACTATAGTACGTTGATAAGGCGGTGTGCTGTAGCTATATGTTTAGATTTCATTTTTGGCTGAACTGCTGAAGGTGAGGAATTTTGGGTTAATCAGGATAGTTTTCGTTTTTTAACATTCTGTAATTTGGAGTGTAAGTTGAGTGATAACATCCCTTTGTAATGCCCTAATGGCTTGCATCGTCCTCTTACTTTCATATAATGGATTAGCGAGTATAGAAATATATATAGTGGATCATCAGGTCTTGCCTGCCCTTGGGACCTTCTCTACAATATTCCATTTTGTAAATAATATAGACAAAATGGTATGCAGAAAGAGAAAATGTGCACATAGATGTTTTTAAGCCCCATGTTTTATGGAAAGGGTTGATGCGTATGAAACTTCAAAGATACAAGTTTGAGCTGCATTGACAACCTTTAAGCAACACAAAGCCTTATGCATAAAGGAAAAGTCAGCCTCCTGTGGTGTTGCAAATTTGAACAATGTGTTACTCTGACTTTGCACATGATTGAGTCTGATTATTATTTGTTTTTTTAATGGAGCTTCAACACTTGCTATGTGGTTTAATGCCTTTCTGGATTCGGCGTATTGTCAATTGTACTGAGTTCTTTTTACATTGCCTCGCTACTCTGGGCCTTATTTTATAAGGTGTACATAACTCCATCCTTCTGGGCTCGAAATTAGTTTGTTCAAGAGGATTTTGGTATAGGTATGAAACTTATTAACTACTTCCATCTAGCACCCCTTTATGAGTACTGAAGTTTTTCTTATTAATGTGTACTATGCATACATGTACTTTGATTGAACTTGTTTAGGGTGTTAAAAAAACTTTCCCATTTCTTCTCTGTGGAAGGATTCTTTTAGCACCTACTCAAACCCAGTCTTAATCATATTTCTATAAGGTGTCCTAGTCGCCTCCAAATAGGTAATCAGAGTAGGATAATCTAACATTTATCTACAGGTTCAGACAATCCATTTTTTACTTAATATCTTCACAATTAAAAGTCCCTGTGTGCACACTGTGCGAATTGTCCAGATCTCTACTACACTGACTGCAAATCTTTTTCGTTCACAGTCCTGATTTAACTTTATTTAAATAACTTACAAACTCTTGCAGAAATTCAAGGCAGCCATGTCAATTCATGCTGTTACAAGACACGAATGGTCAGGTTACAAATGCACTTTGTCTTTTTTTAAACATCAGCCTTCATTTTCTGACCTGAAGTAGCAGCACTGACGATTTTCTTAGAATGAGCCCTTGAGTGTTTATCTGTTCACCAGAATGCATGCCTAGGCGCACTTTTAATTTCAGTGTATGCAAATATTCCTTTAGATGTACAGGACTCCACGATAAGGAGGTGGGGTTATGTGTATGGCCTGGAACTCTGAAACCTGCATCTTGTAGCGAAATGCAGGCAGGGGTACGTATTAATTACTTGTCCATTGAATGGTCCAGGGAGTCTCAGCACTCTGCGTACAGTGCTTGCACGGGGTTGGTTTTATTTATTGCATGTGCACTGACTGTTGCTTTTTCTTACCTCTTATGAGAAAGCCCACCCTGCTTTGATGTTGTTAGTGTTGACACTGTTTTATGCCACTATTTTTTGAGGGTAGCAAAAAACTCACAAACCACCTATTTACATCACCTTTCTTACTCCAGCTCACTCTTTTAAACCGCAAACCTATTTTTGTGAAACATGGGAATTCCTCTCTCTGTCCAGCACACTCCATCATCCCTGGAGCCCAAAAGCCAGACTCCGCCTTGTTTGCCCAGTTATATGAAGATTCCCCATATTAAAACGGAGATCTCATTGGCCACCAGGGGCATTTTTTATTATAAATTCACCTTTTCACATCACTTCCCCCAAGGACCAGGCCAGTGTAACTTTATTACCAATTCACTGTACCTGTGCCATTGTGCAAGCATGGAAAATGACCCCTTTCGCTGCTGTCGGGGTAATAAATTGTAATGATATTTGTGTTTTTCAGACTGACCCCACGTTGCACTTAGCCTAGCAGCACACCGTCACATTAGTGACTACCAATTGACCTCCTATTGACTTTATTTTAGCATTAGCCACCACCATGTTAAAAGCTGCAAGTATTTTTCCACATTATACAATGTGCTCATGTTTTTACTCTGCATGTTTGTGTGTTCTTTCTCACCAAGGGCTTAGCCTGATAAGAATGTACTAGGATGGCAGGGAACGGTTTTGTTTTGATAGAGGGCACCTTGGGATTTTGGCCAATTTCCAACGTGTTCTTTTCAAAGCTGACCTAAAGTAACCAGCATTTTTTGAATAATAACCTTAAGTAGTGGGAGTTTCTAGAATTCTCCTCTCTTGTTTGTTCAAAGTTTAAGAGGCTGAGACCAGATAGACAGGGGAGTGACTCAGATCTCTGACATGCTCAGGACTCTGAGGTGTGTCATCCTTCCCGTGAGGATAAGTGATCTCTCTCTCCACGATTGATTCTGGGATCTGGCGATCTGATGCTGGTTAGGAGGGAGATGAAGCAGATTTACCCTTGCCTCATGGTGATGCATTTTAAATGTCTATTTGCTTTGCATTGTAATATAGATACGTATATTTGCTGTGTATATTGCAGTAGAGAATCATTTGTACATGTTTTCATGTCATTGCTGTGAACATTTTTCAATGTGTACTTTCAGCATGCTAATCTCCTTTACGAACCTTGTGAAGTGAATTAATAAATGTCTTCTTTAGACTAAGAAGCGCATTCCAGAGATTTTTGTCAGTGCACAAGTGTTTCAGCTCAGTTATTAGTGAAGCAAAACATGAATACAGCTACTGTCCGGTTTAATTGATCCCTCAGGGCTTTAGGTCCCAGTGGCACTGCACTGGTCTGGTTTAGTTACCTACATGCAATGTCACAGCAGTTGGTTAAAAACATATCTATTCACTATTTTTACATTTTGGCAGTTTGATGTTTTACTCTTTAGCTTTCTTTAATGATTCATACAGATTTCTTTATGTGCTCTTTGTACCCCAGGTTTTCTGCTGTTAAATAACAGTTTATGCTGCTATGTGTTTTGCACTTGATTAAGACGAGGAGTCAAGAGTTGAAGATAGGGTTTTCAGAAAATGAGTTTGTTGTCAGGTCCTAGGCAAGACATCCTCTTTTAGTCCTTATCAGTCTAGTACAGATATTACCCTCACTGGACCTACATAAGTGGTGCAAGTCAGGGATTATGGAAGCCAATGCTTGCATTTGTACCATGCACAATGGACTTTTGCGTCTGAAGGACCCAGCTTCCGTTTCAACTAGCTCTTAACGTGGACAACTAATCCCGAAGGCAGTTTCAGTCCTTGATTGAGGCCAGGCAGCGTGGCATTATTCTAATGATTGATGTCTCCTTCACCAGGTTTTTAGTTTGTGAGCCATTGGGCTGTTGGCTCCTTTCTTAGTATTCTGCTAACTGACCTGATGAATAGTAATGACAGCAGTTTCGCCTTTAGCGCCTCACTGTTGTATAGAGCAAAACCAAGGAGGATAAGGGGTTGATGGGATTAGTGGCAAGATTATTCAGATGGGTGTTCACTGAAACAGAGGAGACAAGCATGCCTTCCACTACTATAGGCAACAAGACAGTTTCAATAAGAAGAGGAGGTTTCAGGAAGCAGGTCACCTGTTTGTCACTCTAGCTTCAGCAACGGTTGAGCTGGGTATAACATTCTAGACCCAGCCAAGATGGGAGGGTGATGGGGAGCAAAAGACAGAATTAGGGGAGTACCTCTGTACAACGTAAACATCATTGTGTAGGGTATTTGATACCAGGGAGGTGGAAAATGTTTGAAAGCTGGGAGCTGTCTAGTCTGAATGAGTTATTTTTTCTGCCCTCTAAGGAAGAGTGGTGTTGACCAGTTAGGAGGCGGGGGATCTTCCTGGATTGCTGTGCTGTTGCCTCAAGCAATGTTTCAAAGTCTGTCTACATGATAGAGGACTTTACTGAGCTCTGTAATAAGATAGTGAATGAAACTGCTTATGGATATTTTCGGGATGTGCTTGCATCCTTCTGCATCTACCACCAGCCATCACTGACCGCATGAGCCTGTTGTGTATCTTTTAGAACTAGATTATGTTATCACCGGACTGGGATGCGAGTAAAGCAGGGTTATTCAGATTGGGCCAACCACAGGTTTTAGGAATTTCCAAATCTGCCTCCATCTTTGAGACCTGATGAAAAGCATATTCGAAAAAGTAGGCTTCCACTATTTTCTTCCTTTCTGGTGTATGGTTAAGGAGTTTTCTTTCCCAGTTAGCTACAAGTGGAGCTGGTGTTTTTAGTGAAGAATCATTACTTGTAAAAGCTGTGACTCTTTCAGGAACAATATGTTATATGTTTGTGATTGAAGCCGAGATCTCCAGGTGGGTTTCTGGGGAGAGAAACATCTATGAATTTTAGTAGTGGGGCTTGAAGATTGTTGAGAGTTGGAAGCCTACAGAGTGAAACTGGGCACCAACCTCATAATTTTTGTGAGAAGGGGAGAGACAGGAGAAGTGCAAAAGAAGGCCCGTTACAACAGGCATTTGGAATGTTATCGCCTAATGCTAGGACGTTGTTTGGGTGAGGGTCAAGTGTGCATGGTTATTTTGTTCACTGGAGACGGGGCCTCAACAACCTGCAAATACCACAGTATTGTTGTGGGAAGGTGTACAGCGAGCTGTAAGCTCAGCCTGAGTTAAAGCCAGTGGTACCAATATCACAATGCGTGCACGTTTTCAAATTGTAACAGTTTGTGAATAGTTATAATGTTCAGACGATGCTCTTTTAATTAAGGCAAGTACATGCAAATGATTGGAAGTAAGATTGGTTATTTTATTTTGATAGCAAGTAATATATTAAAATTACTTACTTGATGAAAATGGGAAAAGGTTGCAGTCCTTTTTTTTCTAAACTTTTGTCCCATTTGTTTGCTTTCTAAATACAATGTACCCCAAATATTTGCAACTGAGACAAAAACAGAGAAGCTTACAGAGAGTTTTGCTAAACTGTAGCCTACTTTTAAGGATATCAAAGTAGATTTCTGAAGCAGCTAGCCGTGATGAAAGTACATATTTTATAATTTTCCACACCCCCTTCACAATTGTGTCTTTAGGTATCTGGGAACTGCAAGGTGAATATATTCAGCACATCTTTTTTCCATGTTCAAAAGTATGGTCAGCGGAGAACTGCAAAGTTTTTACGGCAGCATAAAGCCACAGAAGTTCTGAAAAAATGTGAACCTGCCATGTTTCAACAGATTTCAACTCTTAAAGTGGGAAAGGCACATAGCCAGTGATTTGCAAAACTGCCTTTAAAAAATAAATAAAAAAAATGCGGAATTTGGGGAAATTATTCAATATGTTATATATTTCTGCTGAACACACTTCTGTCTAACTCGAGTGAAAATTGAATGTGAGGGTATCCCATACATTCAGAAGTCACTCAAGGTACCAGCAAGCAAGTTAGAGGACGAAATGTCTCCCGTGATATATTTTCAGTCGATGCCAGTTTTTTTTTTCAAGCCATTTTGTGCTTGATCCAGTCCCCGGAGCAAAAATACAGTGCAAAACTATAAACTTGAATATTTTTGTTTACCTTCCGTAAAGTGCAGTTGCGTGCATCATGCATATTTTGCGATGAAATTTGCCTGGGCCTGTAAAGAGCCTGACAGCCTATCTGCAAACTGAAAGCATGTCACAGCCTCCAATTACAGATCTCTTAGCCCTCAATTGCAATGAATTGATGTCTGAAAAAAAAATAATTAGCTTTTGCAAAAGCTACCTTCTTTTCATTGCAGTCCTAGAATCGTGTGGTGCTCATTCTGACTTTTTGTGTACTCATCTTTTTTGATTCTCGGCTTTACCCATAGTATATGCATAAGTAAGCTTCAGAAGAGCAATGCGATTTTCACCATGTTGTGCACTGTTGCATTTTGCCATTTATGTTCTTCCAGCATATTATTACGGTCCTTCTATTTCACATATAAATACTCTTGTATTCCTAGGTAGAAGCTCTTCAGAACTCCCGCGGTGATGCTGTATTGAAATTTGAAGCTTTTGTGCTCCATGTACAATGTCAGCTTTTAGAAGACGCACAGATACTAGTAAGAACACCAATTATACAAATATGTGTAAAAATATTATTTTATAGTATACATTTTTAAACTCTGTTTTATTGAAATTGTAAATAAATGGAAGACGTGTTGATTATACATTGAATGTTAAAAGATACAGACCAGCAGCATATTTTTACTATCCATGCTTAGAATGCACATAAAACCAGTACAAATGTCTTCTAGTACAATTCAGCAGAAAAAAGGCTTTCCATCACAGAGCCTTTAGTGGCACGGTCTGTGGGTGCAGTGTCTTAGGGGAGGCATTCAGAATTCTGATCCCTTTTCTTGCCTAATTGTTCAGTGGCATTACCATTATAACCAATGCTTTAAGAACATGTTTCTCGAGCAGTCTATCACTGTAACTATTTTGGCATCCAGAAGCATTTTGGATATTAAGGTGGAGTCCTTTCTATCGATTGCCTTCAGTGTTGAGTCTCAAATCTAGGACTGCCATAGCCTCTGGCATAAAATTTCACATTTTGTATTTGATCAAGAGCAGAACGTACTATAAATCCACCAGATAGGTAGTGTTAAATCAGTCCCACAGCAGTGCCTTTTGGTTCTGTCTGTAAATAGAGTAAGATTTGTATAAGTGCAACACTAACCCCTTTGTGCTGTCAAGTGAGAGGATAGAAGTCTCATATACTGTTTTGGTCTTGTCTGTGCAGTGGTGGCTACTGCAAATAAAAAGTGGAGGGGTTGGCGGAATAATAATGAAAAAAAATGACTTATCTTACTCTGACCCTGCGGGGTCTCAGTGCTCCTCTGCTCCTGGCAGTCCCTGGGTCACACAGCACAGGCTCCCAGAGTCCCTACCCAATCCAGACGCTGCACTCATGCTATTGCCAAGCATGAGAGAAGAGTCTGGATTGGCCTGAGGGGGCTGTTCCCTCAGGGAGCCTGCGCCATTTCTCCACCCGGCTGTGCAACACGGCTGGCTTGGAGAAATATGTGTGCATGTCTGTTTGGCCGGCCTTAGAGAGTCGGCTAGACTGACATGCGCACTTACAAGTGCCCACCACTCCTCCCTGCCGCTGTCGAAGAGGATGGCCTGACCCTGCTCCACCTTAGACTTGGTTTATTATTCTATTATAATTTTATTTTTTATCTGTTCACTTTGAGCGGGGGGGCGATGCTCCTCTGCCATTACTGGGGATCCACTGCTGTGTCTGTTTGCCTGATCCTCTAGAATATTTGACAGTACCTCTCTCTCGCTTTTTTCTAGACTAAATTAACACTTGGCTGGCCGTTTTTTTTTCAAGCATACCCCCATTTTCCTCAAAGAATTGCCTAGAGCCCTCTCCAACCTATTTGGATTGCTTTAAATGATGTGCTTTGTTATTGGGGCGCTGGACTCTCGTTCACATTTATGTGGCATGCTTCTTCATTGAGTCCGCTCTTATCTTAGGACTCTGGATCCCAGGCAACCTCCTGTATGACATATTGGAGTTGCAGTGAAGTGTGTGAATGTTCTACACTGTGCATTTTGTTAAAAGAAGAAGGCATATTAGTGTTATTCATTGTTGTCTTCCTATCATAAGGTTTAAAACAGGAGTTTTAAAATGGGCTTTGGGCCCTCACATGGTTTATGTTAAATAGTCAGCATGTTTCTGCCCTCTGACGTATAGCCTTTACAGGTCTGGGTCATTCATCAGGACAAGGTAGGTCCCTACATTGTCAAATCTGCAGTCCAAAAGCTTCTCACTGTCTAAAGTAGCATGCCAATTGAGTTGGTAACATTTCGGCTATCACCATGCTGCATAATTCATGGGTGCTTAAGGAGGGAGTTCTTCATATTTGCCTTTTACTTAATGGTGATTGCACCTTGTAATCGTAGCAAACTCTTCTCTGCTTCCTTGTTTCCATTGGCTACATGATTTATAATATGATTTTCAAAGAAAAGGCCAAAGCCTGGCAACATGGTGTGCTGTTAATATGAAGTGGTATTCCAGTCCTAGCTTCTGCAACAATCTACTTTAGCGCTTTTAGCTGTAATTACTCACAAACAGATGAACCTGATGTCATGATAAACACCTAATTTGTCTTCTACAGATCTGAACTCCCAAATACATTCAGACTTGTGAAACCTGTAGGCAGAACTCTGCAAATCCAATGGCTCTAGTCTTTCAAACTCCGTAAACTCAAACCTTAGGCCTGTGTCAAACTGTATGTGGTTCAGGAAAAGCCACAAAATAATGTGTCCTGGGCTGCTTAGAACTAAGCCTAAGTGTGGACAGGGTTAAGGTAAAAGAATACGGGACAATACCCCTCCCTTCTGCTACCACAAATCCAGTATCTACTGGGACAATACGTTTTCAGATGATCAATTCAGATCATTTCCTATATTGTCCGGCACCACTGTTATTCCCACCGTATTGTATATTTTGTTGTTTGTGGAAACAGAGTCTGTAAAAGTGCAGAATTATCCTTTTTCAATGTACAATGAATATAATGTTCTCTTTAAAGCACTCGGTGGCTATAAATGCTGGTTTCAGGAACTCCGGGATTACTGTCGGCAGAAAAGGGAAAATTGTGATGGTGAGTGGAAAGTATATTTATTTTGGTCTTTCTGTGGATTTTGGTTAAATTACGAATGCATTTCATAATGGCCAAAAGTGCCAGTACTTCTGGTAAGTTTACCATTCTCAGACGAGGGTTGAGAGGATATGAGCACTTATAAAATGAACGTGTTCGTACAGATCTACGTGTAGATGCTTGTCAGTGATAATACGCCAAACTGTAACAATGTCTGTCCACATTGAACCACGATGGTTTCATTTTATGACTCATCAGTTTAAAATCCTTTAATCGCATTTTGATAGCACCCTCATTTTCCTAACCCACTGTGGGAACCCTGTGTCCAAACACCCACTTTGCTTGGAAGAAACCCTCTTATCATCAACTGTGTATACTTTGCAGATCAAAGCCTTTTCTTCCTAACTCAGACTTCAGAACTGTCCTGCACTTCCTAAGCATGTAACACTTTGTCTCGTGCTCCCCAGCCCGGAATCATGCATAAAAACATGCCACACACGGAGCTCATAGTTAACATCTTTATTCATCGGCATACAACATTCAAGAGACTTCTCAGTGTCTCATAACCAATAAAGACCACACCTTAAAACCTTTCAGGTTGATTGTGTAATCCCTTCAATGAGTGCTGTGGGGGCCTAGTGCTCACATTCCTAAGACACTACACACTTACTTCAGTATCGGAACTTTCGTAGATTCACATGCTTGAATCCTTCTCCGTTGTTGAGACGGGAGTCCCCAGTGTAATGCAAAAGCTGTGCTCAAATGTATATATACATTACATGCATTAGGCCTTTCGCTTAGTAAGATATCACAGTCGTTTTGTAAAGAGGAACCAAATGCTAGAATCCACCAATCAGGTTACACCACCCTCTAGAACCCTCATGTGAGGAGCTGCCTTCCCTCAGGTTTTCCACCACACGTCATGCTTAGGAGTCTCCTTTGAGCTGTACTCAGCTCTCTCTCAGATAAAGTTATTCTGAGGTGTTTTTGGATTACATTTCTTCATAAATTCTCTTCAGTTGAGTGCTTCAAACTGACAACCATGTCAGAGACACCTAAAAAGGGGCTTTTTAGATCTTGTGCTACCTGCATGAAGAAGAGGCTGCTTGTTGATGACCCACATGGGTCTATCCTAACCATAAGACCAGAGACTGTAAGGTATGTAAAACATTTTCTACTAAAACATTAAAGGACAGAGAGGGGAGTCTTTTCCTTTGCATACAAAATATGAAATCTAGGGACAATCTGCTCTCTGATGATGACAGAGCCTCATCATCTATGTCTGTCACCAAGACACCTGTGAAGAGACATAGTGAGGAATCGACTGCAACTAAGGGGCCTCCAAAAAAGGCACCTAAAATGTCACCTGCAAGTTCCTCAAAAACTCATAGCCTTTCAAAGAAACATTTGTCGCAGTTGGAGAAATCAAGGGGGTCAGATTCCCTGTTAAAATAAAAACAGAAAACCCTCTCTGAGCCCCCCAACGCCGCCTCTGCAGGTTAAGCATAAATTAAGAAAAACAGCCTCTGCACCGTTGATGGCACCATCGTCGACGGTATCTTCGTCAACGGCTCACGTATCAACGGTGACATCAACCATCATCAGCATCTTTGTATCAACGGCAGCCTCAAGAGAGTTCTCGTAGACTGTCTTCTCATCCTCGTCAATGGTGTGCCCCATTTCATTGCCAAAAGTGCAGTCTCTGTGAACGCTGGGCACCTCGTTGAAGATCCTCCCGTCAACACTTTCATTAACAGAGCAACTGTCGACGACGTTACCACCGTAGACGACACCTCCGTCAATGACACCGCTGTCGGGGGCGGTGACTCACCTCTCGCCGACGACCAAGGAAACACTGAATAAGAGACAAAGACTGTCTACATTGCCTCTTTCCTCGTTGACAGGACTGATTGGACTTAAAAAGATTTCAAGACATTGTTTGACCCCATCCCTCACATCTCCAAGTAAAGTGTCGACACTATTCCATCACACCTTTTGGATGAGGATGATTCAGAGGAAGAGAGGCTATATGGGGTGGCTAGAAGCCCTTCCCAATTACATGTCAAATGTGAGGAATACTCCGATGATGATTCATACTGTGATCAGCAGTATTACGAACGGCCATAACAGCAAGAACTGGTATGCCTACCTTCCAGTTTTGTGTCAGAGTTACAAGCTATATTGGCAGATTACAGGGAGCATTTTCTGCCAATACCTACATCTGTGCAGCAATCAACAATTTTCACAATTCCATCAGCCCCTCAGCAATTTCATCAGCCGCAGGAGTTACATCCTCCTCAACCACGAGGTCCCCCCCCAGACTGTACCTACACAAGAACAAACTTCTTTTGACAAAGAAGGTGAAGAGGGTGAGATACAATCAGTACAAGATGAGTGGGATGAATATAATACCAGTGCCTGCCTCTCCTGGACCACCTTTAGTGGAATCTCCCCCTGAGGATATAGGTGGTTATCCTAATCTTCTTGAAAGGGTAGCAACATGCTTTGAGTTACCAGTGCCTGCAACTCAGCAGAACAATTGCCTGTACAATTTCAAAGAAACTCACAGGAAAATGTTCAAGAGCTAGTCCAATAATTGACCATGTTTGGATTCAAGGGTTGAAGATAATGTGTAACCCTGCCACAGTACCGGCAGTGTTAGCTAAGCGGGATAAGAAGTACAAGTCAACAGATGATGCTCCTGTCTGCCTAACAGGTCATCCAAAACCGGACTTTGTCATCTCACAGGCAACGCAATGGCGCTCTAGAAACCCCTTCTACACCCTTAACCATGCCACCACATAAAGAAAGGAGGTGCCTCAATAACATCGGGAAGCGATTCTCCTCAATGTCTGCCATTGTGGTACGGGTTGCAAATTCCCTAGCTCTTCTTGGCACATATTATAGGCAACTATGGTTGGACATAACTCAGTGTTTGGATGAACTCCTGGAGAGTACCAAGGTAGGGACCAAGAAGGTACTAACGGAGGGACAATGTTCCTCTGCAGACATAATTGACTGGGCACACAACATCGCCTCCAGGGGCATTAGACTACTAGCTGGATCAGCAGTTTTGAGGTGTCAAGGGTGCCTTAAGGCCACTAATTTCTGACCTGAGGTCCAAACAAACATTTTCACTCTTCCCTATGATGGAGAAGCACTATTCGGGAAGCATGTCGATGATGCACTGCAAGTGGTAAAGTCAGACACTGATACCACCAAATCGCTATTCACGCTACAGTATAGGAAAGTGCTTTTCGTGGAGCCAAGGGCAGAGGGCAACCTTCATTTCTTGGAGGATACCAACAGTATAGGTATCCATCCTACTCCACCACCTTCAACACCGCCAGGCCCCAATATCAGCAAAGGCAACCGCCCCCAGCAGCATACAGCAGACCTCCTCACAGAGGAAAACCCGGAAGGCAAACCAAGGAAGCGTCTCGTAGACGATGACTGGCTTCAAACACCGGCTACCTCTTGTTCTTTCCCATCGACTTTTCAAGGAACGCTGAAACACCACCTTCTTCTTTGGCGTCAAATAACCAAGGACAAATGGGTTCTAGATATAGTACAATTTGGCCACCTCCTAGAGTTTATACAGATACCCTCAGTGACCCCACCTTCCCGGGTGCAGCAAAAACATCTGTGTCTGCTCAATTTAGAAGCGGAGAACATGTTGAGCAAAGGGGCAATAGACGTTGTGCCCTATTCCCAAAGGGATTGATTTGATAAAAGTCTCATTTGTGGAGACTAATCCTAGACTTAAGAGAGCTAAACAAATACCTAAAAAAGCAAACATTCTGCATGGTCACTGTGACGGGTTGATTGGAGATCACCCGCACACTTCCAGGTCCTGTGCTGACTCCGCCTCCCGTCCTGTGATTGGTGGGAGGCTCAGGATCGGCGGGCCACCGGCAAGTTAAATGATCCTCCGACAACACTGATGGTGGAAAATGGTGTGGAGGAAGCGGACGGACGAGTACCAAAGGAGGAAAGGATCGGGCTACCAGAGGTCACCAAAGCAGACGAAGGGCAGCGCTTCGAGACCCAGCAACCGCTGACTGCAACCTGGAGTAATCGTCCGGAGACGTCTGACAGGTCCCGCGGTAGCAGGCAGCCGGGAGGACGAAACGCTAACGCCTGCCACGCTTCTGGAGAAGCGCGGCGAACCCAGGTGCATGGGATCACATACCTGAGGGGGGAAGACAAAGAGAAAGAGAGCGAGAGTGAGAGAGATATATGAAAGGGGGGAAGAGAAGAAGGAAACAGGATTGGGGAAGGAACGAGGGCATAAAAGGAAAGGGGGGGAAAGAGGAAAATTCCGCATAGAGCACACCGAAGCACTTTAATTCTATATATCTAGAGATTAAGGCACTTGAAAGGCACTGCACCTACAAAGACATAGAAGACACTATAGTAGAAAGGGAAGAACAGTAACGCGCTAAAAAAAAGGCCAGAACAACAATTTTCCAGACGAACCAAGAGAGACAGTGAGATCATAGCCATTGTAAACTCCAAAATAAGACAGGTAGATACTAGAAAGGAAAAGGAAAGAGAAAACCCCTAAAGTGATCCTTCCACTTACCTTCTGTCCTCTGTTCTTTTACATGTACCTCCCGGGACACCTGCATACCGAGGAAATAAAAGAGAGAGAAGAGTGAGAGAGACCACAACAAGAAACCACCACCCACCCAAAGGAGAAAAATCCTTTTAACTTACCTGCACCATACCTCACCGACTATCCTCTTGTTATAATAAAACACTGGCACACCTGACCAACGCGTTTGAGTATTCATTCAACACAGGAACCAATCACAGTCACATTGCAAGACATCTTGCAGTTCCTCAACAGAGCAGACTATATGGCGTCCTAGGACCTTCAAGACGCCTACGTCCATATACTTATTCCCCCAAGCCACAGAAAGTTCCTAAGATTCATGGTAGCTGGCAAGCATTTTCAATTCAAGGTCCTTCCCTTTGGACTCAAATCCGCACCCCGGATCTTTACCAAATGTCTGACCCTGGTCACAGCTTACATAAGACACAAGCGACACCAAATGTTTCCCTATCTGGACGATTGGTTAGGAAAAGCTCCCGACATCCAATCGGCACACAGGTCTGTCAGAGCGACCGTAAGCCTTTTCGAGGACTTAGGCCTTACTCTCAACCAAGATAAGTCACTGCTCCAACCATTGACAAGGATAACCTTCCTGGGCGCTATACTAGACACAGAACGAACCAAAGCCTACCCAACGCTGAAGAGACAGGAAAAATTAATCACCCAAGGCAAACAAATACAATGAGGAAAGTCTCTTTCAGTTCGACGCTACAAATCATTGATAGAGATGATGTCATCTTGTATAATCTTCATTCCCCACTGTTGCCTTCATATGCGACTTCAGGAGGAGCTAGACAAGCAGTGGAGGCAAGCGCAAGGGTCCTTCGAGGACATAATCCAGATAACTCCACTCATGAGCTTTTCTCAATTGGTGGACAGTTCCCGCAAACATTTTGAGAGGCCTACACTTCTTACCTAAGATTCCCCCACTAACCATAACAACAGATCCATTAATGAACGGATGGGGCACATGCCTGCAGGACATTCAAGTGAGCGTCACATGGCCTCCCTCTTACTGCACTCTTCATATCAACCTCATATCAACCTCCTCAAACTGAGAGCAGTGTATTTGGCATTGCAAGCCTCGCTCGCATCTACTGTCTCATGAAGCACAAACCATTTGGAGTTGGTGCATTCAGCATTTAGTATACATAAAAGCAGAACATGTTCAGGCCTTTAAAATACCATTGCAGATTCGCTAAGCAGGCTAAAGACATTTCACAAGTGGGAATTAGACCAGAAGACACTGGACAAAATATTCTTCTAGTGGGGCAAACCGAACCTGGATCTTTTCGCAACGTCCCATAACATCAGTTGTCATCACCAACAAGGGTCTGGGGGGATGCCTTTTCGATTGTATGATCAGGAATTTATGCCTATGCCTTTCCTCCAATTCCTCTCCTCTCAAGAGTGATCAGGAAGATCAAATAGGAACCTAGCCAGATAATACTAACAGCTCCAGCATGGCCACGTCAGCCTTGGTACATGGAGTTTTCAACTACTATATTCATGTCCACCCATCAAGATAAAGCCGATTCCAGGGTTACTCACCATCAACCAGGGCCAAGTGAGACATCCGGATCCCAAATCTCTGAGCTTATCGACATGGCTCCTGAATTCAGTGAATTCGGCCGCTTAAACATCTCAAAGGATTGCAAGGATGTCCTTGCTAAAGCCATGGAGGATAGCGCAAATAAAATGTACTGCCTAAAGTGGAAGTGATTTTGTCTGTGGTGGGAGTTCACAAATATACATCCTCTCTCCTCCACCCCGGAAGAGATCTTAGGAAGCATTAATGAAATCATCAGAAGTCTCGATCCATGTGATCGATTTGGCACCAATATTCTGTTTTTTGGCTGTGTCGAATGGCAGTGGAGGTTTCATAAAAGCAGTTGCTGTGTTTTTACACTGTTTTCTCCTGGTGTTGCAAGTACGTGCTGTTCAGGCAACGCTCGTGCACCTGAATCTGAGCCTTCTGGCCTTGTGCCTGAGCTTGGGTCGCCGGGCTGGCTAAATGGTCATTTGGCTCCTTCTCCATTTGTTATGGTGAATACATTTTCTGTATGCCCTGGTCTTTACTTTGTCTCTCTATTTTCTTTGAGTCCTTTCTTCAGGCTATTTTGACAGCTTTCACTATTCCTGGCCCAATTTGTGACTTTGATAATGATGGGCTATTTGTTCGAGTCACCTTGTTCGAGGCGAGATTCAGAAAGTAAAGGATGCCACTTGCTACTTTGTGCGGAGTGGCCTCTCCATCAGGTCTCGGCCGTTGTGTCTGATGCTGCAATTGTGAATGTTTGCTTGGCTGGTGAGTATATTCCTATTTCTCAGACCTGGTTATTGCTGCCTTCTATTGTCATCTTTGTATGAATGATGGCTCGGTGTTGTGGCGCGCCACCATATTCTTTTACCATGGCCGGCAAGTATTGGTGGGCTTTTCAAATGGCACACCCTTGTTAGGCCTTCAACATTCTTATCTAGGCCTCATATAGACTGGAGTGGAGCTTGCACTCCACATATGCCAACTGCAGGCATATTCGCTCCTGCTTGAGGTGCATGTGACACTCACAGGCAGTTTGCTATTTCCTTGCAAACTCTCAGGGAGAGCAGTTCTGTTTTTTCAGGGTACGTATCCCCTACTAGTTGCCAGTTGTCGTGTTCTTCCCAGTCCAGAAGCATGAAGAAGAACATGCTTCACATGGAACTCATAGTTAATGTCTTTATTCACCTGCATTTATTCAAGTGACTTCTCAATGTCTCATAACAGTCAAAGACCACTCCTTAAAACCTCCTAGACTGATTGCATAATCCTTGCATTGAGTCCCCCAGGCTGCAGGGTCCTAGTGCTCACAGTCTTATTACACTACACACTTTGTCAAATGAAACACTCTGCCTGCTGACTTCATTGAGTCTCATTCAACCCCTGAGTAGTATATCCTCCATGCTGCTGCCCGTCTCATCAAAGACTTGAAAACGTTTGACAGGATCACCTGCACACATGAAATTCCCCTGGTTCTCTCTTGCTACACGCATCATCATTCAGTTCTGCCGCATGATATTCAAAGAGGTAAGCTCATAAGCTCAAGTTCCCCGCCGTGCATCGCAAAAAGCTCAAGATGTCCAACAGCCTGTGAAACATCCACTGCATAAACACTGACAGGCTTGAGAAATAGGAAAATTATATGACTTCATGCCTTCTACTATGGAATAAGGATTTGGATTTCAGTCCCCTTCCCTCCTCGCTCACAAAATCACTAAAGATCCAACTCTTCAAACATCAGCTTTCTTTTGAATAACTATCAAAGAGTTTGGACAGCTGCTGAAGAAAAGTAGTCCCTGCGAGTCATTCACTTTTGTGTTGCCCTCTATAATCTCTGTCAGTTTTCAGGTGTCTACTCTCTCCTACTTACTAGTTTCTTTTTCTCTTCTGTGTCCTTAATTCGAATTCCCTTCTCTTATCATTCTATCATAGCAAAACACTCCACTGCTTTCCTTCTCTTTTTATAATTACTCTTGCTTGCTAACAGAATGAGCAAGAATTATTGTACAATCATAGTACAAATAGTGTCATCTTTTTTAAAAACAATATACATGATTTCATGGAAACGGATAAATGTATAATTAAACTGGAAAATGTAGCACTGCAAATGAAATTACAATTTAAAAATCTCTCTTTGCTTTTGTCTGAAAAATATCGGGCAAGTATCTTTCTAATTTGTTTATATTAGTATATTAGAATTGAATTACAGTTATGTGGAGCTATGTCTAGTACCACAGTCACAAGTGCAGTTGTTCATTCCTATCCTATTGTTTTCTCCCTCCCAGTAAAACATCAGTTCCTCAGCAGCGCCGAGGCCGCCAGCTAAAATGAAATTCTTACAAATTCAGGAAAAAATGTTTTGATGTTGTTGATGTTTTTTTTGATAATCTCATAAGATATAAGATAATGCACCTTCTCTAGGTCAAGGGTAAGTTAGCCTCAAGAATGTATGAGGTAATGTGTCCCTAACAATATCAAAACTGTCAGATAATCAAGCAACATAATCAAGTAAATAAGCCCTCTGGAGAAGAATATACTTTAGATCCCATAAAGCTTTAGTTAAAGTTTAAGGTTCATTACAGAAAACAAAAATAATAATTAGTAAATATGCATAATAAGTCATGCATAGAGAAGCATAATGCTCCATCAAATGCAACAGGTAGTATGATAGAAAGTCAGTTTCTAAGAAAACATTCTAAGTCCTAAGCAATAAGCTCCCTGACAGTGGTCTTTTCTTCAAGAATCAGGGCAAACCATACTGGCTCACTTCTAATTTGAGCTCCTTCTATAATAAAATACAAACTAAAAGTTGCATAACAAAATATAAAATGAACAAAATATAGCAAGACTCAACCGATCATAATACAGAATGGCATAATCCCAACACCATCGCCTAAAAGAAAATTAATTAGACCCTTCTTGACCAAATGTTATCGGATGTGGCAGTGCAAAACTAGCTATACTCAACGCAATTGCAGTTTTAAATGAATAGATCCACAGAGAATAGCAGGAAAGGCTTTGAACAGTTAGATTTGATAGGAAAAGCTTCTTCTGGAGTTCTTCAAGAACAAAATGTCAAACCAGAGCATTTCATTAGTCCAGCTTTTGCTATGTTCGATGACAGGAGAAATGGCAACACATCATGCAGTCATGTTCCATTCAAGATGGAGTCTGGCCAAACGTGTGCCTAGTTTGGCCAAGCACAGAAAAAATTTAATTTCTAAAGTGCAGCGAAATCAACTTAAATGCAACATATTCAGTGCACTAGACACACAATATTGGTTAATCCTAAAAAATGAAAACATATTTATTAATATCCACAAGGCAGGTGTGTTATTTACATACAATGATAATATCATTGCGGTCAATTAGCAGTTGTGAACGTGATCACCATCATTCCTCTTACTTAGTTTAAGTTCATAGGCTTCATGTCAAATTTCAATTCTTACTTTAATAAAGAGCCAGTCTTTGTTGGGGTGTTTCTATCAGTTCCAGTATCAAACACATTGGGCTTCTTAAGTTACCTTGTATACTTGCTTAGAATAAGGCAGAAGGAAAGAGAAAAAAGTAGTCAAAAATATAAGAAGAGTGTCATTTTCTGCTATATCTGATGATTCTCACAATGAAAGTATGATCCAGGTAAACTTGTGTGCTGTATGTTTCACCACATTCGTTTTTGAGTTCCATTACTGTGCCACCATCTGTCTTTCTCCTCTTCCACTGCTTATCTGGCTCCCAGACTTCATTATTTAATCCTGCCCACTGACCGTAATTGCGGGGGCTGTTTAGCTTGTTCTAGTTTTTCTGGTGCCTTTCATCTATGAATCTCTTCTTAAAGCAAAGTAAGATACACATGCATATGGAGAATAAAACATATGTGTTCAGCAAAGTAAGATCTACATGGTTATGGAGAATAAAGCATATGTATTCATAATAATTGACTGTATATTCATGATGAAACCCTTTGACTCACATTTCCCTTCATAATTCCTTAGCGTTGAAAGAGTATATGTCCGCTTAGCCAACCATTATGGGTGAATTAATTTTCAAAGAAATGTTGAAGTCACCTGCCAAGGTGCAAAATTGTCAATTCTATGCACTTTTTCCAAATATTATGGCTGCCTCTGTGGCACAGATCAGTTTGGGTAATCACATCTTGACACTCCCATTGTTCTGCAACCATGAAGCAAACTAGGGATATTCAACATCTAATGTATATGAGATACCCGTCAGCATCGCATTTACGTTAATTTTTGTCTTGTTCACTTTCTTAATGTAGATATGAAATTAGAATTTGCATGAATCACATGAATCATAGACCTCTAAAGTTATTGTTTGTAACTGAAAAAGAATATGTAGTTTCCGCCTGTTGAAAATAGTAGCTTACAATTGCCAACATTGTTATGCCACTGAAGCACTGCTGAACACCAAGCATGCTACCACAACAACGTTTTACAGAATATCACTCCATATCTCTACTGTAATGTTTGTCAATATTTTGTTTTGGCTTGGAAACCTAGGACGCAGGTATTTATGACAAATGGCAACCATTAATATGTTTACTTCCTCTTTTAAAAGGCTGTACGGAGTACCCACTGTTTGGAAGTTCCGCTAAGCAAAAAAGGGAGACTGATGGTGAATGATGAATATATTGACTACATTGTACAAATAGCCAATCAAAAGATGGAAGAAAACAAACATAGAATTGCCAGGTACTGTGAGATCATTACTATGTTCCGTTTAAGCACAATTGAAATTCTTGGTGATTGTGAAAGGGAGGTTGAAACAGATGTAATACTAATTTATGAATAAAAACTGATTACACAGTGCACACATGAAAGTGCTTTAGCTCAAGACCAGTGACTTGTATATTTCTGTAAAGATATTTAATGTATTTTTTTATTTCCCTTCACTTGCAGTGTGGAGTATAAAAACTGCAATTTCATCTTTTCCCTTACAGGGTTTGAACTTCAATTAGGAAGTGGATAAGGAGGAGGAGCTGATACATGTGTCCGTCTATCTGAAGACGGACTGTGATCTGTGTTATCAACTTGGTCCAAGGTGCTAGCATTTTATATTAGTGTAGGTTATTTTCCCAGTAAGACTTCAGATCTCAACCTGGCTTTGAATAACTGGAACTGCCAGTTCCTATGCCAGTCAAAGATCGGTAACCCATCCCAAGTTTCATGACCTCAGATCCTGCTCTCTACTTGAATGTATTTAATTCTGTGTTTACTAACGGTATTTATTTTGTGTGAACCAAGCCTCTTGGACAGTAGAGCTACAACAAAAAAGAACAGTGAGGCAAAAAGACAGGAAGTACAGATAAGTAAATTACATAATGTCTGTTTTTAAGTTCAATTTGGAGAATTGGGTAAGGGATTAATTTTTTAATACAGAATTAGGATGAGGTGTGAATGTGGAGTCATCTACACTTGCCGTACAGGGAAAGAAAGAAGACACATATTAAATGCAACTACAGAACAAGTCACTCATGAAGGTGGGTTTTGAAGAAGTGAGTTTTTCAGATAGCTGAAGGATTGTAGGTTGGAGGTAGGTCCTGATATTTTTTTTTACAAATGCTATTCTATATTCTTGAAGTTAGGAAGAAGAATAACTAGTTGAGTATTTTAGTTATTTATATTTTTAGAGTTCTAGATGTTGACAAGATTTACTTCTTGGTTTTTTACATTTTTTGGCTGTAGTTCACCATTAT
Source organism: Pleurodeles waltl (assembly GCF_031143425.1). NCBI lineage: Eukaryota > Metazoa > Chordata > Amphibia > Caudata > Salamandridae > Pleurodeles > Pleurodeles waltl. Next base: position 773,648,557 of record NC_090443.1, on the reverse strand, counting down.
GGTATTGGATAAACCATTGTGTGGTGATTTGTTGGGGCTTGAGTCTACTTTAAAGATGATTCTGGCTTAATGATACGGCCATTCTTCTTTTAGAAGTGGAGGATATCATCTGATTTCCTGGAACATTGGTTGAGTCTCTCTTCAACATGTAAAATGACTTTGATAGAGACAACAGCAGTCTTGAGAGTTTAGTCAAAAGTGCATTGCTAGTTTTTGATGAGTGAGCACTCGTTTGTCCAGCAGTCATAAAGTCTGCATGAGGCATGAAATGCTCATGCTTTTTGAGCAGGTGTAACTGGAAGGACCCAGTCTTTGTCAGTTTGGCCATATACACAGTTGATCAAACATGAATCCTACTGATATAGTGAAGGGGACCATTGGTGGAGGTTCCCAAGTTGTGTCAGGATTTCTAGACTTTTTTGTGATATGGTGGAAAGTCTGTTGAATATAGGAGGAACAATGATGTTTTAGTCTTAATTCCAGAATTAATTCACTGTATTTGTTTTTATAGGAAGTTTTTTAGGCATAAGATGTTTGAGTAGTGGCAAGCTCCAGATTTGTGTTATCTACGTACAGACAAGTGGCGATGTTGACTCACATCATAGTACTCAGTGGCTACAAATAAAGTTTAAATAGTTCTGGGGACACAATTGATTTATGCTGCACATCTCAGTTTAGAGCTGTAAGATCAGGTGGAGTTTATTTTTCTGAACTTCGATTTTTATACAGATTAAGAATACTGGCCGTATCCTGAATGAAAGGAAATTCAGCATAGTGTTGTTTATAATTTTGGTGAATGCCTCAGAAAGATCAAACAACACAAGGAGGCAGCCACCCCCTTGGAGCATGTCATCAAGACGTTGATGAGTTGCCATGTCCTGCATTTGAGACAGAATCCAGATTGAAAACCATTTAGGTGTCCCCAAAATACTGGGTTTGGGCAGCTTTCTCTATAATTGAAGACCTGTCATAGGTTCTAGGATTCTCTGTAATCTAGCTTTAATTTTCCAAAAAAAGGTGAGATCTGACCCTATTTAATGAGACTGGCCATATATCTTTTAGCATGAAGTTAATGATTCTTAGACTCTGAATGCTAATTTGCTGATAGGTTATTTTATTAGAATTGCAGAGATTGATCCAGTGACATATAAGGAGAGAAATGAGGCATTCGCTTGAATTGGAAATATTACAATTCCATTGTGTTATGATGAGTTTCTGAAATTGGCAAACAACCTAGATCATGTCAGACAAGGCACATATGGAAAATATGGATTGATGAGTTCATGAATGAACTGCTTGTGTAGCTAATTTAGGATGCTATTGCCGTGTATGCCACCATGAAGGATGCCGTAAAGATCACAAACAGATGGCATCACCCAATGACACAAACTGGATAAAGAGTCAAAGATGACGTACTTCAGGATTAAAAACTACACAATGGTCAGAGGAGAAGGTGGGGTAAATAACAAGTGTGGATAGTCAGGTAAGACATTTTTAAACAGGGGGGCTTACCGTAAGGATAAAAAGAGGAAGATTTACATGTTTGAGGAAATGAGTTAGAGATTGTTGTTAGATTAATAGGATTTATTCCTCAAAAACCTTGCAGTGTATTGATGGGCAGCCTAATTGGAGAGACATCTCTAACTACACTGAATTTGATCAGATATGAGAATGTACCCAAATTGATATGACTAAGAAGGTGTGGGAAGTGAGGTGATGTTGAAGCTATGTGGCTTTATATGTTTAAGTTTAGTTTCCTGTATATGATAACCCAGTGGTAGACTGAACAGTGCTTCTTTATAATTCAATGGTCTACTGTTTCTTAATTCAGTTTTTAGTGTTTTTATTTGTATTCATATTTTGTTGACTTGTTGTTTAAAGGATGCATTTGACTATTTCACTTGACATAAATAAGAAAGCAAAATGGATAATAATTGTGTGATCAGAAATGATAAAGATATTGTAATGACAAATATATATTCAAGTGAAATAATCTTAGTTGTCTCCACAGGTTTGAGAGCAATATGATGTGGTGTTGTTATGGTGTTTATAGTTTAGTCTACTGACACATAGCTATTTAATTTGTGGAAAAAATCTGTAATAGCCTTCTACTGTAGATCACCTAAGTCCACTAGGCTACAATTGGATATAATGGATAGTAGAGACATGAGCAGGTAGGCAGTTCATATATTCTCCAGTAAGTGGGAGAGGCAGACCTTCAGATTTTAAAATTTTGATTCTTAGATGAATATGTTCATTATTGTGTAAGGTCTTTGCCAGGTACGTTTACTAATCTGAGAATCATAAAACTCTTCAAATGTGTCACTTAGCAGAGGATCCACATAGAGCAACATTTTCAAAGCCTATCCTGTTTATCCTGAGATGCAGAGCTTCTTGCAGCTTGCATTTCATTAGTCTGTTCAATTGACTGCTTGCTTCAGTGCAAAAATGCTTGTGTTAGAGTCAAGTGAGTTTAATGACCTGCTTCAAACTATTTCTTGCCAAAGATTACATCCTCTATCCAGTTTTTTTTCTAAAACTGTGCTGAGATTTTTTGTCTCCCCTGATCTTCTATTCCTCGTTTTATTTATTATCTAACAATTTTATATACCACTGAGTACTGAAATGTAGGGGAGCGATTTTCAAAGAACAGAATTCCTGCAGATGTCATACCGATAACACAAATTTGATGGTCAATGCAACAGTCATTGAATTGGTAACAGTTACAACATAGCAAAGTATGGTAGTATGGAAACCAGAGTAGTGCAGTATTAGGAGAAGGAAGGAAGGACTAGTGAATAGGAGAAAGGATACAGAGAGGGAATGAACAGGTAATAGAGGAGAGGGTGAAGGTGGTAAGTTAGAACAGAATAACAGTGAGATGGGAGATGAAGGGCAAGAGAGGGGAAAAGAATACAAGAAAAGGGAAGAGTGAGATTTGGTGAGACAACAGAGGGAATGAGTAGGGAAATGCCTCCCTTGGCATGGTTACTCACTAACCTTTTGCCTTTTGTTGATGCTAGTTATGATTGAAAGTGTGCTGGGATCCTGCTAACCAGGCCCCAGCACCAGTGTTCTTTCCATAAACTGTACCTTTGTTCCCACAATTGGCACACAGATAAGTGCCTTGTAACTGGTATCCCTGGTACCAAGGGCCCTGTGGCCAGGGAAGGTCTCTAAGGGCTGCAGCATGTATTATGCCACCCTGGGGACCCCTCACTCTGCACATGCACACTGCCTCAGCTTGTGTTTGCTGGTGGGGAGACAATGACTAAGTTGGCATGGCACTCCCATCTAGCAGACCTTACAGCCCTAAGGCAGGGTGCACTATACCACAGGTGAGGGGATAGTTGCATGAGCACTATGCCCCTACAGTGTCTAAGCCAAACCTTAGACATTGTAAGTGCAGGGTAGCCATAAAGAGTATATGGTCTGGGAGTCTGTCAATTACAAACTCCACAATTCCATAATAGCTACACTGAAATCTGGGAAGCTTGGTATCAAACTTCTCAGCACAATAAATCCACACTGATGCCAGTGTGGGATTTATTGAAAAATGCACACAGAGGGCATCTTAGAGATGCCCCCTGTATACCTGTCCGATTCCTAGTGTAATGCTGACCAGTTCCTGCCCGCCTGCCACAACCAGACTGGTTTCTGGCCACATGGGGTGAGTGCATTTGTCACTCTGTAGCCAGGAACAAAGCCTGCACTGGGTGGAGGTGCTTCTCACCTCCCCCTGCAGGAACGGTCACACCTGGCGGTGAGCCTCAAAAGCTCATGCCTGTTGTTATAGCGCCCCAGGGCATCCCAGCTAGTGGAGATGCCCGCCCCTCTGGACACAGCCCCCACTTTTGGTGGCAAGTCCAGAGAAGATAATGAGGAGAAGTCACCCCCCAGTCAGGACAGCCCCTAAGATGTCCTGAGTTGAGGTGACCCTGCCTTAAGAAATCCTCCATCTTGGTTTTGGAGGATTCCCCCAATAGGGATAGGGATGTGCCCCCCTCCCCTCAGGGAGGAGGCACAGAGAGGGTGTAGCCACCCTCCAGGACAGTAGCCATTGGCTACTGCCCACCAGACCTAAAAAACACCCCTAAATTGAGTATTTAGGGGTGACCCTGAACCCAGGAAATCAGAATCCTGCAAACTACAACAAGAAGGACTGCTGACCTGAATGCCCTGGAGAGACGACGGAGACGACAACTGAATTGGCCCCAGCCCTACCGGCCTTTCTCCAGATTTAAAGAACCTGCACAGCGACGCATCCAGCGAGACCAGCGACCTCTGAGGACTCAGAGGACTGACCTGCACCTAAAGGACCAAGAACCTCCTGAGGACAATGGCTCTGGCCAGAAACAACTACCAAACAGCAACAAGAAACCAAATTTAAAGAGACTCTAATGTTCCGCCAGAAGCGTGAGTCTTCACACTTTACACTCAACGCCCCCAGCTTGAGTTTGGAGAAACCAACACTGCGGGGAGGACTCCCAGTCGAATCCAATGATGTGGACACCCTGAATCGACCCCCATGCGCCCCCACAGCGACGCCTGCCGAGAGAATCCAGAGGCTACTCCTGACCGCGACTGCCTGGTAACAAAGGAACCAGACGCCTGGACCAAGCACTGCACCCTCATTTCCAAGACCAAGAGGAACCACCTACCAGTGCAGGAGTGACCAGCAGGCGGCCCTCAACCTAGCCCAGTCAGTGGCTGGCCCAGGAAGCCTCCCTGTGCCCTGCCTGCATCGCCAGAGTGACCCCCGGGTCCCTCCATTGTTTTCAATACAAAACCCGACACCTACTTTGCACACTGCACCCGGCCGCCCCTGTGCCGCTGAGGGTGTGTTTTGTGTGCTTATGTGTCCCCCCCCCCCCAGTGCTCTACAAAACCCCCCTGGTCTGCTCCCCGTGGATGCAGGTACTTACCTGCTAGCAGACTGGAACCAGAGCACCCCTGTTCTCCATAGGTGCCTGTGTGTTTTGGGCCCTCCTTTGACCTCTGCACCTAACCGGCCCTGTGTTGCTGGTGGGCTGCCTATGCCCAGGAGACTGACTGTGTAAGTTCTGTACTTATCTGAGAAACTACGATTACTTACCTCCCCCAGGAACTGTTGATTTTTGTTTTGTCCACTTTTAAAATAGCTATTTGCTATTTTAACCAAAACTGTGTGTACTACTGTTTTAAATCAAAGTTCTATACTTACCTGTGTGAAGTACCTTACAATTTATGTACTTACCTAAAATTTGAATCTTGTAGGACTACAAATAAATTAAGAAAATATATTTTTCTATATAAAAACCTATTGGCCTGGAGTTAAGTCTTTGAGTGTGTGTTCCTCATTTATTGCCTGTATGTGTACAACAAATGCTTAACACTACCCTCTGATAAGCCTAATGCTCGACCACACTACCACCAAATAGAGCATTAGTAATATCTAATTTTGCCACTATCAACCTCTAAGGGGGACCCTGGACTCTGTGCACACTATCTTTCACTTTGAGATACTAAATACAGAGCCAAATTCCTACAGAACATGAGTAGGAAGTATAGATAAAGGGAAAGGACATTGGGGGTCATTCCAACCCTGGCGGTCCAAGACCGCCAGGGCCGGGGACCACGGAAGTACCGCCAACAGGCTGGCGGTGCTTCCCAGCCCATTCTGACCACGGTGGTAAAGCCGCGGTCAGAAAAGGGGATCCGGCGGTTTCCCGCCGGATTTCCCCTCCATGGGCTGAATCTCCATGGCGGCGCTGCAAGCAGCGCCGCCATGGAGATTCCGACCCCCTTCCCGCCATCCTGTTTCTGGCGGTTTTTACCACCAGGAACAGGATGGCGGGAACAGGTGTCGTGGGGCCCCTGGGGGCCCCTGCACTGTCCATGCCACTGGCATGGGCAGTGCAGGGACCCCTAACAGGGCCCCATAAGCAGACAGTGAAAATCGTGACGGGTGCAATTGCACCCGTCGCACCCCTGCAACTTCGCCGGCTCCATTCGGAGCAGGCTTCATTGTTGCAGGGCCTTTCCCGCTGGGCCGGCGGGCGCTCTTTTGGCGGTCGCCTGCCAGCCCAGTGGGAAAGCCAGAATGGCATCCGCGGTCTTCTGACCGCAGAGCGGCCATTTGACCGCCATTGTGTATTGTGAGAGACTTCCAAGAGAATGTAGGAATGATTTGAGGGGAGTAAGAAAATAAAATATGGGACAGAAAACAGAGAGATTGCGAGAGAGAGAGAAGAGGAGGAGTAAGTGGTAAGTGAAGGGAAAGGGCAAAATGTGTAATGGGAAAGAGGTAAAAGAGAAGGGATGGGAAGTTAAAAAAAAAAAAAAAAAAAGGAGAGGAATGAGAGCTGAGGAAGCAGTGAGAAAGGTGAAGGGGAGAGAGAATAACGTTGGAAAGAAATCAGCAACAGAAAGAGTGGAAAGTAGAGAAAGAGGATGAAGAAGATTTGGTGGAGTTGTCAGAGAGGAGAGAAGGGGAAGGAGGGTAGGAAGGAAATCAAACAAAAGGAGGAAATGGGGAAGTGGATAAAGGCAAGTAGCATTGAGGCCGGAGTAAGAGTAGTGAGTGACAAATTAGAATGAGTAAGAGTTGGGGAGGAGGGGAGGATATGGAATGGTAAGGAAATTATAAGGAAGAAAGGATGAGCAAAGTAAAAGAGGAAAGTTAGGCGCAAGATTGATTTCAGAAGCAGGATATTGAAATGCCATTAAGGTTTTAGCAAGACAGATAGGGTCTCAATAAATTGTTTTTATGTACTTGTGGGGAGAAATCATTGTGGGTGTTGTCTTTAGTTCCACCCGGAGAGAGGTCCAAAGAGGACAAGCTGCTCTTGTGAAAGACTGATGTTGAGCATGGGAAGTTACAAAACATGATGACTCAAGAAGAAGGCTGTTGAAAATGGCCCTCTCTGTAGTTTCTCTGCCAAACGTTTTGCTTTCATCTTCCTACTTTTTGCTGGATTTTTGACTATTGGCCTTACGACTCTGTGCACTTTACCATTGCTAACCAGTGCTAAAGTGCTTGTGCTTACCCCTGTGCACATGGTGTGATTGGCATATACCTGATTGGCCTATTTAATTTGCATGCAAGTCCCTTTGTAGAGTGACATACCATATAACCAGGGCCTGTAAATTACCAGTGGGTCTGCAGCATTTATTGTGCCACCCTCTTAAGTGCCATTGCAGCCTGAACTAAGTGTTCCACTGTCATGTCGACTTGGCATTTAAAACTCTTTCCTAGGCTTAAACTCCCCTTTTATTACATATAGGTCACCCATAAGGTAGGCCATAAGTTGCCCTTAGGGCAGAGTGCTGTGTAATTAAAAGGTAGGACATGTACTTTTTAGTTTTATATGTCCTAGTAGTGAAAATCTCCCAAATTCGTTTTCTCACTACTGTGAGGCCTAACCCTCCCATCTGCACCCAGGATTTCAGAAGGGACTCCAATGGTTAGTTTAGATGGCCTCCTGTTCTGAGCCACAAGGATGTAACAGGCTCCCACCATCTTGAACCCACACCTAGATCCATTCTGAGTGAATCTTGAATCCACAAGAGGTCTCACTCCACTCCTGGGCCCTTTGTTATAGTGTTTAAAGTGCACAAGTGGCCATTTTCTAAAACTGAGGACTTGTTATTTTGAACATTAAACTTTTAAAATAAATGACTCCAGTTGTGCTAATTTGATTTTGATTGTTTTGGTGTCAAGTAATTTCTTAAAACTTTCTCTATTTTTCTAAATTTTATTGTGTTGTGTTTTCACTGTATTGCTATTTATGTGCTACATAAATACTTACAACATTGCCTCTAAGTTTAGTTTAACTGGTTTTGGTGCAAAGCTATCCAGGGTTAGGCACATGTTTTAAATTGCTGACTTTTTGTGGTTCACCCTGCAAGGGATTGTGGCTGATGCCTAACCAGGGCTCACACCCCAGTCAACTAACAGCCGAATTTCTCACAGAGGTTATTTGGCCTTCTTCAAGTTCTGGGGCTACCCAACTATATGAGCAGGCTGGAGCACAAAAAGAGAGTTAACATTGACCACTTCGTAGGCCAAACTGCCTGCACTTATCATTCAATTGGTATGATAATGATATGATTTTCATAATTTATTCTATACTCTTAATTAATCCTATTCTCATGATAATGCCTAAGGGTCAACACCCTGCTCTATTCAGCAGCTCTCCTTCTCTGTACCCACAAAACAAAACACATTTGTCACTTTCATAGAATACTAAAGAGATATACGTCTGTTCTCTTCCTTGCAGTGTTTGAGTGAGCAAGTTCAATGGATGAATTAATGTGACTATAATGAAAATACAAATCCCTTCAATGTCATTGTGTTCACTGGTCTCATCCTGTGCTAATATAAATCTTGAATTTGTAGCAAATATAGCACATGCGCGATGTGTATGGTATTCTAATATACATCCTAACTTGGCATAACTGCCAAAGCTCAAACCAGTACAGACCAGTGTAGCTGACAACTTTTCCTGTTTTTTAAGGTTTTACAGCTGCATGCAGTCTGCACTGAGTGTTACCAATTGTGTTTCTGGTACAGAAGAAGATTTTCATAAAACAGGACCTGTGTATACTCGCCGTCGAAAAAAGAACAAGGAGACCAGGAACTGCAATCTATTCTCTTTAGAAGATTCAGAAAGTGATGTGGATCTACAAACTGGACTGTTTGTCAGTGAAGAACATTGATGTAAATATGTTATTTTAATAGCAATAAAGTATTCATTTTACGATCCATGTTCCTCTGCACTTTTCCTGCTTAGTAGATAATCTGCAAGTTATTTTGTCATTTCTTTATATCATATTAAAATTGTATTATTCTCAGTGTCAGCACATAACATTCTCGGTTTCAGTTCAAAGCATAATACATACCAAAAAGTAAAGTTACTGAAAGAACGTCAAGGGGTACAGTTACTTTAAACTGTGACACAATAGACAAAACTTTTTCACGTTAGTTATATTTCAAAAGAGGGTTAGGACAGTCCATTTCCAATTTTCTACAAGGGACAGGGTGAGAATGACAATCAATGTCAGGTGGGAGTCCTCTAACCCTTATCCGTTACTTCCGGTACACTATTCCCTAGTTTGGAGATGCGCTGAGAAACCAATGAGTGAAGTGAGAATCCAAGTTGTCTTCCTATACATCCACGCTTTTGATCCATGGGTAGGACAGCATTGACATTAATAGGATATCTAGAAAAGATGTGAGGATGCCAGTGAAAAATAATGATGAATCAACACTAGCAATTGGCTTGAGTACTTTCCCATTTTGTCTTCATACAAAAGTACCCGAAACAGAAGCCCAGTAGCCCATGCTTTGCAAATGTAATAGTATTGTACAGTAGAGTACTGGCTAGATTGTGGAGTTCATTGAATGCATTACTTGTAAAATGCAGTATCTAGAAGAAAGTAAGAGTTTTGGATGCTATATGTGAGCTCAAAGAATGCTTATATTTACAGTGTTTGCAGAGGAGCTCTGAAAAGTATATTGCTTACACTTGGTGGACTAAGAAGTCCCTTTTCCTCCCCATAGAACCCTCAAAGCCCTGATAATGAAATATAAAGAGGAGCCTTCACATGTAAAGTCATTCACAACGTCTGTAGCTGTAGACTGTTTAAAAATGAATGCTGTTAATGAGACCACATGCCCAATGTAATGAGAGGCAAGCCACAAAATGTAGTTGCAAATTGCGCTCTGACTTTTTGCGTCTGCTGATTTTGCTTATAGCTCACACTACATAATCCCCAATCTCCAGTTCTAATAAAAAAAGGTGACCTATGTGTGGATGACGGTACTAGTGCTTGGTCCCTTGTATCTTCACTGGTCCCACTAGAAATACTAGAAATGTCAGTGTCACTAGTCGTGAGATTAGAAGGAGAAAGGTTCTTCTTAGCCATAGAGGATTCCCTATTACTCTCTAGTTTGGTATTATCATATTTACGAACAAAAGTAAACACCCTTCCAGTTTCTCTCCAGAAACTGGAGAGATTTCGAAGAGGTCAAAAACAAACCCAGAGGAGAGAAGAAGTAATCACAAGGCCATTAGGCGGGGTAAGCACAAATACAAACACAAACAGACAACCGGCTGTTTTCTGTTTTCTCATATGCCCTTTTCTTATTTATGGACATGAATACTTTTGAATACCATTTCGTTTCTCCCATTACAAAGGATTAAAATATCTCCTGCAACTTGACTTTCATGGATTTATTATTTTTGGAGTGCCCTGGTTTGCTCCTTTCCTTGCATTTGGGACTATTTAGCTATTTATCTGAGTCCACAGACAAAAAGGGAAGTTGCCCTGCTGCCGAACAGTTGGAAGTTGTTGGACCTTATGATAAACCGCTCAAAATCTGCTCCTGGAACATAAATGGTAGGGGTAACGTTGTCATTATGAACAAAATTGACTACATTGCAGAAATCAACAGACAACTCAATGACACACAGGCCTACTCTGCTCTGCATACTAATCCTCTTTCTGACATCACTAGTCTCATTGAAAAGAAACTGACGTCTTGGAAGAACCTTTGTCTTCTAACCGATCTAGAATACAGATTTTTGTACACCAAGGCGCCCCGGGCTCCCTGTATATACATTCTACCCAAAGTCCACAAACCGGGGGGCTTTCCCCCTGGAAGACCCATCATTTCAGGGATTGGTTCTCCTATGGAACATATTTCTGAATACATTGATTCTTTTCTCCAACCCTTGGTACACAACTTACCCTCGTACATACAAGACACTAGGGATTTGTTGTGTCAACTTGAGGACATCGAATGGACTGAAGACTGTGTGTTTGTCTGCCTTGATGTTAGCTCTCTCTATACTTCCATTCCCTTGGAAAAAGGTCTGGAAATGCTCCAACTTACACTCAGTACCCGTGATGCCACACTCTATGAACACACACTTATGCTTCTTGATCTCACTCGATTAGTACTAGAAAATAATGTTTTCCTACATGATGGTAGATGGTTTCGTCAGTGCCAGGGTGTAGCCATGGGAGCCAAATTTTCCCCATCATATGCTAACCTCTACATGGGCCAATTTGAGAAAATCCATCTGTGGTCCAACTGTCCGACAAATATCACAGAACATATCCTGTACTGGGGGAGATATATTGATGATATTCTTGCTATCTGGACTGGTAACATCCTCAATAGACTTATTGAACACCTTAACACTAATGAGTTCAATCTAGTGTTCACTCATAAAGTGAATACCACCCAAATTGAGTTTCTGAACTTGCTGCTGTATATCACCAACAATAAGATTATGTCGAGACTCTACAGGAAACCCACTGCCTGCAATTCTATTTTGCATGCACAGAGCGCACATCCCCACACCCAGATCAGGGCAATTCCTTACGGTGAAATGGTCAGGATCAGACGCAACTGCACTGATACTGACGTTTTCAAGCAGGAACTCAAGAATCTGACTCACCGCTTCCGAGCTAGGGGTTACACCAACAAACTCATCTCGGCAGCCAGTAAACGTATCTCTAACAAGAACCAACACGCCTTACTGATCAAAATCCCCAAAGAACCTGCCACCAGGGGTTCTCCTAACAGGAGACCGGTTGCTTTTATCACCCAGTACAGCCCTGCGAGTAAGGCAGTACTGCGCATTCTCAAGAAACATTGGCACTTGTTGATGCTGGACACCTGTCTCAAGAACTCAGTAGGTTTATCACCCACCATCGTGCATACTAGAGGTCGCACGCTCAGGAACATTCTGTGCCCCAGCTTTCTCTGTCCCTCCCCTCTCTCTCGCCCACTGAGTTGGATTCCAGAAAAACCCAATGGTTTTTATAAATGTGGCTGTTGCATATCCTGTCAATTGGCCCTGAACAAAACTTTATCGTTCACCTACAATACCGGGACTGCATACCATATCAAGATCTTCATGAATTGCAACACAAAGTTCACTGTTTACTGCCTAATTTGTGTATGCGGTCTGATTTACATTGGAAGCTCCATACGCCCACTCAAGGAACGTATTCAGGAACATGTCAGAGCCATCAGAAATGACAACACCAACTATCCCCTTGCGGTCCACTTCAACACCCTGCACGGGGAAAAAGATCTTTTAAACATCAGATTCCACGGTATCATGCATGTCTCCAACTCACCTAGATGGGGTGACAGAACAAGGGACCTGCGCAGATGCGAGGCCAAATGGATCTTGAAACTCCGTACGGTTGAGTTAGGCCTGAACACAGATCATGAACTACATTATTTTCTAACATGATTGTTAATTTCCACTCCTCCTATGTTTGAATATGACCTATTGGACCCCCTTTAAGGGCATTACTCATGGAATACTGTCTGTTCAAATCTTACGTCACAATGTTTTATTTTCCTACAATGTTGTTTTAACCATGTGTCCCGACACCCACAGTATATATATATGCAATCACCTGTTACACCATATTGCTTTGTTCCTTTCACTATTGAGTCCGGCCTCGGTCTCCATATGCTTCACTGTCTTTGAAAATTTCATGTACTTTGCATTTCCACTGTTGTACCCGAGCAATTTTCATTTTCATATTCTCCCTACCAATTCTTTACTATTACTTTCCTCCAGTACTACACCCACGGGACCTACCTTTCTATCTACTCAACAATTATTCTTGCCTGCCACTACCTTGACTCACTGTACCAAATTACAATTTACACAAAACACCTGACTACCTCAACCTGGAATTACTTTCTAGCCTGCACCCAACTAGGATGTGTTTTTAACTCACTTTACAACTCCCACTGTCAAATTTCCAACCGTGGTCTATGTATGTGTATCTATCTCTATTTAGCCTGCCTTTTTCTCTCCCTCCTCTTTATCTTACATTCCGTCTCCCGACGTGTATAGTACGTCAGGCCCAGGCTTCCACTACTTGCCTTGACCTTACAATATGGCCGCTTCCTGAACATCCCATCGACCGTCTCGGTCGTTTCCACTCTTATGTTTTCGGACCGCTCTTTTATACATTCAAGATGGCCGCCATTCTTCCCTTTATCCTATTCTCTAGTCCCTCTTTTATCTCTATACTATTCCCATTCACGACCTTAAAACGAATGCTATGGTCTCCTTCGACCAGTATACACTCCGACGACTTGGTGCCACACGTTGCTACGCGTCTCGACAGGTATGCCTGCGCCCCCTTTCTTAGTTTCCTCACCCTCACTGCCAATATCCCAACTTAGTTTTACCTTAGTGGTGTAATATTTGTTTTCATCACGGGTTTACTAGTTTTTAATCCTTTCATTTACTACAACTTGAATTTCACTTTTCTCACGGATATACTTAATGCTGTTTAGACAAATGTATATTAGCGCTGTGGACACAACTTCATACCACGCTTTCTACTTACTTTACAATTTCACCTTATCCTCGCCTTCACCGCCAAAATCCCAACTTAGCTTCACTTTAGCAGTGTATTATTTGTTTTCATCGCGGTTTTGCTAGCTTCTAGTCCTTTCATTTACTACGGCCTGAACTTTACTTTTTTCACGGCTATACTTAAATGTTGTTTAGACAAATGTTTATCAGCGCTCTGGACACAATTTCATACCGCGCTTTCTACTTACCTTACAGTTTCACCTTATCTCTAGTCTCTCTTGCAGCTACATCAGCCTCTTCGCTTTACAGCATAGCCTTTTACACAAGGGCTTATTTTAACATATGCTTCCCCACTCACGCTGCGGTGCGCTTATACTTTGCGCACATTTTATTATTTTCTCCGGCGTAAGTTTCCCCACATTTGGGTACGCGCGTGGCTTACTTTAACTTCTGTTACCTAGTTTATTACTTCGTAACGCGTTACCGGACATGCACGCCTTTCAGCCCCTTAACTAGAGGTCATAAGTTATCTTGTCGTGACCATCTTGCCAACTTATAGTACTTGACTCAATATTTGTCTTGTATGACTTTATGAATCATACACTCCCTACAGTGTGGCTCCCGATTTTAAATACAAATCAACATTCCCATTTTCCCTCACCTATGATCTACTGGCTCATCTCTCTTTTCCTTTTCCCTTTATCCGACGCTTACTTAGGTTATCACCACAGGCTTATCAGGGCCTGCTACACCTGCCTTTTCTTTCGTGTCCATGACCCCACTCAGCCATACTATTAATAGGCTCACTCTTAAAAGGTATGTATGTTGTGACTCATCTTTCTCGTTTATCTCTCTATTCACTGTCTATATCCCACTCCTCTAAACTTTATGTTCTTCTTTCTTGTTTCTACTTTTTATCCTCCTTACATTTCATCTACTCACTTCTCGTTACTTTTTCCTTCACTGCTGGCAATTCACATTCACTATTGCCTCTCTTCCCAGCTCTACTTGACCTTCCAAAAGCCCATACAACTGATTACGGGGCACCCTCGTTACTTACACTCGTTACGTACCACTCTGGCCGGATGGCCCAGGTATGTTCTTACGTATTCAGGCCCCGCTTGCCTCTTCCTTCATTCCACTTATTAATCTATCTTCTCTGACATCTCAAATTCTGTGTTGTACTATATCTCACCTGCCTGTCGAATAGCTTTCTCTCAGCCCTTCGAAATTCTTCCACCTGTCTCACCTCACTTCACAGTCTTTTTTTACACCAATCAAGGAACAATGTTACTTCTGTCAAATCATGGACTATGGGTTTATACCTCTCACTACTTTGGTCCTAGATTACGCAGCACTCGGTTACAGTGACTCTCTTCTTCTCTCTCATACTTCACACTATGGGTTCTAATCACAAATATTGTTTGCCGTTCTTTCTCAATGCTCACCTATTCACCTGTTAAGGCCCACACAACTCACTCATAAATCATTGGTCACCGGGATCCACTTTTGGAGTCTTTCCCACATGCTCATCTTTGAGCCTACTTTCGAGTATTTATACTTTTTTATGCCCCCCAAAAAATTCTGTGCTTTGATTACTGTTTTGCAGCCTTGATAAAGTCACTTGTGTGACGAAACACGTGTTGGCTGTATCTCGTTGATGGCACTCTGATTTCTAGCTTCCACAAATAAAGACACCTTCTGCAAACCAGACCTGAGACTCCATTCAACTCTTTCACTTCAACAACATACTACCAGGGATACCTATCCCTGCAACACTATTGAACTTTACATTCTGTGTGCTGTGGCCTTCTTGTATGAATAAATGGTATTTGTTCAAACAACCAACAAAAAGACTTGACAAGTCTTTTAAATACATTTAAAATTAAATTTTTACACGAGACCTGGGCCACAGAGCCCTTCACAATCGGTGAGTATACAGGCTTTTTTCCCCCCGCATTAAGGGGAAAAAAAGTTTGGACACCCAAGCAGAGCCTAGCAATCTTTATTGCAACAGGATAGAATATATCATGCACACAGGTAAATGAGGACAAGGAGGAGTTTCTGGTAGAAAAGCTACAAGACTGGCATAAAGTGCTTAGGAGCCCATCTTTCTAATCAATGTTTACATTCATCCAGATGCACACTCTAGGAAACTTGCATCCTCCAAACTGGTAGAAATAATACTAACTAGCCATCAAGATCTGGCAGCCCGGTAGTTTTTAGTAGCAGGAGACGTTAATGTGAAACTGTTACATCCTTTGGAAAGGGAGGCTCAGATTATCCTGCAGGATCATATGTGGGCAGTTCCGCAACAATCTTCGGGGTCTATAGGCTTAGGTAAATCTGATACCAAGGCAATCTTTGTAAAAGATTTGGAGGCCCCTGAGCTCAGACTGCTGAAAGGGAGATTTCCACAAGGTAACCCGCCAGCAGCCACCTGTTATGGTACTGGAACCCACACAAAAAATTACTATACTGCATTCTCTCTGCCCTTATTTACTCTAGTAACTAAGTATTACATCATAAAGACAGATAAGAGTGATCATGGTCAACAATGTATGGTGATTGATTATTGTTTCCCTATGTTTAAATTTGCTTTTACTCTACCAGAGGATATTAGCACTACCAACTATCAAAACCTTTGCTGGTGTGAAAACTCAGTGGAATCTATTGGTGAACTTTCTATTGCGTTATACAACCTATGCAGGAACAACATGTCTAGTGACCCAATAACCTTATGGTCAACCTTCTTAGATAGGTTCACAGCCAGGTTTCTTATTGATAGGCCACAAAAAGCCTACCAGAGCCATGGGCGGGATAAACAAAAAAGAAAATTAAAATCTTATCCTCCATTACCAGTCTAAGAAGAAAACGGAACAGCCTTCTAAGAGTAGTCAAGAAGAATCAAACTGGCTGTCAAACTAAAACTGATTTAAAAAACATCAACAATATCTATTGGAAACAAATGTGGAATTATAAGATACAGAAAAGACATTACTTTTGGGCTAAGGCATTATTCTTAAGTTAAAAAATAAAACTAATGCGCAGGGGTTCTGGAAAATGGTGAAACCTGCTATTACTCTACCAGAAGATATTAGCACTACCAACTATAAGAAACTTTGAATCGAACTGACTGTCAAACTAAAACTGATTTAAAAAACATTAACAATATCTATCGGAAACAAATGTGGAAGTATAAGATACAGAAAAGACATTACTTTTGGGCTAAGGCATTATTCTTAAGTAAAAACAAAAATAATGCACAGGGATTCTGGAAATGGTGAATGAATTAAATAAAGCTCCTATGACCCTAACTAGCTCAACCATTTCAGAATCTTCCTGGACCGATTTTTTTTGTTTAGTTCAACACTTCAATGGATGTAATGAGAACAAAAGAGACACTACTATCTCGGGAAAGGTGACAAGTAAGTTGTGCTCAAGAGGGGGTATGACTACGCCCCCTGTCATCCAAAAGGATGCCGTTAAATTTACCTTCTCGGTGGCAGAGGTTACTAGACTAATAAATAACAGCAGGCTTGTAGGGGCCACAGGCCCAAATGGGTCCCAAATGCATTATTTAAATCGAACCCGGTATTCTGGGCAGAAAGGTTGGTCTTGATCTTTAACTATTCTTTAGAACTGGAAAGTATTCCAAGCTCTTGGGGGGTAGGTGGGTGCAATAATCCATCCAATATTTAAAGTAGGCAACCGATTTCACTCAGAAAAATATAATTTAATTACCTTAATGGACTGGGAGGCCAAATATTTTGCTGGTTCACTACTGGAGCACCTTCATAGCTGGGCAACTGAGAACAATATTATTCCTGACAATCAATCAGGCTTTGTAAAGGGCCCCGGAACGACTGTTAACATTTTATCTCTTTCCATCATTACTGACAAATACAAGCAAAAATCATCCTTTGTATTTGTGCTTTGTAGATTTTAAATCTGCCTTTGACCTGGTACAGCGAAGACACTTATGGGGAAAAGCTAGTCACTTGGGGCATACCTGCACAGTTACTAAAAGCAATACAGTTGTTATACACATGGGTTAGAGTGAAGATAGGGGATGGCTCCTTTCTATCAAGAAACATTGAGACAAAGCAGGGATTGAAACAGGGCTGCGTACAAGCTCTGTATTTCTTTTTGTCAGATTTGACATTTAAGCTAAGATTGGCCATATGCCCATTTCAAATCTGCCATACGCTGATGACATAGTCCTTCTCAGTCAAACTAAAGTAGGATTACGTCAACTCTTTGTTAATTTAACTGAATTTGTTGAGCAGACTTGGATGATAATAAATCATAATAAAACCAAAGTGATGGTAGTTAGTAAAAAAATACATAGAGTGAGTAAGTGGTATCTACAAGGGAAAGAAATAGAACAAGTCAAACATTATAGATACTTGGGTGTATTATTTTATAAAACGGGATCTTTTCTTCCTCAGAAGCAGGACTTAAAGAGGAAAGGAAGTGCTTTATTGCTTGCTTTTCATACATTGAAAAGGTCGCTTGATGGGCCTAGCTATTGACTTTTGATATAACTAATTGCCGCCAAATTAACGTAAGTCATCGGGTATGGGAGCGAAGTTGTGCGAGGAAGAGATGCTGACATTCTGAACAGGATATTTGGGAATGTGTTTAGGTCCCTATTCCAACTACCAGGAAACTCTTTCCAAGCTCAGATTAGGCTAGAGTTTGGGTATTTAAACCAAAATATAGCTAGGAAGGGCAGTTACATTAAAATCTGGAAGCACCTACAGCTACAAGGGGGAATCAACTTTGTCAGGCACTCTTGAAGGAGATAAGTTTGAACCCCACATCCAAATACAGGCAGTACTTGGACCAGGCCCTAGGAGGTCTGGGGGTACAGACATTGTAGGATGAAAGTCTCTCCTATCATGCTTTTTTTTTTTTTAAATCACATAGAGGAGGGGAAATCGGTAATCATGGACAAGGGTCTTTTAGCTGTCAGATCGCATTCATGGATGATAATAAATTAGTATGAAACCCTAAAATATCAGCCATATTTGGAGGTCGGGTGGTCAAATGTTAATAAAGACTTATTTATTTATTAAATATCGATTCAGCCTTATTCCAGGTGGCGCCCACTCAGTTCCCTGGGAACTTACCGATTTGCACCCCTTGTGTAGTCTGTGTCGTAGTGGGGTGGAAGACGTCACCCATCTGATCTGTCTGTGTAGTGGTTTATTAAATGAGCGTAGGACCCTAATGAAGGCTGCTTTTAATAAGAGGGGTATACGGCCATGCAGAGAAGCGGTGATTGCCTTTTCCAAACCATCCAATAATATTCTGAATGCCAGAAAACACAATTCTTACATTAGACGCCTAAATAAAATTACTATATGCACAGAAATAGGATGAATATAATATGCGGCAGACCAATAAGGTCTTTATGCTTGATAGATGTTGTCCTATGACTCCAAGTTTATGGGGGTGATTAGAGAGACAGACATGTGACAAGCATCCCGGCATTAGGCCAAAAAATATAATATCTCTGCATTTTAAAATGGTACCGGGATGGCTACTCTTTGTTTAACATTAGGGGAAAACCTACTAGCTAATCTAAGTAAACAAGCTCTACCGCTCAAATATGTAAAGGTTTTTTCTTAATACTAACAGTCCTAGTCGCCATAAGATGTGGAATTTGATGAAAGTTTTTGACTATGATTCCTTCCACAGTGTCCTTGTTTCTTCCTTTTATGCACTATTTTAACTGTAAACGACTTGGGATTTTTTAAAACGGTATTTATAAACATGATAGGATGATGTTTAAAAAATCTTCTGCACTTTATTGTTATATTGATGGGAAGTCAGGATTGTAGCATGGATATGATTGGGGGAAACTGCCATCAAACTCTAGTAAAAGTGGTTTACATTTTAATATGTACACAACTATGGTCATTTGCACAGAGCCTTCATGTTCTATTTTTATCATGAAGGATTTTAGGTAACTAATAGATGGTACTTATTAGTATGAATTTATTTATTTATTTATAGTGCAGGGTGTATTGGTTTTAATTAACTATGCATTTAATAAACTTGAACATTAACGCCATGTTCTAAAACAATACACAGTGCGTTTACCGTTATTGGTCGCTGAATTTCTGTAATTTATCAGGGCATGGTTACGGTACAGCAATGCTAATCCCATGAAAGTTCTTCAAATCACAAAGTCATAGTTCTGATTGGCATAATTTCATCCTTGATTAACTCTTGAATTTCATAGGTCTTATTGCATTTAAAACTCAATAGGGCGCGTGTTCTCTATTGTGAAGACAGGAAACCATAGACTGCATTACAGTACCGGACAAGGAGGGTATTTGCCATCTACACCTATTTTGAGAGCTCAGGAGCCTCTGTTGTTTCACAGAATGAGCTGCCAGTGTTTTAGCATCAACTTTATGGCAGGCCTGTGCTGTGCACCTTTAGATGATGCTTCCATTGGTGCACCCTACACTTTAGTGTCTGAAAGGGGTAGTGAATTTGCACAAGTCGGTGGGGTTGTTATTGAAGTCATTGGGCTTCCAGGTTCTACTCGAGGGGTGGATAAGCCCCTGGAGAGAACCCGAGAGGCTGGTGAACTCCTACTCTGTATTTCTTTGCTAAGCTCTCTCCAGTTTATCCTGAGTCGGAGAAAACTAATTTTTATGATCTGGCTTGGCAGCACAGTAGTCGCCTGACAAGTTAGCACCACAAGAGAAGGGCTTTGGCAGCACCTACATTTGGCAGCCAGGAGTTTGCTTTGAGTGGACAGGGGTTGTGTGCTTCTACAAAAAAGTACTTGCCATTTACCTATGATCATTTTGATTACTATCCAGCTGCTGAGCTTGAACTTTCAGGGTCACACCTATGCCGTTGTAATGCAAATAAAGTGTCTTAGCTAGCTAGATAATTTATGGTGCTTTTCTCTTGCAGCGGCCAGATGGGAGGAGGGAATTTATTAACGTGCGTGGATTTTTAAGCCTGTCTTGCCACTGCATTTGTAAGCCAGACCTATTGGTGTTGTCAGTGCTTATTTCTGCAATTAGCCACACAGCTGCAGACCAGAGGTGTGCACAGCATGGATGAATCTGGCGCCATTATTTGGTGTGTCCTACTACCCTTGGCTTTCTGGCTGAAGGTCAATCACTTGACCTTTTATATATTTACCTTGTGTTTGATCCTTGCATTTCAACACTGCTTCCTGTGTTGATTTATTTCAGAATGGCAGCTCCCCAAAGTAGTGTAAACGTTTACAGTTGCGAATGTATTATAAAGTAGATTAATAGTTACGCTGTTATATACGTAAAGTACAATAACACTGGGGCAAAACCAGGCAGAAAAACCATGGAAAAGGCACAAAAGGAAAACGGATGAATAAATGCCACAATAAATCAAGGCACAGAAAAACAAGTCACAATAACGAAACGGCACAATGCACAAGTCTAGCGACGCTTACCAAGCCCACTAGGGATGAGGCGCAGGCGGATGCCTGCGGGTGGAGGAGGGATCGAACACGCGAACAGCCGCGTGGGCGGGGGTCAAGGACGTGGGGTGCGATCTCCTGACCAAAGTGCAGTGTTCTCCCACTCTTCTCTTGGCGCTAAAATTCCGAAGTACTATAACAGAGATAATGACTCAGAAAAAGAAAGGATTTAAGACTTTTCCTAAAGCTGGGTTAAGAAGAAAGAATCTTCAGATCAAATGGAAGTTTGTTCCAAAGGTCGGACATATACACCGAAGCAGAATTTCCTCCTATTGACACGTACATGCCAACAGCAAAGTGCAAGATTTTGAAGAAAAAAATCGGTAGATCGTATTTTCATACTTGACGTCTACTGAAGTAAAGGCAATTTTAGACGGCTAAAATGAAGGCATTTTTTGCTTTAGAACTCTGGAATCTCACGCTTGAATCAGGTCTGTTGGCATGTAGGGTGACATTTTTTTCAAACAAGGAATATTAGCAAACTGACAGTAGAGGAAGGGAAGCAGTAAGTGGGCATGTATTTAACCTAGAACTGAGAAAAAGAGAGGAACACAATTCGACCTTTAAAGGCGATACAAAGAGCTTCAAAGATTGTTTTTTTGCAAAATTGATTTTGCTGCAGCAAAGCACAAAACAAAGGGCCTCTACAGATACAGATCAGTAAGAATGCAAAATAGAATGTGATGCCAATTTTTATAACACACTTTGGTGTGCCTCTTCCCCTGAATCCTCACACAATTCAGTGGTCCCACAGATCAACAGGACTCCGCATACCATGGTGATATACCAACTACAAATGGCATGGCTGTAAGATGAGTACTCACACATCCCTGGGAATGTGTAAAATATCTGCATTTTTTAGGCTACTACTGCTGAAAACACCTCTGCACCCAAACACACCGTGGTGGAGGAGCTTCGCCCCCCTGCTCAAATCCAGCAGCGGAAAAATAAAAATTATAATACATTTTCTTTTATCATTTTATTTCTCACACCGACAACTGACGCAAGTCTAGGTCAGGGCGTGGCCCAGCCATCCTCTTGGACACTGTCAGGGAGGAGGAGTTTTGGGCACTGGTAAGTGCACATGTCAGTCTGGACGGCTACCTTAGGCTGGCCAAACAGACATGCACACTTATATTTATTCAACAGAGCTCTGTTGCACAGCAGGGTGGAGAAAAAGCACAGACTCCCTGTCCCTGAGCGAGGGTCAAACCAGCCCACTTGGGCCAATCCAGACTCTTCTCTCATGCTTGGTAATAGCATGAGAGCATCATCTGGATTGGGTGGGGGGACCTTGGAAGCCTGTGTTGTGTGGCCACCATTGCACACCGGGGCAGGTAAACTTGAACCATTGGTGCTTTCTTCGACCTTTGGCCCCTACTTACCTTAAGTTCTGAAAAACAGTCCTGTAACTCATTTGCAAGGGTTCCTTTGTAGTTTATGTTCCTCCCATAGGATAACATTACCACATTCAAGGCTCATGCCTCTAATTTGGCAGCTGTATTTTCTTAGTTTCTGAAAATCAGTAACTTCAAAAGTACTCGCCTGAAGAACTTGGTGTCTAAGTTAATATAAGAATCTGTGTTATTTTTACAAATTGGTGACAGACTTCCTTATTGAGTGTATGTTTCATTTATTGACTCTGTGTGTACAACAAATGCCCAACACTGCCCTCTGATAAGCCTAAGGCAGCTCGACCACACTACCACAAATAAAATGCCTTGGGATTGTCAGAGCAAGCCCCTGTACACTAGTAAGGGAAACCTGGAATCTGTGCACAGTATACCTTGTTTTGGTATGCTATATAGAGAGAGCCAGCTTCTTACAGTGAAGTCGCAAGTAAACCCTAAACTAACCTGTGCTAAACCCTCGGATAGCTTGGCACAGAGCAGTCAGGCTTAACTCGAATGCAGTGTGTAAAATATCTGTGCAACATTGCAAACAGATTAGAAAAACAGAGTACATTTTTATAAATAAAACAAGACCAATATGACAAAACAATCAGTGGAACCAGTGATAAACAGTTTAAAGATTTTATTGGAAATAGCACCAAAAGGCACAAACTGCCAAACATTGATATCTGGTTGCACTAGACATGGGCAAGGTTACCAATACTAGTTTCAAGAGACTTAGCCATTGGAGTAATTCTGTTGGTCCTGGGTAAAGGTTGCAGGCCCAGTCTTCCACACCCAGGTAGCAGGTCAACATGGCAGGGCAGGCAGTCCATCAGGGCAGGGGTGCAGCAAAATGGCAGTGTCTGAAGTAGCACAGCAATCCTTCTTCCTGGCAGTCTTCCACAGGTCCAGAAGTGTACTGAAGAGTTGGTGTCTGAGGTCCAATATTTATACCCGGTGCCTGCTTTGAAATGGAAGAAACCTCTAGAGGATTCCCTTTGAAGTGCACCGATTTCCTGCTTCCCCTGCCCTGGCTCCAGGGAGGTAGGCAGTCCTTTGTGTGAAGGCAGGACACAGACTGTTCAGGTGAAAGAAAGGTTTATTTTGCCAGGTCGAAATGGAAGTTTGAAACTGAACACACAGGCTGTAATGGCAGGCCTGAGACATATTTAAGGTGCTACTTTTGTGGATGGACCAATTGGTGCTGCAGGTTCCCTAGCATTTAATTTACAGGTTCTGGGTACATGTAGTACCACTTTACTAGGGACCTATCTGTAAATTAAATATGCCAATTTGGGATGAGCCAATGTTACCATGTTTTAAGGAGTGAGCACACTCAATTTAGCACTGGTTAGCAATGGTAAAGTGCATAGAGTCCTGTCTGTGAGAGATTTATGTAATTTCCCACCTAAAATATTAGCCCAATATGATAGCTCTGTATTCACAGATTGAGTGATGAACTTGTACAGATAGGCACTGCTTCCACGCAGTTTGTACAAAGGACATATTGTGAAGGTAGCATACAAAGATTGTATTGCAGTGTCCGGTCTCTCAGATCCCAACAATGTGCTACTCGCTGTGGCATATCGAAGACATGTTCACACAGAGTGGCACTACACACAATGGCACATGACTTTTTCTTGCTATGTGCCTGCAGTAAGGTTGCCTTGAGTAAGGAGCCATTTCCCAGTAATAGATGTTGTATATTCATCTTATGAGTCTATATGCTATCTCTAGTAATGTGTACAATATAGAATAACTCCTGTGATATATAAACATTACAGAACTAGACAATTCATGCAATCGTTACCACGATTTACAACATCTACAGAGATATAATCTATAGTGGATGTTGAGAACATATTTTTAGACCTCAGCTACTGACAGAGAGCCTTATTGTTTTAAGTACTTAAAAACATACTGAGCATGTGCATTGGATGAGACACTTGCTTATGAATGGATGGCTAGCTTTGTTGTCCATCTTGGGTGTCTACTTTTGATTACGTGAATTCTTCCCTATTATTGTGTTTTTCCTGCTCAGGAGCATTTCCGTCTCAGTGTTCTGAGAGGATGAGCTGTATCATTCCACTGCTGACGTTGTGAGAGTATTTTGTCTTGTTTAGCTTTGAACACTCTATGAAAGTACGTGTGTCCTTCCTTTTTCACCTGCTCGTTAACTTGATGCTCATAAAATGGACAAACATTGTACCACTCCCCTCACAAATGAAAGCATTGTGATTTGAGCGTAGTCGGCAAGGTCAGCAGAACTAGACTACAGCTCCTCCTGCGTCCAGTATTTAAATATTGGGTGAGGAGCCATGGACAGGAAAATTAAAAGATGATTTATGTTTAAAGCAGGGAGAAAGCAAGAGGAGAATAGAAAAGACTGCTCACTCCCACAAAGGAGCAGAGTAGAAGCTTTGCTAAGGAGCCATTTTCAACACCTCAGGCGGACAATGGGATACGGAAATACTGAGTTGGGGAGAAGGACCTGAAAACCACAATGCTTGTGAGGAGTGATGGACGCCGTCGTCGGACACTGAGGCGTGGCAGACTCTAGCACCATGAGGATAAAAATGGCTGTCTGATCAAGAAGACCTGGAAGAGAAAAAAAGGAAAGATTTGGTGAAGATTCACAAATTTGGACTTCAGGTCCTTAACTATTCACCCACATTACTACCAAGCAGTTAAAAAGACTTAACTTTTACCTATTTCACTAATCATTGATAAATTACCATTACAGAACAAATATGTGGAAAGTGTTGTGGACCTTAATTCCAAATCAGTCTCCCACACAGTGCCAGACTGAGGATGAACTGACCAAGGGTCCTGTGTCACTTGCCCACTGTGCATCTAACTAAAACCAGCCCTGACTGCAGGTCCCAAATTTAAGCCCTCCTGGATAAAACTTTATCTTTCACTTTTTTTTTTACCAAACTCGGAAATATGTAAGGCTGCACCTTCCATACAAATTACTGCAAAATCTTCAATTAGCTTACTTATCCATCTTACTGACTCATAACATTATTTTAAGTTCAGAGAGACATTCCGGTAACTGGCTTTATTCTACATAAGTGGTCAACATTGTTACAAATAATTTTTTCCAAACTATTTTTATTGTTTTTCATGGAGATTGCTATCACAAGAGAGGAAATAAAGCATAGAAAACAAAAACAAATCTTATGCACGTTAAGTCCACAATATGGTCCATATGCCAAAGTCTTGCACTTGAGATATACAATCAATCATGTGTAGAGACATCCATGTTGCAGAAACAGAAAAGGAACATAAAACAACAACACAATCCTGAAAACGAGAAAGACCCAAACATCCACTGCCCTTCCAACCATCCCGAGCCCCTGGCCACGGACAACTTAGAGTGAAACATATAAAGATGGTGCCAAGGAAGGAAAGAAAGAAAGAAAAATGAAAAAGATATGTCTCCACCCTGAGGCCTGCCTAACCACCCCTCCCAAACCTTGAGCCTTTTCTAAGGCAGAGATGTGTGTCTCTGCTGTCAAACTGTCCGGGAGTTGTGGACATGGCTTCAGCTGTATGTTCCTGTACGTGGGCCAGCATTCCCAGATTTTTTTGAATTTCTTCGGGCACCCTCAGGCAAGGTACATTTGGTGTTCCACACCTGTACACCAATCAAGCCTCAGTCTCCAGTTCTCCAATGAAGGGGCAGACAACTCTCTCCATGTCTTAGCGATGTTGAGCTTGGCCACGGTGAGTCCCAACCATAACAGAGCTCAACAGTAACAATTACTATTGATGTCATTCTAAGGGTGGAGAAGTGCACAGTGCTATATATACATTTGAAAAGAAAATGAATGTTTGCACTATGGATGAGTGTCTGCACACAAGTACTGAGATCGCCTTCTATAGATTGTGAATGTCACATGAATGTGCAAGATGAAGGGTGGAGCTAGAGGGGTCACCTGTCTCCAAGCACCAGCTTAGTGTTAGTATACACGCTTCTCAACCAAATATCATATGTTTAAAATCAACTAGAACATTGATGCCTCATACATGGTCGATGTGTGGTCATATGTTCAGAGTTAAAAAAAACAGTGCTACTGCTAATATTTTGTGTCACCCTATAATTAAATATATTTCCTTTTTTGCCTACAAATGCTTTATTGAAAGAAAAGTACAGCATCAAAACAAGCAACAATAATTACAGGACAAGAATAAAAAATACATAAATATTGTTTTCAGTGTAAAGAATGATCAAATAAATGAGCATTTCAAGTGTATCTTAGTCTGCATATAGAATAGAAGGTCAGTATTTTATAAGTGTTCAACGATTCAAAAGTATTGAAGTGAAAGGAGAGGATTATAAGTAAAAGAAAAAAGGAAATAGAAAGAGGAGCCTTACCAGTGCTATGAATCAATATGAACACTTTTGATAATCATAGCATTAACTAAGCATAACATATAACAAAACTATGTAAGGCAAATATGTAAATAGGTAACAATATTTCAAAAGTTCAGGAAGGATCAAACACTACAATTTCCATAAAAATATTTGCATTATGTCTATATTTAAGACAGTGGTAACCATGACCCGCCCCTCTTAATCATCATTTGTGTAGATTTAAGATTTGCTCTCTCGATTCAGCCCATGGGTCTGGCACAGCAAACTCCAGCATGTAGCAAAATTAATATTCTCAGTATCTTTCTAATAGGATGTTACACCTTGTAAAGTGATTGCAATTAGGAGATCCACAAACCTCCCAATTATAGGATCAGTATAGCACATTTTAGAAGATACTACAAGAAAAAACAGCATGTTTCCAAGGGTAATGTGATTGAGTATTTGTGAGTAACTTTTTCCCAGGTCTGTATTCTGAACATTATTACATTAAATCATTCAAATAACATACTAAGACTGCACTGTTGTCTTTATTACAAGACTAATGCTTGTCAACTTCAGAAATGTTCATTTTGTGAAAAGAAGTGGAAGTTAGGAGTAATCTATTATCTATTATTATTGCATAGTACTTTCTAAACAAGAAGTTGAGCATATCTTAGACTATGTTTTCCTATGTAGGGGAAAGTCTGAACTAAATCGTTTAATCCTTTTCCCACTTTAACTTGATTTTAGTCTTAAATCTGCCTGTAAAATCATTGTTGAGGTTTCGTATGTACATGGAGCTTTAACTTCTCTGGAGAAGTTGTAAACGGAAATATTTGTTCATTCTGATTGTGTGAAGGAGGAGACGAAAATGGTTAATGGAATCTATTAACAGACCATATTTGAAAAAGTATTTTTTTTTTAAGTGAATGAAATTCATTATTACAAATTATTTATCTTGCATGCCTGAAACTTTGCTCATCCAGTCATTCCAAAATATCACTTCATTATTTAGTCTTATGTTATTATTATACCAAATGGGGGATAACCTGAAGTTGTATAAATCTGAGAAGGGTCTTAGAAGGATATGTTTGGCTAGCAATATAGAATGATTAACCCCTGGGAATGAAAAAGATTTAGGTTTTTACACTATACAAACCAGATCATTAAATATAACAGGGGACAAAACAGAATGTGGTAACATTTGTAAGCTATTAGAGTTCTTATTGAGCTCATCAGATAAAGAGGTCCAGATCTGTTAAAGGGTAAAAGCTAAATGGTAATTTATAAAATGTGGGAAATTAACACATTCTTTATACCTAGGTCATTTATGTTTATGTAAACATATACATGTTTTTAGTTTATTGTATAAGAACTTTATCTGTATAATATAATTTATTTTAAATATATTCTGAGGGAGTTTAAGAGGAAGCATGGATAAGTAAAAATGAATCATGGGTAGCATCATTATCTTTACAATATCTAGTATGCCACACCAGGATATAAAAAGATCATTTTTCAGATAGTATTGTGGTTTTGCACATAATTTCATTCTCTGTTACCTGTTATTGCGCTGTTAAAGAATTTGAATAGATATTACCCAAAATTTCATATGTTTAGAGTTCCCTGAAAAGCAAGAAATCTTTACACATATATGTAAACAATATTTATTGAGTTGCATAACTTCAGATTTATCAGTATTTATTTATATGTATGTATTGTCAATATTTATTTTACACCCTGATATACGGCTGAATATGTCTCTAATAATTCAAAGAATGCTGGGATTGTAGTGTTGTAATTATACATATCTATACCTCTCTCTATATCAATATCTCTTTCTCTCTCTCTCCAAGGTTCAACATTTGTCCCCAAGTAGATGGGGGGGGGGCAATGCACCCCCCACATAGTACATTATTGTAGCCCCAGTGAGGTGGTGGTCCCTGGGACTTGGGCGGTCCGATACTTCCTCTTTTGATTATCATCTTTCTTACCTCAGGGACCACAGCAAAATGTGTGAATATTCGCAAAGTTCACAGTGAATTAAAATAAAAAATGTTTTTTATCCCTGGCTGGGTCCCAGGGGAGTCTTGGACCAAGGCTAGGGTGTTAGGGTAAAGGTACCATAAAGCTGAATCCCAAAATGGCTGTCAACACTTCCTGGTTGAAGTGTTGACACCCAATAAAATCTCAGCACGAGATCAGGAGCATTTGCAAAGTCATAGCAACCCTATATATGCAAATTGTGATTTCTTTTAATTTCTCTTAACCTACTGAACGGATTTACACCAAATAAGGAAAAGGGTGATCTGTGGCCCAAAAGCTACCTTTCTGCCAACTTTGGTGCAATGCGTCCAGCAGTTCGGACTGCAGGCCTGTCTAAAGAGTCTATGGTAATTAACATGGGAAACACACTTTTTTCACCCTCCTTTTTCCTCTGCCCCCACTTGACAGTGTTGTAAGGTTATTTTAGCATTTTCACAGAGGCGCATTATTTAGCTCTAGTCCTCAGGCCTATGCCCTTTTACCCACATTTCACTTTTATTCCTTTTATTATTTTAGCAATACTTCATTTTAGAGCGATACTGCTATTCATTTCTTTGTGCAACATTTCTCCTCTTGTGCTGAACTGAAGGCTGCCCATGACGATTACCAGGTATTTCTGATCCAAATGGAACACTGTCTACTTACCCAGAAAATACATATTTTCACGCCAGGGCAAGTTCTTAGAGTAACAGGTATGTTATTATAAAACATCACTTTGCCCACCACATCTTAAAAGGGACATTCCAGCCAGTTTGTCATCCTGTGATGAATGTTGTCTCAGTTTATCCTGAAACCTTTTGGTTCCTCTTCATCCATGTGGGAGGACTCCCAGCAGACTAAAAGACCTCTTCTAACCTCAGTGCAGGTATAGGGATTGGTTTTCTACCCCGAGACCAGAACGGTGGCTTAGGGTTAACCCTGCTACTTGTTCTCATGTAGGAACTCAGTGGTCTAGGTAGGAATACCAGGCACACTAATATGAAGGGTATATTTTCTTGTATTTCACTCTGGTGATTACCACTGTCCTGACATTGTGTTTTATGGTCCTCATAATCGCCATTCATGCACTCCTACCTATAACACAGTTGCTTCAATATAATCTATTGGACAAAAACCCTGCTTCTGTTCTCTCCTTGCATGTGTGAGACTTGTATGTCTGAGAGAAAGGAATGGGATCCACTCCACTACGACTCCTTTAAGGGGTCTGAGTGTTGTACGATAGGCTGCCACAAATCACTTCCACCCTTTGGTACTTGTGAGGTGCTGCTAGCTAGCTAGAAAAGGTTAGGCTGACAGCTGTCACACTGCATTGGATTAGACTCAGTTCCCCACGCTCGGTCGTGCTGCTGCCCTAAGATCCAGCAGTCTCGTTACCAAACCAAGAATCTACAACAATGGATCACTCTTAAACTTTCCATGGAAAATAAGACCTACCGTGACACTTATTTCAGAAGAGTTCCTGAAAATTCGTCAATCGCAATAAAGATATAGCCAGCTCAGATAACTATAACTGCTTACTGGTGACAGCCAGTTGGTTATATATAGAATTGTGGTGTATTCTCAGATGAGTTTACCCTGCTTGGATTTCATGAATCATGTTTGAGACAAAACTGTTTTCTCATGATTTTCCCATAGAGGAAATGGATGTAAATTTGCATAGCTTAGGGCGAACCATGTATCCAACCCTTCCTACGCTCTTACTTCAAGGATACCTCAGAGTTCCTTAAAATAATTCTTGATGTAACCTAGGAGGATGACATGATTATGGTGAGCCTAGATGTGTCAACGCTGTGTACCAGCATACGCTACAGGGATGGTTTAAGAATAAGACCCTTGAAATACTTTGCTCACAACAAATTTGCATATGGGCTTGTGGGAGCAGCAGGTACTTACTAGGTCGGAAATAAGTAAGTGGACTGAGAGAAATGTGGATAAGATTCATTGATGACTTTTGTGTATTATGGAGAGGTGAGAATAAAGTGTCTCAATTTGTAGAGATCACTAATAACAATGAATTGAATTTGCACTGTACGTGTCACAAAGTAGGATACAGTTGGACTTTCCTGATGTTAAGATATTGGTGCAAGCAACCAAAGTAGTTACCACGGTGTTCAGGAAACCCATGGTGGGGAATAGTACTGTGCATGCTCACAGTTTTCATCTTACTGCATTTAAACATAATATCACATATGGGGAACTTTGGAGGGCCAGATGCATTTCTAGTACTTCTGAGCAGTATGATATTACTGAAAGAGAGATGTTATCTAGGTTCAAGTCAAGGGGTGATTCTGCTAACACTTTGGAAGCAGCTACAACTAGAGTTTCTAAATTAAAGAGGGAAGATGTCCTCTTTTAAGGCAGTAAGAAAGGGAGTAATAGTGAAAGGAACTATGTGACAAGGTTCATTGTGACATATAATGGCAAACATTTACAGTTGAGAAAAACCTTGACTAGGCATTGGCACCTCTTTAAGAATAGTTGTGTGACTGAAGATAGTTACCATCAAACCTCAGATCACGTAGAGAAGAACCCTCTCCATGAAGGATTTTCTTGCTAGAAGTGAGGTAACAACCACTAAACAAGAGTGGTTTTAGCCTAAAGCTAGTTTTTTCAAATGCCATAAGTGTAGGGCATGTGAGAGTGGCAAAAATATGACAGAAATACACACACCCTTCCACAAAACTGTCAAGATAAAGAAGTCTTTGACATGTAGAAGTGAATGCGCAGTCTACACCCTTTTCTGCCCCCGCCCGAAAGTTTATATCCAGAGTACTGTTCTCCCAGTGCGCTAGCCCATATTACAACACTTGCGAGCCGTCAAAAACAATGATAACTACCCAGTGGCTCGCCACTTTCATAAATTACACGCTGGTGACCATACACTATTGAGTTCCTAAGAAGCTGAGTGTGGGGGGGTAGGGAGCATTAACTGCACAGTTTAGAATCAAAATGTATCCTGGCAATGGACAGCATAGAACCATTTGGGTTAAACACTGACGAAAGATTGCATGTCCATCTTTGATATATGTTTTCCCAATAAGATAATTTCCTGGCCACAGTCTTATGGTTGAACAAGGGATTGTTATATAATCCATATTTTTCTTTTAATGTACACAATGATTAATTTTTAATGTTTGCGTGTGTTTTCAAGAGACAAAAATGACTGAAAACATTTGGAAAAGTGATTATACAGAGGCAATATCTATTCATGAATATTGAACATGGTTGATACCACTTCTGCATTGTTTAGAGACAGATCAAGTTGGTTTATTTACTTTATATTCATACATTTCTTGATTTTAAATGTATTTCCTTTTGGCATGTTAAGTCCACTCAGGCTCTGTTGGAGGAACGTAAATCTAATGTGGTTATTTTCATATAGCCCCAGATATCGCATGGTGTTGGTTGACTACCAGACAGCCTGCAGGGGTATTTAATCATGAGTATCGACATAGAGGTCATTAAATTGAAATAGAAATGTATATTGTCACAAGTATATGACTGGACAAGGGATTAGATTGGATATTTTTTGCATAGTTGATTCTGTCTCTAGAACACTGTATTTAATTTCACGTTTTTTTATATACTGACTCGTATAGTTTCAAACAGGCAGAAGTGTTCCAAGATGGCGGTACCTTTTCAGCTGCATTTTTGTCCATCTTCCCTGTTGATGCCTCACTGTGTGATGTGTTGTTGTACATATTCTGCTTAATGAATGTTAACCAATGTCATGATAAAGGCACAGTCAGTGCTAAAAAGTGTTGACTAGAACTCCGTTTACTGAATTCCTGCAATTTATACCCTCGGAGTGCTGCAACTTTCTTCACAAGTGTTTAAGGAGCAGGTTTCTGTACTACAGCAGTGCATGGCGAGGAGCTACCTTCGGCATTACCGGCGTTCTGGAGCCCACAGGCAGTACACTGTGAGTCTGTTTACAAAGGTTACAGGGACATTATAATTAGCCTCACATTTTAAACATACAAAACCATAGAAATGTACCTGTTATCGTTAGAGTTATCTCAAGTAACTATAACTCGTGCCCTAAAGTAACATGCACAGTTTTTTTGTCAAAAATTTTACGGCAAATATTACATTGATATTATCAATGATGTTATCAAAGATGTAATGAGTGCTGTAATTTGTAGGATAATTAGTAGTGCATGGCGAGGGCGCAAGTTATAGTTACCTTACACACAAGCTGCCTATATTTTGGCACCATTTGAAGAATCTTCATGAAGTTTTCCCCCAAAAAGTGTCCTATAGGGTCTTGTTGCGCATTGAAAGTTTGAGGAACATCCGTCAAGGGGGAGGGGCGACAAAAGGGGGGGGTCAGAAAAATGTGTTTCCCATGTTAATTCCCATATGGTCTTTAGACACAACTACAGCCCAAACCACAGAAAAGAATTATACAAAATTTTGCAGAAAGCTAGATCTTGGTGCGCAGCTCTTGCTTTTTGTGATTTGGTGTAAGTCCATGAGTTTTAGAGATATTAAACATTAAAAAATATAGGTATCTAGTGGAGCGGATCCTATAGTCCCCGTGTTGACATCTGATTGGCTGCCAACACTTAAACCAGGAAGTGTTGGTAGCCATTTTGGGCCTTGGCTTCATGCACAAAATCTCTTGTATTGACTGTCACAGGTGGGTTCTTTCTTGTCATCTGCTGCTGAGACGACAGATATTGTTATCCCTTAAAACACTGCAAGTATGTAAAATGCCATAGAAGCCCTTCCCTTTTGACCCTATCCTAAATACATTAGCGATATGCAGTGTCTCGCCCCAACCCCCCCATTTTCGCAGGAAGATGGACGGCTTACTAAAAGGACCGGTCAATTCTGGAGATGTGTTGTTGATGCTTAGGAATATGATCACATCTCCACCAAACAAAGAAGCACTTCATGAGTGCAGTGGGGTAGGCTGCAAGGCCAGGTGGCAGGCCAGGCCCCGTGGCCAAACCCTGTCACACACAGACAAAGGGGGCGCATGGTATAACATTGGGTGATTACAGAGGGTTGGCCATAGGGCGTGTCCACAGCCATCCCCCGCTGCACACAGCCGAAGGCTGTGCATGACGTAGGGTTGATTGGTCATAGGGGTTGATTGGTTATATGGTTATAGGGGGTTACCCCCACTGTGCATGGATGAAAACCGTGCGCAACGTTGGTTGTATTAATGTAAAGTAATTTAAATTATTTTATGTTAAAAAAAACATAGAAATTCACTGGAAAAAAAACAAAGGTTACAAAAATGTTACAGTTAGGAAGTACAGTTAAAAAAACACCATGCATTTAAAGAAAAAACGATTACAGGGACATTAAAGTTAGGTTCTGAATTTACTCACACACACCATGAAAATTTAGCAGTTATAGTTATGGTTAGCTGAAGTAACTATAACTCACGTCCTCAGCATGCACTGCTAATTACCCCTCATATTACAGCATTCATGACATCTTTTATAACATCATTAAAAATGTCACTGTAATATTAGCAGTCAAATTATTGAAGAGCAAACTGTGCATGGAAGGGGCTCATGATATATTTACCTTAGGGCGCGAGTTATAGTTACTTGTGCATGTAAATTCAGCACCTAACTAGAACGTCCTTGTTACTTTTGTTTTTTTAAGTGAATATATATATATATATATGTAAATCTTCAACATTAGCTGTGAATTTGATGTTTCTATTCTTATGCGTATAACAAACAAAATCCCTTAATCTGCAAATTCTCTCCACGAAAGCAAGAAAGTTTTGGAAGGGAAAATGAAAAGTAATAGATATTAAGGGCAACCCTGCCTTGTACCTCTTATTAAATACGTAAATTGCACTTCATTTACATAAACTGAGGTCTTGGGTGTTGTACAAAGCATACAAATATATTTTTAAATCTTTGGACCATATTCATGCCATCCAAATGCTTTCTACATAAAATTCCAATTGAAGCAATCAAATGTGTTGGGTGTTATTGCCGCAAATGGTTGGGTTCCCTTTGAAGCTACATGTATAATGTCTAGAGGAGTTATCAGTAACATATCTACTTTTAACAAAGCTTCATTGTTCTATACCACTCAAATCAGGTATATGTTGATTCATACGTATAGCAAAAATCTTTGAAAATTTTCAGTATTAGTTAGAGAAAAGGGTCTGCAGTGATTACCGAAAGACAAATCTTGGTCTTTCTTGGGAAATTCACATAGCATTTGCCTCAAGGAACCTGGGCATGTCTGAAAGGTACTGAATAAGTGACATTAATCTCAGCACCAAAATCTCAGAGAAGTGAGAAAAAATTCCATGGAAAAGCCTTCTGGACCTGGTGCTTTATCTTTTAGTAGTCTGGACATAGCTACACATATTGAATTAATAATAATAACTTCCTCCTAAGAACAAAGGTCATCTGTTTGTTCTGGAGATATGGGTATAGAATTTAAAGAAGTCTTACAATGTATTGTTTGTCAGAATAATATGCAATGCATTTAAAAAAAACTGAATCTTTATAGTGTTTATTTTCATATTTGTAATTAATTACACTTACTTTTGCTTTTTAATTAATTGGCTAATATTTTACCAGCATCATTACACCCATCATAATATTTAGCATCAACCTTAAATAGATAGCCAAAAGCACTTCAATAGATGTTTGTATTAAATTATAGCGTTGCTTGACTAAGGCAAGCTGATGACTAGGGCAAGCTGAACTAGTCCTTTGAGTAGAGGACCAGCATTCATGTTCATGTTTCTTGCATTCTACCACACATGTAGACTCAGTAAAAGCATTATTTTTCTTTTTGCCAACATAGTAAATCCTCAGACTGTCACTCTGAGTGCATCCCAAATATAATCTTGACTTTAATATCAAAGTCTTTGGAAAAAATGTCAAATTGCTGGACAGAATTATCATGTATTAGAGTGTGTGCTATCCAGTAATGTCCAAAATAACTAGGCTGTGATCTGAAATAAGGATGGCGCCAATCTCAGCATTTATCAATGATTTTATATAAATCAAATTAAAATCTATTTTGGATCTAGATGTATGTGCAGAGAAATAGAAGATATAGTCCATAAGATCAGAGCTATAAACCCTTCATGCATCTACTAATCCTCTTGATGAGCCATTTCTATGTTGCGAGTGGCCAGATTCAGTTTATTTATAGCGAAAGCACATTCAGGAGAGGTGTCTTGAGCGTAAGAAACAAATAAATCAAATTAAAATCTATTTTGGATCTAGATTTATGTGCAGAGAAATAGAAGATATAGTCCATAAGATCAGAGCTATAAACCCTTCATGCATCTACTAATCCTCTTGATGAGCCATTTGTATGTTGCGAGTGGCCAGATTCAGTTTATTTATAGCGAAAGCACATTCAGGGGAGGTGTCTTGAGCTTAAGAAACAAATAGGAACTAGACCTTTTCATAAGCCTCAATTTAATTTTGCTGTACAACCTCGAAATTAAATAAAGAACCAATGCAGATGGCCTCTGCACATGGTCCTCTAATGCAGGAAAAAAAGATCCAGAAGAAGTAAATTGGGACCCTGCCTTTACTGTGGACTGAATGGGCACTTGATTAGTGACTGTTCAATGGGACCTAAACAATCTTACAAGCTGTTAGAAAACCTGGAAACTGGCCTTTTCAGCAGGGTTTAGGGTCAGGTTCTAAGAATGTTCCCATGGTTCTTTTTGATCAGATATTTCTCTTCTTGAAAAGGTTGCCCTTAAGGAATATCTTGATGAGAATCAGAAGTGTGGATTATTTGTTCCTTCCAAGTTCTCTGTTGGAGCATCTCTGTACCTCAAAATGATTTTAAAAGAATAGGGTGGTCATTACAACCCTGGCGGTCGATGTTAAAGCGGCGGTAAGACCGCCAACAGGCCGGCGGTAAAAAATCTGAAATTACGACCGTGGCGGAAACCGCCAACAAAGACAGCCACTTTAACACTCCGACCGCCACGGCGGTACAGAAAAACATCTTGGCGGTCACCGTGAACAGACAGGCGGAGGACGAAGTACCGCCCACAGTATCACAACCTACCAATCCACCACCTTTTCCGGGACGGATTCACCGCAGATAAAAACACGACGGAAACAGGACTTCAAAGGGAAAACACTCACCTCTACACACCCCACTAGGAACCAGGACACCATGGAGCCGGAACTCCAAATTCTCCCTGCAATAGTTTTCCTGCTCCTCTACCAGGAGCACGAACGCCGGCGGCGATAACCACGGTGAGTACTGCACCTACGACACAGGGGAGGGTGAGGGAAAAAAACAGGGACACACACATGGAACACGCAACACCCCCACCCCCACCCACTACAACACACACACTAGTAAAGCATGATACATTACAGTTACACCCCCAACCCCCCCGAAAGAATGCAAAGACAAAAGGAAATGAGTGTAACCATTGTAATATATTAAAATCAAGTATGCAAAAATATATATATATACACCATAAACAAAATATACACCAAGCTTAGTAGTCCAGGTAGTGCTCCAATGAAGTCCGTGGAACACTGGGCCCACACGGTATGGGCGAGGCCCACACAAGATCCCCAACCATGACGGAGAAAACACTGCAGGGGCATCAGAGAGCAACAAAACAGGCACCTCAGGGAGAGGTAAAGGGGGGGGCACCTCAGCCGGTTGAGTGCACAACGCTAAATCCACGATGGGGCCACCTGCCCACTGTTCAATCCTGGGGAGTGCAAAGCCACAGTCTCACAAGTCTCTACAGTCGGTGGGTTGCCCACTGTTCACTCCTGGGGAGTGCAAAGCCACAGTCTCACAAGTCTCTACAGTGGGTGGGTTGCCCACTGTTCAATCCTGAGGAGTGCAAAGCCACAGTCTCTCAAGTGGATGACAGTCTCCACTGGTTCAGGAGGGGGCATGGTGCCCAGAGTGCTTCATCCTGCTAAGGACAGAGGTAGTGGATGTATCTCTCCACTGGTTCTGGAGGGGGCATGGTGCCCAGAGTGTTTCATCCCGCTAAGGACAGAGGTAGTGGATGTATCTCTCCTCTGGTTCTGGAGGGGGCATGGTGCCCAGAGTGCTTCATCCTGCTAAGGACAGAGGTAGTGGATGTATCTCTCCACTGTTTCTGGAGGGGGCATGGTGCCCAGAGTGATTCATCCTGGTAAGGGCAGAGGTAGTGGATGCATCTCTCCAAAGGTTCTGGAGGGGGCATGGTGCCCAGAGTGATTCATCCTGCTAAGGACAGAGGTAGTGGATGTATCCCTACACTGGTTGTGGAGGGGGCATGGTGGCCCGAATGCTTCATCCTGCTTGTGACGGACTCAGTAGCATCAGTGCCCTTGGCGCTCATGGGCCAGCCATGCTTGGAGCGGCGGTGCCCAGTTCAGCAGTGCTTGGAGCGACGGGCTCCTTTGTAGTGACTCAGCTGCTCTCAGTCGCAGCGGGGCTTCTGCTGGCGGTCCTCTCTAGCCCAACGGGGCTTGTGCTGGTGGTCCTCTCTGTCCCAGAGGGGCTTGTGCTGGCGGTCTTCTCTGTCCCAGCGGGGCTTCTGCTGGCGGTCCTCTCTAGCCCAGCGGGGCTTGTGCTGACGGTCCTCTCTGTCCCAGCGGGGCTTGTGCTGGCAGTCCTCTCTGTCCCAGCGGGGCTTGTGCTGGCAGTCCTCTCTGTCCCACCGGGGCTTGTGCTGGCGGTCCTCTCTGTCCCAGCGGGGCTTGTACTGGCGGTCCTCTCTAGCCCAACAGGGCTTGTGCTGGCAGTCCTCTCCAGCCCAGCGGGGCTTGTGCTGGCGTTCCTCTCTAGCCCAGCGGGGCTTGTGCTGGCGGTCCTCTCTGTCCCAGCGGGGCTTGTGCTGGCGGTCCTCTCTGTCCCAGCGGGGCTTGTGCTGGCGGTCCTCTCTAGCCCATCAGGGCTTGTGCTGGGGGCCCTCTCTGTCCCAGCGGGGATGATGGCTGAGGCCTCCTGGGCAGCGGGAATGATGGTGGTGGCCTCCTGGGCAGCGGGGATGATGGCGGTGGCCTCCTGGGTAGCGGGGATGATGGCGGTGGCCTCCTGGGCATCGGGGATGAGGATGGTCTCCTCCTCCGTGCTGCTCTTCCCAGACTTTCCTGGTTTCTTGCGGCCCTTCCCCACCTTGGAAGGTGTCACAGCTGACTCCACACTCCCCTGGGAGCGGCTGTGGTGGCTGGAGTCTTCCCCCTCTCCCGCCGGGCACTGGCCAACTTTTGATGCTTCACAGGTGGGGGACTGTCCGTGCTGTGGCTCCGTGCCACACTGGCTGCCCTGGTGGCCGGTGCACTCCAGATTCCGGTGACTACAGGCACCACTGGTCCCGGAGATGTTGTGGCTGAGGTGCTAGTTTGGGACCTAGGACACGGATGGGGTGGAGGAGGTGTGGGAAAGAGGTCAAGGTTGGACAGGAAAAGTTTTTGGGAGACACTGTGACGGGTAGGTGGAGGGGGTTTGGGAGTGGAGGAAGAGGTTGTGGTTGTAGGAGGTGTTTGTTTGCTGACTTTGGGTGAAGGTGCATGGACTGGAGGCTGTCGTGAGGTGGATGGCTGTTGGGTGGGTGTGTGCCTGCGTTTGTGAATCTTGGGAGGAGGCGTCACAGACACACTGGGAGAGGACACAGGGGACGTGTGAATGGTAGTGAGGGTGGTGACTGCACGTGAGCAGGGTGTGGTGGTGGGTGTGCTGGTGATGGCAGTAGTGGCTGTAGATGTAGTGCATGCAGGTGTGAGTCTAGACGAGACTGGGAGGGAGGATGGAGACGAGGAGGAGAGGGACACGGAGGAGGGGGACACAGTGGAGGCAGTGGATGTTGGTGTGTCTGCATGTGAGTGATGCTTGCGTGAGTGCCTGTGGGATGTGTGGTGCTTATGTTTGCCAGATCTTCCCTTGTGTGTTGACCTGTCTGCATGCTGGTCTGTAGGTGTGTTTGTGAGAGGCTGAGGTACAGGGGTTTGGATCTGGGTGGAGGAATATCGAGGGGGAGGCTAGAGACAGGGACAATGGCTGTCATCAGTGCTGAGGCCAGAGTCTGAAAAGCTCGCTCAAGGGCCACCTGACCAGAATGAATGCCCTCCAGGAATGCATTTGTTTGTTCCAACTGCAACACCCTGGATGGCATTCAAAATGGTAGACAGCCCAACAGTGAGGGACCAGCTCCAGCAGCGAATGTCCTCCCATCTTTTCCGGCAGTGGGTGCTCCGTCTGTGGTAGACCCCCAGGGTCCGAACATCCTTGGCGATGACACGAGAAATGTCTTTTTTCTGGTGGGCACTGACCTACATGAATTGTACAGGGGGAAGAGAAACTTATTACCAAGTGCACCATCACAGTCATTGGCCCCCATCCCTACCCTTGCCATGTGGCATATGCACTCACCGTCGTTTCATGCACGCCGCAAGCTCCCCCC
Source organism: Pleurodeles waltl (assembly GCF_031143425.1). Classification (NCBI taxonomy): domain Eukaryota; kingdom Metazoa; phylum Chordata; class Amphibia; order Caudata; family Salamandridae; genus Pleurodeles; species Pleurodeles waltl. Next base: position 773,608,533 of record NC_090443.1, on the reverse strand, counting down.
CCCCATACATCCACCCAACTCTACACAGGCATAGCCCATACAGCATGCTCCCAGTGTACTTACCTGTTTGTCTGGAGGACCGTAGAGTAGCGTGTACTGGGGGAGGAGCCCGTCCACAAGTTTCTCCAACTCCTCCGATGTGAAAGCAGGGGCCCTTTCCCCAGACACTCAAGCCATTGTCTCTTCCAGACCGAGGTCACAGCAGCACTTGCAGTGTAGGTCCTCTCCTGTCGAAGATCAGGTATCGAGTGATTGAACAGATAGAAAATGGCGGCCACGTCCGCGGCGGTGCGTACCGTTACCGCCGGCGTACACCGTCATTGGCTCATGGTACCCATACAGTCCAATGTTAACCAATGCAGCATTGTGCTGAGGTCTTCGACCACCTACAGCGACGGTGTACAACGCCAGCACAGTTACCTCACATCTCACTGTTCCACTTTACAGGTCAGGCACCCGCCATTTCAGGGGCCCACATGGCTTCATTTTTAACTGCATCCTAGACTCAACACAAAAAGGCAATTTTTTGGATTATGATTTGTGTTCTGTGATAAGCTGTGGGTACGTACCTCTGAGTTGGTTGACTCTGTGCTCGCTGTTGTCCTTCATAGGCACCGTCCGCTGGGACATGTGAGGAGATGGCGGCATCCTCTGGTGTACCGATCGCTGGTGGACCTGTCGACAATGGAGGAAAGACATGTGATCATCACATACTGGCTTGACCGTGCCACAATCCAGGAACTCTGTACCCAGCTGGAGCCAGACCTGATGTCCACTATCCGCCATCCCACAGGAATCCCCCCTCAAGTGCAGGTCCTGTCAGTGCTCCATTTCCTTGCATGTGGGTCATTTCAAACAACAGTGGCCATAGCATCAGGGATGTCCCAGCCTATGTTTTCCAACGTGTTGTCCAGAGTGTTGTCTGCCCTGCTGAAACACATGTGCAGCTACATTGTTTTCCCTCAGGTGGAGGATTTGCCTACAGTGAAAGGAGACTTCTATGCCCTGGGACATATCCCCAACATCATAGGTGCCATTGATGGGACCCATGTGGCTTTGGTCCCCCCCGCAGGAGTGAACAGGTGTACAGAAACCGGAAGAGTTATCATTCGATGAATGTACAGATAGTATGTTTGGCCGACCAGTACATCTCCCATTTAATGCCAAGTTCCCTGGCTCAGTGCATGACGCCAACATCCTGCGGAATAGCAGCATCCCTTATGTAAAGGGTCAACCCCAGTGCCACCGGGTGTGGCTATTAGGTGAGCACCTAGAAGCAAGACAGTGGGAATGGTTGTCTGGGTCTGGGGTTATCCCTCCAGGTTAGTGTGTGTCTAACAGTTGTCCCTCACCATTTGCAGGTGACTTTGGTTACCCCAGCCTGTCATGGCTACTGACCCCAGTGAGGAATCCCAGGACAAGGGCAGAGGAACGCTACAATGAGGCCCATGGGCGAACACGGCGGATAATTGAGCGGACCTTCGGCCTCCTGAAGTCCAGGTTCAGGTGCCTCCATATGACAGGTGGATCCCTATTCTACTCACCAAATAAGGTGTGCCAGATCATCGTGGCCTGCTGTATGCTTCACAACTTAGCTTTGCAACGACAGGTGCCTTTTCTGCAGGAGGATGGTCCAGATGGCGGTGTTGTTGCAGCTGTGGAGCCTGTGGACAGTGAAGACGAGGAAGCAGAAGAAGAAGACACAGACAACAGGGACTCAGTGATCCAGCAATATTTCCAGTGAGACACAGGTAAGAATACAAACCTGCCTACTACATGTACTGTAACACTACTACCTCTCTACTGTCTGTCGTTTTCACCCAGTGTATGGTCACTGAGTTGTCACTTTCCCTTACGATTTCGCAGATATGGGTTCCACAGTGTGACATCTGCTTTGATTCCTCATGGACTAGAGCTGTGTGACATAGGTATGTTGACATCACAAATGAAAGAGCTTTTTGACATTGTAATTGCTAATACACTATTCCAAAATCACAGACTGACTCCAGATTGTTTTGTGCTTCAAGGGTGTTTATTTAAGTGCAAAATATGGGAGGAGGTAGCAAAATGGTGAGGGGTGATGGTGGAGGAAAGTCCATGGCAGAGTCCAGTCTATTAGTCTCACAGGTGCATTGCCCAAATGGGCATAGGAAGTGGAGCTGGGGCACTTTAATGATGGACAGGGTGACAAAGTGGGACAGAAGGATGACATTCAGGATTGTCTCATTTCTTGGCGGGGGTCTTGGCATCGTTCTCCGTCTTTGTCCTGGATCTCAGGGAACGTTTGCAGGGTGGTTCTCCCTCTGCAGGGGGTGGGGTGCTGGTGTGGTGGGCCTGTGGCGGTGCCTCCTGTCCACTAGCGCCGGCGGAGGTAGTGGGCAGTTCATCGTCCATGCTAGTGTCAGGGGCCCATTGTTGTGCCACAGTGTCCCTCCTGGTGTTGAATACTTCCTTCAGCACCCCTACGATGGGGCCCAGGGTGGAATTGATGGTTCTGAGTTCCTCCCTGAAGCCCAAATACTGTTCCTCCTGCAGGCACTGGGTCTCCTGAAACTTGGCCAGTACCGTTGCCATCGTCTCCTGGGAGTGGTGGTAGGCTCCCATGATGTTGAAGAGGGCCTTGTGGAGAGTGGGTTCCCTTGGCCTGTCCTCCCCCTATCGCATAGCAGCCCTCCCAGTTCCCCTGTGTTCCTGGGCCTCCGTCCCCTGGACCGTGTGCCCACTGCCACTGCCCCCAGGTCCCTGTTGTTGTTGGGGTGGTGGGTTAGCCTGGGTTCCCTGTAGTGGTGGACACACTGCTGATTGACGTGTCCTGGGGACGGAGGTATGGGCCCGCTGGGTGGGTGCTGTGCTGGTGTTTCCATAGGGGGGAAGCTCTGTAGTGGCCTGTGACTGTGTGATGGGAACCGACTGTCCCGAGGTTCCCGATGGGCCGGGCTGGTCATCTAGATCCAGTTGGACAGAGCTGCTGTCATCACTGTGGGCCTCTTCTGTTGTTGGTATGGACCTTCCTGTCCGGTGACATTGGGTAGGGGTCCTGCAGGGGTATAAAAGGATGTTTATAACATCTGTGTGTGGCATGGTGTGCAATGGGTGGGTGACCGTGTACCCCAGTGCTTGCATTCTTGTGTGAGACCTTGTGTGATGATGGTTTAGGGGGGTGTATGTGTATGTGCAGTGGGCATGCTTTAGTGATAGGTGTTTATGCTTTGTTGTTTCATGCAGAGCTTGGTGTTGGGATGTGTGGGTTGTGATAGTGGAACATTTGTGAGGAGTAGGAGTGATGGGGGTGAGGGAGGGGGTATGTGATGGCATGCAGGTAGGGTGGGGGATGTAATAGTTAAGATTTGCCTTACCAGAGTCCATTCCTCCATCTAGCCCTGTGAGGCCCTCAGGACGCAGAATCGCCAAGACCTGCTCCTCCCTTGTTGTTAGTTGTAGGGGAGGATGTGGGGGTCCGCCGCCAGTCTGCTGAACCGCAAGGTGGTGTCTTGAGACCACGGAACGCACCTTCCCCCGTACGTCATTCCACCTCTTCCTGATGTCATCCCTATTTCTTGGGTGCTGTCCCACTGCGTTGACCCTGTCCACGATTCTTCGCCATAGCTCCATCTTCCTTGCAATGGAGGTGTGCTGCACCTGTGATCTGAATAGCTGAGGTTCTACCCGGATGATTTCCTCCACCATGACCCTGAGCTCCTCCTCCGAGAACCTGGGGTGTTTTTGCCGTGCCATGGGGTGGTGTGTGTGTGATAAGTGTGCTGATATGTAGTGGGGTGTTGTGTGAGGTGCATGGAAGTTATGTGGGTGATGGTGTTGTGTGCCTGTGGATGCTAGTATTGTTGATGGTGGTGTCTCTCTGTGTGCTTCTTTCTCAATTGTGGTCGTAGGGGTTTGTGGGTGATGTAGGTGTGTGTTTTATATTATATTGGGTGTGTGAGTGGTGTGTGTATGTGTCTCAGGTGTGTGTATTTCGAATTGTCCAATGTGGCTGTGTTTTGTAAGAGTTTGTGTATTTTGAGCGCGGCGGTGTGTACCGCCAATGGAATACCGCGGTTGAAAGACCGCTGCGTGGATTCGTGTGTCGTGATATTGTGGGCGTATTTCTGTTGGCGTGACGGTGGAGGTTTTGTTTTCGTCAGTTGATCACTGACCTTTGGTGTGGCGGACTTGTGTGGGTGTCTCAATTTTGGCGGATTCCGGCCAGTGAGTCATAATGGCTTTGGCGGATTTCCACGGCGGTGTGTTGGTGATCTTCTGTATGGCAGTAAGCGGCTTTTACCGCCAATGTTGTAATGACCGCCTAGGTCTTGTATTGATTATAGATGACTTAATCAAGTCACTTCAAAAGATCATTACCCCTTACCTTTAATTTCAGGCAGCCTAGAAGCATTACAAAGAGCAAAGGTTTTCACAAAAATGGATCCAAAGGGGCTTACCATCTTATCAGGATCAAAGAAGGGGGTTAATGGAAGACCACTTTCCATAGCCTTTTTGGGCATTACAAATAGTGCGTAATGCCCTTTGGGCCTTGCAATGTCCCTGCATTTTTTTGTGTCTCATGAACTTCTTATTTTCAGATTTAATTCTCCATACTGTAGTTGTCTATTTAGGTGACAGTCTTGTAATTTCCAGGAATAACGGCTCAACAATGTCTTGGTGGTGTTTCCTCCAGTCCTCATTGTTTTTTTTCCAAAACAGTGCATTATAGGATGTGAAGTGCAGAGGTTCCACCCAGTTTGGATATGTCTTTGATATGCAGAAGTGAATCTATGCACATCAATGATGGCCTATTAAGAAAGCTTATAAAAGCTTCTATCGCGCATCAGCAGAATTCTACACAAATCCTAATTATGTGCATGTCCACTAGGCGGTGTGTGCACATTCATTTTGAATTGGGAATACTGATGGAAATCAACTTGTTTAATGAATTCCATTTTCTAACTCAGGTAATTTCCCACAGGCCTCAGTTATGCCTTCAGGTTGGAAGTGTTTGTGGAACAGCTCCTCAGAAATCACCGTCATGTGTTGCCATACACTCTGCAATTAGGATTTTTTTTTTTGTGAACTGGCCATGTGTTGCTTTTATACGGTGTAGTACAGTTTTAAATGGCTATAAATAATTGTTTTGGGCTAATCGAGCTGAAATGACATCTATTATGCAACTGTTACACAAGTGACACACCTTGCACTCACAACAGCTAGAAATCGTGAGTCTGAACCAAACCTTTTCAAATTTATATTGGGAGACATGTAACAAATTTACCTATTTGGTAGAATGAGTCATTTGTAAAAGATCCTATTTAAACAAAAACAAAAAACAGTTAAATGATTCTTGCAAGAACTATTTTTTTTGGTCTAGGCTACAGGCACCTTTAGTTATCATGTGGCAAGACTGATTGTTTCCTAGAGGTGTGCATATATTTAGAGTGGGCTTTCGGTCAGCCGTTTGCTTATAATTGGGTGGCATGGATGCCTAGCTCAGTTGTCTGCCCTTGATTAGATGCCTTTCTTCTCTAGCGTTGAGTTTGTTCAACTCAGGTCTCAATATGTTCTGAATAGATGAGCTGTGTCCTTCCGCAGTTGACTTGATGAGGCTCTCACATACAGCTTTTAAAAGATCTATTGTGGACAATACCTAACCTTACATTAGGCTTTATATCAGTCCATTCCATATAATTGGTGGGATTTTTTGTCAAATTCATTTGCCGGCTTCTTATTCTATGGGTTTCCTTCTTATTCTTGTATTTGTGCTACCCCCATCAGCACAGCGTCTTTGTCGTCCTGTCGTGAACACTGTGACAGTGTTAACTCAGTAAGTCTGTTATCATTCCATTCTTGCTGTCTGCATTTCTTTATCTCTGATAGAAAGTGAGTAGTTCTCAAAGCACATGCAAAAATGAAGACATCATAGCCATCAGCTCTGTATGCAGACAAGTTTTTTTGTTTACATCAGTGGGTGCAGCCATTAAAATATACCCCCTTGCAGTGGAAGCTTATTGTTTACAAAGATGGATGCTTAATGTCACGCACTCCCCTGGTTCCTACCGCGGAGACAACCCTGGACCCCTAATCCCAGCTGGGGCATAAGCAACAATAATCCAATTTCACAAACTGCCCCCAAGGGGAATGGGGGATTAGATAAGTCAAAAAAAGATGGACTGATGTCACTGGGACTGCTCTCTTGCCTTGCAACACTGCCTAGAAGGGTCTGAACTCCCTAGAAGTGTTCATGCAGGTGCAGAATAAGGCTTCATCAAAAAATAGTGCATAAGAAAGCAGGAACAATCTAAAAAATAAACTGGAGTTCTCTGGTTCTCCCAAGGCGTTCATCACATGCAGTGTTCAAATCAAAACTCGAATTCAGGTTTGTGTGCTAGAAGCTCCTTCAATACTTGATATAACTAGTCAAGGAATACTGAAGAAAAAATATTTGGTTGCCTGGAGTGCAGACAATATTTGATGTCCAAGAAAGTACTCATGCCTTCAAGAAACTCAGACTTGGATTATTACTAAATTATGGATTTCTGCAAACTAACCTGAGGATCAAGTACTTAGCATTGTCTTAGTTCTTTAACTGGAATCTGATGGAAGACAGGAGGCTGTGGTGCAAAAAGCCTAAGAGGAGGTGGAATTGTAACCATAAATAAAGAAATAGGAAGTGTTCTGGGAGTCAGGATCACAGGATCAGCAGGAAGGCTTGGAAAACTAGAGCGCTGGGGGTTTGGGGTGACTCAGGAGGTGAGTGCAGGGAGGATGCTTGTGCAGGACTGGAATGACACCAAGCCCTGATTCAGGTTCAGATGGGGTATTTATGCTAGGAGGAAAGACTGTTCCAGAAAGGCACGTGTCTCACATGGAAGAGTGGAAGTTTCCAAGGAACCTGGGAAAACAGCACGTGTTACACAAAAAGTATATGAACTCCCGTAGGTGGCAGGTGCAAGTGGCAGTTGGAAACAATTAACAATGATTAATGGAACCCAAGAGGATTATGGTAAAAGTTAACAGGTCAGGGCTGATACAGCTAATTACCCAGGAAACATGTGGGTTATCTGCAGTTACAAGACAGAACAAACTACCAACAATACAGGAGGTTCAGTGGTTCAAGAGCTCTGGAAGGGGGCCATGAATTAGAGACAGAATGGTGCCACAAGGGAAAAATTACATGAGCCCAGTGTGTAAATTCCAGAACACATAGGTCACAAGAGGGGGTTGTGACATTTTTGCCCTCATCATGACATTAGCGATAAATACCGCTGCGTGGCAAATATCTGTTCTCCATATTATGATACGCACGCACACACACCAATCCGACAGAATACTGCCACATACACAAATCCATAAGCCCAAAGGTTATTGCTAAAGTGTCGTTACCAACACCCTTACCGTTACGCCAACAGAATAACGCCCACCAAATCATGACCCATGAATCACCACGGTAGACATTCAATGGCGGTAAACCATTGGCGGTACACACCGGCGTGCTTAGAATTTCCACCCAAATACTAAACTACACAACATTGGCCAATACCAAATACACACACCTGACACTAATCCACACACCACACCCACCCACTCACAGCACTATAAAACACACACCCAAATTGCCCACAACCCATTAAGAATACAAATTATTGCCACCAGACTGACACCAAGACCACTGAGACTAGACACACACACACCACATACACCCATACATCCATCATGTACCCCACTTCGCACTCCCAACCACAGTACCCAACACCCACACACTTACACCACATAACAACCATGTCCCCACAAAGGCACCCTCGTTTCACAGATGAGGAGTTGCGAGTCATGGTCAGGATAGGGCCACAGCTGTTTGGAGCACAGGTACAGCAAATATCCATTGCCAAGAAGATGGAGCTATGGCGGAGAATTGTGCACGGGGATAACGCCGTGGGACAGCATCCAAGAACGAGGGACGACATCAGGAAGAGGTGGAATGACCTATGGGGGAAGGTATGTTCCATGGCAGCAAGGCAGCAGCTCTCCATACAGAGGACTGGTGGTGAACCCCCACCTCCTCCCCCACAGCTCACAGCATGGGAGGAGTAAGTCTTGGCATTACTGCATCCTGAGGGATTCACTGGAGTTGCCGGAGGACTGGACACTGGTGAGTCAACATTTACTACTTATCACCTCCATACCTGCATGCCACCTCACACCCTCACCCTCACTCCCATCACTCCACTCCTTCCCACACATTGCACCTACACATATGACTAACCACAATACCAAGCCCTGCATGCGATACCAATGCCTGGACAGCCCTCCCAGCCCTGCTTGGACACCCATCACAAAAGCATGCACAGCATGGAGAACTAACAATCCCACAATACATCACCATACACAAACAAAAGGTGGCAAGTCAACAGCAAAAATAGAGGGGAAGCTAGAGATACAATATGTCACAGACATGAAGCATAGTACATCAACATCACTTACATCCCCACAGATGCCCCAGCCAATCTCAGTGGAAAGGAGGTGCCACGACTAACCAGTCCACCAACAGATGATGCTCCCAGTGATGACAGTAACTCTGGACTTCAGGATCTGGATGAATTACCTGGCCCATCAGGGACCACTGGTCAGTTGGTCACCCCAGCTCACTCCCAGTCAACCACAGAGCCTCCCCTATCAGTATCCAACACCACAGCACCCACCCAGCGTCCCCACACCTCTATCCCCAGGACACGTCAATCAGCAGTGTGCCCACCTGTACAGGGGCCCCAGTCCGCACCTCACACTCAAGGCAATCAGGGACCTAGGGTCAGTGGCAGTGGGCATATCATTCAGGGGGCACAGGGCAACAGGGACACTGGGAGGACCGCTTTGCGCCAGGGGGAGGACAGGCCCAGGGAACTGACTCTCCAGGAGGCACTCACCAATGTCATGGGGGCCTACCAACAATCCCAGGACACAATGGGCCAGATCCTTATCAACATGCAGGAGAACAAGCAGCTGCAGGAGGAACACCATCAGAAGATCAGATAGGACTTGCAGGCTCTCAACACCACCATGATCTCCACAGCAGGGGTGCTGGCAGACATGGCTAACATTATGAGGGAATTGGCAGCACACCAGCGGGCCCCTACCACTAGCCAGTCTATTGTCAACACCAGGGCAGTGCGCGCTATATTGGCAACCAGAATGCAAAAACCCAGCACTCTCAAAACAACGTAATTTATGCATTGTGCTGATATGTTGTTTAACCTTTTGCATTGCAGAGTTCAATCCTGAAGACTTATTTTTAATGTGCTTACAAATGCTGTTTATTTGCAATGTATTGCTGCAGTCTTTCAGAGTGTCTTAGGGTGTGGTCCCTTTCCAGGGCCTTCTAGAGACTTTCCCTGCAACATACCTGGGTGTGGTTGTGGGCTGGGCCAAGACTCTATAAAAAGGAGCTAGCCCAGCTCCAAGTGCTCACTATTCAGAGGTCCCGGTGCAGAGCAGCAGCTTCTTCCTGAGCTCCTGTCCCGGCGGCCTATTGGATCTTCCAGGCTTCTGTCTTTTATCCTTCATTGGTGATCATTGTTCCAGGCGGTAAGACGGTGGTTGGACTGTCCCGACACCGTTATTGAGAATTTTCATATTCTTAGTTTAATTCTTCAATGATTAACAGATTACTTGCGCGCTACCATTTCTTGACATTTATATGGTAGTTTACAAATCGGCAAGACGCGCAATTCGTTTCATAATGATTTAATTTAGTTATTCATTGTGCGCTGTTATTTCTTGACATTTGCATGGTGGCTTAGGAATCGGCAAGACGCGCAATTCGTTTTATGGTGTTTTAACTTTGTTGTTCATTGCGCGCTACCATTTCTTGACATTTACATGGTGGCTTAAGAATCGGCAAAAGACGTGCGATTCGTTTCATTTTACTTTGATCTTGTTATTCATTGTGAGCTGTTATTTCTTGGCATTTACATCGTGGTTTACGAATCGGCAAGACGCATGATTCGTTTAATGATGATTTGACTTTGATATTCATTGCGTGCTACCATTTCTTGGCATTTTACATGGTGACACTCAAATCGGCAAGACTCACGATTCTCTCCTCGAGTTTAATTCATGTTGTTTATTGTATGCCACTATTCTAAGATATTTATCATGTAATATTCGAGTTGACAAGTTATGTGATTTGTTTTCCTGAATCCATATTGTGTTATTCATGGTGCACAATCATTTTATGGTATTTATTTGATATATATATATATATATATATCTACAATATGCGCAACTTGTGTTGAAACATTTTAAGAGAACACAGAAGATCAGAGTTTCTAGATGCACTATTGTATGGTCCTAGTATGCATTCTCAAAAAAGGATTTATATAACTGGTTTAAAATGTAGTCAGAATGTTTTTTTCTGATTTTCATGTAAAGGAAAGTACTTGAATAAGAACATTTTCATTTAATTAATCTTGATTCCCTTACAGTTATCTGGCCACCTTGAAACGTAGTCATTTTAAATTTAATTCTTAGATTGTTCATGTTTTCAGAATGACTATGCTTAGAATCATTGGGGGTCATTCCGACCCTGGCGGTCCATGACCGCCAGGTCCGGGGACCGCGGAAGCACCGCCAACAGGCTGGCGGTGATTCCTGGGCCATTCTGACCGCGGCGGTAAAGCCGCGGTCAGAAAAGGGCAACCGCGGTTTCCCGCCGGTTTACCCCTGGCCCAGGGAATCCTCCATGGCGGCGCTGCAAGGGATTCCGACCCCCTTCCCGCCATCCTGTTCCTGGCGGTTTTTACCGCCAGGAACAGGATGGCGGGAACGGGTGTCGTGGGGCCCCCTAACAGGGCCCCATAAAGATTTTCAGTGTCTACTTTGCAGACGATGAAAATCGCGACGGGTGCCACTGCACCCGTCGCACCCCTACAACTCCGCCAGCTCCATTCGGAGCCGGCTTCATTGTTGCAGGGGGTTTCCCGCTGGGCCGGCGGGCGGCCTTCTGGCGGTCGCCCGGCGGCCCAGCGGGAAAGCCAGAATGGCCACCGCGGTCTTTTGACCGCGGTGCGGTCATTCAGCGGTTCCCGCCAGGCGGGCGGCTCCCGCCGCCCGCCGGGGTCAGCATGACCCCCATAGTCTAGTATTGATTTCAGGAGATATAATTTTCATATTGTGTGTTCTAACCTTTTTCTTACTACAGGTCTCCTTCCCAGCTGTTCCCTTCCTAATCCCCTATTCCCCTCTTGAACTCTCTTAGCCTCTGTGATTTATCTATCAGAGTCTTGGAGCTGTTCAGTGGTGGACGTGTTGGGAAAGTGCACAGACCCCGAGGATCTGGTGACTCTAACATCTATTGACCAGCTCTCCACTTCCGCTGCAGCTAGTGGGCAGAGCCCCCCCACAGGGCCCACATGCCACCAGCACCCCTCCCCCAGCAGAAGGTGAACCAGCCTGCAAATGTTCCCTGTGACCCAGACAGAAGCCAGAGACACTTGCCAAGACCAAGACCACTGCCAGGAAATGTTACTCACCTGATTGTCCCCCTTGTGTCCTACCCTGTCACCTTGTCCACTTTGAACTGCCTTTGCTCCCCTTCCTATGGACCCTTGGACACTGGACCTGTGCTACAAACAGACTGGAACAATACCCTGGACTTTCCTCTACCATCACCCCATTCCATTGCACTTTTCAGTCAATTATTTGCGCTACAATAAACACCCTTGAACACAACTTGAGTGACACCGTTTTATGTGTTGAAAATCTAGTGCAAATGATCTGAACACTGAAAGCATACAAATAATGACATGTAGCTGTCTGCAGTAAACACATCAGGACACTGTTGTTATATATCACCAACATCTGTAAAATGACAAGAATAGGTGACAGTAAGTTGAAATGCAAAGCACGTGAATGCCTTCATGCTACAGCCACACAGAAAAGATCAATAGTCAGAGTAATGATCAATTGCACTGTCTCACCTGTGTTTCATTCGAAGTATTGATGTATAACTGATGTTCTGTTGTCCACATGCTCATCCTCATCCTCGGCCTCCTCATCCTCGCTGTCCTTAGGGGCCACTGCTGCCACAGGGTCATTCATCTCCAGTCCCTTCCTCCTGCAGAAAAGGCACATGTCATCTGGGGGCCAGTTTGTGCAACATGCAGCATGGCACTACTATCTGGCAGATCTTCTCGGATGAGTAGCACAGGGATCCACTTGTCTGATGCAGACATATGAACCTGGCCTTCAGTAGACCGAAGGTCCTCTTGATTATTCTCCTGGTTTGCCCATGTGCATCATTATAACAGTTCTCAGCCCCTGCCCTGGCATTTCTCACATGGGTCAGAAGCCACAGTAGGTTTGGGTAGCCAGAGTCACCTGCAAATTGTGAGGTACAAAATTCCGCCTTACACAATCCTATTGGGATAATACTTGAGGACATACACTGCCGTACAGTGGGTGGGCACTCTGGCTCACCTATTAGTCACACCCTGTGCCTCTGTAGTTGGGCCATCAGATTTGGAATGCTGCTATTCCTCAGAACGAAGGTGTCATGCACCAGCCCAGGATACTTGGCAGTGACGTGGGAGATGTACTGGTCTGCCAGGCACACCATTTGCACATTCAGTGAGTGGAAACTCTTCCGATTTCTGAACACCTGTTCATTCGGGCAGGGGGTGGGGACAAACACAATATGTGTACCGTCAATGGGCCCCAATAATATTGGGTATATGTTCCATTGCATAGAATCCGGCCTTCACAGTGGCCAAATCTTCCACCTGGGGGGGAAAGAAATGTAACTGCACATGTGTTTCACCAAGGCAGACAATACCCTTGCCAGCATGATTGAGAACATTGGCTGTGACATCCCTGCTGCCAGCCCACTTTCACTTGGAAAGAACCATTTGCCAGGAAATGGAGCACTGATGGAACCTGCGCAACGGGGGGAGGGGATCCCAGTGGGATGACGGATAGCTGATATCAGGTCAGGCTCCAATTCTGCACACAGCTCTGTGATTGTTGCCCTGTCTAGTCTATCGGTGAGTACAATGTGTCTGTCCTTCAGTGTAGCCAAGTCCACAAGAGGTCTGGACACGGGGTTTGTCTCCTCCTCATATTCATCCGCAGTGGTAGGGATCTAAGGGACACAAGAGTGAATACGCTGTCAACATTTGAACACTGGAACCACCAACTCATTGTGCATACAGCATTAATGTGATGGGACAGTGGGAATGGCAATGCTTGTGTAATTTTCAGCAATGGCGCAGTTATGGAAGATCTGTATGTAGTCCACCACCATGACATGGTGACCGTCTGTCCTGTATCTAGGGACAGGTGGAAGTGAGGTAACTCTGCCGACTGCTGTGCTATTCCTCATTGGCTAACATGGGACTCTGTGGAGTACAGTGGCCAAAATGGATCAAGGACGGCGGTGACGGTGTACACCACCGCGGACGTGACCACCATTTTCTGTCTATAACCTCACTTGATTCCTGACTTTCCACAGGAGAACACCTACACTGCGTGTGCTGCTGTGACCTGTGTCTGAAACCTATCATGGCCTGTGTGAATGGGGAAAGGCCCCTGCCTTCACTTCGGAGGAGTTGGTGCGATCGGCGGATGGGGTCCTACCAGACCATCAGTTGAGTACACCTTGGGCAAAACGGAGATGTGTGTGCAGGTATCGTGTCATTTGGGGGGGAATGTCTGTTGGTAGTGTACACAGTGGGCGCCTGGCGATGTGTGTGCCAATGGAGTTGGAAACGGGATTTGTGGGCCGTATTTTTGACATGCTGGAATGTATGTGTAATGGTGTCCTCCTCTCTGTATTTCCCCTTCAAGTCAGAGCCCATCAAAAGAAGGGATTGTGGCGTGCCATGCCCAAGGACGTGCAGACCCTGGGGGTCTACAGCAGGCAGAGCACCCACTGCAGGAAACGGTGGGGCACAGAAGACCGTGGAGGCCCACCTGGGAATGGCCTCCCAACCTGACCCCCACGATGGCCTGCATACTGGTGATGGCCTACCCAGAGCTAGATGGGTGCTTGAGGGCATCACAGCTGCCACAAGAGGGTGAGTACAGTGGGCGTTGCTACAATCATTGGTAGGTGGCATGTGATCCAGGTGGTGGGTGTGAGTTGGTGGATGCCCCGTAATGCAAGGTCAGAGTTTGCATCGTGATCCAGCTCAAGGGTAATGGGTGTCTAGAAAATTCAGGTAACCTAGCTCAGTTGGATTCCATATCAGTCAGGGCTTTGTGGGTCCCTGGAGAGGTGCAGTTGGCGGTGATTGGCCCTCATCTTGCTGTGGCATCTAGCCAATTGAATGTCAGTGCAATGCATAGTGCTCTTTCCTGATCCCTGTGTGTGATGGTACTGTGTATCTGTGGTGTTGAACCAATGCTCCCTTTCTCTCCCTCCTTCTGTCATCCTGTTCATGTGTGCATTAGCATCATCTGGCAGAGGAGCAGGGGCACCAGCGACAGAGGGAGCTGCATCCCACAGGACCCAGGAGGCAGAGTCCACCGATGCCGAGGAAACCAATGGGACGGAGGGCGAGGGGAGCACCACGGCAGAGACAGGAGGTGACAGCACTGACTGATTCCTCCTCCGTTGGAAGCACCCTGGTGGTGGCAGACACCTCTGTGACCACCCCAGCTAGAGGTACAGTTGCACCTCCCGCACTAGCACCCCCTCCCAGTAGTCCCTGTGTGAGCTGCCCGTACCCGCTCACCCAGAAGGGTTGGCATCTCCTTCGCCCCCAGGCACCTCAGGCCCTGCCCAAGTGAGCCCTGCTTCCATGAGTGAGGAGGCTGTTGACCTCCTGAGATCCATTTCTGTAGGGCGGTCAACCATTGGGAATGCCGTTTAGGGGCTGGCATCCCAGATGCAGCAATGCAATACATTCCTGGAGGGCATCCACAGTGGATTGGCGGCCCAACAGAGATCGATTCCGGCTCTGGCCTCCTCTCTGATGGCAGCCATTGTCCCTGTTTCTACCGTGCCCCTTCCAACTACCACTTCCCAGTCCTAGTCTCCTCAACCCCAACCCATCCCATGCACACATACAGACAAGCATGCATGCAGGACATCACACAAGAGTGGCACAGTCAAACAAAGGCTCCACACTTCAGTCTACAAGCACTCACACAAACATCAGACAGTTGCACACACATCAACATCCACTGTCTCTACTGTCTCCCCCTCCTCCTCCCTCACAGTCACGTCCACACTCACACCTGCATGCACTGCTTCAGCAGCCACCTCCAGCATCACCGCACCAAGCAGCCCACACACCTCACTAACAGATACATTCACAACATCCACCCACGTGTACCCTGTATCCTCTCCAACCCTGTCTGTCCCCCCTCCTAAAGGACACAAATGCAGGCATTCAGACACCCAACAGCCATCCACCTCTCATCAGCACACTGCCCATGCACCTGCACCCAAATCCAGCAGACATACTCCTCCAACAACCACTCCCTCAACCTCCACTCTCATCCCTCCTCCCTGATCCCGCTCCACCGTCCCTAAGAACATTTTCCTTGGCCAACTCAACCTCTTTCACCTCCCTCCCCCCCATCCTGTCTGGAAGAGCAGGATCCTAACGACCCAGACCAGCACCTCAGCCAAACAGTCCAATGGGACAGTGGAGGAACCTTCTAGTCGTGGAGGCAAGACAGTGAAGGATCCTACTCCACCAGCCAGGAAAGGGAAGGATCACACGCCACCAGCCAGGAAAGGGAAGGATCCAACTCCACCAGCCAGGAGGGGTAAGGTTCCCACTCATCCACCAATGACAGGAAAGGTTCCCACTCAACCACCAATGCAAGAAAAGGTTCCCACTCAGCCACCAATGCAAGAAAAGATTCCCACTCAACCACCAATGCAAGAAAAGGTTCCCACTCAACCACCAATGACAAAAGAGGTTCCCACTCAACCACCAATGACAGAAGAGGTTCCCACATATCCACCAATGACAGGCAAGAAGCCCTCACCTCCAGCAGAGGCTGCCCAGTAGACACCTCCCCCAGCAGAGACAATGCCGCCCCCACCTCCAGCAGAGGCTGCCCAGGAGAAACTTCCTCCAGCAGAGACAATGCAGCCCTCACCTCACCTCCATGCAGCCCTCACCTCCAGCAGAGGCTGCCCAGGAGGCACCTTCTCCAGCTGAGACACAGCAGCCCTCATCTCCAGCAGAGGCTGGCAGGGTACCACCACCACCAGTGCTCACGGAGCCCTCACCTCCAGCTGAGACACAGCAGACCTCACCTCCAGCAGAGGGCACGTAGGGCACCCTCCAGGGACTGCTGTAAAAGGAACCCCTTCCAGGATCAGTGGGCAAGTTCTCCACCTCAGAGACTGTGTCCTTACACTCCCCAGCTTTGGGAAATGGGCATAGAGCCCCCTCCAGGATCAGTGGGCAAGTTCCCCACCTCAGACACTGTGACCTTGCACTCCCCAGCATTGGGAATTGGTCATGGAGCTCCCTCCAGAACCAGTGGGCAAGTTCCTGATTTCAGCTGAGGTGCTCCCCACCCACCTTCTCCCTGAGGTGCCTGTCCACTTCCATGATGTTGCCCCTGATGTTGTGCGTAGTTAGTTAAGATCAAGTTGGGGCTTGGACTGTGCCCTGTGGCCTTGTGGGCCTCATGGACTTTGTACTGGGCATTGGCCTTTTCTGGACAATTGTTTATGTATCTCTGTTCTAAAATCGGTTCATATGGTGGCTTTTGCCTTGCAATTACAATTTCAGTACTGCCGAACTGTAGTCCTTGTATTATTATGCCCTGTGTCCGGTGCCATTGATTTACGTCTGCAGCTGTTTGTGTGTATGGTGTGTGTCGTGCGTGTGTGTGTGTCACTCTCCTTTTCCTCCCTCCCTCCCTCCCTTGTGTGCTGGCGGCTGTACTCACCGTTGTTGTCTTCGTCGGCGTTGGTGTTCCAGGTGGAGCATGGCGTAGAAGAGCATCGGGAAGACTTGAAGTTCCGGTTCCATGGCGGCGATGATCTTCTCTGTGTCTTTGTTGGTGAGTCTTTGGTCTTCTGTGATGTCTTTCCGCTAGGCTTTTGACGGTGCTGGTACCGCCCCGGAAATCGTGGCGGATTGCAGTGTCATGATATGGTGGGCGGTACCTTGTCTTCCACCTGGCTGGTGATGGCTATCGCTGTGGTGCGTGGTGTTAACTCCCTGGTGGATGGTGTGGTACATTGGCTGTCTATGGAAGTTATCACCGCCATGGTCTTAATTTGGCGTTAATTACCGCCAGACTGTTGGTGGTATTACCACCACTTTAACAGTCACAGCCAATGTCATAATGACCACCATAATGTCTACATGTGGATTGAGCTGACTCATATTGTGCCATGTTGATTTAGGCTCACAGTAGGCATATTGTCTCCAAAACCTACTTTATTTTGTAAAGGAGGGGTCTTCGCACCAGAATTATTTCCAGGAGACACTGCAGTTAGCTGAGACCTCTGCTTGGAGTGTCGATTCCAGGAACCATGTAGAATGTGTCCCTCACCTATAGTACTCACCCCACGTCTGCATCAGAGCTCTGATAAAGAAAAGCTGCAGTCATCTATTGAGAGGTATACTGTGCAATGCATCCTTTGAAACTAGCAGTGCAGGTATTATGTTTAATGTTGTATCTAAGGGGGTTATTACAACTTTGGAGGAGGTGTTAATCCGTCCCAAAAGTGACGGTAAAGTGACGGATATACCACAAGCCGTATTACGAGTCCATTATATCCTATGGTACTCGTAATACGGCTGGTGGTATATCCATCACTTTACCGTCACTTTTGGGACGGATTAACACCTCATCCAAAGTTGTAATAACCCCCTAAATGTTGACATAGTATTTAGACATAGCATTAGGGTATTAGAATGCCAAAAACTTACTAACAATTTTAGAAAGATTTATCTTTTTTGGCTGACTGTTACATGCTTTAACTTTTGCATTCTGTGTGGTTACCATACATATTTTATGCACTAGACTGAGGCTTTTGATATATACCTTTTAAACTGGATCTCTTCCTTCCTATCTGGCCGAACATAGAGGATCCACCTCCCACTCTATGTCTCCACCCCCAAAGACATCATCTGTGGTGTTCCCCAGGGCTTCTCCCTCATCCCTACCCTCTTCAATGCCTACATGACCCCTCTAGCCAACGTCGCATGAACCCATGGGCTCAACATGGTCTTTTACACCAATGACACCCAGCTCGTCCTCTCTCTCACTGATGCCACCTCCACACACTCCAACTTCCAAAACACCATGACCGACATCCCTGCCTGACAAAACAGAGATCCTCATCTGTGGAAACAAGCCATTCCCCTGTAACAATTCATGGTGTCCAACCACCTTTGCACCCCCCTCCCTCCAGCTGCTCATGCAACCTTGGAATCATCCTTAACAGCCAACTGACTATGAAGCAACAGATCAATGCCATCTCCTCCACCTACTTCCACACCCTTTGCATGCTTTGTATGATTTTCCATTGGATTCCCTTCTCCACCAGGTCTTCATCTCTAGCTGCCTCGACTACGGGAACGCACTCTACGCCGAAACCACTAAGCAACTAACTAACCACCTACAGATCATCCAGAATGCCACAACAAGACTCATCCTCAGCCTTCCTAGAAGATCCAGCATCACACCCGTCCTCGGGGCCCTCCACTGGCTCCCTGTGCAACATAGATGTCTCTTCTAGCTCCTGACCCATGCCTACAAGGCCCTCCACAACACTGGACCCACCTATCTCAACAGCCGACTCACTTTCCACTGACCCTCCAGGGAGCTACAATCAGCCACCCTCCCCAATGTCCACATACCCCCATCCATTGCAAATGACTCAGAGGATGCTCCTTCTCCTACCTAGCTGCTAAATCCTGGAACGACCTCCACTTACACACATCCCCCTCACTTTAGACCTTCAGAAAGCAGCTTGGCCTTCGACCTCCACCTCCCGCCTGGACAGAATGGCAGCACCTCCACAGCGCCTGGAGACCCTCTCAGGTTGACAAGTTTGTGTTCTACAAAAACCTCCTGATTGATTGATTGATTGATTGAAACTACATGTCCCAGTTTCTTACTGCTATCATTGGGCCTGTAATTCTTAAACAAAAGAATACTTTTATTGCTGCTGTGTCCCTGAACTCATGGCCTGAGAGTAATCTGAAAACACTAACTAAACAGAATTGCTCAGCATGCTAGTGTCAGGGCTGCAACCCACCTGGCTGTTTAAGTCATTATTAATACATTGAACTAAGTCCATGCATTAGCGGGTTAGAAATCTGACCCCTGCGACTCTTGGGACCCTACAGATTACGTGTCAATACTTTTTAGTTGATGATGTATATCATTCCACTGCAACTCATTTTTAGGTCTGACCCATAGGCATCTTTAGCTGTGAGCCAGCCACATGTTCTCTGAAATATTAGCGTAATATAGATAAAAGAGGTTGTAGGCCAGCACACCTTTCAGTGTCAAGCAAATGATAGGTCATTCAATGTAACCCATGCATTTAGTGTGGAAGTAAGTGTGTACTTTGTAAACCTTGCTTTTACTTTTATTTCCTTTTATAGTAAAAGGTGTTCATTAGTTAGTTTTTTGCAACTGCTGTTAGTTGAGTGATGGCATTTTCCTCTTGCACTTCAAAGAAGTGAATGTCTTCTTGCCTCCAATGCCAGGGACTATTTTGTTCCTTGTTATTTTGTTTCTGTGTCAAAATGTATGTAATTGTTTATATATTATAGCATGACATTTTAAGTTGACCTAAAACTGGATTTTGTTTACTTTGTGTTCTGCTTATTGTGAGATCTACATTTACCATGTCAAATGTATTTCTCTCCATTTACTGACATACCTTCGTAAGATGGTGAAATGTATAATTGCTATATGTAACCATTTTCATATGTATGCAGCTTTGTGGAGCCTGAAAAGAAACTGTATGTTTTTTCATGCTGGGATGCACATGATTGTTTTAATGGTGTTACAGTTTTATGTGTTGTTTTACAAATGTATTACAGACTTCTTGCTTCTTTTTACCATGGACTCATAATTACGTTCATATGTAGTCACAGTCTGACAAGAGAGAGCAAGGCATACTTGTTTGTGCAGGCTGGCAACTTAATTAACAAATACATCTTATAAACATTGTTAGACCTGGCATCCTTGCCATAGTCTCCCCTGTCATTTTTTACTCTACCTCCCATGTTTTGACTATGTGCTGGACTCTGTTTTTGCTAGTTTTGTTACTCTGGTAAAATACCCCTGCTGACCAGTGTGAGTGCTTCTGTGTAAATTGTATGTGTAATTGGCTTTTCCATGATTGCCATAGTTGATTTACTAGTAACTCCCTAGTAAATTGCACAAGAGGTGCCCTGAGCCTGTAGATCAAATGTTACTAGTGGGCCTATAGCACTGATTGGGCCATCCATGTGAGTAGCCCTGTAAACATGTTTCAGGCCTGCCACGGCAATGTCTGTTGGTGCAGTCTTGCACTGCCAATTCGATCTGGCAAATGTACTCACTTGCCAGGCCCAAATCTTCCCTTTTTATACATGTAATGCACCCCTAAGGTAGGCCCTAGGTAGTCCGATGGGCAGGGTGCAGTGTATGATAAAGGTGGGGACATGTGCTGATGTGTTTTACATGTCCTGACAGTGAAATACTGCCAAATTCGGTTTTCACTGGTGCAAGGCCTATCTCTCTCAGGTTAACATGGGGGCTGCCTTTACATATTCTTAAAGTGCAGTTACCCTTTGAGAGCAGATAGAGATTTGGGGTTTCTGAACTCACAATTTAAAAATGCATCTTTTGGTAAAATTGTTTTTTAAGTTGTCTGTTTGAAAATGCCACTTTTAGAAAGTGGGCATTTTCTTGCTTAAAATATTCTGTGACTCTGCCTGCTTCTGTATTCCCTGTCTGGGTCAGACTGACAGTTGAGCTGTTTGTGAATCCCTTCTAGACAGAGACACAAAGGGAGCTAGGATATAGCCTGCATATCCTGATGAGCCATCTGAGATAGAGTGGAGAGAGGAGTGCTCACTTACACCTGAATGGGCTGTGCCTGCCCTCACACAATGCAGTCTCCAGCCCCTGGGTGGGTTTCTGGGGCCAGGCCTGGGCAAAGCAGGATGCTGTAAACAACAGAGACTTTCCTGTGAAGTTTGGCTAGTTCACAGGCATTGTATTACTGTGTGTTGGTACAAATACTTTACACAATGCCTTTGAGATAAGCCTGACTGCTTGTGCCAAGCTACCAAGGGGGGTGAGCAGGGGTTGTCTTTGGAGTGTAACTCCCTTACCCTGACTAGAGTGAGGGTCCCTGCTTAGACAGAGTGCAAACTGACTGCCAACCAGAGACCCCATTTCTAACAAACATGATTACATTAGGAAGCCGAAACTGAAAATACTTCATTGAGCAACGTTTCATTACTAGAGCTGCTTTTGGGTAGGTATATTCCATTATGCCTAGAAAAAGTAACAAACAGTCCCCAAACTTTTTTTTTTAGAAATACTTCGATTTTCTATAATTTTAGGTTGTAATAACCATATTCTCACCACTTAAGTGGCCGCTTGTTTTTACTTTCAATGTTATGTGGCTAAAGATAGAGTTAGTCTTTCCCTGTTAATGCGGCTACAAAGTATTCGTTTTTTTGGTCTTCTGCACACAGTAGTCTTCCAAATGTTGTTAGATCTGTCACCTAATTTTAATTTGTACTAAGATTATATTTTTAATGCACTTAGAGGGGTTTTCAGCCAGCCTTCTTCATCCATCGGTTTATTGCATGATTCACTTTTTTTCTTCCTCCCACTGCAGCATACACAATGGGGCAAATCACTCAATTTCAGCCATTGATGACATTCAGCATGAGTGATGACATTCTTTCCTTTTACAGGGAGCACATCAGAACACAAAGTGGTCCCTTCTTTTCTAATGGCTACTATGGCAATGTGCGCTTTTTGAAACAAAAAAATATTATTACTTTCAGCCAATGCGTTTTATTGTGTTGGCGAGGACCAGCAGCTCCCTAAAAAATAAAGTTTTACAAAAACCATGGTAAAATCAACAAAGTCAAAAAGTTGGCAGGTTATGCTCGATTTATTGGCTTTTGCATTGCAATTTAGTTTGTTTTTTTTGTGGCTATTTTGTTTTTTTATAGTCGATCACAAACTTTTACCAAAGTATCCGCTCAATATGTTTCTAACTGAATTGTAAAGAGAAAACCTTATAAGTATGCAGATGTACAAAGTGGCCAGCATACTACAACCAGAAATACATGTAAACGTAGGGAACTTAAGCAGGGGACTATGCTAATATGTAACTGAAAGCATTGTATTGTACGCTGTGTGCCTAATTAGACATTGTGTATTTGGACTGCCATCATCGAGCCATTTCTAGTGGAGTACGTATACATTATATTCACAATATGTTGTACTTTGGCATTTGTATTAAATGTATATAAAGTACTTCACATACTGGACTGGGCTCTCTAACCTCATAATCACATAAAGGACATCACATTTGTGTTTTTTATCTCAGTAATGTGCTTATGCATAGACATTCTTATAAATGGAGACCTAAACTAAAGCTTATAAAAGAAGGTGATAGTGTTTTGGAAGCAGGTATTAAACAAATTCAACATATGGAAGGAAGGAATGCTTGTGTTTACAATAGTCAGGGTAGTGAGCCATCCTGTAAATAATATAAGGTGGTATAGTTTGGTGTTTTTCATATTGGGGGCTTGATTTAGATGTTGACGGTATTACTGCCAGTCTGTTGCAGCAGCAGTCCCTTACTCTATCAAGCTGAGGGTGGCCACCTGCCATATTTAAATCTTTGGCTGCGCAGTCGCTGTCCTCATCGACACAGTGAACTCCACTGCTGGCGATGAGCACTCCGCCAGGACGGCGGTATTGCACCGACCATATTTAAATAACACAGTTGAGCTGGCGGTGTATTAGTGGCAGTCCCATGATGGGGTAGTCAGTTGCGGACCCGTTTAGGATTGGACTATGGCTTCAATTATTGAATGGATGTTAGTAGCCCACACCTGATGTATATTGGACAATTGTGAACACCTGCAAAACACAGTATAAAACACACTCCATTTCAGACCATGACCCTTTGCCATTCCACTGCTGACATTCTGAGGACCACATGACATTGAATATACAGGTTATTTTATGTTTTCCTCTTCTCCCTCTGTTTTTTAACTTTTTTTTTTTTTTTTCAACTCCCTGTAGGACACTAGTATATATTGTCTTCTGATCACAATGGCAGGGAGCAGGAACCCACTTTTTACAAAGGAACAATGGTCTATCAAAGTGTATAAAACTATTAAATTAGAGCCACAATTGTTTGGAACACATGTGCAAAATACTGCCATTTCCCAGAAAAGGGCAGTGTGGAAGAAAATACTCAACAGAGTGAATGCTGTAGCTAACAATCTGTGCACACAGTGCACACAAAGAAAATTAGCAAGAGGTGGAGCGTCACCTGGAGGCCCAGAGGACTGGTGGTGGTTCTCCCAGTCCCCTATTACAACTATTTCCTTGAGAGGAGAATGTCTTGGAGACCCTACTTCCTAAAGGCTTGTCAGGAATCCCTGATGGACTGGAGACTGGTATGTCTCACTAATCACAAATGAAGGACTTGCCCTTAACACCTATCAAAACATATATATTTCAACTTCAGTTTCCAAAATATCTTTTGTTATCCAAATTACTAGCATTATGGTTGTTACAAACTATTTAACAATGACCAATATGTATTGTCAAAATGTTTTGTCCTGCATGGATCGCCCATTGCATTCGCCTTGTCCTTTGCTGAATCTCAGTTTAGCTTGTTTATTTCAAATGACAGGTTTCAGACTCCATCCATCTGTACATGAAGGTATCATACTTGAAGTGGTATCTTAACCTAATCACTTTATACACATATGTGTGTACATATTGCAAATGTGTGTTTAATTGTGACTGTGTTAATTCATATAGGTATGCGTTATCCATTTTTCACAAGTATTGGCAATGTCTGCAAATGGCCACAATTACCATAATGCCCTTCTTTTGTCCCTGAAAAATAATAGTGCAATGTGGCATAGCTCAGCTACCCTTTAACTCCATGTTGGACTTTTTTGCTTATGCAGGGTCATCCCCAATCTTTTTGCCTCCTGCCTCCTATTTTTTCTGACCTGTTGCTGTTGGCTGTTGAACTCTGAGCACTTTACCACTGCTAACCAGTGCTAAAGTGCATATGCTCTCTGTGTAAATTGTATGGTTAGTTGGTTTATTGTGATTAGCATATTTGATTCACTAGTAAGTCCCTAGTAAATTGCACTAGAGGTGACCAGGGTCTGCAAACCAAATGCTACTTGTGGGCCTGTAGCACTGGTTGTGCCACCCACCTTAGTAGCCCTGGCAAGATCTCCACCACCACCACCTCCAAAAGATGAGAAACCTAATTTCCTCCAGTGTGTTTCTACCATTCACTCTGTGGACTATTACACCGACACATTTACCTTTTCTGAGGAGAGATATATTTAGCACATTTGTTCATCCACCATGATGGACTTAATTTTTTTACCTTGTTCTTTTTCCTTCTGGTTTCATAGGTAGAGCACTCATCTTTTTGTTCAAAATAAATGTGAATAAAACAAAGTGAAAGACTGGTGTTATATTTATTGCGGTAGTTCCTTTTCTATCTCTTCGGTACACCATCATTTTTTAAACCATTCAAGCAATATGATACAAAAACAAACAAGATACCAACTAGTTCATGTGTTTCCCGTGTTAAAAAGATGGAAAAAGAAACATTGGAATTTGAATGTTATGGTGTCATATATTTCTAGGTAACAAGTTTGTGACACAATCAAATATGCATTTCACAAACCGAGCAGAAGCCAAACAGTGTGTGCCATTTAGAATTTTACATTCCAGAACCTTGACACCATGAAAGAAGTGGTCAAAGACATGAAATAAATAAGCAAACTGTTATTGATGCATGACCTCAGCTGGAGCCTGATATCATGCCCTCACAATAGGAATCCTACATCAATAACGCCAATAGTCTACATCATGATAGTAACCAAATTTGAGGCCACATGGCCATTTTAGGACACTGTGGCAGTACCTGGTGTAATCTCACAACCACCATTCAGTTGTGTGCTAAACAAATGTTCTTTCAACTATGAGGAGACACATCAACAGCTTCCTACACTGTACACAAAGTGGAGATTGCCAATACTAAGGCAGACCAGTATGCTATGGCCTGACACACACATGTGGTTAGATGATAGTAACCAGCAGATATTGCCTTGAAGGCAATTTCCCACAGTAAACAGGTCTGATATAATCTCAAGAACTTCCATTCAGTCACAGTATAAATTGTCTCAGTCCATAATTTGTCCATCCCAAGTGTGTCTGTCCGAGGATCAACCTGTGTTCCATTTGTATTTTCCAACAGCAACATACACTGCAAATGTCACAACTTTGAAATGTCCAAATTAAGATGACATGGTGAATGTCCCTGAAACAGACAAACAAGGGAAAATTAATGATCTCACATATGTAATTTGACTAAAATGATAAGTTAGGGTTACACATATACCTAACAGAAGCAAAGTTAATCTATGTCAATAAACACAGTAGTCAATGTGGGGAAACTCTAATCCAGAAACATCTTTTCCTTTGGCTTTCTTTAACTGACCATTCCTACCACATTACCATCTCTTACTGATATGTCCCCTTTGTCACAACTTGTTCTGGCATTGGATGTCAATATGTAAGTGTGCACTTACACTCAGGTAAAGAAGTGGTCAATGACATCTTGGTGTAGGTCAATTCCTTCCTCTTCACCACTGTGCTTTTCAGTGGGCATTATGACATCCTCACCCGATGGCACTTCATGGTCTCCATCCTCTGTGATGATTGGGATGTTTCATCACTGGGAAATGTTGTGCAGCATGCAGCAGGCTACCATTATTTGGCACACCTTATTGGGTCAGTAGAGGAGGGTTCCATCAGTCTTGTCCAGACACCTGAATCTGGCCTTCAGGAACCCAAAAGCCTGTTCCACTAGTCTCCATGTTCTTTCATGGGCCTCACTGAAGCAGACTTCCCCTGGCGTTGTTTGATTCCTCAGCGGTGCCAATAACCATGTTCATTTAGGATACGCAGAGTCTCCTAAATGGAAGCAATACATTGACATATTATAATCATGTCAGACCACTGTACAATCCTAAGCTAGGATTAAAGCAAACGATCCTCAAGTCATTCTGAACTTACCAACAAGCCAGGTCCTTTTAGGTCCAAGTTGTGACGTTTGCAGGAGTATAGTGTTTTTCCGTAGTACAAAGAAATCGTGTTGACCCAGGAAAGCGTGTACACACACTTGAGATGTATAAATCCAGTAAGCAGACAAATTGCACATTGATGGAATGGAAGTTCTTCCTTTTGCCGTAGACCTGTTCCCTTGCATGTGCTAGCACCAAGGCAATATATTTGCCATCAATTGCTACAACCACATGTGGTAGGCCACTCAAATCACAAAACTCTACCTTCACAGTGGACAAATCCTGAGCTATTGCAAACTAGATGAAGCTTTTGAGGTGTCTCATCATTGAAACAAGGACTTCTTGTGGCAGACCACTAAATGTTGGCTGTGACATGCCTCCAGATACTGACACAGTGTATTGAAAAGAGCCAGTGGCCACAAAATGAAGTACTGCTGTGAATTTCGCTATTGATGTTATTGCTGTTGTGTTCATATTGTGAGGCATGAGATCAGGTTCCAGCTGCTGATACAAATCCAGTATGGTTTGCCTATTTAATCTAAACTTTTTGATTATGTCCCTTTCCTTAATGGTGGCAGATCTGGCAACATTCTGAAGAGTCGAGGACACCTCCTTCCAACCATCCCTGGGTTCCTATGTTTGTATTAAGGAAAATAAACTATCAGTAAAAACTGTCACACAAGATTTTCACAATCAACACATATCTCATGTGTAGGAAGTTGGCTCTGTATGTGCTATTCAAAGTAAGGAATAGCGGTTCCCCTTAGAGGTAAGATAGTGGCAAAAAGAGATAATACTAATGCTCTATTTTGTGGTAGTGTGGTCGAGCAGTAGGCTTATCAAAGGAGTAGTGTTAAGCATTTGTTGTACATACCCACAGGCAATAAATGAGGAACACACACTCAGAGACAATTCCAGGCCAATTGGTTTTTGTATAGAAAAATATCTTTTCTTAGTTTATTTTAAGAACCACAGGTTCAAATTCTACATGTAATACTTTGCATGAAAGGTATTGCAGGTAAGTACTTTAGGAACTTTGAATAATCAGAATAGCATATATACTTTCCAAATAAAACACATATAGCTATTTTAAAACTAGACACTGCAATTTTCACAGTTCCTAGGGGAGGTAAGTATTTGTTAGTTCTTGCAGGTAAGTAAACCACCTACGGGGTTCAAGTTTGGGTCCAAAGTAGCCCACCGTTGGGGGTTCAGAGCAACCCCAAAGTTACCACACCAGCAGCTCAGGGCCGGTCAGGTGCAGAGTTCAAAGTGGTGCCCAAAACACATAGGCTTCAATGGAGAAGGGGGTGCCCCGGTTCCAGTCTGCCAGCAGGTAAGTACCCCCGTCTTCGGAGGGCAGACCAGGGGGGTTTTGTAGGGCACCGGGGGGGGACACAAGTTAGCACAGAAAGTTCACCCTCAGCAGCACGGGGGCGGTCGGGTGCAGTGTGCAAACACACGTCGGGTTTCAATTGGAATCAATGGGAGACCAAGGGGTCTCTTCAGCGATGCAGGCAGGCAAGGGGGGGGCTCCTCGGGGTAGCCACCACCTGGGCAAGGGAGAGGGCCTCCTGGGGGTCACTCCTGCACTGGAGTTCCGATCTTTCAGGTCCTGGGGGCTGCGGGTGCAGAGTCTTTTCCAGGCGTCGGGATCTGGGAGTCAGGCAGTCGCGGTCAGGGGGAGCCTCGGGATTCCCTCTGCAGCCGTCACTGTGGGGGCTCAGGGGGGACAAATCTGGTTACTCACAGTCTCAGAGTCACCGGGGAGTCCTCCTGAAGCGTTTTTTCTCCACAAGTCGAGCCGGGGGCGTCGGGTGCAGAGTTTCAAGTCTCACACTTCTGGCGGGAAATGCAGTTGTCTTTAAGTTGCTTCTTTGGAAACAAAGTTGCAGTCTTGGGTGAACAGGGCCGCTGTTCTCTGGAGTTCCTTGGTCCTTTTAGAGCAGGGCAATCCTCTGAGGATTCAGAGGTCGCTGGTCCTGGGGAAAGCGTCGCTGGAGCAGTTTCTTCAGAAGGGGGGAGACAGGCCGGTAGGGCTTGGGCCAAAGCAGTTGGTGTCTCCGTCTTCTCTGCAGGGTTTTTCAGCTCAGCAGTCCTCTTCTTCTTAGGTTGCAGGAATCTGAGTTCCTAGGTTTAGGGGAGCCCCTAAATACAGAATTTAGGGGTGTGTTTAGGTCAGGGAGGGCAGTAGCCAATGGCTACTGTCCTTTAGGGTGGCTACAACCTCTTTGTGCCTCCTCCCAAGGGGAGGGGGTCACATTCCTATCCCTATTGGGGGGATCCTCCATCTGCAATATGGAGGATTCCTAAAAGTCAGAGTCACTTCAGCTCAGGTTGCCTTAGGGGCTGTCCTGACTGGTCAGTGACTCCTCCTTGTTTTTCTCATTATCTCCTCTGGCGTTGCCGCCAAAAGTGGGGCCGTGGCCGGAGGGGGCGGGCAACTCCACTAGCTGGAATGCCCTGTGGCGCTGTAACAAAGGGGGTGAGCCTTTGAGGCTCACCGACAGGTGTTACAGCTCCTGCAAGGGGGAGGTGATAAGCATCTCCACCCAGTGCAGGCTTTGTTACTAGCCACAGAGTGACAAAGGCACTCTCCCCATGTGGCCAGCAACATGTCTCGAGTGTGGCAGGCTGCTAAAACCAGTCACCCTACACAGGTAGTTGGTTGAGGTTTCAGGGGGCACCTCTAAGGTGCCCTCTGGGGTATATGTTATAATAAAATGTACACTGGCATCAGTGTGCATTTATTGTGCTGAGAAGTTTGATACTAAACTTCCCAGTTTTCAGTGTAGCCATCATGGTGCTGTGGAGTTCGTGTTTGACAGACTCCCAGACCATATACTCTTATGGCTACCCTGCACTTACAATGTCTAAGGTTTGGCTTAGACACTGTAGGGGCACAGTGCTCATGCACTGGTGTCCTCACCTATGGTATAGTGCACCCTGCCTTAGGGCTGTAAGGCCTGCTAGAGGGGTGACTTATCTATACTGCATAGGCAGTGTGAGGTTGGCATGGCACCCTGAGGGGAGTGCCATGTTGACTTACTTGTTTTGTCCTCACCAGCACACACAAGCTGGCAAGGAGTGTGGTGTGCTGAGTCAGGTGTCCCCAGGGTGGCATAAGATATGCTGCAGCCCTTAGAGACCTTCCCTGGCATCAGGGCCCTTGGTACCAGGGGTACCAGTTACAAGGGACTTACCTGGATGCCAGGGTGTGCCAATTGTGAAAACAAAAGTACAGGTTAGGGAAAGAACACTGGTGCTGGGGCCTGGTTAGCAGGCCTCAGCACACTTTCAATTCAAAACATAGCATCAGCAA
This sequence comes from Pleurodeles waltl, assembly GCF_031143425.1. NCBI lineage: Eukaryota > Metazoa > Chordata > Amphibia > Caudata > Salamandridae > Pleurodeles > Pleurodeles waltl. The sequence continues at coordinate 773,578,920 of NC_090443.1, read as the reverse complement.
AGGCAAAAAGTCAGGGGGTAACCATGCCAAGGAGGCATTTCCTTACATCATGTCTATGTTTCATTAACCTATTGTGTCCTGTATGTTACCATAACTTTCAAACATCTGCAAATTGATATTTTTTAACATGTTTGAAATTTTTTCTTACAAGTGATGTGTGAATAATACATTTGAAGTGTACTATTTGCACATTATTGTTTTTTATGGTTTTTTTTTCAAAGTACCATCAATGGACATATTACATATACTCCAGCACTATCGATGTCAAACACAGTAACAGCTCACTGTTCTATGTGTCATATCTTGCCAAAAATAGTGTTGTACGTATTTGAGATATGTATACAACATAGCCACCATGTTGATGATGCACAAAAAAAAAACACAGCTACATGTACTAAAATGGTGGCTGCTTGACCTTGCCGTCAAGAGTTTGGCTATCTGACGACCATTGGTGGAAGCTGACTGCCTAGTAGGTGTAACATCCTATGACAGTCACTGCCATAGGCTAACGTGTGATGGCTACGCATGAAAGCCAATGGATGTGTCCATCTCCATTGCAACACGAGTACGCCATGTACTTGAATGCTGTGTATTGAAAAAAAAAGCTCACTTGCCTCCTAACACCGAAGCCAGCATGACCTACTTGTTTTTTTTTTTTGCTGCTGTTACTGACTTCTGGGAACCAGGATGGCGGGCAAAGCAGGTGACAGGGTCCCTGCCTTCTTCCTTGAGGAGTTTGAGCTCCTCATCAGGGAAGTCCTGTCCCTGTATAGCCAGCTGTATGGGAACCCAGAGGGACAGGTACATGTTTGAATGGGAAATGTTTGCCAACGTTAACTGTTCTGTCGTTTGCTCCCTTTTGTTCATGAGTGAAGTGTTGTGATTAGAGTGCATTGAACTGAATGATTTAGCTGGCTAGAGGGTGTTGTTGAGTATGTAAGAAATGTCTGTGAATTGCATTGAAACGTCACCTGAAATAATTAGATGAGTTTTCAGTGCATGTTACTCACAATTCTAGGTTCATTTAGACCAGGCTTCTCCATCCAGTTCGTGAGCTATTGGTAGCTCTCCATCCACCAGTGATTAGCTTTCCTGTGTGCAGTCAAGCCTACTAAATTAGATGTTTTTGTCTGTTGCGGTCACTATTACAACACTAATAAGTAGCTCAAGGTGATTTTCATTGAACATAAGTAGCTCTTGTTAAAAAAAAAAGGTTGGAGACCCCTGATTTAGACAAACTGCAGGCACCTTACTTACAGTGGTTAGTAGGCACTAGTTTAAGTGGAAGCATGCAGCCCAGGTTTAATTGAGAGAAATGTTAAGTCCAAGTAGAATCTTTAAAGTTACTGAGTTGTCTGATGCTGTTTGGCCACGTGTATGTGCAGCCCATAGGAGGAACAGGAGTATTTTCATGTGTTAAACATGTCATGGTGCCACATGTAGGGAAAGGTATTTCCTGTGCTGCCAGTCTAAATGACCCAGGCTGTCAATCAGCCATACAAGTATGTCCCAATACAACACACAAACTTCTTCATACATCACCCAAAACCATACTCTCATAGGCACATTGCTGCCCTCCCATCCCTGTAGTTATGTGCAAACAATGTCCAGGTTGTTTAGCATTTAGTAGCTTGCAATGGGTTGGCCCTAACCTGGAGCGGGTCTCACTATATGAAAAGTGTACTATCCCTGTCTTAGATGATGTTTGTGTCTTGGATTGTTAACACAATGAGAAATAAAGTATTGTGGCTATTCCACAGAAAACTGCAAATTAGTGTTTCTTAAAAACATTGAAATATTTGTAAATAATCTGCACAGACTGTTGTGCGAATGCACGTGAGAGATGGCAAAAAATTGTGTAGCTGCACTACAGACAAACAAAATCACTCAAAACATATTTTGTTGTAATTTGTTCTCATCCCTACAGGTCAACGCCAATCAGAAGCGGGATCTGTGGAAGGCCATTGTGAAGAAGGTGCAGACCTTAGGGGCCTTTATAAGCGGCACAACCTGCACTGCAGGAATAGGTGGGAGGACCTCTGATGCTGGACCAGGAGGTCAGCAGAAGTCCAGCTGAGCCTGCCCTCCCAATGAGGCAAGTGGGGGTGCCGCACCCTAACCCCCAATGGCCTGCATCCTTGCAGTGGCTTACCCGGAGCTTGATGGGCATTTGAGGGCCCAACAGGAGCATCAGGAGTGAGTTATTGTATGTAGCTGATCTTGTTGTTTAACCTTTTTAATTTACAGCAGTGTTGTTTGGAATCAACATAACGGTTGACACACATCCAATGCAGACAAGTATTTCTGGAGATGTACGTTTTTCAGACAGTGTCTGATGCTGTGTTTGGTGTATTGTTTTGTGCTAAAGGTTGTCACTAGATTCCTCATCATAAGCCAAATACTTTTTTGAGCAGACACATGGCAGCATGTGAAGAAAGGGGTACCTCCATTTTCTCCATGGTATGAGGGACAGTTGTACCAAACATGTCTCTCTTTAGTATTGACTCAAGTGTGATGCTCCATCACAAATGTGAGTAGATAATGTAGGCCCTATTCCTGCTGACATGACATAGTAAACACTTCTGAAACAGATCATGTTTCAGACATTACATTGGTAAGTTGGTACAACGATCATCGGCATCTGCACCAAAAGGACTGGAAACATGCATGTAGTGGCATCATTCCTTATCTGAAATATGTTTCAGTAGCAGAATTCAATTCATTTCATGTAGACAGCAGCAGGTTGTCATGAAGCCTCAGTCCTCCCCTAATGAGCATGTAATCCAGTCTGTGTCAACCAACATGATATTTCATGCCAGGCTGTATTGATTGAAACAGAAAAGAGTGTGTCCACATTGGTGACAGAGTAACACATACCCCTAATGACAATTAGGTGTCCTTAGTTATGTCCAGATGAACAAGCAATGATGTTGAGAAAAGTGATACTTAAACGGACTATTGCTGTTGGACGTTTCCATCACGTAGAGGTGTTTAAAAATGTTTCCAGGTCTATGTGTTTTCTAATGCTGTCAAAGCCATTTGTCATGCAGAGAAATAAAAGTGGATAAGAGACAAAATACATACATAGGAGCTAGCATGGGGATTTTCTAGACTGTGAGCGAACGGTTTGTAGAATTCTCCCCTACAGGCATGAGATAGTGATGATTAAGAAGACAAGTTTTGAAGCTGGTTTAAGGAGTAGCCTTGGCAAATGTTTTGTGAGCAAAGTTAATGTTCAAATCTCTTTACCCAGATACACTCAAACTGTTGTATCCGTCTTTATAGCATCATATAAGCAAGGCGAAAGTGACACCTGCCAGGTCAAAAGGGAACCAGTTGGGCATTGTGGTCCTGGTGCAGGCACCACCAACACTGAGGGATCCAGTGCCATGGAGGATGAGGTGACTGGCGTGGAGGCCACGAGCGGCTCAACATCATCTTCCGAAGCCTCCACAGTTGACCAGTCTCTAGGGGTGGTGGATCTCACTGCTACAGTTCCACCTGGATCGCCATCTGCTAGCCACATTTCCATCTCCCTACTGTCTACTGCTCGTCCCCAGTTGGCTGTAGTTGCTCCCCTATAATAGGTAACATCACCTTTTCTGCAAGCACCTCCCTCCCGCCCTGGTCTCCCACTCTGTGCTCAGTGAGGAGGCTGTTGTTCTTTTGTGGACTATTGCTGTAGGCCAAACTGCACTTCTGAATGCCATCCAGGGGTTTAGTGTTCAGAATACCCAGGTGCTAGTTTACCTGAATGGCATTCACAGTGTCCTGTCTGGCCTACAGCAGATATTCCAGGGTCTGCCTCCTCATTGACCCACACGCCCCAACCTCTTGCCCAAACTCCCATCCCTTCGCCACCCCAAATGCTCCTACTCAGCTCTATCTAGAGCACATGCTCATCTTTACACACACCCACTCAAACACACACAAGCATCACAAAAACACATGCAGACAACACACACCCCACCACAACCACAAGCATAACCACAGACCCCACACCCACCACAACACAAACACCCACACTCTTCACCACCACAGACACCACACCCACCTCAACACAGACATCCACACTCACCACCAGCACACACAAGGTACCATACCCACCACAACACAAACACCCACACCCATCATATCCATAGGCACCACAATCACACACAACACCTCCACAAAAGACACATTCCCCCCACACACACATACACTGTATGCAAAAGGCCACACTCATCCACACAATAAACACCCAATAACAAACACAAAGCAAAACATACACCACATCCCCAGGCACCCATCCCATCAACAGACATATGCACAGCAGACCCTGTCACTCCCTTTACATCCCAAGCCCAAATCCCTCCAGAACACCTTAGCTTTTTTCCTGAAGGAGGACGTGTTGTTTGCCCTGTCCCTTTCCTCATCCCAGACCACCCCTCCCAAACAGAAGTCCATGCTACCCAAATGCCTAGGGACCCCTTCTATGATCCAACTCACCCCTTCCACATACCAACCCCCCCTTTCCACATACCAACCCACCCCTTCCAATGCCAAACCCAACCCTCTCAAATTCAAACACAAAACCACCACTCCCAAAACTAAGGACCCCCTCTCCCTAAGTAACATCATTGAGGTGCCTGCGAGCTGCCCCCTAGATGCCGATTTCCAGAGGAGGTTTATTTTGGCAGTAAAATTAGGAGTCTAGCGATGGGCATGCAACCCAGTCTTGATTGCTATGCAAAACCCTTTGTTTGTAAAGCTGTTTGCAAACGTTATAAGAGAGTTATCTCATTGATATATAAAAAAATCCTTTGAGAATACATTTGTCCTGAACTTATTTTTGGATTGTTACTGATTTTTTGCTGATGATGTTATTTCTGCTAATGTGTGTGCCATGCACTCACTCTCATTTGTGACAGTGGCAAGTACAGGTTGTATATTTTAGATATTTTTTAAAAATCCATCCATTTTTTAAAATACATACATTAGAGTTGTACATTTGTGACGGAAATGTTCATTTTGGTGGAAGCATTTATCATGTTACTGGACACTTACACCACAATTATATGTGTTAATGTTATTGTGACTGGAGAATGCATGTGTGCTCATTTTGGCATGATATGTCAATTATATGCACACATGCGTTACACAGGGAACCCAATACTTTAGAGCTAAATTACATTCACTGTTCATCAATAATTGCACACACCGAGGGTACATGTGACCGTCATGCTTCTCTGACAATGTTTGCAGCTTAGAGGTAAGATTGGTTGTACATTCTGTGTACACCGACATGTAGCATTTTGTGGTGCAATTGCAACAGTATCATGGATTTGAGTATACTGTTTGTGTATATAATATACTAGTTTAGGGAAAATTATTGCACACACCTGTATGGACACATTTTTATTTGGGTTTGCTGTGACTTTTGGTGTAGGTGTCCATTGACATGAAGGCACTTAGTACCAGATTGGTGTGTAGTACTTATATCTCGAGGTGTATTTGTAAATACTTTTCTAAGTACAACATTACACACATATGTATTGCACATCATTGAAGTATTGGTTGCAAGCATTTGTTAAACATGCTCAAGTCCAGTGCTAATGTACAGTGACGATTCTGAGGATGACAGGTAAAACAGTGGCTTTTCTTCGGTTCACGCAACAACAGGGTTGATTTTTGTCTTGGTCCAGCAGCAGCAGCAAAGGTAGGACTTGTACCATCAGATTCAGTGTGATAGGAAATGGGAAAAGTAAAATAAATCTAAGGTGTGACAGCTTGACCTCCACAACTAGGGTCAAGGCAATGCACATTGTCATCATCTCAGCTGTAAAAGGTGCTAGAGTCCTGCCACCAGCTACTTTTGCCTATGGCACCAATGACACGTGCGGTGATTCCAGGCGGTGATGGTTTGTAGGCAGTCTTTCATCTATGGACTCGCCAACATCTAAATCAGGCAGGCAGACCGCCAAATCGACAGACAGGAAATGTGATGGAAAATTGGCGGTTGCCATCAAGATCTAAATCAGGCCCTTAGTTTTGAGAATTATTTACTTCCAGGAATGCGCACAATTGCTGCTGGGCAGTTCAGCTTTTTAACAGCAGACTGTGTTTGGTCTCCATGCATGTTATTTGACAATGTTTTTCTGTTTTAGTAATGGCAATGGTGTTATAAGCTGAATATATATGTTCCCTCCTTAAATGAATAGCTTCTTTCAAGGGGATCCCTGTATCTTCAAACTCTTCTAGGGTGGCTGGTGTTAAGCATTACCTCCAGTGTGCCAATGCTAGGTGTTAGAATGGGGTCTTTGATTGGCAGTCAGGTTACCCCCTGTCCAAGCGAGGATCCACGCTCACAAATCCCTCCACAACACTGGACCAGCCTACCTCAACGAACGAGTGAACTTCCACATACCCACTCATCTCCTCCGCTCTGCTGACCTCGCCCTCGCCACAGTCCCATGCATCCAGAGTACCACCTCCGGAGGCAGATCCTTCTCCTACTTCGCTTACAAGACCTGGAACTCCCTCCCCACCAACCTATGCAAGACCCAGGACCTCCTGACTTTCAGAAAGCTCCTAAAAACATGGCTTGAATTTCCGGTTGCTATGCTGGTGCTGCGTCGATCTTCTCTATGCGAAGTCAGGCTGCGTCGTTCCGGTTCAGTGTGCAGTGAATTTTTCACTGCGGTGCAGGCTGTGCGTAGTTTCTGGCAGCGGGGCGTCAAATTTTGCTGCACAAGGAGTTCTTCTTGTAGAGATGAAGTCTTTTTGGTACTGAGACTTCAGGGAACAGGAGGCAAGCTCTATCCAAGTCTTTGGAGAGCACTTCTTCAGCACAGCGAGAGAGCAGCAGGGCAACAGGGCAACAGGAAGGCAGCAGTCCTTCACAGAAAGCAGACAGGTGAGTCCTTTGGGCAGCCAGGCAGTTCTTCTTGGCAGGATGCAGGTTCTGATTCAGGTTTCTTCTCCAGGAAGTGTCTGAGTTGGTAGGGGCAGAGGCCCTGTTTGAATACCCAAATGTGCCTTTGAAGTGGGGGAGACTTTAAAGATTGGCTTAGAAGTGCACAAGGTCCCCTTTCAGTTCAATCCTGTCTGCCAGGGTCCCAGTAGGGGGTATGACAGTCCTTTGTGTGAGGGCAGGCTACTGTCCTTTGACATGTAAGTGTCAGGCCTTCCACCCTCCCAGCCCAGGAAAACCCATTCAAAATGAAGATGTATGCAAGTGAGGCTGAGTATCCTGTGTTTGGGGTGTGTCTGAGTGAATGCACAAGGGAGCTGTCAACTAAACCCAGCCAGACATGGATGTAAGGCACAGAAGGATTTAAGTGCAGAGAAATGCTCACATTCTAAAAGGGGCATTTCTGAAATAGTAATATTAAATCCAACGTCATCAGTCAGCAGGATTTTGTATCACCATTCTGGCCATACTAAATATGACCTTCGCACTCCTTTCAGATCAGCAGCTACCACTCAAACAATGTATGAGGGCAGCCCCAATTTTAGCCTATGAAGGGAGCAGGCTTCACAGCAGTGTAAAAACGAATTTAGGAGTTTTACACTACCAGGGCAAGTAACCTACACAAGTACATGTCCTGCCTTTTGCCTACACAGCACCCTGCCCTATGGATTACCCAGGACATACCTTAGGGGTGTCCTATATGTAGAAAAGGGGGGTTTTAGGCTTAGCAAGTACTTTTAAATGCCAAGTCGAATTGGCAGTGAAACTGCACACACAGGCCTTGCAATGGCAGGCCTGGTACAAGGTTAAGGGGCTACCTAAGTGGTTGGCATAATCAGTGCTGCTGGCCCACTAGTAGCCTTTAATCTACAGGCCCTAGGCACATATAGTGCTACTAGGGACTTATAAGTAAATTAAATAGTCCAATTGGGTATGATCCAATGTTACCATGTTTAAAAGGAGAGAGCATACACACTTTAGCACTGGTTAGCAGTGATAAAGTGCGCAGAGTCTTTAAAACCAGCAAAAACAGTATCTAAAAAGTGGAGGGAGGCAGGCTAAAAGTTAGGGGTGACCACCCTAAGGCTGTCAGGTCTAACACTAGGATTTTGGCACAGGTACTCTTATGTACCAATAATTAAGTAAAGAATACCAGTACCCAAATTTTGCCATTCATGATGCCCATATGCCATTGGTTCCCATATGTCAAATATTACACTCAGTATATCATAGCCAGTATTTGCTCATGGTTTACTTCTCCCAACCTGTCCCGTGTCCCAGTAGGCCTGGATGCCGAGGATTACCTTCAGAATGCAAATACCAGCATTTTGCCATAGTTATAACATTAGCCCCTACAGTCTCCACAGTGTGGGGGTCCCCGAGCTCCAGGAATCCCATTCAGCACAATGCACTGACTGAGTCTGTGGGCCTGGTCCCTGTTCTGAGACCTCCTGGCTGGGTCCGCTGGGTGGGGGTTCCATCCATGTACTTTGCCGGGCCTCTTCAAATTTTGTTATGCCACTGGTAGGTATCCTCTATGTGTCAGGAATTACTTCCAATATATCAGGGGCTATATTTTGCTATAGATACTGAGAATTCTATTATATTCTATAATATTATACTGAGAATTCTATTATATTCTATTGTGACTTATAGAGCGCATGGTGACCCAAAGGCATCCCAGTGCTAATTGAAAAGACGCGAGCAACTGCGAGAAGAAGGATCACAGTGAAAATGTATTTAATTAAAAAAACAGAATTTTAGGAGTTTACGACAGCCAAGCTCATTGTCTGTAGTTCGGTTGGTCAGAGGGAGGGAGTTCCAGAGTTTAGCTACATTTAAACTAAAGTACAGACCTCCACTTCTAGCTTTTTTAATGATGGAGACAGTAACCAGGAGGGCATTGGTAGACTTTATGGGCCTATTGGGGTTGTAGAGATCAACAAGTTGGTGTAGGAAGGAGGGGCACACGAGTGAAGGCCTCTATGTGTGATGCAAAGGGCTTTAAATTCAATTTATTGGGTGACCAGGAGCCAATCGAGGTCTGCCAGTCCTTACCTGGCTTACTCAAACCTGGGCATTGCTATCAACATGTGGGAGGCAGGATTTTGCACTACAAGTAGTTTCTGAATAACTGCCTTGGGAGCACCAAGGTAGAGTGAGTTGCCAAAGTCCAAGCGAGATAGCAATCAATGCATGTACTGCCAGCCTTTTCACAGTTTGAGGAAGTATGAGCAGGACATTGCTTATCATTCTCAGGATTCTAAAATAACTGGCTGATAATTTGATGGCTTAGGTTTCCAAGGAGAAAGTATTATCGAGCCATAGTCCCAGACTTTTTATAGTTAGCTTGCTGTCCGTCCTAGGGTCTGTTGAGGAAGAGGGGAGTTCCCAAAAATCATTAGCTCAGCTTTAGCTCCATTGAGCTTGGAGTAAGAGTTCTTAATCTAGCCGGCTAGTTTCTCCAGACATGGTTCCAAGGCAGAAGAACTGGAGTCTAGAGTGAGAGAGAAAACCAGCTGAGTGTCATACATGTAAGAGACTATGGACATCCTAAGGGGGGTTATAATGCCCGCCAGTGGTTGCAGGTACAGATTAAACAGTGTGGGGCTAGGAGATGACCACTGTTGCACCCCAAATGTGACCGGGAGGATATTAGATGAACAGGACCCATCAAATACCTGAAAAGATCTGTCTGTAAAGAAGGACCTGAGCCAGCCCTGTGCATTACCTGTGACCCCGGCCTTGCAGACCCTGTGGAGAAGAATATGGTGGTTGATGTTATCAAAGGCCATGGTGAGATGGGCCGAAAATTCCCTGGACATGAAGGGTCAATATTTGACTTTTTAAGTAGGGGATTTTAACACAGCATGTTTCCCTGGCTGTGGTACCAATCCCTTCTCCAGGGAAAGGTTAACCATCTCAAGCAAGATAGGGAAAATGTTTTTGCTCCAAAGGTTAAGATGTTAGATTTATCTCCAGTATGCCAGTGTTAGCCTGGTACCTTGGGTGCACCATAAGCCAACATTTATCTTGCATATGCCATGGCCAGCAGCGGACTAAGAAGCATAAAGCATTCTAACAAACACACAAACTTACTCATATCACTCCCTCTCCCTCTCACTCACCCAACTCATTCACATTATGACTTACTCATTCTGACTGATACTCACTCCCACTCCCTGTCACTCATGCACAAACATACCCACACACAATCACACTTTCTGATTCTCATTGAACATATACCCAATCTTTCGCAGTCACTGACCCTCACCCACAACTGCTAATGTACGGGGGCTCTGCTTTGAACTCCTCATATGCAGGCCACTCAGACTGCTGGGCCCTGGTGCAACTGCACCAGCTACATCATTGATGGCTATGTCCCTGATTCCCTCCCATTTCCTTTCACAATCTTTGCTCACTCACTCGTTCAAACTCACTCACACTCCTTCAGTTACTCCCTCGCATTCACTTTTACTTATTCATACTTGTGCTTACACTCACTGTCATTGATTCACACTCACTTTCACTTTCATCAACAACCTCAAATACACTAACCTACATGTTCAATCTCACTCAATTTCATTCACTCACAAACACATTCACACATGCACAGAGCAACAACATTGTTTTTCATTTACATAACTTGCTTCTTTTGCTGGTAAATGCAATGCTCTGTGGTAGCAGTAGGGCAGGAATCTGGTGCCAGTCCTTGGAACCACTAAGGCATGATTCCTAACGAGGAGTGAGGCAAAGCAGCATGGTCAGGATTACAAAGGGTAAAACCCACCTCAATCCCTCTCCCAGCTTCTTGATAGGACTGGAAGGCCAGCCTTATCAGAAGCTGAGACAGTGCTTGGGATATGTTTGTGCTGCTATTTGTGGCTCATCATTGGCCTTAGGGACGCACTGATGTGCCCCCTGCCTGCCACATTTTGGCATATATCATGTGCTGCATGAGGCATGTCCAGTATGACACCTAAATTACATGGATTGTGACTTTTTGAGTGGATCGTAGTTGAATTATAACCCTCATGCACAGAATCCAAACATCCACCTGTAAAGTACCATATTTTTAAATAGCACTATTGTAATAGTAATTGATTTTATATAGCGCTTTCTACCCTGACAAGGTGTCAAAGCGCTTTTCCACAAGTAACACACTACACCAGAACCCAAAAAGGCTTAGTGGTGGATTAGTATAGGGAAATACTAGTTCATTTGAGTGTGTCTGTTAGTTGGATCGAATAGGATGATGGAGGAATAGAAGAGGGAAGAGTCTAGAAAGTGTCATTTTGGAGTTCATAGTAGTAAGACAGGATGGATAAAGGAGAGATGTAGGAGGGAAAAGTGTCTAGAAATGGATTAGGGAGATCATACTAGTGAAATGAGGTTTGGGATGAGTCAAAGGAGGGACATATGAGGGAAGAATTTAGAAGGGTTGTTTGGGAGATCATAGTAGGAAAATGAGGTATAAGGTGATCCAAGGAGGGATAGAGGAGGGAAAGCCTAGAAGGGCCTTAGGGGAGATCATAGTAGAAGAATGAGGTTTGGGATTAGTGAGAAAATGGAGACAAGCTATATTGAGAGAGGTATAGTGTGAGACATAAAGTAGTGCATTGTAGCAAATATTTATTTTTATTCTGCAGTAGAAGTAAAGTAATAAATATATAGCTACATAAGTACACAGGGAGGGTATGTATAAGGAAGAGAATATATAGATATTTAATGTAGTTTTTTTGTAAACTCAGACTTTGAAGTGTTGGTGTAATTTAAGCTAATTTATTTGTGAATTTTTATAAGTAAAATGTTTTTTTATTTTATATTTTCCTCAATATTTCAATACTGTAGTGATTGGTGATAAAATAGGTATGATACTATTTGCATATTGTGATAGATTAAAAAAACAGAGACCCATAAGCATCTATTCAAATAACCAAATAACTTACTAGAAAACTATGCAGTGACATATATGCAAGTTAAGCATTATATATATATATATATATAGTCAGAGTCACACCCACAGCTACACTAATGTCAAGAAACCCCAACTTGTGGCCCAAAGTTACTTAACGGCACAAGTTATAGTTTCCCCAGACAAGCACAACCATATGCATCACCACAATCACCCGAACCTCCACAGCCCCTTCTGTGCAAAATGTGATCCCAACCACAACGTCCCTGCAAGCTTTGGTTTCTTCAGTGAATTTCTACGTTTTTAAAAAATATATAGCAATAGATAATTAGATAGTTACTACAAGCATTGCAGTGCAGAGGCTTTTCCCGTTCATGGCTGGGGTTTGCTATGTGAGTAGGTGCATGTCTTTTTCCATTGGCCTACAGAGCTAACACTGGAGGTTGGGCTGAGCCCCACGGTAGATCCACAGATGCGTGTAATGGCCACAAATGTTTTTTTTTACCCATAAACGGTCCCTCTGAGACCCCTCTTTGTTTCCTATGGGTTCAGGATACCTTTATCCTGACCCCTTTTGTGATTTTTTTTTTTTTTTTACTTATAAATTCTCCCTAGGGCCCATCCAAGAAACAAAATGGCAGCCTCAACTTTCCCTTCAGGTTGCAGCCAGCCGATCAGGGCCTTGCTTTTGGGTTCAGATCTGCGGATACCCGCGAGTACTCAGAGATCTGCGTGTATCGATATCTGTATTTTTCCATTTAATAATTCCACAACTACTGCACAGATTCACATCATATTACAAAAAGGGCTCTTTCTGAACGAAAATATATGATTCTGTCAAATTTGGTTTCATTCTGTTCAGCGGTTCGGGCTGTAGCCATGTCTAAAAATTGCAAAATAACCGTAGACATTGCACAGGGAAAATGTTTTGGGACCTCCCTTTTTCTCTGCCCATGCTTGATGAATCACCCCAAAACCTTCCACACATCACCTAAAGTAAGTGGCAAACTAGGTTTGAAAATTTTGTGAATATTAGTTAGTATTTTTGTGTATTATTCATTGTATAGGAGGATATAAAGTGAGTAAGTTAGGGAAAGGTATGTATGTCCACAGGTGGTATCTTGGACATATATAATTGGTCTTTGAATTCCCTCTCGATTTTACGATGAAATAATAATAAAAACGTAGCCCAAAATGAAAAAAATACAAAAAAATATAAAGTAAAATGGAAATGGAAATAAAGTGGAAAAAATGGCATGCAAGCAATATATGGTGAGAGAATTGACATGTTAAGGGTTAAAGAATGTTAGAAAAATACTATATAAGGGATGAGATAAGTATTATGAAATGTTACAAGTACTAAGAATTATTAAAATTGGTGAAAAGTGAAATTACATGCTGTAAAATAAAATTGAAAAACCACATGTCTCAGAATGCAACACCTATGATAGAAAGAGAAGACTATATAAAGTGTGGTGGATGGAGACAATGGCTACCTGTGATCAAGACCTTTGTTGGTCGAAATGCGTCAGTGGTGGAAGCACTTTTTCTTTCAAATAAAAAACTGACAAAAGGATTTCCTGGAGTGCGATGTTCAAATTATGTTGAATAATTTTATGGGAGTTTGGTCGCTAACTCCTACATCAGCACCGGCAGTAAGAGCGCGCAATCTGGTATATACATATATATATATATGTACAAGAGGGAGTTGTCCTGTATGAAAGTGCACTTGCAACTGGTCATTATGGAATGTAGCAACTTACAGAGCATTCTTTGGCATTTTCATTATTTCAGGCCTTGTTTTTTCAAGCATTTCAGGACACGTGTTTTTGGGGTTCATCCCTTCATCAGCAGAGAACAAACATTTCCTTCCTTTTTCAAAGACTTAATGCTTGGCTGCTCAGCAGATTTAATTGCAGGCACCTGATATCAGTTGAATGCCAGTTTTGTCCCAGTGGACCTCAAGTGAGCTGCAAAGTGCATCCTGATAAGGGTAGTCTTGCACATTTTAAAATTATATCCCAAGTGGGTTGCTGAAGCCAAACAAAATAATAAAACACAGTTCATTACCCCAGTGGGTACATTCAAAGTAAGAAAATCGTTTCTGTTGCCAATGTTCCAACCTGCTGCTCTGAAAGTGACCATCCATACAGTCATTATAGAAAATATGAAAGGGTGTTTAGTAGGTGATGACGCTCACGATATCTCACCAGACTCTCAAATACACATAAGTGTTCATGGTGCTCCTGGAAGGGAAGAGCCACCCAACTCCCCCAAAATCTTCCCAAGGGGAAATAATAATTATATGCAATCCAGGGCACTCGTCTCAAATGAATGAAAATCAATATCAGTGTCCTGTGTGTTCTCCAATCCACTTGTTTTTATTTCATATTTTCTTCAGTTTTCTCAAGGTGTCCATTAACAATCCAATCAATTTTCTGTAACAGACCAACCAGCCTTATTTCACAGTTTCTTCAGTTTTCTCATGATGTCCATTAACAATTCAGTCAATTTTCTATAATCAGCCAACACGTGTTTCGTCTTGCGAACAATAATCACTATGACTTCATCAAGGCTGTAAATTAACGTACATTACTACCATTGTAATTCCAATAATAACTAAACTTAATACAATATATAAGCCATCCCCATCTCAAAGTTAATCCAATGTCCGTGATATTTACTCATACTGTATGTTCTATCATCCATAGCTGTGCTCTCCCCATATAAAAAATGGTGGGTTATGTGCAAACAATTCACTCATTAGTGTCCGCTAAAGAAAAACACTATTCAACAAGAACAAGGTAAAAAGCTCCATTTGTGGTGAACCCATATAAATAAAAGTGTACAATCACCATATACTAACCTCTATTGGTGATGAGTGCCTACTATGTCATGTGTGTCCAAAAACTATTACTTGTCCTTTCCAGAGATTTCGATGAGTTAATAGTCCAAACGCTTCAAAAATCGTATTTATAATCTTCTTAAGAAGGAAGAAAGGAAACAATAATGATCCAAATCGAATAACCATGCTTGTCAGAGCAACAGTTAGCTCACAATGATCTATAAGTGCTGTGATCTCTTCATGCATTGTGCATATTTCAAAAGCAATAGTAGGAAATGAGTTTCATCCATCTTAAACTTACCGGTATCATGCTGTGCTGTTATTTTTTATCATTGTTCCACTGTAGGCGTGTACGCATTGAAATCGTCTACCTAAGCACCATCTTTGGCCTCACTTATACTATAAACATGGCTCAGACTTGGCCGGGTCTGTGTGTGAAGTTTTAACCTGCCAGTTTGAGCTGGCAAGTGAACCCACTTGCTATGCGTAAACCTTCCCTTTCTATACATGTAAGGCACGCCTAAGATGGCCCTAGGTAACCCCATGGGCAGGGTGCAGTATATGTTAAAGGTGGGACATGTACTGATGTGATTTACATGTCCTAACAGTGAAATGCTGCCAAATTTGGTTTTGACTGTTGCAAGGCCTATATCTCTCATGGGTTAACATGAGGGCTGCATTTAAATATCTTTTAAGTGTAGTTTCCCTTTGGGAGTAGATAGAGATTTGGAGTTTGGGGTCTTTGAACACATAATTTAAAAACACATTTTTTGGTAAAGTTTTTTTTTTTAATTGTCGGTTTGAAAATGCCACTTTTAGAAAGTGGGCATTTTGTTGCTTAAACCATTCTGTGATTCTGCCTGCTTGTGTATTCTCTGTCTGGGTCAGACTGACAGTTGGGCTGTTTGTGAATCTCCTCTAGACAGTGACACAAAGGAAGCTGGGGTGTAGCCTGCATATCCTGGTGGGCCATCTGGGCAACAGTGGAAGGAGGAGTGGCCACTTGCAACCGCATGGGCTGTGCCAGACCTGCAGTCTCTAACCCCCTGGTGTATGTCTGGGGCCATGCCTGGGCAAGGCAGGATCTTGTGAACAACATAGACTTTCCTTTGAAGTTTGCCTACTTCAAAGGCAGAAAGGGGCATAAGTAGTGGACCCAAAATCCCAGATGTTTAGATTACTTCTGGAACCAAGAGGAAACTCTGCCAAGGAGAAGAGCTGAAGAACTGAGGAGAAGTGCTGCCCCTGTCTGTGACTGTGCTTTATTGGGCTATCCTGCAGTCGCTGCTTCTGCCTGTGAGAGGGGACGAAGACTGGACTTTGTTGTGTATTCCTGCTTGAGAAGAATCTCCAGGGGCTTGGACTGAGCTTGCCCCCTGATCTGAAGACTCAGGGCCATCAAAGACTTCCCCTACCAGCAGCAGGAGGAGGATTACTGCCCCTTTGCCTGTTACTGTGCTTTTGCTGGGTTGGCCCGCAGTTGCTGCTTCTGCCTGAAAGAGGACAAAGACTGGACTTTGTGGTATATTCCTGCTTGTGAAGTGTCTCCAAAGGCTTGGACTGAGCTTGCCTCCTGTTTTGAAGCCTCAGGGCCAATAAAGACTTCCTCTGCCAGCACTTGGACTCTCCCCTGAGACTCTTGCCCTGCCAAGTGGTGCCCTATCTAGTCCCTGGGCCCTTGAAAGGTGATGCTGGTAGAACAAGGACTGAAATTCATGCACAGGACACCATGTGGGGAAACCTTTGATGCACCACCTGCATCGTGGCTGCAGAAACGATGCGCCACCCATTTACAGCTGCTGAAAACATTGCAAACTGATTGTAATGTGGTTTTCCATCACCGGATTTCAGATGCATCATTGCTGGCCATCAAAATCCATGTGAACCTGCGCAGATCCAATGTCACCCATCCAGAAATTGAAGCTTTGCTCTCTTGCAGGAGAGAAAAACGACACATCGCCTACCCGACCGGAGAAGAAACGGCACAAGGCCTCACTTGCGAATAAGGAATTGATGCATCGCTGACTTTTCTGATGCACGCTCTCCCGTGCAGCTTTATTTTGGATGCAAACCATTTACTTTGTGTACAATTAACATTTCCATTGTTCTCTATGGAGTAGGACTCTTTTTACTTTAAAAATGAATATCTTCACTTGTGTATGTTGGATTTTTGTTGTTTTCATCTTGTTTGATTTAGATGAACATTGGATATTTGTTTAACTGGTGTGGTGTCCATTTTGTAGTATTTTCACTGTATTACTTGTGTGTTGGGACAAATACTTTACACTTTGCCTTTGAGATAAACCTGACTGCTTGTGCCAAGCTTCAAGAGGGGGTGAGCAGGGGTTGTCTTAGGAGTGTAACTCCTTTACCATGACTAGAGTAGAGTGAGAATCCCTGCTTGGACAGAGTGCAAACTGACTGCTAACCAGAGACCCCATCTCTCTCTCTCTCTCTATATATATATATATATATATACAGGGAGTGCAGAATTATTAGGCAAGTTGTATTTTTGAGGATTAATTTTATTATTGAACAACAACCATGTTCTCAATGAACCCAAAAAACTCATTAATATCAAAGCTGAATATTTTTGGAAGTAGTTTTTAGTTTGTTTTTAGTTTTAGCTATGTTAGGGGGATATCTGTGTGTGCAGGTGACTATTACTGTGCATAATTATTAGGCAACTTAACAAAAAACAAATATATACCCATTTCAATTATTTATTATTACCAGTGAAACCAATATAACAACTCAACATTCACAAATATACATTTCTGACATTCAAAAACAAAACAAACACAAATCAGTGACCAATATAGCCACCTTTCTTTGCAAGGACACTCAAAAGCCTGCCATCCATGGATTCTGTCAGTGTTTTGATCTGTTCACCATCAACATTGCGTGCAGCAGCAACCACAGCCTCCCAGACACTGTTCAGAGAGGTTTACTGTTTTCCCTCCTTGTAAATCTCACATTTGATGATGGACCACAGGTTCTCAATGGGGATCAGATCAGGTGAACAAGGAGGCCATGTCATTAGATTTCCTTCTTTTATACCCTTTCTTGCCAGCCACGCTGTGGAGTACTTGGATGCGTGTGATGGAGCATTGTCCTGCATGAAAATCATGTTTTTCTTGAAGGATGCAGACTTCTTCCTGTACCACTGCTTGAAGAAGGTGTCTTCCAGGAACTGGCAGTAGGACTGGGAGTTGAGCTTGACTCCATCCTCAACCCGAAAAGGCCCCACAAGCTCATCTTTGATGATACCAGCCCAAACCAGTACTCCACCTCCACCTTGCTGGCGTCTGAGTCGGACTGGAGCTCTCTGCCCTTTAACAATCCAGCCACGGGCCCATCCATCTGGCCCATCAAGACTCACTCTCATTTCATCAGTCCATAAAACCTTAGAAAAATCAGTCTTGAGATATTTCTTGGCACAGTCTTGACGTTTTAGCTTGTGTGTCTTGTTCAGTGGTGGTCGTCTTTCAGCCTTTCTTACCTTGGCCATGTCTCTGAGTATTGCACACCTTGTGCTTTTGGGCACTCCAGTGATGTTGCAGCTCTGAAATATGGCCAAACTGGTGGCAAGTGGCATCGTGGCAGCTGCACGCTTGACTTTTCTCAGTTCATGGGCAGTTATTTTGCGCCTTGGTTTTTCCACACGCTTCTTGCGACCCTGTTGACTATTTTGAATGAAACGCTTGATTGTTCGATGATCACGCTTCAGAAGCTTTGCAATTTTAAGAGTGCTGCATCCCTCTGCAAGATATCTCACTATTTTTGACTTTTCTGAGCCTGTCAAGTCCTTCTTTTGACCCATTTTGCCAAAGGAAAGGAAGTTGCCTAATAATTATGCACATATGATATAGGGTGTTGATGTCATTAGACCACACCCCTTCTCATTACAGAGATGCACATCACCTAATATGCTTAATTGGTAGTAGGCTTTCGAGCCTATACAGCTTGGAGTAAGACAACATGCATAAAGAGGATAATGTGGTCAAAATACTCATTTGCCTAATAATTCTGCACTTGTACATATATATATATGTGTGTAAAAAATGCATATATCTAGATACATACATATAATCAAATTATAGGTTTATAAACATAGAGATATGCTGTACAGTAGTGTTTGAGCATGCTGGTTATGTAGGAAAGAACCAACTCTTGAATAGTCTTCTGAAGACAAGATAGTTATCCATGAATCTTGTATTTCAGGGTAATGAGTTCCTTAGTTTGGCTGCTTGGACAGAGAAAGATGTACCACCTAAGGTTTTTTTTCTTGTATGGTGGGCTTTTGATGCGAGGTGCCAATCTTGAGCAAAGGTTCCTTTGTTTAATGTACTTGGTAATTTTATTCCTGATGAAAAGCGGTTCTGTTCCATGTATTGCTTTGTGGGTGATACAAAGCAGCTTGAAGGGGGATCTTCTAGCAACCGGTAACCAATATAGGGCCCTCAAAGCAGGGGAGATGTGGGCTTGTTGTTTTACATGTAGGTGCAGTCTGGCAGCAGAGTTCTGAATCCATTGTAGTCTTGTCATATTTGATAAAGATGATCTGTGGTAGAGGCCATTGGTGTAGTCCAATTTACACATTACAAGAGAGATAGTAGCCTGGAACTTGTGTGGAAATCCCAGGTGGGGGAAGATGTGTTGTAGACTTTTCATAGTAATGAAGCTTGATCTTGCTAGTTTGTCCACTTTAGAATTCATTGATAAAATGGAGTCCTTGTTAATTTCAAGGTTTTTTCCTTCCTTAGATACTTTAGGTGGTGATCCCAGATAGTCAGGCCATGTGCAGAGTGGGTCGTATTTTTTCCAATCACCACGTTAGTATTTCAGTTTTGGAAGCATTCATTTTGAGATGGCGCCATGTCATCCCCTGATGAACGACTGAAGCAACTGAAAATTTCTGAGTTTCCAATGTCTTTGGGGCTTTCCAGTTTAAGGAGTATGAGTGTATTATTTGCATAGTTCTAGCATGTGAGCTGAAATTCATTGATCATTGTGGGAATTACTTCATGTAGATGTTGAAAAGCATGGGTGAAATGCTAGACTCTTTGGGGACCCCTGCTTTTGTGAGAACTGTTTGGATGAGTATGGGGGGTGTATAGATGAGATATGTTCTATTTTGAAGGAAGGATTTGAACCAGTCAAGACCAGTCCCCTCTATGTCACTTTTGTAGAGTCTTTGTATACGAATGTCATGGTCAACTGTGCCAAAGGCAAAGGCAGCTGAGAGGTCCAAGAGAAGTAATGTAGCGACCTTGTTCTGGACTACTGTGTTTTTTAAAGGTCATCCCAGATGGCAATAATGGCTGATTCTGTGCTTCCTGGGTGGAATTCTGTCTGGTAGTCTGAGAGTATGGAGCTATCTTCAATGGAAAGTTACTCTATCAGTTTTCCCAGGAAATGCCCATTTGTAATCAGCCTTTATTTATTGGGGATCATGCGGGTCCACGTTGTTTTCCTTAATAAGCAGCATATGTATGCCACTTTTTAGGTCTTTTGAAAAGATTCCCGTAGTTAAAAAATTATTGATGATTCTTTTTTACTGGTGTGGCAGCACAAATAGTTATAAGAATGTTCTTGAAGATTTATGGTAGACAGGGGTCAGAAGGGCAGCTTGCTGGCCGCTTGCTTTAACCAGTTCCATAAATTCACTTTGTGATATTTGTCTGAAGGAATGCAGTGGCTGTGTTAGCTTACTCTTGGAGGGGATTTTTGGAACTCAGTTGGTGCTGGTGGTTTTTACTTTGTCTTAAATAGTAGTCCAATGTGTCTGCTTTGGTTGTGTAATGATTTGAGAGTTTGTCAGTGAATTCTTGAGTATTGTGATGAGTTCCTTCTGTGCATTTAAGTTTACAAAATTCGGGTAGGATTTTATAACATTCTTTATTTGCACATTTAGCATTTTGAAATCCGTCTGAATAGTACCTATTTTGTTAGCTTTTTTGATTGTTGACTTTTATATTCTGTTAAGTTTCCGTATGTGAAGTTTGTCTTGATTGCTTTTTGTTTTGAACCAGGTGCATTGCAGCTTTCTAATTTGTTGTTTTATCTTTTTTAGTTCTGTATTTCTCCAAGGTGCTTGTCCTGTTTTATTGTTGTTAGTGTTAAAAGGTTATCACTCATAAAGCTTTTGAATGGAATGTATTGTGTCTAATTCTGTGATGGATGTTAGTTGTGTTTCTAAGTATTCAAGATTAAGTTTATTTCACAGTCGATAGATGGATGCATGTAAGGTGGTCTTAGGTATGTTAATTTGTGATGTTTTATGTTGGAAAGCTAGCAAATGGTGGTCTGACCATGTGACTGGAGTTATCCTTTAAAAGGTAAATAATCGACAGCTTGTCACTCAGCCCCTTTCCATCTCCTGTCATTAGGAGCCTGGAGAGGAGGTCAGGAAGGTTGTCCTGTGCACTGGCAGTGTTCATGGAGACACAGAAGCCATGTTTTCATGAAACCTGCTAAGTTATATAATTAGCACTGTGGGCAGAGGTTCGTTCATTATATGGTAGATCCTCCACAGGGGCTTCAGGGTGCAGCCTCAGCAGCGAAGGGATTTAGTTCAAAATGAACACTTATGAGAAAACCGTCATAAACTGGTCTGGAGATAGCATCCCATGTGTTCTATGTAGTCAGCTCTTGTTTTGCAAAATTGAGTTTTAATCCTGTTATGAATTTGAATAGCTGAAGTTTGGTTTCTAGAACGGTTAAATGGCACGGGAGGCCAGAAAGGAGTCCTGTGTTTATGACAAGTATCTCCTATGAAGTAAGTGTTCCTCTGGATAGGTTAATTACAACCAATTGCATTTAGGAACAGCCTCCTGTTCTTGTGCCGTTTGTTGATGTTATACATGACTGGCTTCCACAGCTTTGGGTGATTACATAAAAGGAGTGACAGTCATGAGATGGACAAACAAGCAGTCAGAGTCACATAGGATCCAACTTGGCATTTGTAGTACTGAGTCTATGAACGAATTCCCTCTCTCTGTTGGTGTATGGCTGCCAGCATTGTTCTGTGGTGGGCCAATGTCCAGCCCTGTTGGGTGCTGATGCTGCATAAAGGGAGGGGATAATGTCCAGCCTCAGGCATGGATGTAATTTAGGGGTCACCAGGGGTTGCAGTCGCGACTCCTGGCTTGCCCATTGAGACACTGGCACTGTCTCTGCGACCCCTGGGTTCCCTCCTGACTGGCCATGGCTTGCATTCAGCATTCCTCTGGGGCGCTTCCTAACAGTGTACAGAAAAGCAAGGCCTGCACTTGAGGGGATTAGTTCTTTTCAGAATGCATGAGAAAGGAAGCAAAGAACTTGGGTGATGGTTAATTCACCTTAGTACGGATCCTCACTTCAGTCAATAGGCTAGCTGCTCTGATTGCAGGATGCCTGGTTGTGTCTCCTGCCTCTAAATATTAAGGTAAAGCTTTATCATGCATTATTTATTATAAATATATATTTATCTGATCATGATGCTTCCCAGCCGATTCCTCACACCATCTAGCAGTGCCAGGCAATTAACAGCCCATCCTATCTGAAGCACCCCAATTTCCCTCACAGAACACACAGGGCTGCCTTCCATATTGGATCCTCCGTGTTGTTTTTCACAAACGGCCTGCTCAGACTTAGGTCCTGCTCCCTCAGTCCAAAGTAGGCCCTGCTTTGCTTTCCTTTCAGTCCTATGCCACCCTTTCCTTCTTGCCATATTGTGAAAATCCATGCCAGGGAAAGATTGTGCCTACGCCTGGTTAACTACTGCTGGCCCTGGTATCACAGTGGCAATAGCTGAAAAACATGGAATATGGAATCTCTTTTTTGTCAATACAGAATGTTGGTAAGTATTCCCCCCTTCTACTGGGTGTGGGTTTCACATGAGACTCTGGTGGCTTACATGTCTGCTCTTTGGGGCATTCTGAATTTTTGAATGTGCAGTTGTGTATGCTGCATAAAATCCATGCTTGCAAGTGCAGGTAATTACCTATCATTGGACACATACTGATATCAAAGCATTGCAGGCAATCCATACACTGGACTAGCCAATTGAATTAAAACAGTTCTCTTAAGATGTTTATGCACTTTGCAGCAGTAATAAAACACAAAGCGAAGGCACAGTACTCTTGCTGCCCCTTTAAATATTAGCAATGATGACAATTGTAGATAGTGACCAATTAAAGTTGCAGGAACACTGGGAGACAATTCTGAGATATGTCTGTAGAAATGTAGCATCACTGTAGACAAATTCAAATACTGCCCCATTAAATAGCAGCATTGTTAACAGGTGCAGGTGCTAACGCGTCCCAATCTAGATAATTTATTCACTCTGGACTCATTTTTAGGCTGATGGATCTTTTGACCCTGATTGAAGACACCTTAAGACAAGATAACTAATCACCATGTCAATCAATAAGTCAATAACGTCATCAATATTCACCATAACAAATCAATTAGAATACTCAGTAACATTAATAAGACTCGGAAACCACCATGACCTTTCAGTCATGAATAACCACACCAGTTTAGTACGATTTTATGATGTTTATTCCCTATTGATTACAATTCTACTAGTAAGTTTATTAGTCTCAAAACCATGAAACACATCAGCACTGTCATAATGTGGCAACTCGAATAAGATTTCATTAAAGCAAAGATTATGAATATTAGAACATAACACGTCGTCAACATAGGTTAACCTTAGCAGAGTATCATTAGCGCATTATTCAACAAAGCATAGATTCAGTCATTTGTCTATTTGCGTCCGTCTAGTGAACCCCTTAACTAACCTCGAATTAGCATTGGCATGTTGGGCTTCATGCAAAACAATTTAGCAACACAAATTTAGAAAACATCTAACTATGGTCTCTGTCAAAAGAAGCAGTTGGTACCTAGAAAGGAAAGGCAAACAGACAATTACAATTTCATCATCATATAGTTACCCTCCGTAGTGGGTCAGCATACAGAGTCAATCTTTGTCCTCAGGACATCAATTGATTCGCCATCAGCCAGGAAACACAGCAAAGTTCAGCAAAACGGGGTAAGAAGGGACACTTCTCTCATAAGGAGGAGAAGTATAGAACGGGCAAGGTAAGGGTGAGGATGGTTTGAAGAGTCAAACAGCAATGTCTCTGGGCAGAGTGACAAAGTGTCTGGGTCATAGCAAGAATAGTTTGCAATGGCATCTCCTAATGGCTCCTTGTGTCAAAGGTTTTTATCCCTTTTCTGTTGTACAATCCCCTAATTTCTAATTGGGCAGGGTTGGCACCCCACTATCTCCATCCAATGGTTTTCCAGTCATACCATCAAAATGGTCACCTCATAACAGTTCTCACGTAGTTTATTGGTTCTTGTGATTGACGTCTCCAACGGGTAGAATGTCTGGTATGATTTCATATTCTTGTGGTCCTCTCGCATCCCTAGTCAGTAGTTCCATTGTCTATACCGGTTTAGGCGACCTTGTACCTTTTGCGAGTCTACACTGTTCCATTCAGCAAGAATGTTTCCTTGAGCAAGTCGAGTTTCATGAGAACAGATCTACTACAGTGTAGGAAGTTGGCTCTGTATATACTGTTTCAAAGTAAGAAAAGTTACCACACCAGCAGCTCAGGGCCGGTCAGGTGCAGAGGTCAAAGTGGAGCCCAAAACACATATGCTTCAATGGAAATATGGGCGCCCTGGTTCCAGTCTGCCAGCAGGTAAGTACACGTGACTTCGGAGGGCAGACCAGGGGGGTTTTGTAGGGCACGGGGGGACACAAGCAGCCACAGAAAGTACACCCTCAGCGGCTCGGGGGTGGCTGGGTGCAGAGTGCAAACAGGCGTCAGGTTTTCAATAGGAATCAATGGGGAAACCTGGGGGTCTCTTCAACGATGCAGGCAGGCACAGGGGGGGGGCTCCTCGGGGTAGCTACCACCTGGGCTAGGCAGAGGGTCACCTGGGGGTCGCTGCTGCACTGGACTTCGGTTCCTTCAGGTCCTGGGGGCTGCGGGTGCAATGTGGTTACCAGGCATCGGGTTCCTTGAAGCAGGCAGTCGCGGTCAGGGGGAGCCTCTGGATTTCCTCTGCAGGCTTCGCTGTGCGGGCTCAGGGGGGGTCAACTCTGGCTTCTCACGGGCTCGCATTCGCTGGGGAGTCCTCCCTGTAGTGTTGGTTTTCCGCAGGTCGAGCCGGGGCATCGGGTGCAGAGTGGAAAGTCTCATGCTTCCTGCGGGAAACGTGTGGTCTTTAAAAGTTGCTTCTTTGATGCAAAGTTGCAGTTTTGTTGAACAGGACCACTGTTCTCGGGAGCTTCTTGGTCCTTTTAGATGCAGGGCAGTCCTCTGAGGCTTCAGGGGTCGCTGGTCCCTGTTGGATGCGTCGCTGTTGCAGTTTTTCTTGAAGTGGGGAGACAGGCCGGTAGGGCTGGGGCCAAAGCAGTTGTCGTCTCCGTCTTCTCTGCAGGGCTTCAGGTCAGCAGTCCTTCCTCGTCTTCAGGTTGCAGGAATCTCTTTTCCTCGGTTCTGGGAGCTCCTAAATTCTTAATGTAGGGGTGTGTTTAGGTCTGGGAGGGCAGTAGCCAATGGCTACTGGCCCTGAGGGTGGCTACACCCTTTTTTGTGCCTCCTCCCTGTGGGGAGGGGGACACATCCCTAATCCTATTGGGGTAATCCTCCATCTGCAAGATGGAGGATTTCTAAAAGTAAGAGTCACCTCAGCTCAGGACACCTTAGGGGCTGTCCTGACTGGGGAGTGACTCCTCCTTGTTTTTCTCATTATCTCCTCCAGCCTTGCCGCCAAAAGTGGGGGCAGTGGCCGGAGGGGCGGGCATCTCCACTAGCTGGGATGCCCTGTGGTGCTGTAACAAAGGGGGTGAGCCTTTAACCCCTTCGCTGCCAGGCCTTTTCCCCCTCCTGTGCCGAGCCTTTTTTTGGCTATTTGGAGCAGTTCACGCTTAGGCCCTCATAACTTTTTGTTCACATAAGCTACCCACGCCAAATTTGCGTCCTTTTTTTCCAACATCCTAGGGATTCTAGAGGTATGCAGACTTTGTGGGTTCCCCAGAAGGAGGCCAAGAAATTAGCCAAAAAACAGTGAAAATTTCGTTTTTTTCAAAAAAATGGGAAAAATGGGCTGCAGAAGAAGGCTTGTGGTGTTTCCCCTGAAAAGGGCATCAACAAAGGGTTTGCGGTGCTAAAATCACCAGCTTCCCAGCTTTCAGGAACAGGCAAACTTGAATCAGGAAACCCAATTTTTCAACACAATTTTGGCATTTTACTGGGACATACCCCATTTTTATGATTTTTTGTGCTTTCAGCCTCCTTCCAGTCAGTGACAGAAATGGGCATGAAACCAACGCTGGATCCCAGAAACCGCAACATTTCTGAAAAGTAGACAAAATTCTGAATTCAGCAAGGGGTAATTTGTGTAGATCCTACAAGGGTTTCCTACAGAAAATAACAACTGAAAAAGAAAAATATTGAAATTGAGGTGAAAAAAACATCACTTTTTCTCTACGTTTTACTCTGTAACTTTTACCTGCAATGTCAGATTTTTGAAAGCAATATACCGTTACGTCTGCTGGACTCTTCTGGTTGCGGGGACATATAGGGCTTGTAGGTTCATCAAGAACTCTAGGTACCCAGAGCCAATAAATGACCTGCACCCTGCAGTGGGTTTTCATTCTATGCCGGGTATACAGTAATTCATTTGCTGAAATACAAAGAGTAAAAAATAGCTATCAAGAAAACCTTTGTATTTCCAAAATGGGCACAAGATAAGGTGTTGAGAAGCAGTGGTTATTTGCACATCTCTGAATTCCGGGTTGCCCAAACTAGCATGTGAATTACAGGGCATTTCTCAAATAGACGTCTTTTTTACACACTGTCTTACATTTGGAAGGGAAAAATGTAGAGAAAGACAAGGGGCATTAACACTTGTTTTGCTATTCTATGTTCCCCCAAGTCTCCCGATAAAAATGATACCTCACTTGTGTGGGTAGGCCTAACGCCTGCGACAGGATATGCCCCAAAACACAACGTGGACACATCACAGAAAACAGAGCTGTTTTTAGCAAAGTGACTACCTGTAGATTTTGGCCTCTAGCTCAGCCGCCACCTAGGGAAACCTACCAAACCTGTGCATTTCTGAAAACTAGAGACCTAGGGGAATCCAAGATGGGGTGACTTGTGTGGCTCGGACCAGGTTCTGTTACCCAGAATCCTCTGCAAACCTCAAAATGTGGCTAAAAAAACACATGTTCCTCACATTTCTGTGTCAGAAAGTTCTGGAATCTGAGAGGAGCCACAAATTTCATTCCACCCAGCGTTCCCCCACGTCTCCCGATAAAAATTATACCTCACTTGTGTGGGTAGGCCTAGCGCCCGCGACAGGAAACGCCCCAAAGCGCAACGTGCACACAGCCAAATTTTTGAAGGAAAACAGAGGTGTTTTTTGCAAAGTGCCTACCTGTAGATTTTGGCCTGTAGCTCAGCCGCCACCTAGGGAAACCTACCAAACCTGTGCATTTCTGAAAACTAGAGACCTAGGGGAATCCACGATGGGGTGACTTGTGTGGCTCGGACCAGGTTCTGTTACCCAGAATCCTTTGCAAACCTCAAAATTTGGCTAAAAAACACATGTTCCTCACATTTCTGTGGCAGAAAGTTCTGGAATCTGAGAGGAGCCACAAATTTCCTTCCACCCAGCGTTCCCCCACGTCTCCCGATGAAAATGATACCTCACTTGTGTGGGTAGGCCTAGCGCCCGCGACAGAAAACGCCCCAAAGCACAACGTGCATACAGCCAAATTTTTGAAGGAAAACAGAGGTGTTTTTTGCAAAGTGCCTACCTGTAGATTTTGGCCTGTAGCTCAGCCGCCACCTAGGGAAACCTACCAAACCTGTGCATTTCTGAAAACTAGAGACCTAGGGGAATCCAAGATGGGGTGACTTGTGTGGCTCGGACCAGGTTCTGTTACCCAGAATCCTTTGCAAACCTCAAAATTTGGCTAAAAAACACATGTTCCTCACATTTCTGTGGCAGAAAGTTCTGGAATCTGAGAGGAGCCACAAATTTCCTTCCACCCAGCGTTCCCCCACGTCTCCCGATGAAAATGATACCTCACTTGTGTGGGTAGGCCTAGCGCCCGCGACAGGAAACGCCCCAAAGCGCAACGTGGACACAGCCAAATTTTTTAAGGAAAACAGAGGTGTTTTCTGCAAAGTGCCTACCTGTAGATTTTGGCCTGTAGCTCAGCCGCCACCTAGGGAAACCTACCAAACCTGTGCATTTCTGAAAACTAGAGACCTAGGGGAATCCAAGATGGGGTGACTTGTGTGGCTCGGACCAGGTTCTGTTACCCAGAATCCTTTGCAAACCTCAAAATTTGGCTAAAAAAACACATGTTCCTCACATTTCTGTGGCAGAAAGTTCTGGAATCTGAGAGGGGCCACAAATTTCTTTCCACCCAGCGTTCCCCCACGTCTCCCGATGAAAATGATACCTCACTTGTGTGGGTAGGCCTAGCTCCCACGACAGGAAACGCCCCAAAGCGCAACGTGGACACAGCCACATTTTTGAAGGAAAACAGAGGTGTTTTCTGCAAAGTGCCTACCTGTAGATTTTGGCCTGTAGCTCAGCCGCCACCTAGGGAAACCTACCAAGCCTGTGCATTTCTGAAAACTAGAGACCTAGGGGAATCCAAGATGGGGTGACTTGTGTGGCTCGGACCAGGTTCTGTTACCCAGAATCCTTTGCAAACCTCAGAATTTGGCTAAAAAACCACATGTTCCTCACATTTCTGTGGCAGAAAGTTCTGGAATCTGAGAGGAGCCACAAATTTCCTTCCACCCAGCGTTCCCCCACGTCTCCCGATAAAAATTATACCTCACTTGTGTGGGTAGGCCTAGCGCCCGCGACAGGAAACGCCCCAAAGCGCAACGTGCACACAGCCAAATTTTTGAAGGAAAACAGAGGTGTTTTTTGCAAAGTGCCTACCTGTAGATTTTGGCCTGTAGCTCAGCCGCCACCTAGGGAAACCTACCAAACCTGTGCATTTCTGAAAACTAGAGACGTAGGGGAATCCAAGATGGGGTGACTTGTGTGGCTCGGACCAGGTTCTGTTACCCAGAATCCTTTGCAAACCTCAGAATTTGGCTAAAAAACCACATGTTCCTCACATTTCTGTGGCAGAAAGTTCTGGAATCTGAGAGGAGCCACAAATTTCCTTCCACCCAGCGTTCCCCCACGTCTCCCGATGAAAATGATACCTCACTTGTGTGGGTAGGCCTAGCGCCCGCGACAGGAAACGCCCCAAAGCGCAACGTGGACACAGCCAAATTTTTGAAGGAAAACAGAGGTGTTTTCTGCAAAGTGCCTACCTGTAGATTTTGGCCTGTAGCTCAGCCGCCACCTAGGGAAACCTACCAAACCTGTGCATTTCTGAAAACTAGAGACCTAGGGGAATCCAAGATGGGGTGACTTGTGTGGCTCGGACCAGGTTCTGTTACCCAGAATCCTTTGCAAACCTCAAAATTTGGCTAAAAAAACACATGTTCCTCACATTTCTGTGGCAGAAAGTTCTGGAATCTGAGAGGAGCCACAAATTTCCTTCCACCCAGCGTTCCCCCACGTCTCACGATAAACATTATACCTCACTTGTGTGGGTAGGCCTAGCGCCCGCGACAGGAAACGCCCCAAAGCGCAATGTGGACACAGCCAACTTTTTGAAGGAAAACAGAGGTGTTTTCTGCAAAGTGCCTACCTGTAGATTTTGGCCTGTAGCTCAGCCGCCACCTAGGGAAACCTACCAAGCCTGTGCATTTCTGAAAACTAGAGACCTAGGGGAATCCAAGATGGGGTGACTTGTGTGGCTCGGACCAGGTTCTGTTACCCAGAATCCTTTGCAAACCTCAGAATTTGGCTAAAAAACCACATGTTCCTCACATTTCTGTGGCAGAAAGTTCTGGAATCTGAGAGGAGCCACAAATTTCCTTCCACCCAGCGTTCCCCCACGTCTCCCGATAAAAATTATACCTCACTTGTGTGGGTAGGCCTAGCGCCCGCGACAGGAAACGCCCCAAAGCGCAACGTGCACACAGCCAAATTTTTGAAGGAAAACAGAGGTGTTTTTTGCAAAGTGCCTACCTGTAGATTTTGGCCTGTAGCTCAGCCGCCACCTAGGGAAACCTACCAAACCTGTGCATTTCTGAAAACTAGAGACCTAGGGGAATCCAAGATGGGGTGACTTGTGTGGCTCGGACCAGGTTCTGTTACCCAGAATCCTTTGCAAACCTCAGAATTTGGCTAAAAAAACACATGTTCCTCACATTTCTGTGTCAGAAAGTTCTGGAATCTGAGAGGAGCCACAAATTTCCTTCCACCCAGCGTTCCCCCACGTCTCCCGATGAAAATGATACCTCACTTGTGTGGGTAGGCCTAGCGCCCGCGACAGGAAACGCCCCAAAGCGCAACGTGGACACAGCCAAATTTTTGAAGGAAAACAGAGGTGTTTTCTGCAAAGTGCCTACCTGTAGATTTTGGCCTGTAGCTCAGCCGCCACCTAGGGAAACCTACCAAACCTGTGCATTTCTGAAAACTAGAGACCTAGGGGAATCCAAGATGGGGTGACTTGTGTGGCTCGGACCAGGTTCTGTTACCCAGAATCCTTTGCAAACCTCAAAATTTGGCTAAAAAAACACATGTTCCTCACATTTCTGTGGCAGAAAGTTCTGGAATCTGAGAGGAGCCACAAATTTCCTTCCACCCAGCGTTCCCCCACGTCTCACGATAAACATTATACCTCACTTGTGTGGGTAGGCCTAGCGCCCGCGATAGGAAACGCCCCAAAGCGCAACGTGCACACAGCCAAATTTTTGAAGGAAAACAGAGGTGTTTTTTGCAAAGTGCCTACCTGTAGATTTTGGCCTGTAGCTCAGCCGCCACCTAGGGAAACCTACCAAACCTGTGCATTTCTGAAAACTAGAGACCTAGGGGAATCCAAGATGGGGTGACTTGTGTGGCTCTGACCAGGTTCTGTTACCCAGAATCCTTTGCAAACCTCAAAATTTGGCTAAAAAAACACATGTTCCTCACATTTCTGTGTCAGAAAGTTCTGGAATCTGAGAGGAGCCACAAATTTCCTTCCACCCAGCGTTCCCCCACGTCTCCCGATGAAAATGATACCTCACTTGTGTGGGTAGGCCTAGCTCCCGCGACAGGAAACGCCCCAAAGCGCAATGTGGACACAGCCAACTTTTTGAAGGAAAACAGAGGTGTTTTCTGCAAAGTGCCTACCTGTAGATTTTGGCCTGTAGCTCAGCCGCCACCTAGGGAAACCTACCAAACCTGTGCATTTCTGAAAACTAGAGACCTAGGGGAATCCAAGATGGGGTGACTTGTGTGGCTCGGACCAGGTTCTGTTACCCAGAATCCTTTGCAAACCTCAAAATTTGGCTAAAAAAACACATGTTCCTCAAATTTCTGTGTCAGAAAGTTCTGGAATCTGAGAGGAGCCACAAATTTCCTTCCACCCAGCGTTCCCCCACGTCTCCCGATGAAAATGATACCTCACTTGTGTGGGTAGGCCTAGCGCCCGCGACAGGAAACGCCCCAAAGCGCAACGTGGACACAGCCAAATTTTTGAAGGAAAACAGAGGTGTTTTCTGCAAAGTGCCTACCTGTAGATTTTGGCCTGTAGCTCAGCCGCCACCTAGGGAAACCTACCAAACCTGTGCATTTCTGAAAACTAGAGACCTAGGGGAATCCAAGATGGGGTGACTTGTGTGGCTCGGTCCAGGTTCTGTTACCCAGAATCCTTTGCAAACCTCAAAATTTGGCTAAAAAAACACATGTTCCTCACATTTCTGTGGCAGAAAGTTCTGGAATCTGAGAGGAGCCACAAATTTCCTTCCACCCAGCGTTCCCCCACGTCTCCCGATGAAAATGATACCTCACTTGTGTGGGTAGGCCTAGCGCCCACGACAGGAAACGCCCCAAAGCGCAACGTGGACACAGCCAAATTTTTGAAGGAAAACAGAGGTGTTTTCTGCAAAGTGCCTACCTGTAGATTTAGGCCTGTAGCTCAGCCGCCACCTAGGGAAACCTACCAAACCTGTGCATTTCTGAAAACTAGAGACCTAGGGGAATCCAAGATGGGGTGACTTGTGTGGCTCGGACCAGGTTCTGTTACCCAGAATCCTTTGCAAACCTCAAAATTTGGCTAAAAAACCACATGTTCCTCACATTTCTGTGGCAGAAAGTTCTGGAATCTGAGAGGGGCCACAAATTTCTTTCCACCCAGCGTTCCCCCATGTCTCCCGATGAAAATGATACCTCACTTGTGTGGGTAGGCCTAGCTCCCGCGACAGGAAACGCCCCAAAGCGCAACGTGGACACAGCCAAATTTTTGAAGGAAAACAGAGGTGTTTTCTGCAAAGTGCCTACCTGTAGATTTTGGCCTGTAGCTCAGCCGCCACCTAGGGAAACCTACCAAACCTGTGCATTTCTGAAAACTAGAGACCTAGGGGAATCCAAGATGGGGTGACTTGTGTGGCTCGGACCAGGTTCTGTTACCCAGAATCCTTTGCAAACCTCAAAATTTGGCTAAAAAACCACATGTTCCTCACATTTCTGTGGCAGAAAGTTCTGGAATCTGAGAGGAGCCACAAATTTCCTTCCACCCAGCGTTCCCCCACGTCTCCCGATAAAAATGATACCTCACTTGTGTGGGTAGGCCTAGCGCTCGCGACAGGAAATGGACCAAAACACAACATGGACACATCAAATTTTTTCATGGAAAACAGTGCTTACCTGTGGATTTTGGCCTCTAGCTCAGCCGGCACCTGGGGAAACCTAGCAAACCAGCGCATTTTTGAAAACTAGAGACCTAGGGGAATCCAAGATGGGGTGATTTGCGGGGCTCTGACCAGGTTCTGTTACCCAGAATCCTTTGCAAACATCACAATTTGGCCCAAAAACACTTTTTCCTCTCATTTCGGTGACAGAAAGTTCTGGAATCTGAGAGGAGCCACAAAGTTCCTTCCACCCAGCGTTCCCCTAAGTCTCTCCATAAAAATGGTACCTCACTTGTGTGAGTAGGCCTAGCGCCCACGAAAGGAAATGGCCCAAAACACAACGTGGACACAACATATTTTTTCACAGAAAACAGAGGTGTTTTTTGCAAAGTGCCTACCTGTGGATTTTGACCTAAAGCTCAGCCGGCCCCGGGGGGGGGGGGGGGAAATGCCCTAAAATAAATTTGACCCCCCCTGCCCGGAGCGACCCTTGCCTACGGGGTCGCTCCCCCTGCGTGACATTGGCGCCAAACAACAAATCCCCGGTGCCTAGTGGTTTCTGCCCCCTTGGGGGCAGATTGCCCTAAAATTGACCAATCTGCCCCCAAGGCGGGCAGAAATGGTCTAAACACACTTTTCCCCCCAGGGGAGCGACCCTTGTCTGATGGGTCGCTCCCCATCTCTAAAAAAACAAACAAACAAAAAACAAACAAAAAAATTGCCCTGGCGCCTAGAGGTTTCTGCCCCCCCTGGGGGCAGATCGGCCTAATAATAGGCCGATCTGCCCCTAGGGGGGGCAGAAATGGCCTAAAATAAATTTGTCCCCCCAACCCCCACCCACCCCCCCTCGGAGCGACCCTTGCCTACGGGGTCGCTCCCCCTGCGTGACATTGGCACCAAAAAACAAATCCCCGGTGCCTAGTGGTTTCTGCCCCCTTGGGGGAAGATTGACATAAAATCGACCAATCTGCCCCCAAGGGGGACAGAAATGGTCTAAACACAGTTTGCCCCCCAGGGGAGCAACCCTTGTCTGATGGGTCGCTCCCCATCTCTAAAAAAACAAAAACAAAAAAAAAAAACACAAATAAAAATTTGCCCTGGCGCCTAGAGGTTTCTGCCCCCCCTGGGGGTAGATCGGCCTAATACCAATAGGCCGATCTGCCCCCAGGGGGGGCAGAGATGGCCTAAAATAATTTTGTCTCCCCCCCCCCCCGGGGAGCGACCCTTGCCTACAAGGTCGCTCCCCTTGCGTGACGGCGCAAAAAAAAGATCCCTGGTGCCTAGTGGTTTCTGCCCCCCTTGGGGGCAGATTGACCTAAAATCGGCCGATCTGCCCCCAAAGCGGGCAGAAATGCTCTAAATACAGTTTGCCCCCCAGGGGAGCGACCCTTGTCTGATGGGTCGCTCCCCATCTCTAAAAAAACAAAAAATAAAAATAAAAATGCCCTGGCGCCTAGAGGTTTCTGCCCCCCCTGGGGGCAGATCAGCCTAATAATAGGCCGATCTGCCCCTAGGGGGGGCAGAAATGGCCTAAAATAAATTTGCCCCCCCAACCCCCACCCCCCCCCCTCGGAGCGACCCTTGCCTACGGGGTCGCTCCCCCTGCTTGACATTGGCGCCAAAAAACAAATCCCCGATGCCTAGTGGTTTCTGCCCCCTTGGGGGCAGATTGACATAAAATCGACCAATCTGCCCCCAAGGGGGACAGAAATGGTCTAAACACAGTTTTCCCCGCAGGGGAGCAACCCTTGTCTGATGGGTCGCTCCCCATCTCTAAAAAAACAAACAAACAAAAAAAAAAACACAAAAAAAAATTTGCCCTGGCGCCTAGAGGTTTCTGCCCCCCCTGGGGGTAGATCGGCCTAATACCAATAGGCCGATCTGCCCCCAGGGGGGGCAGAGATGGCCTAAAATAATTTTGTCCCCCCCCCCCCTGGGGAGCGACCCTTGCCTACAAGGTCGCTCCCCTTGCGTGACGGCGCAAAAAAAAGATCCCTGGTGACTAGTGGTTTCTGCCCCCCTTGGGGGCAGATTGACCTAAAATCGGCCGATCTGCCCCCAAAGCGGGCAGAAATGGCCTAAATACATTTTGCCCCTCCAGGGGAGCGACCCTTGTCCAAGGGGTCGCTCCCCATCTGTAAAACAAAAAAACAAAAAAATCCCTGGTGCCTAGTGGTTTCTGCCCCCCTTGAGGGCAGATCAGCCGAATCAAAATAGGCTGATCTACCCCCCAGGGGGGCAGAAATGGCCTAAAATAATCCCCCCCCCCCAGGGAGCGACCCTTGCCTAAGGGGTCGCTCCCCTTGCGTGAAATTCACGCAAAAAAAAACTCCCTGGTGTCTAATGGTTTCTGCCCCCCTTGGGGGCAGATTGGCCTCATCAAAATAGGCCAATCTGCCCCCAAGGGGGGCAGAAATGGCCTAAATATATATTGCCATGAAGGGGAGCGACCCTTGCCTAAGGGATCGCTCCCCACCTAAAAAAAAAAGAACATCACAAAAAAAAAAAAAAGCTCCCTGGTGCCTAGAGGTTTCTGCCCCCCCTGGGGGCAGATCGGCCTAATAATAGGCCAATCTGCCCCCAGGGGGGGCAGAAAAGGCCTTCCCAAAAAAATGCCCCCCCTGGGAGCGACCCTTGCCCAAGGGGTCGCTCCCGTTGCATGGAATTCGCGCGCAAAAAAAACCTCCCTGGTGTCTAATGGTTTCTGCCCCCCTTGGGGGCAGATTGGCCTCATCAAAATAGGCCTAAATATAATTTGCCCCCCAGGGGAGCGACCCTTGCCTAAGGGGTCACTCCCCACCTACAAAAAAAGAAAACATCACAAAAAAAAAAAAAGGTCCCTGGTGCCTAGAGGTTTCTGCCCCCCCTGGGGGCAGATCGGCCTAATAATAGGCCAGTCTGCCCCCAGGGGGGGCAGAAAAGGCCTTCCTAAAAAATGCCCCCCTGGGAGCGACCCTTGCCCAAGGGGTCGCTCCCTTTTGCCAATTTCATTGAGAAAAAAAAAATCCCTGGTGTCTAGTGGGGTTTCAAAAGCCGGATTGCAAGCAATCCGGCTTTTGAAACCTGTGAGAGACTTCAAAGGGAAGGAAATACATTTCCTTCCCTTTTGAAGCCTCTCGGGGCCTCCCCCAGTGATTGAAAGAGAAATGCAAAAGCATTTATTTTTCAATCGCACTGGAAGCTCTGCTTCCAGCGCGATGGGGGAGACCCTGTGACTAATCAGCGCGCTCTCGCGCGCTGACGTCACAGGGGGGGTTGGGGGGGTCGGGGGTGGAAGGGGAAGGGCTTCCCCTTCCATCCCTGACTTTGGGGGGGTGGGGGGAAGCACACAGAGGGAGCAAGAGCGCTCCCTCTGGGCTGTGTGCCGAGGACGTAGTGGTTACGTCCTCGGCACAGCAGCACTGTGCCGCAGGACGTAACCACTACGTCCGCGGCACAGAAGGGGTTAAGGATCACTACCAGGTGTTACAGTTCCTGCAGGGGGAGGTGAGAAGCACCTCCACCCAGTACAGGCTTTGTTCCTGGCCACAGAGTGACAAAGGCACTCTCCCCATGTGGCCAGCAACATGTCTGGTGTGTGGCAGGCTGGCAAAAACTAGTCAGCTCACACTGGAAGTCGGGTATGTTTTCAGGGGGCATATCTAAGATGCCCTCTGGGTGTATCTCACAATAAAATGTACACTGGCATCAGTGTGCATTTATTGTGCTGAGAAGTTTGATACCAAACTTCCCAGTTTTCAGTGTAGCCATTATGGTGCTGTGGAGTTCGTGTATGACAGACTCCCAGACCATATACTCTTATGGCTACCCTGCACTTACAATGTCTAAGGTTTTGCTTAGACACTGTAGGGGCATAGTGCTCATGCACTTATGCCCTCACCTGTGGTATAGTGCACCCTGCCTTAGGGCTGTAAGGCCTGCTAGAGGGGTGACCTATCTATACCATAGGCAGTGTGAGGTTGGAATGGCACTCTGAGGGGAGTGCCATGTCGACTTAGTCATTTTCCCCCCACCAGCACACACAAGCTGGCAAGCAGTGTGCATGTGCTGAGTGAGGGGTCCCCAGGGTGGCATAAGACATGCTGCAGCCCTTAGAGACCTTCTCTGGCATCTCGGCCCTTGGTACCAAGGTTATGCTTATTGTGGAGACAAAGGTACAGTTTTAGGGAAAGAACACTGGTGCTGGAGCCTGGTCAGCAGGTCCCAGCACACTTTCAAATCATAACTTGGCATCAGCAAAGGCAAAAAGTCAGGAGATAACCATGCCAAGGAGGCATTTCCTTACATACAGTTACACTCATCTTCTAGCTTCTGGAAAAATACGATTACATATCCTTCAGCAAGTCATCACACTGCACGTTAGAAAAACAGATTTAATATGAAACCGGGTAGCTAGGCCCCGACTCATGCTAACTAAGGCCTAGTGAATTAATTAGCAAACCTTAATGTATAGCTCTTAATACTAATACAAAATCATACATTAGTGCATCAATAACTCTTTATTAGTCAATTTTTTTAGTCCCCGTAAATATTGGTGGCCACTTCCCGTGGGCACATTTTCGGACTCACGTTAGTAAAACACATTAATACATTTTCTATGCGGCATTATTATGCATTAGTTCATAAATATTTCATGTTAATTTTGATTATAAGAGCTACGCTCCAATACAGGCAAAGGCCGTTCCTGAGAAGTTCAGATACCACCTATTTCTTGAAGGCAAGGGATTTAGGAAGCATACGCAATTGTAAGCCCTCATAGAAGTAAAACACTTAGAGACAAAAAAGGAGTCGCCTGCTAAAGCTATATAAACAGCAGTTGCTACAGTCTACTTTTATATCTCTTGCCTCAACATGTTCTGCATGTTAACCCATACATGATGTCTGCTGGTGTTTATTGGTTTTAAGCTGCTGTTTTCATTTAGAAAGCAGAACTTCTCTTAAATTTTCCTGCTTGCCATTAAAAATGGGCACCACGTGTTATGGCTCATCCCTCTATCCATTGCCATTATTTATGCACCAATTTTATGTTGTTTCTAGTTTTACCGATGCATTTTTTCAATACAGTTCCTCCCATGCGAATGATGGCCATACAGTGTCCAGCCTGTTCATATTATCAAACTCTGCATGGTCATCAAATCCACTCATCTTTTCTAGTGAGCAGGTCTGACAAACACTACCTCTGTTGCTAAGTGCCGGTGCCTTTAATGGTTTAGAAAGGAAAAAGTAGCAACAGAAAATAAAATGCAAAGAGGAGGTAAGATGAGAAAGTGAGATAAGAAGGGCAGTAAAGGGAGGAAAAGAGGGGGAAGGTATCCAGAAAAAGAGAGAAAGGATGGAGGAAGAGCAACTACTCACAATAGAGAGAAGGAATGATGGTGCAAAGTATTAACAATCATTACGAATGAGGATATAAAGTGATGGGAGCAATGGCGCGGATACCGGGAAAGAGAATAAAGAAGTTGAAGGTAAAAACAAGAGTAATTGTAAGAAGGAGAGAGAAGAAGAAAGAAGGATTGAGAGAACAAGCTATAAAGGTGTTGTGGTTAGTGAAGGGAGGCGAGGATTCCAGAAATTTATGAGAGATCAAAAGAGGAGTAATTGGAAAAAGGAGATGGGGACATTAGTGTATGATGAAACAGGTGTGGCACAATTTTCCACATTTTATTTTCAAAAGTATCTTTGGTGCTTTTACATGTAGGTTGTGCATGTGCTTGTGGGTAAGAGTGTGACTGTGAGAGTGAAAACTTGTGTACGTGTGGGCATTTGTGTTTGTGTGTGTCAGCATGTGTGTGGGTTAGTGAGACTTACTGACAGATAATGAGTGAGAATGACTGAGATTGAGTGTTAGAAAGTGAAGCAGACTAAGAGTAAGAATGACTGCTGGTGAGTGAGTGAGAGTGGGTGCGTTACAATGTATAAGCAAGAATACCATGTGAGGGTGTATTGGAGATTGTGAGTGAGAATTAGTGAGTGACAGTGCGTGTGTGTTACCACAAGTGAGAATGAGTGAATTGGTGAAAGAGAATAAGTTAGAGTGAGTTAGCATGCAGGATTGAGAGTAAAGGAGAGTTTGAGTGTGAGTATGAATGAATCAGAGTAAGAATGGGTGAGAGTGAGTGCAAAAGAGTAAAAGTAAGAGAGTGCAAGAAAGTGAGAATGGCTGAGTGCAAATGAGAGAGACCAAGTGGCAATGAGTAAGAATGTGAGTTAGTGAATGTAATGAGAGAGACAGGAAATGTAATGTCATGCTTGTGACTCTTGGATTTGCCCAGGCACACTCAAGAAATCTTTGGCTTAGAGAGGCACCCATGGCAAAATACTTGTGAGTGTGTACTGAACGCAATTCTGATCAATGCAGAAACTTTTGGTAAAGAAACAAATGTGTACTGGCAAACTAGAGTTACATCTTCTTGAAATATGAGCCACCTTTGAAAAAATCCTGGAGCTGACATATTTGAGGAAAATATTGGCAAAAGAGGAAGCCATGGCAAAATGTGGATGCTAGCACATTGGCGGTAATACCTGGCTATGAGAGAATAACCGTGAGATATGGGAGGGGGTAACCATGCTAAAATGCTGACCCTGACAATGTTAGAGATATTTTTTAACATATAGGGTCTGCTAGCGCAGGTGTTTTAATAAGAAATTAATAATGAGTGTTTATACATTTCGAATAATGAGTTTATGTAGAAAATGAAATAACGTAGAAAAATAATGGACGCATTTGAAAATAAGACCTCGAAGAATGGGCAGCAGTGTTAACGAAATGTACTAATCAATGATTAATACTTATGAAATATTGTATATATTTTAGACTAATGCAGTAATATGTGATATTGAGAGTTATGAAGTATGCTTTAGCTTTATTAAATGTAGGCCTTAACTTAGTGAGTGTCTTGGCCTATTTTGCAAGGCCTCATGCAGAAGCTGTATTTCTTAGCGTTTAATAAAAAAAATGCTGACCAAGTGTACTAAACTGTGAAATGTCTATTATATTGTTTAAATGTGCTCAAAACAGAAGCTTTTCATAAGAACCGACTGCTAGGAGATGATGTTCTTTCTGATGCAACATTTTATGTGTAATGTGTGTGAGACTGACTTTTCCAGGGCAAGAACAATGAAGATACTGACTAGAGTGGAAGATGCAACAATATTGTTACCTGACAAGCCAGATAATGAGGACATCGAAAGATGAACCAATCAACAATATGAGAACGGATAAATCTTAGAATTCATAGATTTGGTATAATAGTTTTATTGGACAGAGTGTGAACATACAATTAACTGACCAATAGGGAATTAGGGGATAGTTTGGGTGACTTTAATATAACAATGCCCCAGAGGGAAAAGACTTCAGACTTTAGGAGAGAGAGATTCATTCCAACATTCTGAGAGAAAACAGATTATTCCAATATTCTGGGACATTGGGCTCATATTCCGTGACTGAGAGCCTGATGCCTAGCTAATCGACTGATGTCCTGAGGACGAAGACTGATTCTGCTTTGCTGACCCATACCGAGGATAGGTATACATTGAAATGTGATTATTATGCATATTCCTGTTTCCTTTCTAGGTACCAACTGCGCTGTTTTGTCTATGACTCTATCATAGTTAGATGTTTTCCAAATTGGTGTTACTAAATTGTTTTGCATGAAGCCCAACATGCTGATGCTAATCTGGTAATAGTTAAGGATCCTGATTTATGACAATAGAGACTAATGCTTGATGGATTTCTCTGCTTAACTTCATGTCTTTCATCTCGTTGACGCAGCTGACTCTGCTATTGATGTGCACCGTAACTTAAGAATGTGTTGTAGTTCAAGCACTGATTAGATTGAGTTTCTTCTGCCGCTTTGGACAACCAGTGTTGTGTCTGTATGTGTTCCATTTGATTTTGAGATTAATCTACATGATATGTTAATATAGGGAACATACTAAACTTTTACTAAAGGTGTGGTTATTCATGACTGAAAGGTCATGGTGCGTTACAGTTACTGACTACATTGATTATTGATTTTATTGATTACTAATGATTGTTGATTATTGTGTATTGAATATTGACTTACGTACTGGAGCTATGGTAAGAACTTCCTAATTGCGAGACAAAAGGTTCATCGACCTATTCGCGTCCCCTTGTAAGTATACTTATTAAGGTCTGACACGCTACCACGTCCCTAGGGCAAACTTTGAAACATTGGGGTTGACTGGCTTGCCACAACATGAATAGACATGACTGTTTAATGAGAGCCCTTTCAGATCCTGAAACGTTTTAGCTAATTATGTAAAAATGTGCTTTAAAATGCATTATTTGACCCAATATTTTAAAATACATTTTCTCAGTTTCGGAACCCCTAAGCACACTCCGTAGAGGAGGTATTGCTTATTTGCTTCACTCACTACAATTTAAAGTGAGCATTATTCCCAACCACCTTTCGAAGATCATGTCAGCACAATAAATAGGTGGTATTTAAAACAGACATTTGCTTGTCTTGTATCTTCATATTAATGATGCAGTTATTATGGAATGTCAGTGTTGTCAATTATTGTAATGTCCTCAGGTTTAAGGTCACATGACATCAACTCCTGGAAAGATTCAGGATCAAAGGTTATATGATGTAACTTCCTGTAATGTTATTAAGGTCAAAGGGTGTGTGATGTTACTTCTGGCATTTTGGTGAATCGACGTCCATGCCCCTAGCGTGCTGATGCTGCACAAAGGGATGGGGCAGCTGACAGGTACAGTAGTGGCTCATGCTCCACAGGATTGTGGCAGTGGATTGCAGACAACAGAGGTGAAATGTAGGACGTGAATGGTGGCACTGCACCTGTTTGCAGGAACTTCCATCACTCTGCTTTTTACGTGGTTTAGCAAAGGATAATGTGCTATTTTCATTCCTGCGTGAAATTACCATACACAAAAATGGAAATGTTTTAGGATATATAATTTCTGTAATTCAGACGTGCAGTGATGCAAACACTGAATCATAGAACCACCGCACTCAAAATCAGCATGGATCTCGAAATGAGGCTCCGATGTTCTTTTAACATTTTAGTCATAATAACTTTAACATATGAAAAACCTTAGGAACCATGGATGGAAACTATGGCCCTCATCACGACTTTGGTGGTCTTTTCCAAATACTGCCGCGGGCGCTGAAATACCGCCAGTGCTGACGGTTTTCAGACCGCCCTTATATGATGTGCTGGCGATTGGATGTTCAGTGGTGGCACCACCACTAGTACCGCCATGCCAAAAAGAGACTGCACACCGTATTACAACCCATAATACAGTGCGGCGGTGTCCAGATGGCTAGGCGCTGCTGGCAGTGGAAGCGCCAGGACTTGTCCCCCTCCCAGTCGACATCCTCGACGGATGAGGTAAGTGGATTGTCTGACAGGGGAGAGTGGGTACATGTGTGTGAGTGTGTGTGTGTGGTGATTGCAGGGGGAAGGGGGTGTTTGTGGGTGCGTGTCTATATGTGTGAGTGAATGTTTGTGGACCGGGTGAGGGGGTGAGTGTGTGTTTGTGGATGGGGGCGGGGTGTGTGTGAGTGTTTGTGGATGGGGAGGGGGTGAGTTTTTGTGGATCGGGTGGGGGTGGGTGAGTGTTTGTGGATCAGGGTGGGGGGTGAGTGAGTGTTTGTGGATGGGGTGGGGGTGTGACTGTTTGTGGATGGGGAGGGGGGAGTGCATGAGTGTGTGTGTGGGTGTGAGCGATTGAGTGAGTGAGTGCGATTGAGCGGATGGAAGGGGTGAGTGCATGTATGTGTGTGCATGTGTATGTAAGTGGACAGGGGTGCGTGTTTGTGTGAGTGAACCGGGGAGGAGGGTGTATGTTTGTGTAAGTGAACAGGGAGAGTGGGTGAATGTTTCTGTGAGTGAACGGGGAGAGCGGGTGCATGTTTGTGTAAGTGAACCGAGGAGGGGAGTACGCGTTTGTGTGAGTGAATAGGGAGAGCGGGTGCGTGTATGTCAGTGGACAGGGAGAGCGGGTGAGTGCATGTATGCGGTGCAGGGGGGAGGGGTGTGTGAATGTATGTATGGACTGGGGAGGTGAGTATGAATGTATGAATGCGATGGGGAGGGGGAGAAGGTGTGAATGTATGTATGTGCTGGGGTAGGGTGTGTGAATGTATGTATGTGCTGGGGAGGGGGGTGTAAATGTATGTATGCGCTATGGAGGGGTGTGTGAATGTATGTATGCGCTGGGCGAAGGGAGTGTGAATGTATGTATGTGCTGGGGAGGGGGAAGGGGTTGTGAATGTAAATATGTGCTGGGGAAGGGGGAGTGAATGTGTGCATGTATGCAGTGTTTGTCAGTGTGAATGGGTGTGTATGTCACTTTTGGGTGGGTGAGTGGGGTGTGTTTGTGTGTAGAAGTGTGTGAGTGCATGTGTGTGGGTATGTGGACGTGTGTGCGAGTGTGGGAGTGTATCCTGGTGACAGGAATGCTTATTCCTGTCGTCAGGGTGCGAGACCACCAGAAAAATGCTGGCGGTCTCCCGCCTCATGATACCACTAACGGTATCACACGATCTGCCGTGCTGGAGGTGTTCACCTCCAGCCTGACGGAACACGGTAATGTGGCAGGACGGGTGGCGGCTAACAGTTTGGCTTCGGCCAAACCGCTAAACTCCTATTTGACCACTAGGGTTGTAATGAGGGCCTATGTCCTGTTTCATACCTCTATACATAATGGAGTTTGTCTTCCTTTGTCTTGTATATCAAATTAGTGACTACCAAATATAAAGGAAACTCCAAAACTGAGTATTTATTATGAAAGCAATTTGTGCATTCCTTAATTTGGTTTTAAGCACGTCTGACTGTGCATACTGTACATAAATATGACAGCAGTCACCTCAGCAACGCCTTAATGTAGCAGCAATCGTCACTTAGGGCCAGATGTAGCAAAGGGTTTTTCCCATTCTGTGTCTATGGGAAAATGTGTTCGTACATATGACCCTTAGTATT
Organism: Pleurodeles waltl; assembly: GCF_031143425.1. Lineage (NCBI taxonomy): Eukaryota > Metazoa > Chordata > Amphibia > Caudata > Salamandridae > Pleurodeles > Pleurodeles waltl. The sequence continues at coordinate 773,535,463 of NC_090443.1, read as the reverse complement.
TTCTGTATTGCGCTTAGTTTAAGGCAGCGTTGGCAAAGTTCAGAAAAGTAATTACAGGTTCGTTTATGGTCGTCATCAATATCACCAGAGAAGGATATACTTTCAAAGCAGTGGTGTCTAACATGTTACCCCGAAAGTAGGTGCGATCAAATCCGTGCAGACCACGGTGCGTGCCAATCTCTTAGTGAGCCGTCGACAAACGTGTTATTTTCAAAAGCGTGGCTCCCAATTGTGATGGCAGTCACCCCAATAATGACTAACGAACTATCAATTACATTTACTTTGTAGCTGCAACACTGCTTTATTTTAGGCATTGCTGTAAAAATGCAGAAATCACCTTACATAGTATTTAAGATCAGAACCAATCACCAGAGGAGATTAATCTTTAAAGTGAGGCACAGAGCAAGGTCAACAAATATCTGAGCAACCTTGGTTGCAGCTGGTATATTGAAGGCTTCTCTAAACCAGCTATTAATAGGAAACATGCTAAACATACCAACCAATCATTAATATTTCCCTCTTACCTATAAGCAGAGTTCTGAACTTTGCAAGCACTGGTGAAAATAAAAAAGACACTGGAATTTGAAAGTATGTTAAATGGATACACAAATGTGCACCTACCAGAATCTTGTGTAGGCTGGAAGTACTCAAAAGTGTTTTATATTAGATGTTACCTATACAGATACACAGAAATTTAAACCATCCAAAACTACGACCAAATCCACCTACCTAGAAATAAATAAAGAAATAATAAATATATAAAGGGTTTCGACATGCACTTATGGCCTTTAGAGATGTTTCTGGTGTATGACTCCACGCTCACGTGTTAATTGTCCTTTTGAACGGTGCAGACGGCTACCTTCATATGGTGCTGTGATATGTCACTTTCATTCATCCTAAGTCCTATGACTATCTGGGACACATGGGAGTTTCAGGGTCCTCCCCTCGCAGCATTCTGCAGGCGGGCCCCTTAACACGACATACAGCTACATACAAACAACTTTTTAGCCAGTGCTTGAAATGCAAAAATAGAAGTGCATGTACGCTGTATCCGAGTACCTGCTTGTTTTCTCAGAAGTGCCGGTACTCTCCAATTAATAGAATTAGGTTTTTCTTGAGAAGTACAGGTACTTTCCCTCTCAAAATAAAATAGTGCCGGTACGGTGTACCGGACAGTAACGGCCCATTTAAAAAAATATGTATGTACGCAAGAATATGTGTCTTTTACCAGCACTGTCTACAATGAAAGCTGTTTTAAATTAGACAGTTCTAGGCATCAATCTGTAGGAAATACTAAATGCATGAATCCTCCTGCCCTTCTTTTCCATGACAAAAAACACAACTAAACGGCCTCCTTTTTAGCAAGAAGAATGCAGCCAGAAGAAGCAATTTTACAATATAGGAGCAAGCACCCAGCTTCAGAATTTGGCAACAATACGTGCCGCCCTCGGAGAGCGCAGGAATGAAAATGTCTACTGCTGTATCATATTTCAGTCTCACAGTCCTCGCTTTCCGCTTCCTATGTGAAATGTGCGTGGCATGGTACAAAGTTGTACGAAATATTTTACATAATCACAAAATAATATTCTTTTACATACTTTTTTACTTAGGTGTAAGACTTTTTTGTAATATTCGTAATGCATTACCTCCATCTTCTCTTCATCGCACTCCTGTGTTTTTTCAGTTTGTATTTAATTTGGTACTGGGCATAGACACCAAGCAGACATCTGTACGAACACATTTTCCCATTGACACAGAATGGGAAAACACTCTGATACATCTGGCCCTTATAACTCCCTTCCTCCCTTCCTATTGCTGGAAAAAGCTTTTGGTTCATGTAATGTTCGCAAATGGCCACTAGGTGGCAGAAAGATGTTATTAATGTTGATGTGTCCCTGCCTTTTTATTATCTTTTGTACTTGCAGTTTTATAGGGTGTTCATGTGTTTATTTAAAAATAATGCAATTTTTAAATGCCTTGTTAACAAATACATCTGTCTTTCTTCAGTTAAATGTACTTGTCACGATATGAATACAAGATATAAGGCTCAGTGTTAAGGTTTCAAGCTTAACTTAACGCGTAAAATATCACAGTAGAAAGCCCATGAGGCACGGTGACATTTTCTTCCGATCCTTCATCCTATTTTGAAATGTTTATCAAATTCAGGCTTATGCATCACATTTTATTACGAGCTGTGACTAAATTGTAATTTATTTATTATACTGTTAAAATAATTTTAAAATGTACACCTTTTATGAAAAGTCGTTTTCGAAATGCAAGGGTTCTTTGAGTAATTTATGTAATTTTCAACATGCTACTATTGCTTTAAAAAAAATATATTTATAGGACCATGCTGTACAAACTGTATGCGTGTAATATTTCAAATCTGGCAGCTCAGTAGATTAATGAATCGACTGAAGTAATTCGTGCATTATCTACATGATCACGGGCTTGAATCCCGGCGAGTCCATTCATAATTTCTTCCTTCCGAGGTCGAGACAGTGAGTGACGCGAGTAACAATAAAGTCCCGTGTTCTGCCAACCCCGCCAAAAGACCACCTTCGGGGTGCGCGTGCGCTCTACAAACAGGCCCGGTGTGTCATTGAAATTAGAAAGAATATTTAGCTAGTCAACTTCATGAAAAGCAGATCTTAAGAAGCCGTCAAGTACCAATGTAAATGCAGGTTAAATATACTCAGAAGTCAAGTGATTCATTCTTAAACAAGTACCTGTAAAATAGCATAGTTTTAGTTTAACGAAAGCTGCTTGAATTTGCCCGCGCTGCTCTTTATTAGTGTGATTAAATGGTAAGACCTTTACATGCAGGTTTAGCAATGAACTGAACATATAATTTTAAAAATGTGGAACTGTGCAACTGCTGTAAAGTTCCCTATTTAGCATAACTCACCTTTTTTCTATCAACGTCTTTAATTAAATGTTCCATTTATGCTCTTTTTACAGGGGAAGCATAATCAGCAATTATTCAATCCTCATTAAGCCAAAGAACGAGTAATGTGAAAGCATTACCTAATACCTGCCTTTCCGAAAAAAACACCAAGACGAGTCTTTGTGATTAATCATTTCTGAATACATGATTAAATCTGCTTTATTTCATTCAAATTATTTTTTGCGTAATGTGGCCTGCAAGCACTGTTCAACACCCGGTTTAAAAAAAAAGTAATCACGTAATACACAGTTCACTTAAAGTTAAATAGATGGAGAAATAGGTCGACAGATCACATGCATTGATAAACAGGGGACAGCCACTTTGATAGATGGATAGATAGATAGCTAGACAGACAGATATATAGATAGATAGATTGTTGCTGAGGTGGATGGATAGATAGATAGATAGATAGATAGATAGATAGATAGATAGATAGATAGATAGATAGATAGATAGATAGATAGATAGATAGATAGATAGATAGATAGATAGATTGTTGCTGAGGTGGATGGATAGATAGATAGATAGATAGATAGATAGATAGATAGATAGATAGATAGATAGATAGATAGATAGATAGATAGATTGTTGCTGAGGTGGATGGATAGATAGATAGATAGATAGATAGATAGATAGATAGATAGATAGATAGATAGATAGATAGATAGATAGATAGATAGATAGATGCTGAGGTGGATAGATAGATAGATAGATAGATAGATAGATAGATAGATAGATAGATAGATAGATAGTTAGATAGATAGATAGATAGATAGATAGATAGATAGATAGATAGATAGATAGATAGATAGATAGATAGATAATATTGTTGCTGAGGTAGATAGATATATAGGGAGATAGATTGATTTATTTTTGCTGAGGGGATAGATAGATGTCACAGTGGACTGCCATACTATAGTTTATTGATACAATTGAACGTTACTAATTGGAAATGTCGTGGGTTCAAAATAACTCGTTATTGATTAGACAAAGATAATGTGATATTCTGAGGTCTACAGTAATACGCCTATTCAATGCTTATCCCTTGATATGATAAACTTTCTTCACAACATGGAAATTCTAAATTCGTCTGTTTGCATGATACCTGGAAGGATACACTGCCAAGAAGACCCCACCGCGGACTGCCCCGGAGGGGGGTGTTGTTAGGAGGTTAAACTTTACGCAGACCGATTCACCAGCAATGTCCCTGTGATTAGACGAGGCCTTCCCTTCTTCCTGAAGGTTATGAGGTCAGCGGCTAATCCCAGTTAGGAAGGAAGTTAAGTCCTTTGCTTTGGCACCTGCAGCGACGGATGTTTGGCTCAGATCTCTGAATACTTACTGAACAGCACATTAGGAGTACACCGTGGAGACCACACGAGCCTTGCTACAAAGGAGCATGGCAGTGGTCGAAATGCGGCTAGCAAGGCTGTGGAGTTATGTCCAGAGAAACAACGCTTAGAATAGAACCGTTTCAGGGTGTCGATCACTTTTTCGAACCATAAACGGTTGTGTGTTTTTATTGAATATAAATGTATACAGAGCATGTTTAAAATTAGCAAAGCAACAGGATGTTATTTAACCTATATTGTACCTTTAAGGCGTGCTATTAGCAAACGAGGCATAGTACGTTTGGTAAGATACAAACAGAATACTGAGCACATGCAAGCAATCTTATCTCTAGTACTGGACTGGAAACCAAAGCGAGCCTCGGCAAAAACGTTCACACCATCCTTCGGCCTTTCCCCTCACTGTTTCTTCTCCCTCTGCCTCTGTTTTAACTCTGTTATCTAAAGCACTCACTGAGCCTGCTGTAATGTACTTTTACTTACAGGTAATCATCATTACTCCTGGTCCTGTAGTCCTCGTCCCATTCATTACTAGTGGAGATGTCTATCTCCACGACAGAAAAAAGATTGTAAGGAATGCTATCCCCTACCTCAACCCCTACCCCGGGAGTAGTAATGTGTACTTATCCAGCATTCCTTCTGAACATACCAAAGCTGGTCCCGCGGGTGGGAGGGAGTGGTGTAATGAATGGGTTGAGGACTACAGGACCAGGAGTAATGAAGATTACCAGTAAGTAATAGGACATTACCCCCAGGACCCTCCAGTCCTCGTCCCATTCATTACTAGTGGAGAAAACCAAAGCCAGAAAACACCAGCCAGAAATCACAAAAGGGGCACCAAACCAGCGACTGCAGTTTCGGAAAGGGATTTATTCAAAGCACAGGGATAACAAAAGAACAACCCATAAGCTGGTTAGGAACAGACAACCTGCAGAACCCCCAAACCAAAATTAGTATTATCCCCTGAGATATTCTGGAGACAATAATGGTGAACAAAAGTATCTGAAGAAGCCCACATAGTAGCATGATAAATTTCAGCAATGGACACCCCCCTTAACTCAGCCCAGGAAGCAAACACCCCGGGTAGAATGGGTCTGTACCACAACTGGAGGCTGAACCCAAGAAACACAATAGGTCAACTCAATAACCTGTTTAAGCCATGGACTAATGGACAAAGAGGAAGCCTTCTCACCCTTTGAGGAAGCCCTAAAAGACACAAACAGGGACTCAGACTTTCGAAACTGCCAGGTCCTATCCAAATAAATCAGCAAAGCAAGGGGAACATCCTGCAAAGACCAATCCAGGTCACCATCCCCAACCACACCAGGGGCCATAGGTGGCAAAACCAACTCCTGGAACGATGAAACTGGGAAGCCACATTTGTGACAAAAGAAGAATCCAGCCACAAAACCCCACCATCAGCAGAGAAGGATAAAAAGGGTTTGGAAGCCATAAGGGCTCCCAACTCCCCAGTCTGTTTGGCAGAAAGAATGGCGACCAATAAAACACTTTGAAAGTGACAAATTGAATATCCACCAACTCAATGGATTTGAAGGGGACGACACCAAATTCTTCAAAACCAATGGCGAAACACAGAAAGGAAAAAAATACTGAACCATAAAGCTAAAGAGGGAAAAGCTGCACAGCAAATGAGAGACCAGATCATCCACATCCATCAAATTCTCTGAAGGGGAACAGAAATCCTTGATAGCCGCCCAGTGGGACGGAAGAGTGGATACTGAAAGACGCTTCTCATGACCTTCCCATAAGAATTGCAGCACATCAGACAAAGAACAATCCAAAGGAGAAAAACTCCAGGGAGAACACCATTTCTGAAAGTTCCCCCAGTGCGTCTCATAAGATTTTAAAGTAGCAGGCTTCCCGGAGTGCTGGATGGCCAGATCTAAGTAGTGGGGAAGATCCTTGCACTACCACCTCCTCCTCTTAACTTCCAAACCGACAGTCCCAAATGACAGATGTCCAGAAGATGAGCCAACCATAAAGGGTAAGGGAAGCAGGGAATAACCAAGGACCCTGAATGGCCAACCGCAGAAGAGTGGGAAACCAAGACCTCCAAAGCTAGAAGGAGACCACCATAATCACCTCCCTGGGTTCCCTCAGCAACCGGGCCAGAAACCTGGGAACCAGAGCAACAGGTGGGAAGGTATACAACAGACGATTGGGCCAAGGGATAGTCAGCGCATCCACCCACAAGTCCCCTCCAGCTGAAAGCGGACACAAAACCCGGGCAGATGAGCGTTTACTTGGGAAGCAAAGAGATCCAGGTAAGGTGCACCAAACCTCTTGCACACTTGTAGAAACACTCCCAGAGAGAAAGAGTTCCTGAGACAGAGGAAAAAAGCGACTGAGAGCATCCGCCACTCCATTGTCCACCCCAGAATATAACTAGCCACTAGAGACTGCAGATTGCCCTTCACCCACTGGAACAAGGGTTGTGCCACAGCATTCAGGGAGCAAGACTGATGCCTTCCTGGTTGTTGAGATAGGCAATTGTTACCTAGTTGTCGCACTGCACCGCCAAGTGACAACCCACCAGAAAGCACTGGAACCCCATAATAGGTCTGAACACTGCTATCAGTTCCCACCAATTGGATGAATGGCAGCCCTCCTGAAGAGACCACCGAGCCTGAAGGCACCGTACCCCCAGAGTAGCCCACCAACTGAAAGAGCTGGCATCCGTGGTATGGAGAAAAGGTGGATCCAGTTGTAGAGAAACCCCCCTGTAGGGATTATCTTGCAGAGACCACCATTCCAAGGCTGAAACCACTGCATGAGACACCTGAACCAGCATGTCCAAGTTCCTGGAGCAAGGATCCCAAAGTGACAGAAGATGAAACCAGAGGGGCCGGAGATGAAAGCGAGCCCACTATACAGTGAACACTGCCACTGATATGTACCTCAAGAGTCGAAGCCAAGTACGGACTGGCACAGCAGACTGACTCAAGGACCTCAGAGCCACCATTCTGGGAGGAGGCAGAATCACCCTGTTGAGATTCATGCAGAACCAAGACCCTATAAAAGTCAGATCCTGGGAGGGATCTAGCTGACACTTCTCCCAGTTGATCACAAACCTATGGGTCAGGAGAGCAGAACACACTGACTGGACATCCCGAAGAACCAGGCCCCTAGAGAGGGCATGAATCAGCCAGTCATCCAAGAAGGGGTATAGGTGAATCCCATGAAGATGTAGGCAGGTCACCAGAGGAGCCATCACCTAGGTAAACACCCTTTGGGCTGACCAGAGACCGAACAGGAGCACCCTGAATTGGAAGTGGGAAACGTTGACACAGAATCTCAGAAACTGCTGTGAGAGAAGATGAATTGGGACATGATAGTAAGCGTTCTGCAAGTCCAGAGTGCACATTAGATGTCCCTTTACTACTATTGAAATTATTTGCTGCAGCACTTCCATTTTGAAGGGGATATGAGTCTCAAACTTGATCAAGGCCTTCAAGTCCAAAACCAGCCTGAAGCCCCCGGTGGACTTTGCCACAAGAAAAATTACTGAGTAAAAACCCCTTCCCCCTCTCCAAAAGAAGCACCTCCATTATCACCCATTTGATGAGAAGAGAGTGAATACCCTGGGTGGAGGCAGTGTGCTTCACAAGATTGGCAGGCCAACGGGTCGGCCTCACCCCAGAAGAAGGACGGAACACCCCAAACTCAATATTGTAACCAGACTGAACGTTGTCCAAAACCCAGGGATCGGAAGTTGCCCCCCTCCAGGCCTCCAAAAAATGCTGCAGACGACCTCCCACGCTGATATCTGGCTCCACCATATAGTCAGGAGCGAGGCTTCTGAGGGAGGATTTAGGTTTCCTGTCTCAACCCCGTCCAGCTGAAAACCACCCCTGTGAGTGAAGAAACTGGTGCCTAGGAGGCTGGCGTAGCAGAGACTTGCATTTGGAAGGCCGACGATCCCCAGGCAGGGACGTAAGAGAGGAGGAATGTTTCTTCTCTTTAAAATGTCTATGAAGCTTATACGCAGTTCGGTGCTGAACAAAAACGTCCCCTGGAAAGGCATCCGGAAAGAGGAGGATCTCTGCACAGCATCTGTCTTCCAATCATGCAGAACCAGATTCCACTGAGCCCCCACACAAGCCCCTCCAGAGAGTGCAGAGGCCCTAACAACTTCAAAGGACACATCCAACAAGAACTTCATCTGACGCTCCTTGAGCTCCAATACCCCAGAGCAATCAGAGGACTCATCAAAGGCACGATAAAGTGAATTCAAATCAGAAATCAGTGACTGCGCTACATATGTGCCATAAATCCCAGCCCGAAGAGTCAGATGGGCCCCCAAGTACACCTTTTTCAGGGCAACATCCACTTTCTCATTTACAGCATCCCTGATTACAGCACCCTCATTCAGAGATGTGTGCCCCATCAAGCTGGCCACAAAGGAGTCAATAGGAATGGAGTCCGGCAAGTCTCTAAGCATATCCTGCAAATGATACAACTTCACCATATATCTGGGCATCATGATTTTATCAAGACTCTTCCACTCTCTCTTAAGAAACTCTTGAATACAAAGGTGGACAGGAACATCCACAAGAGTAGAACACTGAACCTGGTGCAACAGGGAACTGGAAGACGTCTCAGGACCTCATCCTCTGGAAACCCCATATACTCCTTCACATGACGAATAAGGCCAGACAACATGTCCTTGGAAAAATATTTCCCCTTCAGGTTCTCAGGGGACATCTCCTCCTCCCCAGAACTGGAAGAATGGGATGTCACCACAAGAACAGCATGCTTAGGCCTGCCACCATCCCCCTTCTCCAGCATGGTCTCCTCAATAAGGTGTTTTATACGGGCGTCATCAGACTCCCTCCTTCTCTTAGGTGGAGGGAGAGAAGAAGAGGCAAAGGAGGAAGAAGTGGGTGTGCTTCCCCATCCTGGGCAGAAAACACCACCACCAAGCAAGGGCAACAAATGCAAAATGCAAAAACAGTTAGCCACAACAGTCCGCTTTTCTGTACTTACCCCTGGGGCCCAGACATATAAATGCAAAAACTGGGATGAAACAGTGAGAGAAAAGCAGCCAGCAAGGTCTCCACTGCAGCGCGTGCCCACAAGAGACTTCTGTCCACAAGCGGAAGCCAGGCAGGCCTCACCATTTCCAGACTACTCCTGAGCCTCCACGTCAGCCCAGAAGGTGGGCAAACACCAGGAAACCCCAAAGCTCACTCCTAGCTCGGGAGACAAAAGGCTTGACCAGTGGCCCACCTGTCTAGAGGATCTCCTGTGCCTCCCCACGAGCCCAGCAGACAGGGAGGCGCAAGACAGCAACGTTTCCTCAAAGCAGAGCAGGAGGAAAAAGGAAGGAAGAGCAGTGGCCACCCACACCCGGCAGGAGCAGCTCCCTCCAGTCCTCATGTCATTCTGTTGGAGACAGAAAAACCGCCAGAAAGAATACTGGGTAAGTACACATTATGTACTCCCAGGGGGAGGGGGGAGAGGTAGCATTCCTTATGTTCTTTTTTTCTGTTGTGATGATAGGCATCTCCACTAGTAATGAATGGGACGCGGACTAGAGGGACCTGGGAGTAATTGCCTAGAGGAGCTGGAAAAAGTGGCAGAGGCTCCAGCAGCGGCAATTCTACCCTCAAAAAACAGTCTTCAGTGACTTCAGCTGACTGGGTAAATGTCCTCGGAATAAACAGGCATTCCGGGCTTGCATATCTGCCGCCTCCTTCATGCCCCTCAGCCGGCTACCCCAACATCCGAAGGCCAACAATAGGGGAATACCAGGAGAAAGGGCCTTGGACGTCATTTGGGGGTCACCAGGGGTTGCATCTGCAACCCTGAACCTGCCCCTTGTGACCCCTGGCACTGATTTTGTGACCCCTGGCCTCAGAGGTGCAGATGATACCCAGATCATTGTCATCTATTGCACAATTTTGGCATCTACTGCTGCCTCTTCAAGGACCTGTCTGTTCAAGGTGGCCCTATGGATGGACCACAATTGCCTAAACCTAAATGCAGGGAAAATGGAAGACCTTATCCTGGGGGAGGGTGGGCAGCCTCTATCTGGACCCCAGATCGGTTGCCATCAGCACTTGGCCCTCTTCCACTGCCTAAGCTCAAAGTTAAGAACCTCGGTCTCCTGTTTGATTTCAGTTTGCCTTTGATGAGCAAATCATTGCTCTTCCCGGCAAATGTTTCGCGACACTAAAATCCTGTAAAATAATCCTTGGATTTTTGCTGCTAATAAATCTGTCATCCATGTGTTAGTAATATTGCGGTTAAGCTACTGCATTGCTCTGTATTTAGGAGTAGCGCAGCCTCGGCTGAAGAGGCTCCAACTGGTACAGAATTCCGCAACCAGGCTGCTACTCAGTCTAACTAGAAGAGCTTCGATTGGTATGGCCCTGGAGAATCTTCACTGGGTCACGGCGGAGAAACAGGTGTCTTTTAGGAGCGCTGGGCTTTGGCTATTGAGCTTTTAATAAAACCAGGGCTAGTTACCCAGTACTTAATTTGTGTTTGTTGTTTCCGGTGCTGAGCACCAGCACTTATTTTTGAGGGCCGGGGCTTATTCTTCTGACTCAAGCATTTACTGCGAACAAAAGACACATATGGAAAAGACGGAGGAAGGGAGAAACGAAAAATCTTCACAAAGGGAAAAAGCAGAAAGCTGCAAAAGTGAGCTGAAGGGGCAGGAATTTGCTTTATATGGATTTAAGAGGCCTGGGGTGACTTCAGGATTATGCCACCTCAGTATTCCGTGTTTCCACATTTAATTGCAGCAGTTACATGCTTAAGAGGAAGGCTTTGGGCACCGGGACATTTTTATTTACAAATTAAGCACTGTAGTTACCTGCATCATTTTAATAAACCTTGTATTCTGTCTAGGTGTCTGAGATCCTCGGGGGCTGCACTGGTGGAAGTCCCACCTTTGAAGAGAGTTCGGATGGGAGGCCACTCCTTCAGCTGGTAGGCCTCCAAACTATGGAACTCTCTGCTGTTACATCTTAGACAAGCAAAGTCAGAAAGGTATTTTCAGAAAAATCTTAAAACATGACAGTTTATATAGGAGTTTGATCTCTGGGGGCATTTTGTTTCCTTTTCCTGTGTTGCTTAGCTGGTTATTTTTTTAACTTTTCAGCGATGTGACACCTCTTTGAGGTATCCATGCGCTTTATAAATTATTTATTATTATTATTATTATTATTATTATTATTATTATTATTAGACATAGCAAAATCAGTGCCAGAAACACATAGGTAGCTTGTCCTTATGGCTGTGGGCTGGGGCTCCACTCTGTTTTCTCTTATATTTTTATCACACTAATTGTGAATAATGTTTAATTAGTCACTATTAGTGTAAGAAAAAATGACGTACAATTAGTTGGTATGTGATCTTCCCCGACACCTAAGGTAAGTAAAAAAAAAATGCTTTTAAACATATGGTATGTGCGTGTTTGCGGGTTAGTGAGTGTCGACATGAGAGAGAGTGTTTGTAAGTGTGAATGCGAGTGTAAGTGTAAATGTGTGTGTATGTGTATGCATGCATGAGTCAAATCGAAGTTCAAAGGGTGTGTGATGTCACTTCCACTACCCCTGACATTTTGGTGAATTGACATTCATGGAGAGGGTGTGGCATAACAGCATCAGCGTCAATTCAACCATATCCCAGTGTTAGCAGATTGACATCCCTTGCTCGTTGACCCCCAATTACATCACAGGAAGTGATTTCATTGAACAATTATCCACTGTCATTCTAGAAAGTGATGTCACATGATGGTTTATTCTGATGACATTGTTAGTGACTTCACTACAGTTATAAAATAAACAATAAGTGCATGGTTCATTAAAAAGAAACAACAGTTAAAGAAGTAGATGGATGTCTATTTTAGTTACCATCTTTATTTCAACTAGGATTCTATTCTACCAAGCTGAGTCAGAGGCACAGATATCACCTCCACAGCTACAACAAGTGGTTAGATGCAAAGTTAAACACTTTTTGTATTGCAGACTGTCAGAAATGGGGTCTTTGGTTGGCAGTCAGGTTACCCCCTGTCCAAGCAAGGACCCTCGCACTAGTCAGGGTAAGTCACACACAATTCAAATTATTCTGTGCCCACCCTCTGGTAGCTTGGCACTGAGCAGTCAGGCTTAACTTAGAAGGCAATGTGTAAAGTATTTGTGCAAAAAATCATGCAATAACACATTATAGCACCACAAAAATCACCACACAGGATTTAGAAAAAATATTGAATATTTATCTGGTTAAATGCAG